>NW_026606101.1:64572500-65883750 GCF_029834395.1 Sorex fumeus | reverse complement strand
TCTAGAAGTACTCTCTGAGGCTAACCTGTAATTCCCTTCACCGGACAGATAAAATCCTGAGAGTCTCATGGGATCAAACATGGGGCCTAAGAGTCCATAACCTTGACTTCTATCTCTTTTGTTCCCTAATAGATGCCTAAAAGGTGCCACAAGCCACTTTCTTGTTTGTGATTGGGACTGGGAACCCTGGTCTTGCCATCTAGCATCTCTGAGCTGACAGGTCAAAGTAGAGAGCATTTTTCTTGGATCTACAACTAAGTATGCTCAAAAGTATATTGACTCTGAATATTTTTCCAAATAAATGTATTACTTGCTGAATCAAAAAAGATAATTAAAGAAGAAAAAAGGGGGAAAGAGCTCTACTTTACAAATGAGAAGAAGGTAAATGATTTCTCTCATTTTGATTTACTCAGAGGGAGTACTAGTTGAGTGGGATATGCTGCTCACAGGGAGAACCCAACCTGTCCTCTCATCCCCATTGCCTGATCATCTGACACCTTTGATAGAGGCCAACAATAATAATTTACATGTATTTAGCTCACATTGCCAAGAAACTCAAAAAACATATTATAAGTGTCATGCACTGTGACAGGCGCTATTATCCTGTGAGAGATATTGCAACAAATCACCGAATAATTAATTTACAAATACCAGAAAAGCAGAGAGTCCTGGATGTGACTATGCAGGGAACCAACCTCATCAGACAAATTTAATTTCCTCCAATGTTAGAATGACAGGTCTGGAGATAAGGCAAAAGCAAAAGGTGTAAAATATCCCGACTGCAGTCAGCCCTTTAGTTCTATTCCATATGATGTCCTTATAAACATGCGATGAAAGTATAAGGTTGCCTCTAGTTGTTTAGTCTTTGATTTATCATGAATACTTTTCCCTAGAGAGTTTGAGCAGAGCACTCTGTGGAAAAATATTTGCTATCTGAGAGACACTGAACCCCTCACT
Organism: Sorex fumeus; assembly: GCF_029834395.1. NCBI lineage: Eukaryota > Metazoa > Chordata > Mammalia > Eulipotyphla > Soricidae > Sorex > Sorex fumeus. Next base: position 65,882,793 of record NW_026606101.1, on the reverse strand, counting down.
CAGGACCCAGATCTGGAATGAGTCTTATTCAGTGATATGATTACAGAGATATTTCATGGTGACATATGCACTTAAGCATTTACAAACCCCAGTCTTTTGATTCAAAATTCAGATCATTTCCTGCTTCCCATAATTGCCTCAAAAGAAGCTATTCACTCAGTACTCCCAGAGGAATTATTTATTTTTCTCTCCAAGACTGTAATGAAGAGGTACAGAACAGTTATATTTGTAATGGAGGTGAAGGGAAGCTGATTTTCTGACAATGGCCCCCAGTCCAGGGGCTCTCTAGGCCTTTTCCATAGTAATTTCCTTTGTGGACTATAGTAGCTATGGCTGAACCTGTTGGTGAGCACAAAGACATGTGTGATATTGAAAGTTTGGTTCATTTTGGGATGAAATAACAAGACAAAAAATTTTATTCTCAGGTACTGGGATGAAGGCAAGGGAATTTACAACTTGTGTAGAGATTGGGATGCTAAGAGAAACAGTCATTGCTGTACTGTTGCTGAATGCTCCCTCGAAGTGCTATCTGAGGGTACTAACCAATGGTTCAGGTTATGAGAGGTTGTTCTTTCTGTCCATCTCAGGGACATAGCACAGAACTTTTTCCTCACAATTGTAGAGTGTGTGTGCGCGTGTGTGTGTGGGGGCAATCACTTGACAGTTCATTCACCACCAGCCCACTAGGAGGCAACCCCCTACCATCTTTCTAATGCCTCTGGTTCCAGAGACCCTCTATAGCCTGTATTGTTCGAGCGCTCAGGGAACATCTAATTATGAGCAGAAAAAGAAAACTCATCACCCACTTAAGGGAATTTAGTAAACAATGAGAACAGGTGGCTTCTAGTGAGGTAGAACAAAATTATGAGGCAGAAGAAAACTCTAATAGAAGTAAGAACTCTTAGGGAGAACTAAAGAAAACATGGATTTTTTAAAACAACAAAAAACAAGTTCTTAATTTAAAAAAATGATAGGAACACTGTAAAGAGACAGGTGACTGCTGGCAGCCAAATTAGTGTTCTGGATGATCATGCAGGAAAATTAGCTCACATACAAAGTAAAAGCCCAAAGATGGGAGATCATGGGCCCAAAACTAAGAAACATAATCTGGAGAATGACTGAGCAACCAGCAAGGAGTTGTTGAAGGGTAGAAGGAGAAATAATTCAGGAAATCCTAGAAGAAACATTTCTCGACTGAAAAAAAAGACATGATTTGGGGCATGGAATGGTTCATTGAAGGTTCCAGAATATTTCCACATAGGTATGTCTAAACATTTTTAGGTGGGTATTTAAACTGCAAAGGAAAATAGAATTTTATATGCTGATGATAAGGGAAAGTGGGTCATTTCCAAAGGAAAGCCATTTAGACTCATTTGTAATATTACAAACCAGAAGAATGTGGAATGATATTTATTTCTCACTTTCCACCCACATTCTACATACAAGTGAAAAACTGAAAGAGAATTAAGTTAAAGGTGTTTGTAGGGCCAGAGAGATAGTACAAGGGTTAAGGCACTTGCCTTACAAACTGGGTTTGATCTATAAACCACCTGAACACAGAGCCAGGAGTAAGCATTAAGAAACACTGGGTGTGATCCTAAAGAAAAAACACTAAAACAATCACATTAGACATACTCTCATGCCCATCCATCATATTTATTTTTCTTTTGTGTGTATGTGTATGTGTGTGTGTGTGTGTGTGTGTGTGTGTGTGTGTGTGCATGTACACATTCATGTTGAAGGTAGGGGCCCATATGAAGAAACAGTGGAGAGAATATCCGAAGGTTATTAAAACCATTATTTGTGTTTTGATGCTTATTTGCATGTAGAATAATTTACTAAAGAATTGAGCTGACCACAATAAACTTAATTGCACATCTATGTAAGTGAGCTTCAAATTGGCTTCAGTAGAATATCCCAGTGAGCGCTGGTGGGAATGCCTACTGGTTCAGCCCTTTTAGAAAACAGTATGCACGATTCTCAAAAAATTAGAAATTGAGCTCCCATTTGACCCAGCAATACCACTCCTGGGAATATATCCCAGAGAGGCAAAAAAGTATAATCGAAGTGACATCTGCACTTGTTTGTTCATTGCAGCACTCTTTACAATAGCCAGAATCTGGAAAAAATTTGAGTGCCCGAGAACAGATGACTGGTTAAAGAAACTTTGGTACATTTGCACAATGGAGTACTAAGTAGCTGTTAGAAAAGATGAAGTCATGAAATTTACATACAAGTGCTACTACATGGAAAGTATCATGTTAAGCGAAATGAGTCAGAAAGAGAGGGATAGACATAGAAAGATTGCATTCATCTGGGGAACATAAAGTAACAAAATAGGAGACTAACACCCAAGAGTAGCTGAGATTAGCACCAGGAGGTTTGCTCCGTGGCTTGGAGGCCAGCCACACATGCTATAGGAAAAGGGAGCTCATATAGAGAAGGGAACACCAAATAAAGGGTGTTGGGAGGATCCTCCCAGGATGGGAGAAGCATGCTGAAAGTAGATTATAGATCGAACATGATTGCCACTCAATGCCTCTTTAGCAAACCACAACACCCAAAGGGTGAGAGAACAAAAGGGAATACCCTGCCACAGAGGCAGAGTTGGATGGGGGGATGAGGGTGGGAGGGATACTGGGACCAGTGGTGGTGTAAAATGGGCACTGGTGGAGGGATGGGTATTTGATCATTGTATAATTGAAACCCAAGCACAGAAATCTGTAAGTCTACAACTGTACCTCATGGTGTTTCACTAATAAAAATTAAAAACAAAAAAATTTAAAAAATAAAAAGAATATTCCAGTGAGAAATGAAATGGTGATCTCTCTGGATGTCCCTGAGAACTTCTCACCTTTGGTTGCCTGACTCAACAAATAAAATAACAGGATATCCTGCTAAATTTGAATTTCATGTGAGCAATGTTTGCAATTTTTTTTTAAAGTGTAAGCAAGTTCTAAGTAGTGTTGTGAGTGTCCTGTACTTTATCAGTAACTCTATTCCCATCTCCACACTCAACATGGAGTTACTGAAGGCAATATTTTTTCATGGTATTTGAAAATCAACTACCAAGGCAAGAGTTTCTACAGGAGGAGGAAAAAATAGAAAATGAAGTGAAAGATGGGGTCAGTATAAATGTGGAAGCCAAAGAAGTAGTTTGTGAGTAAGGTTGTCTCTCTAGGTTTGAAACACATTTGAATGTAGTCTTTTCATGCATTTAAATTTTTCTTGTAAAATCTACACGGTTGTGGGCATGTGTATGTAAAACAAAAGCACTCATTTCCATTGAGCATTCACCATGCTAGTTAGTTTTATGCTGAGCACTTGAGTTAATTTATTCTTAAGAACAGTAATTTCCTCTCTGCTCCTGCCCACCCCCCACCCACAACTTTGGCTCTGCCTTATCCCCATTTTACGGTGATAAGAAAGTGCAGAGTTTGAGTTACCTGCTTAAGGCTCCACAGCAAGTGTCGGGCCTGTATTTGAACCCAGGATTGCCTCACTCTAGAAGTCACCTTTGGTGTTCCATGTCAAGCAATTTCGTCAGCAGCAAACAAAGAATTTATCCTAATTCAACCAAACTAAGATCACCCTAGGGACTGAGGCTTAGGTAGTGGTGGAAGGTTAGTGTGGGCCTGATTAACCAAGGAAGGCTTCTTAGATAAACTCAGAAACAGGTTCTCATGTTATGAGATATGAGGCTCAGATATGAGGTGGTGACCTGGTGTGCTGAGAGGGCATCAGTTTGGACCAGTGGAAGGAGAGACCCTGTTGGGGTGGATTAGGTAAAGGTAGGGGTGGGTCTGGGTGGGAGAAGGTAGACCAACAAATAGAAGAGACAAGAGCCAGGTGTGGTGTTTGTGTTTAGTCTCACACATAGTGCCCATGAGAGACTCACTATAAGGCCAAAAAGAAGGTTGGGGAGAGGGCTTTGCTGACAGGGGTTTGAATGGGGCTAAGGACTGAAAGGCCATTGCCGATTTTATTCTTTATCATACGGTCAGTGGGGTTTCCAATGTTAAGAGTGGGTATGGTTGGAGTGGTGGGTTTCACCAATGTTTAGGAGATAACTATGGAGGACTTGGTGTGGCCTTGTGGGAAAGAATGATGGGGACTACCTGTTTGTGCCCCCATACACAGGAAAACTGGAAAATGGACATTAAAAGAGATGAAAATAAGGCGCATTGGGATTGGGGAAATTATTGCCTTCTTGGAGAGGGAAGGACGAATGGTGTCTCTTCCTGCACAAACATGCATCCAGAACAGACACGGGCTCCCCGCCAGCCTGAGAGTACAGTTGCTGCAGTGACAGCATAACTCTGTGTGTCTTGGGGTCTCATGGACCAACCTCCCCCAGAGATGTTTCTGCCTCTTGGACGATGGGGGACTGCAAACACCTGACATGGGAAAGGCATATTTGGGGCTGGGTGCTGAGAGGGCAACTTTTTTTGGCACGATGCTTCCCACACCCAGGTTTAACATCCAAACCCCGCAGGCCTCCAGATCACCCGCCACCACAAGCCAGGCTCTGTCTGCAACTGTGCTTGTGGGCAAGCTAAGCAGGCAAGGCAACTGAAATAAAATGTGTAATTGTGCTCCAAGACACCTTAATTGTTTATTAATTACTCCATAAATCATAGTGACACCTGTGTTTGTGCTCCTGTTAATTCACTCTGGTAAGGTGGGGGATGGAAGCCAAAGACTAAGTAAGTGAGCCCACAGCTGTGGGATGGAGGACACAGAAATGGGCTGGGAACACCAGGACTCTCAGTACTTCTGTATCTTCAATCTCAGTTGAGCCTCCATCTACTTCCAGGGAAGATGCCCCCCACCCTGGTGACAATCAAGGTGAACTAACACTTCCCATTAAAGGAGCCATAATACGGTAGGGGAGGCAACCTCTCTCCATCTAGAAGCTGGTGAGCAGAGATGACTGTGTCCATTTCACAGGTGAGAAACTAAGGTTCAGAGACTTTAATGTAAAGCCCAAGGTCACAGCCTGGTTAGTGGACATGTAGAAATTTGAACCAGGTTGGGGCTGGAGCGATAGCATAGCGGGTAGGGCGTTTGACTTGCACGCAGCCAACCCGGGTTCGATTCCCAGCATCCCATATAGTTCCCTGAGCATTGTCAGGAATAATTCCTGAGTGCAGAGCCAGGAGCAACCCCTATGCATTGCCGGGTGTGACCCAAAAAGCCAAAAAAAAAAAAGAAAGAAATTTGAACCAGGTTTCTCTGACTTCTTCAAAGATGTGAACTGTAGTGGGGAAGTCAGGAACAGTCCGGGGGAGGAGGAAAATTTCCTGTTATTAACTCTGGTACCTCCTAGGTGTCATTTTAATATTTATGCAAGGGAAGGCAGGCTGCTTTCTAAATGGTAATACACACAGTGTTTCTGGAGGATTCTATCTCAAATGAAAACAGAATTCATCCAGAGGTTTTGCCCAGGCCCTTTTGATGCCCTTATCCTCACTCTGGGCCCCTGCTGGACTCTCCTCTAACTGACCTCCATCCCAGACAGTCACCTCCTTCTGTCCCCTGAGTGCCTCTCTGCCCACATCTGCTGGCAGTCGCCAGCGACTGAGCGCCTGGCCCTGGAGAGCGCGCCATTGCTCCAGATGGTTAATGGAACTTTATTGCCACCATCATTCTTAATGTGGCCATTGCAAAGCCTCTGTCTGGAAGCTTGGCGCCTGTGAGGGTGTCCTTCCCTGGTTGCTGGGACCAGGGCCGCAGAGGTAACGTCCCCTCTCCTTGGTCGGACAGCACACCCAGCAGATGCTATGAGCTGGTCTTTAGAAGACAAGGAGTGCCATAAAGTCCAGTTTGGGGCACGTGTGGGAGTCTCTTTGGTGTTGCGATGGGGACTTTGAAAGGAGAGGATCTGAGGCTGGAGAAGGCTCTTGGTCGTGGCTTCTGAGCTCAGTAAGAGAAGGGGGTTGAGGGCAGGGCAGGTCAGCGGTGAGAGGCCACCCATCATTTCCAGGTGAATCCTGCTTATTCTTCAGGAATAAGCTTTGAGAAAGCTTCCCTGACCAATCAGATTCCACTATATCACTTTCAAAATGTGTTATCCTACTTGCAAGCACTCTTCTTTATGTGTGATGATATACTCATTCCTGGATCTGTTTGCTCAATGTCTCTCTCTGACTCGGGTCTATGGAGGTTTGATATTTGTTCTGATTGTCTAGTGTATACTGGGTGCCACGCGGTGCCTGGCAAATAGAATTGAATGAAAAAACAAACAAATTTTACTATTGAGCTTTGGTCATTGTCTTCTCAAGAACCATTCTCCCAAGCTCAACTGCTGGGGGTGGGAATGTTGGGGGTGGGGGGTAGGGGGGAACGGGGGTGGTGTTCATGATATGCTTTGTAGAGGGCAATCTAGGATGAAAAGAATGCAAGAGGGAAATTCAGAGGCCAACACAATAAGTTAGAGTCTGAATCCATGGCCCGAGGCAAAGAAACCTGACCCTGTGCTTGGCACCACTCAAACCCCACACATGACATAGTAGGTTAATAAACAAAGATGAGAAAGTTAGAATGTCCTTGTGGCAAAGGGAGAATGTAGGAGAGAGAACTGCTGATTCCAACCAAAATGGGAGCAGTAGAGTTTGAACTCTGGACCCACGTTCAGGAGGAAACATCCCCACCATGGAATCAAGCATTCAACTCCCCAACCTGCTCAAGCTCGAGGCACCTTCAACTGCCTCAAGTGTAAGGCAGAACCTTATCCTTAGGAAGACCTCTGGTCCTGAGGAAAGAACAGCTGTGTCCAGTCTCCCTGCATGCTGGAATAGGAGGAACATGAAAGGAAAGGAGAAAAGCCAGGGGTGGAGTGGGGGCCATGGGTGTGGAGAGCCTCCAGGGAATAAACTACACACACCACTGAGAGCTAGGCCTTGGGGCCACAGCCCACACACGTGGAAGCCAAGGAGAGTCCTACAAGGAAAGATTCAGCACCACATTATTACACTTAGGAACAGAACTAACCATGGATACATTGAGCAGAAATGACATCCCTGTGGGACCCTGTTGTGACCCTGTCAGAGACCTCATATTCCATCTCTGATGGAATTTGAGATGAGACAAATGTTGGGGCATAGGCAGGTAGTTTAGTGGCAGAACACTTGCCTTGTACCTGTGGGGCTGCTAGTTAGACCACCCCCTTACCATTCAACACTGTTGAGTGCAGTCCCAGACGCTGCCATTGTGAGCCCCCATGTTCTAAGGATTGTGACTGCCAGTGCCCTGTAAGCAAAACCCACTACCCATGCACACCTCAACAACAACAAAGGGAAGGGAAACAATACTTTCAAAAAATGCACAAGGGGCTGAAGTGATAGTACCTGCCTTGTACATGGCCACCCTGGGTTTGATTCCCAGCATCCAGGAGCCCATCAGAAATGATTCCCGAGTGCAGAGTCAGGAGTATCCCTGAGCATCACTGGGTATGGCTCCAAACACAAAACTAACTAAATAAATACGGTGAAAAATCCACATGTAATTTTGTCACTGGGGAGCCAGAAGTGTTGAAGGGGTGTGGGAGCAAAGTTAAAGGCATGCATAGAATTTATCATCTAAATAAGTTCACTTTAAAGACTTTCGGTAATGAGGGTTGATCCCAGAGCCTTGTGCAATGCGAGTGTCCTACTGTTGAGCTATATCTGCCACCCCATCCTCTGCCCCTTTGCACTCCTCCCCTGCCTATTGGTTCATTTTCTTGAGATTCAAAGAGAATTTGGAAAGTAAGTGGTATTTGGGGGAGAAGACCTGAAGGAGACATTAAGGAGGTAAAAAGGTTGATTGAGGAGTCACAGCTGTGAACGATAACCTGGGTTAGAGAGAGGGTGCTATGAAGTAATGATTTAGGCTTATTGCCATCTCTGCCCATTACCAGAATGCTCTGGCCTAAACAGAGACCCTCTGCAGAGTCATGTTGCAGGGGAAATGACTGGGCTTTAGTGCAGCTGTGGGGATAGCGTTTTTTTTTTTTCAAAAGCAGAAGTGATCCTGCAGGACGTGACAGCAGCAGAGTAGGCTCCCAGGTCAGTGACTGCAAGTAATGCAAGTCTTTCCTGAGAGGGTGTCAGAGAAACTCACCTGTGTCTGGACTGGGCTCTGCTAATAGTTATATGGGGACAAGTAGAGTAAGCAGGGCCATCCCGCACAAGTCAGGAACTTGGGTATCTATTTCCCAAGATGTCTACAGATTTTAGTCTTTGAGCCTGCATTATTCTATCCTGGTTCTGTTCTACTATTTCTTCCCACCTGCCCCTGTAACTAATTGCCTGTCTTGGTCAAAAGAGCTGACCCTGAGCCCTTTGTCAAAGACTGGAGATGAACTGAGCACTTTACTGGAAATCACTTAATTCTCCTGTTGTTGGTGGGGGATATGAGCATCCGGGAGATCAGGACTGGAAAAAGAAATCAGACCTCCTCTCTCCCAGGATTCAGGCTCAGGCCTCTACATTTCAGAAAAGATTTTCTGGAGAAGACAGTGAAATAAAATTATTTTATTTAGGAAATATGAAAGATGAAAAAGAAAAAAAGAAAAGGCACTTCATAAAGTAAATGAAAGAAGTTGCACATCCCAATTTATAATATGGGAGACTCAGATTGAGAATTCATGCTGGTTGTTCTTGCAAAGTTGGCTTTGTTGCAGGTAGATGGGGGAAGACAAGTGTAATAAGTTTGGGGGTGGTGATAATAAAATTTAGAATGAATTTCCTATCCCCGAAGTAGCCCAAAGGCATGGGGATCACATTGCTTTGAGATGCAGACTGAACTCTGTGGAGATGGAGAAAAACAAGGCATCGCCCAGATGTATGTAGACACTGAGGCAGCACCCAGTGAAGGGTGTAGCCCTCAGAAAGGGAGAAGCTTCATGAAGATCTAAAGTGATAACAATATGAAATCAAGAGTTCATGGTAGTTCCTCTGTCACAAAACCCAGATGAACTTTTCTGTATACAGAGAACTCTAGCCCAGGGCAATTTGGAAGAAGCTTTTCTATAAAACAACTCTATAAAAGTATCTGAGGTGCATTCTCCACCCTGGAGTTTGGCCCTGCACCTCAAACTGAAATATGTACTCTCAGCTTTATACCCTCTGGAGAAGCCCATGTTCTTTCTCAAACATGTATCTCCCTTTCTCTTCCTTCACATTTCTACAAATAGATTTCTTTAAATAAATTGATTTTGCTTCACTATTTGCCTTTTTCTGACATCTTTTCTGCAAGGGAAGGCAACATTCCTGGAAAACTTGGACTGGAGTTAGTACTGACTTTCCTTTTTTGTTTTTTGCAAAGAACTATAAGTTCTAGCCTGAATCCACAGTTCTCTGAGAATTTTCATGGTGGGGACTGGTTTTCACGCCTAGTAGACCAAGTGGACTTCAAGTTCAGCTTGACAGCTACCTCATGGTGCTGGTGGGATGTTAACATATGTGGTGGATATGTGCTCACAATAGACTTTACCAGTCCTAACCAACGCCAGGCATTTCCCCAGGTAACTGAGTTGAGTGGAATAGAGCTGGAAGCACAGTTTTCCTCAGGCTACCTTTTTTGCTCCCCACTTCACATACATCACCTGCAACATAACTGGGGAGAAAGTCGGAATCCAGGAGGGATGACCTGCAATAGTTATCAGGCCACCTGGGGAGCTCCATTTCTTCTGGTAGGAGTCACCTCTCCTACTTGCAAAAGTTTTATAGGGTCTTCCCCAAACTGCTTTCACCCAAGACTCTCTGTGTAGATAAGAGGCTGAGGCTAAGGTCTGTCACGAAAAAAGATCTTTCTTTTCTTTCTTTCTTTTTTTTTTAAATACAACAAAAACTTTGGGTGTTATTTCCTGTTCTTAGTTTCACCTTTAATACCTGTTGAAGGTTCTCTTTTCCTGTGTGTGTGGGGGTCCAGACTTTACTGATCTCTGACCTTTTCAAAAGGGTGGTGATAGAGTAAAATTTTTTTAAAAATTAAATCGTTTTTGTTGCGGGCAGGAAGGTGGATGACTTTGGTAATCCTTGTTGGGGAAAATGCTGTCTGAAACCTAAACCTAAACCCAAAGGCCTTTGACACAAAAGACCCACCTGGAAAGCAATTGGGATGATGAACTTCAGGTCCTCTGGATTCCTGAGAGGAAAGGCATCAGGGATGCACAAAGGCTGCCATGAGGATTCTATACTGAACCACCAGAGTTCAACGCCTACCACCATTCTCCTCCCTGCCCAGGAAAAGCCCCATTAAGTCCTACTTGTGCAAAAAGAATTTGGGTGTGATGAAAAATATTCATATTTAGCCTTCCCCCAAATGCTATTACTGGCTCTCTCTATTCTGGAAAAGCCCAAATTCTCTCTCTCTCTCTCTCTCTTTTATAAAAATAATTTTATTTCTCTTCTTTTCCTCCTCCTCCTCTTCCTCCTCCTCTTCCTCCTCCTCCTCTTCCTCCTCCTCTTCCTCCTCCTCCTCCTTCTCCTCCTCCTCCTCCTTCTCCTCCTCCTCCTCCTCCTCTTCTTCTTCTTCTTCTTCTTCTTCTTCTTCTTCTTCTTCTTCTTCTTCTTCCTCTTCCTCTTCCTCTTCCTCTTCCTCTTCCTCTTCCTCTTCTTCTTCTTCTTCTTCTTCTTCTTCTTCTTCTTCTTCTTCTTCTTCTTCTTTGTCGTCATCGTCGTCATCGTCATCGTCTTCTTCTTCTTCTCCTTCTTCTTTTCTTTATTTGGGTCGCACCCAGTGATGCACAGAGGTTACTTCTGGCTCATGCACTCAGAAATTACTCCTGATGGTGCTCGGGGGATCATATGGAATACTGGGAATCAAACCTGGGTCAGCCCCTTGCAAGGCAAATGCCCTACCCACTGTGCTATTGCTTCAGCCCCTCTTCTTCCTTTTATTTGGCTTTTTGGGTCATACCTGGCGATTTCAGGGATTACTCTTAACTCTGCATTCAGGAATTACTACTGGTGGTGCAAAGGGAATCATGGTATGCCAGGGATTGAACCCAGGTTGGCGACATACAAGGCAAACACCATCCCTGCTGTTTTACCACTCTGGTTCCATCTCTTGAGCATGTTATTCTCTGTCCCTTTCTCTCCATCTTCCCTTTCCTCAAAAACAAACAAACAAATCTCCAGATACAATCTTCTTAGCTCACGGCTCATCTTCTCCTGAAATTCTTTTCTGTGTGAAAGACAAGAACCCAACAGGGCTGGATAAGGCCTAGGACTGGCTGTCCTTTCCTGCAAAGAGCAATTCTCCCCAGCCCAAGTCTGTGGCTCCCCGAGAAATTGGGTAGTTTCTCATGCTGGGCAGAACATGTGAATGTCAGGTGTGGCTTGATGGCTACCTAATGGGGCTGGTGACACTCAAGTCCTTGCTGTGCAGGAGGTCATCACAGATTTACTAGTCCTAGCCTTCCTAACAGGTTCTGGGGTAGCAGAAGTGGATAGGAAGCAAGTGGCCATCTCATTCCTTTTTACCGCACATAAGTCCCTCAGGGGCCCACCAGCATCACTTCCCTCCCTTTACTTTCCCAATAAACTTATGTAACTTTATTCATCTCTTCCTGAAATTCTACACATAAAAAGCCTGGGCAAAATTTAGGACTGAATTTCCTTTCCTGAAAAAAAAAAAAGAATTTTCTTTCCTGCAAAGAGCAACTCCTTCATCCAGCCTGTTTCCACTGCTACTCCAAGAAATCAGGTGCCAGGGATCATCTTCCATGCTGGGCAGAACAAGTGGACATCAGGTGTAAACAAGGACATCAGGAGCAACTTGATGGCTGCCATTGGGGGGCTGGTGGAAGGCCAACATGTTATGTAGGGGCTCATGGCAGACTTTCAAAAGTCTTGAATTTCCTAGGTGACAGAGAGGTAGGTAGAAAAAGAAGTGGTAGATTTTCTTCTAAGACTGTGGTTTTCTCCTCCCTACTTCACACAGCTGCGGGTGTGTGTGGGGGGGAGGGGGACTCAACTCCTCTGCTGGTGGGGGGTCGAGTCTACCACTGGCAACAATATCTTGGTTTTATTGCTTCCTCAAAACTCCTTCCCAGGGCCTCCTACCTACCTGCCTGCCTCATAATCACCTCATGAGGTAGATACTATTAGTATAATTTTCATATATAGTAGCAATTGTATTTCAATGATATACCTATATATAGAATGCAACATATAAACTACATAGTATAATTATATGCTTATATAATTATAAACTGCTACTATAATGTCACCCATTTGCAGGGGTGGATTCTGATCCCTGTGGACTTATGTGGCTTGTTCAAAGTTGTATATCATATACATGACAGAAATGGCTTTGTTTGGCTCTGAGGCAAGTCCTCTGAGGAATTTAGAGATGGGGTTTCTTGAATACAGCTAAGAGGCTACATCTAGTCCTTCTCTCTCAGTTTGGAGCTGCAGCCTGAGGTGGACAGGATGTGTGAGAGGCTCTGAGACAGAGGTGGACAGTCAGAGAAGAGAGAGGGGGCCCCTCCCCCGAGTCCTCTGTCGTGAGATGTGTGACTGGTAGCCCAGCAATGACATTTCCTAGGGAGAAGTGGCTCTCAGGTTCCACCTAGTCCTGCAGTCTGCATTTTAACCAGAGCCCCAGGGGCTCATTTGCACATTAAAGTCTGAGAAGCACAGCTCCAGGCCAGTGGTTTTCTCTACCCTGCTGCTCTGCAGAATCCTGGGAGCAGACCTGGGCTTGGATTCAATTGGTTTGTGGTGTGTGACCCACACTTTGCCATCCTTTTAAACCACTTCCTGGTGATTCTAATGTGCAGTCAAGGTTGGTGTTAATCAATCTTTGCTCACCTGCAGGCCTCGTTAAACACAGATTGCTGGGTCTTAGTCCCAGAGTTTTCTCTGCTCTGTAGGACTGGGGTGAGCCTATGATCTTGCGTGTCTTTACTAGTACCCAGGTGGTTCAAAGGCTGTGGACTGGCCCCCTCACTTTGAGGACCACTAGTATAGTGGGAGGAAAAGAAAATTCCAGGGAAATTGAATATACTCATCCATCCCCACCCCACCACTGGCCACTGAGGCTCTCAGCAACGAGAATAGTAGGATGAATCTGAAAATGATGGAACTTGTCACTGGAGACATTCCCAGTAGCCCCAGAATTTAGCCTTTTTGTCAAATTTCTTCTGTTATCACATCACAAAAAATAAAATGACAAAGACCGGTTCAAAAATCCAAACCAGATCCTTCTCCACTCCAGCTCCATTCCCTGCACGGAATCCCAGTGTTACCAGGACCTTGCTCAGTTTCAAGTTTTAGGGCTTTGGGTATTTGAACTATTGAAGTCAAAACAGGCAGGTAGATAGGGGGCCTCTGGCGATGAGTTTTGACAATGAAACGAGATGTGATTTTAAGAAATTCATTTGCCACTGCTCCCAAAGCAGCACCAAAGTGGTCCAAATGGATGAAGGCTGGACCCCCTCTGGAGAAGCAGGAACAGAAGCCTGCTAAGAGTCTGGATGAGCTAGCTCCCATCCAGAAGGCTGAGCCTGGGAGGAGAGAAGAAACCTCTGCAGGAACAAAAGGACAGGAAACCTAAGAATATGAAAGACCAGATGAGTGGGACTGATTCCCTAAGGGCTTAGGCCGTGCTGAGTCAAGACAGAGGGAGGTCGCACGGTCCATTTTCTCTATGGAGGCTACTGCTTCTCCCCAAGGTTGACTCCAGCATCATAATAAGTGTTGTCAACTACAGGGATATGAACCTTCCGGCAGAGTTTTTAGAGACCCAGAGAGAAACGATCCAGAGGAAAGGCTTTCTGTGGGAGTCACACCAGGAAACTGGGAAAAGATGGTTTGCCTGGTGTCTTTCTCACCAGATTATTACATCTGAGAGAATCTACATTGTCCTGTTTCTGCCTCCTTGTTAAGAAGTCTGAACAGCACTCCTGAGCTCCTGAGTCTCAACAACCTTTTGTCAGAGGCTGTGTCTCTTTGAGGAGAAAGTCCAAACTCCTTGGTCTAAATCACAAAGTCAGGTAAAGGACTGTTGACTTCTTCCCTCCTTCCTGTGGGGATCAAATGGTCTGCTAAGGGTCCAGCAAAGACTGGGCCATCACAGTTTACTTATAATCCACAAGCGATTTTTTTCTCTCATCATGGCTCTGCAGGAAGTGTCTGGAGCCCTCCCCATAGTCTTCATCTCACAGTGCCCATTCTGAAAGATTAGATTAGAACTCCTTCAGAAAAGGAGTCTATTTTTTTCCTCTTCCTATCCTACCCTGTGCCACCTGCAACTTCTGGCTCCTTCAAACCTTTCTTCCCTCTCCCCAGCCTGCCCTGAATCTCACGCTCTCTCCCCATGTCTTTCTCATCAGACTCATGGTTTCACAGTTTTGAATAAAATTATCTGCCTCCTTCACTTTACGTGGGCTTCCTTTCAGTAGAGAACTGGGTCGGATTTGATGTTCGCACCTCAAGCTCCTAGTACAATGCCTGTCACAGAGTGGACATGGGCACTTGTTTATTGAATGAAAAAATATAGAGACCTGTGAATGTAGACACAGCTGAGACCAGAGAGAAGATAGGGTCCTTCCCCCAGTTCATGTGTTGGTGTCAGCCTCCCATGGGTGACCTTCAGAAGACAAGAAAGGATCCCTTTTGGCCACTGTCCCATGGTCAAACACCAGTTGGTCACTTTCACAGTGCGCAAAAGAGACTGTTTGTGTCTTCATCTTTTGTGCCAATAGTAAGGATTTGTTATGCAAACCAAGGGTCAAATGTTATCTTTGTCCTGGCACTTCCTGCCTTCTCCATGGAGAGCTAACAATGGAAAAACATGGGGAACTTTTCACAGCTTCACTGTGTGTGTGTGTGTGTGTGTGTGTGTGTGTGTGTGTGTGTGTTTGTGTGTGTGACCAAGGATTCAGGCAGATTCTCAACCTTCTAGGTCACAAAAAACAAGTTCATCCTTCCTCCACTCCAGTGGGCCACAGAGGGTGGTCTCAGTGTCACAGAGGGTGGTCTAGAGCTAGAAGCTACCTGTGAAGGCAGATCCACTAGGCTCTTCCAGATCCCAGATGCAACCGTCCTGGGAAGAGTAGGGGGAGGAGTTGGGAGGTGGCCTTGATTCTGGCACCACACTGCCACACTGCCTAGTGTAGGCCAGGCTTCACGCTGGACACAGGCATCCTGTCTCTGCTTAATAAGAACTCCTGTCTCTCTTTCACTTTGCAGGTGAGAAAATTGCAGGGAAGATGGAGTAGGTACATCCTTCTCCACAACCACAGAGAAGGGCCCTAAATATTGGAGCAGGGTCCCCCATAGCAGGTAAAGGTACAACTGCATTAGTGCCCAGCACGTTCTGTGCCTGGTCTCTTTACAACCCCCGACCCCCTTACTGTCTCCGACAGGCTGGTTCTAAAGTCTTGTTAAAATAGATCTAAGCCATACAGAGAGCAAGCGCAAATTATTCCTTCTGTGGAGGTGCAAAATAGCCTAGTGGTGATGGGAACTTGGCAGGGTTGGAGGGGGATGAGTCAGGGATAGCTTTCTGAGATAGGAGAGCTAGCTGTTCTGTGAGGCTGAAAGAGGGAGTGGTAGGACAGAGAGACAGTGAGGTGGGTGGGCAGGGTGAGTGGGAGTGGGAGAAGCACAGGCCTGGCTTGGACAGCATGCTGTGTGGCCCTCCTGCAGGGGGGTGTGGATGGATATGGTGGGACATGGAGCAGATCAGGACTGGCTACATCAAGCCATGGTCTTGCCCTATGAATGCGGTTTCCAAGCGTATGCTGTGTGTGTGTATCTGCGTGTGTGTGTTTGTGTGTGTGTGTGTGTATGTGTGTGATGGGCATGTATATATATGCTCTGTGGGTATATAAGATGTAGGATATGATATGCGCATAACTTGTATATACTCATGTAAATAGTATTTGTGAACTTGAATGTGACTATGACATGGTGTGTGTATATAGGATATGGGTGATTTTGGTACGTGTATATATAGAGTATATATATGGGATGTGGGTTTCTGTATATTTGGTTGTATGGGTATATGCATGGTGTGTGTATATGGGAGATCTTGGTACATATTTATAGTGTATGTAGGAAACATGTCTGCATGGTGTGTGTGTGTGTGTGTGTGTGTGTGTGTGTGTGTGTGTGTTTAGGCAGGGTACTGGGCACATTATAAAACTGCCTGTAGATTTCTACTATTCTGCCTTTTCTTATCTATGGATAGACACGGTCTGCTCCTACCCCATACATCCATTGCCAAGGATAAGCACTGTTTCTTTTTTGTCTTAAACATGAACTATTATGGATTCATGTATAACACCCAATTGGATATTGAATAAAAATATATTGAATTGAATATTGAATTGAATAAAAAAATTGAATAAAAATATTTTTTAATGTACTCAGCCCAGGGCCATATATACTATTTAAACATGCAGTCTCTGAGCTGGGTTCTCTGAGCTCCCTCAATCCTGCTGTTGTATCACCAAGCAGAATGGTTCCTAACAGAACAAGCCCAGGGTGACCAATTCCTGTTCAGCCAGGTGGATAGAATATTTTCTTTAACCTAAAATTTCAATATAGAACCCAAAATGAAAATCACTGGCTGGGTTTGTTTCAGGTGTCCATCTCTAAACCAATCACCTAAAGTTAGGTCTGAGCCTGTTCCCAAATCTTTGGGATGATAGTAGCAGAGAGGTAGTGAATGTCGAACAGAGACAGAAAGTTTCCTCTTCCTCATCATTGAGGGAAAGTTCCCCATTTGTACAAATTTATCCTGACTCAGCTGTGCTTGATTACTTTCTGTGTGTCAGGTCCTGGGTGAGGTCTGTTCCAAAACTGTCTCTTAATGTTTACATCCTTGTTGTGGTTTGGGTATCAGTGCACATAGCTCACAGATAAGGGCGTGGTATTCTTGGATGTGCTGGAAAGTGACAAGCCTGATGTGGAACCTAGACCCTGTGGTTATCTTGTCTCAATCTGGTACCATTTGGGGACAAGTTGTGGGGCTGAAAGAATGCTCGGTAATATGGCAACGCTAAGGACCAGACTCAGATAGAATTTCTAGATCCAGTTCATTTACCCTCTAATAGAAACCAAGCTCCAAATTTACATAGCACGCATGATAAGTTTGGGCTAATGACAGCTCAGCATTGTCCTGTCAATCAAATGAAATCAAACAGCAGTGGGCTTTGGAACTGGTCAAGACTGGAATATATTTAAAATGTGATGGTAATCAGGTCTGATTATTAAAATAGTGGCATATTTCTAAATAGAGTGGTAAAAGAGCTTCCAACTCTGCTCACTTATTCACAACTCTGATTCTTCTGCAGGACCCTGTGGGCAGCCCCTCAATCTAGCAACCAAAAGAGCAGTGTTGGTCTAGGTCACAGGTAAAGAGGTCACCTAGAGAAAGATTTCCAATTTAGCACCCCCAACTCCACCCAACCCTCATTTCCTGCCTCTTACTGTGGGCCTAGAATGGCACTGATGGCCCTTCTGGCTCATAGTAGCATTGTAGCACTGTCCTCCCGTTGTTCATCGATTTGCTTCAGCGGGCACCAGTAACGTCTCCAGTGTGAGACTTGATACTGTTTTTGACATATCAAATACGCCACAGGGAGCTTGCCAGGCTTTGCCGTGTGGGCGGGATACTCTCGGTAGCTTGCCGCGCTCTCCGAGAGGGACAGAGGAATCGAACCCAGGTTGACTGCATGCAAGGCAAATGCCCTACCCACTGTGCTATTTCTCCAGCCCTCGTAACCCTCCCTAACTCCTGTTTACTGGAGGAGACTGTCCAGGTGCACTGGGAAGAAGGTAACATCTCCTGCTACTTTTGTGGATCCCTTGCGAGGTCTCTCATGCTCACGGCTCCCTCAACCTGTTTTGGGTCACCACAGAAGCAGGGAGGCAGAAGGCAGAGTAGGTGGAAGATTTTGAAAAGTTTCATGGAAAGGGGAAGAGTTGATTTTTACTTTTTTTAACAGGTGATAGTGACAAGTCTAGGCTTATAAACTAGTTTCTCTGGAATAAATCCATACCCCTTCATTGTGACCTGAGATTTTTCTTTCTCATTTGCAAAATGGGGATGTTAATGGAACTAATCTGATGTGATGTTGACAAGATTAAATTGGGCTGGAGACATAGTACAGCAGGCAAGGCACTTGCCTTGTATGTAGCTGACCTGGGTTGGATCCCTGGCACTGCACAGGGTCCACATGTGCAGTGAGCCCTGAGCATAGAGGAAGAAGTAAGCACTTTGCATTGCTGGATATAGCCCCCAAACAAGAAATACGTAGAAATGTTTGTGGGCCACTTAAATAGTGCCAGGCTTACAGTTATCTCTTATTTTCATACACATATTTTTCACTTTGTGGAATGAATAGCATACAAAGGTTACTTCTGAAAATGCTGATGTGGAGAAATTCTGAACAGAGAAAGGATAGGGGCCTTTCCTCTGTACTTCCCAGATTTCAGATAGTTCTCCTTGAGATTAGATTATGTGACAGGTTTTGGCTCAGACTATGATTGTCATTCATTTAGAAGACCAGTAACTCTTCAGTAATGTCCCTTTTAGCTGACTCTTCAGTAATGTCCCTTTTAGCTAATTCTTTTTTTATTTTAATTTTTATTGGTGAAACACCATGAGTTACAGTTGTAGACTTACAAATTTTTGTACTTGGGTTTCAGTTATACAGTGATCAAGTACCTATCCCTCCACCAGTGCCCATTCTCCACCACCACTGATCCCAGTATCCCTCCCACCCTCTACCCCCCTCCCCATCCCACCCTGCCTCTGTGGCAGGGCATTCCCTTTTGTTCTCTCTCTCCTTTTGGGTGCTGTGGTTTGCAAAAAAGGCATTGAGTGACAATCATGTTCGGTCTATAGTCTACTTTCTTTTATCTGATTCTTATAAAGCTGTTTCATCTCCCAAGAACCTGCAATGGCTGCCTTGTCCTTTTTCTATTGAGGCTGAACCTCCTCAAGGCCTGTGTATAAAGGCCTTCTGACATCCTTCTCTGTACAGCCCCTCTGGACAGTTCAAATAGGCTCCAAAATTACCCCTTCTTTCTCCTTTCAAGTTCTACATGGTTTGCAGGACTGAACCAGGGTTTTTTGCATGCAAGGCATGTGATTTACTGCTAGTACTATCTCTCTGACCCTCTTCTTCCTAGAGTCAGGTTTTCATCTTTCAAAACTTGTAGCTCTGTGCAGGTATTCTGAGAAGGACAGCTGGGCTCTAGTTGTCAGCCTTGTCTGGGCCATGTGGTCTATGTTTATAGGTGGCCATATGATTTAGTATGGATGTTCTTTTCTCCTAGAGACAGTAAATTTCCCTCAACTCTTCCTACCCACCAGAGCAGGGGCCAGAGCTGTTTCTTTTGCAGCCAGCTCATACCTGCACATGCTGCAGGGACTGCTTGAGGAAGGGATGAGAAGCAACTGCAGAGCAGAACAGGCCCAAGGTTGATTGCATTTTAATAGACCAAACCCATGAGGTCTATAGTTTTATAGTCTGTCTGACCAAAAAAAAGTTTTTCATAGATTGCATCAATT
Source organism: Sorex fumeus (assembly GCF_029834395.1). Lineage (NCBI taxonomy): Eukaryota > Metazoa > Chordata > Mammalia > Eulipotyphla > Soricidae > Sorex > Sorex fumeus. Next base: position 65,863,272 of record NW_026606101.1, on the reverse strand, counting down.
TTTTTTGCACTGCAAATAAATGATATCTATGGCAAAATAACACCCTATTGAATTGGAGAAATATGTGCACATACTGTGTATGTCAAAGGGCTAATATCCAAGACACATAAGGAGCTTACAAAACTCAGTGACAAAAAAAAAACCAAATAAAACCATCAGAAACTGGGGAGAAGAGCTGAATATACTTCTCCAAAGACACACAGAGGGTCAACAGGCATGTCAAAAAATGCTCATCATTAAGCAAATGCAACAAATAAAATTTCATCAACAAAATGAAAATGAAATATCACCTCAGTGAGAATAGTGCTGGTGGGAATGTCGGGTGAAAGGAACCTCCCTTAACTTTTGTTAAGAATGCAAACTGGTCTGTTTCTATAGAAAACAGTATGGAGATTTTTTCCCCCCTTTTTAATTGAATCACCTTGAGATACACAGTTGTTCATGTATAGGTTTCAGTTATACATTGTTCCAACACCTGTTCCTTCACCAGTATACATTTCTCACCACCAATGTTCCCAGGTTCCCTCCCACCAACACCCCCAACCTCAGCCTGCCTCTATAGCAGTCTCTCTCTCTCTCTCTCTCTCTCTCTCTCTCTCTCTCTCTCTCTCTCTCTCTCTCCTTCTGGACATTATGGTTTGCCATTTTAGGTACCTAAAAATTATCATGTATGTCCTTTACCTACTTTCAGTACTCAGTTTTTATCCAGAGTGCCAGAGTGATCATTTCCAGCTATCATTATCCTAGGGGTTTCTTCTCTGTCCTAGCTGCACTCCCAGTATGGCAATTTCTAAAAATACTGAAATTAAACACCGCATGATTCAGCAATTTCACTCCTCGGTATCTGTCCAAAGAACACAAAACCCACTCATTTGAAAAGATATCTACCTTCCTGTTAACTGTAAAACTATTTATAGCAGCCAAGATCTGAAAACAACTCAAATGCCTAACAACAGATGAGTGGATAAAGAAACAGTGGTGTATATACCAATAGCATGCTTCTCATCTAAGTGAGAATCTAATCTTGCACTCTGCAACCAACATGAATAGAATTGGAGGGGTTTATGCTAAGGTGAAGGAGTCAGAGGGGGGGAAATAAACCCAAATTCCTGACTCAAGTTTAGAGTATAATGAAATAATGTAAGGGAATAGACAATTTCCAATGAAAACAAATCCATAGACTGAGATTAGATCTGAGATTAGCCAGGGGTCAGGGGAGTGGAAGGGAAGTGCTTTATGAATGGCAGTGGGCTAATGTACAATGACACTTCAGCGGGGAGCATGTATGGCAATATTGCTTTTGTAAAGCAACATTCCCTCAAAAAAAAGAAAGTTGGGGAGAAAAATAGAAGTTCATTGGCAATGAGGGGGTTTAGAAATGTCTCTTTTATCTCTCGCTCCAGAAAATTGCCCCTGATATCACAGGGAATTGTTGGGGAGTTGGGAATAGACTTTCCAGCTGGTGTTAGAGCTGTGTCTGGCCACAGCCCATCCTTAGCCTTGGTTCTCAGCAGGGACCAAAGTGCATCATGAGATGCTCAGCACGCCTCATTTTCCCCCTTAGTGTCTTTAAAAATTGCCCCCAAAGCATAGATATGGAGGGCAGAAGGAAGTGGTTTATGAAGACTGACTTCAAATCCCAGCTCCCTCTCCTGCCTCTGTAATTTAGACAGTTATTCAAACTTTTTAATCCTCAGTTCTGCCACCGGAACAGGGGAAATGTGATAATGGTACCCACCATAAAAGGATGCTATGTGAATGTAGTTGATTGCATAGAGGACCTAACATATCAACATTGCTGTTACTTTGTAAGTTTGACTGACCCAGGTGTGAGTTTTGGAAAAATCAGCTCACAAGGTCTTTCTCTGTGAAGCTACCCAGACTTCTGTATGGGCAGAATTTCTCACATCCTCCCCCGACTTGTGCAGCTCCTAGTTCTAGCACATATGCATGAACACTTACCCCCATGCTCTATAGTCACTGCTCGATAATCTTGGCCAACTCCCCCACTGTGGTAGCATCTCAGGAGGCTGGGAATTTGCTCCCTCATATCCAGGGAATGTTTGCAGAGATTATCACTTCACTTCACTTGTATCACTTGTCATCCCGTTGCTCATCAAGTTGCTCTAGAGGGCGCCAGTAACATCTCCATCCATCCCTGTCGCGTGCTAGTATAGCCCAAGGTGTCTGCTGTCTCCAGGAACACGAAGAGCATAAACTGTTCTTTCAGGGTCTTGACGAAGAAGTCCAACCATCTTGTAGGTGGGCAACCAGGCGTTCTTTTGAATCCAGTCAGTAACAGCTCTAGTCCAGTGGTCCTCTCCAAACCGAATTACATATCCAGCTCATCTGATTTTTGATGCCTTGGCAGGTGTCGAAACGCAGGCAGATATGTGTTTGTCAGTGTGCTGCAGAGATTAAGATACGAAAAATGGCTTCTTCTGCCCAGTGCCTCTATTTTAAAATTAATTTGATGTATCCATCTTTTTTTTTGGATGTATCCATCTTTATGGGCTGGAGTGATAGCACAGTAGGAGGGCGTTTGCCTTGCACGTGGCAGACCTGGGTTCTATTAGTCCACCCCTCTCAGAGAGCCCGGAAAGCTACCGAGAGTATCTCGCCTGCTCGGCAAAGCCTGGCAAGCTCTCTGTGAAGTATTTGTTATGCCAAACACAGTAACAACAAGTCTCACATTACTGGTGCCCGCTCGAGCAAATCGATGAACAAGGGGAGGACAGTGCTACAGTGCTATCCAGCTTTAAAACAGGCCCTCCTTTTTTGTGATTTAAAATGTGTGGCAGAACTCTCCTTTCTCTGCCTTTCTTCTCCCCAGAGGCAACAATGGTATAATTTTTATATTGTGTATCTCTCAACTATTATTTATGTTAGTGTATGCAAAGTTGATTTCCCTTTACCCCTTCATCTTTGACAATCAACACTGACTCCATCTTTGTCAGTGTTGTTGGTGAGGTTGTCGCATCCAGGTCCTGGAGCCAGGGTAAGTCCTGGCTCTCCCTCTCACCTTTTGGTGATCTCAGGCAGCCTATTAATTTCTCTGTGTCTTGATCCTTCACCTGTAAAATGGGGGGTCTTATTGCTATCCTGAAGGATTTTCCTGGGTAGGGGTGTGTAAAGCATTGAGAATGGAGTTTGCATGTATCAGCCAATGTTACCAGGAGGCCGCTTGCTTACAGCTTGTCACAAGTTAGACAAATCTACCTCTTGTGCTCATTATCTCTTCATCTCCTTACAGTTCAGCGAGACAAGGGCTGCTATCTCCATTGCACAGGCTTAGGTTGGGAGAGGGCTGGTTTCTATAACCTGGCTGTTCTTTGGATAGTAAACGTCAGAGATAAGATTTGAGGCCTATACCCACTCTTGAAACTGCCTGGTTTATATCCTCTTCTTAGGGCCATATTCTGCACATGGTAAGTGATGAGAAGGCCAGGCCATTTCTTCCCAATACCTTTGGTTTGTGCTTTGAAGGCATTGCTTCTCAGCAGGATCACTGGATTGACAATCAGGTTTGATTCCCTAGAGCCTTAGCTTCCTTAGCTTCAGAGCTCCTGCCTGACATTTCTCAGGGAATCTGCCTTACAATTATCTTTTCCCTTTTCCTCATGTTTATATCAGCACAAATGAAGGAGAGAAAAACCAGCATTTAACTAGGATTTTATTAACCATTGACCTCAGCCATCTCCATTTATCTCTCCTGAGTTCTGCCCATTAGTTGTCAGGGCAACGTGGAGTGACTCTTGGCCTGCTGCAGTTAACTGAGCTTAATTCTTCCCTGCCTCACTCCTGGTAGGGCACGAATGCCCTGAGTACTTGCTCCCAAAGCATTGTCAGGCTTGCCCTTGGAAAAGTAAATTACGAGAACAAGTTATGTTTGAGGCAGTGACTGATCACTGTCCAGCCCTTTAGTCTCAGAGAATAATGGCGTGTTAAGTATGCTTCGTGGGTCATGACTGGGAATCAGCAGGTTGGAGATGGTGCAGAACTGCCATGTCTGAATGACTGGATTTGAAGCTGCTCTGTTGTGCCTCGACTCCTGGCAGTTCCTCAGCTCTGATTTCCCAATTTCAGTCTCTTTCCTCTAATCCTTTGCTTCTTGGTTCATGAAGGGAGCAGAGTTTTCTGTATTAGCCTGCTTCTTACCAAGACACGTTCTGTTTCAATGTCTGGAAATTTTCGTTTTCTTCCGGGTTGCCCATCTTGCCTCTTCCAACTATCTTTCCAGAGGTGGTGCCTCTGGACCACTTTCTTTTGCTACCTTCTTTTTCTAGAATTTTACATGATTTCCTAACATTTCCTAATATTTCCTCTCTCCTCAACTTTTGTCTTCAAGTATGCACAGGGTTCCTTTGGTTCTGGGGCTACCCTTCTCTCTTCTGTTACAGCTCTTTCTTTATAAAAATCTAGTTCTTATAGGAGGCAAAAAGGACAAAACAGACACAGATTCTACCCCTGAAGGACTGGAACAAAAGTGTGATCAGTGATCTGAGGCGCTGTGTTGCTGGAGTGGAGAGAGTACAAAGCTGTAGTATAGCTGAGGTTCGAGAAAGTACAGGTTGGTTAAGGAAACAAAGAGGACAGGTGAGTTTGACTAGGTCTTTAGGACATAAAGTTGCCAGGGACTTTTTCTACTTAGCTTGTGAAAGATTAGGCAACTCTTCCAAGCAGTGCCCTAGTATCTAGTTTACTACCAGGAACTAGAGATGTAATGAAGTTGACTCTTATTCTTTTTATCTTCTCCATATTCTGTGTTCAGTGACTTGTTGATAGCTGGAAATTGGTCATGGAGTTTCATAGAAATTGGTCATTTACATCATGGAAAACAGAAGACACTTCACAAATGAATCAGATTTTATTGAGACCTGTTTAACCCACAATAGATCTGAGTCATCACAAGGAAAGTAACATTTTCCCAGGGACTTGGCAAATAGGTGGTGATTTCAAGGTGAAAGGGAGGAGAGGAAAGAGCAGAGGAAATTTGTTTGCTGAGATCTTCTCAGTTGTAAGTGATAGAAAGTTGATTAAAATAAACTCAATTAAAAAAAGTGGCTTCTGGCCGGGCAAGTGAAAACAGAGATAGATAAATGGGACTATCTTAAACTAAGAAGCTTCTGCACCTCCAAAGAAACAGTGACCAAAATACAAAGACAGTCTACAGAATGGGAAAGGATATTCGCCGAATACACATCTGACAAGGGGTTGATATCCAGGATATACAAAATACTGGTTAAACTCCACAAGAAGAAAACATCCAACCCCATCCAAAAATGGGGCAATGAAATGAACAGAAACTTTCTCAAAGAAGAAATCCGAATGGCAAAAAAGCACATGAGAAAATGCTCTACATCATTAATCATCAGGGAGATGCAGATCAAAACCACAATGAGATACCATCTCACACCTCAGAGACTGGCCCACATTCAAAAGAACAAAAGCAACCGATGCTGGCGCGGATGTGGCGAGAAAGGGACACTCCTTCACTGTTGGTGGGAATGCCGACTGGTTCAGCCCTTCTGGAAAACAGTATGGACGAGTCTCAAAAAATTAGAAATTGAGCTCCCATTTGACCCAGCAATACCACTCCTGGGAATATATCTCAGAGAGGCAAAAATGTATAGTCGAAGTGACATCTGCACTTGTTTGTTCATTGCAGCACTCTTTACAATAGCCAGAACCTGGAAAAAACCTGAGTGCCCAAGAACAGATGACTGGTTAAAGAAGCTTTGGTACATCTACACAATGGAGTACTATGTAGCTGTTAGAAAAGATGAAGTCATGAAATTTACATACAAGTGGTACAACATGGAAAGTATCATGCTAAGTGAAATGAGTCAGAAAGAGAGGGATAGTCATAGAAAGATTGCATTCATCTGGGGGATATAAAGTGACAAAATATGAGATTAATACCCAAGAATAGCTGAGATCAGCACCAGGAGGATTACTCCATAGCTTAGTGGCCAGCCCGGCATTCTAGAGGAAAGGGCAGCTCAGATAGAGAAGGGAGCACCAAATAAAGGGTGTTTGGAGGATCCTCCCAGGAGGGGAGATGCATGTCGAAAGTAGACTATGGACTGAACATGTTTGCCACTCAATGCCTCTTTTGCAGACCACAACACCCAAAAGGAGAGAGAGAACACAGGGGATTTCCCTGCCACAGAGGCGGGGGGGGGGGGGGAATGGGGGATGGGGGGGATATTATCCATGGTGGTGGAAAATGGGCACTGGTGGAGGGATGGGTATCTGATCATTGTATAATCGAAACTCAAGCACAAAAAATTGTAAATCTACAACTGTACCTCATGGTGTTTCACTAATAAAAAAAAAAAAAGAAAAAGAAAAGTGACTTACAGTTGCTCAGTCCACAAGGAAGACATGACTAGAACAGATGTTTAAGTAATGTTAGTAAGATCACTGTTTTTCCTTGAAAATATTTCTGGGACTCTGTCTCCACTCCTATTATCTGTCATTTCAGTCTTAATTTCTACCTTAGCTCTCCTTCCACCTTCAAAAGGAGCGATTCTTTACCCTTTACTAGTATTTAAATCCACTTGTGAGCCAACTATATGTAGTCATGAATCTACTTCTACCTTCTAAATATCCATTTTTTCCCCTGGAGGTTGGATAGAGAATAATGAAAAAAGAGGTTCTTTTCTCAGAAGGCTTAAGGTTTATTAAGCAGATAAGAATCACGTCTTTAAAAACATTTAAAAAAATTTAAAACAAGATTCCAGGCAGCAGGAAGAGAGTGTGACAAGTGAAAGGGTCTGAAAGACATAGGGAAAGTAGTGATTGCTGTGGTGTTTATGCAAGTTTCTTCCATATATTTCCAAACTCCAAGGATGAATGGCTCAACACTGTGGCTTTATCCTGTCTAATTCTAGAGGCTATATGTCCTCCAATCAACTGAAATGGATCTGAATAGACTCAATGAATACTTCTATCCCAAAGCCAATAATTTCCTCTAGTCTCATTATCTTCATCTTCTTATTTTTTTTATACTGGTCCCCTTGATGATCAGACTTCCTTCTGGAAACTCTGACCTTTCTCCTTGACTTTCACAATCACCCCATCTGCACAATTATTCTAACTTCTTGAGGCATCTTTGGCCACAACTACGGTCAAACACTTTTCTTTTGGGCCCTTTTCTCTGTAACTTTTCCTCGGTTCCATACCTTACTTTTATATTTACACTACATTAATGGCTTTTAGAGCAGCTTTGTTTTGTTTGTTTGGTTGCTTTTTGGCTCACACCAGCAACGCACAGGGGTTACATATGGCTCTGTACTCAGGAACTACTCCTGGCAGTGCTCAGGGGACCATATGGGATTCTGGGTATCGAACCCCGGGTCGGCAGCATGCAAGGCAAATGTCATACCCTCTGTACTATCACTCCAGCCCCTACATTAATGACTTTCATATCTAAAATGACTGACCTTGTTTTTGGGTATCTCATATTATCCTCCAGCAGTCTGTTGTAACTTCTGTAGAAGTTTCAAGTTTACAAAAACGCAGCCTGTCCCAAACAGAAATTGTTTTTGTTCTCAACCTTCTGACACAGGGAGGGAGGAAAAGAATGTTGGGCTGGAGTAGATACAGGGGTGTGGAGAGGGTTGTAGGAACTTAGTGGCATAGATGAGCAATATCTTTGCACATCAATACCAGAAACTTGAGTACTATTGTAAGCCTGTCACCTAACCTATAACAAAAATATGTTGAAAAATTCAAAATCTTCTCTGATAATGGTAATGTTCTGTATCTTGCCTTACCAAGGTAAAGAAGTTGGGATATTGTACTATAGTTTTCCAAAATGCTGCCATCAAAGTAAATTGAATGAAATTGAATTGAATTAATTTTTTAAAGCTGTTTTTTCACATTTAAAGTAGATTTCTTCTAAGTAGTTAGAGTTGGGTCTTAATTTTATCTGATTTGACAAACTTTGATGTTTGTGTGGGATTTTCAATGCAATTATATTTAATATATGTAGTGACATGGTTAGGTTTCTCTCTGAGTTTCACTGAAGACTTTCTATTTCTACTTAAGTTCACAATATTTTTTTACATCTAATCTGCCACTCAAGAGTTTTCGAAGATAGGCGATTTTTTGTGGCTATCTCTCTCTTGGCGTTCCTCGCACATTCATGGAGGTGCTGAACCAGTCGATCGTATTCCTCGTCAATGTTGTCAACAATGGCATCTTCCCATGTTGCCGCAATAGTACCAAAGAGTTCCCAGTTGGTGGTCATTCTGGGAGTTCTCTTTTTGAACTTTGCAGCCCTTTCTCCCTGCTCTGTGAAGTAGAATTTTGCACGAAGGAGACGGTGGTCCGATCCCGTTCGAAATTTTGGGACAACAGCGACATCAGTCAGGCAAAACCGTCGATTGAATATGATGTGGTCTATTTCGTTGTGGAATCGTCCACCGGGAGACTCCCATGTCCATCGTTTAGATTCTGCCTTCTGGAACTGTGAGTTACCATGAATGGTCTTGGTCGACATGATGAACTCAGACAGTCTCTCACCCTGTTTGTTCCATTCTAGGCCATGGGTCCCGATGTGAAGTTCTTCAGCTGATCTTCTCGGTCCTATCTTGGCATTAAGATCACCCACAATGATCTTGTAGAAGGTGTGGTCTTCTTTATAGAACTTCTCTAGCTCCATGTAGAACTTCTCGATTTCTCTTTCATCATAATGAGATGTTGGTGCATAGACAACGAAGATAGAAACTGCAGGCAGTGAGTCACATCTATTCAAATGTAAAAGTCCGATTCGGGTTGTTAGGCATTCGAATGAATCAATGCTCTTGGCCAAGTTTGTGTTGACAAGGACACCGACGCCTCCAACACCTCTTTTATCGCATGTTCCAAGGAACAATTCTTCTCCAGTGTCGAAAATGGCATGGTGAGATTTGTGCCTTCTTGTCTCGGTCAGACCAATGATGTCGTACTTGATCATTCGCGCTTGTACCATCAGGTCCTCGATGGATGCATCTGATGCTAGCGTACGTGCATTGAAAGTACAGACGATCATTTTTGTCTTCCTTCGTTGTGGCAGCCTACGTCGGCCTTGAGATTTTGTTGGCCTCTCCTTTCTCATCCTTCTCAGTGCTTGAGAAACTCTTGAGCTAATTCGCCAGCGTGGTTTGGCGTATGCCTCAGGCAACCGCAAGCTAACGTCTGAGCTCACAAAGCAGTGCAGAGATGCGATCAAGGAAGACCTCAAAGAGAGAAGAGCAGAAGTACTGGTAGATGCGGCAGAAGCCGGGAAAAGTATTCGTAACGCCCGCCTGTCCTTCGCCAACTATAAGACCAAGATGACTGCCCTCTGACGTCCTGATGGATCCATCACATCCTCCAGAACGGCAATGGAGAAGATTATCCATGACTTCTACTCAAATCTCTTCGATAGCCATGTCCACTTGCCGACATACCAAATTCCACAGGATGGATATGTCGTTCCCAACGTTCTCCCTTCCGAAATCCGACACGCCATTTCGTCGATAAAGAAACAAACAGAACCCGGCCCAGACAAGGTCAGACCTGAACACCTGAAGAACCTGCCGTCAGTACTCATCAATACACTGGCTCGGCTCTTCACTCGCTACCTGTCTGAATGCAAGTTTCCGTCCCAATGGAAAACCAGCAGGACCGTACTACTGTTCAAGAAGGGAGACATCCATGACATTTGCTACTGTCGCCCGGTCTGCCTATTGTCTGTCATCTACAAGTTGTTCACTCGAGTCATCCTAAATAGGATTGGCAGAACACTAGATGAAGGACAACCATGCGAGCAAGCCAGGTTCCGCAAAGGATTCAGCACCATCGACCATATCCACACGATAACCAAGCTCATTGAGGTTTCTCGGGAGTTCAAGATGCCGCTCTGCTTAACGTTCATTGATTTAAAGAAGGCCTTTGATTCTGTTGAGACGGAAGCGGTCATTGAAGCCCTAGCCAATCAGGGCATTCAAGCCCAATACATCAGGATCCTCCTTGAGCTGTATTGCGGATTCACTACCAGGATCTCACCATTCTACAAAGAAGTGATCGTTGATGTCAAGAGAGGGGTGCGGCAGGGTGATACCATTTCACCGAAACTCTTCAGTGCCACCCTCGAGAACATCATGCGACGACTGGAATGGGAAGAAATGGGAGTGAAGATAGATGGTCGGCAACTACACCACCTCCGCTTTGCTGATGACATTGTTTTAATAACACCAAACATCAGCCAAGCAGCACAAGTGCTGCCCGACTTTGACCGTGAATGTGGAAAGGTAGGACTACAGCTGAATCTTACGAAGACAATGTTTATGAGAAACAGCCTTGTTCCTGATGCCCTATTCGCTCTCAATGGAACGACCATCTCCGAATGCAACAGTTATGTGTACCTAGGTCGAGAGGTCAACATGACAAATGACCTGGCACCCGAGCTGTGCAGGAGGAAGAGAGCAGCTTGGAACACCTTCAAGAACGTCGAAGAAATAGCTAAGAGGACGAAGAACCTCCGGCTCCGGGCACATCTCTTTGATTCCACTGTTCTTCCTGCATTAACATATGCCTCAGAGACCTGGGCCCTACGCAAACAAGATGAGAATGCTATTCAGGTCTCCCAAAGAAGAATAGAAAGAGCTATGCTTGGAATATCACGTTTCACTCAAATGAGAGAGAGAATCTGGAGTTCTGACATCCGTCGACAATCAAGAATCAGGGACGCTGTCTCATATGCCAAGGTGTCGAAAATCAGATGAGCTGGTCACGTAATGAGATTTAAAGACGACCGCTGGACTAGAGCTGTTACCGACTGGATTCCACGGGATGTCAAAAGACTGCGTCCCCGCCCACCTTCCAGATGGTCAGACTTCTTCGTCAAGATCATGAACGATCGGTTTGAGGCCCTTCTTGTTCCCGGAGCGAACAGATGCCATTGGGCTACACTAGCATGCGACAGGGACAAATGGAGACGTTACTGGCGCCCGCTCGAGCAAATCGCCGACTAACGGGAAGTTAAGTGTTAAGTGTTAAGTGTTAATCTGCCACTAACACAACATTGTTATTTTTAAGATCTTAGATACTGATGCTTTCATCTAGAGAAATTTTATTGCAGTGTTTTAAAATATATACTATGCTTAATCTTTAGCCCTTTAAATATATGTAATATATGTAATATAGTCATAACAATTGTTCCTCTAAACTAATTTTGTTTTAGCTCTAGGTCATTTCGATGTATTGTTTCTCCTCATTATTCTGACTCATATTTTCTTGCTTCTTTGCTTTCTTTGTTATTTTTGATTGGGTTTTAGACATTGCAAATTTTACCTTGTTAGATGTTGGATATTTTTATACTTCTATAAATATTATTAGCTTTATCTGAGATGCAGTGAAATTATTTGAAAACAGTTGGATGATTCTTGGTTTTAAGATTTGTCTGACAAAAGAAGAGCAACATTTAACCATTGGTTTATTTTCCCCCACTACAAAGGAAGATCATTTTGAGTATCATAGCAAATATTATAGGAATGGTAAAGTTTTCCAGTCACACTGGTGCGAAGGTCACCATTTCCAGCCTTGTGTAGCCATTAAACTCTGCACCCTCTAATCATTTGGGGAGATCCCATCCCTGGCCTCAGATAGTATTTTACATGCATTTGCTGGTTAGTGCTTTGGTGAACACTCACGAGGCACTTTCTACATATCCCTAATATGCTCTCTTTTTTGCTTCTCTCTATATTCTGTGATACTGCAAACTATCATGATCATGGCTACTTCTACTTCCAACTTATGTATATTTACCTCATAGATTCCACCTATTTTGGGACTTGGAAACTTCCAGATTGGGTTTGGGTACTCATGGGATTCCTTCCCCGCCGCCCTTTCAGTTTCACAAGCATTTCTGACTTTTGTTGTTAGATGCACAAAGTCTAGGCAACTGTTATTTCATATATTTTACCTTGAGTTTAGTTGATCTATGTGGAGGGTAAATCTGGTACTGATGATATTTTGACAGAAATTAGGTTTTGGTAAAAATAGGTTTAGTTTTTATAACCACCAGTTTTAGTTTTATTTTATCTTGCTCTTATTACATACCATTCTGGTTCTTTTTATAAACATTATTTTAAAATTATTTAATATTTTTAAATGTAGAAGATACTCTGTAATATTTATATTCAAAGTCCCAAGATTATAAGTTCCTTGATTTCCCCCTTCTTATATTCCTTGTAGATGTAGTAAGTTTAGGTTGCAAATGAATTTATGGATGCTTTCTCTTTTATATTATCAGGGTTGTGACAATGTCTGGATGAGTAGGTTATATTGTTTCCTTAATCTTCACAATTTTAGAGGGATTGTACAGGGAATTCAAGGATCACTGTACTAGATACCTGTGTGGATAATTCTGTTTCTTGTTTGTGGGGTAGCCTCAGAAAACTCCACTATAGTTTCACCCTTTGTTAAGTAGTTCTAAGTGGTTATAGTTTCTGACTTCATACTGGATTCATGTTTATGATGGAGCCCCGCCAAAACTGTACCCATAGAATGATGTGATTTTGGCCTCATGTAATTTCTGGATTGGATATTCTTTCTTTCTTTCTTTCTTTCTTTCTTTCTTTCTTTCTTTCTTTCTTTCTTTCTTGGTAGGGGATGAATTAGAAGCCCTGTTAGTATTGGATTTGTGGTTATATTCCATTCTAGGTTTCTATCTAAATACAATATATATTTAAATAATTTTTATATGTTTTGATATAGGAGGGAAGATTTCAGTGTTTGCTCTATCTGCCATCATGAATCTAAGTTCTTTTTTTAAAATTATATTTATTGAATCACTGTGGGGAAGTTACAAAGCTTTCAGGTTAAGTCTAGGTCACACAATGATCAAACACCCTTTCCTTGACCAGTACTTATTTTTCACCACCAAGAACCCCAATATACCCCCCACCCCTCCCGATGCCTGTGAGGCAGATGATTTCTTCTTAACTCTCTCTCTGCTTTGGTTACATTCATTATTTCGACAAAAAATGCACCATTATTGTTTAGAATTTCCCCCCAACAATCAGAACTGCTGAAAAGGTATTGGGAAATAATTTGTTTTCTATAGCTGGTTATGAGAACCATATGATGTCGCATGGCTGCAATAGTGGCTGCGTGATTTTGGCTTTCTGATATTTTACTAATTAAGTCTGGAGGGATTTCTGCCAAGAGTCAGATAATTAAGATCTGGGTTTCTGTGCATCTGGTGCTATGGCCATGCTGGAGAGCTGCTTGTGGGGGGCAACTCGTGACTTCGATAGGGCATGAAAGACGAGGAGGTACCACCCCTATCCCATGAGGCTGCAGTTGCCCCATCACCACGGGCTCATACCTGGCTTTCCAATAAGCCCTGAGGCAGTGACCACCTTGCTGCCAGGGGGCAAAAAGGCGGAAGGGACAGACACCTTTTCCCTCCCGGGAGGCATAGCACTGTAGTTAAACGCATAGTCCATTCACTTTTCTGCTGCAAGCTGCCAGGCTCTGGATTAAGTCCTTGTGCCTCTGGAGCCATGGCCATGCCAGAGAGCCGCTCGTGGGGGGCAACTCGTGACCTCAGTAGGGTGTGAAGCCTAAGTTCTTTTTAGTGTTTGTGCCAGAGAGCATAGCCAGTCATGGGGTCAGCTTTGGTATTTGAAATTTGAAGAGTCTTATTTGATTTTTTATTTTTCTTGTACATGAGCTTTGTCCATTTTTTTCCTGCCATATCTAACTTATCTGGCTATGTGTCATCATTATCTCTCTCTGTTCCATCTGTCCAGCTGGGTGATGTACAGGTGACCTGAAATGGTCGTTTCTGTATGTAACTCTCATTCAAGGTATCGGGCTATTTTGTTTTTAAGTTTTTTTTAATAATAAAAATTTGTTAAGGTGACATTGGTTTAAAACATTGCACAAGTGTTGAATGGTGTTATAATTTAACATGTTTATTATATTACTACACTATTATATGATCACCAAAGTCTACTTTCCATGTAAATAGTAAATGTTCAAGCCTTGGTCACTGCATTTCATATATATTAACTCTAGTTAGAGTCTCTATTTTTGTTTATGGAGGGAGGGGAGATATGCCGGGTCATGGTAGTGATTGAATCTGAGGCCTGTGTGCGCCAGGAATGCACTCCAGACTTCTGAGCTATCTCCCTGGCTCTCTTTGTCATACTATATTTGAAAAAAGAAGAGTGAAACTATGAATTTAATACAAGTTATATTAAATATAATTAACATGGAATGTAATACAGGAATTAGACAACATCAATTTCTGCACTCTTATTATCCACTGAAGGCACTAGTTCTCTAATTGAGCTTTAACCCTGTTTGCCAACTTAAGATCACGTGACTCTGCTGCCTTTGAGCCTATATTCCAGTGTGGGGCCACTGAGATTTTGACAGTCTTGCTAATTTTCCTTCTTTGTGAAATTCATGGCCAAAGAAGATCAGCAGTACTCAGAGCTTCACTTCCTATACTGATGAATTTTTTTAGAAGAATGTTTCCTTTGAGAGAATGCTAATTCTTCCAGATCATGCACTGAAAACATACAGAAGAGATAAAAGATCTTTACAGCAAATTCAGTTTCCAGACAGCGACTCCTCCCAGCTAGCTGTACATTGCAGAGGGGACCTCTGGTTTAGTTTGAAACTTGTCATTTATTTTCTTGCTCAAGGATTGTCTGTTCAGCTTCCAAGGAACACTGCATCGCTCTTTGGTGTTTAAAATAATTCATTTATGGTTCTTTCCCTTCATTGGAAAATGGATTCTTTTCCCTCCAGATTTTGAAAGAAGATGCTCGGGTGGGACAGTGATGCGGGGCCTCGCTTGAGAGGCTGTAAGAATTCCAGAACAGAGCATGAGTTGGATTCAATCATATATTGATTTTAAGCCCAGTAAATTGCAGTTGCTTCATAGCAAGGGTAACAAGTGTGCTGCGCTTTTCAGAAAGAGATGTGATCAGCTTTTAAACAATAAAGAGGAGCACTGCTGGGCAGAGTGATTCGATTTAAATCTGTATGAAAGCCAGTGGTGAGTTTAAAATAAACAAAGCAACATTAAAAGCCACCACTGCATCTAGAAACCCATGTCAACCATAAAACAGATATGGGAATTTAAGCCATCCAAGGTGAATTTTAAAGAAATCGAATTCCTTTGAGGCTAACAGACAAGATTTAGCTGAAACATCTCAGTGGCTATGCATTTAGTCATTATTTCTCCAGGCATGTAAGAAGAACTCGGTACCCAAAAGGCCCTCTAATGGGCAGCTATGGGACTTTATGAACAGTAAACATCCTTTTAGAAAACAGGTGGGCTCTGGAACCAGCAGGTACTGGTCTTCTTGGTTGGATTCCTTCTTTCCTGACACTGCCTTGCCTCTTCAGTCCTAACTGTACTTAATCAGTCTCTCCTTCTGTGACTACAATTCTGCACATCAGATTAACCCCTAACCTTGGGGATTGGGGAGATAGATTCTTGCCTTGCATGCACTCATGCTAGTTTATCCCAAATACCAAAAGGATGATCCTTGAATATAGAGCTGAGAGGAGCCCCTGAGCACTGCAAGGCGTATCCCCAAATCCTCCACCTCCTAAACAACACACACACACACACACACACACACACACACACACACACACACACCCCAAAGGACACAAGCCATACTGAAATGTGCTTCTGGCTCCTAGTTGACTGGCAGGAGCATAGGGCTAAATGGGCCTGGGTTTATTTCTCCTAAGGCCAGCCTGATCTGTGGGGCAGAGTCTTTCCTCCTCGAGCCCTGGAAGGTGTCATTTGTGTGTGTCTAAATATGATTTTGAGTCCTAATTTATGTTCTTTTTTCCTTCCTGCATTTCACCTGCTCCTCTCTCTCTATTCTCACTGGCTCTGTGTTCATTGACTCAGGAAGGTGTAGGGCAGAGGAAAAAGTAGATGTGATCAGCAAAACAATTCCCTCCAGGATTTTGTTCTGAAAGCTTAATTTCTTTTTAAGTGAGCTATCATCATTTACAATAGAATTAATATTAATCTTTTATGTACACAAAATTACTGTACCACACCTACCACAATTGTGCCGATGTCCCTCTACTTCTAGATCCCCTTCCCTCCCTCCCTCCCTCCCTCCCTCCCTCCCTCCCTCCCTCACATCCTCACTCTATGCCAGCTTTGTAGACTCTGCTCTCTGTTTGCAGAATCTTGGGGTTTATTTCCATGGGTTCTCAGGTCTATCTCCTTATACTGTTTCTTTTCATTTCTTTTTTCTTTTTTGAGATGCCGGTGTTCAAATCCAAGGCCTCACACATGCAAGGCAAATGCTCCATGGCCGAGTCACTTCTCTGCCCTCCACACTATTTCTTTATATACCACATGTGAGTGATATCATATACTATCTGCTTTCATTCTGACCCACTTCACTTAACAAGGCACCTTCCAATTCGATCCAAGCTATTGTGAATTGCAGTGTTTCATCTTTTCTTATAGCTGAATAGTATTCTATTTGGTGAATACACTATAAATTCTCTGCTGGTTGTGTTCTTGGGTTGTTTTCCGGTCTTGGCTACTATAAATAGCAATGCAATGAACATAGGTATATGTAATTTCTTTTCAGTTAATGTTTTTGAGTTCTTGGAATAGGTGCTGAGTGAAATCATTGAATTATGTGAAAGCTGTTTTTACTTTTTTTTTTGAGAAATCTCCACACTGTTTTCCACAGAGGCTTAACCAGATGATGATCCCACCAGCAGAGAGTAAAACTCCCTTTCCAACATACTCTTACCAGCATAGTTTCCTTTCCTCTTTAGGGATAGTCCATACTTTTTGGAGTGAGGTGTTATCTCATTGTTTTCTTTGCGGTTTCCTGATCATCAGTGATGATAAATGCTTTTTCATATCCCTATTGTTTCTTCTCCGAGGAAACATCTGTTTAGCTCTTTCTTCTCCCATTTTCTGGGATGGCATTGTTTGCTTTATTATTGTTGAGTTTTGTGAGTGCTTTATATATTTTGAATATTAGCTTTGTCAGATATAAGGTATGTGATTATTTTCTCCCATTCAGTAAAATGTCTTTTTACTTAAGCCATTGTTTCTTTTGTAGTGCAGGATTTTTTTCAGTTTGATACAGTTTCATTTGTTCATTTGTTATTTTGCCAGTCAAATACTGAAGACACTTCTAAAGTCAGTATCATGTAGTTATACTTGTGTTTTCCTCTATTTATTTTATGGATTTGAGTATAAATTGAGGAATTTTATAGATTTGAAATAACTTTTGTATGTAGTGAGATGCAAATCAGTTCCATGACTAATAGACATTTTGCAAAGACTAATCGTTTTTCCCAATATATATATTGGAGATTGATGCCTAATTTTTTTGGGGGGGGGTGTGTTTTGGCTTGTTTATTTGTTTTTGTTTGGAACATCCCTGTGTGCATGGGTTATTGGGCTTTCAGGACCAATTTGTTCCTTTGCAGCAAAACCCAACCTAATTGACTAATCTGATAGAAAATTTAGAATTTAAGCTAAGCTTTGGAAAATAGAGTGTGATTTACTATATTCCCAAATTTGTGGCCTGAGTCTCATGCTTGCCCAAATGGTATTTGCTAACCATGTAGGTTTTAAATTTAAGTAGCTTTGGAGCTATAACAAAGTCTTTGGTCTTAAGTCCTTTAACCCACATTGAGCAAGACAAGGATGTGAAAGCATTTAGTAAGCAATGTCTTGCCCATCAAAGACTTATGGCCAAGATATTGATACTCAGTCTTCCCCTGTGACCTGTATCTTCTTCAGCTTCTCTCCTCCAGCTTCTCCTTTTCCTTTGGTGTGTACTTGGGTATTTCTGTTTGCCTTACCTTCCTCCATCACGAGTTTCATTTGGAAACCTTGCTTGTTTTACCACTTTTTAAAATTCCCAATAGTGAAAGGTGCATAGTAGGTGATCAGTAAGTATTTATTGACTTAATAAACAAAGATAGCTGCTAAATAAAACCCTGCTTGCTTCCCAGGGTTTCTGAGGAAATCCATGAAAGTGGCCCATGCCATAAATGTTTTGGGTGCTGGCCTGAACTTGGGAAGTTTTAATTTCTGTCTTACATTCACTGAACTTGAACCAGGATCCTAGTCCAAAGAGAGGCAAAGTGAGAGGGTGTAACTCAGAGTGCTTGCAAAAGTGAAAGTTATTAAAGGTCATGGTGTTTACCTGGTAGGTGTGGGTGTGGGTCTGGGGTGGTGGTGGGAATCACCAAGGATTCCACATTCCAGACCTATCTAAATTCCCAGTGTTTCTGGGTTTCTTGAGAGAAGCAGGGCTTGAGTGGAGACCATTGTTTGGGGCTCATAGAAACTTGTTTCTATGACCTTGAGCAAGAGTTTCACGAGTCTGTGCTTGGTTTCTCTTCTCCCAAACAGGGACTGAGATACAAGTTCCTGCTGTTCTGGCTGAATCAGTGGTGGCAGGAGCTGGAGCAGCACCTCTTCATGTGAACATACGTTCAGCAAGCCTTTATTCAGTTTTATGTCTTTGTGTAAAGTAAAACTAAGGGTTGCACGGGCACGCTCTCTGCTGCCTACTTCTTTGACTTTCCAAGATTCTGGTTAAAATGAAACTTGAAATCATCTCTCTTACAGTTTTCCATTCACAAGCTGCCACTGGCACAGTTCCAAACAGATTTCCGGCTGAAAGTCATAAATCAGGGTGACTGAACCTGCTGGGGAAATAAGCACAGTATCAACACTCATATTTGCATACAATCACGTCTGTTTGCATAGTGTTCCCACATTCATTTTCTTGCAGTCGGAGGAAGCTTGTTTGGGCAGAGGAGAAGTTGCCTCCCCTACCTCCCCTTTTGTGGGGGTTAGTGTCCACTCCAGTCTGCCTGTGCCCTCTCTGGCCTTTACTTTCAAGGTATTGATCAGGTTGGGTAAAAATGAGGGCATGACAGGCAATATTGGTGGGGCAAGGGCAGGGTGAGGAAGGTTCAGAACAGGAGAAATGGGGGTGGGGCTCAGGAGGGGGAAGCCCATTCCAGTTGAACTGGTGGAAACTCAGAGGAACAGCAGCCCTAAGGGAGAGGCCCACGATCTGCTAGGCAGAATGAAATTCCTCCTCTGGCATAAATATTTCCTTCCCTCAGTTATTTGTCATGAGAGATCTCAGCAGGTCATTATCATGTTACCACTTAGCCATCAATTAACGAACGTCTACTCCTTTGGGTCATTTCTCATAAATCAATCTCTCCGTTCCCCTCATTATTTGGTTGTTTTCTTTTAACAGCCTCTCCTGCACTGTAATTTATGGAGTCCTATCACCCAAGGGCGAGCACCACTCTAGCTAGGAATCCAGGGAAAGTCTTTTGTGGAATTTTAAATCACCGGTGAAAGAAAATGGCATAAGCAAGGAATCCTTTGTTAGAGTAAACCTTTCTGAGTTAAACCTTTTCCTCTTCAGCTCCATTTCACAAATGCAAGGGTCAAAGGACTCTGGCTGAGTGTGGGTGGACTGTTGCATTGGGCATGGTCTGCCTTTTCCAACTTGAATCTCATTGTGTTGTTTCTTCATATTTATTACCACTTAAGGTTCATTTACATTCCCGCTCTGTCCACAGTGATCAGAGCAACACCTCCCAAATTAGCATCATTTGCAAGTTTCATTAACATGCTGTTTACTCTCCCTCTTTCAGATCATTAATAAAGATGACCCCCATGCACCCTCCCCCCTCAACTCCATACATTTTCATTTGTCATCACCCTTTGTTTGCAGACTTTAGGCCAGTTTTAAATTTATGTGGCATCACTTCCTACTAAGCCAATTTGAATTAATTTCGAGTGTAACACTTTATACCACTATATTAAGTGCTTTTCTTATAGTTGCATGCATTCCATCAATAAGATTTCCACCACCTTTCTATTTGGTATTCAGGTGGAATTTTCTCAATTCTGTCTGGCATTTTAGTTCTTTAAAAGTCACTGTATCCTCTATACTGACTAGGGACTTTCTCCTAATTTTTCGGTTATTTTGAAATGATTGATGTTACGAAAGAAAGGATTTGGAGAGCTATTTATGGCAATCGATAACTTTCATCTTTCCTCCCACATCTGCTATTGTGGTTGAGTAAGTAATTTTGGTGTAATCCCTTCACATTCCAGGATGCATAAGGTCTAGACCTCCTATTTTGAAGGCTGAAGATTTCCCAAACACTCCTTTCCTTTGTCTGAAACCATCTGAATATCTTTTTTAAAAGCTTGTACACAAATTTTGAAGATGTTTTAAATATCTGGTATATTATGAATTCTATTTTTTAGCTAATTAAATGAATGCAAATAAATACATCTGCCACTCATTTATGCATTCCCTAATCTGCATCATTTCGCCATTCTGTAAAATGTTGAAGTATTTGATTTATTAAAAGTATCTTGTTTTTAAAAATCAAGAATGTTAATGGAAGATAGGTGTCATATTATCATTGTTCATTCATTATACATATATTTATTGAGATTTTCCTTCTTCCTGGCCTTGTCACAGGTTCTGAGAATAGTGAACCAAAAGAGTATTTTTCCTCTAATGCAATTTGAAAATTAGTGAACAAACATACTGACATGTAATATGTCATCAGATTGTTTTGTAGAAAAATAAGGGTAGATAAATAAAGATGCTGAGACTTTATATATTCAGAAGCTATTTTGTGTGTGACTGCTTTACTATTTAGCTTTAAACTTATTTCTGAGAAGATGTATGATTTCCTAAATCTCCATATGTACAGGTGTCTGGCCGGGTGCAATTGGAGATCCTCTTGTATGCATGTATAGATGAGTCCACACTAGAACAGAATTTGATTCTAATTTCTTCCAGGACACTTCTAATTCAGGTATCTTTAAACCTGAGGAGCATTATCCTTCTAATCTATGTGAAAATGAGCTAAAATTGGTGAAGAACACTGTTTGCCTGCACTAGGAAGATAAAGGAATAGTCAAATATGCAGACAGGATCAAGTTAGGGCTATAGATAGTTTCCAGGTCTTGTTAAAGAAATTTAGACTGGAGTTTGCAGGAGATTTGCAGGGCTACAGATAGGACTGAGGATAAAAGCTTCAGCTTAATGAGTGCTGAATGGACTTCAACTTCTTTCGGAGTCCAGGAAGAGAACCACTATGGCCTATACGCTAGACCATTATTAACTGGAATGACCATGGTTCTTGAGTGAGGTCGTCACTTACTAGAGGTAAATTTCATATTTTGAAGTTGTTTTTATACTAACTCTTCTTTCATTTTATTTAATTTTGCCTCCATAACATTTTTGTGGAAAAAAAAGATTGTCCCCAAAATGGCAGAGTAATTATGTCACTTTCATTTTGCAAGCTGTACAAACAAGGTAGAGTTCAAATGCTTAGCCAGCTCATGCAGCCTCTAGCCTGGTGTGTTCCCAGCTGTCAGGTCTCCTCACCTGCCTTCCTAGCTGCTCTGCCCTTGAGTTCTAAGAGAACCACGTTACCTATGATTCTCCCTCACACGAGCTGTTGTCCACCTTTCCTCCCTTCCTTTCTCCTCCCCATTCCTGTTCAGAACTTGGGCTTTATTTGGGAAGCTGCCTTTTCACTGGGCTACTTATCTCAGAACCTTGGACAGCACCCCGCCTTCCTTCTTGTACAATCACCCAACATATTGCATGGCAAGAAAAATTCTTACCAGTTTTGTTGTTTTTGCTTTTGGTTTTGAGGGAAGGTCACACACGACTAGCTCTGGGATTACTCCTGGCTCTGTGCTTAGGGATAATTCTTGGTGGGCTGAGGGAACCATCTGGGATGCTGGGGATTGAAACTGGGGTCTGCTGCTTGCAAGGCAAGCACCTTACCTGCTGTAGTATCACTCCTCCCCCTGCCTTACACATCTTTACACCAAGCCACAGAGAAGACATTAAGGAAGCATTTACTAAAAAATAATGGAATATGAGGATAAATGTGAGGGATATCCACACATGGATATCCACACATCCAGCATCCACTTTACCACTGAAAACACTGACAGAATAAATAAAATGAGAGCCAAGATAGAGATCGTCCAGCAGATCTGAGCTGGAGCTCAAGTTAGAAACAAGGTGGTGGGCACACAATGGACTTGATCTAAATGTGGATCCAGGGGATTTCAAAGCACCATGAACTTACAGTCCCAGCTAGTCTCTTAGCTCACAAGCATTATTTTTATCCAGAATACTTCTGATTTGCAAGCAACAATTTGTGGTGTTCATTACAGTTATCAGATGGCCTAATTTTGTTGGCAGTTTATACTTTTTTTGGAGGTGAAAGTTGCTATTCATTTTCAAGTTAAATAAGATCTGACTTTTATCCCCAAAGGAACTTAGATTTCAAAGCCCTGATTTGAATAGGATTCTGGTTTGAGTTTGGGCTTGACTCATCTCTTTGATTAAAGGCTTATCTTCTAAATAACATGTCTTAATAGTTAGTCTTTCCCTTTACAGACATTCTAAATTTAGATAAATGAAGCCAATTATCACTTCCAGAATGTTCAGTTTCTACTCCTATCTTCGAATTTGGTCTCCAAGAGAGTTGGTTTCCTTCCCGTGGGATCATTTAAATTCCGCACTGTCTCAGTTTGTGTCCTCTGAGGGGAAGAGGGCTGTGGATAAGGTCTGCTTGCTGCTGACTCACCCAGCGATGCAAGGATGGGTATTTGATCTCCTGGGAGCCTGAACATGATCATGAGGACCTCTCCAACTGGTGGCAGAGGTTTGTTCTATGGAAGGAAGTTGGTGCACAGATAAGTCCACCAGCATCCGGCCTTTGGACACCAGGTAAGGGAAAGATACCTCTATCAATATTCTGTAAAAGCCGTGATGGTGGGGGAGGGTTGTGGTGCAGAGATCGTTATCAATTTGTTTGCTTCTTTGTCGTTTCCAGAGACAATCTTGAATCTCTGGCAGGGAGAGATGGGAGCATCATTCATACATCATTGTGGTCTATATTTAGGAAGCGCCAGCTGTGCACCAGGCATCAAGCCATACTGTGCATATGGGGCAAGCAGGAAGACAAGCCCCTGCCCTGCTCCTGCAGTCAGGGTGAGCAGCAGTGTTCTGCCTCAAGTTGGAGGTGGAGAGAATGGGGGTGGGGGTGGGGGGTAGAAGTCATTACATTTGACATTCTTAGGTTAAACTAAAAATTCCCATTTACTGCTAAGAGAATTATTCTCTTCAGAGTCACAGAATTTGTGAGGTTAGCCTGAGAACTATTTCTGATCTTGTAAGACCTAGAGAGGAAGGAGAAGTGACCAGAGTGATTTGTCTCCTCAGACACCGTTTCATCTTTCTCACTGAGTTTCCTGCCTGTTAACCCTGGCTGTGCACTTCCTCAGCCAAACAGAGCCTCCCTACAAATGTGAACCTCTAGCCCTGGATTCTAAGGGCTCCAGCAGAGAGAACTCATTTTTGGTGAGCTCAGTCTGTGTGGGATCTGACCCCAGCTGAAATCTTGTAGAATCCAAGATGGTTCAGATATTGTAGGTGGAAGGTTTACTCTCTTTGATCCATGGACTTGAGGTTCACTAGCAAAAGAGTAAATAAACTTAGAAGAGGTGTGATCATTTTTCCTGTAAAGTAGAACAGTCAGAGCAGTCTGGAAGTTTATATCTATCTGCAAGCAGTGTAGATTCATCCTACAACATGACTGTACTCCAAGCACATACTAGCTCAGCTCAGAGAAGGAGCTCTTACTGGACTCCTGGGCTGATCCCAGCTTTGGATGGTTTCTGAGTGCTGTTCAATGATACGTGAATCTGTGTGTGTGTGTGTGTGTGTGTGGTGTGTGTGTGTGTGTGTGTGTGTGTGTGTGAGCCCATGCTTGCATCTACACTAACATTTTTTCCCCTTGATAATGTGAGTTTTTTTTTTTTATCAGATTCCTGACAGGATGCAGGATCTGGAATGCATGTGACTTGAATCCATTCACTGACTATTCTCATTACTAGCTGGGTTTGAGGGAAACATTTGGACTATGATTTCATGCAGAATGGAATGAAATAACAATATTTCCCATACATCGTGTTTCTGCAGTAAAGACGAGAAAATATAGGCAAATAATGAGCTTTGCACATCATAGATTTCTATGCCAATGTTTGGAATGACATACAGTTTCTATCACTCTGCCTCCTCTCCCCACTGCCTTCTTTTCCCCTACTTGTTTCTATATTTTTGATCCTCTCTTGCCTTCATTGTTATTGATGCTGTCGTAATGTGTGGTGGAGTTTGCACACATGTGGCTGTAGGGCTTAGACACTTGTCCCTGGTGCTCTCTGAGGTGTACACTCCTTCAGTTGTGGTACAGGGGGTGGTGGTGGGGGACATATGCTCAGCAGGGGTCCCACTTTTAGATAAGGTGTAGAAGTGGTGGTTCTGTTACTCATCAGAGGTCACCACGGTGCTCACATGCATTCTTGCTGGGGACACGGTGAATGACCTGGGTCTGACCTGGACTGCACACTCTTTGAGGGCAGACATGGCAGTGTGGCTATTTTCTCTGCCTATCACAGTTTAGTTTGGATGTGATTTTATTCAATCAATGAATGTTAGTTAATTTATTTTAAAATTGTGCTTTAATGGGGTAGCTACTAATCATTTTTATCTATTTATCAAAGGCAGACTTAGTTCCTTTTACCATGTGTAAATGAAAGTGATAAAATGAAATCCTTTAAGAGCGTCTTACCACTGTCTATTAGTGGCCTTCTAGCAAATTAGCCTGAATTAATGAGAGTTCACCTCCCTCTGTTGAAGGAAGCAGGGAGTAAGGCAGTTGCCAGCTGTGGCATCAGACATGACATTGTGCCTGGCCAGAGTCACTGTCCTTCTCACATGGCAGCAAACAGAACCCCAATCTGCTACACATGGCACACACTGTCTGTCAACAAGGACAGGCCTGGGGCCCTGGGCTCAGCACATGAGAGGCAGCTGGCGCCTCACCCTGGCAGCTCCTGAGGCCCTAGACTGCCTCATGGTCCCTTTTGCACATACTCCAGACCTCCTCAATTCTCTGCACCCCTTCCTTTGTTCTGGCTGACTGGTTATCCCTTATAACTCTAAAGATCCGTCCTCTGAGGCTCTTCTGCCTGCCTGCCTGACTTTTCTGCTAAGTTGTCTCTTGCTCCAACGTGAAGAAGTGGCCACATTTTCCATCCTGTCTACTTTTGTTTCTCTTACCGCTGGGGAGAAAGGAATGATATGCTTCCTACCAACTCCAGCTCTGTTGGTGCTAGACATTGTGTAGACTGATGTCATGTTATCAAGGAGGAAATTATTAAAAGGATGAGGCTAATTTTCTAATTCACACCTGGAAAGCAAATCTGATGGCACTCACACAGATCTTTAATGAAATAACATTGTTTAAGAAGTTCCCAGAGAAATTCATCACTAATTGATTTTTGAACTGTGGAAAAAGATAACACAGAGAGATGAGATACTAACCTTCATCTGGCCTGACTGTCTGTAAGCCTCCTATCGCCTTAGTTCTTGTTCCCATGGAAAATAGATTGTGGCTTCCCAAATGGGTGCTGCAGATGGCAGGGCCCACAGAAAGGAACCTTCCAAATACAGGTTTGGAAACATGTGTTTTCTCTGACTTCAGTTTGCCTTCGTTTGGGCCCTTCTGAGAGGCCTTAATGAGAGCAAGTTGCTGCACAGAGGAAATGGAAGATTCAGCTTGTGGATCAAATAAGACAGTGAGTAAGTGGGAGAAATGCACTTGAGCAGCAGGCTGGGTGTCCTCCAAAGTGGCAATTATGTAGTGGGGTCACAGGGTACAGCCTCCCTTTGTCTCCAGCGACATCCTCCTACCAAAATGCATTATTTACACACATATTATTTCTATACAATGACATGATGTGTGATGCATATAAATATCCATATGAAAGGTATAGTTACATATTTAAAGACCATTTAAAATGTATATAGAGACCATTTAAAATATACTTTTGATCTTTAAATGCCATTCTATTAGAAGCAGGCAGCTCTGCAGAGCCAGTTCTGTGTGCTTCACCCAGGTTGTCGTTCCTGCCTCTGCATCCTCCTTAGATTCTGGAAACTATTGCTCCCGAGGGTTGTGCTGGCAGAGAGGAATGATGCTTGTCTTCCTGTCTTCCAGCTGATGCATGCCATGGGTTGTCTCCAAATTCAGAGGAATTATGAGGTCAAGCAGGTTCAGCGCTTAGGAGAAGTAGCATTGGTTTAAAGGGCCTTACTCCAAGACTGGCTTGCAAATATATTAAAGCAGGTTGACTGAATCTGATGTGTTGGGTTATAAATCCAATCCATAAATCCAATTAGTAGTCTTTGCCAGGCTCTCTGCTGCCTGTTGGGGAAAGAATAGAACTTGGTTGTCCTCAGTGAGCTCACAGCCATTAAGATAGAACTGCCAACATGAAGGCTCAGAATGCTATGAAACTCATCCTTCAGAGGTACTCACCTTGGCCTTTACAAATACTAATTTTTGGAAAATATTATTATGTCAGAAGAATTATTTTCTTGATTTTCTACCCTTTATGTTGACTTACATTTAACTAATAACCTATTCTTTGTATAACCTATTCCTGTTCCTTGTACAACCTATTACCTGTTCCTTGTATAAAGTCTCATCTTTGATCTTATTCAGGGAGCTCTTGGACTACTTCTCAGTGGTGATAATGGTAATTAGTTCTAGAATACACCCTCTATTGTTGCTTCCACTTAAAAAATTTCCTAAAGAGGTTAATTCTCAGGCTGAGACTTTGGACCCTGGGGTAAGTAGATGAGGGAGATTCTGTCATTGTGGTCACTTCCTTCATTCTTCAAATAATGTTTTAAGGAGCCTCCAATTCTGGCTACTAGAGGTTACTCTTATTTGTGGTTTGGATATTGGTAATTGCTTAGAAGCCTATCTTGGGGTGTATGAGTGAGTCTGGGGAGCACTCTCTGGTCCAAAAAGGTCAATGTGTAAGCTTTCTGACAACAGCAGGTTGAACTAATTGGAAACACTAGACTGAGGGTCTACCATTGCTGCCATTCTGGGTATGGTCTTATTCCCTCACTCTCTGACTTTGAAAACTATAAGAGTATCTTGACCATTCTTGGAATATCTTTAATATATATGTATACATATATATTTATGTATATATGTATGCTTATTTAATGGTCAGAATCAATATGTCCTTGTATGCTTGCTCTCTCTCTTTGTCTCTCTGTCTCTGGCATACATACTCTCACACACATCTCTCTTATCTATCTCCCTCATCTTTATCTTTATATAGAGGG
The DNA here is from genome assembly GCF_029834395.1 of Sorex fumeus. Taxonomy (NCBI): domain Eukaryota; kingdom Metazoa; phylum Chordata; class Mammalia; order Eulipotyphla; family Soricidae; genus Sorex; species Sorex fumeus. The sequence continues at coordinate 65,835,979 of NW_026606101.1, read as the reverse complement.
AAATAAGAATTTTATTACAGAAACTGGATAATTTTGCTCGAGCGGACCCAGTAACGTCTCCATTGGAGACTTTGCTGTTACTGTGTCTGGCATATCAAATACATCACGGGGAGCTTGCCAGGCTCTGCCGTGCGGGCGAGATACTCTCGGTAGCTTGCTGGGCTCTCCGAGAGGGGCGGAGGAATCGAACTCGGGTCGGCCATATTGGCTGCATGCAAGGCAAACGCCCTACCGCTGTGCTAGATTAAAGACCATAGTTTTCTATCTGAAGAAAAAAGAATCAACAGAGCTTCTGGTATAATTAAATCCAAGGCTGAAGGTTTAAGAAAAGGGCTCTGCTGTCCAAGACAGAAAAAAATGGACATTCTATCACAGAAAGACATATAATCCACTCTTTTTTCACCCTTTTGCTCATTTTTTGGTATCCAATGGATTATATAGTGGCTGCCCACATCATTGAAGGTGGATCTTTTTTCTCAACCTGTTGAATCAAATTTGACCTTTTCTAGAAACATTCTCACAAACACACAAAAAACTAACATTTCACCAGTTGTCTGGACATCCCTAAGGTCAGTCAAGTTGACATAAAATTAACCATCACGCTCCTTCAGAGGCCAAATTATGGTCATTGATTCATATCCTCCAAGAACGTGCACTTTATCAAAGCTCTACCCACACCTCTTTACTTAGTTTTAGAAAAAAATAGTGACCACTACTAGTAACACTTTGAAATGATGAGATTTTCCAGTTTACAAGGTTTTGTTTGTTTTTGGCCACACCCAGTGGTGCTCAGGGCTTACTTCTGGTTTTGCACTCAAGAGCCACTTCTGGTGAGGCTCTGGGGAATGTATGGGGTGCCTGGGATCAAACCTGGTTTGACTGCATGTAAGGCAAGCACTCTATCTGCTATACTATCACTCTGGCTCCCATGTTTTTGCATTTATGTTCACCTAGAGTTAGGTTGTCCCTATGAATTAATTGGCTTGTTTAGCCCTCTGAAGAATTCTGTGAAGTAAAAACTATGATTAATTAATCATATAGAGTTATTTAACTCTTATAGACTTAGAGAGCTCAGGTGTCTTACCTGAGGTCACATAGCTAACTTAGTCTTTGGGGGAGACTTTTGTTCCATAGGAGAGTGTGTCCACTTGCATCTTCTTTGAGTCCCTGCCATTCCAGTGCCTCTGGGCTCCATATGCACTATTATATGCAGGGACTAAGAGGTTGAAGGAATGCTGTGCTTTTAACTTTGAACTCCCTGTAATAGTGAGTTACTGCGAAATTCCTTTGTGATTTGGCCACAGGGTTACATGGCCTAGCAGAATTGGATTATCCTGGGGAGCAAGTTCTAAGCATCTGAACTGGGAGATAGCATGAAGAGAGAAAATGAAAACAGTAATCTAGTGGAGATCAGTACAAGAAAGGAGTCATTTAGAACAATTGAAAAGAAGTCTGAATAGTTGAGAGGATGACATTAGAGGCCTCTAAAACTCTAAGGAGTCATGAGACAGGCAGAAAGAAAAAAAATGTTGCTTGCTCAGGATGGGAGATCTGTGCTAAAAGTAGACTATAGACCAAACATGATGGCTACGGGCTACCTGTATTGCAAACCATAACACCCCAAAGGAGAGAGAGAGTAAAAAGAAATGTGTTTGTCACAGAGGCAGGGGGTTGGGAGGGGATGGAGGGGTGGCAGGAGAGATACTGGGAACATCAGTGGTAGAGAATGGGCACCGATGGAGGATTGGGTACTTGGTCATTGTATGACTGAGCCATAATTACGAAAGTTTGTAAGACTGTAAATGTATCTCACGTTGATTCATTAAAAATATTTTTTAAAAAAGTAAAAAGTACCTGGGAAATAAAGAGAAAACAAGAAAAGTGTTCAGATATTTGAAACAGTGGTTACTCGCTCTTGTAAAGTTCCACTGAAGACAGTGATCTGAGGACCTGGCTAAGTTAGAGCTCTGCAGCAGATTTAGGTCAAGTTAGCCTTTAGGAAGGATTGATAGGGTAAAATACGTTTCTAATGTTGTAAGAGATACAATGAAGATGTAGTCAAGACTCTTAGAGTCTTGCTGTATTCTTATCCTGCTTGAGCACACAGTACATTTGGACCCTTTTCCTGTTTGGAGAATTTCTCAACTTCTGATCCTATGGTTCCCTCCAAAAGAAGTTACAAATAGAATTTCCCAATTTCATTTAACACAGTATAATCTTAAGGTCCTTTCTACCAGATGCACTTGTCCAGTGTGCTATTAGGCAGTCAGTGATGTCAGGAAGCAGGTATCTGGAGGAATCCCTTTTGGCTGTGGAAGAAGCAGAGACATTTAGCATTCATGGAGATCCGTGGTAGAATTTCTGAGGGAAACACACACTGTATCCCTGTTGGGAACCGGGTATTCTGTGGCAGTGGGAGTACTGGCAGGGATGCCATTAGAACTATTTGGAGGATGGTGTTATTTGTCTATTGTTCTTGGCTTTAGGGCTTCTCAGAGATGCTAACAGTGTCCTTTAATAAATTTATTTCCCACTTAAATTAGCTAGGGAGATTTCTTTTGTTCACAGCTAAGAACCTTGACTGGTACAATAGGTAACTGAGGATTTATAAAATCTCTGACCCTTTTAGGAATAGGAAAATCACTCAGCTTTCAATTCAACACAATCAGAGTTTGTATCAGTCAGGGTTCTTGGTGGGGAATAAAAGAAACTGGGTGTTTTAAGGAAGAAATAAATCTATTGGAGGCTCAGGGATTCAACGAGAGGTTAGAGAACAAGAGCTCATGTCAAAAGCAGTTATAACAAGGTTGATTGAGTCTTTGCTGTTCCAGGATCCTGCGTGGCTTGTCATTAGACACCAAGTAGAAATAGATATCCCATGTGACTACTGGGAATAAACTGGACTCCCAGAGTCATCATTCACTCATTCTGGCCTCTGGATAAGAGAGTCCAACTGTCTGAGCTTCCAGGGAATACACATTGGTAGGACCTTCCCTCTCTGAAATTCAGAGATGAGAAGCTAGATATGTATCCTACCAGCATTACCTCAAGTGAGAAAGGGCAGTTGTTACAACGTGTCCACATTAGGGCACATGTACCAAGTTCCTTATGCTGCTAGGTGATGAGCTGCAACAGGTAAACGGAAGATAAACTCCTAGCAGGTAAAGAGGCTGTAAAAGAAACAACAAAAAGACACAAATTTTCTTACTCTATTTTTTATTTATGGATCATTTATTTATAGATTCTAATCAATTTTTATTTCGTTGCTTCTTTTATTTTTAAAGCAGGTCCATTGTCTTTGTAAGATAATAGAAACACATGCTCTAACATCCGTTTCACCTTCCCTCCTATGCATCCACCTATGCATTCATTCATCCCTGGAGCTATCTGCCCACCTATCCACCCATTCACCTGCCAATTTATCCCCTCAATTATTTATTCACTCACTTAATCCACCCACCTACTCATCCATCCAACCACACGCCCATCCATCCACCAGTAAGCATTTCCTAACCACTTCTCTTAGGTGTATATTTAGATTTTTTGCCATGTAACAAATTATCACAAATTTAGTGGTCTAAAGAAAATTAATTACAGACCTAAAGTTCATAATAGTATGTCTGCCCATAGTATATCAAAATTAAGATTAAGTTGTTGATTGGAATGTGTTCTAGAGGCTCTGTGGATAATTATACTTTCAAGCTCATTACTGTTGTTGACAAAATTCAGTTCCTTGAGATCGTAGGACAAGAGTTATTGCATTTGCTGCTAGCGTGACACTTCTGTTAGCTCCTAGAGACCATCCCGCATCTTAGCAAAGAAGACCCTTCTGAACCTCTCTGACTTACTCTTTGCCAATCAGCAGAAGAAAATCCTGCATTTAAATGGTCTTTGTATATGACTTATGACTACCTGGATACTTTTCTTACTCTAGTAAAGCATAATGAGCATGAAACCCAACATTTTCACATTTGAAGAAATTCTGCAGGATTCCATATTGATTCAGGACCAGGTTAGGGACCACTTCAGCTTACCTCACCAGTGTTAGCTGAGTATTGAGAGATACACAGGAGATATGGGAGAACAAGGATTAGAAACCTAGTTTATCCCAAAAAGATTTTTGGGAACTATCTACCTGGAATGAAAGGCTGAGGTGGAAATCACCTGCAAGGTGAGAATGGACTGTGCAGATGATACCACCTAGAGGGAATGCCCTCCATGGGTCCAAAGAGTGGCACAGCATAGTGTGTTTGGAAAGAACAAGTTGAGGTTGCTAGAGGGCAAGCACAACTCAAGGAAGTGAATAGTTAGGCAGGCACTGGGGAAGACAGAGGGGTCAGGTCAATGGCACTTTACTCTCCTTATCTTTGTGTCAGGTCTTTGGGCCCAGGCTGGAATTTCTGAGTATAGGGTGGAGCATGATAGTGAGTGCTTTTTCCCTCCTAATTAGTATGGGGCGGGGGGTGGGGGCAGGGCAGGGATACCTCAGGGACCAGTGGTTCAGTTAGGCCTGAGGACATTGTGGCACGCAGGCTCTGTGTTGCTGGGGACCACCAAAGCTACCCCAGTAGTGTTTGAAGCATCCATGGCTGTACCTAGTGGTGTTTGGGGTCCTACTCCTGGTGATGCTTGGGAAACTATGTGGTGCCAGGAATCAAAGCTGGGTTGGGCACATGTTTCCTAATCACTGTACTATCTCATGGTCCCAGAATTTGCATTTTTATAAGTTCCTAGGTGACACTTGGCCTGAGAGCACACTGGGAGAACTGCACTTTGGAGAGTGAGAGACAACTAAGACTGGCCACGGTATCTGTCTGGGCCAAGGCAGGAGACTCTGGTCAGACTCAGAGCCACTGCTAGGAGGGTAGAGATAGTGAGGAGGATGGGAAAAGATTTGGGTGGTAGTATTGGGTACAGATGTGAGAGTAGGACAACATATACTCCCTGCAACAGAGCTGGACATGACCTTAGCCAAGGTGCAGCCAAACCCTAGCACTTCCACTTCTACAACCAGCAACAGGACACCAAGAGAGAGCCAAGGACATCTTCAGGGCTGTAGAGAGCTGGTTTCTGTGTGAGGACAGGAGACCCAGTTTCTTCGCCTCTACAACATATCCTTTGAAAGTTAATTTGGAGGGGAGCGTGATTTGACCGAAGCTTGGTGGTGATGTCCAGCGACTCTTGTTGGCTCTGTGCTTAGGGGTCACTCCAGCAGTGTTCAGGGGACCGTGTAGTGCTGGCTTTGGAACTCAGGCCTCCGGCATGCAAAGCATATACTCCAGTTTAATGAACTCTCTCTCTCTCTCTCTCTCTCTCTCTGGTTTGAAAGTTAATTTGGAAAGAAGAAAACAAAATAAAATCCAAGCAGCTCCCAGCTCTCCCTCAAACTCCTTGTGACGCTGATTCTTGCAATTCTGCGCTCTCCTGGGCCAGGCTGGCTTCTCGGAAAGGTCAGCGCAGCCAGTACAGGAGCGGAACCGAGACTTCGTTTGAACGCGGCCTGAAAGGCCTCCTGAAAAAAAGAGGTCAGACTTATCAAAGGTGTTTTAAGTCTCGGAACTGATTTCCTTTCAGGCCCGGGCTCTTGGTTGCAGGAGAATTTTCATGGCTGAGAGAACCCACTAGTGACAAATTTGCTGGAGCGTGGAGACACGATTGGGAAATTACAGCACACTCTCGGGCTTGCAAAGCAGCAGACAGAGAAAGCGGCCCTGCCCTCCCGCACACGCAGCCGCGGGTGTGAACGCGCGCGCATCATGGAGATCAATCCTAACCCCAAAGGTCCCTTTGTCTCACTGAAGCGCTTATTAAATGAATCTGTGTTTCCACTGGCAGCTCGGAGTCATCCAGAACGGGAACACAATGCAATGTCAGTCAGTATTTGTTACTGTCACAGCCCTCCTCGCTGTCCACCCCACGTTTATTGTCTTTTTGGGGCCCGCTTTATCCATTTTCTCTGGGCAAAGTCATTAATCTTCCTGCTGGCTCGGGTGCAGTGCATCCCTGACAGCCGAGGTCCTGGCTTCCTGAGCGCCTGGGCAGGGCCACTCCGGGCCTCGCCAAGCGGAGGAGCTTTGATTAGAAAGAGTGAGGAGCGGCAGAGCCCGGGAAAGGAGGGATGCAGGCGGCCGTGGTCCCAGAGGGGGATCCGTGGAAAAGGTCACCCTGTTTTGGAGTCATGCACGGTGCACCCTGACACCAAAATACACGCAGTCCTATGCAGAGTCACTTGATAAGGAGGCTAATGAAGTGGAAAGATGTCAGCAGAGCTATGCAGGGCCAGGCTCTGGGGGATGCGCCATGATTCAACCTCCCGTTTCCATGGAAACCGGAGAGTCTTGGCTCCTTTCTTCGTTTTGGAAGGTCTCTCCTTGGTAACCTTGACCCTTTCACATTGGCAGCGGAAGATAAGGAATTCCATTTCCCCTTATCTGGTCATGGTTGGCTGGTAGACGCTGATGGGTCTGGGGTGGGGGAGGGGCGCTGGCCGGGGGCTCTGGAAGCGCCTTCATTCACATGCATGAAGTGGAGGGTGGGAGGCGAGAGAAAAAGAACACAGTTAATTAAGGTTGATATTGCAGGGAAGGTTGTTTTCTGAATAATAAATTCTATGGGCTTCGAAAAACAAGTGCAATAAAGGAATGGGAAAGGGAGGGACAGCTGAAGGACAGAGGAGGATCGGTTTGGTCAGGGGGTGGTTTTGGGGGGGCTGGGGGAGAGGGAAACTGCATGTCAGCGTCGCTTGTCTGCTGAGATCTGCACACTCAGAGCAGATACTGTGTTCGGTGATAGCTTGCGACGTGCTGCCCATTCTCAGGCCCAGTCCCCTGAGCAGGGGGTTCAGCAGCCTCTGCTAATGGAGAGGCGCTCCGGAGTCCATCTCGGTGGGAAGGCTGACTTCATTTGGTACCGAGAGGAGAGCGGATTTCTCTTCAGCTCAGTCACTGGGATATTGCTCCAGGGCAGATGCTTCCCTGGTCATGTTGTACATCACTTTTCTGTTCAAAAGCCCACTAGACTCTTGTGGATGTTGTGTCTCCTGAAATAAAATTTATCGATGAAGAAAAATGTATTTGTCCCTGGCCAGCCAGAGCTTGGATGCTCCCTTGGGCTGATCAGCCATTCTTGGGTCAGACAGAGGGATGGTTGGACAAGGGCATTAGCAAAGTCCCTTATCTCAACACCTCAGTAGCAAATGCATTGGATAAAGTTCCTAGATAAAGTGACTCAGAGTCAGGTTCTACCCAAACATCCCTGCTGTTGGACACCTAACTTAATTTTCAACTTACAACCACAGGGAAGAAAAAAAAAGTATATATTATATATAAATAAATATATATATAAAATAAAAAATATATGAAAAAATTTTAATTGAACACCCACAAGATAGACCATTATAAAGGTGCTCACGGTTGGGTTTCAGTCTTACAATGATCTAGCACCTACCCCTCCACCAGTGTTCATTTGGAAGAAAACTATGTTTAAAAATTAAAAATAAAAATCTAAAAATCAGGGGTTGGAGTGATAGCACAGCAGGTAGGGTGTTTGCCTTGCACACGGCCGACCCAGGGTTCAATTCCCAGCATCCCATATGGTCCTCCGAGCACCGCCAGGAGTAATTTCTGAGTGCATGAGCCAGGAATAACCCCTGTGCATCGTCGGGCATGACCCAAAAAGAAAAAAAAATCTAAAAATCTCAGCATATCTTCTTTCTATAGAATAAGGAGAGAGATAGCAGAGATAGCAGATTTGGACTAGACTCAGTGGGTATATTTTTTATATCTTAATCTTCAGTAAGGATTTATTTTATTATTTTTTAATTAATAAATTACCTTTTATTAATCACCGTGCAACACAGTTACAAAGTTTTCATGATTCAGTATCAGTTCGATCAGTACAATGATCAAACACCCATCCCTCCATCAGTGTACATTTTCCACAAACAATGTTCCTAATTTCTCTCCCACCATCCCCACCCTACCCCACCCCCTGCCTTATGGCACACACTTTCCAGTTTACTCTTTCTCTCCTTTTGGGCATTATGGTTTGCAATACGGATACTGAGAGGTCATCACACGGATACTGAGGGGTCATCATATTTGGTCCTTTGTCTACTTTCAGTACACATCTTCCATCCCCAGGTGTCGCTCCAACCATCATTGACTTAGTGTAGACACAGTGAGTTTTGACCCCCGAGAACCATGGGCTGGTGGAAGTTCTCAGAAATTTCCTGCGAGTCCCTGAAAAAGTTAATGCCACTTTCTTTAATGCATGGTACTTTCTGTAAAAGCTTTTAATACTAGATTTAAAAATTAATACACAATACTATTGTTAACATGAAACTGATTAACATTTAAAACCCTTAGAATTTTGTTTAAAATTTGTTTAGAATTTTGGTTTAAAACTCCTAGAATTTTTTCTATAAATTAACACATAAAATCCCAATGCTTATAAAATTTTAGTTTTTTATTGAGCAGTTTTAAGAAGGTAATTTTGAATCCACCAGTGTTGTGTGTCCTGGCCTCTGCAGCTCCTTCTCAAGGGGCATGGCCTTGCAGCTCTTGGTCCCTTTATCTTTACTTTGTTCTCAGGCCAGGTGTGGATGGGTGAGAAGGTGGGTGGAATTGCTGTTTTCCTACCCTCTGCCCAGGTACAGGGGAGCGTGGAAGAGGGTATTGTGACTGTTCCCCCTTTAAGTGTTTCTATTCCTGTCCTGTAGCCTTTCCCACTCTCTGACTTGATACCCCTCATGCTGGCGGCCAATTGTCTTCACTAAATTTTCTGGTGCTTCCCCTATGTAACACTGTTGCACTATTACAAATAATGTTCTTGATTTCTGTCTTAGAGGGTTGCAAATATTTATCCTACTTTTATAAATCTCGAGTATAAAAAAGTGAAAAACTACTGGGTTAGCCTACTCAGGAAGATGCTGTCTATGGTTGGAAGTCACTCGTAGTTGTCTTCATTCTTTATTCAATTTAATTTCGGGGGGCTGTCAGCAAACTGATAGGGAACAGAGCTGGGAATCCCACCCTCCTCCCCTCCTCCAGTTTGGTGAACAACAGCTTAGGGGGAACATTGAAAGCCGAAAGTCTATTGTTTAGCTTTACATAGATTGTGGGCATAGATTTCCTGTGTATGATTCATCAATAAAAGACAGCCAAATAAATCATTTTATATCTCTAACGAAATGCAATGCAGCTATACAAAATATGAGGAAACTCTAGAATGATATGGAAAACTTTCTAGGATCCATTATTAAGTGAAAAGTCAAATGCAGAGCAGTGTATATAAGTGTAGTTTGACTTCTATGAGCAAAAAGAAAAATATAAGAAAGAACATCTCTTTATATATGCTTATATTTACATGAAAAATCTATGTCAATCACAATAAATAAATGAATGATTAAATCAATTGCTTTGGTAGGATAGAGTGGGAATGGGACAAATGAACTAAACTATATATATTCATTTTCAGTTTAATTTTTGCACATGCATCTTTATGAAAATTTTGGAAGTTAAATGATTAAAATAAAGATTTAAGTGACAATATATAAAATTACAATATTTAAAAAGCAGGGATAATAAGGAAATGATGTTTAAAAATATTTTTACCTATACTGCTTTGGGAATTCCTTTTTTTTTCTTTCTTGTTCCCATCCTTTTCCCCCCTCCTGTTAAGCTAGAGAAAGGCTTTGAGATAACTTAGGGGATAAAAAGTACATACAACACAAAATAAATGTTATTTACTCGTTATTTTTATTTGTGATTATAAAATTTTTACTAAATAAAATATGCAAAGTGGCTAAAACATAACCAACATATTGTCATTAAGGTGAAATTATAAATATAATGTGATACTGCTTAACAACTGTTAAAAATGGCAAAGTCAGGAAAGCAGATGATACGGAGTGTTGTCCAGTATGTGAAAAAAGCTGAAATACTTTGCTGATGGGAAACTGAATACATCACTGATGGGAACATAGTCACCTTGAAAAACATTTTGGCATTATGAAAAGCTGAGTAAAACTTACTTTCTGATCCAGGTTTACTTTAGACTTCCATTTATAGGAATCTACTGGACATATGAGAAAGTTCTGTAACAATATTAACAATGACACCAAACTGGAAATAATCCAAATGCTCATTATTTGTTAGTAAGAAATAATAAAGCACATGTGGTTAATATGAAGAATGGAATATTATTTATCAACAACAATAAATTATGTACAAATTATGTACAACTATTATGCATGCTAAAACATAGATGAACATGCAAAACATCAAGCAAAAGAAGGCAGCTGCCAAGAATTCAATGTTATATGATAGTATTTGTATGAAATGTCCAGTTTTAAAAGCAAATTTGTAATAGGCAGAGGCTAATCAGTGATTATCTGGAGCTGGGTGTGCAGATGGGGATTGATTGCAAATGGACTTGAAGAAATTACTTTTGGATAATGAAAATGTTCTGAAACTGGATTGGGGTGGTGGTTTGCATAACTACAAAGTTACCAAATTATTATCGAACCATCTACTTATGATGATATGCAAATTACTCCCTAATAAAACTGAACATATTTTAAAAAGTATTTGTGTCAAAGAAAGACTAGAGGTAGGGGAAATGAGACAGTGATAAATAGAATGTATTCTGATTGCCTCTCTCCCAGTTGGGATAAAAGGTGTCGGTTTCTACTAGTCAAAACATGATCAAAGATCTATAAAATCAAGATTTTTCAGAAATCGTTATTCTTGTTACTTAATACTGAGATAAATTAATTTTTCTGAATTAATTTTATTCATTTACTCATAAATATTCATTGTGCATCTGTTATGTGCCAAACAGTATGTTAGGTTCTGGTTACGTAAGAGTGAACAAAACAGAGTTCCAACTTTCCTGGAGCTTTTGCTCTACTGGTTCTCCTACTACTAGTATGGTCCTAGGCATTTTGAAAATATAATTGAGATAATTTGTTGTTTCAGCCCAAGTACCTGGGCTGCAGCGATAGCACAGTGGGTAGGATGTTTGCCTTGCATGCAGCCAACATGGCTGACCCGAGTTCAATTCCTCTGCCCCTCTTGGAGAGCCTGGCAAGCTACCAAGAGTATCTCGCCCACACAGCAAAGCCCGGCAAGCTACCCGTGACGTATTCAATATGCCAAACACAGTAATAACAAAGTCTCACAATGGAGATGTTACTGGACCCGCTCGAGCAAATCGATGAACAATGGGAGGACGGTGACAGTGGCAGCCCAAGTACCAAAGCAGATTGTAAAAAGCTTCATAAACCTTATTTTTATTTGTTACAAACTTTACTGCAACATGCTTCTATATTGAACATTTAAATGATTTCTAGTTTATTGATCCAAAGAATTGCTTTATAAATGAATCTTTGTTTCACTTCTCCCTGTACCTCCCACCCCAACACCTGTCCCAACCAGAATCTTAAGAGAGATATTATTGGATCAAAGTTATAAAATCTTGGTATATAATAAGGTCTCGATAGCTATATTATTTTCTTCAAAGCTGGCATAAATTTGCATTCCACCATCAGAGCTGAGGCCTTCTAAGAAAGTTGGTTATGTTGGGTCACAGCTGCAAAAGTGGGCTATGCCCCCTTGGCTGTGAGGAATGGGCTCTGGTCTTAGGCATTTAGTCTCTTGGAATCTTAGAGGCTGAACTAATTCCTAGTTGAGCTCTGTGCAATCTCAGAGTACAGAAAAGTGGTTAGGCCAACAGCCCTGTAGCACTGTAGCACTGTCCTCCCAATGTTCATCGATTTGCTCGAGCGGGCACCAGTAACGTCTTCATTGTGAGACTTGTTACTGTTTTTGGCATATCTAATATGTCATGGGTAGCTTGCCAGGCCCTGCCATGTGAGCGGGATACTCTTGGTAGCTTGCCGGGCTCTCCAAGAGGGATGAAGGAGTCGAACCCTGGTGGGCCCCAAGCAAGGCAAACGCCCTACCCGCTGTGCTATCGCTCTGCCCAGACCAACAGCCCTAGGGTCTTAATATGAAATTTATAGTCAGGGAAGATAACAAGGCCCAGAAGAAGAGGAAAGGGTGTTGCTGAATTTCTTGCAAGAACAGGAGCAAGATATGAAAGAGGAATAGGCCAACATACCATGGGAAAAATGATTAGTGGAAAAAGTCAACTGAGGCTATTGAGTACTGAAGAATCCAGGCTGGGAGAAACAAGTCAAATGTTAGAAATGGCTTCCTCGTGAATGTTATTCTTTAGAGAATAGATTAATAGGAATACAAATGTGATAAAACAAAGACTGAGAGGTGAGATGATAAAATAACAAAATGAATTATGAAAGGAGATTATAGGCCTAAAGAAATTTATTGAATTAGGTAACATAAAATAGCAAGGAACTGAGTAGACATAGCTAAAAACTAGATTAATGGTATAAGGGGAAAGCCAGAAATAATTATACTGGTTGCACAGGAAGAAGAAAAAGTTGTTAAGTAATTATAAAGAAGAGGAAATTAGACAGAAATTATCCAAAACTAGGTATTGGTTGTCTTTAGTAGGGAATCTAAAGAGGAAGAATTCAGAGGAGTGCAGACCTGAGATAGAGCGGGTATATTCCATATGCCAAAGGGGAGGGAGGGGCGAACAGATTGTAAAAGACTAATATCAAGGATTTTTTCTGCATTATATTATTGAGCTTCAAGAAGAAAGAAGAAATTTCTTAGAATCAGGCAGTCCTTGCCAGAAAGTGTAGGCTGTCCTCTGATACACTATATAACTTCCTATGTTCAAAGATAATGGAGCAATCTTTATGAGGTTCTGAGGTTTGGAAAGAGACACTAAGAAAACGAAGCATAACCAAGGAGTTGCCCATGTATGAAGGCACAGACAAGCAGTGTTAAATATGAAATCGCAGAGGGAGTGAGCACCCACTCTATTTGTTTGCATAAAACCAGAGCTCTTGGGTGATGAGGTGAGGTTTGGAGAAGCTGTAAAAATAGACTGGTAGTGAGCAATGAATTCATTTGAATGAAAAGTCTTTGTTATTGTTTTTTCTAGGCAAATTATGGTCGCAGCATAGGATGCTACAATGGTAAACTCTGGCAAAGTGAAACAATTTAAAAGGTACATACTGGGTGGTGAGGGAGGGGTGGGAAGGGGAAAAGCATGAACTTATCACCTCTAGGCTGCTGGCAGTAGTGAATTAGTTAATACCCTTTAAGCTTCTAGGTTTTGTGTACTTCACCATCATCAATGTTGACACTATTGTAACCTACACTATAATAATAAAAAAAATAGAAGAAGAAAAGGAGTTCTAGCTAAATAGACTGTAATTTCTTTGTGGTTTTCATAATATTAAAACATTTTTCTTGAACCCTACAGTATTTTTAAAGAGTTAATTTATCTGAGGTGAAGAAACATTTACAGTACTGTAAAATCTTTTTTTCCAGTTTCTTTATTAAATTCAATAAAAGTTAAATTTAGAAGTAGCGTTCATTTAATTACCTTATTGTTAGAAACCTCTGTTTCTGTGTCTCTCTATGTTACTCTGTCTTTTTTCCCCCTTTCTCTTTCGTAACATCTATATAAATACCAGAGAGTGGCTGCAAAGGTGATCACAAAAATGTTAACACTAATTATTTCTGATTGGTCAGATTTCCAGTGATTTGTTGATTTATTCTTTGTACTTTTGAATGTCCTACATTTAAAAATAATGTGTATGAATCGTTGTATAACATTTAGCATTGTTCCACATGCTTTTTGCAGAAAATTTAAAACATAAAAAAACCCCTCCCCCCGCCCCCCCCCCACACCCTCTGCCAACCCTTGCCTGTGGTCCAGTGTTCCATTGGTGGCTACCAGAAATTACTGGGTGTTTGTGCCTTCCATAGTCAATTGTTATACTGACTCCAAGTGTTTTGGTCGATTTTTATAAGTCATTGGCTAGGTTGTGGTGCTCAGCGACTTGGCCAAACATAAGTCAATGTGTGGCTGTGAAGCCATTTTTAGATGTGGTTGACATTTAAGTCAGTTGGCTTTGAGGAAAGCAGATTACCTGTCATGTTGGTGGCCCTCATACAATCAGTTGAAGGACCAAAGAACAAAGATTAAGGTTTTGTAAGGAAAAAGAAATTCTCAAGATTGCAACTACCTGAGTTTCCAGTCTGTTGTTCTGTGGAACTCAGACTCAAGGCTGTTACACCAGTTCTTATTTTAATTTCCAGCCTGTCAGCCTTACCCTAGGGGTTTGAGTGTTGTGTATATGTATGCGCATATACATATGTATACATGTATATAAAATATAAATAATATTTCCAGAGAAATATTAATCTAACTTTCTCTGAAAGAGATTAATTAATGCATTCCATATGTACACATATAACACAAATTTTATATCTTCTGTATCTCTATCATCTACCTTCGTCTCTCTTCCTGTATCTGTTCTACTGGTTCCCTATCTGAGTAAATCTGACTAAAACCCCCTGAAGCCATCTTTAACTAATGGACATTAGCAAAAGTCAAAAGTCACACCAGCACAGGGTTAATAGTTTTTGTGGAAGGGGGAGGGGAGAAAGAGAGAGAGAGAGAGAGAAAGAGAGATAGAGAGAGAAGAGAGAGAGAGAGAAAGGGAGGGGGGAGGGAGACAGGAAGGGAGACAGGGAGGGAGACAGGGAGATGGAGATAGAGTTTCAGCAAGCCCCTCTAACTGTTTCAGCCATCCAGATTGAGGGTCTAGCCAGGTGAGTGAAGCCCTTTTGGATTTTCCATTTTAGTTGTCACCTTTGTGGTCTCAGGAGAGATCAGCAGAACTATTCAGACTGTAGCATAATAAATCAATAAATGGTTATTGTTCCAAGTCCCTGATTTTGGGGGCAGTCTGCTACTTAGTAATAGAAGACTTTAACTACTACCATTATCATTTTGGCCTGTGTAGTTCTGGCTTTGTTGTATAATTTAAACGGTTTAATAAAATTGGAATCATACTTTATAATTTTACAATTTTTTCAGTGACATTATGAGTAGTTTCCCATGTTATTAAAAGTTTTTCTTAAACCCAATTTTTAGTGCCTACGCACTTTTCTTTTTACCATTTTCTGTTATTGCAAATTTATATTGGTTTTAATATTTATATATTTTATAAATAACACCATGAAAAATGTTCTTGTGTTTATTACCAGAACCACCTGGCTAAAAGGGTGTTATAATACCAAACTACTAAGAGGCTCATGTACTTAGTGAGGCTGTGTAAGATAATGATAAATGTTTATTATTTTTAAGTAATGGAATAATTTGTTATGCAGCAATAATAGTTAATACCAGACCTTTTGGGATTTTATGTTCCTACCTTAAAGTAGAAAAATCACCCAAGGTTTGGTTCCTTATAACCTAACTTTTAGCTTTAAAGCTACCAGTGCTTATGAAGGGAAAATTTGGACTATTTACACCACAACTGTGCTCATTGGCCTGTTCTTTACAATGTCTTCATCACCTCTCATATCCTGATGGCTTATTAGCATACATTGCCGCTCCAGTGATCAGAGATAGCTCATAGACAGATCACAGACAGCTGCTCGTCTCCTACTGTTTCCTCTGAGATGTTCCTTAGAGTGTTTGAAATGAAGCTTTGAACTGTTGCAAGCTCTGTTTCTCATTTATCTTGATTGAGTGGTGAGGCTAGACTGGGTAGGTTGTGGGGAGGAGATACTGTATTAGTGTTAATTACATCAGTGTTGTGACATGCTTCCCCACTCGCCCACCCCTAAACCAGTAGCTTAAAACAAGTAAACTTTGCTATCTTGATCTGCTTCTGAGACTCAGGAGTCTTGGAATGGACTTTCTGAGAGGATCTAGTGCAGTGTCTCATGAGGTTACAATCATGACATTATCTGGGGTTTCAGTATAGTAAAAACTTGTTTAGGAATAATCACTTACATAGTAGTTGGCAGGAGACTGTATTATTATTATTATTATTATTGTTAATTTTTTAATTGTCATTGGGCAACAGGTATACAATACTGTTAATATTTTTGGGGGGATACAAAGTTATCATACCAATGTGTCAAAACCTTCCACAAAGTGTCAAAGATTTTGACTTCCAAAGTGTCAAATATATAAAAATTGAAAAATATATAAAAATCGAACAAAAAAACAAAAAAACCCCCAAGTGTCAAAGTCCTTAAATCACATAGTTTATTCCATCCCGTCCCACAACTCACTCTTCCCTCAGTAACCATAGCTTTGTTGCAGAATCTAAGGGTTTGTTTTCACTGTCATTTCTTTTTCCTTTTATATTTATATGTCACATATTAGCAATACTGTCCAGCATTTGTCTATCTTTTCCTGACTTATTTACTTAACTTGACATATTTTAGTCTATCTAAAGGCAATATTTTGTCTTTTCTTATAGCTAAAGTAGTAGCCCACTGTATCTATACATCACAATTTCTCTATCCATTCATCTGTCATTGAACACTTGGATTGTTTCCAGATCTTGACTATTATAGATAGTGTTACAGTGAGCATAGATGTTCACTTATCTTTTGAAGTTAATGTTTTTGTGTTCTTGGGACAGATGCCAAAAAACTAGAATTGCTGGATTATATTGGAGTTTTTTTCTACTTGAAGTTTCTGCACTTTTTCCAGAGAGGTTGAGCCAGATGACAGTCTCACCAACAGCAAAAGAGCTGCTGTGCCTTCTCACAGAAACACCACCAATGCTGGTTGTTTCTGGCTACAGGCCATTGTTTCTGAAAATCAACATTCTCATTTTGATTTACATTTTCTTGATAAGTGATGATGAATACTTTGTCATTTATCAGTTGGCCATCTGTGTGTCTCTTTGAGAAGGGACCTGTTCAATTTTTCTCTCCATTATTATTATTATTATTTTGGTCATGTCTGTTTATTTTCCCTTGCTGCATTTTGTGAGAGCTTTATATCTTTGATATTAGTCCTTTTAAGATGCATAGTATACAAATTATTTCTTCCATTCACTAGTATTTCTTTTTATTTTAGCAGTTGTTTCTTTCATAATGCAGAAATGTTTTAGTTTGGTAAACTTCCCCCTTTTTTTTTTATTTTATTCTATTTGTTAAGTAGCTGAAGAATCTCTGAAATTCATATCATGGAGAACTCTGTTCTCCTCAATGTATTTAATAAATTTAGGTCTCATTATAAAGATCTTTAACATATTTTGAATTCACCTTTATGTATGATGTGAGTTAGGAGTCCAGATTCATTTTTTTGCATGCATTTGTCTCACAATTTTCCCTATTTGCTAAAGAGGTATTTTTAGTTACTTATTGGAAGTCACCACCAGTGCTTACTACATGAACCTCACCTGAGAGCTATTTAAGTGTTCTTTTAAAGTGGTAGCTAATTTTCTATAGAGAAGTGTCTAAGAGAGAAAACAAAGTAGAATCACCCCAATACTTGATGACCTGACCTTGTAAAGTGTCTATGATCACTTTTTTTCACAGTTCATTGGTTCCACAGTTCATTGGTTCTACATTGCCTTGAGCAAAGTAGAAGAGACTGAACAAAGTTATGGCTATTAGGGTGGAAAAGAAGACAATGGGAGTTACCTTGAAAATGGTGACCGCAGACACCATTCTTACACCAATTCTTTTATTGTATTTAAAATTAAAGTAATGTTGTTTTATAACAATGCAGGGAGTGTATATAAGACTTTTAGGCCAGAGTGTGTCAGGATCCACAGTTTGGAATCAGATTACTTAGAGGAGATAATATAAAACAAAAAGAGAAAAGGTAGGACTCAGAGCAGTGAGGCATACGGGGAAGTACAGAAGACCCTAAGGGTTTTATAATATTGATATCGCCACTGCAGAGACTAGATTTTACCTTGTTAACCCCACCTTTTATTTTTACTTTTAAATCTTTTATAGATATTTTTTGCTTTCTGGGTATTATCTGGTGATGTTCAAAAGTAACTCCTGGCTCTACATTCAGGAATTTCTAGATAGTGTTTGGGGAACCACACAGGATGCCTGGGATTGAATCTGGGTCGGCTGCATGCAAGGCAATAGACCCTACTCACTGTACTGCTCAGGTCCCCTTCCCCACCTAATTACCTCATCTGTCTTACTGTTTGTAATTCAGAACTTTGTCCTAGGGCTGGAGAGATAATATAGTCTAGGGTGTTCGCTTGCACAAGAAAGATTCAGGTTGAATCCCTGGCACCCCATTTTGGTTCCCTGACCCCCACCAGGAGTGATCCCTCAGTGCAGAGCCAGAAATAAGCCCTGGGCACCAACAGTCCCAGGCCCTCAAACAAAACAATTTTCTTTTTCACAGGCCCAATTCTAGGGTGAATTGTCAGCACCTGCAACTCTGAGGCTGGGGGCTCTTCTACCTCTGTGAAACTAGCAGAGTTGCAGAGAATGAATCCCTCATGGAAACAGGAAGTTGGTAGATAAGGTAGGCCAGGAACACCATTTCTTAGGATCAGAGAACTCAGAGGCCAAGAGCGTTTCTTGTGACTAATTTTAGAATTAAAATCAGGCCTCACATCTGTGAGAAGCCCTCCATAGTTCCCTGTTCTCTCTCCCCAAATGTTTGGTGTCTCTGCTGTGCCCTGCCCCATCTGATTTTCCCTGTATTGTAAGCTCTGTATCTCTCCCTGTGAAGTCTGAGCTTATGAAAGATACAGATGGGGTCTTTCATCTCAGTATCCCCGTGGTGCCTAGAAAAAGACCTGGGCCCGACTCTGGCACGTGGTGGGTGCAGAATAAATGTTGAATGAAGCAATGAATAGATGAATGAACGAGTGCCAAAAGGAATTCTCTTTATCTTTTGGAATAACATTGGGAATCCTCTACGCGTGCTAGGTCTGAAAGCTTTCACATACATTTGTACCTTTTTCACTTCGTGGGTTTATTTTATGGGAATGATTTTGTGGGGAGGAGGAGTTTCCAGGTGTGTGGGGAAATGCTAAAGTGCTCATGGCAAACCAGCTGGCGCCCCAGGCCCGGCTGACTCACTGGATTCCCAGAGCAAAGCTGGGGAAGGGGCTGCGGGTTGCACACAGCAGTTTCCTGTGTAGAAACCTCTCATGGGGGGTGAAGTGGGGCTGTGGGGGAGGGTGATGGGAGATTTCTACTGACACGCCTTCCTACAGACCCCTTCCTCTCATTCTAGGTAGTGATGATTTACTCATTATTTCAGCCACTTAGCACTCCAGGAAGAATGCATTGTCTCTGAGAAGAGAGCAGTAGCAGTGATTTGCCTGTTATTATGGATATTAATTGGTGTTTGCTGTCTGTGCTGCCTGGGCTGATTCAGAAGCTTTGTTACCAATGCTATAATTTTAAATATTTTAATTAATGATACTTTGCTGTGCTCCTGCCTTGAGGCTCCTTAAGCAAAATGAGCAATTAAAAAAAGAAACACAAAAAAGCAAATGAGTGAAAATAAAAAGAAAAGGCATTTAAAAAAATAATTTGCTTCTGTGATGTTACAGGCTTGAAAAATGTATTCAACGGCCTGCTGCAGGCGAGAGAAAATGCTCTTTGCTTCTGCCTGTTATCTTGTGTGCCCACAGCCATCCATCTCCTGCAGCTCCTGAGTGACATGGAATATACATACAGTATCATAAAATAAAAATGGTGGGGGAAAGGGTAAAACAAAATTCTTAAAAAGCCCAACAAATTTAGCGTCCCCTGCTTTTAAAAGCATGGCATTATTGTTTATCACCGTCCATCATTTTTACCAATTATTTTAATACCTCTCCTAGTACTGTGACTCTCATTCGGAAGATAATAAAGAACTGGTGTCTAGTTCTCTTTCAAAGTAGGAACTGAAAATAGTTCTGGCTGAGCAAATTCAAGTCTTAGAATGTTCTGTGAGGTTGCGGGGTGATTGCTCAAGAGGGGCCAGAAGGAGTAGAATCATATTCTGAAATGTTAGTAATTTATTTTCATGATGTAGGAACTCTGAGAACTAAGACTTAAGACTTTTCCCTGTGTCTTGCCCTTCGAATTCCCCAGTCCAGGCCAGCATTCCCAATTCAAGGATGGCCTCCGGGATGGAGTGTAACTTTAACCTCCAGTGTGCTTTTCGAGGGATTGAAGTGATAGCCAATATTTTGAAGTGGAAATGTCAAACATGAAAATTTAATTTTCAATCTCTTTGGCAAGTTCAGGAGACCTGCCAAGTATGGCCCATACAGCAATATTGTGATGTTCTGGCGCTGCTCCTGCCAGCTCCTGAGAGGATAGTTTCTCTCTTCTCGGCAACATGCTCAGTGACTTCAAGATCAGACACAGTGGGAGTATTTATAGCACGAAACCAGCAGAAGCTACAAGTTAGGGTTTTTGCCATGGGGAGAGCCCATTACGGAACATCTCCCATCTCACTAGAGTGGCTGTCTCTTTAGATAGATATACCAGGTGCATATTCTTCATGCCCTCAGCTCTCACCAAATCCCCAAGATGGGTCTGGGTTGCCTCTTGTCACCTGAGTTCAGAACCTGAGTGTAAGGTCTTACTCTACCGCGTCTTTGTAGCCCAAGATAGGCTTTTGTTAGAAGAGGCTCACTGAACAAAATCTTTGTAGAGAAGGAAGAGAGTGTTGCCTTGGTTTGGGGAGAGGGTGAGTTGATCTCTGGGGGCGAAAGACTTCTGTGGTCAGGGAGATAAGAGTGCCCATGTGAGGTACCGGAGAGAAATTCCATGTGTGGTAGATACCCAGTCCCTACTCAGTGTCCCAAGGGAGTGCACACTGGGCATTGCTACATAAGAGTCTCAGAAAAGTGAGGGCAAGGATACAGGGAAGTCATGTGATCCAGAACAGACCATGTGTGTCCTGGGACCCCTGGGACTGGGAGCTTTGGGGAGAGCCCCTGGCAGAGCCACTTTGCAGGGGAATGCCATTTGTGCAGCTGCACATGGTTTATAGCTCTGCAGCCCCCTAAGGAAGTTCTTAATAACATATGAACAAAGGGTCCTGCTGGGGCTCTATAAACGGGGAGCGTAGGAACAAATGACCAGAGAGTACCCAGTTGTTTTGGGTTGCAAAACCTTTTGTGAGGTTTCCTGTGTAATCCCAAGAAATGGTGGGTCAAGGGGGTCTTTTAATCTCCCACCAACACTGTGGTTAAGACCAACTCGGACTTACATGGCCAGAGACACTAAGGAACGTGTTGTTTGTTGGATGAGGGCAGAGCCATCTTACTTCATAAGATTGATTTAAAAAATTTAAAAAATTCAGGCACCGTGATTTATAATACTATTAATAATAGAGTCTCAGACATGAAATGTTTCAATTCCAAACCTGTCCCCAATGTCAGTGTCCCTCTACCATTGTCCCAACCCTCACCCCACCTCCTTAGCAGGTTCATTAATTTAAAAATTAGTTATTATCATTCGGGTCACATGCTTGCAAGGGGAGTACCTTAACCCCCTATACTATCTCTCTGTTCCCCCATGTGGTACTTTAGAAATTCAGAGTCCTATCAATTGACAGGGTCAAATAATAATGTGGACTCATATGGTTTTGATGTATATGGCTACCTTACCTCACCACCACCAAAGTGTCCAAGATCTTTTGCCTTTGTGTTACCACCAATTTGCTTCCTTATCTCCCCTCTTTTTCTCCTCCCTTTCCTTGGCATTCTTTTTTTCTGTAAATGTCATTATTTGGCAATGTCATTATTTGGTGAAGTCTAGTCTCTTGTTTCTCTCTATACAGTGGATAAGTGAGAACACAGTATTTGTTCATCTCCTTTTGAGTTTGCTTAATATGATACCCTCCAGTTCTATTCACATTTCAGCAAACAATGATTTTATATTTTCTTATAGTCACATAGTATTCTATTGTGCATATATACACCACAACTGATTTTATCCAGAAATCTGTAATTGAACATCTGGGTTGTTTCCTATCTATTAAATGCTACAATGAATGTAGATGGATCTTTTCAAATTAATGTTTTTGTGTTTAGGGAGTAGATGCCAAAGTACAATTGCTGGGTCATATAAGAGTTCTAGTCTTACTTTTTTGAGAAATCATCGTATTGATTTCCATAGGAGCTTATCCAGATAACATTCCTACCATCGGTGAGAGTTCTTTTCTGAGCACATGCCTGATAATACTGGTTGTTTCATGATTTTGATATATGCCTTACTTTATAGTGTGAGATAAACCTCAATGCTATTTTGACTTGGATTTACATTATAATAAATGACCATAAACATTTTTCATACTATATCCTCTTCATAGAAGTACAAGGTTAATTTTATATTTTTGTGACCACTTAAAAAATTAAAATTTTTTTTAAGGAGACACTGTGATTTAAAACGTTACTCACAATTGAGTTTCAGGCATATAGTGTTCCAATGCCAGTTCCATCATAGAATGTCAACTTCCCTCCACCAATGTTCCCAGATAAAGATTTTTTTTTTGCCTTTGAATGAATTGGGGTCATAGCTCTGTATTCTGGTAATATGGGAATGAATAAGACCAGGCCTTCTTTCTCTGCAGGAGGTTCAGAAACACAGAGAGTGCTTATTACATTAGAACAGAAATGTATAAAATGTGCCATGGGGACACTTCATAACTAGGATGGGGAGCAGGATTTGTGCAAATCCCGAAGATAAGAATTCATTGAATGAGAGAGGGTGGGCAGGCATGAGTTAGATGCTTATGTAGAGATTAGTATTTTGATGACATCAAAATTTTAGAACTATCAAGGACCTTCCTACAAGGACTGCCTTGTGTACTCCTGGATGTGTCTGTGACCAAGTTACAAACCAGGCCAATGTCTAGTTCCAATGAGATGCTACCCTGAATGTGACTGATCTCATCTGATCTCGGAAGCTAAGCAGGGTCGGGCGTGGTTAGTACTTGGATGGGAGACTGCCTGGGAATACCAGTTATGTAGTAGGCTAACATTTGGAGATACCAGAGACTGTGTCTTCTCTAGTATATCCCTGCCTAGAAATCCTTACCCTGCAGTTGAGGGGTGTGGGGTGCTGGACTCCACGTGTCCTTGCTTCAGAGCAGGGTAATGACAGCAGCTGTACCACTGGCCTTCTTAACTCATCCTGGGAAGAGGAAGGAATGACATGTAAGCCCCAGACCTATGAAAACTAATGATTCCTTTCTGGAGCAAATAATTTGTGGAGTCCCCTTCACTCTCATAAAGTAAAATGAAATTCATGGATAATATAACTCCCATTATTGTGACAGTCAATTTATATGACCCTGCACCACATGGTGGAGAGATAGGATAGGGGCTAAAACACTTGCCTTGAAAAACCCTAGCACTGTCTGTCGTCCTTTAAGCACTGCTTGAATCAGTCCTGAGCAGAATCCCTGAGCAACTGCTGGCCATGCCTCCCAGGACCCTCCCTTCACCATCAATGGGGAATGGGGTTAGTGCTGGCTGAGGATCACCCTTGTCTCCAGGACTTCTGGAGAGAAATCAGGGATGGGAGAAGCCAGGATCAGCAGTAAACTGTAAAGTAGTTGACTAGGGCAACCCTACGAAACATGTCTGTTCATGAGGCCCCTGAATGTAGAATTGTGGTTAGAACAGGGGCCACCCCAAATGTTCAATCTTTGTAAAGTGGAAGTAGCAGAGAGGCCCAATCCAGAGCAGTCTAGGGCTGGGAGTGAGAGGACTGGTCTGGCAGTGACCTGAAGGCCTGAGTGCCCAGACTAGAAGGAGGGAGAATGTGTCACCAGCTGCCAGTGTAAACACAGAGCTGCACTCCAACTTCACCCTGATCCAAGCTCTTTGGTAGAAAAAGTCATAATCCTTCTGCACATGAAAGTTGTGG
Source organism: Sorex fumeus (assembly GCF_029834395.1). Classification (NCBI taxonomy): domain Eukaryota; kingdom Metazoa; phylum Chordata; class Mammalia; order Eulipotyphla; family Soricidae; genus Sorex; species Sorex fumeus. The sequence continues at coordinate 65,812,202 of NW_026606101.1, read as the reverse complement.
GCCAACGTTTTTTTCTTGTTACAATTGTGTTCTTACACCTACTTGCCACCACTTGACTAAATTAATTTGCCTTTTGCCGCCCTGAATGTGTGTGTGTAGGATAACTACAATTTTCTGACCCATTGTCTAAGCTCTGCTGCTTAAGATCCAACTGTGTGTGGCTATTGGAAGATGAATATTCTGACATATTCTGATATTTTTTTAAGAGTAGCAATTTTATTTATTTATTTTTTATTATTATTATACAGAATGGGATTGAGAAGAAGAGAATCCTTGACAGGGATCTCAGTTTAGTTTTTCAGTTTTTAAATTCCTTAACTTTGAAACTCATTTCCTTCACATGAAGCATGGGCATGAGAATCATATGTTATATTTCTTGTGAGCTCCCTTTTGTCTGTTAAGTTATGGTTGTTAATTATGGTCACACATACACAAAAAATCATATCAGAAGCAGTTAATTTATGCCTAGTAGTGACCAGACGGGAGTAAGTAGTTTCCTTTGAGCCTAGTAATTTCTGCCTCAAATAATTGCCATTTAAGAGTCCTTTGATTGGCACGTGAACCTAAAAAAAGTTTCTTTGAAAGTAATTTAATCACTCTGTGAATAAACGAGGAGATAGATTTTATTACACAGATGAGTGAAATGTAAACTACTAATTGCATCTAGACTATATCTGTAGGAGTTGAATTTAAATCACATTGGCCCTTGACTAGTTTTTGAGTTGAAGATATGTTTGTTAAAAACTTACTTGAAACCTATCATTTTGGCCATTATACAAGTTATGAAACTAGTTAGCCTGAACTTGGTGCTGGGAATGTCCAGGGAGCTGCAGTCCTGGGCCAGGCCTGGCACTATTGTTGGTGCTGATTGGCAGCCTTCTGATTATATTCTTTTCTTTTTGATGTTATTTATTAGAGTCATTAAGGGATCACTCCTGGCAGGTGTGGGGGACCATACAGAATGCCAGGAATTGAACCCAGGCTGGTGACATATAAATCAAGCCCCTTACCCTGCTGGCTATGATCCAAGAACTGTATTATTTATTAATTTTTGATAGTTTTATTGGTAATTCATGAGTTTTTGAGGGTTGGTGGGTCATTTAGGGCTGAAAGGGACAAGACTATTATACAGTAAGAGCAAACAGGTCATAACTCCAAAAGTGAAGGAACTGATTGTGTCCATTTACCAAAGTAAAGAATGTTGAAAAACTCCAAATGTTAGATAAATATGTCTACTTGGGATGCAAGGTTTTCTAAGTGAGGCATGTTAATCAAAGAAAAAAAAATCCATGATACATTTATAAGCTAAATATTAATTTATTTTAAAAATTATTTTTAAAATGTAGGCATGATGTCTTACCATGTTGTTAATAATAGTTTCAGGTAAAAAGTATTCCAGGGGCTGGAGAGATAGCACAGCGGGTAGGGCGTTTGCCTTGCACGCGGCCAATTCAGGTTCGATTCCCAGCATCCCATATGCTCCCCTGAGCACCACCAGGAGTAACTCCTGAGTGCAGAGCCAGGAGTAACCCCTGTGCATTGCCAGGTGTGACCCAAAAAGAAAAAAAAAAGGTATTCCAACTCTACACTCACCACTAGTGTCACCAGTTTCAGTATCCCGCCACTAAGGTTTCCTCCTAATCTCTACCTACCCCCTTTATAAATGTAATAAAAATCACTGTCACTGTCACTGTCCTCCTGTTGTTCATCGATTTGCTCCAGCGGGCCCAGTAACATCTCCATTGGAGACTTTGTTGTTACTGTGTTTGGCATATTGAATAGATCACGGGTAGCTTGCCAGGCTCTGCCGTGCGGGTGAGATACTCTTGGTAGCTTGCCAGGCTCTCCGAGAGGGGTTTACAAGTGCTAGTACTTATGATTTTGATGTACTACATTATCTCATTTCACCCTCAACAAGGTTTTCCACCAGTGAACTTATGTTACTTCCAGACAACCTCATCTATCCTTGTTACCCATGGCTCAACTTACTTGGTATTCTCATTTATGTGATCCAGGGCAAAGATTTTGCCTTCATTTGAACCCTTTCTTTGTCTTATTTCTCCACATACCAGAAACAAGTGAAATCATCCTGTGTTAATATTTATCCTTTTTTCTCGGACTATTTCACTGAACACAAAAACTCCAGGTCTGTCCACACTGCAGTCAGTGACTTGATTTCATCTTTTCTTATAGTTGCATAGTATTCCATTGTGTGTGTATCACAACTTCTTTATCCATTCATCTGATGTTGTATATTTGAATTGTTCCCATAGCTGGCAAATGTCTAAACACTGCAATGAATATATATATATATATATATATATATATATATTAGTTACTGTTTTAGTGATTGAGGCAGGGGTAGATAACAAGAAGTAGAATTTCTGGGTCATAGGGCAGCTCTATTTTTTTCTGAGAAATCTCCATACTGTTTTCTATAGAGGTTGAACCTGACAGCATTCCTACTAATAGAGAATGAGGGTTCCTTTTTCACTACATTTCCAACGATGCTGGTTGTTTCCAGTATTTTTGATATAAGACATTCTCACTAGCATGAGTTGATAGTGAGATAAACATAAAAAATTTTAATATTTTACACAATTTCATAACTCCAAAAATGTTAAGTCAAAACAAAAAACAATGATGATAAATACATGCCATCCATTTGATAGAAAAAAGGTAATATCTCAAGAGTTTAATAAAATTTTTATTTCTTTATTTTATTGAATCACAGTGAGATACACAGTTACAAAATTGTTCATGTTTGGGTTTCAGTCATATAATGTTCCAACAGCCGTCCCTTTACCAGTGTACATTTCTCACCACCAATGTCTCCAGTTTCCCATTCCCCATACTTGCCTCTATGGAAGGCACTTTTCTTTACTCTCTCTGTCTCTGTTTCTCTCTTTTTCTCTCTCTCTTTCATTTTGGTTATTATGGTCTGATATACAGATGCTGAAAGATTATCATATATATCCCTCTACCTACTTTCAACACTCAGTAGTTTAATGAAATGTTTAAAAAGGCACATGGTCATTTGAAGGAAGGGCAAAGACAAGTCATACTTGAGAAATAAAAAATGGTAAGTAAATATGAAAAGATGTACAAGCCCATGGGAAATTAATGAAAATTAAAAAGTGGATCATCCTCTTTTTTAATTCATCAGCAAATCATAATGGGTGAGTATTACCAAAGCTTGAACTGAGATGGGAAAATGGGATCTTTTATCCACTATTTGTAGAGTTTGAATCATTATAACATTTTAGGGAAGTAATTTAAATGTATTTTTCAAATTATATAATGCCTCTATGTTGGAGAAATAAGTAAAAAGAAATATACAAAGGTAGTTACTGTAACAGTAATTATGAAAATTGAAACATGGGAGTTCATGTAATTGTTATCAATTCAGAGACAATGTACAAAAAGCATCTCTAATGTAGAACATAATAAAGTCACTGTAAAGCATGACTTGGATTTATATTTATTGTTTGTAAAGTGTTTAACTTACAGAGAAAGTAAAGTTGAAAAGTTAATAGGAGATATCGATAAGACATAGGAAAAGTTACAAAACAATTACAACCTCAAACTACTGACATTGGTCCTACAAGGAGAGTGAGAGGAGGGTGAGAAGACCATCAATGAACATTTTTTGCATTTTTGGTTGGTTTGAATTGTCACAAGTATTGTGACAATTGATTCCACTAAGGTAGGAGTAAAAGTTAAAAAATGGTGGTGGGGGAAGGGAGACAGAGTGAGAAAGAGAGAGGGCAGGCTAGAACATTAACAATTTAGACTTCAGTTTTTATGGCAAGGAAGGACATGATGTTCCCAACCACAGGAACAAAAGGGTCATAAGTCCAAGGCATCAAAGCTAAGAGAAATGCTACTGTGCAGTTTCGCCTTTTTTCACCTAACACTGTTATTCTTATAAATTAGAGATTTAGTTTACTCGAGGGTTCAGGCATAGAATTACAATAATGAGGCTCTTTTTAGGTTTTCTTTTTTACACTGAAGAACTTCTGCCCTGATTTTTTGTTGTTAACATCTCACAGTCTTGTTAGTTGAAGAATTCTTTGAGATCTTGGCTGTTAAAAAAGAAAAGAAGGAAAGATAAATGAAACAGAGACCATTGAAAAAAATATTATTTGTGTCCCTCAGTAGTTTGAAGGTGGTTGTAGTTCATCCTCAAGTACAGAGAGTCATGAAAGATTTATTTAACCGCATTTCGCTTAAGGTCGAAGGAGTTGAGACAATCACTCTCTCCTCCAGCCTTCCTTTCCTCACGCGGGTCATCTTATTTATTTCTCTCCTCTTCTGAGCAAAAGTTGAGCTGCTGCAAGGATTCTTACTGATTTCCCAGTATTCGAAGCCACTTCGAACAATACCATCCATCTCCTCCCCCTGCAAGTGGCATTATCTTCACATCCTTGGAGATGAGTCTCCTCCTCCCTCTTTTATCACTTGGAGCCCCACACATTTGGTTATAAACACCCTGATAATGTTCTTGTTGGTCTCTCACAAGTGAAATAATAGATAACCATTCTCCCAGTGATGGCAGTGCTGTCATCCACACCCAGATAACCAGGCGAGGCGGCACCCACTCCCATTGCGCGCTATGATTAAGATCTCAGTTGCGAAGATACAAGCAAGATTGCCTTTATAAAATAATATCGGTGCTCATATCATTTTACTCAGCTCTGATAGCAGCTAACATCATTTCTGGGGGCTCTCCCCCTGTACCATTCTGCATTGGCTTTCCAATATGTATGCTGCCACCTGCCCTGCTGGTGAAGATAAGAATAAAAGTATTAGATGGCATATTAAATTGTGCAGCGTTTTTCATATTACTCATACAAATGAGATAACAGCTGCAGGATAGTCTGTTTCATTCTTGGCAGGACTCCCAATCATTGTGTTTCTGAGACAAGGCTAGCCTCTCATCTCACATCTCGGGAGTGTAGGCGCCAGCCAGTGAGTGGGTAACTATTTAGCGGGATTGGGAGGTCACCCTCCCCTTCGTCCACCTCCCCAATCTTCTGGATGTGAATTAATAAGGAACACATCCATTCATTCCCAAGCAGATTTAGGCTAAGAAACGACATCCGCTGATTACTTCTTAACTTTCAGTTACTAAGTCTCATTTTTAAATGATTCTTATTAAATTTGAGTGTTGCTGATAGTATAATAGTTTCCTTTAAGTTATTTTGATTTTAGCTCCCTGTCTTCTGTTTATTTGTAATGGATCAAAGAGACAAAAATCACATTTTGTTTCGATACTCCCCTGGCGTATTAGATATGCCAAAAACAGTAACAACAAGTCTCACAATGGAGATGTTACTAGTGCCCGCTTGAGCAAATCGATGAACAACTTGAGGACAATGCAGACAGAACTTTTATTTTATCATGTTTAATTGATAATAAAATAGACATATAATATAATATGTCATAACATATGTAAGACACATAAGACATATAATATATGTCTTTTTGTATATAGTGCTTCCTATATACCATCTAAGATAGTTTTGAGTGAGACCCATGTTTGAGAAATGTTATTAGAAAAAACTGTCAGTAAAGTACACAGAGCTTGCACAAATAATTTCTGGGAGCTGTTTTGCATGGGTGATCTCATGTCTGAAGGAGTAGGGAGGAAAATATGTGGATATAAAAAGAATTCAGAAAGAAAACTTTGGAGAGTTGTCTTATTTAAGACTCCATTTCATCTTGACCATATTGGTAAGATAAGAGATTGTGCATCTCACTTCTGAATGTGGGTTCTGAAATGGAGAATCACTGGTGCCCCCATGAGCCCCGAGCCATCATTCACCCATGATTTTAAGTTAGCTCATGATTTTTCATGTAACTCACAATTATTGGCTGAGGCTTCCAATCTCTCTTCTCCCTTCTCTGTCATCTCACATGACTCAGAGGGAACCAACCTCTAAGGGGGATTATGCAAGTAGGCACAGGGCATAGGTCTGTGCTCACAGGCAGGATACCAGTTTCTGAAGGGTAGGGAAGGATGGCAGAAGGTAGCAATTGCCAAATGTTGGAGAGTTATGTCAATGCTATCTTGCCTGTTCAAAATGAGTGGCTCCATAATAAACTAATTTTATATGCTGCTTACCTATATTGCAAAATAACCAAACACAAAAATTAGATGAATAACACCAAGAGCTTTTATTTTGGAAAATATTGATTGGGAGAGAGTAGAGTCCCTAATAGCTGCCAGATTCTCAATGAAATTTTTCTGATGCCTCTAACCCCAGATTTCTGAGAATTTTGCCATAGTAATCCCTTTTGTGGGTTGATGGAAGCCTCAGGGCTGATGCCTCCTGCTCATCATCCTGATAGAGAAACACCAGGGTCCATGGTGATGATGCTCTGGCCAGTCCCTTCCAGTTCTACATTCTTATAATCAGTTGATGACTTCCGGATAACTGTCCAAAATGCGGTCCTCAGTGCCATGGGAGGACTAACTTTGACACATGACTGGACATACACTCCTCTCTTCCAGAACTTTCCAGAATATTGTCTGGATATAGAACTGCAGAGGACTTCGGACTATTAGGAAGATAGGTAAGAAAGAGTTACTCTTCAAGTATAACTTGGAGGTTAAACTGTGGGCCAAATGTCCAGGCCAAGCCTGGGAGAACACCATGAGGGAGCAGTTAATCAGACATCAGTTTCCAGGTGTGTGGATAACCTGACCCGATGACCAAAGATTGAACCAAGAGTCTGGGAACTTTCACAGGCACAAGGCTGAACTCACGGGGGACAACAATCAATCGAGGCTTCATTTTTTAATCCATGTTTGTCACTAACAATCTACCAAAATGCAGTGGGGTTATTTTTCTTTTCACCTTCCTCCCTCCCTCCCTCCCTCCCTCCCTCCCTCCCTCCCTCCCTCCCTCCCTCCCTCCCTCCCTCCCTCCCTTCCTTCCTTCCTTCCTTCCTTCCTTCCTTCCTTCCTTCCTTCCTTCCTTCCTTCCTTCCTTCCCTTTCCTTCTTGTACTCTGGTTAAATAAGCAGTAATGTATCTATAGTGTTTTGCAAATGGTATTTGGTTCAATTGAGCGCTGATTTGCCCCTCATTTCATAAAATTAACTTTTGTCATCCTCGTGCACACCCATGAAACCTGGTTTCCACAGGCTGCTGATTGCTGCATTTCCCCAGACCTCACTGATTGGGCCTGACTGTCCCCATTGGCCTCCTTCCTGAGGAATCTTACCTTCGGTCCTCTCACAGCTTAGTTCTTTCCAGTTCTATCTCCACTGTTGTTAATAGAAAAGAAAAAAACAATAATTGTAAGAATTTACACTTTTAGTAAAATAAAATATTCTTGTATTATTTAACAGTGCTTTGGTGTGTGACAAACCATACATTAAGTGCTGTTGTTAATAAACTTTATAATGTAATGTCATGGCTGTACCATCTAGGAGTGCGTAATTACACTCAATCATGTTCACACAGGGATGTGGAAACACAATTCTTAGAATCTATCCCTGTTATTATCATGATTGTATTCTTTCTGATTTTTCCTTTTCTATTTCTTTCTTTTGTTTTTTCCAAGGCTGGAACTAAACCCAGGCCTTATATGTGTGTGATGATGGCTCCCTACTGTTGAGCCACATCCCTGCCCTTTTTCTTTTTTCTTAAATTCTACGATTTCTCCTTAGCTTGTTAAAGAAAGACAAAAAAATAAAGAAGAAAGGAAGGAAAGGAATGAGGTCACAGAAAATAAATTTCTACTCTTCATAAGGATTGAATCATTTCCCAATTTAAAAAAAAGTTTTAACATTTATACATAATGTAACTGGCAATAAGATAATAGAACCCCATTATAGAAAAGTAGAAAAACATTCAGAAAGGGATAAAACCCACAATACAAACAATGTAACGAATAATAAAATTTCCACTAGTGAGTTGATATATTTCCTGCTAGTCTCTCTACCAAGCACCCACTTTAAAAAATCTAGTAGTTATCCTATTTTGTAAACTTGAGTTATTTGGTTTTTTTATTCTCCGTTTAACTTCACTCACCTATAAACACTACTCATGGTGTTATCTGGACTTTCAACTCTAGTTTTTAACATTTGGGGTCGGGTGAGTTTCGACACCCAGCTGTGTTGAAGCTTACTCATGGCTCTGTACTCAAGGATCACTCCTGGCAGTGATTGGAGACCCCATGCAGTGCTGGAGATCAAACCCAGTTTCGCTGCATGTAAGGCAGGAATTTTACCTGCTTTCCTTTCTCTCTGGCCTCTATAACTGTAGTTTTTTTCAACCCTGTTTTGAAATGCCTTGGTTTTATTTACATTGCTTTCCAGATCTTATATAATTTTTTTATTATTTCAAAGTTTAATAGATTTCTCAGCAACAAGTTAGAAAGAATAGAACACATCTCAAACATTAGCTATGTTTGCTTTCTAAAGTAAGTATTTGGGGGGAGGATATTTTTTTTTAAATTTTTATTAGTGAAACACCTAATGTTATCGCTGGAGCGATAGCACAGCGAGGAGGGCGTTTGCCTTGCATGCGGCCAACATGGCCGACCCGAGTTCGATTCCTCAGCCCCTATTGGAGAGCCCGGCAAACTACCGAGAGTATTCGATATGCCAGACACAGTAACAATAAAGTCTCCAATGGAGACGTTACTGGGCCCGCTCGAGCAAATCGATGATCAACGGGAGGGCCTTTACCTTTTAATCTTATATAATTTTAAAAAATTTTATTAGCGAATCACCGTATAACTGTAGTTTTTTTTATTGTATTTATTTATTTTTTAATAGTGAGGCACCATGAGGTACAGTTGTAGACTTACACATTTTTGTGCTTGGGTTTCGATTATACAATGATCAAACACCCATCCCTCCACCAGTGAGCATTTCCCACCACCACGGACCCCAGCATCCCCTCCCCCCCCCCAGCCCCCATCCCACCCTGCCTCTGTGGCAGGGCATTTCCCTCTCTCTCCTTTTGAGTGCCATGGTTTGCAAAAGAGGCATTGAGTGGCAATCATGCTTGGTCGACAGTCTACCCTCAGCATGCTCTCCCATCATGGGCGGATCCTCCCAACATCCTTTATTTGGTGTTCCCTTCTCTTTCTGAGCTCCCCCTTCCCCTAACATGTGTGGTTGTCCTCCGGGTCATTGAGTAAAATTCCTGGTACTAATCTCTGCCATACTTGGGTGTTAGTTTCCTATTTTGTTACTTTATATTCCCCAGATGAATGCAATCTTTCTATGTCTATCCCTTTCTTTCTGAGTCATTTCGCTTAACATGATACTTTCCATGTAGTACCACTTGTATGTAAACTTCATGACTTCGTCTTTTCTAACAGCTACATAGTACTCCATCGTGTAAATGTGCCAGAGTTTCTTCAACCACTCGGGCACTCAGGTTTTTTCCAGATTCTGGCTATTGTAAAGAGTGCTGCAATAAACAGGCAATTGCAGATGTCACTTCGGCTATACTTTTTTGCCTCTCTGGGATATATTCCCAGGAGTGGTATTGCTAGGTCAAATGGGAGCTCAATTTCTAGTTTTTTGAGAATCATCCATACTGTTTTCCAGAAGGGCTGAACTAGTCAGCATTCCCACCAACAGTGAAGGAGTGTCCCTTTCTCACCACATCCGCGCCAGCACCGGTTGCTTTTGTTCTTGTGGATATGGGCCAGTCTCTGTGGTGTGAGGTGGTACCTCATTGTGGTTTTGATCTGCATCTCCCTGATGATTAATGATGTGGAACATTTTCTCATGTGTCTTTTAGCCATTCGGATTTCTTCTTTGTCAAAGTTTCTATTCATTTCATCTCCCCATTTTTTGATGGGGTTGAATGTTTTCTTTTTGTGGAGTTGAACCAGTATTTTGTATATCCTTGAAATTAACCCCTTATCAGATGTGTAGTTGGCGAATATCCTTTCCCATTCAGTTGACTGTCTTTGTATTTTGGTCACTGTTTCGTTTGAGGTGCAGAAGCTTCTTAGTTTAAGATAGTCCCATTTATCTATCTCTGTTTTCACTTGCTTGACCAGAGGTGTGACATCTTTGAAGACACTATTAGCTTCTATGTCATGAAGGGTTTTGCCAACATTTTCCTCAATGTATCTTATAGATTCCGGTCTGATGTTGAGGTCTTTAATCCACTTAGATCTTACTTTTGTACATGGAGTTAGGCAGAGATCTGTGCCCATTTTTTTGCATATAGCCGTCCAGTTTTGCCAGCATAATTTGTTGAAGAGGCTTTCCCTGCTCCACTTCACTTTTCTTGCCCCCTTATCGAAGATTAGATGCTCGTATGCTTGGGGGGGGGGGGGGGGAACGTCAGTATATTCAACCCTGTTCCATTGGTCTACAGCTCTGCTTTTGCTCCAGTACCATGCTGTTTTAATTATTACTGCCTTGTAGTAGAGTTTGAAGTTAGGGAGGTTGATTCCTCCCATTTTCTTTTTCCCAAGAATTGCTTTAGCTATTCGTGGGGGCTTATTGTTCCATATGAATTTCAGGAGTGTTTGCTCCAATTCTTTGAAGAATGTCATGGATATCCTAATAGGGATTGCGTTGAATTTATACAGTGCTTTGGGAAGTATTGCCATTTTGACAATTATAACTGTGGTTTTAATGTCAATATATTTTTTCTAGTGTAAGGGTTGAGGGAAAAGTAACTTATACAGCCATTTTGTGATTGTTTTAATATCTATTTTGTTTGAAAATCAGAAACTTTTCTTTGAATGTTTGAAATGATAGTCCACAATCATAGGTTTCCACTCATCCTGACTTTTACATTATTTCATTAGTTAGTGTTGTCAGAATTTAGATGACCAGACAAAGTCCATGAGTACTTGAAGGTACCCCTGACTCATAATTTGAAAATGGGTTCTAGAAGCACTTGTTCCCATTGAATTCTCCTCAGAATGTGATTTGATCCATCCACCACACTTACCTGAGGTCCTCGCCCTTGTTTAGTTTTGCAGTGTCTTGGAAAACTTCACAGATTTCTCAGTTGCTCCAAGTTTGAAGCCAAAGAGGCTACATGCATCTTGAAAATGGTCTCCATGCTGTATTATGCTGTAGCAGAAGACTATAAGGGAGTTACTTAAAAAATTTTTTTTGGGGGGGAACCACACCTGGAGGTGCTCAGGGGCTGCTTCTCGCTCTATGGATAAGGATCACTCCTGGTGGCACTTAAGGATGCTGGGATTGAAGCAGGACTGACTACATACGAGGCAAGTACCTCAAGCCCTGTACTATCTGAAAGAGACATTCTTTCATCCTCCATTCCAGCTGATGTTTGATAGGTGAAGACAGGAAGCTAAGAAAGAAAGGTGTTGGTGCAACCAGCGTCCTAGGAAGAGGTATGTGGAACTGATGGAGTCTGACTATACACAAGAATAATTTACTGAGGGCATATACATATTAGCCACTGTATTAAGTAAGATAGAATAGAAGTAAACACTTCTTCTGGGAAAATGCTTACAACTTAGAGTGGAGGAGACTGAAAGGCACATAGGCAAGCATCACAAAGACAGAGGCACAGGACAAGTTGGAATCTGGATTAGCCAGTATTCTTATAAAAGGAATCTCTATATATAAGATTCCAAGTTTTTGTTTGGGTCTGATCAAAGCAGTAGGAAAAGATAGAAAGGAAGTCAGTTGTGGCAGTGTCACTGAAGTAAGATTATTTCTGGTTGCAGGAGAAGATGTGTGGAATAAAGCGATTCCCTACTTACTGACCGTTCTTGACAGGGGTGCATATGTGTTGAAAGGTGGTGGTGACATAAGCACAAGCTGTTAACATTTGCTCTGCAGCAGCTCTGTAGCTTGGAAGCCTGAACAACCACAATGTGCTTCCTGCAGAAAAACGTGTGACCTAAAGTGTACGTGTATGAGAAATGACTCAATGTTGAGTCAGACCAAGTAATAGATGACAGAAGCAGAGTAATCAAGGGGAGCTATCACTATTTATATCCCGATCTTACTTCACAATTCTTCTCTTATTCTATGTGTCTCACAGAGAACTTAATTTAATTATAGTTTTAAAATAGAAAGTGGGAATGGAAAGATAGTATAGGGGTTAAGGTGCTTGTCCTGCATGCAAGCTTAGCTTGATTCTTAGCATTGTAAATGTTCCCCAAGCACTGCCAGGAGTGATCTCTTAAGTCCAAAGACGGGAGCAGCCCTGAGTACTGCAGATGTAGCTACTCCTTAAATAGGAAGTGACTTGAAACACTCGAGAGGGTTCTTGGTCTAAATTAATGGAAAATGGCCATTGCCCTTAACATCAAATACATATCAATATAGAATAAAAGTAATAAATGGTCATGTTTCTATGTTTGAAAGAAGGAAGAGATAATACCGGATATAGGGGAAAGGAAAGAAAATTGAAGTTAATGCGAGTTGGTGGGTGAGGGGACTAACTGATTCATGAGTTTTGGGTTCCCCCTGAGACTTGGGCCTAGGGTTGTGTGTCCATGAGTATCAGTTATAATGAAGGGATGAGGAACACTTGCAAAGCCTGGAAAGTCAAAGAGCTGCCCCTCTTATGAGCTGTGGACTGGAGAATTGCACCCAACTGACTGAGGGGAACAACAAGCTGGTCATATCTCCAGAGCATTTGACAGAAAACCTGCATTGAGACACCTCCTCTGCAGGCCTGAACTTTATAGAGGAATGTGATCCAAATTTGCCCTGCCTGTCTGATGTGGGACACTCAAGCTGAGAATTTATCAGAATCCTGGTCAAAGACCATTGAAACCAATTAGACTCCAGTAAAAGCAAACACAAAACATCTCAGCGGGACCCTTTCAGAATCAAGGGCACACAGAAACCTATAGATCTCACGTCACTGATGAAGAGCGGCTCACAATAAAAACAGCCAAGTCTTATGAATCAAACTACCATACACCAAGGTCAGGAGACACCATGAATAGGAATTCTCTTTCACTACTGGCATAAGTGTCAAATACAAAAAGTACACTAGAGAAGAATTTAGCAGATATCTAGTAGAGCTGAACATGATCGTATTAATTCTATACCCAACAAATTTACGTATAGGCATATGCCCTAGAATATTCTCTTATGTATATAGATGTTTCCCAAGACCTTTATTGACTTGGTGTTTATAAAAACAAATGATAATGATAATTACCCCCTTCCCTTTTGTTGTTGCTATTGTTATAACAATCAGTGGTCACACATTTTGTTGAACTCACACATTTGATTACCATGTTTGAGTACTCATAGCACTTTACTTGTGGCACTTATAAGTTAGGATGCACCAGAGATCATGCACTCTTGTGGCATTGGGGATCATAAATGTCATTTTCAGGATGGAACTCAGCATGTGGTGTAGGGATCAAATTTTAATAGGCACATGCCCATAAGACAGGTAGATAGATCTACCACTAAAAAACATCTTTGGGTTAATATAAAGCGAATTATAAAAACTTGAATAGTAAAAGTAGGATATAGGGGAAGATAAAAAGTAAGAAATGATTTATTAATCATTAGAATATTATCAGGTCATTACAATGAATTAACATACTCAAATGTGTGTATATGTATATATAAAAGTTTTTTATATATATAAAACTTACTGTTGAATGAAAAAGTAAAGTTCCTTAAGGATAAATAGAGAAAACTATGCAAATTAAAAACACAAACAAACATATATTATTTATGAGCATATGCTGAGGTAGTAAAAATATGAAAACAGGAAAAAACATATCAGTATAAGAAAAGTGCTTCTCAGTACCCAACTAGTTCAATTGGAAGACCACAAAACTTAAGAAAAGTGCTTTTCATTCATGTAGGAGAGAGGGCAAAAGAACTTGACTCAAATATAGGTATGACTCTTAAACAAGTATAGTACTAAATATACCACTTGGACCCCCTACAAACCAATACATTTTAATTTTTCTATGATAAGTATGTTTTACTACACTGATGTTTTTTTTTTTCCTTTTTAGGTTACACACGGCATTGCACAGGGTTTACTGCTAGCTCATGTACTCAGGAATTACTCCTGATGGTGCTCGGGGGACCATATGGGATTCTGTGAATTGAACCCAGGTCGGCTGTGTGCAAGGCAAATGCCCTACCCACTGTGCTATTGATCCAGCCCCTCCACTGAGTTTTATTATTTTTTTATTTAGTTATTGAATCACCGTGAGAACAGTCACAAAGCCTTTCAGTTCAAGTCTTGGTTGGTCATACAATGATCAAATACCCATCACTTCACCAGTGCACATTTTCCACCACCAAGAACCCCAGTATACCCCCCTCCCACCCACCCCCCACCTGTGTGGCAGATTTCTACTTTACTCTCTCTCTCTCTACGTTGATCACATTCAATATTATGACAAAAGACCCAACATTGTTATTTGGAATTTCCCCCAACATTCAGACCTGCCACAAAGACATCATTAGATAAAGTGTTTTCTATTGCCGATTATGAAGAGCATATGATGTCGTGTGGCCACAATAGCGGCCATACAAATTTGGATTTCTGATATTTTAGTAATAAACCTAGAGGGATTACTGCCAGAAGCCCCTGGGTTCTGAGATTGGTATGTGTGCCTCAGTGTTCATGGTCGGTCAGAAGCAGGAGGAGGTGTTTGAGGGTGGCAACCCAGCGCATTGTCACGGTGGGGAGCAGGGCCAATTCCACCCCCTCATCCCATGAAACCCCATGTGCTTCGTCAATGCAGTCTCATACCTGGCTGTTCAGGTTCTAAAAGATACAGGCCACCATGCCGCCTCTGCAAAGGGGGACAGGCAAAGGGACAGACACCCTTCCCCTCCCAGGGTGGCATAGCACCATAGTTAAATACACAGTCCATTCGGTTGGGCATTATATTTTGCTCAGATTTTCCCACCACCATTCAAGACTGTTTTTCAGGGACAAACGCTAGATAATTTACTTTGTGTTGATCACTTTGCATATCAGGAAATGTTGTGTGGCCTCTTACACTTACGTGGCCGCGCTGTTTGGAAAATAGTCCTGGTATCCGCATGCCAGAGCCATGCTTGTAGAAGCTTGTGGTTACCGGGATTCCATCTGGAGAAGGTGGGGAGACAGCACCTACCCTATCTGGGACCTTCCAGTGATGTCGGCTTTGTATGGGGCCCGGAGCATTCTCCGGGAGTTGTGGAGCCCTCCCGCTGGTTTTCTTCACTGCTGTGTTCCACTGATTTTAAAAGAAGAAAAAATGCAGTATGGATTCCACTGAGGCCCACAAAGGGGTCAATTCTAGTTTATCTCCTTTCTTCATTGTCTCTGTGCTGCCTTGGTAAAGGTCAAACCATACATTTAAACACAACTAGCATATCAGTGAACAAATGGTAGACACAAAATAAACCATACAATTTTTTTTAAAAGGGGAAGTGGAGGGTGACTAAGAGAATAATGTTGGCACCAGTGAGTAACTGTCCTTCCTGGATCCTGATGTAGTGGGGAGGGGGGGGATTCCCTACTCAGCAAGAACTACTGGCCTTGTTCTGCTTCGAGAGCATCTCTTTTCTCTTTTGTCCTCTATGACCACATGTGGGATGGGTAGTCAGGTACATTTCTTTTCTGGGAGCTGCATTGATAATTATAATTAACTTCCTGTTTTAGGGTGTTGGGAGCATTGTGACTGACCTTAGCAATTGAGCAATCACATTAGGACTTGGAGCTGGACGGATTAACCTGTCAGATATCCAGAAACTTCAAGATGTATTAGGCAAAGCCAAACATTTTATGGATTCATAGTTCATGATTTTAAACCCTAGTTTTGCAGTATCTGTTTCTTAGCAACAGACTCAAAAGTACTATGCATGCCCTTAGTTAACTGCTTTCATCTTTGTCTTTCAAACAATAGGGTGAGACAAGAACAAAGTGTCCTTTACTCTGAGCTCTTTGCAATGGGATTAATTGTGTTTTTTGCTGGCAGCAGTGAGCTGTAGAAAAGGTCTGGGTTTTTGGTTCATTCTACATTCCAATTCCTAATTTCTTATAAGCCTCAATTTAATACCTATGTGCATCTTACCTAACTTGGTTCATTTACACTAACTCTAGTTGGTTTCTGTCTGTGTGAGCAAGGCTCTCTCATCTTCCCTTCTTTTAGATTGACCTGCCTATTCTTAAACAGAGGGCTGGAGCGATAGCACAGAGGTAGGGCGTTTGCCTTGCACGCAGCCAACATGGCTGACCCGAGTTCGATTCCTCCGCCCCTCTAGGAGAGCCCGGCAAGCTACCGAGAGTATCTCGCCCGCACGGCAGAGCCTGGCAAACTCCCCGTAACGTATTCGATATGCCAGACACAGTAACAACAAAGTCTCCAATGGAGATGTTACTGGGCCCGCTCGAGCAAATCGATGAACAACGGGAGGGCCTTTACTTTTTTACTTATTCTTAAACAGAAACCCACTCTATGCTATTTCTTCCTTCTAAGCCCCAAATACAACATACGACAGTTTAATCAGTTTCTTGCAATTTCATAAAGCGTGTTATGAAATTGAATATGAACTTGAGGAAAATCCTGGTACTTCAGTATACCTAAATGCAGTCACCTCCAGGTCTGATCTACTCTCCTTGTACTAACTGACATCATAATTAGGTCTCTTTTGGTTGTAAGAAAAAGGAAAAAAATTCAAACTACCTTAAATAAGCATAAGGGATGTATCAGCCCACGTTAAGTAAATACAAGGGGCAGGAAGTCTTAAATGAGGCTAGTTCTCATGTCCAAATAGCATCATAAAGCCATTTTTCCATTCCTTAATTCATTTTGTCTTTGGTAGCTTCATTATCAGACAGACTCCATATAGTGGAAAGACAGTCTCCTATAGTTCTCAGTTGATGTTGTTCTCATAGTTGGTATTTCAGAAAATATCTTTCTAACAATTAGGAATTCTGAGAAAGAATCTAGTTAGGTTGTCAGCATGGCTAGGTACCCATTTCCAAATCAGTCAATGTGAATAGGGTGGGGCCATGGGCCCAAATCTGAATTGAAGAATAATGTCTATAGCTTAGTGCAGAAAGTTCCTTAAAGATGCTACTCAGACGAAACCTGGGCCTTCCAACAGGAGTGTTCTGAATCTTCTGCATGGTTTCTTTGTTTGAGACATTTGGAAGTTTTTTTTTTAATTTTTATTAGTGAAACACTATGATGTACAGTTGTAGACTTACACATTTTTGTGCTTGGGTTTCAGTTTATTTATTGGTCTTGAAACAGATTTAGATTTGTTTCAGTTCAATTTTTTTTTTTGCTTTTTGGGTCATACCCAGCAATGCACAGGGGTTACTCCTGGCTCATGCACTCAGGAATTACTCCTGGCGGTGCTCAGGGGACCATATGGGATGCTGAGAATCGAACCCGGGTCAGCCGTGTGCAAGGCAAATGCCCTACATGCTGTGCTATTGCTCCAGCCCCTGTTTCAGTTCATTTTTTTTAAAAAAAATTATTTATTTATTGAATCACTGTGGGAAAAGTTACAAAGCTTTCAGATTTAGGTCTCAGTCATGCAAATATCAAACACCTTTCCCTTTACCAATACTTATTTTTTACCACGAAGAACCCCAATAAAACCCCACCCCCACCCCTCCCAATGCCTGCGAGGCAGATGAATTCTATTTGACACTTTATCTGCTTTGATTAGATTCATTGTTTCAATAAAAGATGCACTACTATTATTTAGAGTTTACCCCCTCCCCGCAAATCAGACATGCTGAGAAAGCATTGTGAAGTGATTGGCTTTCTACAGCTGGGTTCAAGAATTAAATGTTGGTTTTGGATTTCCGCTATTTTTCTAATTAACCCTGGAAGTATTTCTACTGAGAGTCAGATAATTAAGAAATAGGTTTCTGTGCTCTGGAGTCATGGCCGTGCTGGAGAGCCGCTTGTGGGGGGCAACTGGTGGCCTCGGTAGGGCGTGAAGGACGGACTGGAATGCCCCCCTTCCCATGAGGTTTTAGTCGCCCCCACACCCCCGGCTCGTACCTGCTCTCCACAAGGCTCCCATGCGGCCGCCATCTTTCTTTCCAGAGAGGAGAGGATGAATGGGGCAACACCCTTTCCCCTCCGGGCAGACATGATGGCCTGGATTAACGCCAAGTCCGTTCACTTTTCTGCTCCAAGCTGCTGGGTTCTGCATTAAGTCCTTGTGCTTCTGGGGCCGTGGCCGTGCTGGAGAGCCGCTCATGGGGGGCAACTGGTGACCTCGGTAGGGCGTGAAGGACAGACCAGAACTCTCCCCTTCCCATGAGGTTTTTGTCGCCCCCACACCCCCGGCTCATACCTGCTGTTCACAAGGCTCCCATGCGGCCGCCATCTTTTTTTCCAGAGAGGAGAGGGCGAATGGGGCAACACCCTTTCCCCTCCGGGCAGCCATGATGGTCTGGATTAACACCTAGTCCGTTCACTTTTCTGCTCCAAGCTGCTAGTTTCTGCATTAAGTCCATGTGCTTCTGGGGCTGTGGTCATGCTCCAAACTTAAAAAAAAAGGTAAAGGCCCTCCCGTTGATCGTCGATTTGCTCGAGCGGGCCCAGTAACGTCTCCATTGGAGACTTTGTTGTTACTGTGTCTGGCATATCGAATACTCTCGGTAGCTTGCCGGGCTCTCCGAGAGGGGCGGAGGAATCGAACTCGGGTCGGCCATGTTGGCTGCTTGTAAGGCGAACGCCCTACCCGCTGTGCTATCGCTCCAAACTTAACTCTGATTTTCAGGGAGAAACGTTGGGTGATTTACTTCCCATTGATCACTTTGTATATACAGAGATGTCGCGCGGCCACGTAAGCGGCCCCACGGTTTGGAGGAAAAGTCCTAGTTCCCGCATACTCGAGCTATGCTTGTGGAGGCTTCTGGTCACCGGGGTTCCATCTGGGGGAGGCGGGATGTGGCACCTACCCCATCTGGGACTTCCCGGTGATCTCGGCTCTTTTGGAACCTGGTTTCTTCTCTGGGAGCTGTGGAGCCAGCCCTCCATGTGGTCCTTCTCTCTGTACGCTTCAGTTCATTTTGAATACAATATCTATATTTATGTTTAAAAATAGAAAAGTTAACACGTGGTTCCCTGAAGTTCAAGTGCTTTACACTAATTAAATGGCTTTCTATTTAGATTGGAGAGTCTTACAGATTTTGGAAGTATACACATATGTTTAATTTTAATGGTGATAAAAGTATTTATCATTCACATTTAGAAAACTACACCCTTTCGATATTGTGTGGTATAGTGTCATGTGGGAATGTACAGTTCACAGTGTTTTCCAATAAGATCTCTTTAACAGCCCAAATTTTGCGAATCTCCCACAAACTATTCATTGTACTTTTATCTTCAGAAAAATGCAATTACCATACAATCAGTATTTCATCAAGCACTGCGTGAAAAATAGCAGTATGCACATAAATTTTAATTGAATCATGTTGCAGAAAATGTGCAAATTTTTTGACTTCTTATGAGATGATACTTATGAGAATTGGGCTGATAGGTTAGAATCTGCTGAAGTGGTGAGTGATTAAGAATTTGGTTCAATCCCAGCTTTACCGTTTGTGAGCTGTTTGACCTTGGGGTGAGTTATTTAACTTCTTTAAGTCTTCAATTTCCCCAAATGGGAACAGGCAATAACACTACCTATCACCTCTGAGGTTGCTGTGCGAGGATTAGGGATAATACAGGTAAAGCACTTGGTAGAATCCCTGACCCATGATTAGCACTCAATATGTGACAACACTTACTGGTAACATCTTTATAATGATCTATTTGCTGTGGGAAGGCATTATGTTTGAGGTATCTTTATATTCTCAGTGCATAACAAGGTCATGACTTAAACAGGAGATACTTATTGAGTGAATAAACAAATTATGGGAAAATTAAATGCAATAATATATTTAAATTGTCCAGTCCAGAGGCTACAGCTGGTTAATTGAGTCTTTCTTCCTCTCACCATCATGCAGGCTTGGCCATGATCTGGTGTCAAGCATTAGTGTGCTTCAGGGTCTCCTGCAGGGTGTGTTCAAACAGATTGATAGGTCCATATAAAGTTTCTAATTCAGTAGGTCTGGGGGGATCATAGGTGGTTGTATTGAGCATTGTTTTAGAGGCCCTCTTACCAAGATTCTCATATGCGGCCAAAGGTGAACTCTCTGAACTTGTTACTGGACTAAATTAACCAACCTCAGGGAATGGTATCCTCTGCCTATTGTCCATGGGTAGCACTGTAGCAATAAATGTCTCCAATAGGAAGTCACCAACATAAGTAAATATGGTCTTATATTTCTAAATTGATTATGTAGATATCACAAATACCCTCCACCCAAATCAGTGAATCAGAAAGTTGAGTTTCTTCACATGTATAATATTTTCTTGAAGGTTAGTGGGTGCGTGAACGTATCTTAGACAGTGCTGTTTTACTCACTGTATGTGTGTGTGTGTGTGTGTGTGTCCCCTAAAAACAGTGGAATTTCCTTGAGGTGTTCCTTATGATGTATTGTATAATCAAGGGATTAACTCGGTGGTGTTATAGGGGTAAAGAAGGCAAAGCTGTTTTTTAGAAATCAACCACCTCTTCTGTTGTGAGACCCTCCGAAGACTCTCAGTCTGCAGTCATAGTCTCGTTAAAAGCAAGTTTCCACTACAAGTGTGCTTGTTTACTTCCCTCCTCATTGGTATCTGTGTCTGGTGCTTTTTTTTTTTTGCCTTGAGAGCATTAATACATGTTTAATATGAATCATAATGATTTGATTACAATAGCATAATCACATAATTGGGATGTGTTGCGCATGTTGGTAGAATGGAGTCCGGAAGGTGCTCAGTGAGTGACATTACATAAACAGAATAATAATGATGGTGAGATTGAGTATGAGACTAATGAGAAAATGATTAGAAAAACTTGGAAGAAATGGACACTTGTGGAAATGAGAGAACAGCGTTTCCCTGACTTTAATGATTGGAATTCATTTACCTCTAGATTGAGGCTTCTGAGAAACCGAAGCTATTAGAAAAAGATGCATTCAGATGGTGGGTTTCTTGGAGGCCACTTGGGAGATGTGATAGGTCCAATCCCTCTCTGTTGGGTATAAAGCAATTCAGACTCATCCACGAGCTCTGATGCACTGTTTCTGAAAATTATTAAGGCAGAGGCAAGCTCAGAGCTCTATCTCATCACTGGCCCTGCATTGGAATGCTTGATGTGGCACATTTGCATATCATCTGAACATTGAAAGGCCCATTAACGAGGGATGGAATCACCTTCCCCTCCCTAGTGCAATTCCACCATCTCTCAGTGGTAACATATTGCTACTGGAAAAGAATGGCACCTAGCCAATCGTTTTGTGCTCCTAGTTAATGACTACCATTACTATGTCATTTGGGCTGGAGAAACATGTCCACTGCCCTAGAGCTCTTCCCATAGTAATTGGCCGGTGCAGTGTCATCCTTGCTTGATGTTTACTGCCTGTTGCTATAATCACAATGATTATTTCCCAACTTCTTTTACTATCAACATAAACCATATCTGCTCATTGATTCAACAAGCATATTTATTAAATACCTATGTAAGTGCTAGCTGCTTACAGAGACATAGCATTTGTGATTTAGAAGTTGAAGCTTAGACATGACATTCATAAAAAGTTAAATATTGGAAGTCTTTACATATAGTGGGGGCCAGAAAAATGATTCAGAATATTTTCACCATAAACCCTGGAGTCTTATATCCAACAATTTAACAATACTTACCCGGTGCCTACCAAGTGAACAACTCAGAACTACAAGCAGAATATTAAGATGAACTTGACCAAAGTTCTGCCTTGGAAGGCTACTAGTCAATGTAAAGTAAAAAAATGGATACATTCTGAAATTACATTTTTATTTCTTTTTTTATTGTTCTCCTTTTTTTTTTTTTGGCTATACCCACAGCACTGTGGGCTTACTCCTGGCTCTGAACTCAGGGATTATCCCTGGCAGTGCTGGTGCGCTGGGCAGGGGTGCTGAGGATCGAATCTGGGTTGGCTGTGTTTAATACAAATACCTTAATCTCTACACTATCTCTCTGGCCCCTCATTTTTATTTCCTTATTTATACCTCAAATGAATAACTATTTATATGCACAGGGAGAGCATATAAAATTACAGTATTATAGTATTGTTCATAATTTTATAATATCAGAGGTCACCTAAATGTCCAATAGGAGAGAACTTAAATAAATTGTATGATTTTAAATTAAAAGTATAAAGAGATTAAGAACATTGAGGAAGCATCAACAAATACACTTTTGAATAAAGTAAGTTGAAAAAAATGTATGGAAAAATCTATGGAATCCCATATTTTATATAAAAAAGCAAATGAATAAAAATAGCACAAGATAATTTATATGTTTCCTAGAGACATAGATATTTTGTATAAAAAGTGTAAAACAATGACACAAGTTCAAACCAAAGTGGCCATAGTGGTTACTTTTGGTAGGTGTAGTGGATTTTTGTGAAAGTAAACCTTAGTTTAACATTGATGCTTACGGTTTTAGGAAAATATACTTACATTTTAAAAGTTGTCCTGGGTGGTTCATGCTCTAGAAATAGATAAAATTTTATAGGAAGTCCAAATTCTAGATACTCGTACATAGCATTGTAGCACTGTCCTCTCCTTGTTCATTGATTTGCTCGAGCAGGCACCAGTAATGTCTCCATTTCTGAGATTTGTTGTTACTGTGTTTGGCATATCAAATACCTCATGAGTAGCTTGCCAAACTTTGCCGAGCAGGTGAGATACTCTTGGTAGCTTGCCGGGCTCTCCGAGAGTGGCGGAGGAACCAAATTCGAGTCGCCAGATCGGCCCCGTGCAAGGCAAACACCCTACCTGCTGTGCTATTGCTCCAGCCCATTGGTATATAATAGGAATTAAATTAATGCATTTTGAGCTGAACTAAGGTAAAAAGTGAGAGAAATTGGAAAGTATTTGTTGAGGCTCTAAGTATTGGTGCAGGCTTTAGAGAGACGTGTATATTTGAACTGGTCCTTCAGAAGGTGAGTTGTTGGAGAGTTGAAGAAAGGGGGTGCCTGTAAATTTCCAGAGTGTGAAAAAGTAGAAAAATCCCTGTTAACAATAATGTTCACAGTCACGGTCCTCCCGTTGTTCATCGATTTCCTCGAGCGGGCCCAGTAACGTCTCCATCATGAGACTTGTTGTTACTGTGTTTGGCATACGGAATATGTCACAGGTAGCTTGCCACGCTCTGCCGTGTGGGCGAGATACTCTTCGTAGCTTGCCGGGCTCTCCGAGAGGGGCGGAGGAATTGAACTCGGGTCGACCATATTGGCTCTGTGCAAGGCAAATGCCCTACTGCTGTGCTATCGCTCTTGAAAAAATATTTTATTCTTTTTCAATCTGTATACCATTTCTTTATATTGTCTCATTGCACTGACCAGAAAATCCACTATAATAAATGACAGAAGTGGTGAGGGTAGTCTTACTTTGTTCCCTTTAAGGGGAAAGTTTTATAAACTGGATATTGAATATTTTCAAAACCTTTTTCTGTGTCAATTGAGATTAATGTTTCAGTTTCTTGTTGTGTTCTATTGGTGTGATAAGTAAGAATGCTTATTTCGTGCTTCTATATTTCCTATGCTTATCTTTCTCTGTTTTTGGCTATTTTCAATATATCTACTTTTAAGAATGCTAATTCTTCTTTTGCTAAACTGAAACAAAGCCTTTAAACAGCTTAATCCCTAACTAGACTGACCCCTCAAATTTAGCCTGTCATACATCTCAACTAAAGGCTCCTGCTCTGTGGAGTCTCTGGACGCTCTCATCTCTGCCTCCCAATATCTGCCCTTCCTTGAGGAGCCAGTCTGAAGCTCCACTAATCTTCTGAGTCTCTGTCCAGTTTGCCTTATTTAGAAATCAGCAAAGCCTTGAGTCCAAGAGCTGTTCCTGATGGTGGTTCATTTCTTTTTCCTCTGGTTCCTGGAATCATATTTTCCTAACTATGTTGGTAATACTTGACTCCAACTATTATTTCCTCAATTTTTGACATGGTCTGAGGGTCTGTTTAAGTTCTCAGGTGTTTAACAGTTATTTCCTGCAGGATTTGCAACACCACTTAAGAGGAAGAGGCAAGGGCATTGAGAAAAGAAGTGAGAGAGACTCTTAGGACTCACCTCAGTGAGTTTTTCTCTCATTAGGATCTTGGGTCTTAAAGTCCTGGGGCCTGAAGATCTCTGTAAAGTCATTTAAAACATATCCCCACCTTTCAATTTATTTTGGCAAGAGAATTTTTGTGCAGATGTTTCTTCAAGTATCAGTCTAATGTCATGTGAAGACAAATCCTGGAATTCTGAGGGAGGCCTAGCTTGGGAAATATTCCTTGTACTATTGGGCCATCTGTGTTCTGTAGGAGCCCCCGCTGAATTGTTAGCCAGTCATATGATCTCAAAGTAAGTCTTTCTAGGTCTTTCTGAGAGAACAGGTGTTGACTCAAGTCACTGAGGGAGTCGCTTTATTGAGATGCATGACAGGCTAAATTCGAGGAGCCAATAAAGCTTTATTGACTCCCGTACTCAGGTACTTGAGGGTTCTGCTAGAGTCCTAGGGCCTGACTTCTCCTTTTGTGCCTGTTTAAGGTAAAAGCGTTGGCACATTTCAGCAAAAAGTCTGCATGGCACATTTCAGCAAAAAGTTTCTGTGGCAGGGCATTCCCTTTTGTTCTCTCTTTCCTTTTGGGTGCTGTGGTTTGCAAAAGAGGCATTGAGTGGAAATCATGTTCAGTCTATAGTCTACTTCCAGCATTTCAGTGATCTTGTGGGAATGTTCCCTCATTTCAAGGTATATTTCTCCAGTAGTAGTGGTGAATAATTTATTCATTAGCTTAAGATTTTTAAGTTTATCTAATTTGATTTTGCTTCTTCAGTTCTTGAATGTCAGATTTTAGTTTGGAGCATTTCCAGAACTATAGCCATTTAATTTAGCCTTTGTACTCTTAGATCCTTTCTGTTAATTCACTCACTGTGCTGCGCTGTCAAAGCATCTCCTCTATGAAAGTCTTTACACTATGGGTCAGAGAAGTGATTCAGATTATTTTTATGGAACCATGAACTATTGTATCCATCAACTTAGAAATACATACTGAGTACCTGCCACATGACTATCTCAGGGACAAGGGAAGAACACTGTACAAACTGTATGGCAGAGTCGGTCAATGGGGAAGTAGCTAGAGAGGACCAGAATCCATCAAGGACCTTCAAAATTAGTTGGACAGGAAGGTGATGCTTATTCTACCTGGAAACGGACGGATGGAGCCCTCTGTATGTAGCAGACAAGATGAGACTATATATAAAAATATATATATTTTTATTAGTGAAATATCATGAGGTACAGTTGTAGACTTACAAATTTTTGTGCTTGGATTTCAGTTATACAATGATCGAGTACCCATTCCTCCACCAGTGCCCATTCTCCACCACCAATGATCCCAGTATCCCTCCCAACCCCCCAAGCCCCCATTCCACCCCGCCTCTGTGGCAGGGCATTCCCTTTTGTTCTTTCTCTTCTCTTGGGTGCTGTGGTTTTCAAAAGAGGCATTGAGTGGAAATTATGTTCGGTCTATAGTCTACTTTCAGCATGCATCTCCCATCCTGGGAAGATCTTTCTAACACCCTCTACTTGATGCTCCCTTCTTTATCTGAGCTACCTTTTCCCTTAGCATGTTCGGCTGACCTCTAAGCCATGGATTGAACCTCCTGGTACTTATCTCGGCTATTCTTGGGTGTTAGTCTCCTATTTTGTTACTTTATATTCCCCAGATGAATGCAATCTTTCTATGTCTGTCCCTCTCTTTCTGACTCATTTCACTTAGCATGATACTTTCCATGTTGTATCACTAGATACTTTCCACTTGTATGTAAATTTCATGACTTCATCTTTTCTAACAGCTACATAGTACTCCATTGTGTAGATGTACCAAAGTTTCTTTAACCAGTCATCTGTTCTTGGGCACTTGAGTTTTTTTTTCAGATATTGGCTATTGTAAAGAGTGCTGCAATGAATAAACAAGTGCAGATGTCACTTCAACTATACTTTTTTGCCTCTCTGGGATCTATTCCCAGGAGTGGTATTGCTGGGTCAAATGGGAGCTCAATTTCTGATTTTCTGAGACACGCCCATACTGTTTTCCAAAAGGATTGAACAAGTCGGCATTCCCACCAGCAGTGAAGGAGGGTCCCTTTCTCACTGCATCCGCGCCAACACTGGTTGCTTTTGTTCCTTTGGATGTGGGCCAGTCTCTGTGGTGTGAAATGATATCTCATTGTTGTTTTGATCTGCATCTCCCTGATGATTAATGATGTAGAGCATTTTCTCATGTGCTTTTTGCCATTTGAATTTCTTCTTTGCGAAAGTTTCTATTCATTTCGTTGTCCTGTTTTTTGATGGGGTTGAATGTTTTCTTCTTGTGGAGTTCAAGCAGTAGTTTTTATATCCTTGATATCAACCCCTTGTCAGATGGTATTGGGTGAATATCCTTTCCCATTCTGTAGACTGTTTTTATATTTTGGTCACTGTTTCTTTTGAGGTGCAGAAGCTTCTTAGTTTAAGATAGTCCCATTTGTCTGTCTCTGTTTTCACTTGCTTGGCCAGTGGCATGTCATTTTTGAAGATACCATTAGCTTCAATGTTGTGGAGGGTTTTGCCAACCTTGTCTTCAATGTACCTTATGGATTCTGGTCTGATGTTGAGGTCTTTAATCCATTTTGATCTTACTTTTGTACATGGTGTTAGGCAGAGTTCTGAGCCCATTTTTTTTTGCATATAGCTGTCCAGTTTTGCCAGCACAATTTGTTAGAGAGGATTTCCTTGCTCCATTTCACATTTCTTGCTCCCTTGTCAAAGATTAGATGATCATATGTTTGGGGGGAGATGTCAGTATATTCAATCCTGTTCCATTGGTCTGCAGCTCTGCCTTTGTTCTAGTACCATGCTGTTTTAATTATTACTGCTTTATGGTAGAGTTTGAAGTTAGGGAGGTTGATTTCTCCCATTTTCTTTTCCCCAAGAATTGCTTTAGCTCTTTGTGGGGGCTTATTGTTCCATATGAATTTCAGGAGTGTTTGCTCCATTTCTTTGAAGGATGTCATGGGTATCATTATAGGGACACAGTCCTCCCATTGTTCATCGATTTGCTCAAGAGGGCCCAGTAATATCTCCATCGTGAGACTTGTTACTGTGTTTGGCATATTGAATACGTCAGGGGTAGCTTGTCGGGCTTTGCTGTGTGGGCGAGATACTCTCGGCAGCTTGCTGGGCTTTCCAAGAGGGGTGGAGGAATAGAACTTGGGTTGGCCATCTTGGCTGCGTGCAAGGCAAATGCCCTACCTGCTATGCTATCGCTCCAGCCCCATTTTTATAGGGATCACATTGAGTTTGTACAATGTTTTGGGGAGTATTGCCATTTTGACAGTGTTAATTGTCCCAATCTTTCCATTTTCTCGTCTCCTCTTTTATTTCCTGAAGTAGTGTTTTGTAGTTTTCTTTGTACAGGTCTTTTACTTCCTTAGTTAAGCTGATTCCTAGGTAATTGATTTTCTGGCACAGAATTGTTCACGGGATTGTTGTTTTTTTGATGTCACTTTCTTTTCTCTCACTATTTGCGTATAGGAAAGCCATGGACTTTTGGGTATTGATTTTATAATCTGCAACTTTACTACACAAGTCTATTGTTTCTAGGAGTTTCTTGGTAGAGGTTTTAGGGTTCTCTAAGTATAGTATCATATCAGGTTTAAGCTATTTTGGACCCTTAGCTCCTGTATTTTATCACTTAACTTAACTTAACTTCCCGTTAGTCGTCGATTTGCTCAAGCGGGAGCCAGTAACGTCTCCATTTGTCCCTGTCACGTGCTAGTGTAGCCCAATGGCATCTGTTCGCTCTGGGAACATGAAGAGCCTCAAACTGATCGTTCATGATCTTGACGAAGAAGTCTGACCATCTGGTAGGTGGGCGGCCATGCGGTCTTTTGACATCCCGTGGAATCCAGTCAGTAACAGCTTTAGTCCAGCGGTCGTCTTTAAGTCTCATTACGTGACCAGCCCATCTGATTTTTGACACCTTGGCAAATGAGACAGCGTCCCTGATTCTTGATCGTCTTAAAAACCATCCTTGGATAACCTAGAATCTGTTCTCTGAGAAAGGCTCACTTTTCTCCTGTGAGCATTTGGTCAGCTGAGACTGGATGTGAGGGATGCTTAAAGAATTCTAAGATTCAATGTCATAAGACACTGAAAATTCACAAATTGAGGATTTTGAAAAACATTTTTCTCTTCGGCTGTAGCAAGTCCTGAGGATTTCCCTGTGAGTTTAAACTGAAAATGTACTGATAAGTGTCCCAGGGAAGGGTTTTTCTCTGTTCTGTGCAAGGCTTGCTTGTAATCTCTGTTCAGAAGCACAGCCACACACACTCACTTCCATGTCTCCAACACCAACCAGATCCACCCCATGGTGTTAATAAAATCTCCTACAATTCTAGAAGTCAGGCATACTTCTTCTTTTGTAGAGTTTGTTTCGGAACCAAAAGTCTATGACAAAGGAGGTGGTGCTCCTATTCATAATACTATAGGAAGTGAAAACATGGATGTATCTTTAATTCTGTCTGTAAGCCAGGTGTGTAGTTTGTGTGACTTGCCTTGTTAAACAAGCCCCAGACTTTGACATGTTTGTTTTGCATCTGTACCATCTTGCTCATGATTGTGTGCTCAATATTGCATTAAAAGGACCCTGTATTCTGTTCGTCTAGAAACTGTGTGTTCTGGATACATATTTCTGCAAAATTATGAACTGTTTTCTGCCATCTTTCCATCCCCTATTGAGCCTGGCATGGATGGAGTATTCTGTGAGCCTTAAATGAATGCTTGATGAATGAATGGATCTCTATGGAAATAGAGCTGACAGTGACAGAGAACTCCATCCTTCTGCCTCCTAGCTCCCTGGCCTTTTTGATCCCAATTAAGTTGTGCCTGTAAAGATAAGCCTGCTGCAAAGGATCTCAGCCAACTTTTTCCCAGGCGCAGTCTACCTGCATTGATGTTTGGAACCACTGTAGAAAAGTTATCTTATTTATGTGGAAATCACAACAAAGAAGAGCATTAAATAACAACAAAATTTGAACCTTGTTGTTTAATATTCCAGTGGCTTTTATTACTTAAAGAAGTGAGTCTCAAACCTAGTCATGATTTTAAGGACATATGGACCTTTTAGTCAATAAAATTTCAGTTTAATATAATTAATAGGTCTGAAAGGGGAACAAAGAATATGATTTTCAAAGTAGTACCTGGGATATTCTAGATGTTTGAGCCACAGGTTTAGAAAAGTTCTTTAACCTGGCAATAAGGATCTCTCAGCTAATTCTCCTTGCTCACCTCTGTTTCCTCTTGCCCAGTATTTGTGATTTGGTGCATCTCACTACCCCTCCACTAATGCACCATAAACACAAGCACCACTACCCTAGATGCATACAAATATGTGCATACACTCACTAACAGATACATACAGAGATCTGTTGCTTCCCTCTGAGCATTTGTATCTCTCATCCTTTTGCCTAGAATAGGTTTCCTTCAACCCAGTAGTGGGTTTTTTCCCTTATATGTGTGTGTGAACTTGGCTAGGTGACAGTGCCTAGTTATATTGTGAAAGTATTTTGTGGATATAATTAACCTCTATAGTCAATTGACTTAAAGTGTTGGAGATGATCTTAGCTAATCTGGGTGGGCCTCTTACAATAAAGCAGGAGACCTTAAGAGAACAAACTGAAGGTTCTTGAGAAGAGAAAACTTGTGGACTGCAGGGTCAGCTATTCCTGCCAGCCTGGTTTCTTGATTTCAGAATTGTCAGCCCCCTACAGTGACCTCTGATGTTTGCATGAAGCAAATCACACACACACACATATCCCTCATCACACACAAGTGGTTCATGCATGTATATCTGTATAGATGTATATACGTGTATTAAAAGCCCACTACTTCTGTTTCTCTTCAAAACATTTGCTTAATGGGGGTGACTGACACAACCCCTTCCTGCAGACCTTGTTTGTGCTGGGTACTGTACTGTACTGTACTGTACTGTACTGTACTGAACTGTACTGTACCATATGGTACTGTGCTGTCCTCCATTGTTCATCAGTTTGCTTGAGCAGGCCCAGTAATGCTAGGTAAGTACTATTTTTTCCCATGGTTCCATTCCTAATCATGTGACTTGTCATCAAGTCTATTTCCTCAGGACCCCTAAACTCTGTGTTCTATTTGTCTAGGTGGGTTTCCTTGCTTCCGACCCTATGTCTGAACCAGAACCAGGCCTGACTGCTGTGATGTGGGGTGAAGAGGGACCCCACTGACAGTGAGGAGCCCTGGGCTCTGAGGATCACAGCTCTGAGCACCAACCAGTCCCAGTCTATTCAGTTCCAGGCAACTTTGGAACTTGTACCTGCTTGAAACCAGAGTTTGGCTGAGGAGCTTAGTCCTAATCGCACCCAGAAGACATAGCACACACTTTCCAAGCCAGCAGGCCTTCCTTCATATTACCTTGCAACTTATCCAGACCACATGGGGGCATGAGAGTGTGGTTTTAAGAGTAAATAAATACTAATTGTTAAATGTAGCACTGTAGCACTGTTCTCCCATTGTTCATTGATTTGTTTGAGCGGGCCCAGTAACGTCTCCATTGTGAGACTTGTTGTTATAGTGTTTGGCATATCGAATACATCAGGGGTAGCTTGCCAGGCTTTGCCATGCGGGCGAGATACTCTCGGAAGCTTGCTGGGATCTCCAAGAGGGGCAGAGGAATCGAACCTGGCTCGGCCGGGCTGGCTGTGCACAAGGCAAATGCCCTACCACTGTGCTATAGCTCCATTGTTATATGTAGTCCAATAAAAAAACAACCTCCAGTTCAATTTCTATGACTCCAGTCCTCCTACTTCCAGAGGCAACCTTTTATTTAAACTTCTTTTATTTTGGAATTGGACCCCAAGATGGGTGTTCAGGAGTGAGCAGGCGCCACAGACAATTCTTGCCAAACTGGGCAGTTGGTACACTGGAAGGGCAAGGATGAGATATTCAGGTTCCACAGTGCCAGAAAACCTCAGCTGTCCTGGGAACTCCAAGGCTCCACTGATACTGAGAATTGAACTCAGGTCTGGCAAATGCAAGACATGTGACCTAACCATTATATCATCTCTCAGTCAATGTATATATTTCTTTGACTGTGCAAAGTATAGATAGTCCTTACAAATACTTGTAAGTACTCTCATCCAGAAACACAATATTATACCAACATCCCAGAAAGTTCCCATGTCTTGTCCTCTAATCACCAATTCAGTCAGCTCTTCCAGGTATAACCAAGATTCTGATTTTGAACTATAAACCGTATTTCAAAGGATGATCAGAAGCTCATAAAACAACCCAAACCCAAAGAGTATACTTTAAGAAGATTGTTTATAATTATCCTGGCAAAAAACCTCACTGTTCTGATGGAAATGCTTTTATCTCTACTTTAAAATTAAATTTAAACAGAAACTCAGTTTCTCAACTAAATAAGGGTTTTTATCTTACTTCCTTTCAGCTCCCACCCCTTTTTCACTTCCAGAGTTGATATGACAATGTATATATATTTATGTGTATATATATTTACTCTTATATATATAGTTGTCAATAAAAATAGCAAGTAATTCAAAGTTATTAGCATATAGCTTTTGCCTTATGCCAAGCTCGATTTCAATGGCATTAACATATTTAACCTTTATATACCTTAACTCTGTACATAGATACCATTATCTCATTTTATAGATGAGAAAAATCAAGGTATATAGACATCGGTAAGATCAAGATTTATACCCAGATTTCCAGAACTCATGAATATAGCTATTCTGTTATGTTTCAAACAATATATTTTTACCTTTTCTCTTTCTTCAGTATTCTTGAGAGTAATTTCATCTATAATCTTTTGTAAAACAACTCTAGATGAGGTAAGATACTAACTAGAAAATCCATTTGCTTTACCTCTTCAAATTTCTAAATTGAACATTAGTCAAATTTCTAAACTGAACATTAGTTAAAATGACAGTGATGTATGATGCTAATGCTCCTGTTTATGAAAATTGCTCTAAAACTTCTGCATAATCCTGCACTTAGAAACTTGCTCCTATTATGCCATTTCTATCTTCACAATTTATTTGAAAAATCTTGTCATTTCTACTTTTAGCTCTATACGTTTTGTACTATATTTGGCTGAAAGCAATACAGTTCTGATTTGACCTTATTAATTTATATTTGGTGCCCCCAAGTGGGAGAAGCACCACTGGAAATGCATCAGGATACAGACCAACATGACATCCAGGCAAGACATTAGTTAATCCCCAAAGACATGGGAAAAAATGCAAATCCCAAGGTGAGTTGACATCTAAATGCCCAAAAGTCTGTGTGCCCAATTCTACTTGCAAAGTCACTGTCACATGAACTCAGTGCCCATCAAATGGGACTCCTGTATTTCCACCTCCATCAAAGTGGGAGAATAGATCTGGGCTCCAGGTTAGTCTTGTTCTAACAGTCAGGACTGTGTATTGGTCTTCCACTTAAGAGTCTCAGGGTCTCATTCCAATTGTGTCCCAGACTTAGGAGACAGAAGCTACAAAGTTGGTGGAATGTGGGGCTGAAGAACATGCAGGTATTATTCTTGGCTTGGAGTCTTGATGATGTGATTTTGGAGGGGGGCGTTCCTTAATCTTCTGGGTTTTGAATTTTTGTGTCTGTCAATATAGAACTAAGTTTTCTTGCCAGGATATCAGATTTAAATGAGATTTGCACTGTCAAGAACTCCTTCCAAGAAGTAGAGAGAAGCACACAGGAGGATCACTCAGCCTGGGATGGGAGATCAGGAAGGTCTTCCTGGAGGAAATGATACTTAAACAGATATTAAAGATAACAAACATAATTAGCCTGGTCAAAAATGTGTGTGTTTGTGTCTTGGGGCATATATGTGTGTGGGGGTGGGGGAGGGGAAGGTGTTCAAAAGTGGATGGTACAGCATCAGGCAAGGAAGGATTTGGATGCACGAAGAGAATCATTTTTTTCTTTTTGGGACCATGCCCAGCAGTGCACAGGACTTAATTCTGACTCTGTTCAGGGATCACTCCTACTGGGCTTGAGGGACCATATGGGGTGCTGGGGATTGAATCCAGGTTGACTGCATGCAAGGCAAGCATCCTACACTCTGTACTATTGCTCAGACCCCACAAATAGGACAATCTCAGGGCTCTGAGAGACTAGGACAAGGGGAGAGACTGAGAACACACTTAAGTCAAGATTTTTACTTTTGAGAAAGATTAATTTACTATTTATTCATAGTCCTCAAATATTACCAGTTGAGAGACTAGATGATGATCTGATGAACAAGTAGAGAATGTAAAGCCCAGTGAGGTGTATTTGTGAAGTGGACGCTGTGATGTGGATACCCCAGTGACCATCTCCTCTCACCACATCCTCTCATCCCATCCTCCCTTCCTCGTATCTGTCAATATAGAGCACTCTGGGTACTCTATTTTTGTTTTGTTTTATTTGGGGGGCCCTATCTGATAGTGCTAAGGACTCCTGACTCTGTGCTCAGGGATCTTTCCTGGTGGGGGTTGGGGTACCATGTAGAGTAATATGGGGATCAAATGCCAGGCAAGCTCACTACCCGCTGTGTGCTCTCTTTCTCTGACCCCTCTGTCTCCTCCACTGGGGCCTTCCCACCCTCTCCTGTGCCTGCGTTTGTACTCTGGCTGTCCATATTCTGTCTTCTTTTTCTTTTCTCTTCTGTTTAATTCAAGTAATACATGGTCTGGGTTTTAAAAGTCAAATGGTATACGTGCTTGTAATGAGATCCAGCAGTGCCATCCTCAACCCTCACCATAGGGCAGTTTTCCCAGGGTTTAAATTCATTGTTAGCCTAGAGGTAAGCCTTCTGTGCCAGATGGGGTGCTTAGGAGAAAGTTGGGGAGTGGTGACGTGGCGTTAGAGTGTGTTCTTTGAGGTCAGACTTCCTGGACACATCTTATTTTTTGAAGTTATTGTATTTATTTATTTATTTTCTAAATCTTTAATGAATTAATTTTTATAAAGTTATTCATGATTTATTACAGTCAATATTTCAACACCAATCTCCAACCACCTGGATCACCTCTCCCTCTGCATGTGACTTTGAGCAAATGGTCCTTAGTTCACAGTCTGGTGTCCAGTGATTTCTGCACCGGGCAAGGAACTGCAGAGGATATGAAGGCTCAGGGAAAACCCTGGCCTTCAAGGTGCTTGAAAACTCCAGGGAAGGAATTCAGAGAACAACAGAGAAATTTTCTGACAAGCAAAGGGAATATACTTGTCAGGTTAACCAGTGCTTACCAGGTCCAGGACACTCGTGTCTGGCTGTGGCCTCTCAGGAAAGTTAATCCAATCTCCCCGAGACTCAGTTTGTTCCTGAAAACTAAGGAAATAATAAATATCTCTTTCACAGACTCATTGTGAGGATGAAAGGAGATAAATGATTGAACAGAGGAAGGGGGCGGTGAGGAATCTTCGATGGCACGGTGAAACCAGAAAAGGATCTATCTTTAGACAGATTTTGAAAAATTCCTGGAAGATAGGAAGCAGATGGGCTCAGATTGCAGAAACATAAGCACGAAGAAGAGTCAGCGCCCACAACATAGACAATAGCGAACTACCATAGAAATAATCAAAATTCCAGAAATATTTGCAGCTCAGACTCAACAAATGAACCAGGAAGGACTACAGGCACCCACCAGGTTAATTAATAATACTTATTTGTTTCCAACAGCCCACCGGGTCTCTCTTCCTTTCCATACCCACCAAGCAGAGAACACCAATGATACTGAGATCAGGATAAAATTTTGCAGGCGAGAAGAAACAACCCAGAAAGGCAGCACAGAAAGGAGTAACCCTAGACTGAAAACAAAGAAAGAAAAGAGGGAATAAAATGGATGGCTGATTCTTGTATTTGCCTCTGGCACAGGAAGAGCTCTGAATGCAACTGTCTGAAACAGGAGGGGCCTGACCCAGAACACACCCAGCAGCCAAGGAGATAAATGATTCTTGGTGATTTCCAATCCCTTAGGGAAGTCGCTACTACTTTGCAAATTCCTGCCCTCCTTCCAACCCTCTCCCCACCCCCTCCCAGTGCTTACACATTCCTGCAAAAAAGAAAGAAAAGTTTCCGATTCAAATGCAAACAATATTGTTGAATGTCCGACCATTTAAGAAAACAAATATCATTAAAAAGAACCAATGTCAACAAATAACTCAGTGTCTATGGGAGGCCAGAAACAATTTAAAAATAAGTGTAACTATTATTCTTCTAGGAGTGGCTTGTACACAGTCAATTAAGAACAAGTGGTATAAAAAAGATTAAGTAGGGTATCCTGTCACCAACTACTTTTGAGATTTGATTAGCTGTGTTGACCTTAGACTGGGCACCGATGAAGTGTGAATTCCTGAACCTGGAGCTCAAAGACAAAGAAGAGACCGGGGAGCATAGAAGAGAGGGAATAAAGAAAGTATGAGAACAGAGCCCTTCCCCCATGTTTTGAATGGAAAGGGGTCACAGAGTATTCAAGACTCAAGGAAAAAAAAACTAAAGCTTCCAAGGAAGAAAAAAGCCAAGTTACTTCAAAAGGAACAGTATTCAGGCCAGCATTATATTTGGTAATTCTGGCAGTTCAGAGCCCTTAAGATCCTATCCTTAATTCCTAAGCGGGGATACTGTTAACATTTCAGTTCTACTCAGGGCCATGCTATCTCGAAGCCCAGCTCTGATTCCCCTGGAAGCTGCTGAAGACCTTTCTTCACATGTTGCTGAGCTGCGAATAGCTCAGATGGTGAGTCTTTCTTCCTTCTGCCCCATGATCTTCTCTGGTGGCCACCTTGAAGCACAGCCTGGAGTTTGGGACCTGAAGTACTTGATGCCAATTTTCCCTTCTGACAGTTGGTGATGGCAGCTCATCAGCTAGTGTCCTTCAGGTTACGGTTCCAGATGGGCATTCTACGTCCTGGCAGAGAGAGCCTCCTTCAGGAGGAAGCTTCCCACCCAAACCCTGGTATCAACTTTGCTACTTTCCCTGTCTGTGATTACCTTCCTCTGTCCTCTTTTCCTGCTTCCTGTCATCACCTCACAAACCAGTGACTCTCCTACCCTTAGCTCAGGTTTGCTTTGGGAGAAACTCAAATGCGCACTCATGGGATTTAGCTACATGTAAGTGACTTAAAGACATGTTTAGAACCTGCAGGTTTCACCATATATACTCAGAAGTTCACCTCCTCTCCTCACGTCCGCTCTGGAAGGCATTGTGGAGAAGAGAAGGGGAAGAAAGGTTAAAATGGATCATGTATTCCCTAGGCACAGTCATCCAAGAGACTGAGAAAGGAGGAGCTTAGTGACCTTCATTGCTTTAAGTAGAAGAAGGGCCACCCAACAATCTCTGCCTAAATCCCTACCTTATGAAATCATTAGATATAATTAAATGATGCGGTTTCAAGTGTCACACAGTTTTGGGATAATTTGTTATGCTGCTAGAAATCACTGGAAGAACTGGAGGTAGTTAGGTGCATTTTAGGTGCATTCCTAAAAAGTATTGTAAATCACTATTGGTCATTTTATGTTTGTGGTGATCATGTTGAGCACTTGGATCACCAGCAAGAAAACCTATGGAGGAGCAACAGGCTTGAGATCCAAGTCCTGTGAATGTTGAGTTAGCAGACTGGAGAGTGGGGTACCCTTTTTCAGGAAATAATGAATGCAAAATGTACTATGTCTTCCTATGTCTGCCACAGGAAGATTATGTGAGACTATAAACAATGGCATAAAAATAGGAGTTGGTCCTCTTACCATCACTCTCAGTGACTGCTTATGGATTTTGTGCTTCTAGTAACTGGAACCATGAGCACTGAAGAATTGGAGTCTTTATCTCCAGAGGAGATACACTCTTATCAGGGACAAAGTAAAGATCCCTTTAAAATACAGGCTATGATGTAGCCAGAGCATCCTGACTCTTTGCTCCCTAATATCATTAGGCCAGAAGAGGAGTCTTTGGGAGGGGGTGGCTGGCTCTGATCATCAGGAGGGTTGCATTTACATGCAGGAGCTAGAAAGGGATACTTGGAGAATCCAAGTGACCCAGCCAGATGCTTTCTGACCTCTCCTTTATAACTGACCTGGCACGGGAAGCAACACCAGATAGAAGAGAGAGTTCAGGTCTCTCCAGGATGAAAGATTGAGTTGCACCACTAGGTAAGTCACCAAGGCTAAAAAGGCAATAGTTGAGGATGAGCAGACTTTACTTATTTTTAATAATTTTTTTATTGTGGTACCCAAATCTATAATAGTGTTAATTATATCTTAAGGCATCATCATTACAACAACACTGCCACAGAGCTTCAGGATGGGGGAACTTAGAATACTCAGTGCAGACGGGCACAGTGAGCTCCTATTATGTCCTGAGATCAACAGAAGTGTGGGGGTCTATGATTCATCCCATTAATAGCCCTCTTTTCATGAGGATCTGAAGTGATACACTGTGTTAATCAATAGTTTCTTTTCTTTTTTTTTTAGTACAATAGACAAGGGGCTGGAGTGATAGCACAGTAGGTAGGGCATTTGCCTTGCATACGGCTGATTCCTCCGCCCCTCTCGGAGATCCCGGCAAGTTACTGAGAGTATCCCACCCACACAGCAGAGCCTGGCAAGCTCCCTGTGGTGTATTTGATATGCCAAAATCAGTAAAAACAAGTCTCACAATGGAGATGTTACTGGTGCCTGCTCGAGCAAATCGATGAACAACTGGAGGACATTGCTACAGTGCTATAATAGACAAAATATGGAAGCAACCGAAATGCCCAACTATAGATGAATAGTCATTGACACCATTTCAACTTTTCTTCTCTTCTTTTTTCTCTTTTTGTTTTGGGTCACACCTCGCAGTTCTCAGGGATCACTACTGGTTCTGGGGTCAGGGATCACACTCTCCTGGGCTCAAAGGACTGACCATATGTAGTGCTGGTTATCGAACCCAGGTTGACTATCGGCAAGGAAGCACCCTAGCCAATGTCTTATCTTTCTGGGGCCAGTTCAGCTTTTCTTGATGACTTAATGAAGTTTGAATATTAAAAAACAAACTTAAAAAGACAACTCACTGGGACTGATGTGCATTTCATGCCAAAGGAAGATTCCTATGTTACTAATATCTATTTTTTTCTCTTTTTGGTTTTGGGGCCATACCTGATGATGTTCAGGTGTGACTCCTGGTTCTGCAGTCAGAAATTACTCCTGGGGACTATATGGGATGCTGGGGATCTACCTGGGTTAGATCATGCGAAAGTAAGCACCCTATACTTTGTATTATCTCTCTGGACCCATGTTACTAATATCTTAAATTTCTTTCTGTTCACACCTATGAGAATTTCTTTCAGAAGATTGGGAATCTGTTGGTGTTCTTCCTGGAATTGAAGTGTCCTGTTGTAAGAGTCTTTGGTTGGGCATTTGGGAACATGTTATAATGAGGCATTCTGTATTTAGAAAACAGTAAAGTGGAGAATGAGGCTACGATGAGGGAGAATGAAATAAAAAAGAGGAGAGAATCTGAGTTTGATATACAGAGAATAGTTCCTTTTATCATTGTGCAATACTTATTCTTTTTCCATCTTTTTAAAATTTTCAGACTTTATATCTTATGTTTTGTGTGCCACTTGAAAAAGCACAGAGCTCATTAAAACGATCCACTTTGGTAATTTTTGTTCTTTACTGATAATTTAATCTGATTACATCTTGTAGTTATTGCTGATTTATTTGAATTTATTTTTACATTCCACTCATTCCTATGACTTTTTTCCTTAGAATAATTTTTCTCCTTTATTTTCCTTATTTATTGTTGATGAATATTTTCATCCCCTCTCCATCAAAATTAATTCAGTCTATTTTATTCTTTTAGGGGTGACTTTTAAATTTTTAACATACAGTTGTGCTTTAACAAAGCATTATCATTAATCAGATTTGCTACTTTCTTCCTTAATGTAAATCATAGATCCTAGGCTCCTTGGCCTGATGATTCCTCTAATCACACATATTGTTCAGAATTATGGTTCAACCTTGTTTTTTAAAGCCCTCCTATCACTATTGTTGTTGTTTTATACTGTTGATGGTAGTTTTGATTTATAGCCATGATTACCAATTCCTTTGCTGACTATTCTTTCTTACATCCATTCCTACTGGGTTCAATTTTCTACTTTGTGAAGTTATACCCTTTAGAATTACCTTCAGTGAGAGACTGTGAGTGTCAAACTCGCTAATTCATTCTTATTTATTTCATCCTCATTTGTGAGTGGAGAGTCAGCGGGAAAGGAAGAAAAATAAAAGCAACTCCTGACATCTGGGGCTGATGTAATTTGACAGTAAGGCCTCGGTATTATCACACTCATCTGATGCTTACAGCAAGCCACATTGTTCCCTTGTTAGAATAAACAGTCTCCCAGAAACTCCATTTAGATGATGTCACTGAACAGTCAGCAAAGGACAAAATATCCCCTTCTTTTGTAACAGCAAGTAACTGCAAGCTCTCAGCTCATACTTTAATCTCGCCTCTTATAGGTAAGAATTGAAGTAATCAATTATGAATTTTTCCTGAATTCTGATAATCTCATTCTGATGATTCATTGGAATAATATCTCATAATCTCATTCTCTGACTCCTTAGACCTCCTACAATTATCCACTAATGTCCACAGCCTGAAATATTTATAATTTCCTGTGATTGAGACATACCATGTTTCCCCCTGTTGTCTGCTCTCTCTCACGTGTTGAAAAATGATTCTGCTGTGAGTGAAACTTCACCTGCAAGTGAAAACAAGATATCTTTAGGAAATAGCACTAGGAAAGGCCATGGAGGTGTTCCAGTCTGAGAAAAAAGTCACAAGACTTAGCAAGGCAGTTGCCTCCTAAAGGTAAACTCATGAAATTCTTTGAAAACTAGAATGAAAGGGCCCAAGGGATAATGCAAAAGACTGAGCTATACTTTGCATCTGGAGCATGGATTGCATTCCCAGCATGGGGTGAGCCTTGGCACTACTTGGAGCTAAATCCAAGCACCAAGCCAGGAGTAGTCCCCAAGCACTGCTGGGTATAGCTCCAAAACCAAAAATTAAGAAAAAAAGAAAGAAAAAGAAAGAAAGAAAAAAAAATATGTGGAAAATGAAGGAATGTTGGCATGTGAGTGCAGATCAAAGTTTGCTTCTTTTAAACTGAAATGTGATGGTATGTATAAGTCTTCATGGAAAATCTGGGCACTGGCATCCCGGTCTCCCAGACTGGAGGGTTCAGGGTGCTGCTTTGCTAAGGGTGACATTGGTGTATTCAGGTATGTTAAACATGGCCAAGCTCTCTTTTCCTACTTTTCTCTGACTCTCATTTTTAATTTTGTAATTTCTCAGTCAACTTCACACACTGCAACAAGCAATAAACTCAAATTATCTAACTATAAGTATGTTTCTTGAAGTCTTTGGCTGAAGAACAAGATTTAATAGAGTCCAAAACTTTAGATTCACAATTATTTCCTGTAGAGCTTTGAGAATTACTTTTCTTTTGGCCTTGATTTCTGTTCTAGTTGCTGCTATTGGATATTTATGATTGTTTCTGTGGTAACCTAACTTTTCTCTATAGAAACTCTATAAAAATTATTATCTTAAGAATTTTTTCTCTTTTGTCTACACTTCCCTTTTGATATATACATATATCTATGCCTGATATTAATTTTTGTTTGATGAAATAAATTTTGCTTCCCAAATCTGAACTTTGACATTTTTCATCAGATTAGTTTTAAAAGTCATTATCTCATTAAGTATGTTTTTTCCCATTCCTTTTTTAAAGAGATAAAATATTTTTCTAAGAGACATAATAGACCTTCTCTCTTTTTCCACTCCCCACTTCTCTTAATTTTTAGTTGTTAACACATCTGTGTGAGCTTTTGAGATATTTGTGTAGGTTTTTAGATTTATCTTCCAATTCACAACTTTTTGTTAAGTCTAATTTGTTGTTTAACCAATCTTTAAAGTTATAGTAAATGATATTTTCACTTCCAAAAATTCCTTTAAATTAAAAAATAAGCATTTATTTTCTTTTTGGTATTTCTGAGGTGTCTGTTGTAATAGGTCCATCTTCATGATTTAATTTATTTGGTTTTGTTACTCTCCCCTCTCTCCCACCATAAGTTTAGTTAAAGATTTGTTAATCCTTATTTTTTTATGGTGGGCATGTATGGTGATACTCAGGGTTACTCCTGACTCTGCACTCAGGAATTACTCTTGGAGATGCTAAGAGGACCATATAGAATGCTGGGGATCAAACCTGGGTCAGCCATGCAAGTTAAGCATCCTACCTGCTGTACTATCTCTCTAGTCCTGGGATTTGTCAATCTTATCTAGTCTTTCAAAACGGTTTAATTTTTATTTTCTGCTCTAATTTTTGTTCTGCTTACTTTGGCATTAATTTCTTGTTCTCTATTTAGTTACTTAAACCATGAGTTTTTGTAATTTATTTGAAAATTTTTCCTGTTTGCTAATGTAAACCTGTATTACTATAAACTTTCTATTTAGTGCTACTTTTGCTACATATCACAATTTGTGACAGTTTGTCTTCATTCTTTTTGTGCTTATAGAGTTTTATTTGGGAAATCTGATGTGAGTCTATGTCGTTCTTCTTGAATAAGAATTTTTACTTGTCTTGCTGCTTTGAGACATCTATGACTCTCTTTGGTTCTGCCATTTTGATTATATTGTGTCTTGGGTTGGGCTGGAGAGATAGCACAGCGGGTAGGGGATTTGCCTTCCATGAGGCCAACCCGGGTTTGATTCCTCTGCCCCTCTTGCAGAGCCTGGCAAGCTACCTACAGTATCCTGCCTGCTCGGCAAAGCCTGTCAAGCTCCCTGTTCTGTATTCAATATGCCAAAAATAGTAACAACAAGTCTCACAGTGGAGACATTACTGGTGCCTGCT
The DNA here is from genome assembly GCF_029834395.1 of Sorex fumeus. NCBI lineage: Eukaryota > Metazoa > Chordata > Mammalia > Eulipotyphla > Soricidae > Sorex > Sorex fumeus. The sequence continues at coordinate 65,770,167 of NW_026606101.1, read as the reverse complement.
TGAGCAAATCGATGAACAAGGGGAGGACAGTGTGGACAGTGCTGACAGTGTTGTGTCTTGGGTTGTTCTGTCTGATCAGCACTATTTGGGTGGGTTTCCTGATTTGGTGGTCAGTCTCCCTCTTTAGATAGGGAAGTTTTCAGTTATCATTTCTTGAAAAATCTATTTTTCCTCCTTTCCCTCTTTACTCTTCATCTGGAATAGGATTCTGAGGTTGTTCCAGTTCTTTTTTGTCCATCAGAATTTTTTGAGTTCATTGACTCACAGTCCAAATTATTATTGTTATGATGATGATGATGGTGATTAATTGAATCACAGTGAGATACACAGTCACAAAATTGTTCATGATTGGGTTTCAGTAATGTAATGTCCCTTCACCAATGTATATTTCCTACCACCGATGTCCCCAGCTTCCCTCCAGCCCTTATTCCCCAAAATTATCTTTTTAAATATTATTTAACACTGACAAAATTGTTCTAAGGTTTTATCTGGGCAGTTTAGAAAGATGTGGCATATTTAACAATCTTTTGAACTTTTGTTACCATTCATTGAAGGGCCTGAATTTCTTCATTTTTTATTGTTCCTGATGTTGTGTGGGAGATGAAATGGAGTTTCTATTTTTCCCAAATAGCCATCTGGTGTTGTTTGCAGTATCAGATTAGTACTCGTGAGTATACTGATTTCTGCCCACCACAGATGTTCTTTCACCAGCTTTGAAGGACCTGGATGGCTGCATTCAGTGAAACCAGGCTTGTCTATGGTCATCGGTAGATGTGAACCAAGATTTTTCAACCTTGGGAAGTTAGGTTTTCGATCAGGACTACACCAGCATGCCTAAGACACTATGTTGAAAAGCCTTGATAGCACCTAGGGACTCTGTCTCTAGTGTCTTTCCAACTGCTATATTATTGTTATACACATGCCTGTTCCTTTTTTATTTGGTGGGAAGTGGGGAAAAAGAGGGGTTAGCATCTTACTTGGTGGTATTTCAGGGTTATTCCTGGCTCTGTGATAAGGTGTGACTCCTGGTTGTGCTCAAGGGACCATATGTAGTTCTGGGGTCAGAGAGATGCAAGGCAAGCACCTTAATCCCAGTAATATCTCTCTGGGGTCACTCCTATTATTTATTTATTTTCTGGGGTGCATATGGGCCATACCTGGCTGTGTTCAGAGCTTACTCGTGGTCCTGTGCTGAGGAATAACTCCTGGCAGTATGTAAGCAGCCTATACTATGATAAGGAACAAACCCAGGTCAGCTCCACAAGCAAGTTTGTATCTGCAGCTCTGGGCCGTGGACCACCAGTCTCTACTCTCTGCCCTAGGCCCCTTGCTTGAGTGAATTCCCATCTCCCTTTCCCAGTCCTGTTATTTTGTGAACCATCCACAGGTACTCAGGTGCTTAACCAGTTGTAGCATGATGCCGCCTATTTCTCAGTTCCAGGCAATCTATGAGCCACCAACTGGTCATCTCAGGGTACTTGTACTTAAGTGAATGCCCCCGACCTGAGATCCTGAGATCCACCCACCAGTAGGCACTGGGGTTCACAGTGGGGTTGGAGGAAGCTCCCAGCCTACTTTTTAGTTCTGGGCGGGCTGTGAGCTCCAAGCAACGTGTTCATCAGAGAAAGGCAGCACTATGGTGCACACCTGCCTGTTTGTCAGTTTAGAGCTGCCAGGGGGCCCATACGATGATCTACTCTGCCCTAGGAAAGCGGTGTTTCATGGGCCCCTGGCTGAGCAAGCAGTTGAAGTCCTTGTGAAATATTTGACACCTTGTGCTTCTCTCTGGTAACATACAGGAGGGGCGGACAGCTGCTGACCCTGGGTTTTCTGCCTTCAGGTTGTTGTGGAAGTCTTCCCCCCCCCCCCCCCCCCCTTTTTGGGTCACACCTGGCGATGCACAGGGGTTGCTCTTGGCTCTGCACTCAGGAATTACTCCTGGTGGTGCTCAGGGAACCATGTGGGATGCTGGGAATTGAACCCCGGTCGGCCGCATTCAAGGTAAATGCCTTACCTGTTGTACTACGTTCTAGCCCCTGTGGCAGTCTTGGCATTGCATCAGAGAGCTTCTGTTCCAAGGAGACTCTGAGTATCCCACTAGCTTGCCTGCAGAAACAGAAGCCTCAGACCATGGTCTGCGGTTCTGCTGGTGTCACCCAACACCTGTGCCTGGGGAGTATTCTGGCCTGAGTTCTTTCTCTCTCCTGGAACTTCCTCTCCGTTGGATTGGTGGGTGTAACTCTTCACCTATGCCTCTAGTTTCTCTTCCATTATTTTCTCTGTGGAGAGACTCTGTTGCTGGCCTCTGATCTCTGATTAGTCGTTGAGGTTAACTCCTTAAAAACCTTTGGTCCAGAGACCGTATTTTGTTCAGAGGTTCAGGAATTTTTTCTTTTTGTTCCCTTTTTCCTTCATCTTTGCTTCTTCAATGAAGGGTCATTATTCTTTTTTTTTTTTCTTTTTTAACTATCTGCTGACTCGTATGGAAGAAATAACCTTTACTCTTTCTTTAAGTTTATTTTCAATAATTCTGATACTTACACCATTTAATGTGTGTCCAAAAATACTTATTTCAGATGAATCCTTTCTTCTTATTAAGTTCTGAAGGTTTATTTGGGAAATAAACCTGTTTTTTCAAGGTTTGTAATTCTAAACCTTGAAAAAATAGGTTTGAAAAAATAAATTAGCCACGGGAAAAGAAAGATGGCGGCCGCACGGGAGCCTTGTGGAAAGCGGGTTTGAGCCGGGCTCGGGGAAGTGGCGGGGACCTCATGGGAAGGGGGGCTTTGTGGGCCGTCCCCCACGCCCCACCGAGGTCGCCGGCTGCTCCCCACGAGCGGCTCTCCGGCACGGCCACGGCCCCGGAGGCACAAGGACTTAGCACAGAGAACCAGCCGCTTGGAGCAGAAAAGCAAATGGACTTGTGTTGATGCGCGCCACCAAGCCTGCCAGGAGGGGGAAGGGCGTTGACCGGCCCGCCCGCTCCTCTCTGGAAAGAAAGATGGCGGCCGCACGGGAGCCTTGTGGAAAGCGGGTTTGAGCCAGGCTCGGGGAAGCGGCGGGGACCTCATGGGAAGGGGGGCTTTGTGGGCCGTCCCCCACGCCCCACCGAGGTCGCCGGCTGCCCCCCACGAGCGGCTCTCCGGCACGGCCACGACTCCAGGGCACAGAAATCAATCTCTTAACTAGCTAACTTTTAATAGAAATTCTTCCAGGGTCAATAAGTAAAATAGCAGAAATTCAAAACCGCGCGGCCGCTATTGCGGCCGCGCGACATCATTTTATTCTTAAACCAAGTTCTAGAAAGCAAATCATTTCACAACGCTGTTTCAGCATGTCTGATTGGGGGGGGGGTGGGTGGGTCGTAAACTCTAAACAATAATTGTGCATCTTCTATCGAAATAATCTATCTAGTCAAAGTAGATAGAGTATTAACTAGAACTCATCTGCCTCATAAGAATTGGGAGGGGTGGGAGGTGGGGGTCTATTGGGGTTCGGGGTTAAAAATGAGTATTGGTAAAGGGAAATGTGTTCGGTATCTACATGACTGAGACCTAAACCCGAAAGCTCTGTAACTTTTCCCACAGTGATTCAATAAATAAATAAATTAAAAAAAAAAAAATAAATTAGCCACAATTTATTTTTCCTTTTCCCTGCCATAATTGTAAATCATTGCAGTGTTCTTTTAACTTTTTTATTTCTGTTATGAAATTATATGTTCATTTTATTATTCCTTATTTGAAGAAAATAAATATTTCTCTTCAGGCCATCCTCAGGTATTGTCTCCTTTTCCTTTCCCCATTTCCTCTCTCTCTCTCTCTCTCTCTCTCTTTCTCTTTCTCTATCACTTTATATTTGCCTTTATGTGTGCATGTGAAATTTTATTTTGGGCTTCTGAGATTGAACCCAGGTCCTCCACATGCAAAGCATGTACCCTACCAGTGAGTCACATCTTTGGCCACTCGTATTCATATTTCTTATGTTGATGATTTATAGAACACTTAGATTCTGTGGTCTTGTTTATCAAGTTGGAAGCAACCTAAAAACATTTGGAAGCAACCAAAAACATTCTTTGTTTACATCACTCTGTTCTGTCCTCTCCTTCATCTCTTCTCCATTTGCATGCATGGAGGACATCCTTGCTATTTCTCTAATGTTCATTTCTGTATTTTCAAATTTATTTTTTTCCTTTCTGTACTTTCAGCTTCTCTATTCAGCTTAATTCTAGCTTCATATATATACATATATATGTTGTTTTTATTTCACTTCTTCAACCTGTAGTCTCATTTTCTACTGCTTTATATATATTCTAATTTATAATCCTCTCTTCAGCTGTGTTTAATTTCTGTTGAGCCTATCTAATGTACTCTTCATTGAGATGCTGTGCATTCTAATTTTATGGGTAATTTCTATAGCACAGCGGTAGGGCGTTCGCCTTACACACGGCCAACATGGCCGACCCGAGTTCGATTCCTCCACCCCTCTCGGAGAGCCCGGCAAGCTACCGAGAGTATTCGATATGCCAGACACAGTAACAACAAAGTCTCCAGTGGAGACGTTACTGGGCCCGCTCGAGCAAATCGACGATCAACGGGAGGGCCTTTACCTTTATTAATTAAAAAAGTCATTTATATTGAGGTACTAGGATTTACACCACTGTTAATTATATTATTCGTGTGAACATCATTTCAATAACACCCATCACCAAAGAGTTTGTTTCCGACCATCAGTGTTTCAAAGACCCCTCCTACTTCATCCCCTCCCAATCTGATTTCAGTTCTATAGACAATCTTCTATCTGAAGACTTTGACCATTTGTTTTTTCCTTACATATTTCTTTTACGATCTTTTGTTTTATTGTGTAGGTGGTGACACATACACACATAAAGATGAATAGAGCTAAACTCCTGACATTTCACAAAATTTTAAATAAAACAATTGTTTAATAACTTTTTCAAAACTTGTACATAATTTTAAAAATATTATTTGCAATTCTGTGCTAATACATTTAAAATTTTTTATAAATTCAGTAAGAATGAGAATTAAGAAAATTTTAAAAGAAATTAGGCCTTTAAAATTATGTGTATTATCCTAAGAAAGGAAATATTTGCATTGTTAAAAAGTACCATATGATAAATACTGCTTAAGTATCTGCATTGATAAGTAAAATATTGTCATAGAATTCTCTATGTTAAAGAAAAGCAAAAACATAACACCTGACCACGCATAGGACATTCAATATAAATGAAGTGCTAATTCATTATTGAAATGATATAAGACCTCTTATCAAGCTAGGACCAAACAAACCCTTTTTTAATATAGTAAAGGGAAACCTTCAAGCACCATGAGTGAATGTCATACTCAGTACCAAGTACTGAGAATTGTCTTTTAACACTTCTTGGAATGCTGGTTTCAAGGCTATGAATTCCCTAAGCTGTTGCTTGTCCCTAAAGTTCTGTATTATTTTTTTCAACTCTGAACCATAATCTAGCTGGATGAAATGTTCTTGATGAGATCTTCATTTCACTGAATACAAAAAGTATTAAATCTATTCATTCTCTTCTGGTCTGTAAAGCCTCATTTAATAGATCTGCTGTGAATCGTATGGGCTTTCTTTTGTATGTAAGTTCCTCTTTTGATATTGCTGTTTTCAATATTTTGTCTCTGTCTTCAGCTTTTGTCATTTTGAGTACAATGTATCTTGGAGTTTTTTTTATTTGAGTTTATTTTTCACTTAGACTGTTCCAGTCTTTTGTATTTGATTGCCTGCATTTCTCAATTCTGAGAAATTCTTATCTATGATTTTTTTTTAGACTGTTGGTTCTTCATTGAATTTGCCTTTTTGTTCTTCAGGGACTCTGATGATTCGTATGTTGTTTCTTTCAAACTTTCCTATAGTTCTCTGGTGTGCTTTTCATTTCTTTTGAGACTTTATTTTTAATCTTCTGTTGCTTTCTAGAGATTTCCTCCATTTCATCTTGGAGTTTCTTTTCTTTTTCTTAGCTGTTGTTATTTTGCTGCTTGGTGCTTCTGATAAGTATGTGTGCTAACTACTTAAGTGTGTGTGTCATTATTTCTTTGAGCTCATTAAACGTCCTTACCATGGTGACATTAAGGTCATTCTATGAGGATCTATAGAGCTGTTTGGTGTTAGTTGTGCCTTCCATTTTATTGTTTTCGCTCATTGAACTTAGTAGGCTTCTACACATCTTCCCCATTGGGTTTGCTGAGCTCCAGCTGAACTGAGGCTGAACCTTTGTAGTCAGCACCCTCCCCCCATACCCCAGGAGTCTCTGAGGGATTAGGCTTGGATTACTTTTCTCCTTCCTTGTCCACCTTCAGCCAGTGACTGGAAGTATAACTGTGGGCAATATGAAATTTAATGAAAAGAACTGCTGCACAGATGTACATATTCAGGAAATGTGGAGCAGAGCCTGTTGATATGGGGGAAGTGAGATGTGGAAGCTGCCAGGACCTAGCAGGAAGGGAGGGATTCTTGGGGTTGGAGCAATAGCACAGTGGGTATTGTTCCAAAACCTCAGAGGTGTCAGTCAGGATATTAATCTCACCTGAAGAAAGGAGGAGCAAGCCAGTGCATCAGGAGATGTGGAACTGGGTCCATTGATACATCTATTTAATTATTAACAGATTATAGTACTCTGATATATGCATGCTGATGTTAGACTTCTCTAATGAATTTACCTTCCCTTCAGATTAAGGTGCCTGATCACCTTAATATTGTACTAGCCTACACGTATTTTCTATTAAAATAAAATTAAGTATCTACATTAAACAATTTTCTCATTAAATTTTAATTATTAAAGAATGTATTTTTTTGTTTTTGGGGTCACACCTGGTGATGCTCAGGGGTCACTCCTGGCTCTGCACTCAGGAATCACCCCTGGCGGTGCTTGGGGGACCATATGTGATTCTGGGAATTGAACCCAGATTAGCTGTGTTCAAGGCAAACACCCTACCCACTGTGCTATTGCTCCAGCCCCAAGAATGTATTTCTTTATATACATATATAATGGGCTGGAGTGATAGCACAGCGTTAGGGTGTTTGCCTTGCAAGTGGCCGGCCTGGCCGAGCTGGGTTCAATTCCTCTGCCCCTCTCGGAGAGCCCTGCAAGCTACTGAGAGTATCTTGCCTGCACAGCAAAGCCTGGCAAGCTACCACACACAGTCACAGTAACAAGTCTCAAACTGGAGACGTTACTGGGCCCGCTTGAGCAAATTGATGAACAATGGGAGGACAGTGATACAGTATACCTTGGGTTATTCTATTATTATCAATAGTAATTGATTATGTTCATTTTTCATATTTATATGTTTATTAATTCAATTTCGTTTATTTGTGATTTTTTCTTTTGTTTTGGAGGTCACACCAAGCGATGCTTAGGGCATAAGTACTGGCTCTGTACTCAGGAGTCGCTCCTGGAAGTCTTGGGATGCCAGGGACTAAAACCCAGTTGGCACAGTAATGCCTTCTCTGCTGTACTATCTCTCCATCCCCTATATTATATTATAGTACTATTCCTCAATATGCTAAAATTTAGAGAAGAACATTACATATATATATAAATGTTTCAATTGCATTTCACTGTACATTACATTTGTGCTAGTTAAAACTAATTCATGCCAAAAAACAGGACTTTCAACTCTTTTTTTTCAACCATTTACAAGTAGTATGACAACAGAGGCATTTGGGTAATTATATAGTAACTGATTATCAGTTCAACTATTGCTCTAGCACTTAGGAGAATACACTGAATCATAAATGTTGCAGAGACTATTTGGGGACACTGACTTTCTGACAATGTTTATGTCTCCTCTAGGAATGACTTGAAAAATTAAGAAATATCTACAGAGACTATTTATGTGTTATGTGTCTCTAGATGTTCCCCTGTCTGCACTCTGGATGAAGCCAGTCTACAGTAGGATAGAAGAAAGCCAACACATTCAGCATTCAGCATGCAAATGGAAGCAGAGTTCTGGCAGTGTCTGGTTTTCTATTTCCCACAATTACTCAAGATATATCTCTGATGATTTAAAAACATTTTTGCAAATTACTCTGACATCCTTCCCACTAAAAGGAAGGGTATATTTCTCATCCTCTTGAATCCAAGTAGGCTGCGATTTGCTTGTAACCAACAGAGTGTGGCAGATGAAACAGTATGGTTCTCCAACAATAGATCCTAAAAAGTGATGCAACTTAAACCTTGGTTCTTTGACTCACAACATAAGAAGCTCCATTATTATGATATTGCCATCATTTGAGGAAGTTCACGCATGTGGGAGACCACTGTGGATGTTCTGGTTTACATTCCCAGTTGAACTTTCAGGTAATAGTGAACATCAATAAATCACCCATGCACGTGAGTGAACCCATACATAATTCTAGGCACCAACCATTGAGTCATCTTTATCCTTGAGTTGTTGAACATAATGCCCCAGAGTTCATAGGGGCAGTTTTGTTCCCTATCCTTTCTGTCCAAATTCTTGACCTATAGAATCCATAAGCATGAGAAAAAGATTGCTTTCATTCACCGCACTTGGGAATATGTTATATAACAGTCTTATGTTCAACATGGCATTATTGTGAAAAGTAACTTGGCCTCCTTTCATTTATTTTAAGAAAACATATATACTTAGGAATTTTTTTTTTGAGTTACCAGTGGTCGTATTTAATGTGGGAAGGTTTTGATATATTTCAGTGGTTTTCTTACTCTATGAAAACTGACCTCGGTGAGATATGTGATTCCTTGAAGTAGTAAATCAAAGAAATATACATTCAAGACAGCAATTACTGGGAAACTAACTTTTCCTGCTATGAAAATTAAAAATTGTTAAAACACCAGTGTTCAGGTTAAGTTTTCGTGAATGGACTCCTGGTCCAGACTGTTTTTTTAAAGCATAAATTTCTTTTTTTTTTTAATTAGTGAAACACCATGAGGTACAGTTATAGACTTACAAATTTTTGTGCTTGGGTTTCAGTTATACAATGATCATATGCTTAGGAATTTAGATATTAATAACAAAATACCTTCTACTATCTGATAACTGATAGTATCATTGGTGTGGTGATAAAGGTTGAGAATCATTGTGCTAAAGAGACAGAGAAAAGTCTGGCACAAGAGTGGAGGGTGAAGAGTAGATAATTCATGTGAGCCTCATAGGTAGTGCTGTATATTTTTGGTCTAAGTACACCCTTTGCCTCCTTTTGTTGTTTTTATTACTTTATTTAAGGTAATCCATACATGAAGCTCCCATTTCTCAGATTTTCCCAACAAATTCTCTTATCTCTAGTCATTCTTTGTCAAGGAAAAAAAAACACAGTAAGCAACAAGTGATAATATATTTTCCCCCCTTGTGCTACTTGTCTTTAACCCTCTGATGATTTCCTCCAAACAGTAGCAGTTTCTCACGATAGTGTTCATGAGTCAACCAGTAGGCACCTTGGGTCTACCGGTAACCAAGAGTTGTTTGCATTGAATACTCAGGAAGACTGGGCTGGAGCGATAGCTGGAGCGATAGCATAGCGGAAGGGCATTTGCCTTGTGCACCAGTCGAGCTGGGTTTGATTCCTCCAGCACTCTCGGAGAGCCCGATAAGCTACCGAGCGTATCTCGCCCGCATGACATATATGCTTAACATAGTAACAAGTCTCACAGTGGAGACGTTACTGGGTCCGATTGAGCAAATTGATGAACAACGGGAGGACAGGGCTACAGTGCAGTGATACTCAGGAAGACTAATGCGATTAACCATAGAGCTGCTGTAGGATTTCCCATAGCCAAATTTCTTTACAATGCTTTCTTTTCTGATCTTGATAAAGGAGGTTTCAATCCCTTCACCAGCCGTTAAACTTGACAGACGGTTGATGTTCAGCCTTTGGTGTGGTCCAGAGCTGCCCTGTGAGCAGTCAAGGTCTTTTTTTTTCTTAAATTTTTATTAGTGAAACACCATGAGGTACAGTTGTAGACTTACAAATTTTTGTGCTTGGGTTTCAGTTATACAATGATCGAATACCCATCTGGTCTTTTAGCATTTTTTTTTCTATTCAAACCACAATCCACTGTGACACTGTCTTTGTTGTTTCTTCTTTTATACAAACTACAGCTTAAATTATTATGTCCATGGTTGCTGTGATCCATCTTGTGTCTACCTATTTATCTTCCATTTTATCTATTTACTTTTAAATTTTTTATTCTAAACTTTTTCTGCATTTCATACCTTCACTTTAAACATGACCTCATGACCTCTGTATGGATTTCACTGCTAAAAAGGAATGGGTATTGAAAAATACATCTTTTTTTTAAATCTGGAGATTTAGGCTTGGAGAATTCTCGAATTTGAGACTAGAAAAACGAATCACATCTCGGCATAGGCTCTCAACTCCACAGAGATGTGAGTTTTAATAATGACACTGGAAGCAAACCAGAGCGTTATATATTCATTTTAAGGTCTCTAGGCAACCCAAAGTGGGTGGGACTGAGTTCACACACCTTGGGACACAAGAGCTGGAGTCTCTTGTCAGCTGGGAGTAAGCTTGTTGGTGTATGTTAGCTACAGGAGCGAACCAATGATGAAGCTGAGAAATGGAATCAGATCATGCAGGAGAGAACTCAGGATTTAAGGTAGAAGCTGGCAGAGGCTATTCTGAACCTTTTTCCTGAACAATTACAAATTCCAACTGTCCATAAAGCTCTTCCATCCTTCTCAACAAAGGCCTGCATTGTACCTAGCACAGGGAAGGGAGATAACCATGGTGAAGAGGGAGAACCATGGTTCAAATTCATCTGCCACATGTCACAGGTATTGGATCAGCACAATTGCCTCTGAAAAGAGAAAGGGTGCAACAGGTAATTATTCCATCTCACAGGAGGGGAAGAAAAGGAAAAAGCAGCCTGTGATGTTAGCACTGATTAAAATTAGGTTTCTGACAGTGGCCAGATTAAAAATTTTGAACTTATTTTATTATTTCGACTTTGGAACACATCTGGTGGTGCTCAGAGATTACTCCTGGATCTGTTCTCAGGGATCACTTCTGGAGGGGCTCAGGGGACCATGTGTGGTGACAGGGTTGGAAATTGGGTCTATTTTGTGTAAGCAAAGTGCCCAACCCACTTTACTATCACACCGTCCTGTTTTATTCTATTTAAAATTCTTTTGGAGTTATCATAGTTTACAATACTATTAAAGGCATTAATTTATAATTGCAGAGAACTGCACCAGATCCCTCCATAATTGTGTCATAGTTGCTTCCCTCTACCTAACCCCCTCAGTTCCCAGTTCTATTAATCCTGCCTTTAGATTTGTTTCCATTACAGATTGTCAAATCCCTTTCTTCATACTTTATATATGCGTGAGATATCTGATATTTATTTTTACTTTTTGACTTAGCACAGCTTAGCACAACATCCTCCAGTTCCATTCAGGTTATAGCAAACTGCAAAATTTCATCTTTTCTGATAACTGTGTGGTATCCCACTGTGTATATACCATAATTTATTTATCCACATGTGTGCTGTTTGGCACTTTGGCTTTTTCCAGATTTTTGTCTATTATAAGTAGTGCTAAGATGAACATAGTACTTTTCAGATAGATATTATGCATGTGTCTTTTTCAGATAGATATTTTAATAGAAATTTGGAGAGGTTGAGAAGCTCTTGACATAAATGTTTTTGAAAATGATAATAAATAGTAAATTAAAACTTCATTCAGAGAGAAAGCTAAGATGATTAATATTTATACATCAGTTAACCAGTATTTAAAGTTAATATGTATTTATTCTCTATCTGATCATCAAATTGTGTTTCTAAGTAAGTTTGTTTACTAAAGGAGGCATAGTTTAGTTTTTAAAAATATATCATATTGAAAGGTTTATTCAACAGACTTGAGGTTTGTTGACTTGTAACTGGTAACCTTGAAAAACATATTTAGAATGTCAGGGCATTTACTGTAAAGCATTGAATTTTTTTCCCTCTAGAGTTGTAATTTATGATTACTATAGGAAGTTGATTATATTTTCCAACCTTGTGATAATTAACCTGTGACCATGACCTTATTGATCAAATCATAATGAACTCAACCAGCAGAAAAGGTTCTCTTATTATCAAGAGTGAGCCTAAGGGCATTTTTTTTCTAAAAAAGAACTACAAGTTAAAATAATGCGAATGTCTCTTAGGTTAATTTTTCAAACACAAGTAGAATGTTGATTTTCTGTAAGGCCATGATGCTTGTTTCTGAAGCTAAGGATATTTGGTTTCCTCCTCGTGTCTGTCTCATTCTTATGGGCCTTTAAGCACCCAAGGGCGATTTTCCCTCTGCTGAGGAGGCCTTGGGCCCTTCCTTGGCAACTTCACAGCATTCTGAGCTCATCCCTAACATTTTATTAGATCGGATTGGATGTGGTTGAACATGGATCACATTTCATTGTGAGACCTCAGCGAACCATGAACCTGTCCTGGTGGTCATCTTTGCATCCTGTGTACAGCATCTTAGGACCAAATGGTTATTGAAGTTCACTGTCACTGTCACTGTCCTCCCATTTTTCATTGATTTGCTCGAGTCGGCCCAGTAACATCTCCATTGTGAGATTTGTTGTTACTGTGTTTGGCATATCGAATACCTCATGGGTAGCTTGCCAGGCTTTGCAGTGCGGGTGAGGTACTCTCAATAGCTTGCCCGGATCTCCTAGAGGGGCGGAGGAATTGAACCCTGTCAGTCAGGTGGGCTGGGGGCAAGGCAAACGTCCTACCCTGTGCTATCGCTCCAGCCCAGCTCCAGCCAGTGAGAAGTGTATTCCCAGAACTGTTGTTGTTGAGTAGAAATCAGTTATGATAAGGAGTCATAAAAACCAATTTCGTTACACCTTTGCAGTTCAGTAGGAGAAAATAATGGGATTTTTAAGGACAATGCTTTTCCCAGCCCTGTCCCAAACTATAAATTCTGAGAAACAAAAGTGTGTGCATGCGCAAAAACATGCGCATGAGCACACCGGGGAGGAAAAGGGAGCAGGAGAGGAAGAACTGAACTGAGAGCCCGATGCTGCGTGCTCTGATAAAACAGGTATGCCGAACAGGTTCCAGTGACCATAGTGCCTAGTGTGCTGAATGTACCCCATATTGCTCGCTTAACTATAGACAAATCTCATTGCTCCCTGCCGAATGTTGATTGGATAGCTAATGAGGCTGCTCATTTGGCAATTTGCATGTATGTACCCCATCTCCAAGGCTTTAGCCCCTGCCAGTTAAAGCACCAGAATAACAGCAAGGCCCTCATAAAAGCTACCAGCAGACGCTAATGTCATTCATGACATTCATTTCAACCTCTCCCATCTGACTTACGGACTTTCAATAACTAATATGCCCGTTCTTCTCTCTGCCCCCATTTATCTTTTGTGGAGTACTAATGAGCAGGGAGAGGCCCAGGAGATTCTATAGGACTGAAAGAAGAGGAGGAGCGGTATAGGGGTAGGCAGCTAAGGGTGTGGGTACTCTGCAAACCCAGACATTTATCTTGCATGTCCCCAAGTAGGTGTCCCAATTACTTAAGGCATTTTAAGTTCAAAGATCTGTCAAGACACCTTTTTCTAAAGGACCTGCAGTCTGCCCTATATCTGTCTTGCTTCTTAGCAGGAGATAATGATGTATGGTGCATAAATCTTTGCTGAGTGCCAATTAATGCCTGGTCTGCTTCTTTGAAATCATGTGAGAACTGATTCCTCAAGCGGAGTTCTGCATGGAAGCCAGGGGAAGCCCTGCTCTTTTGACCAAGTGAGCTTCAATCAGTCGAGAGAGCCGTGGAGTGTGAGAGAAATGCTGCCTTTTGAGGGTGACTGGTCTGCAGTGTGAACGTGCTCTGTCAATAGCAGGGGAAGCGATGCTGAGTTTTAGTTAGTCTTGGGGAAGGACCCCATTCATCAAGAGCCTAATCAGCTGGCTCTGTGAAATGATGGTAAGGGTGATCATATAATTTATTATTGAATCTAGGACCCTTTTGAGACTGAAGAGAGAGCACTATTAATAATGATGTCGTGAGGAACAGGTGTAAATCAGGACTGATGCAGACAAACCAGGACATATGGCTACCCTAAGGTAATATATTCACTTTATCAGTTAATTCTTTGGAAGCCTGGAATAGACTCACTCTGTGTATCAAGCTCTCCTGAGGAAAGCAGGTCTCACTTACCTGTCCCTTGGTCATGTTTGTGTTCTGCATGTTGAATGCATGTGCCATATTTTTCAGGTTGGTGCTCTGAGAGAACAGAGGAGGGATGCTGAATAAATGTGCATTTACATTCTATCTTTCCTACTTGCTGGTTGATCTCAGAGTGTTGCCAACCATCTGATTTTCCGACTGCCTTAGTTATAGCATGGAACACCTTATGAACCAGGAAACTTGTTAGTCTCAAGAAAATCAAAAGAATCTATTCTCTTGTTTGGCAACTTCACTGTGTATAGAGTGTGGGCATGGACCAGTTTAAGCTCTCAAGGTCAGGTTCCTGTTCCAATGTGGGTTTCCTGAGTAGATAAGCAATTTAGGATGGCACTGAACATTAGATCAGCAGAGACCCAGAAATAGGTGGGGAAAAAAGGAAAGTAATCCAAGATTTTATTGATTAAGTGAAATATTAATGGGGCAAAGAGAATCAGAATTTATGCAACGAGGAGAATGGGCCCCAAAATGGCAAGGGAGGAAGGTTGGAGTTGGAGCTGGAGTGAAAGGAATGGAGATCCATGGATCCCTATCACATAAATGATTTTTGCTCGAGCGGGCCCAGTAACACCTCCATTGGAGACTTTGTTGTTACTGTGTCTGGCATATTGAATACTCTCGGTAGCTTGCCGGGCTCTCCGAGAGGGGCGGAGGAATCGAACTCGGGTCGGCCATGTTGGCTGTGTGCAAGGCAGATGCCCTATCCGCTGTGCTATCGCTCCAGCCCTTTGTTATGTGAGAATTTTCCTGTCCTTCACCCTAAGCTCACCAATGAGATATAAGAGAAGAAATTAAATTTTAGCTATCTGGGAGTCTTTTATTTTGCTTTTTGGGTCACAGCTGGTGATGCACAAGGGTTACTCCTGGCGGTGCTCAGGGGACCAAATGGGATTCTGGGAATAGAACCTGGATTGGACCTATGAAAGGCAAATGCCCTACCTGCTGTGCTATCACTCCAGCCCTGCCATCTGGGAGTATTATAAATAAGTGGATCATGGGTCAGCTATACATACAACAGCTACTACATAGACACATCAGTGTGGTTCAAACAAAGATTCCTTCATGGAGTGACTGCTTCTAGAATCGAATGTCTTCTCCTTTCCATCTTGTCTTACTCAACAAAGTGTCCTTGCCATCTTTCCAGTAATTCTGTTCTCCCCAAAGAAAGGTAAAGGTAAAGGCCCTCCCGTTGATCGTCGATTTGCTCGAGCGGGCCCAGTAACGTCTCCATTGGAGACTTTGTTGTTACTGTGTCTGGCATATCGAATACTCTCGGTAGCTTGCCGGGCTCTCCGAAGAATACATTTGAATATATCTTTCATCATTATGAAAGAAAGGAGGTATAAAAGAAACATCATTTCCCCCTTCCTTCCTTCCTTCCTTCCTTCCTCCCTCCCTCCCTCCCTCCCTCCCTCCCTCCCTCCCTTCCTTCCTTCCTTCCTTCCTTTCTTTGTTTCTTTCTTCATACTTACCTTTTCTTCTGTTACTGTACTTCCCAGGACAAGTAAATTTGCTTTTTCTGATCTATAAAATGTAGGACTTTGTCTAGTTAATCCCTTATATTCCATCTGACTCTTGGAATGTTTGATTCTTAAACCATATATTTTCTGTAGGAATTTTCTTGGCATTTCCACGAATTTCAGAAGGATCCTTGATGAGTCCTAAGCTGAGAGTGAAGGTATGGCTGGCCCAGGGGAGTACCAATAGGAGTTATACATTCTAGGGAACACGCCCAAAGTTGTTTTGGCTGTGCTCAGAGAACCTCCAGGAGCATGGAGATGCTCTGCTTTAGAAGGTGCAAAAGCTGCGCTCCAGGGAAATAGAGTCAGGCCAGTCTGGAGGTGTTATTTTTTGGGGGGGGAGGGTGTGGTCTTCAGGGATTTTTTTTTTTTGTATTCTGGAGAGGACTCAGGAAATAGCTCTTTCCTGAGATAGTGATGGCAGGACTGATGAATCTATGGGAATTGTTGTAAGGTTGTGGCAGTTCAAGGGAAACCAGAGGGACTGATCAGGCCCAGCAGGGCTCTGGCAGGATCCCTGAAGCCCAAGGGATCCAGTGTGGGACTGAAGTTAGATTCTACATGTGAGGAATGTGAAACTGAGTGTCCTGGCTGTGTTTCTTGGAAGCAGGAAATTAGGAAAGTGTGCATTCCTCTTGTTCCCATCATCCCAGTGATCCTTCCCAAAGGGTGGAGTTGCTCATAGTGAGGAGAGAGATGGACCAGGAGGTCACAACCAGCTGGCCCTTTGCAGGAGGCCCCAGGATCCACGTGCCTTCATTCAAGTCAAGAAAGCATATTTGAGGTTCTGGAGTCAGACTCTGTTTAAGTCGCAGCCTCTTAAATCCCCTTTCATAGCTAAAAGTAGAACAAAAAGGCTAAATAAAGACAACTCCAGGACTTTAGGAAATCACAAGTCCAGAACTCTTGAACTCTTGTTTCTGGTCTCGATGTTTTCATCTACACAATGAGGAAGTAACACCAAATTACTCATTCTTAACTTTCTTTTTCTGTTATACACTCTTCTGAACATCACTGAAACTATGAACACCCACACTAGAGACAATAGCAGCACACAATTATGTGTGATTAGTTTTTTTCCACACAACTTTATGATTTTATGAATTTTTTATGTGTTGTGGCCACACCTGGCTGTGTCAGGACTTATTCCTGGCTCTGCACTCAGGAATCTGTCCTAGGGGGCTCAGGGGACCATATGGAATATCAGAGATTGAACCCAGCCACACGCAAGGCAAATATCTTACCTGCTGTGCTATCGCTCCAGCCCCAGATTTCATAAATTCTTAGAAATTCATTTTACCTCTAAAGTCCCAGCTTGTGGTAGTGTATAAATTCACTTTAAACTTTGTCTTCTCTGAGTCTCCTATACAAAAGAAGTGGGAAGGAAGGAGGAAGTGAGACTGGTGTTGGTGCGGGAGGTAGATTCACTTGACGATGGAAGTGTATCTGCAGCCAGCACCCCAAGTGTTAGGACCTGGCACAGCACCATCTCCAAACGAGGTACTGGAATTAAGAACACAGATTGATGAGGGCAATCAACTACTTTCAGATTCTCTGGGTGTGGGGATGGCAGGTGTGCAGAACAGGAAGTGCTCTTTGCCAGATTTGGAGGAGGCACATCTCAGATGAGTGGGCACGTGCCAGTGTTACTGCTAGAAGCCGGCAGTGGGAAGCAGGTATATTTTGGGCACAATCTCTCCTCTTGTGTCTGGGGGTTAGGAGGCCTCTGCCTGGGGTGCTCCTAGTAGCTGATGCCTGAGACTTCTTGAGGCCCTGCAGGTCTTATCTATTCCAGGGATGGGACTGGGAGGATAACCCAACACAGGAGGGCCCTCTTCACCCAGGTTATGTTTATCCTGGGCTCAGAGAGTTGGGAGCTGAGCATGAGAGAGCAGAGAGGTGGATTCCTGGGAAGCAGAACATTTCCCAGAGACATTTCTTCACAGGTGGTCCTTATCATGTCCCTACTGTATCTATCTTGGCCTGAAATTCAGAAGGATATGTCAGATTAGAATGGGCCCTCTGTTTCCCAGACTGCTAGATGGGTACCACTTGAGTTGGGACACCTCACATCTCTGCATCCCCATAAGATGGGCTCCCCATGGTAAGACTCCAGCTCCTCCCTTTTCTTTTTCCAGAAAAGTAGAGAAAGAATTTTTTCATAACTCAGTAAATATTTATTGAATGACATCCTCAAGGACTAAATTACAAAAGTGTATGGGCTTCAAAATATTTCATGATTAAAAAAACTTAAAAAGATATTTGGAGTACTTTTAAACTTCAAAACAGTTGCTATCCTTCACCCAGAAACCCCCAATGTTAATTAAGATTATGTTATAATCTATGATAATTCATCAATGCTATGAAATGAACAAACCAATACTTCCAACTGAACTAGACTTTGTTAGGATATCATACACTTTCTCTTTAATTTCTCCTTTGTCTTCTGAATCCAACCTAGGATACTGCACTGCATTTAGTCACTGTGTCTCCTTAGCATCCTCTAATCAATATCTGTTTCAGTATTTATTTTTTCCATTGAATCACCATAAAATACATAGTTCCAAGTCTGTTCATGATCAGGTTTCAGTCATACAATGTTCCAACACTCATTCCTGCATTAAAATAAGAAGCCTAATGTACCAAATGGGATTATATTAAATTAAGAATCTTCTGCACATCAAAGGAAACAGTGATCAAGGTATCATCACACTCCACAGATTGGGAAAAGTTATTATTACCCATCTAATAAAGGGTTAATGTTGAGATATTATCTCACTCCTCAGAGACACATCAAAAAGAACAAAAGCAACTAGTGCTGGCATGGATGTGGGGAGAAAGGGACATTCCTTCATTGTTGGTGGGAATGACAACTTGTCTAGCCTTTTTGGAGAACAATATGGGAACTCCTCAAAAAACTAGAAATTGAGTTCCTATACAATCTGGCAATACTGCTTCTGAGAATATACCCCAGAGGCCCCAAAACACACAGCAGAAATGCCATCTCCACTTCTATGTTTATTGCAGCACTATTCACAATAGCCAGAATCTGGAAAGAACCTGAGTGCTTGAGAACAGACAAGTGATTAAAGAAACTATGGCACATCAACATAATGAAGTACTATGCAGCTGTTAGGTAAAATGAAATCATGAAACTCACTTATAAATGAATGGACATGGAGAGTATCATGCTGAGGGAAATGAGTCAGAAGGAGACATAGAATGATTGAACTCATTTGTGAAACAAGAAAAAAAACACAATATGAGACTAATATCCAAGGATTATAGTAGAAACAAGGACCAAGAGGATAAGTTCATGGTTGGAATCCTGTTTCAAGTGCTTGGGGAAAAGGCAATTGTGATAGAGAAGGGACCACTATGACAAAGATAGTAGGAAATTATCACTCTGGATAAGAATTGCATGCTGAAAGTAGATAAAGGAACAAACATAATAACATACCAGTATCTGCATTGCAAACCATAATGTCCAAAAGGAGAGAAAGAGAGAAAGAAAGAAGGAAAATGCCTGGCATAGAGACAGGCTTGGTGGTGGTCGTATGGTAGGAGGTGGGAAGAAAAAAGATTTAACATTTTCAGTGATTCCCAGTAGCAGAACAGAGCAGAGCAGAGGTGGGGGCTCTGATAATAGATCACCTGGATGTCTTTGAGGACCCAGGAACAGGAATGACATGAGCTTAATTGGAGGGCAGTATAGGGGAGAGTGGATGCTGGACCAGAAGCCTGTGTTTTTTTTTTTTTTCATTACAAAAGATAGATGTGTTTATTCCATGATCAGTAAAAATCAAATGAATATTTACCATCATAGTCAAACCAGTTCAGGTCCTCCACCCCTCTCGGAGAGCCCGGCAAGCTACCAAGAGTATCTCGCCACATGGTAAAGCCTGGCAAGCTACCCATGACGTATTTGATATGCCAAACACAGTAACAATTATCACAATGGAGATGCTACTGGGCTTGCTCGAGCAAATCAATGAACAACGGGAGGACAGTGACAGTGACAGAGACAGTCAAACCAGTGAGTGACTCCAGAGTTTGGCCAGTACTGAGGCACCAGCATCATGGTGGAGGGTGGGCTCTCATGCCACACTAACCTCACCAAGGGCTCCAATTACCAAATTTAAAAAATGGGGGCAAAACAGGGATCAATATCAAGCCTTTAAGAGCAGACACAGACAGGATGGCCCAGAGGTAGGAAACTAGTCAGATGCTAGTTAATAGATAATGCTCACTCTGATAGATAATACTTGCACTGATAGATCATACCACAGATAATACTCACATTGAGGCCATGGCAAAGCAAACCACTCAAATTCTCTGTGTCTTGGTTTCCATGTATATAAGAGGAGACTGGTCATTTTTATCTGGTAAAATAGTGCCAGAATGGAGAGTGAGTGAAACCCTCAATCCATTCATGGCACACATTAAGCAACATCTCTAAAGAATCATCACACATTATCTCCATGGGCTGGCCATCCAGGAAGGTGCTTGGACAGGCTGGGTTGGTTGCTTATGAAAATGAGTAAGGTCTACTCCAAGTTCTCAATTTGCTCATAACCTCCCAATGATCATATAAGCAGATTGTGATGAGCGCTATAATAAATGAGACCACTGTTGCTGAGTTTCTCTTGTGACCCCATAATTGTTCACTGTGGAAAAATCTCTCAAGTGACCAAAACCCTCCCAGACAAAGGTATTATAGAATCATGCTTCCAATTAAAGTCTTCAAGCTTAGGTTACATATGTGGGCTAGAATTTCTCAGGGTCACTGTCAACTGTTTCTCAGGTAATTGGAACTGAGACCATGCACAATGGCATTCTTTAAGAGCAGTGTTTAAAATATAGGAATTTGTTTATAGCAGGAACTTTTTCTACCATGGATCACTGAACCACAATGGGAAAAACTGAGGACCACCAAACTAAGGGGCAATTAGAGTTTCTTTTTTATTTTCTCCCAGAGGACTACAAAGCTCCTACTAATTCGCTTTCATAATTAGAGCAGGTCCCTTGATAAGTTTAACACAGAAGAAAACAACACTCCTTTGTTTTTGTATAATCAGTTATTAATGGAAATAGATAAAGTTGGGAAGAGTAGAGGGAAGTAAACCCAGGGATGGCCAGAAATGGTAAAGTAAGATGTTTAGAGACACTAGGTCTGAGAGATAGGGAAAGACTCAAGGAGGACGCAAAAAGAAATCCTGGAAGGGCAGGAGTATATGTGTGTGTGTGTGTGTGTGTGTGTGTGTGTGTGTGTGTGTGTGTGAAAGATGTGGTGGGAACAGTATGAGGGAGTGCAGGAGTATATTCTAAGTCATGTCCTCTAAACCAGGGTACAGTATACTTTCTTTGCAAAGGGCCAGATAGTAAATATTTGGGGTGTTGTGGACCATATGGATTCTGTCATATAACTGCTTCTGTAGGACACAAAAAGCCATAGATAATATATAAATGAACTGACATGGTATGTTCCACTAGACCTTTCTTTTCAAACTCAAATAACTGGCCAGATATGGCCCACGGACCAAGTTCATGACTTCAAGTAGTCAGTGGACAGCAATACTTCCTTTTGGTCTTCCAGGCTGTGTTCTCTTGGGACCCCCCCCCCCCCCCCAGCTTCTTTGATCCTGAAAGGGATATGACCCCTGGGAAGGTCATACCTCTAGGTCGTTTTCCCCATATCATAGACTTGGGAATCTCTTTTACTAGAAAGTAGGGGACGGGGAAGACAGTTTTAATCCTGAGTTCGTGTTGGTAGAGGTCTATGGTGAACACACTATCCTGTCTCAGGCCACCAGGTGAAGTCTGGGCCCAGAACTGTGGACTTTCTGGGGAGAAACTCCTTCCATATGTACTCCTTCTTTTTAAGTCCCTCGTTCTTGTCTTTTTTCCCAGAACATGATGCTTCCAACCTCTGGCATTTCAAGAGTCTGCTGTTAAAAAATACGGTCTTCTGATCCATCCATGGCTGAAATTCTGGAAAGAGAAATAATTTGAGGCACATGGTGGATTCATCTGGGAAAGCCCTGGGAGAGAAGGGGCAGAGAGACAGCAGAAGAGGGGAAGGGAAGAGGCTCTAGCAAAGTTATTTATCTCTCTGTTCTTCTTCCTGATAGATCTGGGCTGGGGGTGGGAGGCATGGGAGGCTCACTTGGGAGGCTCTGAGACAGACCAGATGTGGGCTGACCTCATGGCTGTTGCTCGCTCCAGCTGTCTAGGCTGTTTAACATTCCTGACGTTAAGATTTATATAATGCCGGTCCCCTGCAGAGTTCAAGGCATTCAGTGTGATTTATTGGAAAAATGCTGCATTAATTGTTGGGGGATCTGGGACCTCATTCTCGTTCTGCTGGGTGTTGGAGATTGGGCCAGAGCAACATTTCTGAATGTGTTCTCAGGATCCTGTAAGAGCAGGGAGACATCTATTGAGCTTGGGGAAAGCAGTGCTAAACCAAATTAACACATTTATTTACTGTTTTCCCTCTCATACCCGAGGCGGTTTTATGAATGGTCAGTTCTCACCACTCATTCACCTGTGATGTTCTCACCCTGTCCTTGGAGTCCTTTTCTCTTCCCAGGTTTAGTAGCCCAGCAAGGTCCTAGTTCTCTCAGACAGTATTTGGCATCTCCTTTTACTCCTGCCACTCTCTCCTTTACACACCATATGCGCTCACCAGGCTCAAGACTTCTGCAAAAATGAGTTTGTTCTGCTAGCATTGACTTCTTGTGTGACCTGGGTTTTCAGGGCACATTTCCCTGTGTATATTCTTCCACTGTTTCAACCACAAGAGCCTAAGCACAACTCATCCTCTGCTCCTTTTCCTTTCCATCCTCTTTGACTCAGTGTTAGTCCTGGCAGCTCCACACCCTACATGTGCACCCCCTCACCATCACCTCCTCAGATGAGTCTTTATTTCCAGACTTTTTAGAATATTCCTGCTATCCTCATCCTTGTCCAATTCTCTTTCATACTATTTAATCAAAACATGCATATCCATTTCCCCTTACAAGCAAGAGCAACTTCATGTTTGACTTCTGATCCAGGACTCACCTTATGGTCCTGGTATGACTCAAACCCTAGTCGATGAGGGGGTGTTTACCTGTTTCCCTTTTCTAACCTACGCAGCATATTAGTGCCATTGCAACACTGGACTTGTCCATTGCTTTCTGTGTGCTCTTATCCCCTACCTACGTAAGTAGAATATATGCTTTGAGAGGAAGGCAGTTTGTGTGTCTATGTTTCACAGATTTTTCGTGTTCCCCTTTGGAGTCTGATAGGATCAGGAACATCATGGACATCCAGTATATATTATGAGGTTGATTGATTTTTTTGTGTACTTATTTTTGGGACCATACTCAAAGTGCTTGGGGGACCACAAAGTTATAGGAATGGAAATTAGGCCTAAAGCATGCAAAGCCCTTGCTCTAGTCCAGTGCCATCTCCCTGCAGTAAATATTATATGCCTATATCTGTACATATTGCTTTAGAGTGAAAAAATAGCATCTAGAACTGCAAAATGGATAGGAAGACATTGCCAATTAGAATACAGGCACAAGAAATAGTGGAGGAAAGTTCTGCCCTATCCCCATAAGAAAGATTATATATTCGTGTTCTTCAGAGATCAAGAACCATTGTGCCTTTCCTCTCTTCCTCTCCCTACTTGTTTCTCTATCTATCTGTCTGTCTATCTATCTATCTATCTATCTATCTATCTATCTATCTATCTACCTATCTATCTACCTACCTACCTACCAACCTATCTATAGTCTATTTGATGAGGTTTAATTTTAAGGATTGGCTTATGAAACTCTGTGGGTTAGTATGTCTGAAATCCACAGGACAGATCTGCACACCTGAAATTCAGTTCAGAATTGATGGTATAGTCTTGCACCTGAGTTCTGCTGGGCAGTGGGCTGAAAATGCATTCTTGAAAGAAATCGTATTTTAAAGAATTTTTTGCTTTTGCTAGTAAGGTCTTTCATTCTCTGGATAAGGCTTACTCACATTAAGGAGGGTGACTTGCATTGATCTCTTGATTTAAATGTTATCACATCTCAAAAGTAACCCTCAGACTAATATTTAGCACAACAATGTGAACCACAGGCTAGCAGAAATGGTGCATACTATAACCACTGCTGATACTAGGGTCATCTATCTGTTAGGCTCAGACTAATCATCAGAAGGTGCAAACTGGGGTTCTTGGCCTGATCTTGTCTCCCTGAGAGCACTGGAATGATAAATGGTCTGTCCCAATTTCTTTGTCTATAAAAGAAGATAACAAATTTTCTTTAGATCTAGAATTCCATGCTGAGTATCAAGTAATCATCGCAACTTTAAGATGGGAGTTGTAATAGTGAACACATTCTAAAAATTGACCATGTTCTAGACAGTACTTAACATGGTTTGTGTGGAACAATTAATTTAATGTATCAACAATCCTAATGGAGAGCAGTTGTTTCTGTTTCCATTTACAGATGAGGAAACAGATATATAGAGGTTAAGTCATTTTGTCAAGCCCACACAGTGAGTCAGTGACAGAACCAGGCTTAGGATTCATGCAGTTTGGTCCAGAATGTGAGTGCTAATCAGCATATGATGTTGTCCTTCCAGACAACATCTGGGCTGTGATGCAGAATCAATGGGGTGAGGGGTTTGTAAAAAGCCTGAATACACACCAAAGACCTATATGACTCTGGCATTATCACTATGAAGGATTATTAGTGACTTATCCCTTGAGGTTTTGTATGAGCAACCCTCTATTGTATAGAATCTCAGAACTGAATGTTTTCTGGAAGTTTCTGGCACACTGTCAAGTAAACTCCATACCAAAGAAGGGGGTCCTCAGAGTTGTGAAATTGAAAAAGAACTTGCAAACAAAGTACAACTTGGCCAGATCTCTTTTCCCTGGTGAGGGCAGATCAACCTATGCCTCTATGAACTTTGTGAAACGAATTAGAGCATCTCCTGGAATTTTATATTTACCTGTTTATATGACTCCATGGGCTGGAGCGATAGCACAGCAGTAGGGCGTTTGCCTTGCACGCAGTCAAGGCTGACCCGAGTTCGATTCCTCTGCCCCTCTCGGAGAGCCCGGCAAGCTACCGAGAGTATTTCACCCTTACGGCAAAGCCTGTCAAGCTACCCGTGATGTATTCGATATGCTAAACACAGTAACAATAAAAGTCTCCAATGGAGACATTACTGGGCCCGCTCAAGCAAATCAATGAACAACGGGAGGACAGTGACAGTGACATATGACTCCATCAACTTTTTGAAAAGTAAAGAACTGCCCATGACTTCCTTCCTCTTGTCTTGAGGTGAGAAAAAATATTCAACAATATTCTTGAGGTGAGAAAAAAAAAATCTTAGCAACACTCCGTCTCTAGGATAAGGGAGTCTGAGATGTCTGGCATGAGCATGTGTAAAGCTGGTCCAAGTATGTGGGAGATGAGAGGCCTGTTGTCCTCAAGGAGGCTACCTACCGGAACTCTCATGATATTAGCATTGCTGTGAAAACCCTTTCCTGAATTTGAAGACCTTCAGACCATCAGCTTCCGACTTCACTCAGGACCAGAGAACACTATTGGTTCAAAGGACTGCCACACAGAAGCTGTATAATTTGAAGACCTCTTGTATATATTTACTGGGTTGTTGTTTGTTTTTGTTTTGAGTCACATGTTCTTCTTTCACCTTTATGATAGATTCCTGATTAGTACAGAGTATCAATGTGTTTAATTAGACACATCCTCTGAAGTTATCAGTGATCCTGGAATCAAGAGCAAGTTAAGGCAATCTTAGAAAAATTTCCTGGGTGGGAATTTCAGTAATCTTTGTTTTCATCATTGGGGCAAATAATTCACTTTCTCTCCCGTCTCTTGCCTTTTTATTGCCTAAAAAAGAGATATAGATTTGTTTTTAGTGACCCCAAAGAGAGAGTCACAGCTTAGTTGGAGGAACAGTTTGCTGGATAGATCTGGGTCCTTTGGATGTTTCCTCCTCACTCGAAGCAGCATTGGGGTGTCTAAGCATTGCATCATTAGAGGGTTTCCATTGTGTGTATTCAGTAATCTGAACTGATAGGATATATTTTTGTTGTTATTATTACAGTATTTGGGGATCATACAGCCTATGGCTCAAACATGGCCCTTCACCCAGGAGGCATTTAAACCACATCCCAGTCCTCCTGATCTTTAAGTTTCTCGAAAAACTGCATCTTTCTTGTTGATAACAGTGAATCCTTTCTTGTCTGTCATTGGCTATCTCCTCTTCCTCTCATCACATCAGCTGCCAGCTTCGACCAAGCCAAGTTCAGGCATCCCTCCCTTTATTAACATGTATATTTTGCCCCTGTTTTGGAGGCATCATGGTTGTCTGAGTATATAAAGGATGAGTACATTCTATGCTGAGAAATAGCATCCCAGTTACATTATCCTCTAGCACAGTCCATCAGCAATGGAATGCAGACAATAGAATCTTTGTAAAATCAGCTAAACTTTTGAATTTTGAAGACACCTGTTCTGTGTAACTCTCTGCTGGTTTTCATACTTGGTTTGTCTATAAATCTCTGACCACCCCAGGACAGAAATGGAAAAGACTTTCTTTGTTTTGTTCTTTCACACCCTTCTTCGTTCTACACAATCCCCAAACCAACAGTGGGAAACATGACTTGAACACATTTGTCATATGCTTGTTAGTTTTGAGGCTAAAGCACTACAGAATCTTCTAGAAACGTTGCTCAAGAATGCCATTTCCACAGCGTTCAACTCATAATGTATAAGTGGACACTTGAGTGCAGGTGTCCTCTTTGTTTCCTCTACAGGGTTTCAGGACTCCTCAAAGTCCGGAATGCAAGGATGTTAAGCCTTTGGGACCCCCCACGGCACTTCTGGGATAAAACTGAAGCAAAGTTGTCTGCAGAGAGCAAAGGAAATGAAGGATAATGACATTTTCTTTTCCAACAGCCCCTTCTAATCTTTCTATCTAATCCTCCTTAACTCCCAAATTAAAGTGTCTGTGTCTACCCTTCTGAGTGGCTGTAGGAAGATGAGGGGAATGGAGCAGAGGGACAGCTCATCAGAGACAGCACATTTTGAGGATTGGCAAAAGGGAAGTGTGACAGCCAACTTCTTGGAAGGGGACGGCAGAACTGTAATTAAATTTTCTGATCTTGTTAGCCAATTTCTTCACTCACTGCCCCTGAACCGAAGAACGGGAGGGAGGAAGGACACTGTTGCATCAGTGGCGGCAGGGAGGGAAATGAGCTTTTCACGGATTATTGGGTTAGTTCCACTTCTCCCACTTTTTAATTTATTTGTCTGCATGTTCTCCAGAGCTGAAAAGGCTCCAAGTCCTTTTCCATTTTCTTTTAATTAGATCTGATTTTGGAGTCTGAAAACTTGGGAGGGGTTCAGGTTACAATAGCAGGAATGACAACTGTTGGAAAGTCCTTTTCTCTGAGTTAGATCTTTTTGAACCCTCTTTCCTCCAGACTTGAAGATTCCCAGTGATAGATTTCCTTTTTTCTTTGAGCTGCTTTCATGCTTTATTCTTTAGTAGTTACAGCACTGTTTGCATTGTTTATCATCATATCCCATTTTGCCATCTTATCATTAAACATGACGAACAACCCTCACAGTTTCAAAGGAAGGGCATGCATTGTTCCTACCAGCCCATTCCTTTTTATTCCTTTGTTTTCTGTGTAATGCAACACAGAACAGTAAGGTTGTGGTCCATCTCATAGGAGTAATAATACTGATTATATTCTCTCTTTGAAGCACAAAGAAATGAAGAATAAAAGGAAAAACAAGAACAGGAAAAAAATGTCAAATAAAGCCACAGTAGATAATGTGGTCTATCATTTAAACTTACCAGTGACTACATCCTGGGGTTAGGAGCATCCCTAAGGCCTCAGGTGAAAAAGGTCAACTTCGAATACTGGGTTTCTTGGAAATGAATAAGACCCTTTCCTTACTGCAGCCTGGACAGACTAGGTGAGAGCAGGTCTCCTTTTGGGAGGAAGGTGCTAAGGGATGTGATTATCTGCTGTACAAGGAAGGCTATTGTAGACCCACGCAGAAGAGCATTTGTCTTGTAATTTACCCAGGATCAGAGGACCTCTATAAAAATTTTCCTTGGTGGATCAGAAGTCTAAATGTATGTGGACTGTGTGGAGGCTGGTCCGGTACACACAATATAGACAAAGAATATATTGGGAGATCAGGTCTATATGTTGAAGTTAATGGAAAGTCATACCCCAGAGAAACTGAAGTTCCAAGAGGTTTGTATGACTGCTCCTTGGGGTATTGAAGACATGAGGATTCTTCCAATGTGTGCCAAGAAGAAGGATTTGGTATGAGCTGCAATAGAAAGATAGAAACTGAGTTGTAGGTTTTGTTTTGAATTCAAGTTACTATATACAGGAGCACCCTGAAGGAGTCCTCTAAGGATTAACAGAGTAGGGGTTGAGAGAGGCTGGAGAAAAATCATAAAAATATATAGGACATTTTAGAATTTATAGGTAAAGGACAAAAATCTTAAAAAAATTGTATGGAAAACATGCTTTTCAGTCTTTTTGTTATCTCGACAAAAAAGTGATGCTCGTTAAGTACTCTTTTTGAAAATAAGCAAGAGGATTTCTGGTATTGTGAAGTAAACTTTTGGAGAGCTCTCAGAGATGGAAAAGAGTTGGCAAGCAAACCTCCTGAAGCCCAGATCCAAAGACACATCTGATGCCTTTGGTTAAGCAGCACATAAAGTGACATTTGAGAGCATCACCAAGTGGAGTGTTCCTCTGCTCTTACCCCGAGCTGTCGCCCCACGCTCCCTGGCTGCCTCTGCCCCAACCTGCTCTCCATCTGCCCTCTTTTTCCCCACGAGAGCCAGAAAATGACAGAAAAATATCTTGATTTCCCCCAAACCACAGACTGTAGAAATTTAAGGCTATGAGGAAGCTTTGAAAGAGTCTTCAGCTATTTTACAGATAAAGAAATATTCCTATGAATTCAAGTTGCACCAAGAAATCTGAGTGTAGACTCATATACATGGTGATGTAATATAATGTGTGAGGCAAGGAGAGGAGTCACGTACAGATAGAGAAACTTCCCCACAGTTTTCCCATGAGATGCTCATACTATGCCTCACAACCTTTGTGGTCATCACAAATGGGCTTTGGGGCATGGAAATGGGGCACTTGAATCCTGACCTGGGCTACAGTAGTTGAGGGACTTCGGCTGCATGTTCCTTCAAATGTATTCATTTCCCTGGGACCACCCTTAGGCCTGAACTTCGGAGGGATTCAGGGACTTGAAGAAGGGCAGCTCCCGTTATTTGATGGTAATTACATCCTCCAAGTGGCCTCACTGGCCGAGGCGCTCATTGTTTTGCATATGCTCAGCTCTTGGCTGCTTGGTCCCGTGGCCAAAGTTGGGGAGAGATGGTTGGAATTTCTCATCAGAACAGCCCTGCAATACAGATTTAACCAATGTCTATGGTTAAAGGCAGCATCAGCTACAAAAAGCAGAGAAAACATTTTAATAGAGAAAAAACCAGTCTGTGATACTGCCTATTGTGAACATCAGTTCTTATTATAGACATTAAACTGACTGAAAGCACAAGAAAACAATGATTTTTGAACAAATATTAAACATGTAGTTTCTGATTTCAGGCTGATATATTATAAAACCAGGGCTCAAACATCCCAGAGCTAAAAAAGACATATCAGGCTTTGATTAGAACAGATATTAGAATGAAAGTACATCTTCAACACATTTTTTAATACAGTGAAATATAGTATGACTTGTTCTTTCATTAGGGATGGGGAAATCAAAATTTAAAACCGATGTCTATCTAGAAGTTTTTTACTGATCATCAATTCAGCACTCATTTCCAAAATTAATAACTCAGCTAAGCACCTGCAAGAAGGCTATTCTCTGCTAAGTTAATAAAATTTTCCGAGTCTTCATTGGATTGATTGTATCCTAGTAAGTGTGACCACATAGGAAGTTTCCCTGGAAAGGCAAATCTTATATATTGTCCCAAAATAATTAAAGAACAAGAAATACTGAGAATGAACAAGTTCCATTTTAGAATTTTTTGTGGTGATTCTAAGATTTTATAAACAAGATCAAAGTTTATAGAGTGTAAGTGGAATTACTGTCAGTGTTCGGTCAAAAGAAAAGTAAAGGGTTTTAGTGCATATTACATATGGATGCACTTTGGAAATGCATTTGGAGACACTATGCATTTGAGTAAAATATTTTCACCTTCAAAATTCCTTTAGAATATTCTTATTAAGCAGAGAAAAAAATTAATAGTAAGTATATATATGTATATGTATATTTGAAGAACATAACACTGAACATCAAACCATGTGGCAAAGTTAAAGGTAAGGTAGATCAACTTCTTTGTTCTTCATTCAGATGTAAATACTTAAGAGTTAGATGCTAAAGTCAGATGCACAGTGTTTGTTCTTGGGAAGTAGTGCCACTATTGGTATTACCTTATTAGGTAGAAAATTAGTACTCTCTTCCTCCTCTCTTTCCTAAATAATATAAACAGACCACCTACATAATTCAAGGATCCTAAAATGATAATGCAAGGCAGGTTTTTTTTGTTAAAAATATCACTCAGAATTGAAGAACACAACACAGAACATCAAACAAGTTTGAGGGAACTCAGAGTGCAGTTCCAGAGTGACATCTCAGGTCACACATCCATCACGTCATTGCTAGCTCTAAGAGCAGAAGCAGAGATCTCCATGACTCAAGGTTTCCCTCAACAGAACTTTATTATTTTTACTGGTTACTCCCATTTTGGGGCACTAAAAAGATTGGATTTTAAGGGAAATTGGGGAATCACAAGCATAAATCTACTGACTACTTTAGCGGTAGGGCCAACATGTCCTTCCTTTTGGTTCATTTAATCAAGTCTATATGTAGGAGTATCCTAGAATCCTTTGATATTTCAAACCTTCATGCAACCTCAAATACAAAATGTATAGTATATTGGACACTGGAAGGTGCTGAAGACAGCGAGATGAATAAGACATGGTATTTGTCCTTGAGAAGTTCCATCTGGTGCTGAGAAACTTGACACTTACCTGAGAAATTACAGTTGCTTTTCACTTGGAGTTGGGGAAGTGTGATGTGTTATCTTCAGGTAGAGAGTTCATTATTTTTTTCAGTATGAAAGAACACATGGAAAGACTTTAATTCATGAATGAATGAGTCTGTCTTTTTTTGACAGTAAGTTTGGATGAAAAGGGTAAGGTGAGTTGATCTTTAAACAATGAAGAGTCTAGGGCCTACACAGGGAGATAAACTGTGCAGAAGAACGGACTCCGCAACTTTTGCAGTAACCTGGACCCTAGCAGTGATGCCCGTTGTGATTCAATGTGAAGGGGCCTCCTCCATGGAACATTGTCCTGGAGGGAGGGGAAGCAAAAAAGGGCAATTTTCTGTAAACAGGTCTATGCAAAGAAATGGCCAAGTGCTGGATTTACCTTATCTATGTCTTACCTAACAAGTACCAGAATGAAAAATGAGTCCATTTAACACTTTGAGTGACAACTTCAGTTTTTTTAGATCAGGAATGCTTTCCTGAGAAAGGGATATTTTCCCAAGTCCTTGATTTCTTCATGATTGCTGGCTTCAGTACACTGTGCATTTTGCTTTGTATTTAATTGTGACAGACTTTGCCTTTTCCCTTCTGTGAATCTTAACTAGAACACAACAGATTTCTTTTGGGTCTGGTTGAAAACATTCTGATTTTCATCTTTTCTGTCAATATTTTGAAGGTGGGTAAAGACAGTCTTTAAACGTTACTCTGGGAAATGTTTTTCTTCTCATACTGTGTTTATGACATATAAATTCAACTTTGTCTAAAGACAAAGATGTTGGTTTTTCTGAGTCATGTCAACCAAATGGTCAAGTAGTTGAAAAACAGCATTTGTGGGTCTGCATTTGGGTTTCTGGGTGACCAATCAGGACACAGCAGGAGTTCTAGCAACAAACTCATTTCTACATGCACCAGCCACTTCAATTTGATCTGCAGCATTGTTTTTCCCTGATTTTATAGGAAATCTTAGTAAAATCCTAATCAAGCTCAGGTGACAGAATGTCCTCTGCTCCCTTTTAGTCTCAAGAATAGTGGTCTCTCCCTCCCTCCCTCCCTCCCTCTCTCTCTCTCTCTCTCTCTCTCTTATTGAATAACCATGAGATACAGTTACAAAGATTTCATGTTTGGGTTTCAGTCATACAATGATCAAACACCCATCCCTCCACCAGTGCGCATTTTCTACCACCAATGTCCTCAACATCTTCCCCCACACACCCCTCTCCCTGCCTCTTTGGCAGACAATTTCTTCCATACTATCTCTCTACTTTCAGGCATTATGGTTTCAATACAGATACTGAGATGCTAACATGTTTGGTCCTTTATCTACTTTCAGCACACATCTCCCATCCTGAACAATCCCTCCAACCATCATTGACTTAGTGATCCCTTCTCTATTCCAGATGCCTTCTCCCCCAGCTCATGAGGCAGACTTCCGACTATGGAGCAGTCTTCCTGGCCCTTGTGTCTACTGTCCTTGGGTGTCAGTCTCATATTATGTTATTTTATATTTCACAAATGAGTGCAGTCATTCTCTATCTGTCCCTCTCTTTCTGACTCATTTCACTTAGCATGATACTCTCCATGACCATCCATCCACTTATAAGTAAATTTCATGACTTCATATTTCCTAGCAGCTGCATGGCATTCCATTGTGTAGAGGTACCAAAGTTTCTTCAACCAGTTGTCTGTTCTCTGGCACTAGGGTTGTTTCCAGATTCTGGCTTTTTTGAACAGTGCTGCAGTGAACATAGAGGTGCAGGTGTTATTTCTGCTATGCTTTTTTGTACCCTTGGGATATGTTAGTGGTCTCTTTTTAATAATCGAAATGTCCCATCAAATCCATATCCTCAGCAGCTTTAAAGCCGCGGGCTGCTTCCAATCAGGAATGTGTAGTGGGGCGGTGATGTCAACCACTTCTTCCCTTGGATTATTGGGCTATTGTCACAGTTGTTTGGATTGTTGTTAGGTATCTTTATTTACCTGCTTTGCCTGACAGGTGCTCTTTATGAATGTGAGAATGGACAGAGACTACTTGGTATTCCACTGATTTTGGACCTGAATGACAGAGTGGCAGTCTTCAAGACACCACCAGTACTTAGGAAGTACCTGAGTGGTTTGGCTTTGTCCCTTCCTTCTGTGTTGGTTCTGCATCAGGTAGTCACTGTTGCTTCAGCCAGAAAGTAGGTGGACTCCATTTAATCATGGTTCCGCACAATCCACATTTCAGAATGGGAGAATAGCAGATACTCAATATTTTTTTTTTGTATATTTGGTATCTTAGCAGAAATGGAGACAAAAATAATTCTAATTTTAAATCCTGATATATTATATATGTATATATATATGAAATCTATGCTTTTTTCAGTGAAGTTGAGAAAATAATAGAACCACACTGTACTATACTTTATATAAAGCAGTATTCATAATATCTGCCATGTGATAAGCATTTATTCAATAGAAATTTCTTGGGGTTATTTTATTAACATTGCTTCTGTAGGAACCGAAGCACTCAGGAACTTCAGAATGACTCTGAGTAAAGAGGATAACTAGGTATTTCCTTTCGAAATCATTCTGTACAATACAGAAGCTGTTGATTGCATTTCTAACTGGGTATATTAATTCAGGGTGCAGGACTAGAGAGATAGAATGTGTCCAGTCTACCTGTGATCAATGTTCCTGTTTTAGGGTTTATGTGTTTTATCTCTGGGCTCTTCATTTACTCTAAGAAGATTTATTAAATTCTGGAGCTAGATATCTTCCCTGTGCCCCTTCAAATCTACTTTCCACCTTGTTCAGTGGGACTCCCTGTCATTTGCTTGTTAATTGGGTTCTGGAGATAGAAATTCCTAGTGGAGTATCAGAGAGGAAGGGGGGAGACTTTTTTTTTAAATTTCATTTGCTTCAAACCTACTAAACTTGAGTTTGATTCACCCCTCTACGAAATACCTTCCCTCATGCCAAGTATTTTCTTCTTAGAGTTACTCTCTTTCTGTTCCCATAATCACCCTTCTGTTTCTAGTCACAGACTACTGCATTGTGTCTTATGATTTCTTTGTACTAGTGTCTCAGTCTTGGGTGCGCATTAAAGTCATCTGGGGATTAAAAAATTTCCCATCTGATAACCAGACTGTGGTCTCTATCATAGATATAATTTGAACCACATATGTGGTTATAAATTTTTTAGTAGCTACATTATTGAAAGCAAAAAGAAACAGATGAAATTAATTCCTATAATATAGTTTATCTAACCCATTCTGGCCAAAATATTATCTTTTAATTAGCAATCACTCTAAGCACATTAAGAAGTTAGCTTGTATTTTTGGGGTTCTAACATCTGGTTCAGATTTTGCAATTAATATCTCAATTTGGACAATGCTCAACAACCTCATGTGGCTAGATTAGACAGTGAAGGTCTTGTTGGATCTGATTTTCTAGGGGTATGGCCTAAGCACCAGTTGTTCTCAAGACTCTCCAGAACATACAATGTGTAAAATGTTTGAGAATCATGTCTTAAAAACCTGTCTACTACATCTTTGTAAGTAGCCCCTTATTAAACTCTATTCAAATTGTCTAATTTGAAAGTGCCGTCTGTTTGGTCCTTGTGCCTAGCCCTGATAGGAAATATAGGGATGCTTCAGGCAGAATGCTCACTCTCTGGGAGATTCTAGTGTTGCACATCAGAGACACAGATCAACAGCTCCTTACAGTGTGTGGAGTAGGGCTGGATTACCCTCCAGGCAGATGAAGGGCATCTTTAGAATTCCAGTGATAAGACCATCAAGAAAGTGAAAATCAGGGGAAATATACATTTCATTTTTAATTTTTAACTTAAAAATTATAGCACAGCGGTAGGGCATTTGCCTTGCACGCAGTCGACCCAGGTGACCTGGGTTCGATTCTCCGCCCCTCTCAGAGAGCCTGGCAAGCTACTGAGAGTATCTTGCCTGCATGACAAAGCCTGGCAAGCTACCTGTGACATCAATATGTCAAACACAGTAACAATAAGTCTCTCGATAGAGATGTTATTGGGCCCTCTTGAGCAAATTGATGAACAATGGGAGGACAGTGCTACAGACAGTGCTTTATCTTTTGAGGTCACACCTGGTTATGTTAGGGGTTACTCCTGACTCCGTACTCAGAAGTTACTCCTGGCGGTGCTTGGGAGACCATACAGAATGCTGGGAATCGAACTTGGGTCTGCTACATGCAAGGCTAAAGCCCTATCCACTATACTATCATTCCAGCTCTAAAATGTATGGTCACGGTCATGGTCCTCCCGTTGTTCATCGATTTGCTTGAGCAGGCCCAGTAACGTCTCCATCATGAGATTGAGAGTATCTCGCCCACATGGCAGAGCCTGGCAAGCTACCTGTGACGTATTCAATATGCCAAACACAGTAACAGCAAGTCTAAAATGTACATTTTAAAGAAATTTCTTATACTTACATGTTTGCATTACTGTGTGCAGAGGAAAGTATACAGTGAGTACCTTAATGATTTTAAGGTCTAAACCTCTGATAATAGAGTTCAGAAGGAGAGAAACTTGTGGAATTTGAAGGAGGGTGGGCACATGCCTTTTCTACTTTACACAGTTTTTGTTCAAATTTAATTTAGATTTCCTTTAGTTCCACCTGATCACTGGGCCCCATTATTTTCCTACATCTCATTACCATATTTTTCCCCAGTTTTTAATTTTTATTTTATTGTTTTAAACCTTTTACTTGAATAACTATGAAATGTATTGAATTTCAGTCATACAGTATTCCAAGATCCATCTCTTCACCAGTGTACATTTCCCAGCACCAGTGTCCCCAGGTTCCCTCCCATCACCCCTACCCCCCATTCCCTGCCTGCCTCTATGTCAGGAATTTTTATTCTCTCTCTCTCTCTCTCTCTCTCTCCACTACCATACTTTCGATCTGTTCATTCCAGTCTATCCGTTTCTTTTATTCTTTTTTATATGTAGGAGTACTGCTATTTATTCAGCCACTGATTAGCTGATAGAATTGGGCATGAACTCCACCTTAATTTTTTTTTATAATTTTATTTATTTATTTATTTTTCTTCTTATATTTATTTATTGAATCACTGTAGGAAAAGTTACAAAACTTTCAGGTTTAAGTCTCGGTCATACAATGATCAAACACCTTTCCCTTCACCAGTACTCATTTTTCACCACCAAGAACCCCAATATACCCACCTCCCACCCCTCCCAATGCCTGTGAGGCAGATGATTTCTACTTAACTCTTCTCTACATTGTTTACATTCATTATTTCGACAAAAGATGCACCATTATTGTTTAGAATTTCCCCCTCAACAATCAGAATTGCTGAAAAGGCATTGTGAAATACTTTGTTTTCTATAGCTGGTTATGAGAATCATATAATGTTGAGCTGGCCGCTATTGCGGCCGTGCGATTTTGGATTTCTGCAAAGAGCCAGATAATTATGAGATTGGTTTCGGTGCCATCTGGTGTTATGGCTATGCCGGAGAGCTGCTCGTGGGGGGCAACTTCTTACCTCGGTAGGGTGTGAAGGACGAGCCGGTACCGTCCCCCTTCCCATGAGACTGCAGTTGCCCTATCACTGCTGGCTCATACCAGCTTTCCAATGATCTCTGAGGTGGCAGCCACCTTGCTGTTGTGGGGGGGAAAGGCGGAAAGGAGCAATACCCTTTCCCTCATGGAAAAACATGGCGCCATGGTTTAACGCATGGTCCATTGACTTTTCTGCCACAAGCTGCCGGGCTCTGGATTAAGTCCTTTTGCCTCTGGAGCCATGACTGTGCCAGAGATCCGCTCGTGGGGGGCAACTCATGACCTCGGTAGAGCATGAAGGACAAGCCGGTACTGCCCCCTTTCCCATGAAACTGCAGTTGCCCCATCACTGCTGGCTCAGGGCTTTCCAATAAGCTCTGAGGCGGCGGCCACCTTGTATGCGGTCCAGATGCATTTCTGCCAAAAGCCACTGGGTTTTGAGATTTGTTTCTGAGTCTCTGGGATCATGGCTGTCAGTCAGCTTGATCAGGAGCCAGATAGGCCGTTTGTAGGCGGCGACTCAGGGTCCCGTTGGGATGGGGAGGAAAGGGCTGGTTCCACCCCCATCCGGTGAGGCCCCGTGTGTCTTGTCACTGCAGGCCCAAACCTGACTGTCCAGTGGCCTCTGGAGGATGGCAGTCACCGGGCTGCCAGGGGGAACAGGTCAAGGCACGAAACCTATTCCCACTTGGAATGGCCCAGCACCAGTAACCTATTGCAGGAATAGGACGCATTTCTGCCAAAAGACTTTGGATTCTGAGATTTGTTTCTGAGTCTCTGGGATCATGGCCATTAAGCAGTTTGATCAGGAACCAGAGAGGCCATGCCTCCAATTATATAGCTGAGCTGGAGGTAGTTTGTGGATGTGTCTCCCACATACCTAACTTTTGGCCGTTTACTTTCTTGGTAAACTTTGCCCCAAGTTTTTGGGGTCTGGCCAAAGGCACAGCAGCAATTTTGGGCTATCTGAAAGTCTGACGGTGCCATCAGGCTGCTGATGCACTCTTCTCACAGGTACAGATTGACCTGCTGGCGGTACCATACTCCCTCTATCCGTTTATTAAAGATCTGCTGAGTCTTACCATTTACGAAGTTAGTTATTTTCTGGGCCACTTCTGGGCATAGATCTTGGCTATTGAGCACCAGGTATGTCTAAGTGTCCAAGTATGGCTGGTTAGGGGAATTGACTCTGTTTTTTGAGACTCACTACTGTTTTCTTTGAGACTTACTACTGGAAGTGCCTTCTTATTCCTAGGCAAACTGGTGTAGTTGGTCACCTTATATAGAACTCCTCACTGCCTTGCTCTCCTTCTGCTGCTGCCCTGCGGTATTTGGATGCTGTGGGGTAGTGAACAATGAATGAATGCCTCTTTCTGCAGCAAGACAAACAGATGAGGATATCACCTTGGCTGAAAGTCATCAGACAGAGTTGGAGGCTCTACGAATTGTTAATTCTGACCCTTGCTTGATAAGATGTCTCTTCACTCCAATCCCAGGCTCCCACATGTTATCTCAGTCACAGTGCTCTAATATTCTGCTTCTCTTTGTGGTCCACACCAGTTAGGCTGTTTTGTCAGGAGACTGTGCAGTTATTATTTTTCCAAGCTTAGAAAATGTGATCCAGAGCCAGGAAAGCACCAGAGAGTATTCTCAGCCCTGGCTGCCCAGGGGAATCACCTGGAAAGCTTAAACAAATTGTCAAAACGAGTGGGTGAGAGTTTGATAAGAAACAGGATGTTAGTCTAGCCTTTAAGCATCTCTTCACGAGATATTTTGGGTTATAAAAAGAAAACAGAAACATTATAGAGAGGAAGCCAGACAGACACCACCTTAACCAGATAATCAGAGGTCACATCTTGGAATGAGATGACTTAGTGTCTTGGGCTTCTTATATGACTCCCAGAGCAGGACACTTTATCTCCTCTGTGTAACTCTTGCTCCAAAAGTGTAACTTGGATCTCATAAAGAGGAGCACTATATAAACCTCAGCTTGAAGGAGTCCGCTGATCCTCAAAAGAGTCAGTGTTATGACAAAGACAGAAAGGAGAAATGGTTGAGGATTAATATACACAAGAGGATTTGAGTCCTCCAGAGACCATCTCTTTTTGAAAGTTACCTCTAAGATCCACGAAGGTCACCGATGTACTGTATGACTTGGCAGGTGTGTCTCTGGAATGGTGCCAAAGGTCCCTAATGACTAACCAAGGAGACCTACTTCATTCCCACCTCAGGGACCTCACACTGGTTGTTCCTTAGGTTTGGATGCTCTTCTCCCAGTATCTGTATACTTTATCCAACACCACATTCAATCTAAGTTTCTCAGAGAAGCATTTTTTGGCCGCATCATCTAAATTTTAGCCCTTACTTCTCTGCTCCTCTCAGAGAGCCCGGCAAGCTACAAAGAGTATCTCACTTGCAGGGCAAAGCCTGGTGAGCTACCCATGACGTACTTGATAGTCCAAACACAGTAACAACAAGTCTCACAATGTTACTGGGACCGCTCGAGCAAAATTGATGAACAATGGGAGGGCAGTGCTACTCCTATACTGCCTACTCTCATCTGCTCTGCATCCTCTGTATCACTGTCGACAGCTAATGTTTGACTCTTACTTATTTTATTTATTGTCATTTTATCCTCTTTTAGATAATCATGCCACATTTTTCCTTCCACCGTGATTGGTTTAGGCTCAGTCATGTGATCCACACATGAGATATTATTGAGAAACTATCACAGAAACAGCACGTTCTTTTTTAAGTTAGTCTTCAGTGTGTGAGAATGAAAACTGTTTTTGTTGAGCGCCCGAAAGCAGCCTTAGACCGAAGCCTCAACAGGAGTAGATGGGGTTGAAAACTGAACAGGACCAACCATGAAGAAATTATTGGAGCTTCTGAACCAAAATGTGCCTGGGTAAAAATGCATTGTGACATTTGTCTTTTCAAAGTCAGGTTGAGCTGGTTTTCTATCAATGCTATCTGGAAATTTCCCACCTGATGTATTGAGTAATATTCTGGTCCTGATTTGGCTTTGGATATCTTTGCTTCTGAAATAATGTTGACCCACATTTCTAAGTAACAGGTTACATGTCTCATGTAAATAAACTGATTGGTCTTTGGTTGGTTAGTATAAGGCTAGGAAAAAGATTAACTTCTAGTACTGATGAAATTAAGACACTGGTCTTCTTGACAAGGCACAAACTTCAGAACATGAGAATTAACTAAGACCCCAGTTGAATGATGAGGTGAATGGCTGTAGTGACCTTCTCAGTAGGCATCTGGATAGGATGCCATTTATTGCTATAATATGAAGATGATCTGATGGATGCCGGGCTGCCTGCTTTAGGATCTCTAGGGGATATATGTGATAGATTGATCACAAAATTGTTCCTACTCTTAATCCCTCCCATCAATCTTTTAGTGGAATTCTTTTAGTTCTTCTCATGAAGAGGCAGATTTTATTCTCTACCCCCATGAGTCTGGGCTGGGCTTATGACTTATCAATAGAATGAGGTGACTTGATTGTGTGTCTGGTCTGGTCTGAGCATTTTGTGTGTGTTATTTGCTTTATATGGCTCCAGAAGCCTTGTGAACAAGCCTTGCTAACTTGGTAGAAGAGGAGAGACCATGCAGATGGAAGTCCAGTAATCCCAGCTAAGATTATATCAGGGACCAAACTTCAGTAAATTCTCTCAAAGGTCAGAGATCCCAGCCTAGGGAGAAACAGCCATCTAACTGTATAACCATACTGAACTCAGAAAGCTGCTCAGAGGGCCTGAAGATCCAGGAGAAATGTTAGGTACTGCTTTATATCCTTGGGTCTGGGATGCCATGTTGCATAGTAACACATACATTACTTGATGAGAGTTCTCAGTTCTAGCTCCTATCTCAATTCTAACTCTGTCAGCCTGGGGAAGGAAGGACTTTTATATCTGTAATTCTATAGTTTTAGTGTTGTCTAGCCCAGTTCTGAAAGCAGTTGCAACCCCCCCCCCCCAACGTGGAAATACTGCAGGTGTCTTGTATACCCAGATCCTGAGCCCATCCAGCCTGCCCTTCAGCAGCTAGCTCATCTTGGGCACTGGTGTAGAACAATGCCCAATTGTAGAACAATGGTAAGCTCCCGTTTTGGCAGACTGCTCAAGTGAGGAGGTTCTGAGATGTGGGCATTGGGTGGGGTGGGGGCCCAGGGAATCTTCATAGCTGCTGTCAAAGACACGGAGGAAATAAAAAAAGCATCAAGTTTTCCGAACACTCCATTTGCACTATATTAAATGAAACCCAGGTCCATTGAGAGTGGTGTTTGTTCTGGATTCAGCTGTGCTCTGCTCAGAGACTGGCCTGTGGGACAACCTGTCACAGACACGCAGGTGTCTGGTTTGAGACGGAGGACTCCCTCCAGCTCTCTTGTGAGCCAGCCAGTCTTGTAATTGAAGGTGAGCCTGACCCCAGCACTCTAGGGCTTGGGGGAAAGGCTGCTCAGCCTGGCCCTGGAGTGCGCTCCATACCCACAGTGTGTCTATCTTCCTGCATGTGGACATTGAGGCTTATATTTTGGTCCCTCCTTTTTGACCTCCTGGGATGGGATGCCAGGGTTCCCCATCTCAAGTGCACTGACAATTAAGCAACAACACTGGCACATAGAAACTTGCTGCCTATTTTTCCAAGGGACTGTTTTCTCTTGAGACAATTCCGACTGAACAAAAATTCTTTGTGCATTTGATGGTTGAAGCATAGCAGAAAACGATCCATGAAAGGTGCAAGAGAAAGAGATTATCACTGTTATTGTAGCATTGATCCAGAAGCAACAGTCAATGAAATTTTAAGAAAAAAAGAAATAAGTATCAATATTAGAAAGGAGAAAACAAAATTATCATTATATGCAGTTGATACTATCACATACAAACCAAGAAAATTGATGGAAAATTATTAGACACAATAAAAGAATAATAAGGTGGCTAGTTATAAAATCAATAGGTAAAATCAATGGCTTTTTATCTTTAACTTTTTATTGTGAAATTTATCATATATACAAAAGTATATCTGTATAAATATAATTAAAATATATACAATTTATTGGTTCATCCTTCCTTACTGCTTCTGTAGAAAAAAATTAAAGGAGACGATAGAGGCAAAAATTCTGATCATCTGCAATATTTATCATCTTTTAATCTGGCTTTGCTATTCAGAAGTGTCGCAGGCAAAAATTCATTTTTCTGGGACTTTTAAAGAATTGAGCTGTCTTCCTATTTTAAGTTTGTGGTCTTGAAAGTTCGTGGTCTAAAATATCTTTGTGTAATGGATTTCACATTGTTTAGCCTCTTCTTGGTCTTCTTTGGGAATGCCATTCTTTCCCGTGATTTCTCTTACAGCACAGGATCTGCCATTTCTTCTATGCTATTCTGCTTTTTGCTTCTGCAGCTCCTGCTTCATTGTGTCTAATAAAGCAGCTAGTTGAGGATAGTAAAGTAATTTTCCATCTTGAAAGCCTGGTTCCTGTCATTCTTTTGGTTCAATTGAATCTGAATGTCCAATAAATCCATCTGAATTTATACCAAGGTATTTTTCATTGCCAGATTTCAGGGCAATTCTGTAATCAGACGATTTGGCAGGTGTAAACTACTTTGAAGGAAGTGGCTGCCCATCAAAATCTTGAGGTGTAATTCCTAGTGTAAAAGAATAAAGCCATTTTTCAGGGCCAGACAGGTAGTGTAGTGGGCAAGGTGCTTATTTAATCTTAGGCCTGGCACATGGTACCTCAAGGCCCTTTAGGAGTGATCCAAGAACACAGAACCAAGAGTAAACCCTGAGCACAACTTGGGTGTGGCTTCTAAATCTAAACTAAAACAAATTATGGAGACCCAGACAAAGAGAAAATTCCTTTGTCAAGAGCATTCCGTTTTAATCACGTTGATTGCTGTATTGTCACCAATATGTCGTTGTCCATCAGAAGCCAATAAGACCAGGTTAGACTCCTACATTCATTTTCTCTTTGCTTTTTTCCCTCTCTTTCCTTTAGTTTTCAAGAGCACAGATTTTGTGTACTTCACATGAGGGCCGGAGCACTGCCAGGAGTAATTCCCAAGAAATGCCAGGAGTAATTCCTGAGCCAGGAGTAACCCTCGTGCATCACTGGGCGTGACCCCAAAAAAGCAAACAAAAAAAATTAAAATTAAGAGAGAATATTCTTCTGCCCTCCAGAAGTACTCATTGTTAGAAAACAAATGACTTATAGTGTTGCCACAGTTGCATTTATTAGGGAATTAATCACACATTGCTAATTTTGCTATTTTAATTTGCTTCTTTCTAGTTTTTTTCTAAATCCTCTATTTTGGCCATGAAGCCATAGTTTATTCATTGTTATATTTATATGCATATAAGGATATGGCTCTGTGTATGTGCCACAGTCTATGTGTATATAAAATCATGTTTAATGTGAGCCATTCCTTCTCTGAAATTCTGACAGTAAATAACCTGAGTTGCTGTTTATACCCAAATAATCCAACTTAGTGTAAAAATTTAAGGCTCTTTTTCTAGAGAATATTGTTCTTGTGTTTGTATAGAATATGTATACACAATGTTTTATTTGTATGAAACATTTTGTACAAATTTATATAAATTTAAACTTTCTGAAATTAAACTCACTGTATTTTCAATAAGACTATTAGTATTTTTGTGGGGTCACATCTGGCACTGCTCAGGATTTACTCCTGGCTCTATGCTCAGGGATCACTCCTGGTGGACTCAGAGAACCACTGTAACCTGGGCCAGCTGTGTGCAAGGCAAGATCCCTCTTTGCTGTTCTATCACTCTGGCCTCAGACTATTGATTTCTTATGTAATTTATTCATCCTTTCTTGTTTGGGAGACTCTGGTACACAGCTGCTATGGATGTTTGTGCAGGGAATTTTTCTAGGTCACAGATCTGGGAGTGGCAGTGCTTTTTCTGGGATATGCACATATTCAGTTTTATAAGAAAACCTAGTTGTCAAAGATGCTGAACCAATTTTTTGTCTACTGGCAGTATCTACAAATTCCCCTTTTCCACATGCTCCCAACATTTGGTATTGGTAGACTCAATTTTTTCCTGTCTGATGAACAGATATTTTGTATATACTGTGGTTTAAAATTTTATTTCTCTGGTTACAAATGGGGATGGACATTTTTCTATATGTTCATTTGAAATTTAGATTTCAATGTTTGTGAAGTGCCTGGTTCATCTTTGATTATTTTTCCAACAGATTTTTTGTTATGTTTTTTTCTCTGCCTTATTCTTAT
This sequence comes from Sorex fumeus, assembly GCF_029834395.1. NCBI lineage: Eukaryota > Metazoa > Chordata > Mammalia > Eulipotyphla > Soricidae > Sorex > Sorex fumeus. Next base: position 65,726,488 of record NW_026606101.1, on the reverse strand, counting down.
TTGTATATAAACATACTTTATATATTGAATAGCTAAATCCTTGACTGGCTTTGGATATATATATGTATATATATATGTATATGTGTGTGTGTAATAAATACATACTTTTCCAACTGTGGCCTATATTTTTCTCTTTCTTAAAGTCACTTTTTGATTATAAGACTTTATTTATTTTAATATAATTGAATTTATTTCATTTTAAGTTTTGCTGTCTTTTGCTAGCTTAATAAATTTATTCCTATCCTGAGGCATTTTTTCCCCTGTTAAACTTTTATGGTTTTAAATTTTATAGCTGAGATTTTAATTTACCTGGAAATTGGTTTTCTATGTGGTGTGAAGTATGTGTTAAATTTCTTTTTTCCCCCCTTTTATTCTCTAAGAATACCCACTGATCCTGTTCTATTTATGGACAAATCTTCCTTTTTACTGGGTTCACAGTTTTGCCTCTGTTGTAAAGGATATAAATATGAATGGGTCTGTTTCTTTATTTTTCAGTTTATTCGTCTTTTTTATCAATATATTATTGTTATAATAATCATAATTTAGTAATAAGTCTTGGTATTTGATAATTGTTGTTATGTTTTGACTGTGGAAGGGGCTCCCAAGCAGTGCTCAGGGCTTCCAAGGGACACTCACAGTGGCATTTGACCAGTGAAACTGAACAGTTCAATGCTAGAGCCTAATGGTAGTGCTGCCAAGGGCCACATCCACAACCAACATCCAGTGGTGCTGCTTGGGAGACCTATTGAGCATGTGAGAAACAGCAAGAAGCCTAGGGCATCAGCAGGTTTTGCTGTGTGATCTTCCCTGATGATATTCAATTCTCTTGTTTATTTACTCATTTTGTTGCTTTTGGACCACACCTGGTTGTGCTCAGGACTTACTCCTGGCACTGTACTTAGGGATCATTTCTGATGGGCTTAGGGGACCATATGGGATGCCAGGGATTGGACCCGCATACAAACCGCATGCAAAGCAAGAGCCCTGCTATCTCTACTATTGATATGGCCTTTACTTGATTCTTTTAAGAGTGTGTTTTAGATACTGTTAATTATCATGCTTTTGTGTAGATTTTAGAAGCATCTTTCAATTTGTGTGCACATACATACTCAAGCACATATGCAAACAGAATGGGAAGAGCCAGTACTTTTAAAAACTGACTGTAAAATTTCAAACTGAGCAAAACGTCTCTTCATTTATGTAAATTTTAAATAAAGTTTTATAATTTTCAGCACAGAAGACTTAAAACATTTTGTTAGGTACCTTATTTTTTGATATCTTAAATGGTTGTTATCATTTAAAAATTCATTTTATAATGGTTTATTGCTGGGAGACAGAAATGCAATTGATTTTGTAAATTGGTTTTTAAGCACAATTAACAAGATTGATTTAATATAGAGGTATTTAGAAATGTTTACTAATTAATTATAGAGTATAGATTTTTTAAGCATTCATGGAACATGTACAAATATTAACTATTCTGTAGTTTGCAGGACAACTTGAAATCTCAAGAATCTCTCTCATATACTCTACATTATATGCTCATAATTTAAACATAATTAAGAAGAACCCTTGAGATCAATGCTTATGTGTTTGGAGAATGTAAGACATTTCTAAATTGAAGAAATTTCAAAACGAGAAACAAAAACAATACTCAAAATTAAATATCAGTGAAAATACCAGATCTCAAAACTTGTGTGATAACTCAAACAACATTTAAAGAGAAATCACATAAGTATCTTTAAATATTATAGAAGTCAAGTTTGAATAAAATTATTTTTTTTTTTTTGCCCTCCCGTTGATCGTCGATTTGCTCGAGCGGGCCCAGTAACGTCTCCATTGGAGACTTTGTTGTTACTGTGTCTGGCATATCGAATACTCTCGGTAGCTTGCCGGGCTCTCCGAGAGGGGCGGAGGAATCGAACTCGGGTCGGCCATGTTGGCCGCTTGTAAGGCGAACGCCCTACCCGCTGTGCTATCGCTCCGGGTAGGGCATTTGCCTTACAAGTGGCCAACATGGCCGACCGGAGTTCGATTCCTCAGCCCCTCTCAGAGAGCCCGGCAAGCTACTGAGAGTGTATTGCCCGCACGGTGACGTATTCAATATGCCAAACACAGTAAAATTATTTAGGGACTTAGAAATAGAATAAAATAATAGAAGTAATGAGATATAAAGATAAAAGCAGAAACTGAAGGAACATAAAACAAATATAGGATAAAAAAGATTAACAGCAACAAAAATTTATTTTTTAAAATGTATCCAGAAAATTAAAACAATAGCATGAAATATGTACTCTTACAAATCAAGGACGCTGTCTCGTTTGCCAAGGTGTCAAAAATCAGATGGGTTGGTCACGTAATGAGATTTAAGGACGACTGCTGGACTAGAGCTGTTACCGACCGGATTCCACTGGGTGTCAAAGGACTGTGTGGCTGCCCACCTACCAGATGGTCAGACTTCTTCATCAAGATCATGAACGATTGGTTTGAGGCTCTTCGTGTTCCTAGAACGAACAGATGCCATTGGGCTACACTAGCATGTGACAGGGACAAATGGAGACGTTACTGGTGCCCGCTTGAGCAAATCGACAATTAATGGGAAGTCAAGTGATCAAGTGATCCAGAAAATAATAAAACACAAAATTCTAAATGTAAAATGGAAATTTAAAATAACAATGTATGTTGTAAAAAACTAATAAAACAATAGCATGAAATATGTATTCTTACAAATTTTGAAACTTTCTTTTTAGGGGGTATGGTGCTGGCAGCAGGTCAATCTGTACTTGTGAGGTGAGTGCATCAGCAACCTGATGGCGCCGTCAGACTTTCAGATACCCCAAAATTGCTGCTGTGCCTTTGGCCAGACCCCAAAAACTTGGGGCAAAGTTTACCAAGAAAGTAAGGTATGTGGGAGACACACCCACAAACCAACTCCAGCTCAGCTGTGTAATTGGAGGCATGGCCTCTCTGGTTCCTGATCAAGCTGATTAACGGCCATGATCCCAGAGACTCAGAAATGAATCTTAGAAGTCAAAGACTTTTGGCAGAAATGCATCCTGTTCCTGTAGCAGGTAACTGGTGCTGGGCCACTCCAAGTGGGAATAGGTTTCATGCCTTGGCCTGTTCCCCATGGTGGCCCGGTAACCGCCATCCTCCAGAAGCCACTGGACAGTCAGGTTTGGGCTCGCAGTGACGAGACATTTGGGGCCTCACAGGATGGGGGTGGAGCCGTCCTTTTCTTCCCCATCCCAACGAGACCCCGAGTCGCCACCCACGAATGACCTCTCTGGCTCCTGATCAAGCTGATTAATGGCCTTGATCCCAGAGACTCAGAAACAAATCTCGAAACCCAGAGACTTTTGTCAGAAATGCGCCTGGACCCCACAGTAGGCTACTGTTGCCAGACCACCCCAGGGGAAAGGGTGCTGTCCCTCCTCCTGCTCCCCCTAGGTGGCTCGGTGGCTACCATCTTCCAGAGGTCATTGGACAGTCAGGTTTGGGCCCGCAGTGACGAGACACGCAGGGCCTCACGGGATGGGGGTGGATCCGGCCTTTTCCTCCCCACACCAATGAGACCCCGAGTCACCGCCCACAAATGGCCTCTGTGGCTCCTGATCAAGCTGATTAACGGCCATGATACCAGAGACTTAGAAACAAATCTCAGAACCTAGTGGCTTTTGGCAGAAATGCGTCCGGACCCACACTAAGTTACTGTCACTGGGCCACCCCAGGGGGGAGAAGAGTGCTGTCCCTCCACCTGCTTCCCCTAGATGGCTCGGTGGCCGCCATCCGCCAGAGGCTATTGGGCAATCAGGTTTGGGCCCTCAGTTATGAGACACACGGGGCCTCATGGGATGGGGGTGGAGCCGGCCATTTCCTTCCCGTCCCAACAAGACTCTGAGTCACAGCCCATGAACAGCCTTTCTGGCTCCTGATCAAGCTGCTTAACGGCCATGATCCTAGAGACTCAGGAACAAATCTCGGAACCCAGCAAGTTTTGACAGAAATTCCTCCAGATTTAATTGTTGAACTTTTGGAATTTCAAAATCGTGCAGCCACTACTGCTGTCATGTGGCATCATATGTTATTCATAACCAGCAATAGAAAACAAATTGTCTACTGTTGCCTTTTCAGCAGATCTGAGTGTTGGGATAAAATCCCAAATAATAATGGTGGGTCTGGTTGTCAAAATATTGAATGTAATCAAAGTAGAGAGAGAGAGAGAGTAATGTGGAAATCATCTGCCCCATAGGTAGGGTGAGGGTGAGGGATGGGAGTATACTGGGGTTTTTGGTGGTGGAGAATGGGCACTGGTGAAGGTACGGGTGTTTCATTGTGTGACCGAGACTTAGACCCGAAAGCTTTGTAACTGCTCTCACGGTGATTTAATAAATAAAATTATAAAAAATGAAAAAAAAAGTAAGGTGGAGTTCATGTCCAATTCAATCAGCTAATCCAGTGGCTGAATAAATAGCAGTACTCCTACATAATAAAAACTTTCTTTTCATTATTTGTTTCAGTATAATTGAGATAACATTTATTATAGTGCCAATGTTCATAGTTTTGGGATACAAAATAACCACACCTTCACCTTCACTCAGGGAAGTGCCAAGGACCCTGTACCACTGTCTTAATTTTCTTCTACTTAAAAAAAATTATTTTTGCATCTCATGTGACTGTGCTCAGGGCTTACTCCTGTCTGTGCACTCAAGGGCCACTCTTAGTGTGGCTTCGGGATTAAACCCAGGTCATTTTCATACCTTACCCACTGTACTGTCTCTTTGGCCCTGCTTTTGCTTTCTCAGTGCCAGAGAATCTTTCTTAGTTTTGGGGTGAAGAGATGAAGCTCAAAGTTACAAAAGGTTTTATCACTCAATTAAAATAGAACTTGAAATTCAAGTAGTAAAAACTTTGAAAATTTCATTTTCCCCTTTCCCCCATCTCTTGTTGCAATGAAGTTGTACACATTTTTATTGTGGTGGTTACTGAGGATTACACATCATGTTGTGGTGCTCACACATTCTGTGAAAGTGCTAGTGAGAGATCTCACTTCCTTAGTTTTGTTGCTTGCACACAGGAGCACTGAGCATTGTGCTCTTGAATCGTGTTGCTCACACACATTCTGGTGTAGTGTTTACAGAATTCACTGTAGTGCTCACTTACATGCTCATCAGCACTGCTCACAGGTCATGGGGTATGCACATGTGTTTTATTCAGTTGTGGAGTCTAGCACTTTTGGTGCTTACACAAGCCTGGCTGTACTGTGACTGGGAATTGCTGTTCTTCCAGGGGGCTCAGAGGTATCTAAGACAGGAGATCTCCCAGGATTGTGTTTAACACACTTGACAGCACCAGAGATGAAACTTTCAGCCTAATATGTGTAAAGCCGGCACTTGATTCTCTGTACCTTCTCAATCATAGAGCATTCTAAATGAGGTCTGGAAGATGCTCAAGAATCAGAGTCCATGCTCTGAATGTGGGAGCCCCAGGTTTGATCTGTTGCACCACACAATAAGATGGTTTTAAAGGCCAAATCCAACAAGCAAACAACCCCCAAGCAAAACAAAACAGAAAAACAAAAAACTTCTAAATCAATTAAGACCAGAATAGAAAAATGGTTTTCCCAGATACTGTAGCTTTCACCTTTTACTATTCAAAATAATTCAAGAACTTTCGCATATTTGGGTTTTTATTTACCGTCTGACCTAAATGTTTAAATTTAAATATACTTAACTCTTGGTAGTTATTACTATCACACAATCACAAATCATCCTGTTATTCGTCGATTGCCTCGAGCAGGCCCCAGTAACGTCTCCTTCATCCTGGCCCTGAGGTTATATTCAAGGCTCTTTAGGAGAATGAGACCCATCATTGTTACTGGTATTTGGCATATTGGGTACACCACAGGGAGTTTGCCAGACTCTGCCGTGTGGGCAGGCTATATTCGGTAGCCTGCCAGTTTGTCAAAGTAGGAATGAGATGTCATAATAAGGTGTCACAGGGCCGCGGTTCCGGGAGCTGGTTTTTATAGTCTCAGAGTCTTGGCCGCTGATGGGATTACACGGCGCCAGGGGGCCAGTTGGTGGGTGTGACCCCTGCCTACTGGAATTTGGAGGATCTGGGTGGAGGATGCTTGACTTCAATCCAAGTAGACTTGGAGATCTTGGTCCCGGAACCCACGTGGCTTTGTCCCTCTGCCGGCACCTTCAGGTGTGCGGAGAGTGGTCTCAGCATGGTGGTGGCTGGTCCTGGAGGTCTTCGGCTGCCGGGGCCCTGGTCAGGGCGGGGAGGAAAGCTCAACCTGCTCCCCTCCAAGGGGCCCCCGGCGATGAATAGCCAGGTGCCGGGGCAGGAGACTGCACTCTTCTCCTCCGGGAGCTGGTTTTTATAGTCTCAGAGTCTTGGCCGCTGATGGGATTACACGGTGCCAGGGGGCCAGTTTGGTGGGTGTGACCCCCGCCTACTGGAATTTGGAGGATCTGGGTGGAGGATCCTCAACTCCAATCCGAGTAGGCTTGGAGATCTCGGCCCCGGAACCCACGTGGCTTTGTCCCTCTGCCAGTACCTTCAGGTGTGCAGAGAGTGGTCTCAGCATGGTGGTGGCTGGTCCTGGAGGTCTTCGGCTGCCGGGGCCCTGGTCAGGGCGGGAAGGAAAGCTCCCCTCTTGGAGGGGAGCGGGTTGAGTTATTACTATTAATATTTAAATGTTGGAGTACTGCTTTTTATTCAGCCATTGATTAAGCTGATTGAATTGGGCATTAACTCCACATTACTTTTTTCTTTTTTTTTAATTGAATCACCGTGAAATACAGTTACAAAGCTTTCATGTTCGAGATTCAGCCAAACAATGATCGAACATTCATTCCTCCACCAGTGCACACTTTTCACCACCAGTGTCCCCAGTATGTGTCCCCCCCCCCCCCACTCCCACCCCATCCCAGTCCTCACCCTGCATCCATGGCAGGCAATTTCCCCAATACTCTTTCTATACTTGTGGACATTATGTTTTGCTTGAATTTTTCCACCACCATTCAAGCCTGCCTGCCAGGGGCAGATGCTAGATATTTATTGTCCATTGCACATTTTGAATATCTTGGTTGCCGCAGCCACGTGTTTCTGAAATCCTAGATTGTAAATCGTTGGGTTCCAGAGACATTTCTGTAGGGCACTATTCATTATGGGATTCAATTGGGCGTTTCTGGACCAGGGCTGTTGGTACACTAAGATGACGCCTGGAGGAACTTTGTGGGTGTGGCATCCAGGCTGATGAGTGGACAGGGAGCTGGGAAGGGATAGTCCTCTGCCCCCATGCGACATGGAGATTTAGCCTGGAACCTGCATACTGGGTCTTGCTTGTGGAAGCTCTTGGTCACTGGGATTCCATCTGGAGTAGGCAGGGAGACTGCAACTGCTCCATCTGGGGTGCCCCGATGAAATTGGCTTGTTATGGGGCCTGGACAGATCTCCAGCTCTGTGGTGTTTTCCGGGACTCTGGAAGTTGCTGTGGTTCTGGACCAGGGCTGTTGGTGCACTAAAATGGCACCCAGAGGTACATTGTGGGGGTAACAGCCAGGCCAATGAGCGGGCTGGGAGCCAGGGAGGAACAGCGTGGCACCTCTGCCACCATGCGGCATGGAGATTTAGTCTTGGAACCTGCATACTTGGGCCTTACTTGTGGGAGCTCTTGGTCACTGGGATTCCATCTGCAGTAGGCGGGGAAACTGTACTTGCTCCATTTGAAGTAGCCTGGTGAAATTGGCTTGGTATGGGGCCTGGAGTAGTTCTGTGGTGTCTTCCGGGACTCACTGCTGTGTCTCTGGCTTTTGACCTCTTTCGAGATTTACTTATGGGTCTCTGAAGCAAGGCCAGTAATAGAGTTTACAGGGTGGGACCGAAGTTGATTTGGAGGGGTGACTGTCAGTGCTTCCATGAATGTTGGGAAGTGGGGGAAGGTAGCCCACTCCAAATCTGTGAAAGCCTGGAGATTTCAGTGACAAAACCCGCATACCCAAATTTTCAGCAGATTATATCTTGGTGACGTCCGTCCTGAGATGGTGGAGTCAGGCCAGGGGTATGGCGGTGATTTTGAATTGTGGAAGCAAGCGGCTGCTGGGGGCTCTACTTGGGCAGGTACAGGCCAACCTGCCCCCCTCCGACTTACCCCAGTCTGTGCTGAGATATGGACTAACTTCCAGAGTTTCTTTCCTTATATCCTGACTTGATCATTAATCACTATTTGGATGGATGTCTAGATATTTTAGTCAAAATTTTCGTTCTTCTTTTCCTCTAGGGTGGGGCAGTGACTTCCAACCAGTGCTCAGGAAATTTGGGAATCATTCCCTATAATACTAGGCCAACTGGGTCAGACAGCTTAATAGTCCAGCATAGTAGAGCCAGAGATCATAAGAGTTACACCCAATAGTACCTAGATGATCATGTGGTACTAAGGATCATACTAGGCTCCTTGTTACAGAAGACAAGCACTCATAACCCCTGCACTATTTCCTTAGACATGGTCCAATTGTTGCAGTATTTAGAGCAGGATCTGTCTGAGCTACTTAGTCAACCATTACAGGAAGTGTAAGTCAGTTGATTTTTGACTCTTTTTTTTATAGTATGAATTTATTTATTATTATTATTTAAATTTTTCTAGTTGAATCAATATGAGATAGTCCCTTACAAAGCTGTTACCAGTGTACATTTTCAGCACCAATGTCCCCAGTTTCCCTCCCACCTGCCTCTCCTTTCCCGCAGTATACCTATTTATTATTTTTAAAAAGCCATATTAATAAAGGTAGTCCTTAGACAGGCTCATTAAGAACAGAGAAAATCTTAGTAAATAGGTTAAAAAACAAAATGGTAGAAGTTGCAACAGATATTGCAGAAATACAAAGGATCATGAGATTGCTATGAAAAGTGATAAAAAAAGTAAAAGATATCGATGAATGGCAGAAAATATACACACACTAAAGGATAATAGGAAAGATATATAAATAACTCATAAATATCAAACAAAAATAACAATCCTATCATAAAATAGAGGCAAGATCTGTATAGACCAAAGAAGACATATAGATGGCCAGTAAGCCCATAAAACAAAGCTCGGTATCACTTATTTTCAAGGATATTAACATAAATAAAAATGAAGTTGAATTGCTACCTCACTACTGTACAAGCAATCTACATCTATGAGTATTATAATAAGGATAATTCTGAGGACTTTAAGTATACTGGTTAACTCATTATAGAAGGCTCCTAAGAGGTGTTTACCGCTAGTATCACTGTCACTGTCCTCCCGTTGTTCATTGATTTGCTTGAGCGGGCCCAGTAACATTGTGAGACTTGTTACTGTGTTTGGCATATTGAATATGGCACGGGTAGCTTGCCAGGCTTTGCCGTGCAGGCGAGATACTCTCAATAGCTTGCTGGGCTCTCCGAGAGGGGTGGAGAAATAGAACTCGGGTCAGTCATGTTGGCTTCATGCAAGGCAAACATCCTACCCCCCCCCCCCCCCCCGCTGTGCTATTGCTCCAGCCCACTGCTAGTATACAAATGAAAAAAAATTTGTTTCTGGGTCACAACCAGCAGTTGTTCAGGGCTTGCTCCTGGTTCTGTGCTTAGGGATCGCTACTGGAGGGCTCAGGATTCTGTTTCCTTCCTCTGACCACCCCATACCCTTGTCCTAGCAGTTGGCTCTCTATTTTGTGTTGTGGCTTCCCATATTTATGTGATTTCTTACTTGTGGTCCCTTGGAATATATTGGGGCCCCATAGGGGGGGATATATGGATTCTGGCTGAAAAACACTAAAGAATATACTATATCATTAATAATGGTTTTTATGGGCTTTGAAGATGAATGACATTTTATTGACTTTTGTTCTATATCTGTGCTATTCAAAAATTAATCTCTAGCTATATTTTAGTGTTTAAACAAGTTAATTAAAATTAAATAAAATTAAAATTAGTCCCTCAGTCTCTGAAGCTACATTTTTAGTGAGCTGAATGTCCACAGGTGGTTAATGGATACTTCATTGAATAGTAAAGATATAGAACATTTCCATCATTATTGAGAAACTTCTATTGGATAGCGTACTCCTTAGAGTTCAATAGTGCTTGAATTTTTTATAAAACACATGTATTCATGATTTACTTTTGTAATTAAATAAGAAAGATCAATAATAGAATAAAAGTGTTTATTAAAGTAGAAATCCCCAGAATCCGCTGCTATTTGACTTTACTGTCTTCGCCCTCCCCACCCCAAACTGGAATCACTTCTAGAGTCTACTTCTCCTACCAACGAAATATTTTGGCATTTAAAAGAGACACAATACATAAATTCATGACAAGCTCATTATAGTAAAACCAAGATGGATTTCCAGGAAATTTAATCTACATAACAGCTACAATTCCTCTTGATTATTTGGAAACATTTACAATGTTTATTGTTTCCAAGACATGTTAACCAAATCATGTACAATTAATAAAGTATTTCTTGGAAATATGTTGGTAAAATATTGATATTTAATTTTACAAAGGATCAAAGTAATTTTAAATTTCTGTGACTTTTGAAGATGGAAATGGGGAAATTTGCTTAAAAAGTACAATTTTCATTTGTGAAACATACATAGAATCATGGAAATGGGCACTAAAAATGTCTTCATTATCAATTTATTCTGGAATTATAAAGCTTCTGTCTTATCTTTTAGTTTTTCTAACAAAGAATTGACGATGCTTAATCTGAACATGACTAAATTTCTAATAACTCATGCTCTGTCCTGTGGAATGAGTAGATTTATTTGAGTGACTACAGTGGTAAGACTAGACTCAATGGGTAAGAATCAACTGCAAAATATTTTAGCAATTGAATTCCAACAAAGAAACAATTGGGAACACAATATGAGGAGTTCTTCCCAGGTACCAAAGGAGTTCAGGCAGAATTTCAAAAACGTAGGTGCTGGACAGAGAATTTCTCTGTTGGAGAGGAATCTAATAGAATGACCTTCTCATTGTTACATTTTCAAATCTTATGGTCTTCTTGCATTGTATTCTCTTGGGACTGCCACCACTTGTACCTATTATTAAGCTTGGGCTAAGTTATTTTCCAATAACAAACAATCCTCAATCAGTGGCTCTGGTAAAAAAGACTTATTTCTCCATTCACACGGAGGTTTAGCTCCACAGTATGTCAGCAATAGTTCTGCCTCACCTTTTATTTTCAGAATCAGGAAAGAAGCAGCAACTATCTGGATCATTGATTGACCTCTTGTAAAAAAAAATAAACAGAAATATTGCTGAACCACAAAATAGCTTAAAATCTTTAACTCTTAAACTTGTACTTACATTTGAATGGGCAAAACATGTCATGTGTGCACCTCATTGGGGTAGGAACTACAAGAATGGGCACCATATACTTGAGATTGACAATAATACATACTATACAACTGAAAAGAGAGAAGAATACAAATGTGAGTCTAAAATAAATTGGAATGAAGGCACACATCAAATGGAAGTGAATCCCAGGATTAATCTTTCTCAGTTTTCTCTCCCTCCTCCCTCTCTTTTTCCCTTTCTTGAATTTTTCTCCTTAATTCATTACTACTTTAAAGCATGTTCAATACTATACAATGAGGTAAGTCTGATGATACATAATATAAATTCTTGTCTCAGATGAACACACAATATAGTGGAAAATATGAGCAAACACATTTATGAAAAACCATGTCAAGTAATGGAAATTATGCAAATTTGTAAACCTCTGAATATACAAAGGAAGGGCATCTAGTCTAGAATCCACTGGGAGAAAGAGCAGTAGTTTATGGAAGTCCTTAAAGAGACCTTAAACTGAGAGTTAGCATAAAAGAATCATATTATTCTTTTCATTAAAAAAAGACAGACTTGGGCCCACCTCTCGGCAACAAAGCTGAAGGTCTCCTATTCCAACCAGGTACAGCTCGTCCCCAGGGCCCGGGACTCTCTCTGGGCATGTGCAGCTAGCTCGATCTCCTAGAAAGCTGGTTTTCTCCCCTGATCTGTGCGGGACAGGAACAGAGGCCCACCTCTTGGCAACAAAGCTGAACGTCTCCTATTCCAACCAGGTACAGCCTGGCGTTCAGTGCCAGGGACCCTTTTCGGAGCCACGGCTGCTAACGCGGCCACGAAATATTCTCCCACTACATATGTCATAGGAACCATAAGCTACCCTCTTAGATGGAATCTTCTCTATTTTAGCTCAGCCACTAGAAACACTGTAGCCAATAACTCATAAGCCTATCTCAACTCACACTGCATATCAAGCAGAATAGTAACAGTGAACGTGAAGGACTAAACCACACTTGTCACAATGGTAAAGCAATGCAAAAGCCCACCAAACTTTCTTATTGAAGAGTCTAGCCCAGATGACACCAACAGTACTGTAGTGTTAGACAACCTCTCTGACAAGGAATTCAGAAGGGAGCTACTTAGGATGCTTAGGGAACTAAAAGAAACAATGGAAAGCAATGCCAATAGAAGACAAGAGGATTTGAAGGCAGAAATGAGGAAAATGCAATTGGAAATGTCAGACCTGAAAAATCTCGTAGGCGAATTGAAAAACTCAGTGGAAGGCCTCAGTAGCAGAGTAACAGCTGCTGAGAACAGAATCAGTGAGCTCGAAGATGAAGTTCAGAGACTCTCCAGAAAAGAGCAGAAAATGGAAAAGAGACTCACAATTCGGGAACAGATGGCAAGAGAAGATCGTGATGAAGCCAAGAGGGGTAACATAAGAATTATTGGAGTCCCAGAGGGACAGGAAGAAAACCTTGATGAAGAAGAAACTGTCAAAGACATCATTGCTACAACGTTTCCAGAGCTGAAGAAAACTTGTGACCACATTCAGGAGGCCCGAAGGGTACCAGCTAGAAGAAATCCGAATAAAAACACCCCAAGACACATTCTGATCAAAATGACCAAAACCTTAGACAGAGACAAAATCCTGAAAGCAGCAAGATCGAAGAAAGAAATCTCTAACAAAGGAGCATCCTTAAAATTCACAGCTGATTTTTCTGATGAAACCCTCATGGCCCGAAAACAGTGGTGGGACATAGTGAAAAAACTCAATGAAATAAATGCCTCTGCAAAAATACTTTTCCCAGCGAGACTCTCATTCATAATAGAAGGAACAACACACAGTTTCACAGACAAACAACAGCTCAGGAACTTCATAGACTCAAAACCATGGTTACAAGAACAACTAAATGGGCTACTTTAAGGCAAGACAGGCCCCTCAAATACACCAAATTTCAACAGAACAATGGGACAAAATCCCATAACAATAATCTCTCTCAATGTCAATGGGCTAAACACACCAATTAAAAGACATAGAGTGGCAGGATGGATTAGAAAAGTGAACCCAACATTCTGCTGCCTGCAAGAAACGCATCTCAATAGTCAAAGCAAACACAGACTCAGAGTCAAAGGCTGGAAAACAATCCTACAGGCAAACAGCCCCCATAAAAAAAGCTGGGGTAGCCACCCTAGTATCAGACCACATCGATTTTAGAGTAAAGAAGGTCATAAGAGACAGTGAAGGCCATTTCTTATTGATCAAAGGATCTGTACAACAGGAAGAACTTACAATAATGAATGTATATGCACCTAATGAGAGACCAGCAAAGTACTTAAAACAACTACTCATAGATTTGGAAAAAGATATCAATAGCAATACAATACTAGTGGGAGACTTCAACACCCCTTTGTCACCTCTTGATAGATCAACCAGACTCAAGCTTAGCAAGGACATACTTCATCTGAGGGAAACAATGGAAGAAAGGGACTTATTAGATATATACAGGACACTTCATCCTCAAAAAGCTGAATACACATTCTTCTCATGCGTACATGGAACATTCTCCAGGATAGACCACATGCTGAGCCACAAAACATGCCTCCATAAAATTAAGAAGATAGAGATTGTATCAACAATCTTCTCAGACCATAATGCGCTTATGTTAGAAGTAAATCACACACAAAAACAGAAAACTAAATCAAACACCTGGAAATTAAACAGTGCGCTATTGAACAACGAGTGACTTAGAAAGGAAATCAAAGAAGAAACCAAAAGATTCCTAGAAACGAATGAAAATAAGAACACGAGTTACCAAAACTTATGGGACACAGCAAAAGCTGTATTAAGAGGAAAGTTTATAGCTCTACAAGCATTCCTCAGGAAGGAGGAGCGAGCACACATAAATAACCTAACCTCACAGCTTAAGAGCTTGGAGAAGGACCAACAAAAGGAGCACAACCCGAACAGGAAAAAGAAAATAATAAAACTCAGAGCAGAGATTAATGAGATGGAGACCCAAAAAACAATCCGAAAGATCAATGAAACCAAGAGCTGGTTCTTCGAGAAAATTAACAAGATCAATAAGCCTCTAGCAAAACTCACAGAGAAAGGGAGAGAGAAAACCCTAATAAACCGAATCAGAAATGAAAACGGGGTCATTACAACAGAAACTACATAAATTCAAAGGATCCTCAGGGAGTACTTTGAGAAGCTTTCTGCCACAGAACATCAAAACCTCGAGGAAATGGATAAATTCCTAGACTCCTACAGACTCCCAAGGCTGAACCAAGAAGACCTGGAATACCTAAACAGACCTATCACCATCAAGGAAATTGAAATGGTAATAAAAAGTCTCCCCAAGCACAAAAGTCCTGGCCCGGATGGATTCACTAGTGAATTCTTCCAAATCTTTAAAGAGGACTTACTCCCGATGCTCTTTAAGCTTTTCCACGAAATTGAAATATCAAAAACACTTCCGAACAGTTTCTATGAAGCAAATATCACACTGATACCAAAAGCAGACAGAGATACCACAAAGAAAGAGAATTACAGGCCGATATCCCTGATGAACACAGATGCAAAGATCCTCAACAAACTACTAGCAAATAGAATCCAACTACTCATCAAAAAGATCATACACCATGACCAAGTAGGATTCATCCCAGGGATGCAAGGATGGTTTAACGTTCGGAAATCAATCAACATAATCCATCATATTAACAAAAGAAAAGATAAAAAGCATATGATCATATCAATAGATGCAGAGAAAGCATTTGACAAGATCCAGCACCCCTTTATGATGAAAACCTTAGCCAAAATTGGTATAGAGGGAACTTTCCTCAACATAGTTAAAGCCATCTACCAGAAGCCTACAGCAAGCATCATTCTCAATGGGGAAAAACTGAGAGCCTTCCCTCTAAGATCAGGGACGAGACAAGGATGCCCACTCTCCCCACTGCAGTTCAATATAGTACTGGAAGTACTTGCAATAGCGATTAGGAAGAAAAAGATATTAAGGGCATTCAGGTAGGAAAGGAAGAAATCAAGCTCTCACTATTCGCAGATGATATGATACTATACGTAGAGAACCCAATAACCTCCACCAAAAAACTCCTAGAAACAATAGACTTGTATAGTAAAGTTGCAGGCTATAAAATCAATACCCAAAAGTCCATGGCTTTCCTATACGCAAACAGTGAGAGAGAAGAAAGCAACATGAAAAAAAAATCCCGTTCACAATTGTGCCCCAGAAAATCAAGTACCTAGGAATCAGCTTAACTAAGGAAGTAAAGGACCTGTACAAAGAAACTTACAAAACGCTACTTCAGGAAATAAAAGAGGACACTAGGAAATGGAAAGATATCCCCTGCTCATGGGTCGGGAGACTTAACATTGTCAAAATGGCAATACTACTGAAAGCATTGTATAAATTCAATGCAATCCCTATAAGGATACCCATGACATTCTTCAAAGAAATGGAGCAAACACTCGTGAAATTTATATGGAACACAAAGCCCCCACAAATAGCTAAAGCAGTTCTTGGGAAAAAGAAAATGGGAGGAATCAACCTCCCTAACTTCAAACTCTACTACAAAGCAGTAATAATTAAAACAGCATGGTACTGGAACAAAGGCAGAACTGCAGACCAATGGAACAGGGTTGAATACACCGACATCTCCCCTAAATCATATGATCATCTAATCTTTGATAAAGGTGCAAGAAATGTGAAGTGGAGTAAGGAAAGCCTCTTTAACAAATTGTGCTGGCATCACTGGACGGCTAGATGCTAAAAAAATGGGCTCAGAACTCTGCCTAACACCATGTACAAAAGTAAGATCAAAATGTACAAAAGTCAGACCAGAAACCATAAGGTACATTGAAGACAAAGTTGGCAAAACCCTCCATGACATTGAAGTTAATGGTATCTTCAAAGATGCCACGCCACTGGCCGAACAAGTGAAAACAGAGATAGATAAATGGGATTATCTTAAACTAAGAAGCTTCTGCACCTCAAAAGAAAAAGTGACCAAAATACAAATACAGTCTACAGAATGGGAAAGGATATTCGCCGAATAAACATCTGACAAGGGATTGATATCAAGGATATACAAAATACTGGTTGAACTCCACAAGAAAAAAACATCCAACCCCACCCAAAAATGGGGCAATGAAATGAACAGAAACTTTCTCAAAGAAGAAATCCGAATGGCAAAAATGCACATGAGAAAATGCTCTACATCATTAATCATCAGGGAGATGCAGATCAAAACCACAATGAGATACCATCTCATACCTCAGAGACTGGCCCACATTCAAAAGAACAAAAGCAACCGATGCTGGTGCAGATGTGGCGAGAAAGGGACACTCCTTCACTGTTGGTGGGAATGTCAACTGGTTCAGCCCTTCTGGAAAACAGTATGGACGATTCTCAAAAAATTAGAAATTGAGCTCCCATTTGACCCAGCAATACCACTCCTGGGAATATATCCCAGAGAGGCAAAAATGTATAGTCGAAGTGACATCTGCACTTGTTTGTTCATTGCAGCACTCTTTACAATAGCCAGAAACTGGAAGAAACCTGAATGCCCAAGAACAGATGACTGGTTAAAGAAACTTTGGTATAGCTACACAATGGAGTACTATGTAGCTGTTAGAAAAGATGAAGTCATGAAATTTACATACAAGTGGTACAACATGGAAAGTATCATGCTAAGCGAAATGAGTCAGAAAGAGAGGGATAGACATAGAAAGATTGCATTCATCTGGGGGATATAAAGTAACAAATTATGAGATTAATACCCAAGAATAGCTGAGATCAGCACCAGGAGGATTACTCCATATCTTAGAGGCCAGCTGGGCATTCTAGGGGAAAGGGCAGCTCAGATAGAGAAGGGAGCACCAAATAAATGGTGTTTGGAGGATCCTCCCAGGAGGGGAGATGCATGTCGAAAGTAGACTATGGACTGAACATGTTTGCCACTCAATGCCTCTTTTGCAGACCACAACACCCAAAAGAAGAGAGAGAACACAAGGGATTGCCCTGCCACAGAGGCAGGGTGGGATGGGGGGGATGAGGGTGGGGGGGATATTATCCATGGTGGTGGAAAATGGGCACTGGTGGACGGATGGGTATTTGGTCATTGTATAATCGAAACCCAAGCACAAAAAATTGTAAAGAGGTTCGGCCCGCCCCCAAGGGCCTGGGTTCCTCTCTGGGCACGCGCAGCTAGAAACAGCCCCTAGACAGCCGGTTTTCAACCCCTGATCTGCGTGGGACGGGCAAAGAGGCCCAGCTCTGGGCAACAAAGCTGAACTGGCTCCAATTCCAACAGGTACAGCCCGCCCCCAAGGGCCTGGGTTCCTCTCTGGGCACGCGCAGCTAGAAACAGCCCCTAGACAGCCGGTTTTCAACCCCTGATCTGCGTGGGACGGGCACAGAGGCCCAGCTCTGGGCAACAAAGCTGAACGGCTCCAATTCCAACAGGTTCGGCCTGCCCCCAAGGGCCTGGGTTCCTCTCTGGGCACGCGCAGCTAGAAACAGCCCCTAGACAGCCGGTTTTCAACCCCTGATCTGCGTGGGACGGGCACAGAGGCCCAGCTCTGGGCAACAAAGCTGAACGGCTCCAATTCCAAACAGGAGACATTCCCAACTACTCGCCCAGTGCCAGGGACTCTTTCCGGAGCCGCGGCCGCTAACGCGGCCACGAAATATTTTCCCACTACATATGCCATAGGAACCATAAGCTAACTTCTTAGATGGAAACTTCTCTATTTTAGCTCAGCCACTAGAAACACAGTTGCCAATAACTCATAAGCCTATCTTAACTCACACTGCATATCAAGCAGAATAGTAACACTGAACGTGAAGGACTAAACCACACCTCTCACAATGGTAAAGCAACGCAAAAGCCCACCAAACATTCATATTGAAGAGTCTAGCCCAGATGACACCAACAGTACTGTAGTTTTAGACAACCTCTCTGACAAGGAATTCAGAAGGGAGCTACTTAGGATGCTTAGGGAATTAAAAGAAACAATGGAAAGCAATGCCAATAGAAGACAAGAGGATCTGAAGGCAGAAATGAGGAAAATGCAATCAGAAATGTCAGACCTGAAAAATCTCGTAGGCGAATTGAAAAGCTCAGTGGAAGGCCTCAGCAGCAGAGTAAGAGCGGCTGAGAACAGAATCAGTGAGCTCGAAGATGAAGTTCAGAGACTCTCCAGAAAAGAGCAGAAAATGGAAAAGAGACTCACAATTCGGGAACAGATGGCAAGAGAAGATCGTGATGAAGCCAAGAGGGGTAACATAAGAATTATTGGAGTCCCAGAGGGACAGGAAGAAAACCTCGATGAAGAAGAAACTGTCAAAGACATCATTGCTACAACATTTTCAGAGCTGAAGAAAACCTGTGACCACATTCAGGAGGCCCGAAGGGTACCAGCTAGAAGAAATCCGAATAAAAATACCCAAGACACATTCTGATCAAAATGACCAAAACCTTAGACAGAGACAAAATTCTGAAAGCAGCAAGATCGAAGAAAGAAATCTCTAACAAAGGAGCATCCTTAAAATTCACAGCTGATTTTTCTGATGAAACCCTCAAGGCCCAAAAGCAGTGGTGGGACATAGTAAAAAAACTCAATGAAATAAATGCCTCCCCAAAAATACTTTTCCCAGCAAGACTCTCATTCATAATAGAAGGAACAACACACAGTTTCACAGACAAACAACAGCTCAGGAACTTCATAGACTCAAAACCATGGTTACAAGAACAACTAAATGGGCTACTTTAAGGCAAGAAAGGCCCCTCAAATACACCAAATTTTAACATAACAATGGGACAAGTCCCATAACAATAATCTCTCTCAATGTCAATGGGCTAAACACACCAATTAAAAGACATAGAGTGGCAGGATGGATTAGAAAAGTGAACCCAACATTCTGCTGCCTGCAAGAAACGCATCTCAATAGTCAAAGCAAACACAGACTCAGAGTCAAAGGCTGGAAAACAATCCTACAGGCAAACAGCTCCCATAAAAAAGCTGGGGTAGCCATCCTTATATCAGACCACATCGATTTCAGAGTGAGGAAGGTCATAAGAGACAGTGAAGGCCATTTCTTATTGATCAGAGGATCTGTACAACAGGAAGAACTTACAATAATAAATGTATATGCACCTAATGAGAGACCAGCAAAGTACTTAAAACAACTACTCATAGATTTGGAAAAAGACATCAATAGCAACACAATACTAGTGGGAGACTTCAACACTGCTTTGTCACCTCTTGATAGATCAACCAGACTCAAGCTTAGCAAGGACATACTTCATTTGAGGGAAACAATGGAAGAAAGGGACTTAGTAGATATATACAGGACACTTCATCCACAAAAAGCTGAATACACATTCTTCTCAAGCGTACATGGAACATTCTCCAAGATAGACCACATGCTGAGCCACAAAACATGCCTCCATAAAATTAAGAAGGTAGAGATTGTATCAACAATCTTCTCAGACCATAATGCGCTGAAATTAGAAGTAAATCACACACAAAAACAGAAAACTAAATCAAACACCTGGAAATTAAACAGTGCACTATTGAACAACGAGTGGATTAGACAGGAAATCAAAGAGGAAATCAAAAGATTCCTAGAAATGAATGAATATGAGAACACGAGTTACCAAAACTTATGGGACACAGCAAAGGCTGTGTTAAGAGGAAAGTTTATAGCTCTACAAGCATTCCTCAGGAAGGAGGAGCGAGCACACATAAGTAACCTAACCTCACAGCTTAAGAGCTTGGAGAAGGACCAAAAAAAGGAGCACAACCCGAACAGGAGAAAGGAAATAATAAAACTCAGAGCAGAGATTAACGAGATGGAAACCCAAAAAACAATCCGAAAGATCAATGAAACCAAGAGCTGGTTCTTCGAGAAAATTAACAAGATCGATAAGCCTCTAGCAAAACTCACAAAGAAAGGGAGAGAGAAAACCCTAATAAACCGAATCAGAAATGAAAACGGGGTCATTACAACAGAAACCACAGAAATTCAGAGGATCCTCAGGGAGTACTTTGAGAAGCTTTATGCCACGGAACATCAAAACCTCGAGGAAATGGATAAATTCCTAGACTCCTACAGACTCCCAAGGCTGAACCAAGAAGACCTGGAATACCTGAACAGACCTATCACCATCAAGGAAATTGAAATGGTAATAAAAAGTCTCCCCAAGCACAAAAGTCCTGGCCCGGATGGATTCACTAGTGAATTCTTCCAAATCTTTAAAGAGGACTTACTCCCGATGCTCTTTAAGCTTTTCCACGAAATTGAAATATCAAAAACACTTCCGAACAGTTTCTATGAAGCAAATATCACACTGATACCAAAAGCAGACAGAGATACCACAAAGAAAGAGAATTACAGGCCGATATCCCTGATGAACACAGATGCAAAGATCCTCAACAAACTACTAGCAAATAGAATCGAACTACTCATCAAAAAGATCATACACCATGACCAAGTAGGATTCATCCCAGGGATGCAAGGATGGTTTAACATTCGGAAGTCAATCAACATAATCCACCATATCAACAAAAGAAAAGATAAAAAGCATATGATCATATCAATAGATGCAGAGAAAGCATTTGATAAGATCCAGCACCCCTTTATGATGAAAACCCTAGCCAAAATGGGTATAGAGGGGACCTTCCTCAACATAATTAAAGCCATCTACCACAAGCCTACAGCAAGCATCATCCTCAATGGGGAAAAACTGAGAGCCTTCCCTCTAAGATCAGGGACGAGACAGGGATGCCCACTCTCTCCACTGCTGTTCAATATAGTACTGGAAGTACTTGCAATAGCGATTAGGCAGGAAAAAGATATTAAGGGCATTCAGGTAGGAAAGGAAGAAATCAAGCTCTCACTATTCGCAGATGATATGATACTCTACTTAGAGAACCCAATAACTTCCACGAAAAAACTCCTAGAAACAATAGACTCGTATAGTAAAGTTGCAGGTTATAAAATCAATACCCAAAAGTCCATGGCTTTCCTATACGCAAACAGTGAGAGAGAAGAAAGCAACATGAAAAAAACAATCCCATTCACAATTGTGCCCCAGAAAATCAAGTACCTAGGAATCAGCTTAACTAAGGAAGTAAAGGACCTGTACAAAGAAAACTACAAAACGCTACTTCAGGAAATAAAAGAGGACATGAGGAAATGGAAAGATATCCCCTGCTCATGGGTCGGGAGACTTAACATTGTCAAAATGGCAATACTACCGAAAGCATTGTATAAATTCAATGCAATCCCTATAAGGATACCCATGACATTCTTCAAAGAAATGGAGCAAACACTCTTGAAATTTATATGGAACAATAAGCCCCCACGAATAGCTAAAGCAATTCTTGGGAAAAAGAAAATGGGAGGAATCAACCTCCCGAACTTCAAACTCTACTACAAAGCAGTAATAATTAAAACAGCATGGTACTGGAACAAAGGCAGAACTGCAGACCAATGGAACAGGGTTGAATACAATGACATCTCTCCTCAATCATATGCTCATCTAATCTTTGATAAAGGTGCAAGTAATGTGAAGTGGAGTAAGGAAAGCCTCTTTAATAAATTGTGTTGGCATCACTGGACGGCTACATGCAAAAAAATGGGCTCAGAACTCTGCCTAACACCATGTACAAAAGTAAGATCAAAATGGATTAAAGACCTCAACATCAGACCAGAAACCATAAGGTACATTGAAGATAAATTTGGCAAAACCCTCCATGACATTGAAGCTAATGGTATCTTCAAAGATGCCACGCCACTGGCCGAGCAAGTGAAAACAGAGATAGATAAATGGGACTATCTTAAACTAAGAAGCTTCTGCACCTCAAAAGAAAAAGTGACCAAAATACAAAGACAGTCTACAGAATGGGAAAGGATATTCACCGAATACACATCTGACAAGGGGTTGATATCCAGGATATACAAAATACTGGTTAAACTCCACAAGAAGAAAACATCCAACCCCATCCAAAAATGGGGCAATGAAATGAACAGAAACTTTCTCAAAGAAGAAATCCGAATGGCAAAAAAGCACATGAAAAAATGCTCTACATCATTAATCATCAGGGAGATGCAGATCAAAACCACAATGAGATACCATCTCACACCTCAGAGACTGGCCCACATTCAAAAGAACAAAAGCAACCGATGCTGGCGTGGATGTGGCGAGAAAGGGACACTCCTTCACTGTTGGTGGGAATGTCCACTGGTTCAGCCCTTCTGGAAAACAGTATGGAAGATTCTCAAAAAATTAGAAATTGAGCTCTCATTTGACCCAGCAATACCACTCCTGGGAATATATCCCAGAGAGGCAAAAATGTATAGTCGAAGTGACATCTGCACTTGTTTGTTCATTGCAGCACTCTTTACAATAGCCAGAAACTGGAAGAAACCTGAATGCCCAAGAACAGATGACTGGTTAAAGAAACTTTGGTACATCTACACAATGGAGTACTATGTAGCTCTTAGAAAAGATGAAGTCATGAAATTTACATACAAGTGGTACAATATGGAAAGTATCATGCTAAGCGAAATGAGTCAGAAAGAGAGGGATAGACATAGAAAGATTGCATTCATCTGGGGGATATAAAGTAACAAAGTATGAGATTAATACCCAAGAATAGCTGAGATCAGCACCAGGAGGATTACTCCATAACTTAGAGGCCAGCCGGGTATCCTAGAGGAAAGGGCTGTTCAGATAGAGAAGGGAGCACCAAATAAAGGATGTTTGGAGGATCCTCCCACGAGGGGAGATGCATGTAGAAAGTAGACTATGGACTGAACATGTTTGCCACTCAATGCCTCTTTTGCAGACCACAACACCCAAACGGAGAGAGAGAACACAGGGGATTGCCCTGCCACAGAGACATGGGGGATGGGGGGATGGGGGTGGGAGGGATATTATCCATGGTGGTGGATAATGGGCACTGGTGGAGGGATGGGTATCTGATCATTGTATAATTGAAACCAAAGCACAAAAAATTGTAAATCTACAACTTTAAAAAAAATAAAATAAAATAAAGGCAAAAAAATTGTAAATCTACAACTGTACCTCATGGTGTTTCACTAATAATAAAAAAAAATTTAAAAAAAACCACAGACTTATACCTTTGGAGATAAAATGGATGGATTGTGAACTGACTATGCTAAATGAGTCAGCAAGTTCAAGATAATTTCACTCATGTGTGAAATGTGAATTACTAAGGAAAACTGGCAAAAAAAGATCAAATAAAAAACGAAACAGCAACAAAACCAACAATAAAACAAAACAAAACAAAAACAACAAAACTAATTCTTGGATGTTGAAATTGAAGTTGAAACTTCCATTATTTCTCATAATGAAAATCATGGTGGCTACTAGTGTAAACAACTAACAAGGTCGGGTGGGATGGGAGATATGAGTTGAGAGTCTTTTTGATAGTAGGTGTGGCTGTAGCATCAATAGTGGGAAGGTGAAACTGATACATAATATTTTAAACCAGGGAAATATAAATTGAAAGGTGGTGGCTTATGTTTTGTAGTTTACCCCTCACCTCTTCACTCTCTATCCAAATCCTTGTCCACATCCTAAGCCTCTGGTTCATTTGTTTTCCAGTTGAAGAGAGGACCATTTGGCTTGGTCTCACCTGGCCCATTTGTACTGGAAGCTGAGTTTTTCCACTTAGGCCTGGTCTCTTTCCCCAGCCACCATGGCTCAGTTGCTTCTCTGTCTCTTGACCTAAACTCCTTTGTCACTTCTATAGGCTCCTGTCTACATCCTAAGCCTTTGGATCAGCTGTTGTTTAGGTTAGAAAATCCATCCACCTGTTTCCCCACACAGGCCTCTTGGAGCATGGATTGGGCCCATAACTCCACTTGCTCCTGCTTGTATCCTAGCTGCACAATCACTATGGGGCCAGGCAAAGTTCTACTCTCATCATACCTCACAATCAAGTGTCCTGCAGTGACTTCTCAGACTTTCTCTGGTTTCCTCCAGGGACTTCATGGTATTAAGGCCTTATTCCTTGCTCTGTCCACATACTACACAGAAAAGCCTTCATAAGGCAGTGATGTTCAGTACTCATGGAGCCCTAATCATAGTCAGAGGAGAGGCACAGCCAAGATGGCATTGAAAGTAGTTGCCTAGTACACATGAGGCATCAAAACTCACAAATCAGAAAGAGCAAAAGTTACTGGGGGAGGAATACCAGGAAAGGAAAAGAGTGATATTTAGCCTAATCCATCAGAGAGCTCCCATGGGACGAACTTTAAACATTAACCCTTAGAGCACTGCAGATACAGTGGAGAAGCAACATCGAAGCTCACCAGCCTCAACGAGTGAAGATAATGGCAAAGAAGGCTTTACTAGCACCAGCCACGTCTATGACCTCTTAGATTATTACTTTAGAGACACCATAATGAGAATGCTTATTAAGCTCAAAGAAACAATGTCACAGGTAGTGAGTAAAGCACAAGAAAGTATGACAGCAGAAATGAGAAAACTATAATCAGACATGACATAACTGATAGGTATGGTGGTCACTAGTGGTCATGGTCCTTCTGTTGTTCATTGATTTGCTCGAGCAGGCCAAGTAATGTCTCCATCATGAGACTCGTTGTTACTGTGTTTGGCATATCAAATACGTCACAGGGAGCTTGCCAGGCTCTGCTGTGCAGGCGAGGTACGCTCGGTAGCTTGCCGGGCTCTCTGAGAGGGATGGAGGAATAGCACTTGGGTCGACCATGTTGGCCGCTTGTAAGACAAAACGCCCTACTGCTGTGCGAAAGGGCTAAGCAACAGAATAACAGAAGTTGAAGAAAATAATTGATGAGTTTCAAGATGAAATTCAGGAAACCTCTAGAAAACTCTAAAAGATGAGGGAAAGTCTGAAAATTAGTGAACAGCACACCAGAAATCTACTGGATAAGCTCAAGAGTAACAATAAAAGAAGCAAAGCAGCCCAGGAGGAACAGGAAAGTGAATTTGACAAAGAAATCATAAATAAGAATTTCCCAGATTTGAGGAATGCCTGCACCCAGGGCTGCGAAAACTGATCAGTCACGTAAAAAAAAAAAGAGAGAAGAGAAAGGAAAAGAAAAAACTCAGAGCATGCACAAAAGTGAATTGAAAATGGTTTTAAGAACTTGATATTAGAAACAGCCACAGAGAGAGAAGAAGGACCACATGGAGGGCTGGCTCCACAGCTCCCGGAGAAGACACCAGGTTCCAAAAAGAGTCGAGATCACCGGGAAGTCCCAGAGGGGTAGGTGCCGCATTCTGCCTCCCCCAGATGGAACCCCGGTGACCAGAAGCCTCTACAAGCATAGCGCGAGTATGCGGGAACTAGGACTTTTCCTCCAAACCGTGCGGCCGCTTATGCGGTACTCATCTCTGTATATACAAAGTGATCAATGGGAAGTAAATCACCCAACGTTTCTCCCTGAAAATCAGAGTTAAGTTTGGAGCACGGCCACAGCCCCAGAAGCACAAGGACTTAATGCAGAACCCAGCAGCTTGGAGCAGAAAAGTGAACGGACTATGTGTTAATCCAGGCCATCATGTCTGCCTGGAGGGGAAAGGGTGTTGCCCCATTCGCCCTCTCCTCTCTGGAAAGAAAGATGGCGGCCGCATGGGAGCCTTGTGGAGAGCAGGTGTGAGCTGGGGGTGTGGGGGCGACTAAAACCTCATGGGAAGAGGGGTGTTCTGGTCCATCCTTCACGCCCTACCGAGGCCACCAGTTGCCCCCCACAAGCGGCTCTCCAGCATGGCCACGACTCCAGAGCACAGAAACCAATCTCTTAATTATCTGACTCTCAGTAGAAATACTTCCAGGGTTAATTAACAAAATAGCGGAAATCCAAAACCAACATTTAATTCTTGAACCCAGTTGTAGAAAGCGAATCACTTCACAATGCTTTCTCAGCATGTCTGATTTGGGGGGAGGGGGTAAACTCTAAATAATAGTGGTGCATCTTTTATTGAAACAATGAATCTAATCAAAGCAGATAGAGTGTCAACTAGAATTCATCTGCCTCGCAGGCATCGGGAGGGGTGGCAGGTGGGGTTTTATTGGGGTTCTTCGTGGTAAAAAATAAGTATTGGTAAAGGGAAAGGTGTTTGATATATGCATGACTGAGACCTAAACCTGAAAGCTTTGTAACTTTTCCCACAGTGATTCAATCAATAAATAAATTATTTAAAATAAAAAAGAAAAAATTTTAAAAAAAGAACTTGATATTAGAAATAAATCCATGAGTTATAAAGGAAATTATTGGCAGAAACCTTCAAGGCATTGAAGCTAAAGTATTTTTAATGATTCAATACCATTGTTCAAGAACAATGAAGCAATCCCATAAACAGATGGGACTACATCAAATTTAGAAGATTCTACAGCACAAGAACAATGATGGCTAAAATAAAAGGCACCCTACACACTTGGAGAAAGTATTTTCCTACCACTGACTTGTAAAGGTTTAATATCCAAAATATATAAGGCATTTGTAAAACTTAACAAGAAAGGTGATGATGAGCCCTGGTGATTCTTGAGTGTCTTACTGAGGCCATTACTGCACTATGCTGACCATACCCCTGCCAATTGAGATACCTGGTACCTGGAGTATGGGAAAAAAGAGCTCGAATTCTTCATTAATTTATTCCTTTGTAATTTCTTTATAGGTATTTATGGCAACTTCTAGATTGTGACTGAACACAGGATTTTTCTGCCATAAAGGAAGTCTTCTCTGTGGTGATTTTCTACCTGTAAATAATGGATTTTGGGGCAAAAATAATACCACTCAGACAGTTATCACTTCATTTAAAAATAAGTACTTATATCCAGGAGGTGTTTATAAAATCCAATAAAATAAATTAAACTTAACAAGAAAAAGAACCCC
Organism: Sorex fumeus; assembly: GCF_029834395.1. NCBI lineage: Eukaryota > Metazoa > Chordata > Mammalia > Eulipotyphla > Soricidae > Sorex > Sorex fumeus. The sequence goes on along the minus strand of NW_026606101.1, from coordinate 65,699,228 downwards.
ATCAAAAATAGGACATGAATATGGACAGAAACTTTTTCAAAGAATATTTATATATATAAATATTTACATATATACACATATACACACGTATCTATAAGATGGCTCATAGATATATAAAAATGCTTGGCCTCACTTAACAGAGAAATAAAGCAACAAAGAGATATCATCTCACACCTGTGAGATCAGTATATATCAAAAAGATCAAAACCAACCAGTGTTAATGTGGATATGGGTAAAAAAGAAACCCTCCACTCACTCCTGGTGGAAATGTCAACCTGATCAACTTTTTTTGAAAAATAATATGGACATTTTTCAGAATACTAAAGAATTGAGCTTCCATATGATCTAGTAATCCTGCTTTTTGGTATCTACTCCAAGAGTTCCAAAACTCCATTAAACAACAACAACAACAACAACAACAACAACAGCAACTGTGCTCCTATGTTCATTGTAGCACTTCACAATAAGCCAAATCTAGATATAGCCCAAGTATCCAAGAACAGCAGATAATTGGATAAACTATAAAATAAATATATAATGGAATACTACTGGGATTTAAGAAAAGATGAAATCATGCAGTTTGTTGCTACATGAATGGGTGGATCTGGAGAGTATTCTGCTGTATCAAGTCAGTATCAAGTCAGCTAGAAGTGAGATAGACACCGAATGATCTCTCTTATATGTGGGATATATAGAAACATAGTAAGGAAATAGCCAATGGCCAGAGAACCTGAGAACTGGTCTAGAGAAATCTGCTTACCAAGGTGTGAGGACTGGGGGTATAGGCTAAGTTGAGGTGGAATGGGTACTTAAGACAGTGGGGGAGGGAAATGGACCCTGGAGGAGGGTGTAGTGTTGGAACATTGTATACATAAAAGTCTATCATTAACAGTATTTGAACTCACAGTTGCATAAACTTAATAAAAAAAGCAAAGAATCAATTGAAAAAATGAAAGAAAAGACTATTTTAGATGGAAAGAACAGCATATGTGAAAATACAGATTTTGAAACTTTCTGGATTGTATGACTCTGTTTGGAGACACATCATGAGGCATATCTGGCCAGTGGAGACCATTTTGGAGGGCACCTATACCCACTTAGTCTGAATTGAATCTGGACCACAGAAAGGATGATTAAAAACAAGTGAAGAGAGAAGAGAACTTAGATAACGACCACTGTAGCCCATTTATCAGTAATTCCACAAATATTCCTTAAGCTATATTAAACTATATTTGGCCAGTTTACTATTTACCAAGTTATTTCTGTGAACACTGTATAGAATAAGACATGGTAGAAATATTGGTGACATAGAGACAGAGTGATACTCATACCTTTTATTTATTTTATTTTTTAAAAAATTTTTTATTAGTGAAACTCCATGTGGTACAGTTGTTGACCTTACAAATTTTTGTGCTTGGATTTCAGTTATACAATGATTGAATAACCATCCCTCCACCGAGGCCCATTCTCCACCTCCAATGTTCCCAGCATCCCTTCCACCCCCCAGCCCCCATCCCACCCCACCCCTGTGGCAGGGCATTTCTTTTTGTTCTCTCTCTCCTTTTGGGTGCTGTGGTTTGCAGAAGAGGCATTGAGTGGAAATCATATTAGGTCTATAGTTTATTTTTAGCATGCATCTCTCATCCTGGGAGGGTCCACCAGACACCCTTTACTTGGTGCTTCCCTATCCATCTGAGCTGCCTTCTCCCTCAGCATATGCGGCTGACCTCCAAGCCATGGAGTGAACCTTCTGGTACTTATCTCAGCCATTCTTGGGTGTTAGTCTCCCAATTTGTTACTTTATATTCCCCAGATGAATGCAATCTTTCTATGTCTGTCCCTCTCTTTCTGACTCATTTCGCTTACCATGATACTTTCTATGTAGTACCACTTGTATGTAAATTTCATGACTTCATCTTTCTAATAGTACTCCATAGTATAGATGTACCAAAGTTTCTTTAACTAGTCATCTGTTCTCAGGCACTCAGGGTTTTTTTTTCCAGATTTTGGCTATTGTAAAGAGTGCTGCAATGAACATAGAAGTGCAGATGTCATTTCGACAGTACATTTTTGGCTCTCTGGGATATATTCCCAGGAGTGGTATTGCTGGGTCAAATGGGAGCTCGATTTCTAATTTTTGGAGAATCGTCCAAACTGTTTTCCAAAAGGTTTTGAACCAGTTAACATTCCCACCAGCAGTGATGGTGGGTCCCTTTCTCACCACATTCATGCCAACATCGGTTGCTTTTGTTCTTTTGGATGTGGGCCAGTCTCTGTGGTGTGAGATGATATCTCATTGTTGTTTTGATCTGCATCTCCCTGATGATTAGTGATGTAGAGCATTTTCTCATGTGCCTTTTAGTCATTCAGATTTCTTCTTTGGGAAAGTTTCTCTTCATTTCATGACTCCATTTTTTGACGGGGTTAGATGTTTTCTTCTTGTAGAGTTCAATGAGTGCTTTGTATGTCCTTGATATCAACCCTTTATCAGATGGGTATTTGGGTAAATATCCTTTCCCATTTTGTAGATTGTCTTTGTATTCTGGTTATTGTATCTTTTGAGGTGCAGAAGCTTCTTAATTTAAGATAGTCCCTTTTTTATTTCTTATTTATTATTATTTATTATTTATTTATTTTGAATACTCATCCCTCCACCAGTGACCATTTCCCACCACCGTGGATCCCAGTATCCCTCACACCCCCCCACCCCCCACCCCCCCAATCCACCCTGTCTCTGTGGCAGGGCATTCCCTTTTGTTCTCTCTCTCCTATTGGGTGTTGTGGTTTGGATAAGAGTTAAGCCTGATTTTCAGGGAGAAATGTTGGATGATTTACTTTCCATTGATCACTTTGTATATAGGAAGCTGTGGAGCCCCCCCACCCCCGCAGCCTTTCTTCTCTGCAGCTGTGTGCTGTAAAGATGGCGCTGGGGGGCGAGTTGTGGGCATGACTTCGGAATCAGAGGTTACCTGGGAGCCGGGAAGTTCCCAGCAGTTTGGAGTAAAGGTCCTGATTCCCGCATACTCGAGCTATGCTTGTAGAGGCTCCTGGTCACTGGGATTCCATCTGGAGGAGGCAGGATGCGGCACCTACCCCATCTGGGACTTCCCGGTGATCTCAGCTCTTTTTGGGACCTGGTGCATTCTCCAGGAGCTGTGGAGCCCCCCTCCCCCCCACCCCCCGTGGCCTTTCTTCTCTGCGTTTGTGTGTTGTAAAGATGGCGCTGGGGGGTGGGACTTCCGGAATCAGAGGTTACCTGGGAGCCGGGAAGGTCCCGGCAGTTTGGAGTAAAGGTCCTGGTTCCCGCATACTCAAGCTATGCCTGTACTACAAAGTGGTAATAATTAAAACAGCATGGTACTCATACTTTTTAAAAAAAATTTTTTTATTAGTGAGACACCATGAGGTAGAGTGGTAGACTTACAAATTTTTTGTGCTTGGGTTTCAATTATACAATGATCAAATGCCCATTCCTCCACCAGTGCCCATTTCCCACCACCACGAGTCCCAGTATCCCTCCCACCCCCCATCCCCCTATCCCACCCTGCCTCTGTGGCAGGGCATTCTCTTTTGTTCTCTCTCTCCTCTTGGGTGTTGTGGTTTGCAAAAGAGGCATTGAGTGGTAATCATGTTTGGTCTATAGTGTACTTTCAGCATGCTTCTCCCATCCTGGGAGGATACTCCCAACATCCTTTATTTGGTGCTTTGTTCTCTATCTGAGCTCCCTTTTCCCCTAGCATGTGTGGTTAGCCCCAAGCCATGGAGCAAACCTCCTGGTACTAATCCAGGCCACTCTTGGGTGTTAGTCTCCTATTTTGTTACTTTATGTTCCCCAGATGAATGCAATCTTTCTATGTCTATCCCTCTCTTTCTGACTCATTTTGCTTAGCATGATACTTTCCAGTACTCATACATTTTATTTTTGAGAAAAAATGGCAGATTAAACATAAGCACTTAAAAATATCCTAAAACATCATTTCAAAAGTATGTAATCTTGAAAAGCAGAGAAATTATTGTAATAACAAGGAGAACATGAGTGCAGTTAACAACATGGAAGTTAAGAAATGAAACCTGAGTTAGCAGTGATAACGCACATAATTTCTGTCGAACATCTGGAAAATCAGGAAGTAACTGAATTTGTGCCCCAGATCCCACAGTGTCTCTATAACTGTGGTTTCAGGTGTCCTTGGAAGTGAGGTTAGACTTAAAATAAAACTAATTGAAAATCTAACTGGAAATGAAATTAGAAGTGACAATATGGATACTGACATTCTAGTGGTGGGTATGGTTTAGCAACATTGCACGCCTAAAGCACAGATATTAGCACTGTGAAGACATTCACACACCATGTTACTTCACTTTAAAAAGAAAATCAAGACTTGAAAAAAATAAGCCACACCCACTTCTTTTCATGATTGCAGCTGGCCAATCAGAAGTCTGGCAAACTATGTTTGTTCTCTAGAAAGGCTAAAAATGTAGGGATTCTGACTGGGGTAACACCAGACACAGTTGAAGGTGGAGTTTCCACTGCGACACAAGGTAATAAATTATAAATCACATAAATAACATTTTATAAATAGTATAAATACATTCATAAAATCATATTTATTAATCATATAATTTACATTACGTTACATAATTATATAATTGTATAAAACTGCCACTGCCCTCCCCTTGTTCATCGATTTGCTCCAGCAGGTCCAATAATGTCTCCATTTTGAGATTTGTTGTTAATGTGTTTGGCATATTGAATATGCCATGGGTAGCTTGCCAGGCTTTGCCATGCGGGCGAGATACTCTCGATAGCTTGCTGGGCTCTCCTAGAAGGACGGAGGAATTGAACCCGGCTTGGGCAGGCTGACTGCGTGCAAGGCAAACGCACTACCGCTGTGCTAATGTATATAATTATGTGCATTGTGTGACGGGCGAGGGAGCAGCGGCCTTTCTGCCTGCGCCCCGATACTCGAGACAAGCAGCTCTCTGCACCAGACCTCAGTCCTGATGCACGGCAGGGGATGTGCCGATGAAGGCACGGCCTGTCAGTGGGGACGGCGGGGGACTGCCTAGCTGGGGCCCATTGAGGCTACTGTGAATACATTCTTATTGAATACATCTGTGGTGTATTCAATATGCTAAAACCAGTAAACACAATCGGTCTCATTCCTCTGACCCTGAAAGAGCCACCAATACGGCAGCATTAAGAAGGATGATGAAGGAGAGGCTGATAAAATCTCAAGGCCGAAGTAGGCTGCCAAAACAAAGAAGGACAAAAATGACTGTCTGTACTTTCAATGCACTATGCTGGTACCAGATGCATCCATTGAGGACCTGATGGTATAAGCGTGAAAGATCAAGTACTACATCATTGGTCTGACGGAGACGAGAAGGCATCCATCACATCATGCCATTTTTGACATTGGAGAAGAACTGTTCCTTGGAACATGCGACAAAAGAGGCATCGGTGGTGTCGGTGTCCTTGTCAACACGAACTTGGCTGTGAGCATTGATTCATTCGAATGCCTAGCAACCCAAATCAGACGATTACACTTGAATAGATGTAGCTCACTGATGGCAGTTTATATCTTCATTGACTATGCTCCAACATCCAATTATGATGAAGGAGAAATTGAGAAGTTCTACATGGAGCTGGAGAAGTTCTATAAAGAAGACCACACCTTCTTCAAGATCATTGTTGGTGATTTTAGGGCCAAGATAGGACCTAGAAGATTAGTTGAAGACTCCACATCTGGACCCATGACCTAGAATAAAAAGAACAGGGTGAGAGACTATCTGAATTCATAATGTTGACCAAGATCATGGTAACTCACAGTTCCAGAAGGCCAAATCTAAACGTTGGACATGGGAGAGGGCTGGAGCGATAGCACAGCGGTAGGGCATTTGCCTTACAAGCGGCCAACATGGCCAACCCGAGTTTGATTCCTCCACCCCTCTCGGAGAGCCCAGCAAGCTGCCGAGAGTATCTCACCCACACGGCAGAGCCTGGCAAGCTACCTGTGAAGTATTCGATATGCCAAACACAGTAACAATTGTCACAATGAAGACGTTACTGGGCCCGCTTGAGCAAATCGATGAACAGCGGGAGGACAGTTACCAGTGACAGTGGACATGGGAGTCTTCCAGTGGACAGTTCCACAACGAAATTGACCACACCACATCATATTCAATTGATGGTTTTGCCTGACCAATGTCGCCATTGTCCCAAAATTTCAAATGGGATTGGACCACCATCTCCTTTGTGCAAAATTCTACTTCATGGAGCGGGGAGAAAGGGCTGCAGAGTTTACGAAGAGAACTCCCAGAATGACCAACAACTGGGAGCTCTCTGGCACTATTGTGGCCACATGTGAAGATGCCATCATTGACAACATTGACGAAGAATATGATTGGCTGGTTCAGCACCTCCATGATTGTGCCAGGAAAGCCCAGAGAGAGATAGCCAAAAATAAGACACCTGTCTTCGAAAACTCTTGAGTTCATTTGCCAACGTGGCTTGGTGCAAGCCTCAGGCAACTGAAAGTGAACATCTGAGCTCACAAAGCAGTGCAGAGAAGCAATAAAAGAAGACCTCAAAGAGAAAAGAGCAGAAGTGCTGGCAGATGCGGCAGAAGCCTGGAAAAGCATTCGCAGTGCACGCCTATTTTTCGCCAACTGCAAGACCAAGATGACTGCCTTCTGATATCCTGATGTATCTATTACATATTCCAGAAGGGCAATGGAGAAGATTATCCATGACTTCTACTCAGATCTCTTTGATAACCATGTCCACCTGGCCACATACCAAATTCCGCAGGATGGATATGTTGTTCCCAACTTTCTCACTTCCAAAATCCGACAGGCCATTTCATCAGGGTAGGATGACATTGCTTTGTCCTTTCTCTCTTGCCACAAGGAGCTTAGGTTTATCAGGTTACACCCATCACAGTGCTCTGGAGTCACTCCCATTACTTCGTTTATCTGTAACCTCTTCTCTATTCTCTCATCCCCAACCAGTTAATCAGCTTTTTCCCCTAATCAGTATCTGTTCATTTGTAAGGTCAGATCCTTCTAGGACACTGAAATTGTATTGTAAGTTAATATTGCCTTTCTCCTCTCCTTATGTCTTTTGAATAGTTTAAAGCAATGTCCTTTTTGTATAGATATAAGAAGACAGTTAATATTATGCTTTGTAACTTAGGATTTTATTGGCTTTGAATATTATTCACTCCCAGGCATCTGATTTCTTGACTTAAGCCTCAGTTGCCCTTAGTTCCTTACACCCCAAAAGCAGGGTTCCAACAAGGGACTGAATGGATCCAGGGCAAGCTGTGAGTTACCCTGGCATCGAAATGGACCAGGCCAAAGTGCCACAATTCCTGACTGTAAGTTAAGAGTTTGATCATAGACAAATGCTGTCATGATCCAAAGGTAACAACGAAACTAGGACCCTGCTAGGGATAGGAAAGACTATTTGGCCTGAGCACTGTAGTCTGATATTGAGATGGCCCTAGGAGAGCAATTCTATAAACTTAAGGTATTTTTTACTGTATCCATACAAAATGATTTATATTATGTATGCGGATATGTTAGTTGGACAAGGAGAGTAGAAACACACCCAGGGGATTTCGTTCTAGGGTGGCTCATCCTGCTGAGAGAGTATCTGTCCTAGAAGCGGCTTTCCCCAAGGGAAAGAACTTTACTCCTATTGATTATTACTGTACCTATGTGTAATTGTTACCCCAATCCCTCATGGTTTTGGGATTTAACTAGACTGTAAGAGTGGACTGGGGGATCAGGACCCAGACTCCAGAAGGAGAAAGAGAAAGAGAATCCAGATCCAGATTCCAGAGCGAGAAGGAGAATGAAGGGGGATTGAGGAGAATGAAGTAGCATGGGGGAAGAAGAGCAGGAGGAGAATCAGAGGAGAATAGAGATGGGAATGGAATAAACTGCAACTGAGACCAACCAGCCTGGCCCTCTTTCTTTCCTTCACCTGTCCATCGCCATTGACCTCCCCGGGATGGGGGAATGGGCGCAAGACTACCGAACGTGGGCGGCAGGAACAATAGACCGCTGTGGTCCGTTTTTGAGTTTACACAGTTGGTAAAGAGGCGAACAGCACCAGGCCTAGAAAAGGTCAGACCCGAACACCTGAAGAATCTGTTGTCGGTACTCATCAATACACTGGCTGGGCTCTTCACACGCTACCTGTCTGAATGCAAGGCTCCATCCCAAAGGGAAACCAGCAGGACTGTACTACTGTACAAGAACGGAGACATCCACGACATTGCCAACTATTATCCAATCTGCCTGTTGTCTGTCGTGTACAAGTTGTTCACTCGAGTCATCCTGAATAGGATTGACAGAACACTAGATGAAGGACAACCATGCGAGCAAGCTGGGTTCTGCAAAGGATTCAGCACCATCGACCATATCCACAATCAAGCTCTTTGAGGTTTCTCGAGAGTTCAAGATGCTGCTCTGTCTCACGTTCATTGATTTAAAGAAGGCCTTTGATTCTGTTAAGACTGAAGCGGTCAACGAAGCCCTAGCCAAACAGGGCATTCAAACTCAATACATCAGGATCCTTCATGAGCTGTATTACGGATTCACTACCAGGATCTCACCATTCTACAAGGAAGTGATCATCCATGTCAAGAGAGGGGTTTGGCAGGGTGATACCATTTCACTGAAACTCTTCAGTGCCACCCTCAAGAATGTCATGCGACAACTGGAATGGGAAGGTCTGGGAGTGAAGATAGATGGTCGGCAACTACACCACCTCCGCTTTGCTGATGACATTGTTTTAATAACACCAAACATTAGCCAAGCGGCACAAATGCTGGCTGACTTCAACCGTGAGCATGGAAACGTCGATCTAGAGCTGAATCTTACGAAGACAATGTTTATGAGAAACAGTTTTGTTACTGACGCCCCATTCGCTCTCAACGGAACGACCATCTCCGAATGTAACAGCTATGTGTACCTAGGTCGAGAAGTCAACATGACGGATGACCTGGCACCCGAACTGCGCAGGAGGAAGAGAGTGGTTTGGAACGCCTTCAAGAGCGTCAAAGAAATAGCTAAGAGGATGAAGAACCTCCATCGCCGGGCACATCTCTTTGATTCCACTGTTCTTCCTGCAGTAACATACGCCTCAGAGACCTGGGCCCTACACAAACAGGATGAGAACGTTATTCGGGTCTCCCAAAGGGGAATTGAAAGAGCTATGCTTGGAATATCATGTTTCACTCAAATGAGAGAAAGAATCCGGAGTTCCGACCTCCGTCGATGATCAAGAATCAGGGACGCTGTCTCATTTGCCAAGGTGTCGAAAATCAGATGGGCTGGGCATGTAATGAGATTTAAAGACGACCACTGGACTAGAGCTGTTACCGACTGGATTCCACAGGATGTCAAAAGACCATGTGGCCACCCACCTACCAGATGGTCAGACTTCTTTATCAAGATCATGAACGATCAGTTTGAGGCTTTTCGTGTTCCTAGAGCGAACAGACGCCATTGGGCTACACTAGCACACGACAGGGACAGATGGAGACGTTACTGGTGCCTGCTCAAGCAAATCGACGATTAATGAGAAGTCAAGTGATCAAGTGAGAAATTGAAAACTTGGGGGATATAATTATTACTATTCTCTCAAAGATAAAAGAAGAGTTGAAGTTTAGGACAAAATAACACTCAGAACACAATTATAAATTACAGCACATGATGGCAATACAAAAAAATCAGTAGAACTATTCATAAATGAAATTAAGACCTCTTCCAGGACATAGAGAAAAGCACAATAACAAAGAAAATAAAGGGGGAATGAAACCCAACATGTAGCCCAAAAGATACAATATCAAAATAACAGGAGTTCTGGAAAGGAAGGTAGAAAATTGGCAGAAATAATTTCAAGATGTTCCAGAATGAAAGATGTTGCCTTACAGAATAAAAAAGCCTTCCCAGTGCCCTGTATACAGAATAAATATGGACCTAGGTAAACTTACTATGGTGAGGAGACAGTAGGGGGTGGGTTGGGGAGGAATCCTGAAACTATGGTTGAGGGAAACAGACACTATGGTGGAGAATGTGGGACTCGATGTTGTATGCATTAAATACTATCATTAAAGTATTATAAATTGAGGTAATTAAATTTTTAAAAAAGAAAGAAATTGACCCATGTCAAGGCACTTTGTGAAACTTGGTAACACTAGATAGAAGGGAAATCTTATATGCTTCTGGAAGAAAAACATAAAACATTGCAAGATAATAAGGAATAAGTGTAGCATCATAATTTGCAATAGAAAAGTTTACAGGAGAAGGTGGAAAATGACCCTAGATTTCCAAGAAAATAATTACCGTCCATAAGTCTAAATCTTGTCTAACAATAATTATTATGAAAGCAAGTAAAGACATGAAAATATCTTTTTAAAAAAGTACAGCCTTTATTTTTGTTCTCGATATTCTAATTTTGAAGAATGTATACTATACTATACTTTTCATTCCAAGAAAAAGATATATGCAACACTGGCCTTGAATGTGTGAGGTTCTGGATTTTGATCCCTGGCACCACACAAAACAAAACAGAAAAACCAACCACCTCCTACATAACCCAAAACAAAAATTAGAGTTAATTAAAAAAAGTTTACAAGAAATATCTTGAAAATAAGGGAGCAAGCTCTCTTCCCTTATGGAGGAAAGAGGATTGCAATGATAGAATAGGTGCAGAGAGTAAGCAGAGTGGCACAGGTGAAGAGAGTCCTGATGCAATATCTTCAAGGGGATGAAATTGATACTTTAATATGTTGAAATAAATCAGTATGGAATGGGGAAGAATTTATTGAGTTGTAATTAAGCATAAAGAAGTGGATATACTGGAGTGATAGTATAGAGGGTAGAACATTTGCTGGGTTGACTCTCAGCACCCTACATGGTCCTCTGAGCCCCACCAGAAATGATCCTTGAGCAGAGCCAGGAAAAAGCCTTGAGCACCACCAGGTGTGTCAACCCCCCTCTCAAACAAACAAACAAACAAATGGAAAAAAAAGGTAAACGGAACCAATCATGCAAAAAGGCATATATTGTACATGAAAACAAATGTTCAAGAAAGGAAAAGTATTCATGATATGGCTCAATCAAGCATGGTGATTAGATTGTTCTAATAATGGAAATGAACCAAAATTCATATAAACAGTATGGAAAGAGTGCAAGAATTAATGGAGGTTGGCCAAAATGTTTTTGTTAAATGCCAGATAATAAATATTTTAGGCTTTGTGGACCATATGGTCCCTGTTGCTACTACTCAATGCTGTAGTTATGGCAACAAAGCAGACAGACAACACATAAACAAAAGGGTATGGCTGTATCCCAATAAAGATTTATATACAAAACCAGGGCTGGGCCAAGAATAGCTGCTTGCTGAACCCTGAACTATAAGTAATAAATACATGTGTGTAGGAGAAGTGAGAGGAAAGAGAACTAGGATTCCATATTTTTAAATTCAAGAATTAATGCCTAATTTTTAAGCCTATTCTTTCAAGATAAATACCAATTGAAAATGGGACCGTCTTTTTAAAAAAAATTTATTAGTGAAACACCATGAGGTACAGTTGTAGACTTACAAATTTTCATGCTTGGGTTTCAGTTATACAATGATTGAGTACCCATCCCTCCACCAGTGTCCATTTCCCACCTCCAATGCTCTCAGAATCCCTCCCACCAACCCCCCCCATCCCACCCCACCCCTGTGGCAGGGCATTCCCTTTTATTCTCTCTCTCCTTTTGGGTTCTGTGGTTTGCAAAAGAGGCATTGAGTGGAAGTCATGTTCAGTCTATAGTCTACTCTCAGCATGCATCTCTCATCCTGGAAGGATCCTCCCGACACACTTTACTTGGTGCTCCCCTCTCTATCTTAGCTGCCTTCTTGCCTAGCATACATGACTGGCCTGCAAGCCATGGAGTGAACCTCCTGTTACTTACCTTGGTTATTCTTGGGTGTTAGTCTCCCAATTTGTTACTTTGTATTCCCCAGAGGAATGCAATCTTTCTATGTCTGTCCCTCTTTTTCTGACTCATTTCACTTAGCATGATACTTTCCATGTAGTACCACTTGTATGTAAATTTCATGACTTCATCTTTCTAACAGCTGCATACTACTCCATTGTGTAGATGTACACACGTTTCTTTAACCAGTCATCTGTTCTTGGGCACTCGGGTTTTTTTCCAGATTTTGGCTATTGTAAAGAGTGCTGCAATGAACATAGAAGTGCAGATGTCATTTCGACAGTACATTTTTGGCTCTCTGGGATATATTCCCAGGAGTGGTATTGCTGGGTCAAATGGGAGCTCGATTTCTAATTTTTTGAGAATTGTCCATGTTGTTTTCCAAAAGGGCTGAACCAGTTGACATTCCCACCAGCAGTGAAGGAGGGTCCCTTTTTTGCCACATTCGTGCCAGCACCAGTTGCTATTCTTCTGGATGTGGGCCAAGATGATATCTCTGTGATGTGAGATGATATCTCATTGTTGTTTTGATCCTCATCTCCCTGATGATTAGTGAAGTAGAGCATTTTCTCATGTGCCTTTTAGCCAAAAATGGAATTATCTTAACACCAGCTTTGTAGAACTGCTTTTCTCTTTAATCCATGTGTTTGTATAACTTGGGCAAGAAGAGTTAAATTAAAAAAGAAAAAAATTATGTGAGAAAACTGTAGTTTATGTGTTTTTAAGATAATAATGGAAAATGAGGTTACCTAGTGCCTTGGGAGGAGAGAACTCAGGGCAAAGAAGCTTAGGCAGAATGTTACTCTCTCAGTAACTCAGTAACTCCCAGGTGGGAAACCTGAATCGCTCACACGGTGCTTGTCTACTGAACAAGGATTTGAGTTTGGTAGTTGGAAAACATCAGTGTCTTCTCACTTCTTCATGATGGTCAGCAGATTCCAGATTTGTGACTTTAAGTGTGGTGATTATTTATTGGCACCAAGCCCACAATGGCTTTCGCTTGTGGATGGGGTGGGTATCTGAGGGTGAGAGCCTCAGTAATATCTAGGTTGGGTTGTTTTTTTTGCTTTGTACCCCACAGGTGGGCTGGAGCGATAGCACAGTGGGTGGGGCATTTGCCTTGCACCCGGCCAATCTGGGTTCGATTCCTCTGCCCCTCTCAGAGAGCCCGGCAAGCTACCGAGAGTATCCCGCCCGCATGGCAGAGCCTGGCAAGCTCCCCATGGCGTATTCAATATGCCAAAAACAGTAACAACAAGTCTTACAATGGAGATGTTACTGGTGCCTGCTCGAACAAATCCATGAACAATGGGAGGACAGTGCTACAGACCACATACATTGATCTGTTGTTCAGTGTCATGGCTTGGTGACTCCTGCTGGGTTGGTCAGGCTGTCTATAATCAGAATGTGGAGATCACTTCTAAGCACGATTAATTGTGGAAATCCTGGTGCAAGGTGTTTGTGCTGGAGTTTCACTTGAGCCAGGCAGAGGCAGAAACAACAGAAATATTGAGGAGATTTGTGGGTCGGAGGTAATCTTGAGGCTCTAAATCAAAGCAGAGGGCTCATAGGAAATTAATAAAGCTAATTTCTGACTGGAATCATGGTTTGTGAATTATCGTGTCTGTGCTCATTAAATAAATTATTGGTGCCTTCCCGGGCATTATGGATGCATTGTAAATGAGGGATCTCTATAAATAATTTGTTCCTGCTTATGTTTAAGGAAGATGAGTTCAGAGAGGAAGAAGGAGGGAGAGCAAAGGGCACAAGAACCCGAAGGCTGGAAATGCAAGGGGAGGGCTGAGGTGGAGAAGAGGGCAGGAGTGAGAGATTAAGCCTGAAGAGAGAGGAGTCTGATTCTGGCCTTGGTCCCCAGGAAGGAAGAGCCCTCCCTTAGCTAGATGTCTCTGCCACTGAGTTTAGAACATAGAGTGTGCTAGAGTCTCTAAATCTGCCACCTGCACCAAATGGACAAAGGCCCTTCAAGTGTGGGCCTTAAACCCTAGAATCACCTTTTCCTGACCCCTCTTACTCACCATTGCTTCAAACCCTCTGGTGACTATGACCTGCTAAACCAAGGGATCTCAGAGGCTGGAAAGGGCCAGAAGTGCCTGGGAAGCAGGGGCAAATTAGATACAAGTAGGAGAAGGAGCAGGATGAAGAAGCAGTTTCCTAGGTTGTTTGGATACCAAAGAGGAAACACCTTCAATCAGTGGCCTTCACTCCAGGATGTACAGTGATGATGAGAACTCCAGAGAGCATCGTATAGACACTGGGGCTTGTAGGCAGGAAATGGCACTTCTCTGTTACACATGTCTACTTGGACAGTTTACTTCTTTGTTACTGGGATAGACATTTAAATAGCTGAAGGACAAGTCTAAAAAGTGGGGTAGAGGGAGTCAGAGCAATAGTGCAGTGGGTGAAGCTTTTGCCTTGCACACAGCCAATTTGGGTTTGATCTCCATACAGTACTTTGTGCCCCACCAGGAGTGATCCCTGAGTGCAAATACAAGAGGGAATCTTTGAGCACTGTTAGCTATGGTCAATCACAATCACAATCACAACCATCCTGTTATTCGTCGATTGCCTCAAGCAGGCCCCAGTAACATCTCCTTTGTCCTAGCCCTGAGATTTTTTTTTTTTAAAGTGCCATATTAAAGGCTCTTTCAGAGTTAGGAGAATGAGACCCTTTCTTGTTACTGGTATTTGGCATATTGGGTACGTCACGGGGAGTTTGCCAGACTCTGCCATGTGGGCCGGTTACATTCGGTAGCCTGCCAGTTTGTCCAAAGTAGGAATGAGATGATAAGATGTCACTCGGCCGCTAATGCGGCCGCGCGTTTCCGGGAGCTGAGTGTGATAATCTCTGGATCCTGGCCGTTGTTGGGGTTACACGGCAGTTGGTGGGTGTAACTGTCTAGCTACTGACAGGTCCAGTCCCAAACCGTGCAGGCTTGGAGATCTCAGCCCCGGGTCCCGCACACCTGGGTTCCTCTGCCAGTTCTTTTATGTGTGAGGCTCATCCAAGTGTGTGGAGAGTGGTCCCAGCATGGCCTTGGCTGGGGCCCGGAGGTCTTCGGCTGTTGGGCCCTGATGAGGATAGTCAGGCACAGAGTGGGAGACTCTGGTTAACTATGGTACTCCCCCATAAAAGTGGGGTAGAGGCTGGGTTGGGCAGTTTCAGCAGAAGACAAGAAACTGACCTGGAGAAAGAACCTAAAGAGGGAAGACATGACTTGTATATATCTTTGGTAATTTAAGTAAAAGATAAAGATAGGTGATCCCTGAGTAGGAAGCAAGAAGGAAATAGCCGTGCAGGACACCAGCATCTTAGAAGACTTGGATAGTATGGTAGTTCCTCACATACCCAACTTGTCCTGTCAAATGATGTTCGTGAATTCTGGGTACTTATTCATATGGACATTATTTGATAGGTGATAAGTTTTAATGTGAATACTACTATGAAGAAAAGTGAACAACTTGTGGTAAAATGAAAATTTGAGTTTTCTGAGTAATGAGTGACCTATGAGAGGAGACATTTAAACATAGACTGAGGGATGAAAGTCTACAGAAAAAAATCTAGAATAGAGAGTTCTGGTAGATAAAGTTCTAGGAATGGCAACTCTGATGGTCAAGGCGAAGACTTGTGGACCCAGAGATAGTCAGTTAATCTAGACTTGGGAGAACAGGACAGGGATTTAGGGAGACTGGAAGTCTTTCTGTCTAGATAAAGAACTTAGATTTTATTGTAGATGTAGAGGGAAGGGAATTTCATCACCTGATCTGAATTGTTTAAACCTTCTCTATCTGGTAAGTGGAGTCTGGATTATAGGGAGATGAGGGAGGGAGTGGAGAGCAAGTTAGATGTTTATTGCAGTGTTCCGGTGGAGTGAATGAACTCTGCCCGTGTTTCTTCCCTCTATCTTTTACAAATAAAATCTCAATTCTGTAAGCACTGTCTTTCTGAGGTAAGGATCCGAAGGAGAGAAAGCAGTCTCCTTGAACAAATTCTCCTTAGAGTTGGACCATTAACCCACTCAGAGGTATTTGCCTTTTAAAAGGCTTGTTAACCACATGGATTTCTGATTGGTAGAATTTCATGTGGGGACTACAGAGAGTTCTGTTAATATATTTCAGCCAGGGATGACATGTACAGCAATGTTTCTCAGTGTTAAAAACAGATTTCTAGGGGACTGGAAAGATTGTACTTGGAGTTAAAGTGCTTACCTCATGCAAGGCTGATCCTGGTTCAATCTTTGATACCACTTATGGTACCCCAACACCGCCAGAAGTAAGCCCTGAGCACCAGCAGTCATAGAGCCAACCTTCACATTCTTCACCCTCCCAAGAAAACCAACAACAAAACAACAAAACTAACATACAAACAAACAACCCACCTACCCCCCTCCCCCCATCCCTGAAGATTTTCTAAACAGTCTGTGAAGGAGCCTGAGATTTTCCTTTTCTATCACATTTCAAGGTGATGTCAGTGTTGCTGTACCCTGGACCCACTTTGAGTTGTAAGGTTGGGGAGGGCTTTGTTTCACATGGTAAAGAAAGTACAGAGTATGAAAAAGAACCCTCTGGATACTCATTCATTTGTTCATGTACTTGGAAGGCTATATGACTATATCACCACAATTATGTGATTTCGGCATAGAATTATTTTGAGATCTGGAGAGACAGCTCAATGTATCAGAGAAAATGTTTCACATGTAGGGTTTAATTCCATAGCTGCATGATCTCTCAAGCACTGCCATGGTTGATCCCTGAGCAATACTGGGTATGGCACTAAATTTTTTATTTGTTTTTTGAGCTGGAGAGGGGAGGGGCACACCCAACTGTGCTCAGGGATTACTCCTGGTACAGTGTTCAAGAATCACTCCTGGCAGCACCTGTGGACCTAAACTGGAGGGTTTTGACAAAAATGCTTAGGAAAATTTCTCTGACCTCTCTTTCTTTGCCTAAATGCAGGGGGTATATGTTTTCCTTGGTTAAATTTATTTCTGCACAACCACTACTCCCTTCAATAGATGAGATGAATGGTTTTTATGAATGGACTTAGAGGACCAAAACCCCTTTTATATTTACCTTCCCACAATTTGCCTCTTGTAGAAGCGCAAATACCCTTTCCTATGTGTAGTCACTTCCTCACAATTTATTGCCCTTAGTTAAAAAGGTAATCAATCTCTGCATATGAAAAAATACAGCCACAAACAAAAATTGTAAGCTTTTCTTCTCTTATTTTTTTGTTGGGGGGCACAACTGTCTGTGTACTGGGGTTTTCCTGGCTCTGTACTCAGGGATCACTCCTGTAGTGCTCTGTGGACCTTATGCAGTGACACTGAAAGCAAAACACCTTATATACTATACTACCTTTCTGGTACCAAGTAATTTGTCTTTTCCAAATTTAATTTTAGTCCTTAGTTGCAGAACATAAGAACGTAGAGGAGGGTTTTCCTCCATCCTATTTTAAAAAATTTTATTCCAGTCTTGGTTTCTAGAGGCCATCATATTTAAGAAGACAAAATAATTTCATGAGGGTAACAATTTTTTATTTTGCTTTTTGGGTCACATCCAGCAATGTTCAGGGGTTACTTCTGGCTCTGCACTCAGGAATTACTCCTGGCGGTGCTCAGAGGACCATATGGCATGCTGGGATTCGAATCCGGATTGGTCGCATGCAAAGCAAATGCCCTACCCGCTGTGCTATCACTCCAGCCCTGGTAACAAAAGTATTTAATATTCATGAGAAACGGACTCGTTCCTGATGTTCCATTCGCTCTCAACGGAACGAACATCTCTGAGTGCAGCAGTTATTTGTACCTAGGTTGAGAACTCATCCTGACGAACGACCTGGCACCTGAGTTGCACAGGAGGAAGAGAGCGGCGTGGAATGCCTTTAAGAGCCTTGAAGAAATAGCTAAGAGTATGAAGAACCTCCGGCTCTGAGCACATGTCTTTGACTCCACTGTTTTTCCTGTATTAACATATGCCTCAGAGACTTGGGCCCTAAAAAACTGAATGAGAACACTATTGGGGTCTCCTGAAGAGGAATTGAAAGAGCTATGCTTGGAGTATCACGCTTCACTCAAATGAGAGAAAGAATCAGGAGTACCGACCTCTGTCAACGATCAAGAATCAGGGATGCTGTCTTGTTTGCCAAGGTGTCGAAAATCAGATGAGCTGGACACGTAATGTGATTTGGAGACGACCACTGGACTAGAGTTGTTACCAACTGGAATCCACGGGACATCAAAAGATCACGTGGCTGCCCACCTATGAGATGGTCAGATTTCTTTGTCAAGACCCTGAATGAAAGGTTTGAGGCTCTGTGTTCCTGGAGCGAGCAAATACCATTGGGTTACACTAGCACATGACAGGGACGGATGGAGATGTTATTGGCGCCTGCTCAAGCAAATCAATGAGTAACAAGGATGTCAAGTGATCAAGTGTTCAACAAAAATATAAATTTATCAAACCTTTGGAAGCTGGATACATCTTGTCCTGTGCTTTAGATCCCAGTCAGTGCTGTTTGATGGTGGATGTTTTAAAGCTGTCTCTCTGAGAGAAAGGGACCTTGATGGACAGCATTTTCTGATTCCGATAATGTAATTTTGTTAACTTTTTTTAAATTTTAGGTGCGATGGTTTATAATACTCTTGATTATTGGGTTTTCTCCATAACATGTTCTAGCACCATGCCTTCCCCCAGTGTGTCCACTTCCCTTTGCCATTGTTCCAGTATCCTCCTCCCTTCCTCCCCTAAATCCCTCCCTTCCTATTGAAGATCAGTTCTCAGTTCCTGTTGCCTTTGAATAGTTTTTATACCCCAACTTTGTTCCTTTATATTCCACATATTAGAGAGATCATTCTGTGTCTGTCTCTCTTCTGATTAACCTCATTCATCATTATACTCTTCAGATCCATCTATGTGGCAGCAAATTGCATGATTTCATCTTTTCTTACAGCTAAGTAGTATTCCATTGTGTATACGCACCAAAGTTTCTTTATCTAGTCATCTATTGTTGGATACTTGGGTATTTCCACATTTGGGATATTATGAATAGTTCTGCAATGAAAATAAGAGTGCAAATGTCTTTCTGAGTAGAGATTTTGGGCTCTTGAGGTAGATGCCAAGAAGTAAAATTGCTGGGTCAAATGGAAGTTCAAAATCTAGTTTTTGAGAAGTGTCCACATTGTTTTCTAAAGTGGGCGAAAAAATTACATTTCTACTAGCAGTGAATGAGGGTTCATTTGCCCCCATATCCATAACAACAGTGGTTGTTTTTAATTCTTTGTGATGTGTCAATCTCACTGGTGTACGACAGTACCTCTTTGTTGCTTTGATTTGCATTTGCTGATAGATGATGTAGAGCATTTTTTTTGTTTATCTTTTGACCATCTGTATGCCTTGAAATTTTCTATTTTTTCCCCAATTTTTAATGGGGTTGGGTTTTTTTCTTGTAAAGTTCTACCAGTGCTTTATATACTTTGGATATTAACCCTATATCAGATGAGCGATGGGTAAATATTTTCTCCCAGTTTTGGGGTGTCATTTTCTTCTTGTCCTTATTTCTTTTGTGATGCAGAAATTTCAGAGTTTGGTATAATTCATTATTTTAATCTTTTCTTATTTTTGCTTCACCAAGAGTGTTGAATCCTTATAGATGCTTCTAGTTTCAATGCCAGGTAATGTTATTCCTATGTTTTTCTCAATATAGTTTAGAGATTCTTGTCTGATATCAAGGCCTTTAGTCCATTGTGATATGTCTTTTGTGCATGGTGATAGAGAGGGGTCTGATTTCATTTTTTTACATGTGACTAACCATTTTTTAAAGACTGATTTTCATGTTGGTAAACATGATATCATTTAAAGATACAAATAATAAAAATTTAAATAACTACCAGCAGGAACAGTCAACAGTCAAATAGGAAGTGATGAAAGTTTAGTGTTTTATACTTTAAATACATAATTTATTTCATTGAAAGTTCTATAATTTAAGTTTTTAAATGTCTGTTTTTAACAACTAGCTCACAGAATTTCTGAAAATGCAGCTAGCCCTTCCTTTCTCTCCTTGGCCTCAGGTTCTAAACAAATGTCCTGAACACACTGTGCATGTCAGTAATGGTTTACAAGGAAAGAAATCAATCTATTTGAACAAATTCTTCACTGCCTCAGGACTGCCCAAGTTCATCACTCCAATTCTTGCTATTGGGTGAGTTCTTGGGCTCAAAATTCTAACCTCTTTCTGAATTCTTGTAGTGGATACTGAAAAGTGGTGATAGAGATGGTAGATGGGAATGAAAATGCAGACAATAAGGACTAAAGCATAGAGGGTAAGAAAAAGAGCTACCTAAAACATTCACCTCTTTACCTAAACTTACACCCCTTGCGTTCTTTGTTTTGTCAAATTCTCAAATCTCTGTGAAATAGAAGAGATGTCTGAGGCCTAGAAAGAATATGGCATTTACCTATAATTATCAGTGGGAAATTTTGAGTTTAGATACAAATCCTGATATATCAGACACCAAATTAGACACCAAATTATTTAACAAAAATATTCTCTCTTTCTGCATATTGTCTGTCTACCTGTGTTGCCTAGTTTTTTCCCCAGGCAACACAGGTAGACAGAAGACATAGAGAAAGATATATGCATATACATGTATTTGCACACACATATATGCCCATGTATATATAAATAGTTTAAAAATAAAACTGATTCTAAAGGCATAGAGGCCAGTATTTTAAATGTCTTGCAATCTGTTGTATTTGTTCCAATATGTTGAAATAAGATGATTATATAAATTACTAATTATTGATTTTACAGTTGTG
Source organism: Sorex fumeus (assembly GCF_029834395.1). Lineage (NCBI taxonomy): Eukaryota > Metazoa > Chordata > Mammalia > Eulipotyphla > Soricidae > Sorex > Sorex fumeus. Next base: position 65,678,390 of record NW_026606101.1, on the reverse strand, counting down.
GATATTTTATATTGATCTCTATGTATGCCAGATAATTTAAATTTCTTATACTTCACTTAACTCTACTGTTTTATTTGAAAACACACATACATACACACACACACATTTTTCTTTATTCTATTAATACACTTTATTTTACTTTCTATGTATTCTTCATTAATTTTTATTGTGCAAATACTAGTAAAATTTTATAATTTATAAATGAATATTGTTTATAAATAAATAATTCGTATAATATTAGAAATACAATATAATATTATTGTTATTATTAGTATTGGTAATATAATATAATTAGAGTAATATGATATTAGTAAAATTTACTTTCAGGTGAAACTATTTATTTTTCCCAGAGTTAGCAATCTTTTGATTTTTTTGTTTGCCTAGGTTTTTAGTTTGTCACTAATTCATACTTTTCTTGAGAACTTACTAGTTTTATGAGATAGTCTTTTTGGATTTTTCTATTTTTTTACTCATAGTATGGAAATTCTATGCCTGATTGCTTACTAAATAGATCGTAGAGTGGTTGTCCTGAAATACCCTTTAAATATTTTTCCCCTTGAATTTTCTTCATATTTGTGATATGTTGAATACCTTGTTTTCCTTTAGTTCATTCTCATTGTACTGGAATATAAGCTCCAGTATTTTCCTGAAAATAAGCATGTGGGAGACAGAACTTTTTGAGACAGGATATACATGAAAATGTTCTTATTCTACTTACACCAATAATGAATAGTTTGGATGGATATAGAGTCATAGGTTGGAAGTTTTCTTCATTGAGAATTATGAAGACATTACACTACTGTCTTCTAGTTTTGAGAAATTCATTGATATTTAAATATCTGGTATTTTTCACCTTTGCCCAAGACTAACCCAATACTTTTCCCCTTCTCTGCAATTTCTTGTATTTTTCTTTTTCCCCTTCTATAAGTAATTTTTTTATCAAAAAGTTTGTTTCTTGGAGATAGCCTTAAGTTATAAATTAAGTAGGCTACTAAATTTTTAATTTCTTCCATGGTATTCAAAGAGCTTATTTTTCTCATAAATGTTTCTTATGAACGAGTGTCTCTTATTCTTTCATGAATACAGTATCTTCTCTTTTTACTTTGAGAATGTCACTTATTTGGTTTTTCCCCACCCCAACCCAATCTTGAATTTTTTCTGTTTACTTCAGTTAATTTCTTCTGAACAATGGAAATCTCAAATGTTTAATGATCTTGGCTGTTTTATGGTCCAGTGAGAAATTGGCTGCAAGTGTGTTTTCCTGGGCTATATATGTTGGTGGTAGGTTTCACTGTAAAAAAAACTGACTTTGACCTTCCATTAGAGACTCAACTATAGTTGTCTGTATGCCTGTTAAGATGCTTGATTTTCCCGTGAGGTAATCTGCCAACTTTTAACTCAGGAGGAATAAACCATGTTGCCTATATTCTGGGAAAGAGAGCTTGGGAAAGAGAGGCGGGCAATTACATTTCAGAAAGTCAACTATCACCCAATTCCCCCCACTTTACATATGGTCCTTTAATATTCAACTCTTTTACCCCCTCATTTCAGAAGCTGCCTGGTTATAGCTCAGAAGAAAGTAATTATCTGGCTTTCTGTTCAGGAGCAGGTAAGGTGTGGGAGTGTCAATGTACTTCTTAAGATAGATCATCCTTTCTGCCCCGGTTGTACCCTTTCCTTCAAAGATAGCTGAATATTTGTTATTTTGCAATGAAATCAGTCGCTCCTCAGCTCTTTTTGTCAATTGGACAAATTTTATTTTTTCCAATTTTTGTTTTCTGTCTCTTCTCCAGTTTCTAGTACATGGAGATAAAGCAAGTCCTTAGGAAGCCTCTTAAGTTCCAGTATTTTGGAACTGAACTTCACAGCTTCTGAGACTTGGGTATTCTGTGAGTTCCTCAGAATGATCCATAAACTTGTTTCTCCCGCCCTTAAGCTGGTTTAAACTTGGTTTTTTGGTCACAACTAGCTGAGCTTTAACCAATGTGCAGGAATGATCACTCTATTATCGTCTTTCTCTTTTCATTTATATAAAGTATAACAGATTGCATTAGAGGCTTTCCCTAGGATTGGGCTGACAAATATGACTGACATCTGACTTAAATGTAGTCAAAGCTTCCCTAAGAAGTCCAAATGGAGCTCCCTTGGGCTTCATTCTCAGTTTGCATTCTTCTTTTTGCAACATATTTCGTGTTGCACTGACTCCACAGGACCATCTCATTGCTCTGTTGTTCAAGTCTTAGTAAGAGAAAATCTCTCCCTAATTAATTTCCTCCCTGGAACTAATAAAAAGTTGGTTCAGGATAAAGGAATGAATGAAGTCACTATTATTTGTGTTCTTTTTTAACACCTAGTATTTATGATTTGTTCTCACTTCTTGCTCTGTGCAATGAATTGAGAATATGTCACTTTAATATAAGAACATAATACTATCATTACTTACTGAGTATTACTTAATGCCAGATCCTTGATCTTTCACCTGATCTTTTCAGCAATACTCCCATTTTATAGATGAGGAAAGGGAAGTTTAGAAAGGTTATCACATAGCAAGTTCATATCTTAGTTAAAACATGGATCTGAGCCTAGGAAGGTCAAATGTAAAAGCCCATGCCTTGCAAGTGTTTCTTAGTTCTCCAGTATACTTGCCTGATGCGTTAATCATTTGCTTTCTGATTAGTTTTTCCGCAAAGCAAAACTCTATGAGAGTGCATTTTTATTAAACCATACTGGCATTCAGCAAATATTAATCAGCCACTCTCTAAAAGAATAACGGATTAAGAACTAAAGGAAGACAAGGCTGCCACAGCCAAGTGCCTCAAAGAGAGAATGCAGCAAGGGCTGCTCGAGTCATTTACGATGGTACAGGAGCAGCTTATGAAATGGAGAAATTTGGATGGATCTTGGGTACACTTCCAAAGAATGAGATCCATTAGAACAGTCTCTCCTGGGGAGTTCTGTGATAGAAATCTCATCGCTGCAGTTATTTAAAAATGAATTATCAAAACTCTTCAGGGACAAATCCTGTGCTGATAGGGGGTGGACAAGATACCTCAATAGGTCGTTTTAGTCTCCGATTTCTGTAAAAACTACTGCTCTTATGGTACATTGAGATTTCGGATGAATTTCAATTTTTGCCTAAGTACCCAAGAAGCTTCCCAGACAGAACTGGGAGTGAACAGTGTGTCAGATTCTGGGAAGCCTAGGGAAACTTCTCTGTGTGGATGTGTTCCTCTGAGCTTTTCATCAGCGTGCTATTGGCAAACTGCCTTGGAGAGTCTGAGTCTTCCTGGCCAGGGTGACTTTTGGGTGTCTAGAGTCAGGAGATTCTCTCCAGTCCCTCTGCTGCTCTTGAGCACATGTATCAGTGGTCTCCAGCCAGGACCCTGAGGCAACTGGGAACAGTGACATATGCTAAAAAGCCTGGTTCCCAAAGAGCTGGAGCAGGCCTGCTGAGAGGTCTATAAAATTCCTGCCTGCAATTCCCAGCCTCCATATGCTCCAAGAGGTGTTTGTTCAGCTTAGGGCTGGTGGGTGCAGAGGGAGCTCTGCTGATGGCACTGTTTGCTGAGCTAATTGTTCTGTTTGATCCGAGGCTCTTCTAGGATGCCAAGGGAAATGAGGTGTTTGGTCAGGGTTTTCCTCAAGCAAAGTTTACCTCCAAACTTGGAAAGGGGAAGAAAGGAAAAAGGACCTAGAGAAATGGAAGAATGAAAGTCTTTAGAAGCTTTGCAAGCCTCTGTAACAGGGCTGAGGTCACCCATGCTGTAAAGAAATTCACACAGGCTGTGGGGAGGTCGGGAACCAAGTTAAAGCAGAGGTGTTCTTGGGCTAGAGAGAGAATGAAGGAAAAAGGAAGCATCACAGACATGGGTAAAGAGCACGGACGGTATGTGTGTGGGGGGGGGGAAGAAGTGGGGGTGTAAAGGCTCTTGCTTCATATGCATGGGGCCTGGGACCACATCTCAGCATCACAAACCCCCACCCTAGCACCATCAGGTATAGCCCCGGTGGTCCCCAGCACCATAAGGCCAGAGCAGCACCACATCCTTTGGCTGTTATATTGAATATTGCTGAGGTAGGCCCCTGGGGCTCTGGACGCAATGCTTGGGAACACTTTCCCACACACACACAAGGCCTACTAATAGTGTTGATATTGTTTTCATAGGAGATTTTTATCATTTATAACAAAAGCATCTGTATAAAATAAGATTACTAAAACAAAGGATCAAACACTACTCTGACAATAGGGAGAAATAATCATACCAGAACCCTAGCCGAACTTTGCCACAAAATCTAAGTGATAAAATAAACTGGGATATTGAGAAATTAATCTAAGACATAAAGGAAAGTGCTTATGGGAGTTAATTTTCAATGTCTAATAAAGGGTTGCACATCAGAGCAGGAGGAGGGAGAAATTATTTCCCATTTCTAATGCTAAGGAGATACAGTGAGGGAATAATTTTCTTACCATCTCTAGTTTATGTTGAGGCTACAAGAGAAATATAAGTTGTCAACAGGGGCTGGAGCAATAGTACAATGATTTCCTTACGTGTGATTAACCCGTTTACATCCCCTGTCATCTCAAGCACCATCAGGAATGATCCTGAGTGCAGAGCTAGTAGTAAGCCCTGAGCAATGCCAGGTGTACCCCGCCATCTGCCCTACTTCCCCAGACCAAAAAGAACATCCTCTACTTGCTCTCTTGAGCCCATGAGCACTATCTCTCTCTCTTTCTATTTATTTCACTCTGAAGAAGCCTGTGTTCTCTCATGAACACATATTCCCCTCTCTCCCCTCATGTCTAAGAGATTTTTGTTTAATAAAAACTATCTGCTTCACAATAAAATAGAGTAAAATCATCCAGGAGAAATATTTTCTAAAATATGGCACACTGGCTACTTTAATGAAGATCTTGTGATTGTTGTTAATAAATCCCCCAACAGCAATTTTGCCTTTGGACTGGCCTTGGACAGGTGCATGAGACTGTGTAGACTGTGTGGGGGTATTCACATCACCCAGTGAATTCTACCAGCAAACCTGGTTTCATTTGTTTTCAAACTAAGTGTGGGTTAAGGAATTGAAGTTTTTGTTTATATTGTACTCTTTTTTTTTTGAAGGGGTGGTAGTTCATGTTTGATTGTGCTCAAGGCTTACTCCTGGTTCTGTGCTCAAGGGGTCATTCCTGGCAGTATCCAGGGGATTGTATGTCATGCCAAGGATTGAACTTGGGTCAGTGAAATACATGGTAAGTATCTTATCTATTCTGCTATCTTTGTGGCTCAAAGGTCTTTTAATTACATGCTAATATTGGAGAAAGTGTCTGTAGGGAAAATAAAGCCCACTGGGAATTCCAAGAAGGAATAAGAAAGACTTAAGCAGGTAGCCCCTAACTTTAAGTTAAAATGATGGCTCCTAACAACCATTTTTGCTTCATTTATGACGTATCAATTTTTCATCATTTTGTTTTGTATTCTCTTTCCAAAATAAATGAAAGTCAATGCGTCATCTACTAATTTTGTAAACAGCACCTGTGCCTGGATGCTTTCACCAGTTTTGCCAAACTCTGGGCCAGGCGTTTGGACATAATGTCTTGCTCCTCAAAGGGCAGAGCCTGGTTCCTGTGGATTTTGATGTCCCCCTATGGTTCCAGTGCACAGAGAGGTTGAGGACTATCAGATTTAGGTTTAGGACCACGGTCTAGGCTTCAATGAGTGCATGGGATTTTAGAACTGAGAGGTGGGGAGATAGGAACTGCAATTAAAAAGAGATATAGTTATGGCTCTGAGTTTTATGTACAACTGCATCCACGTTCATTTTCGAGATTATGGCAGCTCCCTGCTGGCTGCATCTCTTCTCTGCTCCTATTCCTGGATGGATGCCCTAGGTTGCCACTTCTCCCGAGGATCTGTGTAGCATCTATCACCAATTGAAGAGCTGGTATTTATTTATTTATTTTAGTAGATTTTTAAAAAATTGAATCACTGTGAGATAGACTGTTACAAAGTTGTTCATGATTAGGTTTCATTCATACCATATTACAATACCAATCCCCCCCAGTGTACATTTCCTAGCAAGAAGAGCTGTTTTTTAGGTAGGAATATTGACATCATCTTTGAACCCTCCCACAAGAACATTTTATGCTTCAAGATTATTTCTTTAGTAAAGAATCTGCCATCTAGACTCCCTATGATGTCTTAAGAACTCATGTTTTAACATGAAATCAAGTTATTTCCATTAATCATATGCCTAGTATAAAGAATCCAATTGGAAAAATGCTGTGAAGTTACATGGCTTTGAATAGCCAACTAGTGGATCTGAATGTCAAGGTCATTAGGGGGTCACCTCTCCTCTACCCTGGAAAAGAAACAGGCTCTCAACCTGTTCAGCAATTCCGAATCATGATATCTGATGGGTCCGTCATAGGGCTTTCCCCAGTAATGCAAATCCCAAGGTTGGAAATCAAGTTGCACCATGAGGAACAGTTTCTGCCAGGCACCCGCTCTTGTTGGGATCTGAAAGCAGATCAGCAAAGGCAAACCCAGTGCCTTTGCGCCCTATACTCTTGCCTTTATCTCTTTCCTTAGAGTGAAAGTGGGAAATGTGGGCTTCTGTAGAGGACTGTGAGGCTGACCTGAGGAGAACAAAGCTTCTGATGGAGCAATATCCCACCCGTGGAGTGGCAGCAGCCGCCTGACCTTTGGCAGAGGAGACGCAAGGTCTCCACTTGTGATGCAGAGGGGAAGGGATGGGCAATTCTATGCTCTCTCTTGGCTGCCCTTGCAGTTTCAATTAATCTTAGTGGCCCATGGTTGTCCATAAAGCCTCTGATGTTATTTCTGTGGCGCCCTGGCCTACATCAAAGCCCAACTCTCATGCCAATGCCCACTGCTCATGCAGAGCCAGCTGGGGGCTGGAGTGAGCTGTGGATGTTGGAGAGAAGGCAGTCCCTCTCGTGCTTTTGATATGCGCCCTCACCTGCCATCACAGGCACATGTGAGAGCTGGGATCAGAGGCCAGTAGCCTGCCCCCTGCCATCTGCATCTGCCTTTCTCTGCCCTGTCTGGGCCTTGGTGGAGAATGGGCTCCTTCATGGGAAGGCGCTTCGTGAGAGGAGTAGCTGCCAGCTTCTGAGCTTTGTGATGACAGAGAATGTTCATGCCTGGCCCAGGGCTTTTCTCTGTACATCTTATGTGTCCCCTGTGCAATGGAGGGCGAGCTGCCAGGGAGTGAAAGCCAGGTTGGCGCAGACCATGCCCTATGCTCAAGACTGACAGGGAAGTCAAGGGCAACAATTCTCGCTCATAGGCTGTCTCCTGCGCTGATCAGGGACAGCTCTGAGTGGCTCAGCTCTTTCACTCTGACAATCTACTTTTGCTGTTTTAATATTTTTCTGTTTTCAGTGTTTTGTAGCTTTCACACTGGTGACAACCGAGTTTCCCCTTTCTATTTATTTCCCTTGGGCTCTTTATATTAGATGCCTGTTCCCTCTGGGTAGCTAGGTGACCCCAGGGTCCACCCTTAGATCAAATCTCTTTATTCTGGCACTGCTGTTTCCTGATCCGCTCCTTCCTTCCTTGTCTTAAGTCCCCAGACTACACTCTTGATCACAATAGCCTATGGACCATGTCCCCAAATGCAGGTGTCCAGAGTTAGACTGTCATTGCTACATGTCATCTTAGAGCTGCTGCTGGACTTCCAAGCAGGAGACCCGGGGGTCCTGGCTATTCTTCCTTCCCCAGCTCGCTGTACTCTGCCTTCTGTATCTGACCTGAGAATGTTGCTAGCATCCCCCTGCTCTCGTTTCCTGTTCCCTACATGGCTTCCTAGCTCCAAGATGCACTGTCATATATTTCTCTATCTTTGGTCTCTTCCCATGGCCTTGCAGATTTCCATGAGTCAATAAAATGAGCCTCATATCAAACTGGTATTCATGCATCTTATGTTCTCGGTCTGTGACTCACAAAGTAGGGTCCCCTGCCAGCAACATTAGCTTCCTCTGGGAATATATTGGGAATGTATGTTCATGAACTTCACCACAGACTTAATGAGTCAGAAACTTTGGATCTTTCCGGATGTGTATTTTAACAAGGCTTTTGGGTGATTCCAACGCAGTTAAGTTTGAGGACCACTGCTCTAACCCAGAAGTCTTTAAACCCAGCTTTGTACTAGTTTCACCTGGGAGCTTTAAAACTCTTCAATGGTCTGTTTCAACCCAGAACTAGTGATTCAGAATTGTAGTGGGATTTGAGCTCTTTAGGTGGGTGGATTAAAAATGAAGATGTACCAAAACCCAACCCAGCAGTTGGGACTCTCAGAAACTGTCCTGTAGGCAGGATTCTTCCTGATTCCTCCCAGGGTTCTCTCTGCCTTTCATCTCCCCCTCCAACACCTACTCTTTCAAGGTCCAGGGGTAGGTGCTCCCTTTCCCACGAATCTCCCTGTATAGGGAGTGATGAGCTTTGAGGTTCCTTGGCACTTGTAGGAAGATGAATGCATAGTATTTCTGTAAGAAGTACATTCTATAATTGCCACAAAACAAAGATTTGTGTCCTCCTCACACTTGCATCCCCAGTAATATGGTCTTTGCAGATGGGAGTCTTAGGAAGGTGGTGAATACCTTTTAGAGGCCCTCTTAAGTGGGACTCCTTGTATAAAAGGGACCTGAGAGTGTTTTATGCTCACCACCATGTAGGGAGTGTATGAGAGAATGCCCATGTACCACCAGGCAGTGCATCCTAACCAGAACCTGGCACTACTGGCATCCTGATCATGGGCTTCTCAGCTGAAGAACCATGAGGAATAACTTCCTTCTCTTTAAAAGCCCGCTAGTGAATGGTATCCTACTATGACTAGCTGAGTTGACTAAGATAGCAATGTTTTAATTTTTTGAATCCTGTACCAATCATTGCTGGCAATTATGGAAAGCTGATTCTGTTTCTTGTTCTTGAAACAGATTAAATTTATTTAATTTCCCCCAAGCATGATATATGAAGAAGTGAACTAAAGCACTGAGAGGTTATTTCACTTGCTCACTGTCACACAGCCAGTACACGCAATGTTAAGATTGGAACTCTGGCCTTCTCAGCTCTAGAATTATTACCTGAACCTTTGAACTTGAACATCTCAATAGGTACTTATTATATGTAATAAAAATAACTATGTGAATACACATTTTCTAGTTTATGAAGCATCTTTTCCTTGTTGGCAGTACCTTGTTTTGTCCTCAGCAGCTTTGTGAATAGGAGCTAGGAATACCATAGATTCTGGATGATGAGGCCCAGCTTCATAAACAGTTGGAGTCGGGATGTGTTTTACTTCTAGGTGTCTGGCTCCATGTGCGAGTATATGGGACTGGGTCACATCTCTGAGATTGACACTGTGGCTCTGTTTCTGAGTGTGTGCTGCTGCTGTGAAGTAAAAGGAGGATGGTGGGGAGAACAGGGCCTAACGGAGGCAGCACAAGGTTGGGGCAGGCAGGACCTGTAGGACACGTGATGATGGGCTGCTTTGAGTTCAGAATTTAGCCTAGATGGGTGTCTGTGCTGTCAGCTGGATACCAGGAGGGGTGCTGAGAGGTTTGGATACAAGTGGGGAGGAGTGGTGACCTTTCATAGCACTAGGACCTATCAAGATATTAGGTTGAGGCAACCCAGGGGTGACAATAGGGTCCCTCTGTTCTCTGAGAACAGCTCCTGGTCAGCCCACTTTCTCATCCTTACAGACACACATTCTCAGAACTCCCTCTGCTTGCAGACTAATGGGCACAGTTCTGCACCTTGGGCTCAAGTGTCACCCTTGATTAAAAGGTCACTGTGTCCTTGTCATGGGGTAGTGGTGAGAACCAAATAAGTTAATATCCATAGAGTATTAGTGCTTATGCTTACTACACAGGAACTGCTCAAAATTTTTCTTTAGTCTCAGGGATGTAGGGAAGGGAAAGGGGGCGGGGATAAAGGAGGAAGGAAGGAAGAAAGAAAGAAATAGCCTGGCTGGGGGTGGTAATGAGTTCAAGAAGACTTCACAGAGGTGTTGACATTTGGGTCGAGTTTTGCAGGGTGAATAGGAGTTTGGAGCTAGAAAAAGACAAAGGAGTAGAAGGGTTGCCCAGGAATAAGTTTCTGAGTACTCTGTAAATTTCCAAATTTTTATTTATTGATTGATTTTTAGAAGTAGTGTTTAGGAATTACTCCTGGTTCATGGTGCTTAGGGATTACTCAGGACTATCTCCTGGAAGCCTCAGGGGATTACATGGGTGCTAAGGATCAAATCCAGTTGGTCACATGCAAGGCAAGCACCCTACTTGCTCTACCATCTCTCCAGTCCTCCCAGGTATGTTACTGTGATAGGTGAAAGCATGGGTAAACCTTTCTACAACATGATGACTGTTCTACATGCTGTAAGCTCCTCAAAGGAAGCCCCTCTCTCTCTGTCCTTTTTTTCAATTCCTGGAAGTTTGTGGTACCTCGCATGTAGTCAGTAATCAACAAATATTTGTAGAAGGAATAAATGACTCTTCGAAAGGGAGAATCTTTGCCTGTGGGATGTGCTGCCATTAAATTTACTGCGCTGATTGTTTCTCATAAGAAGTGCTGAGCCAGGACTCTGTTTGCTTCTGGAATGATAGGAGCCTGCCTTCGTTCTGCTGGTGCTACTTCTTACTGTACTCCTGACACATCAAAAAGTAGTCTCTATGCTACTCCAACCATCACAAACATGACTATGACATATGCCCCCAAGGAAGATCTAGTTGTATAGGACTTGGACCTTGGTAGTAATTTCTCCTGGAAATGATAAGATTTAAAAAGGACTAGGGTCAAAGGAGATGAGCTTGCACCTAGGCCATAAAAATCACCAGTTACTTCTCAAATTTCCTATTTTTTGTGTGTGTCATAAATAAGAGTTTTCTTTTCTAGGTTCCTGAGACCTGTGTCTCCCTGGTCCTGGTTTTACTTGCTGTGGTATCTGGGGCTTTGGGTCAATTCCTTTTTGCCCATGCTGCCTACTTTTAAGTTTAACTCCTGGTTATATTAAATACAATGTTAGTGTTTCTACTAAAAGTTTTACCTTAATCACTTAATCACTTAATCCCCGTTATTCATCGATTTATTTGAGCGGGTGCCAGTAACATCTCCATTCATCCTGGTTGCGTGCTAGTGTAGCCCAATGGTATCTGTTTGTTCTAGGAACATGCAGAGCCTCAAACCGATCATTTAGGGTCTTGACGAAGATGTCTGACCATCTTATAGGTGGGCGTCCACGTGATCTTTTGATGTCCCGTGGAATCCAATCAGTAATGGCTCTAGTCCAGCGGTTGTCTGTAAACCTCATTATGTGTCCAGCCCATCTGATTTTTGATGTCTTGGCAAATGAGACAGCGTCCCTGATTCTTGAGCGTTGACGGAGATCAGAACTCCGGATTCTATCTCTCATTTGAGTGAATCGAGATATTCCAAGCATAGTTCTTTCGATTCCTCTTTGAGAGACCCGAATAGCGTTCTCATCCTGTTTTCGTAGGGTCCAGGTCTCTGAGGCATATGTTAATGCAGGAAGAATAGTGGAATCAAAGAGATGTGCTCGTAGCTGGAGGTTCTTTGTCCTTTTAGTTATTTCTTCAATGCTCTTGAAGGCATTCCAAGCCGCTCTCTTCCTCCTGCGCAACTCAGGTGCCAGGTCATTCATCATGTTGATTTCTAGACCTAGGTATATATAACTGTTGCATTCGGAGATGGTGGTTCCGTTGAGAGCGAATGGAGCGTCAGGAACAAGGCTGTTTCTCATAAACATTGTCTTTGTAAGATTCAGCTGTAGTCCTACCTTTCCACACTCACGGTCAAAGTCCGCCAGCATTTGTGCTGCTTGGCTGATGTTTGGTGTTATTAGAACGATGTCATCAGCAAAGCGGAGGTGGTGTAGTTGCCGACCATCTATCTTCACTCCCATGTTTTCCCATTCTAGTCGTCGCATGATGTTCTCGAGGGTGGCACTGAAGAGTTTTGGTGAAATGGTATCACCCTGCTGAACCCCTCTCTTGATATGGATGATTACTTCTTTGTAGAATGGTGAGATCTTGGTAGTGAATCCGCAATAGAGCTCATGAAGGATCCTGATGTATTGAGTTTGTACGCCCTGATTGGCTAGGGCTTCCATGACCGCTTCCGTCTCAACAGAATCAAAGGCCTTCTTTAAATCAATGAACGTTAGACAGAGCGGCATCTTGAACTCCCGAGATACCTCAATGAGCTTGGTTATTGTGTGGATATGGTCGATGGTACTGAATCCTTTTCGGAATCCGGCTTGTTCAGATGGTTGTCCTTCATCTAGTGTTCTGCTAATCCTATTCGGGATGACTCGAGTGAATAGTTTGTAGATGACAGACAATAGGCAGATTGGGCGATAGTTGCCAATGTCGTGGATGTCTCCTTTCTTGTATAGTAGTACAGTCCTGCTGGTTTTCCATTGGGATGGAACCTTGCATTCAGACAGGTAGCGTGTGAAGAGTCGAGCCAATGTATTGATGAGTACTGATGGTAAGTTCTTCAGGTGTTCAGGTCTGATCTTGTCTGGGCCAGGTGCTCTTTGTTTCTTTACCGACGAGATGGCATGTTGGATTTCGGAAGGGAGAACATTGGGAACGACATATCCATCATGTGGTATGTGGTATGTGGGCAAGTGGATGTGGCTATTAAAGAGATCTGAGTAGAAGTCATGAATAATCTTCTCCATTGCCCTTCTGGAAGATGTGATAGATCCATCATGATGTCGGAGGGCAGTCATCTTGGTTTTGTAGTTGGTGAAGGACAGGCGGGCATTACGAATGTTTTTCCCAGCTTCTGCTGCATCTACCAGTACTGCTGCTCTCCTGTTTTTGAGGTCATCCTTGATGGCTTCTCTGCACTGTTTTGCCAGTTCAGATGTTCGCTTGTGGTTGCCTGAGGCATGTGCCAAGCCACGTTGGCGAATAAGTTCAAGAGTGTTCAAAGAAAGACGGTTTTTTGTGGTTATTTCTCTCTTGGCATTCTTTGCACAATCATGGAGGTGCTGAATCATTCGATCGTATTCCTCATCAATGTTGTCAATGACGGCATCTTCCCATGTTGCTGCAATAGAGCCAAAGAGCTCCCAGTTGGTGGTTGTTCTGGGAGTCCTCTTCTTAAACCTTGCATTCTTTTCTCCTCGTTCTGTGAGGTAGAATTTTGCACGAAGAAGACGGTGGTCTGATCCCATTTGGAATTTTGGGACAACAGCAACATCGGTTAGGCAAAACCGCCGATTGAATATGATGTGGTCTATTTCATTGTGGAACCGTCCATCGGGAGACTCCCATGTCCAACGTTTAGATTCAGCCTTTTGGAATTGTGAGTTACCATGGAAGGTTTTGGTTGACATGATGAACTCAGACAGTCTATCACCCTGTTCGTTCCATTCCAGGCCATGGGTTCCAATGTGGAGTTCATCGACCGATCTTCTTGGTCCTATCTTGGCATTAAAATCACCGACAATGATCTTGTAGAAAGTGTGATCTTCTTTATAGAACTTCTCCAGCTCCATGTAGAATTTCTCAGTTTCTCTTTCACCATAACTGGATGTTGGTGCATAGACAACAAAGATAGAAACTGCCGGTAGTGAGCCACATTTATTCAAGTGTAATCGTCCGATTCGGGTTGTTAGGCATTCGAATGAATCAATGCCCGTGACTAAGTTTGTGTTGACAAGGATACGGACACCACCGACGCCTCTGTTATCACATGTTCCAAGGAACAGTTCTTCTCCAGTGTCAAAAAAGTTTTACCTAAAACACAAAATTTTGCTCATTCTATACCTGGGAAAATACCTGATATAGGAATCAAAGAGATAGAACAGTGGGTTAGGCTCTTGCCTTGCACATATCCAACCTTGGTTCAAGCTTTGGCACTGCATATGCTCCTCCGAGCATTGCAGGAGTAATCCTTGAGCACAGAACAGTATAAGTATTGATCACTGCCATGTGGGGCCCCCAAACCAAAACCAGATAAAAAAAAACTCTGGTATGAGACTGGAGAGAGTACAGGGGTTAAATCTGTTTGTTTGCATATGGCCTGGGATCACATGGACTACCTGGGTTTGAATCTTGGTCCTGTCACCTAGTGACTATGTGACTTCAGATAGTTTACTTAGCCCCTCAGTACATGAGTCTCTTCATTTATTAAATGAATCATCGCATAAAGTTGCTGTGGACTCACATGAATCACTACGGAGCTTAGAACAGCTTAATGAGAAACCATAAGCCCTGTTTCTTCTTTGATCGCACGAGGATGGGGAAGGTGGAGGCTCCTGGGAGAAGAACCACATCATCTGCATAAAGGCAGAGAGTGCTTTACCTACTTTCAGCTTTCCTGGAAGGAATAGGAGCTCCCTTAAAGAAGGGACAACTATTCCAATGATAGCTGAAAATGATTCTCTGGAAAAGTGTTGAGTGCTGAAAGTTGGTAAAGGGATATACATGATAACATGATAACCTTTCAGTACTTGCACTGAAAACCATAATGCTCAAAAGGAGGGAGGGAGAGGGAGAGGGAGAAGGAAAGGGAGAGGGACAAGAGAGAGATAGAGAGAGGAAGAGAGAGAGAGGAGAGAAAGAGAGACAGGGAGAGACATGGAGAGACAGAGGGAGAGACAGAGGGAGGGAGAGAGAAGAAAAGTGCCTGCCATGGATATAGAAGCAGGAGTGGGCGGGGGTGGTCAGGGGGAGTGGGAGGGAAACCACTATATTAGTGGTGGGAAATTACACTGGTGAAGGGATGGGTATTGGGACATTCTATGATTGAAACCCAACACAATCAACTTTGTAATTGTATATCTCATGACGATTAAATAAAATTGTTTTTAAAAGGAATCCTTAAAAAAATGTTATCTCTAGAACATGATTTACCTGAAGCCATCCATGAAATGGAGACAATTCCTTTCTTCTTGAAGGTAAGGGAGGCACTTCAGATGAGAAGTTAATTCTTCTTAAATTTAAATTTTATTTATCAAAATTTTATTTAAAGCTCATTATTTACAAAGTTATTGATAGCTGAGTTTTAGACATGCAATATTCTAGCACCAGTTCCACCACTGATGTCAACTTCTCTTTACCAGTGTTCTCAGGTTTCCCTCCCCACCATCCTGTTCTCGAAGCTGCTACCTTGAGAGGCACATTTTATTTATTTATTTATTTTGCTTTTTGGGTCACACCCAGCAATGCTCAGGGGTTACTCCTGGCTTTGCACTCAGGAATCACTCCTGGCGGTACTTGAGGGACCATACGGGATGCTGGGAATCGAACCCGGTCGGCCGCATGCAAGGCAAATGCCCTACCCACTGTGCTATTGCTCCAGCCCCGACAGGCACATTTTAAAGCTTGGTTGTTGTAGTTTGGAGCTCATATTTTCAGTGTTGTTGACTCTGTGTTTGGATATACAGCTCTATCAATCCTCTACACCATTCATGAATCTAAAACCCTTAACCCCTGCCCCTGCAACAACCCCTCTGCCCCGACCCATTGCTTCCTGCCTATGCCTTCTTACTTCCACCCTAGATTTCGCTCCTTCTCTCTCTTCTTCACTATACTCTGGAGTTAAGTGTGGCCTAGACGTCTCCCCTTCAATATATTGCATTCCTTCCTCTGGTTATTCCACATACCACTGATAAGTGAGATCATCCTGTGCTAGTCCTTTTCCTCCTGGATTTGAGCAGTACATTTCTGCTGCAGGGACACAAAGACTCACTGACCAGAGACATGTGGTAGGACAATATTTCAAATATCAACCTGGGTAGGGGAATATTTTCCAAGCTCTTCTTGGGGTGAGTGAAGAACCACAAAGTGTGAGGAAGAAGAGAGATTGCTGCTACCCTCTTGCTTGGTCTATCACAGTCTTGATGGTGCAGTGTCCAGAGAGACAAATCTCAGGGATATCTGCATGAACTCCTGTATGGCATGGACAGTAAGGTTCTATTGGCCCCACAAAGATAGTCAGGCTTCTCGAGACTCACTTGATCTGCATGCTACCACCGAGAACTTCAGAGAGCCTGGTTCTAGGCTCAGTCAGGGTTTTCTCTTTGTAGGTAAAGGAAAGTCACTCCTGACCTCTCAGGTTTCCCAGGTCTGCTGTTTATCCTTGCACAAAGGAATTTCAGAAACAGACAAATAGTGAAGCAGAGAACTTTTTAATAAAAGAGGGGTAAGAAAAAAATACATCCAAGAGACAATTCTGGATTCTCCAGAGAGGGGAGAAAATTTAGTAAAATAGAGTAAATTTGTTCTACATACACATATACCCAAAATTGAGTCCAGATAAGAGAAAGAAAATAGGTACCTTAAGTTGGGAGGTGGGTGAGCCCAGAATGTAGTGTGCAGATTTGCCAGGGCCCACATGAGCATGTGTGCTGACAATTTCTCTGAGTCTAAGTAACTCACTGAAGAGCCAAGGCTCACCAAGGCCAGGGTACGCCAGATCCTTGTTCCTTCCCATTTGAGACACATAGGACCCACAGGTCCTTGCTAAGAGGCTCCAACACACGCTTCTCCCACCTACCCTGGAGATGTTCTCTCCTGTAAGCAGTGGGGCCCATGGCGGGGGCTGTGTTGGGATGATGGCATATGCCATGACAGATTTGGGTAGGTGCTCCAAGGCCACGGCCAGTGGGAGATTGAAGGGCACAGCAGCAGGGCCTGGAGTGGCATGAATTCTTCCAGGAATGAGAGGCAGCGACAGACAGCCAGGATTAGGATGGAGGCAGAACTTGGACTGGGCTGGGAGGCAGCTGCAGGAGGTCTTGTCTGTGGTCCAGAGGAGAGAATCAGTAACCAACCACCAGTGAGTAGGATGCAAGGCCTTTCCAGCTCTAGGATGACATTGGTGTTTCGATTCATTTAATACATGCAGAAAACATGTGGAGGCAGGAGGAAAGGATGAAAGACATGTGTTTGTCTCCTAACCCCTGGACCAGAGCAACCTTGATGTGAAAATATGAGAGGTACAAACGTGAAAAATTTGCCTTCCAATTTATCCACATGTAGCCTGCCTTCAACTGTCCTGTCATGGTGCCATGACTCTGTTTGAACAATTCCAATTCCTTTTGCTTCCAAGAGAGTAGTCCAGGTGTTCTCAGCCTGGCATTAAAGGCCTCCAAGGATCTGGCCCAGCCTCCCTTGCCACAATCATTGTACTCCAGGTCCTGTCAAAAAGAGCTCTGAGTCAGTCTGCAAAGGGTCACACCCATTCCAGATGTTGGGTTCTGGTCAAGGCTTTCTCTAACAGCTGGCTTTCTCCATCTTCACCAAAACAAACCAGTTGTTTCCAGTGTTCAAGATAAGTTGGAACTTAAGCAACTCCATGAAGCTTCCATCTGCTTCCAGTCTCCTCTCCCCCCTCCACCCCACCCCGCTCCACTCCCTCAGGCACTTACCGCTTTTCACAGACTACAAGGAAATGGAAGGGATCAGATTCTGTGAGTCCCTTATTCCCTTTTCCATACCGCACTAAACCTCCTTGGTCTGGGGCCAACCAAACCAACCACTAAACCCCAATCTTCAATCAGCACAGCAAAGAATTCAAAATGTTCAATACTTAACGTTTTAAATAATAGAAATTCTAACCACAGGAATAAAGTCACCTTCCCCAGTAACGAGTGTGCATTTGGTCCCTTTTCCTGCTCTCATTTGCAAGCTCTAGCTCTCAAGTGGGCCAAGGAGATTTTCTATGCATGTGTGCTTTACTGGCTGGCCATTTGTAACATCTGCAGAGACATCTGGATAATTTCATTTTCATAAGCATCGAGATGTTTGTGGCTCTTTAGGCACATTCAAGATGAGAGAGAAAAGCATATCAACATGAGTTCATGTAAAAACAATTAGCATGAGTGGAAGGGAGGGAGAGGCTTTCATGATGTTCTTTCAGATTTGCAAGTCCAAGCTGGGCAGAAATGACCTGGATACAGAGCCTAAGGCCAGCGGCATGGAGGGCAGAGGTGAGCTCTGATTCCAGGGAAAAACATTGTTCTGGCAAGGGGGAATGCCCTGCCACAGAGGCAGGGTGGGATGGGAGGGATGGGGGTGGGAAGGATGCTGGGATCCGTGGTGGTGGAGGATGGGCGCTGGTGGAAGGATGGGTACTTGATCATTGTATAACTGAAACCCAAGCACAAAAATTGTAAGTCTATAACTATACCTCATGGTGTTTCACTAATAAAAAAATTAAAAAATATATATATTTCTATTTCACACACACACAAAAAATACATTGTTCTGGGAGTTTGATTTGTTCCTTGGCAAAGGTTGTAGCTCTCTCACAAGTGTGGAGCTGACCTAGATGGAAGGTCAGAAGGTGACCTTTGCTCCTGAAGGAAGAGTGACTATATGCTAGGGCTTTTCACTCCTATCCTGTCGCACCTGGAAAGGATACTGTGTCGTGGAGGAGAAAGTGCGCGCTGGAGAGATCTGGGTTCAAAATAGAGTTGGCTCAGTCAGTGGTATGAGATGGGCAAGAGGATACCCAATTTTTTGGATTTCAGGGATTTAGTTTCCCTGATTCTAAAATGAGAATAACAGTGCCTCCCACTATGATAACTGACACCTAGTGGGAATTCAATAGAAGATCCAGCCTTTGGCAGCAGAAATGAATTTTGCCAGGAGGTCCTAAAAGAAACTCAGGCCTGCCCCTAGCTCTGAGCAGAAACCGCAAGCTGTTTGCTGAAAGAAAAGTGGACTTGAGAAGAGCCGGGAATTAGGAGAGGCCACCAGGCAGGGGGATGTTGGGCTTCTGGCTCTGACAAAACTTTGTTATTTGGAAACCAGAACCTTCCTGCCATTCTGCCAGGAGACGTGCTGGGTTCCTAGACAGAGTTGTCTAGTTCTTTGCCTATTAGTGTGTTGTTTGTCAGCATGGGCCCGAGGTAGCAGAATCCAGTGACAGCTTTTACCTCCCGCCTGCCAGGAAAGGCAGTCTCGGATGTGTGTGCTGTCGCCAGAGCTGAGGTGACCTGCTCACAGTCACCACCAGAGAGAGACACTGGAAACTTGACCAGGAATTTACAGCCTTTGGAGCATTGGTCAGTGAAGTGAGTTACATTTCATTCAGGAGAAAGGGAGAAACTTCCCAAGGAACACAAACTGAAAGCAGCACGCCGGCCCTTGAAGGGATGGCGTTTTCATGGTATAACTTTCATCCACGAAAGTCAAATCTGAAAAATCCATGTTTTTAAATTTTAGAATGTTAATTCCTTTTTTAATTATAAAACTAGCATAGTTCCTTACGGGAAAATGACCCCAAGATATAATAAAAATAGATTAAAAACCTAGAGAAATTAATGTAATTAAAATGAAAAATTTTAGTCTCCAATAAGATATCAATGAAACTGTTACTTCTTACTGGCTCAGTATAACTAACTCTGGATTATAGTGTGCCAGACATTCTACATGAGGCTGGATGATAAAGTTCTAATGACTATCTTCTCTGGCTGAAAGAAAATGATTCAGTCACACCATTTTCCTTCTATTCCCAAAGCATTTTGATATGGATTAGATATCTTCAATTATAAACCTTGGACTCCATGATCTAGTGCTTCTGCAATTTTCTTGGGTCTATGGCCAACTTGGAGTTTGAATTCCATTTTTTAAAAGAAGAATCGGATCACCATTGAGCATATTTTTTTCTGTAGTTAACAGAGGATCTCTGGCATCTCACTGCCCTAGGGAACTCTGCATTCACCTAACCTCTGCAGGGACCCATAATGGGTCTAGAGAAGCAACTAGAAGAGAATGGAACGTTCCATAAAGGTTGGAAATGACTCTTGGCCTCTCTGTCCATTGTGATCCTTTAAGGTCGAAAGACCTCAGCCAACCAGATAGACTGAAGCTAGGGTTGAGATCAGAAGGGGTAGAATCAAAATGTTATCAAGAGGAAGAGGAAGATAAATTTTTTTGTAGTCTCACTTGTGGGAAATAAACCCGGACCATTGCTATTGGGGTTATTAGTGGAGGAATGAGTTTTCAGGGTTCAGATGGATAGAAAAACATTAAAAAAAACTAATGAAGAGACTTACTTTTGCTGTTTCAAATAAGGTTTGGGACCCACATTAGAGGCTAAAGAAACAAAAATTTAAAAACCAACAAAAAGATCTTTCATTCATTTTTTTCTCCTTTTACTCATTTCTACTACTCAAGTTTCTTAAAAGAGGAATCTAAACATTCCAATTTCTTATTTCCCATTTTTTCACCTACCAATGGCAATCTGTCTTTTGCCCTTGCCCTGATAGAAAGCCACTTTTCCAATTACCTCCATGATGTCAAACCCCATGGACTGTCTCATTCCTCAACTTACCTGACCTCTGTGTAGTGATAAATGATACTGGCCATTCTTTTGTTATGGATTCTGTATACCAGCCTCTTTCCATTTCCACCCTTGAAAGGAGGCACCTCTTGATCTCTCATACACAATTATTTCACTCTCTTGATTGTTGAAACCTGGAGCTAAAAGTGCTCTTTCTGTCTCTCTTCTCACTCTTACAATATCTAGACTGTCTTCAAGGTCAGTCTCTTTTCTAAATTCTAGATTCTTGTAAATCTCTCTCATAGAGCCAAACCCTTCCAAACATTGTATTTCTGTATTATCTTTCTCATTGTTACACCTGGAAAGTAATCATCTGCATCAGGAAACAAGGAGGAAGGGAGGAGGGAAAAAAGGGAGGAGGGAGGGAGGGTGAGAGACAGACAGACAGACAGACAGAGACAGACAGAGACAGACAGAGAGAGAGAGTGAGAGCCTGCCATAGGCAGATGGGAGGGGCGCAGCTGGAGGGAAGGAAACAGGATATTGGTGGTAGGAAATGTATACTGGTGAAGACTGTTGGAACATTGTATGACTGAAATCCAATTATGAACAACTTTGTAACTGTGTATCTTACAGTTATTATATATATACACATATATATGTGAGTATACATATATATGTGTAAGTATATATTGCTGTGGTCAAGCCTATGGAATGAATGGTCATTCAGAGAACAACACTGCATTCAGTGGATATATGTATGGAAAACAATGAACGTACGTCATACTATACCCAAACTTATTTAAAGTAGAACATAGCTCTAAATATGAAAGTTTACATAATAAAATACCTCGAAGAAAATTGTGAAGAATACCTTCGTTAGCTTAAATTTCTAAAATAGATCATGAAAATCACTAATCATTAAAAAAAGCCAATTAGACTTGATTATATGAAGAATTTTTGTTCACCAAAGGGATGATTCAGAGGACAAAAAGGAGCTCAATTACTCAGAGAAGATTTTCACAATAAATAACTGGATGACCATGGACTCACACCTAGAATATGTAAAGAATCCTTAATAGTAATATTTTAAGAACCAGGATATCACTTATAAGTGATAAGAAGTAACTTGATTATGTCTCTCACAAATTAGTTTTTCAAAAGGCTAATAGTCAAGTTAAAAATTACTCAACATCATTACACATCAAGGAAATTAAAGGTAACAGTATAATCATATCCTTCTATATATGCTCCTGAATGGAATATATTAATGACTATAGTCTTAAGCACAGACAACTGGAACTCTAAAACATTGTTCCTGGGAGCCTGAATTGGCATCAACTTCAAAAAACTGAAACTACCTACTAAAACAAAATACATATTTATCCTGTAACCTTAATTCTGGTAGAATCTCCTGTCCCGCGCCAGGCTGTCTTCACCAGGGCCCCTGTGAGGGGGGTGAGTTGAGTCTCCCTCCCTGCCCCAAGCAGAATCCCGGCAGCCGAAAACCTCCAGAATCCAGTCACAGCCATGCTCAAGGTCACCCTCCACACACTCAGCCGAGCCTCACTTGTGAAGGAACCGGCAGAGGAACCCAGGTGCGCAGGACCCATGGCTGAGCTCTTCAATTCTGCTCGGATCGGGGCTGGGCCTCCTTCACCCAGACCCCCAGTTTTCCAGTAGCTTGGCAGTCATACCCACAAACTGCCCCAGGGCGCTAGGTAATCTCATCAATGGCCAAGATCCAGAGACTATAAAACAAAGCTCCCAGAAAAGACAATGCAGTATTTCCTAGAGCGTGAGGCCTCGAATGCCAGTCGACCAATAGCTTGCATTTGGTAGATTGGGAACACTTGTTAGAGGCCACCCGAAAAGCTTTTGTCCCTCTCGGGGAGCCCAGCAAGCTACCAGGAGTATCTTGCCCACACGGCAGAACCTGGCAAGCTACCCATGGCATATTCGATAGGCCCAAAACAGTAACAATGACTGGCCTCATTCCCCTGACTCTGAAGGAGCCCCCAATATACCATTGGGCTATGCTAGCACGTGGCAGGGACGAATGGAGACATTACTGGTGCCCGCTTGAGCAAATCTATGAACAATGGGATGACAAGTGATACAAGTGAACCTTAATTCTGGATATATACATTAGAAATAACCCTAATTCTGGATATGTACATTAGAAAATAAATCTTAAACCCACTCCATAACAGGTATGAACATATTCATAATAGCATTATTCATACTAGTGTAAACTGGAGATACTCTAAAGATCTATTGATAATAGAATAAGTAGAGATGTCATGCTATACTCACTCAATGGAATATTATACACAAGCAAAAGATGAGAAAGTATTGCTTTTAAAATAACAGGGATGAATATAATGATGGGATGAAGAGAAAATAAGGAATTTAGACAGAAGAATTATGTATTTCATAATTTTATTTATATAAATCCTCAAGATAGACAATACTCACCTATGGTTATAGGGCAGTTTAGGATTTACTTTTGGGAAATTTGATGGAATAATATGAATTCTACTTAATTAAACAAGCAAAATAAAATAAAGCAGATTATTTTATTTAGATTCGTGAAAGGTATATTGATTTTAAAAATCCAAGAAATATAAGAAAGCAAGGAATTTTGCTTTGAGTAATTTTTAACAGGATGCAATGCATTTATGGAATTAGCCTGAAAATCAATATAAATATTCATCTATATTGATGACAAAATCTGCTATATTGAAGACAAAAATCTGCTGAATGACTTGAGGCCTTCTTGTCACCAGGTTTGGAATTAGTACCTGATACCCATGTATAGTAGGGGTCAAGCTTAGGAAGAAAGGGCCAGCAGATGATAAGGATTTAAAGAGAGACAATGGCTGGCAAAGTTGGCTATGAAAAGACAGCCTATTGGTGAGCACAGGTTCACTTCGAGCAATTCAGTGGCACCAATATTTGACAAGAGAAAAGGCTTTATATGAGATCCTGGCGATGAGGAACAGCTCAAGTCTGCCTCCCTGGAGGGTTTTGGGAAAGAAGGGAAGGAAAAACACTGATGAACGTTCTGAGTGGTTCCTTGTGGGACTTCTTGCTGGAACAGGCTTCTGAGGTCAAGTTTCCGGTGGAGTGCTTCCACAGACGGGTGAATTTTAGTTACCTTGGTACCCAATGTCATTTGAGTTTCAGTGTGTTGATCTTTTGTGTATGTCTGGCTTTTGTTTCCTTTAAAGTAGCACAATTTTCCATTAGAGCTAGCTGTTACTGAGGTACAGAAACAGTGAACAAACAATGACACCATTTCTTTTCTTTGACATGGGTTCTAATTTGTATGGCATTTAGTTCATCCGTGGACAGACAAGCAAAGGACAGCATGTCTATCCATTGGAGGAGCTGTGACCTTAGGTTGAGGGTGGTGGCCAGGGCCAACCAGCCAGTACATCTGACAGAGATGAGACAGACCAAGGACCAAAGGACAGAGTGTATCTAGAGGTGACCCTGTGCTTATGCTTGTGGGTCACCTAAGATTGATAGCTCTAGGTAGAAAGCAGGTACGAAGAGCTGATTTGGCTCAGCCCTGAAAGCTGCTTCTATGGTCAGGGGAGGGGTAACAAGACAATGATAAATTTGTTTACCCAAGGAAGGTAAAGAAGCCAGACTTTGAACACTAAGGTGTGTCTTACTGCAGAGGACCAAAGATTGGTAAAAATGTTTCTTCAAAATTGTCAAATATCCTAAAAGTCCACACTATGTCAAGCTCTCAGAATCTCACAAATAAGCTTTATAAATCTTTGCTACCCAATGCAGAAAATGTCTTATAATCTGAAATAAACAACAAAGAGTGGAAAGAACATGGGGCCAGGTGTCAAGAAATGACCTTATCTCATTCATGTCTGACTTCTAAAAATCTAATATTTACTATTGCTTGAAGATTCTCTGGAGATAAATAGTATTTAAGTCAGATAAGTCAAAGTGGGTGACGGGGTTTAAAGCAATATTTTGAGGACCAGCAAGGCTTGTAGCTCAAACACTGATAGAATTTCTTGAAAATCATTTTATTTCTATAAAGAGAAATAAAACTATTCTTGAATACTCCCCTGGTAACCTATAAAATCACCCTTCCTTTTCCTGTTTGGGCTCAAAACTATAGAAGGGAAACACTGAAAATCTATCCCTGCTCTGGAGCCTTCTCATGATGTCATAAAATTGCCCACATGGTTTCCGCGTTCCCCTTCTGCTCCCGTGGAGCCAGCCAGCCCCAGGGAAACAGTATGTGGTCGAGAGAGCCTTTCCCATAAATGGGGAGATTCTCAGGGCGCTGGCACGATCACTCTGTTCCTGGGGCCTCTACTGTGTTAGGAAGAAAAGACTTCAAATGTCTCTTATTTCTTTTAATTGCATATAAAAGTTGGGCCAGGAAAATCTAGTCAACTTAAAATTAGCACAAAGCTGTTTGAGCTTCCTAAAGTTGTAAATCCAGGAAATGGTTTTATAAATAAGACAACTACTCTTTCACTAAGACGTTATAATCACTTAGTGTAGATCTGAAAGAATTTTTTTTCATAAACTAAAAGCAACACAGAAAGTAAAAAAAAATAAGAAAAGATTTTCAACAACTTCTAATAATTCCTAGGACTTGAAGTCACAACGTAGAAGTATCACACAATAAAATGAATGTGCATTAGCTATTGTGCCAACATGATTTCCAAAAGGAGAAGATTAAGTATGGAAGCAGCTCCGAGGTGACAAATACACTACGAAGAGAGAGACATGGGTAATTCTTATGCTAGATGCACATTGAGTGCACTTTTTATCCTCTGCCAGCAGAAATGGAGTAAATGGATCATGGAAGGGAGTAAATGTAAAACCCTTTCACCAAGAAGGCAGCTCTAATGGAGGTCGGGGCTCCCACTGACCTTGTCCTTGGCTCAGCCAAGTTCCAGAGTTAGCTCTAGGTCACTGAAGTGGTTAAATCTTTTGAAAATAGCAGTTTCTGTTCTTCAGGCAAAGAACAGAGAGCTGGGAAAGGCTTTTAAATTACTGGAGGAGGCCAAGAGAAGACTACCTGAGGATACAAAATTATCAATTCCTGCAAACCACCCAGCTGACCAAAATATCTGGGACCTAACTTCTACAGGTGAGTTGGATTATCTGGGCTGAGTTGGGTTATTATTAATGAGTTCTTTTCTTTTTCCTTCACACTTCTTGCTTTTGTCTCTGGCTTAAACCAAAGATGCTACCGCCTTAGCTATGGGGTCATATGTTCAGACACAGTCTTATGTTCTTATGTACCATTTTTTGGGGTGAGTGGGGGCGTTTGGAAAAGGGGGCATACCTGACTGTTCTCAAGGCTTATTCCTATCTCTGTATTCAGGGATCACTCTGTTAAGGGTTTGAGGGACCATATGAGGTGCCAGGGATCAGGGTTTGAACCGAGGATAAGCATCATATCAGACATATAAGACAAGCATCATATCAGCTGTATTATCTCTACAGCTACCAATTGCCATATTGAACCAAATAATTTGATAATTACATTTTTACTTATTTCTCTGAGTTAGAATTTTAGTCCTTGGGCATATTTTTAAATGTAACTCTATATTCTAATCATCATATACAGGTCATTTAGATCTGGTGCCATTCACAAAGGTGACAAATAAGCTCATGCTTGCTTTACAGGAGCCACTTGTAAAGAACTGGTAGCCCAAACCACTAAAGCTTTTTACACCAAGATTCTTTCTCCGAGGGTAAAATTGATTTATCTTTGGGATGACTTCATTTAGTTGCTATTATCTGAGCTTTATTTCTCCATAATTGATCTAGGAGTCTTTTTAGGATGTTGGAAGAAAACAGTGTGCAGCATGGCTGAAATCTGCTGGATTTTTATCTTCCTAGTGAGCCACTAGGAACTTCTGCCTTGATCATACTCACTGGGGACATTCATCAAATTCTTCAGTCTTCATTTTTTTTTCTGCTTTGAGAATGGAGATCATTCAGTTCCCTAGCTTCTGTGCATTGTTCTCTGGTTACTGTTTATTGAATACTACAGTTTAACTTTAACCCTCCTATGAAGTCTGCCAGAGAAAGACAGTAACAACCCGATAATCATCTCTGCACCTTCTTTCAGGACTTTTCATGTGGTTCAACTGTTCCTGGGCTGAACTCCTATGATGGAGGGAGTCTCTTGCTACCCAAGCAGTTATTTTTATGTTTGTGACTTTCAACTCTTCTTGAGCACTGAGCTTAGAGTTCTGGTGCTTAGAGTGGAGCAGGTATACTAAACACATGTGACTCTGGGAGCTGGTGACTACGGGCTGGCTTTTACAAATTCAAAATCTGCAGCAGAAGGTCCCAGGATCCTGTCCAACTTTTCTCAGTTAGTATCATGGATTTATTTGGTTTCTTCCTGAAATACTTGTCTTTCTCCTTCCAACGGAAAGGCTTATTCAAGAGCAGCTTAGTAATGTCCTCATGAGGGCCTTTCTTCTGAGCCAGAGATGAAGTTATTATCACAGCTCTCCTCTGAGTGATGAAACCCAGTTTCAAATTTCTTAGCTGTTTTCAAAGTCCCAGCATATTTTACTGCTGGGAGGACAGATGCCTGCTCAAGTGTCTGATGAAGACAC
The DNA here is from genome assembly GCF_029834395.1 of Sorex fumeus. Taxonomy (NCBI): domain Eukaryota; kingdom Metazoa; phylum Chordata; class Mammalia; order Eulipotyphla; family Soricidae; genus Sorex; species Sorex fumeus. Next base: position 65,651,476 of record NW_026606101.1, on the reverse strand, counting down.
TTAAGCTTTATTGTTATTTGACATTCATTAGGGAACCATCTTCCGTAGGCAAAACATAAGCCATTTCTTTAGACAGGAGGCATAAAAGGACTAATGATGGGTCATAGGCCAGATGGAACACAAGCAAGATAAACTGGGCCCTCCAGCCATTCTTGCTCCATCTTGTGCTCTTTGAGAATTGAGAGAGAAGGAAGGATAGAAGCAACTATTCCAGAATCCCAAAGGTGGTGCCATCACATAAACATGGAGCCCCACTGCACAGTTCTAAACAGTGGTCATATCAACAATGCAGTTTCTCAGTCGAGGTGCTAAGGAAATAGTGATGAATTAATGCACAGAAGAGATCAATGACTCTTCTATGTTTACTGGAGATCAATGACAAATTCCTTAAGTTCTCATAGAAGCAGACTCCAAGGAAGAATGCTGCTGGTTCCATCTTATGGGACAGAAAGCTGATGCTGAGATAAATGAACGTCACAGAGGACATATGGTTCATCAATGTCATCAATGGTGCTCCTGGGATTTGAACCCAAGAATGTTTGCATTTCAAGTCCACTTCTATGTGCCTACCACTTGAGAATCCTGAGTCTGAAGATCCACTTTACCTCCCAAAATAGGAGCAAAACACGGAGTACATAAAAGGGGAAGTACATAAAAGGGAAAAGGGGAAAAAACCAAGAACCACCCATGACTATAGGAAAAGAAGTAGAAATCTACAACGATACTTCCCTTTATTCTAGGAATCCTGTTTTCCACTGACCCTTGAGGTATTGGAGGACATGTGACACACACACATGTGAGAAAATGAGAGGGACAGATTGAGACAGAGATAAGGAGGCAGAGGAATAGAGGAAGACAGAAGAGAAAGCTGTAAGCATTGATTCAGCATGAAGCTGGGAATCCATGGTTTCCATTAGATGAAGGAAAGGAGAAATAAGCATTAGAAGGCATTTAAAATTGAATATAAGGGTGGAGGACTTGGCCCCAAGGATTCTTCTTGATTAAATGTTACTAGGTCCTTTCATCAAATCTCTTTGGAAAATTTACTTTTACTACCCCAAATGGAGTCATCGAATTTTTGAAAGAGGAAAATATCTGTTTATTGGCTTAATGAATCTTCAGGAAAATTTGGCTGGAAGGTGAAGGATTATCTGTAAGATTTCTTAAGCCATTCAGACCATGCAGAGATGCCACATTTTAGTACTGACCCAAGTGTTTTCTAACTGTTTTCTGCTTTGTTGCCACTGCTTACTGGTTTATTTTTTTGCTTCCACTTCCCCATCCTACACTCTAGTAAATCCCTCACTCCATAGTTACTACTTGCCATCATATGAAAGGAGAGCCCCTCGTGTTTAGAAATATATTTCAATTTACTGGGGCCTTACCATTTCCTTTACTGGGAAAGATTATAGGAAAATTTTCTGTCTTTCCCCTTTCAGGGAGAAAGCTGCTGTATTCTAAGACTCGTTAAATTCCATCTGGTGGGTATGTCTTGAGCTTTTTCTGTTGGACAGTTTTACCTTGATGCCAGTTGAAGGCTTCTTGTGTTTGTGGGATACTAATTCTCCATTGCAAAATATGTGGGAATCACTTTCTGCTCTCTATCCATAAAACCATGCTGTCAAATTAAGGAAATCAGCAAAGCAGATGTGAGTGAACCCACAACCTCAGCATGGTTTCATTTTAATGCAAACTGTCCTATTTGGAGCAAGAGTAATTAGAAAATCAGCAGCAAGTTAGGGGAAAAAAATTGCTGAGCTTTATAATTACTTGGGGGTAGAGAGAGAATCCAAGATCCATTTACTGAAGGTTTCATTAAATTCCCCATTAGGAGAGTCGGGCTGTGGCAGTCTGTGTGGGGACATTGGGGGAGAAGGCTGCTGTGAAGGAATAAGCCAGAAGTGATTCCTGTGGTCACCTTCATTTTGCCATTGAAGCAGGAACTTTGCCCTCTATCTGTGTTATTCTCATGGTCACTTACATGGTAAAAGTTTATGTGTTTGGAAAACTTTTTACTTATTTGATCTTTAGGTGTCCAATGTGCTGTCCTGCTCCCTTACCCCCCACACACATACTGGTCAAATCATGTCCTTCAACAAGATATACTAAAATCCTGAACATAGTATAACTTTCTTTGGAAATAGTTTGTGAGTTTCTTTGGAAACAGGGGCATTGCTGATGAAACATTGAGATGAAACAATACTTGCTTAGATTGGAACCCAAATCCAATTAAATTAGTGTCTTCTCGAGTTTGATTCCTCCACCCCTCTCGGAGAGCCCGGCAAGCTACCGAGAGTATTGGATATGCCAGACACAGTAACAACAAAGTCTCCAATGGAGACGTTACTGGGCCCGCTCGAGCAAATCGACGATCAACGGGAGGGCCTTTACCTTTACCTTTACCTTTTCAAGAAGACCCAAACCAACAAGCATTGAATGTTATTATAATGAGGGTAGAAACATTGCACATATAAGTCAATGAACACCCAAAATGGCCAATTGTCACTAGAAGAAAGAGGCAAGGAATGATTATTTCACCAGTTTCAGAGGGAGTATGGCCTTTGGACACGTTGACTTTTAGTCGTCTGAATCATGTAACACTAAATTTCTCTTGCTTCTAAATGTTTACGGTACTTTATTATAGCAACCGTGGTCTCTTACACACACTATGTTCACAAATATCCAAAGGAGGACTTATAAGAAAGAGTTTTTTTTAATGTAGAAGTACAAGGATAAGCAGATAAGGCTTCTTTCTTTCTAGTGATCAGCCCATGTTTGATTCCTGGCATCCCATATGGTGCCTTGACAACTGTCAATAGTGAGTCCTGATTTCAGAGCCAGGAGTAACCTCTGTAATCTCTTCAACTTTACAAACCCTCTACAACCTGGGAACGTAACACACAGACAGGACTTCTACTTTGTCTAAATTTGGATCTAAATGTCCTGTTTCATCTTAGCTGACTGAGTGCTCAGAAGTTCCATCCCACTGTTTTGGGACACAGTCTATAAATTATAATCATTTTTCCATCCTGCCTGCCTTGTTCCTCCTTCATTTCTGGCTTAGACTGTTCCTCATTACAGTTCGTGTTTACTTAAGGTCATCCTTAAGTTCTTTTTTTATCTCCACTTTGAATTTCTTTTTAAAAATCTTCCTACAACTATGATTGGTTGTTGTTTGATGCTGGTTTTTTGTTCCTACCAAAGGCAGATTTCTTAAGACTTTTCTAAGCATTTCAGTCTGTTTATTTAGAGCATGGGATTCAGTCTTCTCATTTCTGATTTGAGGTTTCTCAACATGCACATTTAGCTCTTAATTCATGTATTTCTTTACTTTTGGCTTATTGAATCTACTTGTCTCAGAAATAGAGCCCTTAAATTTTTCAGCATAAAATATATCTTTAGTATAATTATAGGCAATATTATTTGAGATTCATTAGGACAAATTTTAGGCAAATCAAGTCCTATAATATTATAACTGGCTCTGGGGTTAACTGGGCCTCCGAGGGAGCAGGTAGAGTATGATGGAACCTCACTCTTGGTCCTTCCCTTATTTTTATTTTCTCCTCTCTGCTTTTTCCTCTAATTCTTTTTGGGTTCCATTCTGTTCCTTGTCATTCCATTCTTAAGCCTTAGTTTTTTTTTTTTTAGCTTCTTCATGCCTCGTGGATCCTTTGTAATGTTACCCAGATGAAGTAACACAGTGAGAGTGGAAAGGGATCAGACTTAGTGTGAATTTGTCCTCATTGGAGAGCAGGGAGAATAAAAGTTAGAACTCTAGGCTGGGACTAGTTCCTTCCTGCACCTCACACCCTTATAACTAAGAAAAAAAAATTGATGCTGCCAATATGATGATTCATTTCTTTTTGAAACCTCTCCCTGACCTTCTTGGTTCTATAAAGAAACTCATATTCTGCATATTAACCCAAATTTCATCCTACTTCTTAACAGTTAATACCCTGGCCTTATTATGCTAATAGTGTCCACCCTTCTCTGTCTGGATTATGTCACAAATAATTCTGCATTAACTTGACAAGAGATAGCTCAGGACCCAAATTGGTTTCTCCCTAATTCTTGGATTGGGGTGTGGGAAGTGCATAATAAAATTTTATTTTATCATGCCATATAGTCAAATGAAGTCAATGTAAATACAATGAAATTAATTCAAGTAATTCATTTTGTGGGAGTCATATTTGTTTTAGATGGTGAGAACTTATAGCCAATCCTCAATAGCCGGTTCAAGAAATTTTGAATTTACTAAAATAAAAACCCTGAACAGAACAATCCCTGAAACTGATGGATTCTGCAGCTGAGTCAGCACTGAGACTCAGATACATCAGCTCATGGAATAAAAAAAACCCTACAATTAAGCCCTCTCTTTTATGCAGAGGACCCAGAAACACGTAAGTGAACTCCTAACTATGTAATGGTTCTGACACACATGTACATGATTTTGGGAGCCCCAAGAGAAAATAGGCATGAACAACTAGCCCCATGAACAAGATAAGTGACCTTCACAGGTGGTGGACCAGCAGTAAAGCCAGAAAAGGCAAGTGGTTCAGGTTTAAATGAGACTGTATTTGAACCACTCTGAACCCTCTGGATGATTCTGAGTGGGGAAGATGAAGCTGCAGAACTGGAAATTGTGCTCTTTTATCATCACATAATTAAACAAAAAGTGAATAAAAATTTGGAGATGTATACATATATGCAGAATAGACTCAGTGATCAATACTTCAGTGATGCTAAGGAGGTGAAATAGATCGGTATAAAGATAGTGGTGATGCAATGGCCAATATGGATCTTAGTAAAATATTTCCTCCACAGATATCTGGGGAGGAGAAAGTACCAGTTTGTATTTAAAGTGAATATAAAAAGGCTGCTAGAGAGAGATGTGAATAAGATGATGCACATGCTCTGTTAACTAAAGCATGTACATGATTTTGTACATGCTTTATTTTGCTTTTCCTAAACTAAGCTAGCACAATAGATGACCAACCAACTTGAGTTCATGAAATGAAATAAAAGAAAACCAGCATCAGAAAGTTACATTGGGCATTTATATGCCACACACGGGGAAAAAGAAATATTGTCCATCAGTTCAGAACTATTAAAAGTAAATAACTATTTCAAAATGTGTAAATGGCTTCATGTTTTGTTGATGAATGGCTTACCTATCATGAAACACATATTAAATTAATTATAGGAAAATTTACTTTAGCAAAGAAAGTAAAAGTGATTTAGAGGACCTCATAGGCATATGCCTAATCACAGTACCTTCTGAGTCCAAAATGACTACTTGGTCTCAAGAAAGTCAAAAGTTTTATTAGTAGAAACATATGAGTCACTTATGATTGAGAGATAAAAGAAAAGCATATCAGTGCATCGTGGCAGCACAGAGTGGCAGGCATACTTGGTCAGGGCATCATTTAGCTTAGGAGGATGAGGATAAAGGAAGGGAGCAGCTGAACAATCAATAAGATTAAACTTTCCCATTCTTCAGCATCTGCCAAAGAGATACAGAAAAGAGGACAGACTGAACAGGTATTTCATTTGGTAAATGGGAACTATAAATTTGTCAGATTATATCCCACACTGTTCAAATAGTCTTGGTCAAAATCTGCAAGTGGTGGGTCTTGGACATACCAAAATTTATATACATGTATTAGAAAAATAATAGCACTGTGTGTTGATTGCTAAATAACAATCAATAAGTTAAACCTTAGAAAGATCCAAACTAACTTATGAGTAAATGTCCAATGAATAGATCAGAAAGAAATGATTGAGAGGTGTAAGAAGCCATGAAGACTGGTCTGAAAAAGCTTAATGATAGGATGGAAGAGTTGGGTCTTGCAACTTGCAAACTTTGGGGTGGGGCCTCCAAATCTGATGAGAAAAGCAGCATCTTGTTGAAAAGAGAAGGAATTTATAGTTTCAACCATGACACATAGAAAAGCTTCGAAGTTATTGTTTATGCCATTTGGGGCACACATATTAAAAAAGGCCTGAAAAAGTGAAAAGTCAATTTTTCTTTGTTTAACCACAGAACGGTGGTATAGGGCAAACTACCTGAAAAATCTAGAGACAGAAGCATCAAGGAAAATTGAGAAAAATCAGGACTTCCTTATCAGAAGAAGTAATGAGAACCAGGAGGTAGTTCAGTGATATTTCAATGATATTGGTGAGCTGATGAGGCTGAATACAGCAGTAACTGACTCTTACGGGCCATAGTTTTAGGAAGTTTCTCAGACTGTAACATATACACTCCCTTCTTGTAATTTCAGCTTATTTTCATGGTGAGGATCCTTGAAAGAACTTTGGCTCTGGAATAAACAGAAAGAAAAACATCACTGGGAATTATTCTCCAAACCTACTGCATAGCGAAGGATCATGCTCAGGAAAAGTGTTTGCTGGGGTACTGTATTGAAACTTCATCCTGGCTCAGGGAAAAGAATTTCCTTTCTTTCATATCTTATCTAAGAGAGAAAAGTCAGAAAGGGCACAGGGCACCAAGCCTCAAGGAAATAGATTTGCAATGCTGGACTAGAAATGAGTGTGGGAGGGAGGGGAAAGCTATACTACTTGACAGACTCAGAAACACTTCTGAAGTCTACAGCTTGACCCTGACCCTCTAAGTGTCTAATACTTAAGGGAAAAATTATAGCATGCTTGCTAACATCTTACATCGCATCAACAGATCCCACTGTGTAATGAGTTGCAGTAGATTACTCTAGAAAGAGCTACAGGACAGATTCTTAGTGAGAAACAATGTCTATGGAAGCTGGTAGACAAGAGAAGGAGAAAAGAGGAGCCAGAATTTAAGGACTGTCCCTCTAACTAAAAAAAAAACTAAATGCAGCCCAAGGTAGATTGACATTAAACTCTTAAAGACTGATTCACCTCGGTTCTATTTAATACATTATGTTGAACTTCCGATAGCAACAACAAAATACAAGGCATAACAAAGCAAAGGAAAACAAATAAAACACAAAACACAGTTTGAAGAATTGGAGCAGTCATCAACACTGGACTGAGGTAGGAGTCTGGAAAGTTCTGAGATGAAACTGTGACACAGAAACTTTAAGACAACCATGATTAATAGTAACAGGTCCTGGTGAAAGAAAAGAAGAAAACAGTGATGCGTTTTGGATTCAGAGAGAAGGAAACTTCATATAAGGATCAGTAGAAAAATCCTAGAAGTCAAAAATAAATGGCTTGTACTGTACAATTAAGGCATGTCCTGATGCATGGCTGAGGATAGAGTATCTGTGGGCTTGAAGAGGGGTCAATAGACACTTCTAAACCTGAAATTCAAGGAAGAAAAAAAGACTCCAAAGAAACAAAAACATGGGGCTGGAGTAATAGTACAACTGGTAGGGCATTTGCCTTGTACACAGCCAACCCACGTTTGATCACATATGGTCCCCGTGTCACTCCTGAGCCTACCAGGAGAGTTGCCTGAGTAAAGAACCAGGAGAAACTCTGAGAATCACCAGGTGTGGCCCCCCAAACAAAAACAAAAACAGTATTTAGTAAGAAACAAAACCAGAATGTCCAGTAACTGTGAAACAATATTAAAAAGTATAGCAGAGGGTGCTGGAGATAGAGTACAGAGGGTAGGGTGCTTGCTTTGCATGTATTTGACCTGAGTTTGATCCCTGGCACCATATGTGGTCCCCTGAGCACTGCTAGGAATGATCCCTGAGTTCCGGGCCAGGAATAAGCCTTGAGCAGTGTGGCCCCAAAACAAAAGTAAGAACAAAAGCTATACAAAATTAGTGTACTGAAAGAGAAGAGGAGGAAATATATAGATGGGAAAATTTATAGTTCCTTTATAGTAGAGTAACCTGACAGTATTTAGCAGCAGCTGCTTATATTCTTGATCAGATATAGAAAGATTAGAACCTCCAAATCAGATATCTAGTTTCATCAGGAGAAAAATATCAGATATTTTAAATTGAAGACCATCTGCAAAATACCTAAAGTTTAGTTTACCAAAAATAAAGTCTGAAACTATAACCTGCTTGAGGAGCCTCTGAGGCCTGATGATTACATGTAATAAATCCTGTCTGAGATTCTGGGACAGAACATAATAGCCGGTAAAAGGCAAACTATCTGAAGAATAAGATAAGTAAGAATACTTTTAAGAATATTAGCTGTGTTTTGTGTACTTTATCAGTGGAAGATATTGTAAGTGATCACTAGCATGAGGTTTATGGGATTTTCTGTACTATCTGTATAACTTGTCAGTAAATTTAAAAATTCTTGTGAAATGTTAATAGAAGTGAGACATTTCTTTAAAAGAAGTAGAGAAATAAATGGAAGGGTGTAGGCTAAAGAAAAAGTCCCTTCATAGAAGAGAAGTGGGTGAGAGATGAATTGGAGATGATATTACTGCCAATAGGAGAGAGTTGGAGTCAGGAATGGAGTCGCTGTGAAACTGGTTTTGAACCCACAAACATACCTGGGGAACAGCTGGGAGGGTGGTAGGGCTTTGAACCTCCATTCAAGGAGCAGTCATTAGTGCTAGGCAGTTGAACATTTCACTGAACTCCCAATAGCTCTGGGAAGCAATTCTTCTTGCGCAGATGAGGAAATTGAGATTCAGAGAGCCTGTGTGTCTTGGTGGTTTCAGCAGACACAGTGTGGCTGGAGTTTGATCACAGTTCTAAAATTTATGCTTTTCATACGACCTAATTGCTCTCATATACTGAGCTCACAAACTACTTGCGAGACCCAATGGCAATTGATTTAAATGCATCTTCACAGGGCTGAGAAGATATCTCAAAGAGCAGGAGCTCATGCCTGGCATGAACAAAGCCACATATTTGGTCTGTGTCATTGCATGGTTCCCTCTCCTCCTCCCCAAACCCCACCAGGGTGGCAGTAGTGGCTTCTGGTGTGGCCTTGTTCACCCCTGTCTTTGCTGGGTTTGAATCTCATTGCACATTTTGACCGGGAGCTGAAGCATCAGGTACATATGACACGCTAAGTGTGGCTAGGAATATGACTTGGGAGCCCTCCCCCACAAAAAATAATAAAAATGAATTTAAGTGCATCATAACATGCTACTCTCACATGGGCTAGCAGGTTTATCATTATCTCAATTTTATGGACAAGGAGAAAGTTTTGTCAAACTAAAGTTGTTGTTTTTTTTCTTTTAAACCTCTCACTTGGGAAACGGTAGTGTTGCTGTTGAGACACTATCTCCACTACCCAGCCGTCGCCACACTCCAGGACGATAAATACCCATCTTCCAGAATTGTCATACCGTATTTGATAGGGTTCAAATAGGGTAACACCTACAAGGATGATTAGAGGTCGCCCCAAAAGCCTCTATCCCTCTCAGAAAGACTGGCAAGCTACCGAAAGTATTCCGCCTACATGGAAGAGCCTGTCAAGCTATCCGTTGTGTATTCGATATGCCAAAACCAGTAACTACAACTGGTCTCATTCACCTGACCCTGAAGGCTTCACCGACATGGCAGCACTGAGAAGGTGGAGAGGCCAACAAAATCTCAAGGCCGAACTAGGCTGCCACAACGAAGGAAGACAAAAATGATTGTCTGTACTTTCAATGCACGTACGCTAGCATCAGATGCATCCATCGAGGACCTGATGATACAAGTGTGAATGATCAAGTACGACATCATTGGTCTGACCGAGACAAGAAGGCACGAATCTCACAATGCCGTTTTCGACACTGGAGAAGAATTGTTCCTCGGAACATGTGATAAAAGAGGTGTCGGAGGTGTTGGTGTCCTTGTCAACACAAACTTGGCCGTGAGCATTGATTCATTTGAATGCCTAACAACCCGAATGGACGTTTACATTTGAATAGATGTGGCTCATCGCCTGCAGTTTCTATCTTCATTGTCTATGCACCAACATCTCATTATGATGAAAGAGAAATCGAGAAGTTCTACATGGAGCTGGAGAAGTTCTATAAAGAAGACCACACCTTCTACAAGATCATTGTGGGTGATTTTAATGCCAAGATAGGACCGAGAAGATCAGCTGAAGAACTTCACATCGGGACCCATGGCCTAGAATGGAACGAACAGGGTGAGAGACTGTCTGAGTTCATCATGTCGACCAGGACCATCCATGGTAACTCACAGTTCCAGAAGGCAGAATCTAAACGTTGGACATGGGAGTCTCCCGGTGGACGATTCCACAACGAAATAGACCACATCATATTCAATCGACGGTTTTGCCTGACCGATGTCGCTGTTGTCCCAAAATTTTGAATGGGATCGGACCACCGTCTCCTTCGTGCAAAATTCTACTTCACAGAGAGGGGAGAAAGGGCTGTAAAGTTCAAAAAGAGAACTCCCAGAACGACCACCAACTGGGAACTCTTTGGCACTATTGCGGCAACATGGGAAGATGCCATTGTTGACAACATTGACGAGGAATACGATCCACTGGTTCAGCACCTCCATGAATATGAGAGGAACGCCAAGAGAGAGATAGCCACAAAAAAACGCCTGTCTTCGAAAACTCTTGAGGTAATTTGCCAGCGTGGTTTGGCGCATGCCTCAGGCAACCGCAAGCTAATGTCCGAGCTCGCAAAGCAGTGCAGAGATGCGATCAAGGAAGACCTGAAAGAGAGAAGAGCAGAAGTACTGGTAGATGCGGCAGAAGCTGGGAAAAATATTCGTAACGCCTGCCTGTCCTTCGCCAACTACAAGACCAAGATGACTGCCCTCCAACGTCCTGATGGATCCATCACATCCTCCAGAACGGCAATGGAGAAGATTATCCATGACTTCTACTCAAATCTCTTCGATAGCCATGTCCACTTGCTGACATACCAAATTCCACAGGATGGATATGTCGTTCCCAACGTTCTCCCTTCCGAAATCCAACATACCATTTCGTCGGGAAAGAAACAAACAGCACCCGGCCCAGACAAGGTCAGACCTGAACACCTGAAGAACCTGCCATCAGTACTCATCAATACACTGGCTCGGCTCTTCACTCGCTACCTGTCTGAATGCAAGGTTCCATCCCAGTGGAAAACCAGCAGGACCGTACTACTGTTCAAGAAGGGAGACATCCATGACATTTGCCACTGTTGCCCGATCTGCCTATTGTCTGTCATCTACAAGTTGTTCACTCGAGTCATCCTAAATAGGATTGGCAGAACACTAGATGAAGGACAACCATGCGAGCAAGCCGGGTTCCGCAAAGGATTCAGCACCATCGACCATATCCACACGATAACCAAGCTCATTGAGGTTTCTCGGGAGTTCAAGATGCCACTCTGTTTAACGTTCATTGATTTAAAGAAGGCCTTTGATTCTGTTGAGACGGAAGCGGTCATTGAAGCCCTAGCCAATCAGGGCATTCAAGCCCAATACATCAAGATCCTCCGTGAGCTGTATTGCGGATTCACTACCAGGATCTCACCATTCTACAAAGAAGTGATCGTTGATGTCAAGAGAGGGGTTCGGCAGGGTCATACCATTTCACCGAAACTCTTCAGTGCCACCCTCGGGAACATCATGTGACGACTGGAATGGGAAGTAATGGGAGTGAAGATAGATGGTCAGCAACTACACCACCTCTGCTTTGCTGATGACATTGTTTTAATAACACCAAACATTAGCCAAGCGGCACAAATGCTGGCCGACTTTGACCGTGAGTGTGGAAAGGTAGGACTACAGCTGAATCTTACGAAGACAATGTTTATGAGAAACAGCCTCGTTCCTGACACCCCATTCGCTCTCAACGGAACGACCATCTCCGAATGCAACAGCTATGTGTACCTAGGTCGAGAGGTCAACATGACAAATGACCTGGCACCCGAGCTGCGCAGGAGGAAGAGAGTGGCTTGGAACACCTTCAAGAATGTCGAAGAAATAGCTAAGAGGACAAAGAACCTCCGGCTCCGGGCACATCTCTTTGATTCCACTATTCTTCCTGCGTTAACATATGCCTCAGAGACTGGGCCCTACGCAAACAGGATGAGAACGCTATTCAGGTCTCCCAAAGAAGAATAGAAAGAGCTATGCTTGAAATATCACGTTTCACTCAAATTAGAGAAAGAATCCGGAGTTCTGACATCCGTTGACGATTAAGAATCAGGGACGCTGTCTCATTTGCCAAGGTGTCAAAAATCAGATGGGCTGGTCATGTAATGAGATTTAAAGACGACCGCTGGACTAGAGCTGATACTGACTGGATTCCACGGGATGTCAAAAGACTGCGTGGCCGCCCACCTACCAGATGGTCAGACTTCTTCGTGAAGATCATGAACAATCGGTTTGAGGCTCTTCATGTTCCCGGAGCGAACAGATGCCATTGGGCTACACTAGCACGCGACAGGGACAAATGGAGACATTACTGGCGCCCGCTCGAGCAAATCGACGACTAACAGGAAGTTAAGTGATTAAGTGAAAGTTTTGGTTTTTTTTAAACCTCTCACTTGGGAAACAGTAGTGTTGCTGTTGAGTCACAGAACTTTGAGTTTCTAGAGCCCATATATGAGACCATTACCCTGTTTCATGTGTCACATTCCACGTTACTAATCAAAGTGGTATTTTCTGCTGCCATATGACCCAGGAAGTTCTCTCTACCTGGTGAAATGCGGGATTAGTTGCAGTGACCAAATCATTGAGACTCTTCTCTCTGCCTCTTCTATATAGTTCACATGGGAAGACCTGCTGGCTAAAAACATTATTACAGTTTGCCCTAAGGCACTCTTTTACAAAGAAATAGCAATTTTCTCTGCTTTCAGAGTAGGCTACCTTAAGGATGCCACGATGTATTTTTTTTCTTTAACAGTATGTCAAGTCAATCAAATTGTACATTTATTATGGCTTCAGGTACTCAGTGTGACCTGCAGTGCAAATCAAAACTATGATATACAATAAAACTACTAGCTATGGACTATCTGACAAACAGGTGATCTGCTACCTATGCAGACACCAGGTCATTTATAGCAATTACCACATTCGTGCTGCCGAGTCCAAGTCCACTCTAGACTATGTTGATTAGCAACATTGGGTGCAGGGAGCAGATTCAGTAGCATAAGGAACACCTCAAGAGAGTGAAAAACTTAAAGCCCAATAGAATGTTGTCAGGGACTTCTGTATCTACATACCGTGTCAGGCTGCGAAAGACAGGCTGGATATGCATTCTCTTCAGATAGCCCAGGGGAAACAGCACCTCTTCAGAGCAGCAGAGAAGAGCGAACTCTGGTCATGCTTTTTATGGATACTTTCCACCAAGTTTGAAGAGCCATGTGCCCCCTCCAAGATTGTAGTGATCAAAGGATGAGTGGATGCCCTGGTCCTGCAGTGCAGTGTGACACTGTGGTTCTAGGATGTGGCAGAAGCATTGTATCTTGGAGACATTCTCGCTTTCCCCTGAAAAATGTTATAGCACAGTATTTGGAGGATTGAATTGGAAGCTGTGGCAGAAAATTTAAGTAATGTTCTTAAACTTTCACATTTTTTGGTGAATCTGACAAGGTTTTGTATATATATGTATATATATATATGCAACTATATATGTATATATTTAATTTTGGAGGCTTTTTTTGCCACACCCAGGGGCTTACTCCTAGCTCTGCACTCAGGAATCATTCCTGATGGGGCTCAGGGATGCCAGAGATTGAACCCAGGTAGGTCGCATGCAAGGCAAGTGCCTTATCCGCTGTACTAACTCTCCAAGGCACAAGGCAAGTGCTTTACCTCCTGTGTATTTAAGGACACATATTTTATGTATCTTATTAATTGCCGGGATTTTTCTGGAACGGAACACCTGAGAGAGTGTGTGGGAAGGTAGGAAAGAAAGTATTCTCACTTCCTGGGGATTGTGGAGCAGGTCACAGAATCTGAAGAAGGAACCAAGTTTCTGCTTTGAGTGTGGTCTCTCTGGCTGGGTGAGCGGAAAGGAATGTAAGAGGGAGAAGGAAGATTTTTGCATGTGTTTTGGACCTTTACCTGTGCCAACATGGAATAGGAGATAGATTTCTATTTTTTTTAATTTGGATTTTTTGTATCATCAAGGGAGGGACTTGGAAGAAGAGAAAGAAAACAGTGTTAAATTTTATGTGCTAGTTTGGGGAATTTATTTCACAGACGTTGCATTCTTTGGACTGCATTGTTATCATCTGCTGCGTATTGTTTAACACTGGCAAGCTTGGCTGGACAGCATAGCTGGGCGTTATTTAAGATGGGAAATAGGATAGCAGTGACTTCTTGGCCTACTGCCTGATGGTGTAGTTGAGGTTCATTGGCATGACTGGCAAATTGGAGGCATATCTGCCAGATAGCTGGCTGTAATGGAGACTGATGAGCCACCTCTCTGAATTCAACCCAATGGGAGAAACAGCCAGGCACAATTCAGGTGTCCAGAACAAAAGCCTTATTTTTTTGGGTAGAGTTCTCATATTTTCTTTCAGTGTGGTTCTCATTGAACTAATCTATTCATCCAAAAACATTTTTATTGAGGCATTAATACATACCAGTCACTGTGTTATATGCAGAATTGCAACAGTGAATGAACAGTGAAGAGGTGATAAATGTTCATATGTTATGGCCATTAGCTGAGAGTAAATTATAAAAGAGTTGGTTTTTTAATGATTGTCAGACATTGGATTATAAGCTGTTCACTTTCTTTCTGTGCAGTTATCCAGTGGAGAATGGCTTCCCCATTGTTTGTAGCTGACCACTTTGGAAATTTGGCAGCATTAGGGTTCTGAGATACTGAGGGTACCCCTGGGAAGGAAAGAATGTAATATATCCAAAGAAGTAGATATATCTGAATATAGAAAATCAGAATGAGAGATTATATTGCATAAGTAGGGACAGTGATAAAGATTATGAGATGAGGTTCAGAAAAATGGGTAAAAACATGGAACCATCCAAGTAGTGATGAGAAAGATTCAGAGTTTGTAATACTGTGAGTAGTGATAAAGAACCAGGATTTAAAAATAAAAGAACTAGCATGAATAGTGGATGAACTAAAAAGAGTGCTCATGGGGAAGTAATTATTTGGAGTATAATCATTAAATTCTTTGGAGTCACCCAGAGATACAGAAAATATTTTGTAGGACAGAATTAGTATGTTCTTTTGCTGCTAATATGATCTCTCACACATTCACAAACTGTTGAATTCTGGGGAAGTTAACTGTGATAAAACCACAATAAGAACATCAGAAGCTACTCTACCCATTACCAGCATTTCCACCACCAGTTCTGCTATAATGGAATATCTTGCAACATACAAGTTTTAAATATACTTGTTCTTAATTTTTAGTGTATCAGGGGCTTCCAGTCTGGGCCAACATGGAGTAACAAAGAACAGATTTATCATGCTGTCTGAAATAATAACAAAATAGACAAAACGCATGAAGAACAATTTTTAAAGACTTAGCCGTACTCACTCAGGTACCCGCCCAGCGGCAGGGCCCCTTCCCAGGGTTGCGCGGCTAACTAGACCCCAGAGAATAGCCGGTTTTCATCCTTGGTCTGCGAGGGACAGGAATTGAGGCACCACACTCAACTAAAGCTGAACCCTCTGTTCACTCACCCAGGTACCTGCCCCTTCCCAGAGCTGCAGCAGCTAACGTGGCCGCGAGTTATTCTCCCCTTACATTTTCCATAGGAACCATAAGTTACTCTCCTAGATGGAACTTTCACTAGGTTAGTTTAACCACCACAAGCATTATGATTCTATCAATAGACACAGAGAAAGCATTTGACAAAATCCAGCACCAGTTTATGATGAAAACTCTCAGCAAAATAGGCATTGAAGGAACTTTCCTCAATATAGTCAAAGCCCATGACAAGTATCATTCTCAGTGGGGGAAAACTAAAAGCCTTCTCTCTAAGATTGGGCACAAGACAAGGTTGCCCAATTTCGCCACTCCTATTCAATATAGTACTGGAAGTCCTGGCCATTGCACTTAGGCAAGAGAAAGGTAGCAAGGGAGTACAGATAGGAAAGGAAGAGGTCAAACTATCACTAGTTGCAGACAATATGATCTTATACTTATAAAACCCTAAAGACTCTACAGAAAAGCTCCTAAAAACAATAGGTCCATTTAGTAAAGTGGCAGGCTACAAAATCAACACCCAAAAGTCCATGGCTTTCTTACATACAAATAACGAAAGAGAAGAAATAGACATTAAAAAAGCAATCCCATTCCCAATAGTACGTCAGAAAATCAAGTACCTACATGAAAAGCATCATGCTAAGTGAAATGAGTCAGAAAGAGAGGGACAGACATAGAAAGATTGCATTCATCTGGGGAACATAAAGTAACAAAATAGGAGACAAACACCCAAGAATAGCCGAGATAAGTACCAGGAGGTTTACTCCATGGCTTGGAGGCCAGCCGCACAGGCTATGGATAAAGGCAGCTCAGATAGAGAAGGAAGCACCAAATAAAGGGTGTTGGGAAGATCTGCCCAGGATGGGAGATGCATGCTGAAAGTAGACTATAGACCAAACATGATTGCCACTCAATTCCTCTTTTTGCAAACCACAGCACCCCAAAGGAGAGAGAACAAAAGGTAATGCCCTGCCACAGAGGCAGGGTGGGATGAGGGGTGGGAGGGATATTGGGATTAGTGGTGGTGGAAATGGGCACTGGTGGAGCATTCTTGATCATTGTATAACTGAAACCCAAGCACAAAATTTTGTAAGTCTGCAACTGTACTTCATGGTGTTTCACTAATAAAAATTTAAAAAATAAAATAAAATAAAATCTTGTGTTTGAACCAAAAAAAAAAAAAAGAAACAAAAAGAAAGAAAATCAAGTACCTCGGAATCAGCTTAACCAGAGAGGTGAAGGACCTATACAAGGAAAATTACAAAACACTACTTCAAGAAATAAAATGGGACACTAGAAAATGGAAACATATCCCTTGCTCATGGATAGGGAGGATTAACATTATCAAAATGGTAATACTGCCCAAAGCACTATACAAATTCAATGCGGTCCCTATCAAGATACCCATGACATTTTTTGAAGAAATAGACAAAACACTCCTGAAATTCATATGGAAAAATAACCCCCCACGAATGGTTAAAGCAATCCTTGGAATAACATTTGAAACATTGGAGTGCCAGAAGGTGAGGGAAACAATCTCAATGAAAAAGTCACGGTTAAACAAATTATTGCTGAAAAGTTCCCAGAGCTGGACAATGCAGCCATGCAGATTCAAGGAGCCTTAAGGGTGCCAGCTAAAAGAGACCTTAACAGAAACACACCAAGACATATCATAGTTAGAATGATGGATGCCGTAGATAGAGACACAATTTTGCAAGCAGCAAGGTCAAAGAAGAAAATCACATACAAAGGCACACCCCTTAGATTCACAGCAGACCTATCAGAGGAAACCCTCCAATCCCGAAAGCAATGGTGGGATATTGTGAAAAAAACTCACTGAAATGAACGCTTCACCAAGAATATTCTATCCAGCTAAACTCTCACTCAAACTCAAAGGAATGGTACACTATTTTGTGGATAAACAGCAGTGCAGAAACTTCATAGACTCAAAACCAAAACGAAAAGAAGGGCTAAAGAGGCTACTATAATACAAGACAAACCCTACAAGCACAACAGACCCTTACAGAAAGATGACACAAAACTCCATAACAACAATCTCTCTCAACAACAATGGTTTAAATTCACGAATTAAGAGACACAGAGTGGCAAAATAGATTCAGAGACAGAACCCAACATTCTGCTGCCTATAAGAAACTCATCTGAACAGTCAGAGCAAACACAGACTCAAAGTTAAAGGATGGAAAACAATTTTGCAAGCAAATAGCTCCCTCAAAAAAGCTGGGGTGGCCATACTGGTATCCTACAACATAAATTTTAGGTTGAAAAAGATTAGAAGGGACAGCGAAGGCCATTTTCTATTCATCAAGGAATATGTACAACAGGAAGAAATCACACTCTTAAATGTATACGCACCTAATGAAGGAAGAGCTAAATATTTAAAACAGCTGCTAAGAGATTTTAAGGAGGACATTGCTAGCAACACAATAGTAGCCGGAGACTTCAACATCGACTTCTCACCTCTGGATAGATCAACAAGAACAAAACTCAGGAAGAAAACATTGGCTTTGAAAGAAGAAATAGGAGAGAGAGTGTTTATAGACCTATACAGGGCTTTACACACCAAAAGGAAAGAATACACATTCTTCTCCAGTGCACACGGAACATTTTCCAAAATAGATTATGTGCTAGGCCACAAAACATACCTCAATAGAATCAGGAAGATAGAAATAGTATCAACAATCTTTTCAGACCACGATGCACTGAAGATAGAAGTGAATCACACACAGACACAGGAACCAAATCAAGCACCTGGAAATTAAACAACTCAATGTTGAACAACAAGTGGGTCAGGAAGGAAGTCAAGGACGAAATCAAAAGATATCTGAAAACAAATGAGAATGAAGACACGAGCTTCCAGAATATATAAAGCCATGTTAAGAGGAAAATTTATAGCTCTACAAGCATTTTTAAAGAAGGAAGAAAGGGCCCACATAAACAACTTGACTTCACAGCTCAAGATCTTAGAAAAGAACCAACAAAAGAAGCCCAAACCAGGCAGAAGGAAAGAGATCATAAAACATAGAGCAGAAATCAACGATTTTATGATGCCTTCCTCCTCTGTCCGGCAGAGTGCCAGATCAATGAAACCAAGAGCTGGTTCTTCAAGAAAATAAATAAGATAAATAAACTACTAGCAACACTCACAAAGAAAGGGAGAGAGAATGAACCAAATCAGAAATGAGAAGAGGGATATCACAACAGAAACTACAGAAATTCAAAAGATCATCAGAGATTACTTTAAAAGTCTGTAAGCCATGAAGCAAGAGAACCTAGAAGAAATGGATAAATTCCTGGATTTCTATAATCTCCCAAGGCTGAATGGATCTAGAGTTCCAGAATAGTCCTATTAAAATCAAGGAAATTGCAATGGTAATCAAAACTCTTCCCAAAACAAAAGCCCAGGTCCAGATGTATTCACTAGAGAATTTTTCCAAACATTTAAAGAGGACCCATTGCCAGTTCTTCTCAAGCTTTTCCAGGAAATTGAAGAAACAGAAATTCTCCCAAACAGTTTCTATGAAGCCCATATCTCTCTAATATCAAAAGGAAACAAAGACACCACAAGAAAAGAAAACTACAGACCGATATCCCTGATAAACATGGATGCAAAGATTCTCAACAAAATACTATCAAATAGAATTCAACAGCTTATCAAAAAGATCATACACCATGATCAAGTGGGTTTTATCCCGGGGATGCAGGGATAGTTTAACATTAGGAAATCAATCAACATAATCCATCATATCAACAAAAGATAAAAACCAGATGATCAGTAGATGCAGAGAAAGCATTTGAAAAAATCCAGCACCCATTTATGATGAAAACCCTTGCCAAAATGGGTATAGAAGGAACTTTCCTCAATATAGTTAAAGCCATCTACCACAAGCCTACGGCAAGCATCATTCTCAACGGGGAAAAGCTGAGAGGCTTCCATCTAAGATCAGGGACGAGACAAAGAAGCCCACTCTCTCCACTGCTGTTCAATATAGTATTGGAAGTACTGGCTGTAGCAGTTAGGCAAGAAAAAGATATTAAGGGCATTCAGGTAGGAAAGGAAGACTCCAAGCTCTCACTATTCGCAGATGATATGATACTATACTTAGAGAACCCTACCTCTACCAAGAAACTCCTAGAAACAATGGACTAGTAGGGTGAAGTTGCAGGCTATAAAATCAATACCCAAAAGCCCATGGCTTTCCAATACACAAATAATGAGAGAGAGGAAAGTGACATGAAAAAAATAATGCCGTTCACAATTGTGACCCAGAAAATCAAGTACCTAGGAATTAGCTTAACTAAGGAAGTTAAAGAATTGTATGAAGAAAATTACAAAACGCTACTTCAGGAAATAAAAGAGGACACGAGAAAATGGACAGGTATCCCCTGCTCATGGATCGGAAGAATTAACATTTGTCAAAATGGCAATACTTCCCAAAGCATTGTAGAAATTCAATGCGATCCCTATAGTGATACACATGACATTCTTCAAAGAAACGGAGCAAACACTCCTAAAATTCATATGGAACAATAAGCCCCCACGAATAGCTAAAGCAATTCTTGGGAAAAATAAAATGGGAGGAATCAACCTCCCCAACCTCAAACTCTACTACAAAGCAGTAATAATTAAAACAGCATGGTACTGGAAAATAGGCAGATTTGTAGACCAATGGAACAGGGTTGAATATACTGACATCTCCCCCCAAATATATGATCATCTAGTCTTTGATAAGGGAGCAAGAAATGTGAAGTGGAGTAAGAAAAACCTCTTTAACA
Organism: Sorex fumeus; assembly: GCF_029834395.1. NCBI lineage: Eukaryota > Metazoa > Chordata > Mammalia > Eulipotyphla > Soricidae > Sorex > Sorex fumeus. The sequence goes on along the minus strand of NW_026606101.1, from coordinate 65,631,114 downwards.
AATTGTGCTGGCAAAACTGGACAGCTACATGCAAAAAATGGGCTCAGATCTCTACCTAACACCATGTACAAAAGTAAGATCAAAATGGATTAGAGACCTCAACATCAGACAGGAATCCATAAGGTACATTGAAGACAAAGTTGGCAAAACCCTCCATGACATTGAAGCTAATGGTATCTTCAAAGATGCCACGCCACTGGCCGAGCAAGTGAAAACAGAGATAGATAAATGGGACTATCTTAAACTAAGAAGCTTCTGCACCTCCAAAGAAACAGTGACCAAAATACAAAAAGAGTCTACAGAATGGGAAAGGATATTCACCCAATACCCATCTGAAAAGGGGTTGATATCAAGGATATACAAAGTACTGGTTGAAGTCCACAAGAAGAAAACATCCAACCCCATCAAAAAATGGGGCGATGAGGGGCTGCAGAGATAGCACAGCGGGTAGAGCGTTTGCCTTGCACGCGGCCGACCCGGGTTCAATTCCTAGCATTCCATATGGTCCCCTGAGCACCGCCAGGAATAACTCCTGAGTGCAGAGCCAGGAGTAACACCTGTGCATCACCGGTGTGACCCAAAAAGCAAAGAAAAAAAATGGGGCTACAACATGAACAGAACATTTCTCAAAGAACAAATCCGACTGGCAAAATGGCACTTGAGAAAATGCTCTACATCATTAATCATTAGGGAGATGCAGATCAAAACAATGAGATATCATTTCACACCACAGAGATTGGCCCACATCCAAAAGAACAAAAGCAACTGGTGGTGGCATGGATGTGGTGAGAAAGGGACTCTCCTTCACTGTTGGTGGGAATGCCGACTGGTTCAGCCCTTTTGGAAAACAGTATGGACGATTCTCCAAAAATTAGAAATTGAGCTCCCATTTGATCCAGCAATACCACTCCTGGGAATATATCCCAGAGAGCCAAAAAAGCACAGTCGAAATGACATCTGCACTTCTATTTTCATTGCTACACTGTTCACAATAGCCAAAATCTGGAAAAAACCTGACTTCCTAAAAACAGATGACTGGTTAAAGAAACTTTGGTACGTCTACACAATGGAGTACTATGCAGCTGTTAGAGAAGAAGAAATCATGAAATTTACACACAAGTGGTTCTACATGGAAAGTATCATGCTAAGTGAAATGAGTAAGAAAGAGAGGGACATATATAGAAAGATTGCATTCATCTGGGGAATATAAAGTAACAAAATGGGAGACTAACATCCAAGAATAGCCAAGATAAGCACCAGGAGGTTCACTCCATGGCTTGAAGGCAAGCCACACATGCTAGGGGAAAAGGCAGCTCAGATAGAGAAGGGAGCACCAAGTAAAAGGTGTTGGGAGGATCCTCCCAGGATGGGAGATTCATGCTGAATGTAGACTATAGACCGAACATGATTGCCATTCAATGCCTCTTTTGCAAACCATAGCACCCAAAAGAAGAGAGAACAAAAGGGAATACCCTGCCACAGAGGCAGGGTGGGTTGGGGGGATGGGGAGTGGGAGGATACTGGGATCATTGGAGGTGGGGAATGGGCATTGGTGGAGGGTGGATACTCGATCATTGTATAACTGAAACCCAAGCACAAAAATTTGTAAGTCTACAACTGTACTTCATGATGTCTCACTAATAAAAAATTTTTAAAAATAAATAAAAACATCTTTAAGGATGAAACAGCATTGATCATGCAAATGGAAGCAAACATAAACAAATGGGATTACATCTAACTAAGAAGCTTCTGCATTTCAAAAGAAACAGTGACCAAAATACAAAAAGAGCCCACAGAATGGGAAAGAATATTTACCCAATACCCATCTGATAAGGAATAAATATCTAGGATATACAAGACACTAGTAGAATTGTACAAGAAAAAAACCTCCAACCCCATCAAAAAATGGGGAGAAGAAATGAACAGAAGTTTCCTCCAAAAAGAAAAACAAATGGCCAAAAGGCACATAAAAACAATGCCTCACATTGCTAGCCATCAGGGAGAAGCAAATCAAAACAACAATGAGATATCATCTCACATCACATAGAATGGCACACATTCAAAAAAAGAAAAGCAACCAGTGCTGGCGTGGATGTGGGGATAAAGAGGACATTCTTTCACTGTTGGTGGGAATGCCCACTAGTTCAGACTTTCTGGAAAACAATATAGACAGTCCTTCAAAAAAATAGAAATTGAGCTTCCATATGACCCTGCAATACCACTTCTGGGAATATATCCTGAGGGTGCAATAAAGAACAGTAGAAATGACATCTGTACCTATATGTTCATTGCAGCACTGTTCACAATAGCCAAAATCTGGAAACAACCCAAGTGCCCTAGAACAGATGACTGGTTAAAGAAACTTTGATACATCTACACAATGGAATACTATGCAGCTGTCAGGAGGGATGAAGTCATGAACTTTGCTTATAAATGGATAGACATGGAGAGTATCATGCTAAGTGAAATGAGTCAGAAAGAGGAACAGACATAGAAGAACTGCACTCATTTGTGGAGCATGAAGCAACATAACATGAGGCTGACATGTAAGGATAGTAGGTACATGGGACAGATATATTGCTCCATAGCTGGAAGCCAGCCTCATGAGCAAAGGGAAGAAGGCAGCTGGAATAGAGAAGGGATCACTAAGAAAATGATGGCTGGAGGAATCGGTCAGGATGGGAGGTGTGCACAGAAAGTAGATAAAGGACAAAACATGATAACCTCTCAGTGTCTGTATTGCAAACCATAATGCCAAAAAGTAGAGAGAGATTATAGGGAATCATGTCTGCCATGGAGGCAGGGGGAGAGTAGGAAAAGAGGGGTATACCGGGGATATTGGTGGTGGGGAATGTACACTGGTGGAGGAATGGGTGTTTGATCATTGTGTGATTGTAACCCAATCATGAGAGCTTATAACTATCTCATAGTGATTCAATAAAATTAGAAAAATAAAGATTTAGCTGTAAGGCAACAGAGAACAATGCTCCCTAAAAGATGAAAAATAAACAAGGTGAATCTATGTTCATTCCAACTTATAGACCAAGATGAAGGGAAATTAGAAACATGCAGATCTCAGCCCCTCAGCAGACTTTTCTTGGGGGGGGGGGGTGGTGGTGCGGGGGTGGGCCGAGAAGGGCTTTTCACACCATCTGTAAACAGGGATTACTCCTGATTATTCAGGATCCACTGCTGGGTGGCTCAGAGGACAGTATGGAGTATTAGTAATTGAACCTGGCTCTACAGTATGCAAAACAAGCACCCTCTTGCTGTACTATTGCTTTAGCCCTCAGCAGACTTTCTGAGTTAAAGAAACAGAATGTGTGGCTTTCAACAAGGAGAGAATTTCACAGAGAGAGAAATCCAGAGATCTGTCCAATTCTTCTCAGTGTATCAATGTAAGGAAAACACGAAGATCAGAAACGAATCACCCAAATAAATTGCAATTAACAGTGTCTGATATTCATCTGGGACAGGGAAAAATGCTTGTTCCCTAGATCCAGACTGGAAAATATTATGGTACACAGGGCACTAGATAGATATTTCAGAAAAATATTTACTCTGCAGTAAGAGTAATTATTTCTAGACAGTTGCAACCCCACTAACTTAACAAATCTTTAAAATGGTATCTGGAAGTATTAAATTCCTAAGTAATTATGGCCATTAAAACAAAAAAAACAACAAAATATTTTTTAGTAATTTTTTTAGTAATCATCAAATGTTTTCCAGACATATAAAGAAGGAAGAAATATATCCAAATCATAGGAGGACAAAATGGACGAAAATGTATCAACTGTTCATTTATCCCTAATAAACACAAAAATGAAAAAAATTTAAGTAGAAGAATAGAAATTTTAAGGTGATTAAAATTTAACTGGATATAAAAACTCTAATGTGTGAGAAAAAATATTCTGGATACAAGTAAGGGAATACTGGAAAATTCAAAAGAAAAGATTAATGAACCTGAAGGCTGAAAATGATCAAAAATGAAGTATACATATTACTTAAATGCAGAGATGACATTGTTGACGAGTACTACAATGTATAATGACTCTCAATATAAACATAGTGAGGGAAAGAAATAATATACATAAGAATACACATCTCTCATAGAGAATTACGGAAAGTGAAAAATAATCTTTAGGAATGCAAATCAGATTAGCAGTTCTCTGGGAATGGGGAGAGTAGGGAGAGAGTGAAGAAATACCAAGGAGAAGAGGAGTTTGGAAATTAAGATTTATGTTCATTATCTTGATTTTGGTGTCAGTTCCATGGGCGTATATGCATGTGTCAGAACTTCTCAAATTACACATTTTGTTTTAAGTTTGTTATATGTTAATATGACCTCAACAAAACTGTCTAAAGCGAGTGCTATAAGGCATTATCTAGCTTATTTATTTAGTTATTTAATTGATTTTGGGGATGCTTCACCAGTGGTACTCAGGAACTTGGGGTTTCTTATGATATTTGGCCTGGCATTGCAGGCCTGATGCTTTTAGTGCTCTGGAAGTATTGTGGTGATTAAATATAATTTGAAGTTTCTAAACTAACATCTATAGAAGTTAAGTGACAAATAAGTTCAGAAGTGAGTGACCAGTTATTTCTTATTCTGTATGCCTATTAAACTGATAGATTCCTCCGCCCCTCTCGGAGATCCCGGCAAGCTACCGAGAGTATCTTGCCTGCACGGCAGAGCCTGGCAAGCTACCCATGATGTATTCAATATGCCAAACACAGTAACAACAAAGTCTCCAATGGAGATGTTTCTGGGCCCACTCGAGCAAATCGATGAACAACGGGAGGACAGTGACAGTATGCCAATTTGTGGTAATAGCAAAACTTTCGATATGCTTCTTAAAAATACTGTATTAAAAGATCTTCTATAGTGAACAGTTGTTGATGGGTCCTCTCTAATATGTGTAGTATTCACTTCCAATTTTGTATAAATGTCAGTTAAAGCATTTCTGTCTCCTCATTTCTTCATGGCTAATGAAAGTAATTTGTGAGAGCAAAGATTTTGTTTTGAAAGCATTTTTTAATTGATTATCTCTTATGTACCATCTCTAGGCTTCTTTTTCTCTTGTTCTAGCTGTCACTTTGTTAACAAAGTATGCATGGACTATATTGGATTTTACAGAGACTTAACCTGTACCTATATGTTCGTACTTAACCTGACTTAACCTGCCAGTGTCCTGCTTTCTGCCTCCTGCCTCCAGCTGGTGCCTCTTTCCTTGTGCCTCCAGGTTTTTCAGTTGGTGCCACTGTGGGACTCTGTTCAAGTAGCACAAGTTACTTGAAAGTGAAGGTTTCCTTCATGGTATAAACCTTTTATAATTGGAGAGGAATTCAGTGCTTACACTATTCCTCCTTCTCCCTCCTATTAGATGGTCCTTATATATTTCTTATGGCTGGTGCTGCATGATCAAGCAGTTTGAGTTTCTCCTTTAGTCCTAGCCAAGTCTCACACTTCAATCTCCAGGGACAGGGGTGGGGTAGGTGGGCTACTCTGAAAGCTTCACTTTCTTGGATTTTTGTTCCTACCTCCTTAGAAAAAAATTTCTAACTAAGAAAAATACATTGACCCCTTACCCTGAGCTTTGTTTTCTGCTTTAAAACTTAGTATGAGCTGTGGTCCCAGGGAGCAGAACTCTGTATAATGTTATTCACCATCTGGTTGAAAATAGAGAACTTCTATCTGAGTGGACAAGTTATAACTTCTGGGAGACAGTGACATTAGAATGACTAACGTTTTCACCTAGGTTTATTTGGAATGAACCACAGCTGGAAATTGAGGTATTGTGATACTCAATGACTATGGCTCTTGAAGAGTATGGGAGACAATGATAACGATGGAGTTGGGAGTGGGCTGCCTTTGAAAAACTTCACTAAAGTCTTAACAAATAACAAGCTGAGAACAGCTGGTATAATGTTATAAGTTGCATATGTCCAAGGCAATTTTTAAGGAGGCACTCATTGCTGTTGTCTTAGGCTATGCTCAAGATCAGACCTAGAGACTAATTGAAAGCGTGTGAGAATTGCAAAAGAGACAAATCCCCTGTGCGATGGTCACATCCTGAATAGAAAACAGTGGAACACTAAGACTGGATTAAAGAAAATGGGGTAGAGGAGCTGCCAGGGGATTTTAAGTATCCATATTCTATTAAACTCTCCAGAATGTCAGAAGACCCCATTCCTTTGTCAGAAAAGAACAAACCTTCCTGTCTAGATATTTGCAGTGATCTACTTAGTAGACTTTTTATCAAATTCTGTATGTTCTCCATAGGATCTTACCTCAGTTCCTCTCATTCATCAACACTGTTAACAAAAGCTAAGTTTCAACAAAGTCCTAGTAGATTACCAGGGCCCTACAATGGGAGAAAGTCATCAATAATATGCAGAAATTGAAAAAATATAAAAGGTACCTAATACTGGGACCAAATCACATGTGTGTAGATATGCTGGAGATGTTGAACCAGATAAAAAATGTAAGACCAGATCACGAATCACAACCATCCTGTTATTCGTCGATTGCCTCGAGCAGGCCCCAGTAACGTCTCCTTCATCCTAGCCGGTTCCGGGAGCTGGTTTTTATAGTCTCTGAGTCTTGGCCATTGATGGGATTACACGGCGCCAGGGGGCCAGTTGGTGGGTGTGACCCCCGCCTACTGGAATTTGGAGGATCTGGGTTGAGGATACTCAGCCCCGATCCGAATAGGCTTGGAGATTTCAGCCCCGGGCGGGATCCGCTTGCCTTTGTTCCTCTGCTGGTACCTTCAGGTGTGCGGAGAGTGGTCTCAGCTTGGTGGTGTCTGATCCTGGAGTTCTTTGGTTGCTGGAGCCCTGGTCGGGGCGGGGAGGAAAGCTCAACCCGCTCCCCTCCAAGGGGCCCCGGCGAGGTAAGACCAGATAAGAGAGAATATATTGTTGGGCACATGTGCAGGAGTTGGGATTTAATGTCAGGAACATTTATACATGACATTGGTCAATAGTTTTCTAAGTTTTGAAACTTATACATGTCAGTGGATTATAGTTCATGCTATTCAGTGCTATCACACATTGTTCCCAAAGTGTGGTCCCCAAACAACAGCATAATCTAGGGAAATAATGTTCCTGAATCAGAAACCCTATGGCAAGCCTCAGAAATGTGTTCTAATGAGTTAGTCAAGGGGTTTTGATGCCTAACAATATTTAAAAATAATTGCCATATAGTAACAAAGCAAAGAAACCAGAATTTCTTTGGCACAGAATTTAAGGAAGCAGTCAGGGATCTCAGGAAGCTGGAAATGGTAGAGTGCAATCAGGACATAAGATCTAGGGGCCGCTTTGGGTATCCTGGAGTTTCCCAAGGGCACTCTCTTTTTATTATATTACTTTTTAATTTTTATTGAGATTCTATGGTTTAAAATATTATTCTATAGTTTTAAATAATTATTTCTCATGCACCTAATTCAAATACCGTATCCTTTACCAGTGGACCCATCTTCCTCCTCCAAGGACCTCAATACTACTCCCTCCCAATCTCTTATCCCTACTCAATTGTGTGGGTCAGTTCTCCTATTATATCGCCTATGTTCATCATTGAACTTAGTGCAATAGCCAAAATATGGAAATAACTCATGTGCCCAACTACAGATGAATGGATCAAAAAATGGTACATAGAAACAATGGAATATTATGCAGCTCTAAGAAAGAACAAAATCATGCAATTTGAAGCAATATGAATGGAACTAGAGGATATCATGCTGAGTGAAGTTAATCAGAAGGTAAGGGATAGATACAGAATGAACTGTCTCATATGTGACAGCCCCCCTTTTTAAAAGTAATAAAGAAAGCACAGAGAGGTGGAGCACAGAATCATTCAGAAAGTTGGTGATGGTTTCCCTCTGTAGGATGAAGGATAGAGTTCAGTATGGAAGATACTGGGACCAACCCCAATCTATGAGATAAGAAGATTTTGGATGCCAGAAGCCAGGTGGCAGTACTGAAGGTCAGAGGCATTGTGGTGCCAGTTTCATTCAGACTGTAAGGTGGCAGTTAGGGAGCTACAGGAATCTATGGAAATGACTTAAGAGACCATGGCAATGAAGGCATGCGGGAATGTGTGTGCATGTGTGTGCTTGTGGTTGTGTGTGCAGGCTTTTAAGTGATGGATGAATGACCAGTAATACTTGACTCGCAAATAAGAAAAATGGTTCGTTTATGCTGTCATGGAAAGCCACAGTTCCTCACCTCATTTCAGTTCTTTCTCAGAATGTACTCTTTGAAAAGAAGGCCATATCCTTCCCTGTATGCTTGGCAATTATTCCTTGGAGACTCTCTATATGGCCAAATGAATCCCTGAGCCACTTACTAGGCTAACTGTGTGCTGAGAAGAGAGTATTCAGATGGTGGGATCTGATAGCTCTGAGTTGACATCAATGTCAATTAGGGGACCATTACACTCCCATGGCCCTTGAACCTAGAAAATACTTGCCATTCCAGCCCCATACCTGTTGCATTTGGTTCCCCTCCAGTTAGGTCTCCCCTTACCCTTCTTTTTAAAAAACAATAACAGCAACAACAAAGAAAAATCAAACAAATGCACAATTTCTGCTAGCTTCTTTCTTTGATTTAGAAGAGGGTCTATAATGATTGCTATTAAGTTACTAGCTTTGCCTCGGGGAGTCACAGTTCATATTAGAAATAAAAATCTCCCCTTTTCAAGGTTGGATTTACCAGTACAAAGTCATCTTATTCATAATATCTAACTGAAGCATGATCTCTGCTTTTTGGTATGCTGCTTTTTGGTTTTTAATGTAGAGAATAATAATTTCACACTTCCTGTTCTTTTCCTTGAATCAGGTCTCAGAGGTCAGGGCAAGGGAAATCATTCAAAGAGAGGGTCTGGATGGTCTCAGATTCCAAAGTTCATATACTTTCCTTCACCTTCTGAGTCCAGCCAATGTCCATATCTTGTCCCCCTACCTTTCTCAGCTTTCCTGTCTCATCAAGTTGGGTGTAGTAGCTGTCCTCAGCCTCCATTTGCACATTCCTCCCTACAGGAGCCTAGATGGCTTTCCTAAAGATGTGCTCGGACCAGGATGGTGTCTGTTATCTACAAAGTCCTTCCTCATGTAACACTCACATCAGTGGATGTGAAACCTAACTTTCTTGTTCTTGTGTCTCCTCATGCTTATCATTCTATGGAAAAAACTTTTTACCTTGGTTTATGTCTGCTTATTATTAAAGTACTTTTAGATATACTTTTATATTTAATTTTATTTCTCACCAATAAAAATATTCTGAAGGAAATGTTCAATACACAGAGTGATTATGTACATTCTTTAATTTTCTAAGTTTGAACAATTATAAGTAGAATTGGAAGAACTCTCTTCTATGCAAACAAAACAAAGTATCTATAAGCTCTGCTAAAAGAGCATTGTAGATACCAGACTGTACAATCTCCTTTGACCAATTCTCCTGGTTAAGTGCAAAAATACAGGCATTGATTGAACATCTTTTGGGAATTGGGGCCAGCAAGGCAAAAGGTATGATTTAAACTCTCAAGAATCCCAGAGTCTATTTTGGGAGGGATTGAGGGATACATAAGAGTAGTAAAATACCGGAACTATAGATAACGTGCTTGATGGGGACAAATGAAGACCTCAACAAAGTTTTGATACTTCAGCAGGGTTTTGAAGACAGATAAAGTGGGAAAGAAAATTGCTCGCAAGAAGAATGGGATATGACAGCCACAGGAAACAGCGTTATGACTGCTGGAAAATACAAATAGGAGGTTCTGCTTGAGTTTAAAATTGCAGCATCAAGGGCAAAAGGAAAAGGAATTAAGGAAACTAGAAAACACTAGCCTGCATTGGAAAACAGTTCTTTTCCTGGACTTCTTCTCTGTCTCTCTCTCAGTTTTGGGGCAACACTTGGTGCTCTCAGGAGTCACTTCTGGTGGTGCTTGTGGAATTGTATGTGGTTCTAGGGATTGAAATGGGTTGACTGCATCAAGGCAAGTGCCTTGCCTGCTGTACTATTTCTCCAGCCCCCAACTTTACTCTATTGGCAAGTGGTTGCTGAACCAGCTGCCAACAGTCTCTTCAGAGAATTGATTAGAACTATAGATCCTCAAGTCCCACCCTCCCAAGCAAATCAGAAGCTCTGGGGCTGCTATCCTGATTTTAATTAACCGTTTGAGTGATATGTGTAGAACCTCTGCTTTTGAAAAGGAGGTGAAGAAATGAGCGATGCAATTTCTGAGCATTGAAAAGTTGAGACTTTAAAAGCATCTTTAAATATGAAGTTGGGGTATTTTTCCAACTGTTCAGATGAAAAATTATTGAGGGATAAGATCTACATGTGACAAAAATGGAGGAACTGGGAAATAAGAGACAGGTGAAGGAAATCTTGGGGACTGGGTGAACATGAATGATAAGGGAATGTATCTGAGTCTAGAGGCTTTGGCTACTGTGACTGAGGTCAAATGAGGATGGTTAAGTATGTTCATGGCTATTAACTGAGGAGAAGCACTCTCTGGTGCCATTCAGCACTCACAGAGATGCTTATTAACTGCATCTTATCTTGCTACCTAAGGTGAAGCAGCCAAAGTTGTTCCGAGTCATCAAAAATACCCTCACAAAGATGGTTGAATTTTTTACCTAGAGAATGTTGTATGGATAATGAAGTGAGAGAAAGAGAGAGAGAGAGAGAGAGAGAGAGAGAGAGAGAGAGAGAGAGAGAGAGAGAGGTGGGAATGCATGCATTGCACGTGTGTGAATGGTGTATGTGTGTCTAGGGAATGCTATGGTATGATATTTCTCTTTTGATTTTTGATGATTTTCTATCTCCCAGGTGCCTACATTTGTATGCAATAGGAGTAGGGATGAGATGAGTTACATAGCTATCAGCACTTCATTACATTTATGTCCATATAGTCTCAACCTCTGTGTATTTGAATTCCAGTGAAAATAATAGGAAGGTTTGGGAACTGTTTTTTATTATTATTATTTTATGGGGGTTGTGGTGTTGTGTTTCTGCTAGACTTAAGCATCATTTCTAAGAAATCCAGACGATAATCCTCATGCTATTATTTTGCCCCAGATGGGGCACTCAACAATCACTATATGTGTGTGTATAAAATTTTTTAAATTTCCATCAAAGGTACTATGGTGGGTTAAATTGTGCCCCCCTAAAATTATGTTCAGCCATAACCCCCAAACAAACTTTGTTTGGAAATAGGGATTTTTTCAGGTGTAATCAATTTTAGATGAGGTCAAACTTAATTATGATGGCCTTAATTCAATGACTATCATCATTATCAGAAGAAGAAACTATGGGCACAGACACAGATGTAGGGAGGACATGGGAGGACATGGTGTGGATATGGAGATAAAGACTGGAACCATGTGTTTGTAAAAGTGGAATAAAAGGGGTACAGCAACCCAAAGCTTGAAGAGGCAAGGAAGCTCTCCCCCACTTAGGGGCTTTGGAGAGAGCAGTGCTGAAACCTTGGTTTTGGACTTCTGAACTCTAGAACTGGAGATGATAAATCTCTATTGTCTTAAACTATGCAAATTTGCAATAATTTATTATGGCAGAAAATAAATGCCAAACCTTTAACAGGCTTCAAATCTACAATTTTCTCCAACTCCCCCCTTCAATGAAAATGTGTAGAAAAAATAGCACCAAAAAAGTAACCTCCGAACAAAACAAAACAAAAGAAAATAAAAAAAACCTCAGACGACCAGAGATAAAAATGAGACTTGCACATGTCACTTTGTAATCAGGGAGTTAGGGAAATGGACTCAGAATCTCCTGTGTGATATATGAAGAAAATGGATAAAGCTTGTTTTATCAAACTCTCTGAGAATTTAGTAGGCTGCCTTCTAATATGGAAGAGAAAATGCCCTGTAACTTTCAGGGAAAATAAGGACAGCCAGATAACCTCCTTGTTCAGCCTCAGCCTATTGGCAAATGAGAGATGGAGAATAATAGGAAAGACAGAGATGATATAAAACGGGCCCCAGACATGGAGCATTCCTGGATTAACTCCAGCAGCATTTGTATATGTTGTCATGTCAATAAAATTACTGAAATTGAAACTTGAAATTGAACAGAGTGTGAAAGAAAGAAGATATTACTCAAGGGACACAGGCAGTAAATATTCACATTAAGGGAGGTGATATCATGGAAAGTTTTTGTGGTTTGTGATGCCACCGAAGTCCAAACAAAGGGGGTATAATTTCATTGCTTCCCTCTGTGGCATTTTCTGTAAAACTGAACACTTGGTTGTAATGAAATTGGGCTCCTGAGAAGCAAAATCAAAGTTCAGAGATGCGTCAGAATGTTGGAGTGCATATTCATTTATTCACAATCCCCCCGTGGGGCTGCTTTTTCTCAATTAAATGCTCTGAGCTTGCTTTGTCCCCGAAGCAAAAATTTGATCAAAACAATAAGCTGTGGATTTACCATTCTTGGACAGGGGAGAAAGCTGAGACTGAATTAAATGAGGTCAGCGGGGCAGTGTAGCCAGAAACCTACTTTGCTCTTCTCTTTGCTAAATTTTGGAATCCTTCTGCCTCTTCCCCAGTTTATAAGGCCCTACTGACATGGCTCTTGCCACCTCTCTTCTGCCCTCTTAGGCAAAGGTCAGGGAGAAATTATCTTCTTGGTCAAGTGTGATAACTGCTGTAAGCCAATTTCTCTCCTGTTCCCAACTCAGCCAAGAAAGCCTTCTCCCTGCTGTTTTTATGTTCAGGAGTCTGAGTGACCGATGGGAAATCTGAAAGTGGGACACTGGGAATTCCACTGATGATTTGTCCAGGGTAAGCTCTTGACTAAAAATATACAGCAAAAGTTTTCCTGACACCCAAGCAAGTGCCAATATTTTCCCTTAGGGATTATTTTCTTTTCCTTTTCCTTTTTTTTTTGTAGACTTGCAAATTTTTGTGCTTGGGTTTCAGTTATATAATGATTGAGTACCCATCCCTCCACCAGTGCCCATTACATACCTCCAATGCTCCCAGATCCCTCCCACACCCCCCACCCCACCCCTGTGACAGGGCATTCCCTTTTGTTCTCTCTCTCCTCTTGGGTGCTATGGTTTGCAAAAGAGGCACTGAGTGGAAATCATGTTTGGTCTATAGTCTACATTCAGCATGAATCTCCCATCCTGGGAGGATCCTCCCAACACCCTTTAATTGGTGCTCCCCTCTCTACCTGAGCTGCCTTCTCCACCAGCATGTGCAGCTGGCCTCCAAGACATGGAGTGAACCTCCTGGTACTTATCTAGACTATTCTTGGGTGTTAGTCTCCTATTTTGTTACTTTATATTCCCCAGATGAATGCAATCTTTCTATGTCTGTCCCTCTCTTTCTGACTCATTTCACTTAGCATGATACTTTCCATGTAGTACCACTTGTATGTAAATTTCATGACTTCATCTTTTCTAACAGCTGCATAGTATTCCATAGTGTAGATGTACCAAAGTTTCTTTAACCAGTCATCTGTTTTCGGGCACTCAGGTTTTTTTCCAGATTTTGGCTATTGTGAACAGTGTAGCAATGAATATAGAAGTGCAGATGTCATTTTGACTGTACTTTTTTGCCTCTCTGGGATATATTCCTCGGAGTGGTATTGCTGGGTCAAATGGGAGCTCAATTTCTAATTTTTTGAGAATCGTTCATATTGTTTTCCAAAAGGGCTGAACTATTCAGCATTCCCACATCCACGCCAACACGCTTTTGTTCTTTTGGATGTAGGCCAGTCTCTGTGGTGTGAGATGATATCTCACTCACTGTTGTTTTGATCCGCATTTCCCTGATGATTAATGATGTAGAGCATTTTCTCATGTGCCTTTTTAGCCATTCAGATTTCTTCTTTGGGAAAGTTTCTGTTCATTTCATCACCCCATTTTTTGATGGGGTTAGATGTTTTCTTGTAGAGTTCAATCAGTGCTCTATATATCCTTGATATCAACCCCTTATCAGATGGGTATTGGGTAAATATCCTTTTCCATTCTGTAGATTGTCTTTGTATTCTGGTTACTGTATCTTTTGAGGTGCAGAAGCTTCTTATCTTAATTTAAGATAGCCCCATTTGTTTATCTCTGTTTCCACTTGGTTGGTCAGTGGAGTATGGTCTTTGAAGATACCATTAGCCTCAGTTACATGGAGGTTTTTGCTGACCTTGTCTTCAATGTATCTTATGGATTTTGGCCTGATGTTGATATCTTTAATCCATTTTGATCTGACTTTTGTGCATGGTTTTAGGTCAAGGTCTAAGCTCATTTGTTTTGCATGTGGTTGTCCAGTTATGATGCCAGCACCATTTGTTGAAGAGGCTTTTCTTGTTCCACTTCACATTTCTTGCTCCCTTATCAAAGATTAGATGTTCATACATTTGGGGTTGTGTGCACGGATATTCCACCCTGTTCCATTGGTCTGCGGCCTGGCTTTGTTCCAGTACCATTCTTTGTAGTAGAGTTTAAGGTTGAGGAGGGAAATGCCTCCCCAAGTCTTTTTCCCAAGAATTGTTTTAGCTATTTGTGAGTGTTTGTTCTTCCATATGAATTTTCAGAGTGCTTGATCGATTTCTTTGAAGAATTTCATGGGTATCCTTATAGGGATTGCGTTGAATCTATATAATGCTTTCAGGAATATTGCCATTTTGGTGATGTTGATTCTTCCTATCCGTGAGCAGGATAGGAAGAAAATTAGAAATTGTGTCCTCTTTTATTTTATGGAGTAGCATTTTGTAGTTTTCATTGTAGAGGTCCTTTACCTCTTTAGTTAGGCTGATTCTGAGGTATTTGATTTTCTGGGGCACAATTGTGAACGGGATTTTTTTTTAATGTCACTTTCCTCTCTCTCTCTCTTTCTCTCTCTCTCATTATTTGCATAGAGGAAGGTCATGGATTTTTACACATTGATTTTATAGCCTGCAACTTTACTGTACAAGAATATAGCTTGTAGGAGTTTCTTGGTAGAGGATTTAGGATTCTCAAGATATAGTATCATATTATCTGCAAATAGTGAGAGCTTGATTTCTTCCTTTCCTATCTGGATGCCTTTAATGTCTTTTTCTTGCCTAACTGCTATTGCAAGTACTTCCAGTACTATGTTAAACAGAAGTGGTGATAGTGGGTATCCTTGTCTTGTCCCTGATCTTAGAGGAAAGGCCCTTAGTTTTTCTCCATTGAGGATAATGCTTGCCATAGGTTTGTCGTAGATGGTTTTGACTATCTTGAGGAAAGTTCTTTCAAAACCCATTTTGGTGAGAGTTTTCATCATAAACAGGTGCTGGATCTTGTCAAAAGCTTTCTCTGCGTCTATTGATATGATCATATGATTTTTATCTTTACTTTTGTTGACTTGATGGATTATGTTGATTGATTTTCGAATGTTAAACCATCCTTTCACTTTAGGGATTATTTTCTACTGAAAGAATTTGTAAATTCTCCTTCTCTTATTAAAACAATTTAGAATGAAACAGGACACAACACGTAATTGCTTCTGGGTGTATTTACAAAAGAGTCAGAGTTATCAAGCTGGTGAGAAAATTCTGTTTTGGCTTCCTAGTGTAAACAGCAGATAGCGATTTTCTCTGTGTTCTTGTGAGTGGCATGTATGATTAGCATGCTGACCACTACAGGTTTGTTTTATGACTCTTACTTAACAACTTGAGTTGGTTCAGGCAAGGCAGGTAAACAGAAACACAGGCAGACATAGGGAGCAACAGGAAGCCTCTTCTACACAGTGACCTGAGCTTTTATTTTAAATATCCCTGCCCCATACTTGATTCTTCTGATTGGTTTTACTCTTTAAGATTCTTTTATTGGAACAACCAATCTGGCTGTAAATGAGCATGCGCAGTGATTGTGAGATGACTAATCTGATGGTGCGTGCCTTTCTATTGACTGTGAGCTCCATGTCATCTGCCTTTATGCAAATAAGGTCTGAAGGATGACCAATCCAACCACACACACAAATTAGAGTATAGAATATAATCTCTCCGAGGTCTGGCCCCTCTCCTCTTTCTGCTCTTCCCTCTCACTGCCACAAGACCAGCAATGTGGTTGACATGATGAGCTCAATCTGACTTTAAATTCTATTTTGCTATTTTCTTACAACACAGAAAAATAACTACTATTTTGATCTGTATTTCATGAAAGAAAACTTGAGATGATAAAAAGTTTGGCCAAATTTTCAGGGTTAGGATTGGAACAATCAGGTGTATAACTTTCCCACCTTTACTATTTGCCAACTCAGCACCCCTCTAGATAACCCATGCTATATTCTTGGTCAAATTTAAGCAGTGAAAAGATTAATGTATTCATTTCTTTTGTGATTCTAGGTTTGTTCCCATGTGTATGCTCAACCTACTTATTCTATCTCTTTCCTCTGAGATGACACAAAATAATCTCAGTGCTTTGGGAGCTTGTGGAACAGGCTTTGTCTCTCTCCGAAGTTGTACCTTTTATTCAGTTGTTTAAGAAAATCTTATCTATGATCATGTCAAGAAAACTTTCCTTGGAACACGATACAGGTTTTGGAAATCCTTTCATAATTCTGGAAAATAGAGTTTTGACACAAAATTTCAAGTATGGTTTGGCCAGGAAATAAAAAGGTAAAATTCTTTCATCAAATCCTTTTACCACCGCTGGGTCCTGGGAAACAGAGTATTATTGACTAAGTTTCTCAGAAGATTAACTTGGATTCTGCTCTGAGTTAAAATTTGAGATGACCCAAGTGTACTTTTACATTGTCAATATATATAGAGCTTTCATGAACATAAGCTATGAACATTGAACATTTCATATACCAACCTGTGTAAAGATATAAACGTAGTCCTTAATTGAAATTGAACTCATTAAAATTCAACATCCCGATGAGCATTATAAATGTTGCTGTCTAGCTATCTTACTTGGCTATTTGCCAAAATCTTTTATACACAAATATATATATAATATATGTATGTATATATATAAAAGATTGTATCAGTTCCAATACATTGGTTAAGACAAACAGTCTAGGTAACATATATGCATTTGGGACACAGACTGTAGATATCTATAAATCATCTAAGGGTAAGTATTTGCAAAAATTTCAGAAACTTGCAAGAAAAATGATTAGTCGACTAGGTTCTTAGGTTGTTATAAAAGACAACATAGGATGTGTGCCTTACACTTGGCTTACAGACTGGAGAATAAGGTCAAGATACCAGTTGATTTAAGGCACTTAATGGTTTAGAGATGGGTTTCTCTGGCTGTATGCTTATAATTAGGAGAGAGATTATTTCACTTTCATTTCCTATGTGGACACTAATGTCATCATGAGGCCTTCATCCTCATGACCTACTTACCACTCAGGTAGACAACCCCTAAAACAATTGTATCAAGGCAGAGCTTCAACATATGAATTTTGGTATGGGATTGAATTCAATCCACAATTAATGTCTTCTTTTAAATGACAATGATCTTTAAATTAGCAAGGCAATATCTTTTTAGACAATGCAGTCTCTCTTTATAGTGGATCTTGTTGGATAATGGATACCCAGTTTTTTCTAATGCTATGAATTTTGGAAACTGTTTGACCATGGTCTCTATCATCTTCAAATAACTTAGAGGAAAGAATAATTGAATAGTTCTGATTTGCCAGACACTATTGCACATCAATGATCTTATATCATCTGCTAACAGTACTATAAAGTAGATAAAATTATTACCACTTCACAGAGAAAGTTGAGGAACTAAGGTTCAAAGAGATAGAATGACTTGCCCAAGGCAAGGGACTGGCAGTGAATCTTCAAACTCTTGTAACCTCATTCTTGGTGAAGCTCATTCAGCTAACTCCAGATTCCTTTACTGTTCCAAGTCTTCTAAGGCAATCAAAGAATTCAATAAAAGAATTCCAATCCTTTCTCCCTAAGAGGAAGGACTTTCATGCAAAGAATGATCCTATTGTGTTATCCATGAGCTAATTTCAAGTTCATCTTAAAGTTAATCGAGGACACAGTTTCTGATCTTACAGCAATTACTTCATCTAAATGAGATAGACTGTATTGACTTATTTTTTTTCACCAGATGAAATCAAATCCATACACTTTTAAAGAATCCAAAATTTTATTTTTGAATTACAGGAAGATATTTTTATCAATCAATTCACTACATTACAATTTTTTTAGAGAACAGATTTTAAGGTAGACTCAAATTTATGAAAGGATGGCTACTGAATTAAATTGAACAGCAAACCAGCAGTATTTTATACTGTATTTAAAGAAAATTGCTGAAAATTAGAGTCAGAATTCCATTCCTTTATAATTTAAAGCTGGATCAGGGATTCCCAGACTGTTCAGGATGGTAATGTCAGTGTGTGATAGAGCTGAGTTTATGTTTGTAGAGAACCATGGTGCAGACTTAGACCAAAGACGTCGAAAAAAAGATGAAACACTCAAACTAAGCAAACAAGTGTTTGACCAGTTGGTTCCTGGAGTTCTGATGACTAATGACCCATAGACTATTAATTATCCACTTAAATAATTTTTGACACTCAGTGGTCAAGTCTTTACATGATATAGAGTTCAATTTTTTTACCTGTTATCAATAGTTGCATACAATTAATCAGTTCTGGAGGCTAACAGGACTATTTTCTGCAATGGAAATACACAAAAAGAAGAATTAAATATATTTAGGGATAAAAGATCCAGTCATCCAGTCACTGCAGCTCATTTTGGAGAATGCAGGGACTGGAGGCCTTCACTTTGGTTGCCTGGAAGTCTCAGGTTCAACTGCTTTATTTAATGCTGCCCCTGATGACTGATTTTAATAATTCAAGTGTGTCTGTTAAGTGGAACCCAACATCTTTTCTTTCCTCTCCATTTTTTATAAATATTTTTATTATGGAAAAATTGCAAACATGCAGAAAGTGAGGGAATACCATAATGAGCCCCGAGGTATCATCAGCCAGTGCCAATAATTGTTAGCTTATAGCTACTCCTTGTATTTTTTTTTCTTACATATTAACCTTGCTCTTTCCACCTGTGCCACCAATCTCACTATTCTGTGGCAAATACTATCCATCATGTCAATTAACTCATAACTATGTATATATATTCATAGTATGTTCACTGTATCTCTTTATGACTGTCATCCCATTGTTCATTGATTTGCTCAAGTGGGTGCCAGTAACATCTCCACTCATCTTAGCCCTGAAATTTTAGCAGCCTCTCTTTACTCGTCCTTCCCAACAGTGCTGCATAGGAGGCTCTTTCAGAGTCAGGGGAATGAGACCCATTATTGTTACTGTTTTTGGCATATCGAATACGCCACAAGGGAGTCTGCCAGGCTCTGCCGTGTGGGCAGGATACTCTTGGTAGCTTGCCAGGTTCTCTGAGAGGGAGACCTAGACTATAAGAGGCCATGCGGCCACATGTTTTATAGTCTCTGGATCTTGGCTGTTGATGGAATTGCATAGCACTGGGGGCAGTTTGTGGATGTGACTGCCTACTACTGGAAAATGGGGGATCTGGGTGGAAGAGACCCAGTTCCGATCCGAGAAGGCTTGGAGATTTTAGCCCCAGGTCCCACACACCTGGGTTCCTCTGCTGGTTCCTTTATGCATGACGCTCTTCTGAGAGTGTGGAGAGTGATCTTAAGCATGACTGTGGCTGGGTTCTGGAGGTCTTTGGCTGCTGGGGCTCTGCTCTGGGCGGGGAGGGAAAACTCAATCCACCTCCCCTCCGAGGGGCCCTGGTAAAGACAGCCAGGCATGGGGGCACATATAGATAGATAGATAGATAGATAGATAGATAGATAGATAGGTAGATAGATAAAATAAATAGACAAAATATATGAATATATCTATATAGATAAAAATAAATATATATAACCACAATAGCATTTTCTATTATAGAAAAAAATCTATATCACTGAATATAGTGTTGAAATTTCTTTATGTCCTTTTTATTTTTTTCAGTTTGATTCAATTGAGCTGCAAAGAAGGTCTATATACTGCAATTGTTGAAAGCTATCAGAAGTCTCTCGGCCTAAGGTTGCTTCTTTCATTTCTTTTTTTCTCTTTTTCTTTCAAATTTAGTTGCTGAAGGAACTAAATTGTTGGTCCTAAAGGGTTTTCCACTGTCTGAGTTTTACTAATTGGATCCCATGGTGTCATTTAATGAGTTCTTCTATTTCTTTAAGTTGCTAATTAGATTGAGGTAATTTATTAGATTCATGTTAGATATGGGAGGGGGAGGGGCAAGACCTGTTCATTAGTTGTTGTATACTCAATCCATCAGAAGGTTCAGGATGTCCATATCTCATTTTTGATGTTGAGCTCACTGATGATCATGCTCTAGCTCAGCTTTTCCAAAATGGGCAATACAGTAGCCCTGGGTGCTGTGATGATCCAGATCCAGTTCCACTATAGTAATCTTGGGAGCACTTGAAGACTTCTGTTTGTTTGCTTAAAGGCAGCACATTTCGAGTGGGGTGCTAAGTGTTTTTTTTTTTTCCTTTCTGAAAAGGAGGTGGTAGGTCAAGTCAATTTGGAAACCTCTGGTCTAGATCCACCAATTTCTGATTTCTAAATTCCACCATTTCCTCTTCATTTGGTTTCTGGAATACTTTTATAAAAATCCTTTTTCTCATTATAAACTTGGTTGCTTTGAGAAGAAAGTCTTGATAAAAAGTCACTGTCACTGTCCGTTGTTCATCAATTTGCTTGAGCGGGCCCAGTAACATTGTGAGACTTGTTAGTGTGTTTGTCATATCGAATACGTCACGGGTAGCTTGCCAGGCTTTGCCATGTGGGCAGGATACTCTCAGGAGTTTGCCAGGCTCTCCGAGAGGGGCAGAGGAATCGAACTCAGATCCGCCATGTCAGCCGCATGCAAGGCAAATGCCCTACCCGCTTTGCTATCGCTCCAGCCCTTAATAAAAAGTAAAGATAATATTTTATATTTTGCATTGTGAATTGGTTCCTTAATTTTTCATCAGTAACTCCTGTATACTTTTGTTGTTATTTTTTAAATGTGTTTTATTTAGTAACATATTAAACCCTTAAATGTATACTTATCAGTGTTCAAATTGCTTCAATTTGTAAAGTTAGACTTTTCATTTTGGATTTTTAATCTAACAAAACCCTTATAGCGCTTAATTTTACTCTTGCTCTTCAGTATGAAAATGTACTTGAAACTCATCTTGATTATTTCCTATCAAAGAACTAGAGTTTATAATTTTCCTTTTGGGAGAAAAGGGACCGTAATTCAGATAATAGTGGTGCTCATTGCTACTGGTATGCTATTATTTCTATACTTTTCACCAGATAATGCCAGTAAATACATATATTTTTAACAAGTTAAACTTATCTTTAAATTTATCTTTATCATTACTTCTCAGTCCAGTTCAGAATTAAGGGGTTTTCATTTAACCCTATTGATCTTATGCTACTAAACTCATTCTATACTGAAAAATCCCAGTTTTCAATATATCAACGTATATGCTTACTTTTTCCCACAATACACACAAAATAATATAATATTGATAATCAAAACTGTGAGAAAACAAGATAAGTTGGGCACATATTTTACAGCATATTGGCAGTTCCTTTACCTTTTGAATTTATCCAACATAAGATGGCAACTAATGTGCTTTAAAATGTTTTTGTATAATTTTTCTGTGTGTGGTCATGCTACTGGTTATGTCCATTTGCTTCACTTTGCTTGAGAATTGTAAAGTACTCCTCTTTGTGGGATTGGGTGGGGGTAGGGCTGGGTGACACCCTGCAGTGTCTGCTCAGGGACTGCTATTGGCTCTGTGATCAGTGATCATTCTTGGCAGTGTTCAGGGAGCCATATGTTGTATCACAAATAGAACTTGGGTCATCTGCATGCAAGACAAGTACCTTAACTTTTTTACTATTTCTCTAGACCCTAGGGTATTATTTTAATTTAAAACTTGTTTATACCAGTATTTTCAATAAGTTTTGTTTACAACAGCATTTTCACTGAGGGTAAATTTCACTGAACAAACTGAAACCTGAAAGTTGGAGTTTTTCTTATCTAACTTTTGATTTAACATTTTCTTTATTTTGTTTTTCTGTTTTGTGGCTTTCCCCCTTTGACCATTATTAGTTTCCACTCATCTTTCTTTGAAGCTAAAGAAATCTTTTGTTCCTAATATCCATCCCAAATTGTCACTAACATAATTAAGTTTTTAGGAGACTTTAAATTAGGGACTATATATGGGTAATGGGTAGTACTTATAGGCAATCATTTAAAATTGAGTTAGAGCCATTATACTCTAAAATTAGCCAGGGTAGGTCCTGACATCTATTGACATCTGTTTTGTCTCCTGAACCTTCTCTTATATTTCCTTCAAATCACAGAATCCCAGTAAATAGTTAATTTTTCTTCCTCAGGAAAAATAGCTTTACTGGGATTAGAATCTGAGAGGAAAAATGGCACTTGATGTATCATAACAACTTGGTGAATGCAGATGAGGCAGAAATATCATTGTTAGAAGTCCTTGCAGTAAATAGAAACAACACAAGTCTGCTGGGAAAATAGTTTTCTCTAAAATAGTAGTAGACCACAATTTACCAAAAAAGGTACAATGCTATTAATATGTCATTGTCACCGTACTCATCACTATTGCAAATAAAAGAGAATATAATATTTTATTGACCTTATTCTTCTACGCATTGTTCTAAGAGTTCACTATTTGCAAAAATCATTGTTTTCTAACCCCCATGGCTCTGATTCAGAGAAGTGAGAAAGTAACAATTCTGACTCTGTAGCTTTTTCCTATTTTTCCTCATCACTTAGGGCCAGTAATACGAAAGTCTCAGGTGTGGGCAGTAAAGATATATCCGCAGCCCAATACTCAGATTGCGAATAAGACTTGTCAAACTTGTAATCAGGAAAACACAGGTCCATAATTGGTGCAAGGAGAGAATAATGCTTGCTGGCTTAGATGTTCAGGTAATTTCTTCTTCATCTCCCTTAGCCCTACATTAGAGCTCTCTAAAAACCTACTGTGTAGCTGGTAGGTATAAAGGGTAGTAGGAGAAAGTGGGTATCTAAAGGCATAGTGAATACCCAAAGTATTAGTAGCCATAGATATTAAAGCTGCATCTTAGAGCAAGAAGGGCACTGGGAGAAAAAGAGGGTTTCTATGAGAGGTTGTGGAAAGTGCACGTGTTGGTGTATGTGCACCGTGAAGGTGGGTTGTTGAGATGGAATTAATAGGATCACGGTGTAAAGGGAATGCAAAGGTGGGGGAATATGGAAACTACTCAGCATCTCTGCAGTGGGATCGCAGTGTATGTGCTGGTCTTAAACCATCTTTTTCTTTCATCACTTTCCTAAATAGAGCTCTCTGCTTCCCTCTGTAACTCAGATCAAGCCTTGGTGTGTCCTAGCAGCACAGGACCCTCTTCACAGGGCTTCACACTTTCATAGTTCAATAATAAAAGCTCGGAAGTCACCAATTTCATAAATTACATCATCACAGTCTAGTCAGCCTCTAATTGCTCCTCATTCCAGAGTCAGACCACAGACCTTGTGGAATATTATTTATTTTTTATCTTTTTTTTTCTTCAAGCGTTAGAGTAATCAGTACAAGTAGAAATGGTTGCATAGTCTGGAAAGTGCAACAATATCTCATGTGGCAAAAGTTGGACTCAAATGGTTTTTTTCTCTATTGTTTCCTCCCTTTTTTGAAAAAGACAAATTTTCAGTATCTGCCTGCAATAATAGGGCATATATAGCTATCATAGTCTTTCTGGAACTCTTTTTTCTTATTCTCAAGGTCCTACAGCTCCTGTAAACTGGCAAGGGCAAAACAATCTCATATCCTTTAAAGACGAGTATTTTTCCCTCTCTGAATGAAATCAGAATGATATCACCAACACCAAAAAACAACTAAGTATAATGAAAATGTGTGGAATATAATCCGTACAAATTGTTCTTTAAGTAAATAATTGAGGACCAGAGATGTAGCTCAGTGATAGAGCATTTACCTTGGATCTATAGGTTCTGGGCTCAATGCTCAGCAATGCAAAAGAAAAAAATAGAAAAAGAAAATGTATATTTAACAAAATCCTGTTTTATTTCTCTTATAAAAACATCATGATTTCTCTATGTGTCACTTGGCTAAGTCCCAAAGAAGAACCACTACTCAGGTCTAGGATGTTGGACAGGTTGAGGCTTTGTCGATACCATTGACCAATCTAGTTACTCCTTTATTTTTCCTTAACAACCTGCACTCTAAGGGAATGAAGCCAGTGAACACTTAACTGTGCTTTGGAAGTTAGAGCATCAGTATGAACTACAAGTCAGATCTACACATAACAGCTCATAAACCCTATAGGATTTATATGGTCAGTGTCTTTTCACAACAATCCATGTAGAACTCCAGGCTTCTGACAATTGTGTCAGAATTCCTTAGGAGTGCATTATTTGCATCTTCCCTGTTAGAATTGTAAGGATGACTTTGGTATACTTGTCTTGCCATTAGTCACCTAATTCAATGGAAAGAAAAGATATTTTCAAATCTAGGTCCCTATCCTATTATGGTATTTTTCTTCTCTACACACTCCCCTGTCCTGAACCCCAATTCCAGAAGGGCATTCTTGTTCTAACAGGGAAAGATAAGATTATTGGTTAGCAGGAGTTTTGGCATGTGGAAAAGCTTTCACCTGAAGCTTGTCTTTAGATATCTCACAGTTTGACTAGCTATGGTGAATCTTACATTATTTCCTGCTTCCTGAAAAAGAAAAAAATAGCAAAAGAAAATGTATATTTAACAAAATCCTGTTTTATTTCTCTTATAAAAACATCATGATTTCTCTATGTGTCACTTGGCTAAGTCCCAAGGAAGAACCACTACTTTTGCCAATCACAACCTTCAGAAACATAAGGTCAGCCTATTGCCTTAAAAAATATTGAAAAATTCTTCCTCAGAGACTATGCATGGAGGCTGATTGAGATCCTTGTTTTTCCTTCTAGTTGACGGGGGGATACTCTGAAAAACTAGTTCCCGTGGCGCCCTGATAATTATGCGCTCCACCTTCATCTTATTTTTCTGTGCCACTTCCTTGTCTTGAATGACCCAACAAAATTTACCAAATTCTGATCAGATTTAGACTCTAGCCTTCTTGAATTTCTGGTAAAAACCAATATTAACCTTTATAGATTTTGTGCAATTCTCATAACTGTATTTTGTGGATTCAAAGTAAGAGTAAATATATGACACATTATAACAGATTTATGGAATCTATATAGTAGTATATTTCCAAAAACCAGGAGAATTTATGCCGGATGACAACCCTGGCAAACTATTTACACCTGAATGGTAAAAGCACAGACTCAGCAATGGTGCACTTTTCTTCGTGGCCAATCTCTTGTGTATGCGAGCTGCTCCATTTGCAACCTGGATGGGTTCACCCCTCCTTAGGCAACCTGGTGATCCTTGTTCCTGGGGCAGCTGCCATCTCGATGCTGAACGTAGTGCAAACAACCGATCATCATAGCACACTACAACCTAAAACTCCTGAATTCAAGGGATTCTGTGGCCTCCAAGTCCAAGTCGTCCCTTGAATAACTGGAACTATAGGCACATGCCACCATGCTAGCCGTCAATGTGTTTCTAAGACCCTAAGTAGGTTATTGTTTTTGGAATCTTCATAGCTACTCTCAGATGATATGTTGCCATTGATGCCTTACTCTTTTATGGTTTTTTTTTTTGTTGTTGTTGTTGTTTGTTTGAATTTTGGGCCACGTCAGCTCAGGGCTGACTGCGGCTCTGCTCAGGGATCACTTCTGCTCGAGCTCAGGGGACCCTGGGTGCCTGGGATTGTACCTTGGTCAGCTGCTGCTAGACAAGCACCTTGCCCACTGTACTATGACTCCAGTCCCAAGACAGTACTTTTTCTGTAATCATGTTTTCCACTTGTAAAACAATTATTTTAGTAGAAGTTGTTAAGTTCTTTTATAACTCTAACAACTCTGTAGAGTGATATTCTACTTTTGATAAACCTCAGAAATAAGAAAATGGGTACAAGTTGACCACTTCAACTTACCATAATGTAAAATGTTTTTCTTTCTTTTCTTCTAAGTCAAATGCAGGAACTTTGCAAAAGCTCCATCGAGGCAAACTGCGTTACTGAATTGCTCTGTCTGTTCATTTGCCTTAAGAATTAGTATTACACTGAATTTATAGAAATTCTGTTTAGAGATTTAGCATGGATCCTGACTATTAACGAAAAAATAAATTAGAAATTCCTTGATCCTTAACCTAAAAATCTTGGCATTCTCACAGGGTAAGACTACTGTTATGAGGCAAGGTTTCTGAGGAGATACAGGAGACTGTGTCCTTGACATATTGGAGCTGCATGTATTTTATCATCAAATTCTGAGGGTATTGACTTGCAAATCAGTGCTCAGAAGCCCACAAGGATGGACAACAATGCTCTCTGGTGAGCAATTTTGGGAAGTAATGAGAGTAAGCAGAGAAAATTCTTCAGACCTCAGTATCCTAGGAGCATTCAAGACTATGGGCTCTTCCCCTACCTGGGTGTTCTAAGCAGTAGCACTTCTGTGTTTTTACCATATTTCCTGCTCTCAAATAGCTGGCAACAGTAGAGAAGAGTACAGAGAGAGTTCCATAGAGGATTCACCCCTCCTGCCAGTAACAAAAATCCTCAAATTTGACCCTGCTTAAATGAAATATGTAACTTGCTTTCCAGGTTGCTTCTGATAACAAGGACAGGTTTGGGTCCAGAGTATTCTAACCTGCATTTTATGAGCACCTATTTAGTCTAATCCTTGTTGAGATCTTACCATAGCAGAGCTTCAGGCCCTTTAACAGGAATTTATAATGCACTGTGATCAGGATCTAGTGAGACACTCTATCTTAAGGGAACAGAATGTGGGTGCTGACCTTCCCTGGACATTAAGAGAAGTCTGGGCCATACCTCTTGGGAAAAACCCTGGCTCAGTCTCAAAGGACAATATCTGGATGAGAGAGAAAAATCAGGAGGAACTGATCAAGAGAGGTCATTTACAATTCTGTCATTCATAAATTTGTCTGAACCTTTTTTTTTGGAAGGCATTTAAATTTCCTGCCAGCACCTCCTCTTGGGGGTGATGAATTGCAATAAGTTCCAATCCGTTTATTACTCACTGTGAGAGAAATTGCTTCCTTTTATGTCTGGAACTAAACCTGGATCACGTTTCATGGGGGTGTTTCTACTGGTCACAGAATTTTGAAATTTGGAGACTAAGTCTGTCCCCTTGAGTCTTCAAGGTTCTGTGGATCCAAATACTTCCTCCTCTTCTCCAGACGGAAGCCCTTAGATTTTCAGTTTGTCTTATACTTCTATTTTATTAGTTCTTCTCCGAATACCTAGTTGTACTTTCCTGGGCTGTGGTGGTCACCTAATATACAGAAAAATAAAATAAAATTATAAAAAATAAAAGAAAAGCCATTCTGCTTAAAGTAAGATAGAATATTTTGCTTTTTATTTGTGCTAACTGGCCAGGAAACTCTGTGGAGGTGGGGCTGGAAAACCTACATCTAAAGTATCTTTATATCCTTCGGGCCAGAACCTCCTCCTCAGTCTGTTATATGCTGAGAGTACAGAATGGAATGTCCTGAGTTCTGGTAGATTCGACCATTCCTGATAACTTGGACCCCTTTATATATTACCAGAGTTCTGAGGGTTTTTTTTAAAATTTTTTTTGGGTTGCTGGCATACTCAGTGATGCTAAGAAACTACTTTCTGCTCATCGCATTGCTC
Organism: Sorex fumeus; assembly: GCF_029834395.1. Classification (NCBI taxonomy): domain Eukaryota; kingdom Metazoa; phylum Chordata; class Mammalia; order Eulipotyphla; family Soricidae; genus Sorex; species Sorex fumeus. The sequence goes on along the minus strand of NW_026606101.1, from coordinate 65,603,329 downwards.
AGAGTTGGCTCCTGGTGAAACTCAGGGGGTCATAAGGTGCTGGGAATCTAATTCAGGCATGTTTAAGTTACCTCCCATGTCCTGAGTTCTGATTTTTTTGGTTAAATTTGTCTCTCCAGGCTTGAGGTCATCCAGTGTTTTCCTCCATTATCACCACTTTTCACATACTTGTGAATTTATTTATAATGCTTTGCTACAAAATTATCCGTATTTTATGATTGCAAAGTGGGACTGTTTATTGTGAGCATTTGTAGAGTACATAAGGAATAAAGTAGAAATGTAAAATCACCCACAATTTAGTTCTGCCTTAATGCATTTCTATCCAACTTTTTCCATAACATATGTAAAACTTTGCTTTTTACAAAACTGGAATCGTTATGAATATTGTGCATTGATTTTTTTCATTGTAATATCACAGTATTAACAGTTTTTATGTCAGGAAATATCCTCTAAAACATAATTTTAAATGATTGTTTAATAGTCTGTTGAATGAATGTAAATTTGACTGGTTATTCATCACTGAATAGGTGAATTTTTCCAATATTTTGCTATCACAGGCATTTCTACTTTTTCTTAATATCACCACAATCACAGCCTACTGGATCTGATTATTCTCTTCTCTAGACATGACTAGAATGCTTTCTGTAACTCTGTGGTCTCCAAAAGAAGGTGTGGTTACCCAGTGTGCAAGGTGATCTGGATTGTGGAAAGAAAATATCATAACTCCAATTTATGTCTTCATTTTATACATTTACAATTCTACTTTACACTGGGTTTAAAACTAATGTAATACACCAATATGGATTGGCTTTGAAGACTCCACGGGTAAATGTTCCTATTCAGTTGGTACTCTTCAGATTGGTTTTCCTAGAGACCATTGCAGTAAAAATCATTTGAAGATTCTGTTCTAAGCCACTCAGAAAATCTATAAAGTCTTGTTTCTCCTGAAGCTTTCCTAAACTTCTGGAATTGAGAGCAAGCTGGATTAAGAAAGCACACAGGATATCTCAGCTCTTTGAGTGGATGAGTATCACTATTAGCCATGGATGTTTTTAGGCTGTGAGGGTGGAGGCTGGTTCCCTTGCTGACATTCTTCCATCTCTTGGAACAGACAACAGATTCTGTCTACTCCTGATATATGTCATCTCTGGCCTCCAGATGAACTTGAGAAACTTATATTTTAGTGAATTAGCCCACCTCTGCTTATTCCTCCAACTGTCAGTCCTTCTCCACCTTTGAACCACTTACTTTCCCCCCCAGTCTCAGAAAATTCTTTCATAGTTTCTTCCAAATACTACTTTTTCCAGATAATATCTTTTTATAAAGTACCTCCATCCACCAACGGAAATCACCAAACCCAAACAAGTAAAAGCAAAAGTATGTTGTTTCTTTAAAGCTTTGCTGATCCTTTTCACTTTTATGTCTTGCAGAGTACCTTGAATATAATTGTTGCACACTTTAAACATATACAGAATACATATATATTTACATATATATACTTTCATTAAATCTTTATCACACTGAAAAGAATTATTATAGTCAACATTCCAAAATTTTCTCTGACGGGTTAGAATTTATTCCTACCCCTATTCTCAGCCTCTTCCGGAACCCATTGATGTGCTTATGTCATTGTAAATTAATTTGCATTTTCTAAAATGAATATACATGGAATCATGGAGTGTGTGCTTTTTGTACTGTCATCTTTAACTCAGCACTATTATTATTTTGAAATTAATCAATGTATCACTACTTCACTTCTCATTGCTGAGCAGTGTATGTGGATACACCACAACATTTGCTTATTTACAGACATTTGGGTTGGTTCCAGTTTCTGGATATACAAATAAAATTGCTACGAACATTGGTTTTGCAAACCTTTATATGGTCCCATGCTTTAATTTCTCATGGGAAATCATTAGGGAAAGCATGACTAGTTCTTATAGTCACTTTAGGTTTGTCTTGAAATCCTAAATTGTTTTCCAAAATGTTTGTACCATATTACATTTCCACCCGCAGTGTATGAATGTTTTATATGCTTCAATCCTAACAAATACTTCATTCTAATAGGTATGTAGAAGTATCTTGCTATAATTTAAACATTTATATAAAGGTAAATGTGTTGAGAACTTTTATATCTTCTTTTCTGAAGTGTCTTCAAATCTTTTGTCCATTGAAAACATTATGTTGTTTACATATATCTGAGTTTTGAGAGTTTTTTAAATATTCTAAATCAAGAGTTTTATCAGATACACACTCTGCAAAGATTTTCTACAAATCTCCACAGCTTGTCTTTTGATTCTATTAATAGTGTACTCTTCTTTGAAGAGTAAGAATATATGTTGAAAAAATAATTTGATATAGTGCAATTTATCTTTTTTATAGATAGGATTTTGTGATGCATTGTCATCCTGAGAAATTATTCATTAACTCAAAGTCACAAATATTTAATCCTATATTTTTTTCTATAAAGTTTATAGTTTTTGTGGTCTATGGTCAGCTTTGAGTTTGTTTTGTAGTGATTCTTATATTCTTTAGCATATGGATATCCAACTGTTAAAATATCATTTCTGAAAGTCTTTTCTCTCAAATGAATTGCTCTTATACCTTTGTTGAAATAATTTCTCCATAAATATGTGAAGCAATTTCTTGAACTCTATTACATTCCATTGATATATTTATCTTAGGGCCAGTATTATACTGTATTGATTACTGTAGCTTTATATGAGGTAGTTGCAATTCTCTATTTTGTTTTCTTTTGTTTTTGTCTATTATTGGTTTTTTGCATCTCCATTTATTTTTTCACAGTTTTATTGAGGTATAGTTGACAAAAGAAAATTATTATATTTTGGGGTATAGAACATGAGGGTTTAATATGTGTAGACAACTTAAAATTTTAAATCTAAGTTAATTAGCACACTCACCACCTTTTTAAAGTTATGTCTTCTTTCTTAGGATGAGAACTCTTAGAATCTATTGTCCTAGAAAAATTTAAGTATAAAAACAGAAATATTAAATATAGATCTACATAATTCACTTATGACCAAAAGTTTATTTTTTTTCACTAATCCCTACCCATTTCTTTCACCCTCTACTTTTATTTATTATTTAAGTTTGAGGGTTTTAAAAAGCTGGAGCAGGGCCTATTGCTTCGTTTGTTTTGAGCTAAAAGTAAGACTCACACTAGTTTCTCCACTTACCAGGAGCTCAGAGTCGGTATTTCAAAAATGAAACCCCAGAAGCCATGCGTAATGGAGCCAGCCGGAATGCCTCTAGGGCCTGCACACCACAGCACGAGTCCAGCCGCTGCTGTGTCTGAGGCCTCAGGGGAAGGGTCCAGCGCTGTGCAGAGGAGCGGGGACCCCCAGGCCAGGAGGTCCAGCTCCAGCTGTCCAGTGGGAAGCATGAGCAAAGTGAGGACCGCAGAGGACGACCAGACCCTTCCTCCCTTGCCCTGGGGTAACAGTGTCCAACTCAGCCTTGTCTAGTGCCTGTTCCTAGAATCAGCCCAGGCTCCTTGAAAAATTCTCTCTCCTTATCACCATGGGAGTGCTATTTCCTATAGAGTGGAATGAGGGGACAAAGTCCAAACCCCCTCTTTCAAACTAACTTTAAGGGGAACCTTGACTGTAAATCAAGGCAGGTGGCCGCCACCCCGGGGATTGGTAGTGAGTTATAACTGGACCCCTGTGGAAACGTCTTGGGTAGAGTTGGAGTCTCTGCTGCTCAGACCCGCGGGTTGGAGCACTGAGTGGCTCGTGGTCTTCCTCAGGAGGGAGGCCTTCAATCTCACCTGTCTCCTCTGATGGCCATCCAGAACGCTGTGGCCGCCTTCTCTGTGTGCACCTGCCGTTGCTCTCCCGGAAGTGTCGCAGCCTTGTCTTCCACCGCCTTTAGTTTAGAGAACAGTCTCTCAAAATTCTCCACGTCTGGCCCACCAGCAGTAAGACTCAGGAGTTCCTGGATGTCCAGATCTAGTATGGGGTCTGCCAGGCTGTGCACCTGAGGATCTGCCAAGTTGGCCTCAGCGCATTTCCCCAGTTATCCCCAAGGGTTTCAGACCCATCTGTTGCCCAGGCATAAGGCTGCTCGGAGAGTTCCTTGCTCTGCAGCCCAGACACTCAGGTGGGCTCTGACCAACGAGTTGAGAAGGCTAATGCCTTAGATCATTTTTTATGACTACATTAAAATGATGGACATTAGTGTTTAAGGCTTGTATGATTCATTTCACTCCTATAGATTCTCTTTGGGTGGCTCCTCTGGCCAAGTCTCACCAGCTGGAAGCTATGGTTGATACACGACTCTAGAGTTTTCTTCCTCACATGCTCGATCACGGGCCAACATCGTGACCTCATGTAACCATCCATCTGCCAAAAGAAGCCACAAGGAGATGCTATCAAGACCAGACTTCTGTGTGCTGTTGAAGTAGGTGACAAAGGTTTGGACAGGATACAGCCCCTCAGTGCAGCCCATCCCATGCTCCTGGTTGCTCCTCAGGTGTGTGACCCCCGGAGGCTCCCCCACCCATGCCTCAGCCCATCACCCAGGCTGAACTCCCGAGATCAGGAGTGGACGTGGCCTCCACAGCAAAGGGCATGGCCTTCAGGGGAGGGGGGTGTGGCGGCTGCTTCGCATTTATTTTCCCCTTTCCCAGCACTTTGGACTCACATCTCAATCTCCATTACCTAACTCTGCAGAGAACATCCTGGCTACCTCAAATACAATAGGTCAATAGTCCACTAGTCTATTTCAATTTCACCAAAATACCGGTGAACACAAGAAGCTGTACAAGCCTAATATAAAGGAACACATCCTCTGAAGCTTTGCTAGAGGCCTCACATAAGTCACAGAGGAGCACCTAAGAGGAAGGTTGTATTTTAGAAGGGGATAAAGGCGACCATCATCAACTGAACTCATTCAGAATCCTTTCTCAAAGCAAGAGGAGAATACCAATAGTGAACTGGAAGATCCCACCTCCATACTACCACAACAACATGAAGAAACAGTGCGAATATCCACCATGAGGAGGGATGAAGAAAAGAGTCCAGAAACCTCAACAGGATTTACCCACAAATACGGTCTCTCCGATAAAGAATTCAGAGATTAAATGTTGAAGATGTTCAATGAACTCAAAAAATGGTGGAACAGGGATCCAGTAAATTAAAGGAGGACATGAAAGAAACAGTGGAATGGAAAGCCAAGAAAATAAAGGAAGAAATGAGAATAGAAATAAGAAAGCTACAAACAGAAATTCCACTAATAAAGGATTTAGTAGATGATATAACAAATTCAGTGGGTTCCCTTAACAGTAGAATGACTACAGCCAAGGACAGGATCAGTGAGCTTGAAGATGAGCTGCGGAAAGCTTACAGGCAACAAAAAACAATAGGAAAAGACCTCAAAATAGCTCTAAGGCAAATCAGAGACCTAGGGGATGAATCCAAGAGGAACATAAGAATCTTCAGGTACCAGAAGGACAGGGAAGCAATCCCAATGAAAAAGCCACAGTCAAAGACATTGCTGAGAAGTTCCCAGAGCTGGAGAATGTGGGCATCCAGATTCAAGGAACCCCAAGGATGCCAGCCAAAAGAGACCCCAATAAAAAGGCTTGGACAGACACTGTCATCTCAGCGGTGATATGTCTGGCACCACACACAAAGATTGGTGTCTGCAGTGTACTACTTGTTATCAATGGTCTAAGGGGGCATAATCTCACAACATTGTCAATCATCATTTCCACCACCAACTCCTCAATTCCAATATCTGATTGGTTGATATCTGATTTCTGTTTTATAGACCACCCAGACCCAGTCTATGAAGAGAGAAACGGTCTTGCAGGGTTGCCTAGATGTGAGAACAGAGCTAGGGAATGGCTGCGAAGAGATACAGGCATCCTCCTGGGATGACAGAAACTGTCCATGCTTGGAAACAGTAGATTTTATGGAATCTAAATTACCCGCTGAGAAAGCTGTTTAAAACCAGCCTGTAATGCTCCATGCAGATGCATCCTGCCTCTGAGAAGGCTTCTGCCCTTCCTCTCTGAGCATTTCAGGAAAGGGGCCCAGCATTCATTCTCACACGGTAGCTTCTTTCCAAATTGGACAAGAGCTGACTCAAGACTTTAGAGAAACCAGAATCACACTGAATAGCATGGAAGCATGCTGCCGGATAGTGCTGATAGACATATTACAGGCCTGTTACAATTCTAAGACCTCCCACATCATGGCTGGACCAGGTGGTCCTCCAGAAACACAGGGCAGCAGCTGGTGACGAGTGCTCATGGCTCGCCTGTGGCCAACTTGGCATCCACCCTCTAACTTTTGGCAAACACTATTTTACTTTCTGGTTTTTTCTAAGTTTGAGTTTTCTGCATTTCACATTTAAGCGAAGCAGTATCATGTTTGTCTGTCTGTGTTTGACTTATTCCATTGGTAATTTGCTCTCTAGTTTGATGTACATTGTTGGAAATGTTGGGAATTCTATTTTATGACTAACTTAGAGATATATTGCATTATCTTTAACCAATCATGTGGTGATGGACATTTAGGTTATTTCATGTTTTAGGTTATCAATAGTGACTAAACATGAGAATGCAAATAATTGTTCAAAATACTTTGTTTTTTTTGGACTATATTCAGAAATGGACTCAATCATATGGTAGTTTTATATTTAATATTTAAGGAAACTCCATACTACTCATACAGTGTCTGTACTAATTTATATTCCCACAGTGTACAAGGAATTTTTTTCTCCTAAATTTCCTCACCAACATTTAATATCCCTTGTATTTTTTTAGATAATAGATATCATGAAAAGTGTGAGGTGATAGTTCAAATTGATTTTGATTTCTGTTTCCCTGTTAATTAGTGATATTAAACATATTTTCATATATTTGTTGGCTAGTTTCAGTCATATCTTGGAAAAGTCTGTTTAGACCCTTTGCCATTTGTTTTTATGGGTTTTTTCCCAGTTTGGGGGCCACACCAGCTGTTCTCAGGGATTTCTCCTTCTTCTGACCCAGAGATCCCTCCTGGCAGGCACAAGTGACCACATGGAGTGCTGGGGATCGAACCCATAAAGCAGGCAAACACCTTATTCACTGTACTATCTCTCCAGTATCCTGTTTTATAATTAGACAATTTATTTTTCTTTTTTGGGGGGGGGGGGTCACACCCAGCAACGCACAGGGGTTATTCTTGGCTCATGCACTCAGGAATTACTCCTGGCGATGCTCTGGGGACCCTATGGGATGCTGGGAATCGAACTCCGGTTGGCCGTGTGCAAGGCAAACACCCTACCCGCTGTGCTATTGCTCCAGCACCTTATTTTGCTTTTTTAAAAAGTAAGAATAGAAAATAAAATAGCCCATGGATCAATAAAGGATCTCTAATAACCAAAGAGAAAGAAGAGAAAATTACCATGTTTTCTGATTCAAACTGTATTGAAAAGATATAGTAATCAGACAGTATGGTATAAGCATAAGAACTGAAACATATAAGGGACCAAAACATAAAATAGCAGAGCTTGAGAGTTCGTCCAAAGAACTAAACTTATGGGAAAGATGTGCTAAGGGGGAGGGGGAGGGCATGCTTCAGGAGACCATGAGGGAAGTGGGTACTCTGGTGGTAGGTGTGGTGTTGGATAATAATATATGTGTGACGCTATCATTAATTACTCAGAGCACTTAAGAAAAAGAAAAAAATTTTGAAACATGGAACAAATGTAAAAGAATAGTGAATAAATTCAGTCCTAGAGTTTGACAAGTGTACCGAAAATACCAATTGGAAGGGCTCAGAGAGATAGTATAGCAGTTAAGCACTTGTCTTATAAGTGGCTGAAGTATGTTTGATCACAGGCTGCCTATATGGTCCCCTGAGACCTACCAGAAGTGGTAACTGAATGTAGGGCCAGGAGTAAGCCCTGAGCAAGCCAGGTGTGGCTCCCTCCACCCAATAAAAACCACAGTTGGAAAAGAATAATTTTCTTAATAAATGGTGTTGAAAATACTAAATATCACATACAAAATAATAAAGTTGGATCCTATCTACACCATATACAAATGTTTACTAGAAATTTATTAAAGACAGAAGTATAAGACCTGAACCATAAAACTCATAGAATAAAATGTAGTTAAAAATTCTCTTTGCAAAAACTACAAAACGCTACTTCAGGAAATAAAAGAGGACATGAGGAAATGGAAAGATATCCCCTGCTCATGGGTCGGGAGACTTAACATTGTAAAAATGGCAATACTACCGAAAGCATTGTATAAATTCAATGCAATCCCTATAAGGATGCCCATGACATTCTTCAAAGAAATGGAGCAAATACTCCTGAAATTTATATGGAACAATAAGCCCCCACGAATAGCTAAAGCAATTACTGGGAAAAAGAAAATGGGAGGAATCAACCTCCCTAACTTCAAACTTTCTTACAAAGCAGTAATAATCAAAACAGCATGGTTCTGGAACAAAGGCAGAACTGCAGACCAATGGAACAGGATTGAATACACTGACATCTCCCCTCAATCATATGATCATCTAATCTTTGATAAAGGTGCAAGAAATGTGAAGTGGAGTAAGGAAAGCCTCTTTAACAAATTGTGCTGGCATCACTGGATGGCTACATGCAAAAAATGGGCTCAGAACTCTGCCTAACACCATGTACAAAAGTAAGATCAAAATGGATTAAAGACCTCAACATCAGACCAGAAACCATAAGGTACATTAAAGACAAAGTTGGCAAAACCTTCCATGACATTGAAGCTAATGGTGCCACGCCACTGGTCAAGCAAGTGAAAACAGAGATAGATAAATGGGACTATCTTAAACTAAGAAGCTTCTGCACCTCCAAAGTAACAGTGACCAAAATACAAAGACAGTCTACAGAATGGGAAAGAATATTCGCTGAATACACATCTGACAAGGGGTTGATATCAAGGATATACAAAGTACTGGTTGAACTCCACAAGAAGAAAACATCCAACCCCGTCCAAAAATGGGGCAATGAAATGAACAGAAACTTTCTCAAAGAAGAAATCCGAAAAGCAAAAAAGCACATGAGAAAATGCTCTACATCATTAAGCATCAGGGAGATGCAGATCAATACCACAATGAGATACCATCTCACACCTCAGAGACTGGCCCACATTCAAAAGAACAAAAACAACCGATGCTGGCGCAGATGTGGCGAGAAAGGGACACTCCTTCACTGCTGGTGGGAATGCCGACTAGTTCAGCCCTTTTGGAAAACAGTATGGACGATTCTCCAAAAATTAGAAATTGAGCTCCCATTTGACCCAGCAATACCACTCCTGGGAATATATCCCAGAGAGGCAAGAATGTATAGTCGAAGTGACATCTGCACTTGTTTGTTCATTGCAGCACTCTTTACAATAGCCAGAAACTGGAAGAAACCTGAGTGCCCAAGAACAGATGACTGGTTAAAGAAACTTTGGTACATCTACACAACGGAGTACTTTGTAGCTCTTAGACAAGATGAAATCATGAAATTTGCATACAAGTGGTACAATACAGAAAGTATCATGCGAAGCGAAATGAGTCAGAAAGAGAGGGATAGACATAGAAAGATTACATTCATCTGGGGGATATAAAATAACAAAATATGAGATTAATACCCAAGAATAACTGAGATCAACAACAGGAGGATTACTCCATAGCTTAGAGGCCAGCCGGGTATTCTAGGGGAAAGGGCAGTTCAGATACAGAAGGGAGCACCAAATAAAGGGTATTTGGAGGATCCTCCCAGGAGGGGAGATGCATGTTGAAAGTAGACTATGGACTGAACATGTTTGCCACTCAATGCCTCTTTTGCTGACCACAACATCCAAAAGGAGAGAGAGAACAAAAGGGAATGCCCTGCCACAGTGGCAGGGTGGGATTGGGGGGATGGGGGGGAGGGATATTATCCATGGTGGTGGGAAATGGGCACTGGTGGAGGGATGGGTATTTGATCATGGTATAACCGAAACCCAAGAACAAAAATTTGTAAATCTACAACTGTACCTCATGGTGTTTCACTAATAAAAAAAAAATTCTCTTTGCTATTAGTCTTGACAATGATTTTTGTGATTTGATACCAAAAACAAACAATAAAAAGAAAAAATAAATGGTGGGACTACACTGTCCTCCCATTGTTCATCGATTTGCTTGAGCGGGCCCAGTAACATCTCCACTTTTGAGACTTGTTGTTACTGTGTTTGGCATAATATATGTCACCGGTAGCTTGCCAGGCTTTGCTTCGCGGGCGAGATACTCTTGGTAGCTTGCCGGGCTCTCCGAGAGGGGCAGAGGAATCAAACCTGGGTCAGCTGGGCTGCCTGCGCACAAGGCAAACGCACTACCGCTGTGCTATTGCTCCAGCCTGGTTGGACTACATCCAGCTTAAAAGCTTCTGCTCATGAAAAGAAAAGCAAAATAAAAACGCATTCCTCTATGAAATGAGAAAATATTTTTAAGTCTTGTGTCTGATAAGGAATTAGTACCTATATTGTTTTTTATAATTAGCTTATTAATTACTACAAAAAGCATGCTAGAATTTGATTGGCATTACATTGAATCTATAGGTCAATTTGGTAAATTTAACATCTTAACAGTATCGACCCAATGCTCTGTGACTACAAAAACACTCTATATACGTCAGTTTTAATTTTTTGTTGCAATACATTTTAGTTTTAATTATAGGTCTGTCATATCTTTTGTGAGATTTTTCCCTAAGTAGTTGATTTCCATGCTATTCTAATTGCATTGATTATTTTTACATCTGCTATAGAAATATAATAGATTTTATATATTGATCTTATATACTAAAGTTATTCTAAACTCACTTCTTAGCTTTAAAATATATTAAAAATTTTCCTAAATAGATAATACTCCTATCTGTGAATAAATATACTTTTAAATCTTCTTTTCTTTCTTTTTCAAAATAATCTGGATAGCTTATTTCTACTTTTTGCCATATAAAACTGGATGAAATTATAGGAAAGTGTTAAATGAAAGTGACAAGATTATGTTCTTTGTCTTATTCTCAGTATTAGGCAAGAAAGAATGCAGCCTAAAATTTTTAATTGTATTTTAAGTAACAATATTACAATAGTATTGCTGTTTATAGTTTTAAAATACAAAATTACTGCACCTTAAAATGCAACTAAGTTTTGTAATGTCTATAGATTTTTATATCTACCTTTTATTATATTGATAAAGTTCTTTACTGTCTAATTTGCTGAGTTTTTTTAAAAATCAGAGTGGAAATGTTGGTTTGTCAGGTGCTTCTGCTGCATCAATTGAAACTGATTATATAGTTTTTCTATTTTAGTTTAGAAATGTGGTGAGCTACTCTATTTTTTCTAAAACATTAAACCTAATATTATGATTAAAAAATTTACGCATACCTGTGTTCTTTGCAGTTAGCTAGGACATGAAAATAACTGAAATGTCTAATGACGGATGAATGGATAAAGAAGTTGCAGTATATATTCACAAGGGAAAACTGTGCAGCTATAAGAAAAGATGAAAATTTCCTGTGTTTTGAAACCTGGACCGAACTGGAGTTTTATGTTAAGTGAAATAAGACAGAGGGATAAGACAGGTCAAATATTACTGACCTCATTCATTTGTGGTGGTATGTAGAGAGACAAAACTCCAAAACAGATGGCATAAAACAATGACAAAAGCTTGGCTTTGGATTACAAAACAGAAGATTCCAAGTAGGGGAGGGCGAGGAAGGATGGGAGGAGGATGAAGTGAACCAGAAAGTACATTGGGTTGTTGCTGGATGGTCTTGGTCATTTTGGTGGTGAAGTGTGATAATTGTGCATATCAAGATCATAAACATCAATACTACTATCAAGATGTTGCCGAAACTATAATGAAACAAAGCAAACATTAAGCCAGCCTTATTCTCCTTAGTACTGTTATGTACATTAGCCTTTTTGCTTATTATTGGACTTGGTTTCCTAGCATTCTGTTTAAAATGTTTATGTTTATGCATATGAGATTTATCAGTCTGCAGTTTCCTTGTGGTACCTTTGATTTTAGTATCTGGGTACCACCATTCCTTTAGAATAACCTGGTAAGATTTTGTTCTTTTTAAATTTCCTCAAGGATTTGTGTAGAATTGGTTTTATTCCTTCCTCAAATGTTTTATAGAATTCTGCTGTGAAGAAATCTGGTGCATAAATCTTTGTGTATGGGAAAACTTTTAAGTACAAATTGGGTAGTTTGTGTCATTCAAGGATTTTTTTCTACTTTATTTATGTTGTAAAATTTATTGTCATAATATTGTTTGTTTATAGTATTCCTTATAGTATCTATCTAAAGTGATCTTATATTTAATTTTACCTCTATCATTCTTGTTATTGCTAATTTGTGTCTTTATTTTTCTCTCTTGTTTTTACTTATTTATTTTACTAAAAAGCCTGCATTTATAGTTCTTTAAAATGTTCTTTCTGTGTTGTTTGCTTTTCTTTTCATTGTTATTTACTTTGACCATCATTATTTCCTTTCATTGTGTTTATTCACTTTCATTGGGTTTAATTTTATTTTTCTGGTTCTTAAGGTAGAAGCTGAGGTCAATGAATTGAGACAGCTCTTTTTTTTTTCCTAAAATAGGCATTTAGTACTATAAAATTTCCCCTAAACACCACTTTACCAGCATCCTGAGCACTCTATTATGTTGTGTTTCTTCTCATAGTTTGGACAATTTTCTAAATGTACTTTTAGTATTTTCCTTGACTAATGACTAATTGACTAATGTTTTTTTAAAGGATATTGTTTATTTTTTATAGTTGGCAATTTTCAGAGATCTTTTCATAATAAATATATAATTTAATTTCATTTTATCAAGAAAAATGTTCTTTGTGGGAAACCTACAGTACTATTGATAGTATGAAAGTTAGTGTATTTCTTCTATGTCCTGAAAATAATTTGAGACATATTGATGTTTTATGTACTCATGAAAAGAATGTGTTTTCAGGTATAGTTGAGTGGGAACTATTTTATAAATTCTATCTCAGGAAAGCTTGTTGAAATTTTATGTTCACTGATTTTCTTTTTCTTCTAGCAATATTGAGAAAGGGCATTAAAAATTCAACAATAAATGTGACTTTGTCAGATATTCTTGTACTTCTATCAGTTTCTATTTCATGCTTTTTGAAGTTTTGTTGTTTGGAATATCAAAATTTAGGATTGTTAATGCACTCTTGATGAATTCATTTACTTAGCATTCTGAAACTTGCCTACCCCTTGTTGGGTGCAAAATATTTTTGTATTCCTATAAATATTCTTGGGCTTTGTTCTGGGATATAGTTAAGCTGTGTGGAATCAGTTTGATCCTTTAGGTTTTTGTTTTTCATATTTGTTCAGTGAGACCAAAGCAGTGTTTAGTCTAGGACTAATTATTTCCCACCACGGAGACAAGCTTTGCTTGTACTCTATCTTATGCTTTGTGTATTGTGAGGTTTTGCTGATGGGAGCACCAGCCCCCGTGTGAACAACAGACACTGGTGTCTCTAATCCTTTCTGCCTTTCCTCGCCTTGGGGAGTTTCCCAAATACATGTGCTTATACAGTTCTCTATTGGGGGATTCCTATAGATCTCCAGGGTTGTCTCTCTGGCTAGCCCCCTTCTCTCTGTCCTCTGAACTCTATCTGTCTTGGTTTCCCCAGGCTCTCAGCTTTGTCTCCTACACTCAGGAGGTCCTTGAACTTTGCCTGGTTTTCATCTTCTTACCCCATGTAGTCTCAAATCATTCTCAAGAGAAGAAGTTGGGGCAATAGTAAAGCTCACTTCATTTGTTTCTTCTCTCTTAGGTATTGTTATCCTATAAAAATGTCTTGAAAACAGTTCTTTCATGTATTTTTTTAAAGATCTGTTTATTTCAGAAAGGTTAAATACAGTTCCCATATTCCACCTTGGCCAGATGTAGAAGAACTATATATAGATTTTGATTCAACTTAATTTTTCAGTCTGTTTACAAATAAAAGGAAGTTTCTAATATAAAAAATTGGAAATTATAATATAAGGAATCTTCACAAGAGATTCTCAAGCATTAGGTCATTTAATATTTTTAAAAATAGAATATTAAAATAAGTTATATATACATATTAAAGTACACATATTTTAGTTAATTAAAAATTTTTTACAGACACCTATCCACTTGTCCCCCATTTGTGGTATAAAAACTTTTTTCACGTCATACATTTCCTTTGACAATATTTTAATGAGCAACTATGAAAAAAGTCAGTTGATGAATTTCCATTTGAAGTAGAGATGGGAGACCAGGGAATGGACTGACTTGCTTTCTTGCTTTATTGCTTCATGAATTAAGTGATAAATATTGCTAGACTAATTTTAAAAAGTTATATTTATACTGTACCATATTGCGAAACATAATGTTAATTTTATTCTAAACACATGAAAGTTCAACAAGTTACATTGTAGGGCTTCTCAGACACCTGTGAGTCTCACTGGCATGAGTCACAAATGGCTCCTCTCTCCCTTCTGGATGCACCAGAAGGGGTTCTGCTTAGCAGCTGCTGGTAGAAGAATCCAAAGACTGAAGCTGACAGAAAATAACAAAGGTCCCCGAGGTTGTGTCCTATTTAAGTAGAGTATGGTTCCCCCCACATTTTCATTTATTTACCCTTTGACTCTTTATCCTGCATTTTTAATTCTGAATTTTCAATTTCACAGTGTCCTAGAGTTCACATATGCTAATCACTCTGAGAACTGTGTCTTGGGGGTGCTAAACTACCTGTGATCCATCATCTCTCATCCTCTTGTCCAACCTCGGTCCACCCACCTGTAATTTCAGCCATTATCTGTTTCATTTCATATATATAATATATATATGTACACAATCATTTCATATATATATGAGAGAGAGAGAGAGAGAGAGAGAGAGAGAGAGAGAGAGAGAGAGAGAGAGAGAGGGAGTTGGGGAGGCAGGCAGGTGAGGTGAGGGATGTCTTCCTCAAGTTAGCTCTGCCTGGTCCAACAACACAACCAGCAACAGCAAGTTCTGAGATAATAGAGTGGGCTGGGGTCAGGGGACAAATGTCCTTTTTTTATTCCAGACTCTAGTCCCAACACCACACAAGTATTTTAACTGGAAAAATTGGATTTTATATATATATTATTTTCTAGTAAATGTATCGCCTTTCTGAATTTTCTCTTTCTGCTTTTGCTTATTTATGGAGGTTTTGATTTTAAAAGAATCAATTTATATGAATTCTTTATGTAGCTGAGATATTAAGCCATTTCTGCAAAGTTTGCTGCAAAATTCTTTCTTTATTAAGTATTTTTTTTTGGTTTTTGCCATTCAGAAGATATGTTTTCTAGGTGTAAAGTTTACATTCATAAATAAGAAAGGCCAAATTTAAATTTGTGTAGCTTTGTCTTATCTTTACATATCCTATAATATGTTTTCTGAGGCAGTTTAAGTCCCTCTCTGGAATGCTCAGATTAGCGGCTAAGGATGTATTCAAGGGGAGGGAGAAATTGGATCCTTCTGTGACAGGAATAGCTAATGACATTTTCTTCCTGATGAGGCTCTGTGGTCCACTTTTCATTTATGCATTCTAAAATATTTATTGAACATCTACTCTCTGCCAGGCACTACTGTCTGAGACATTCTGGGCCCTGGCTTAACGGTCACTGAGATTTAATTGAGGTTTGATGAGATGGATGAACTGTACACTCTATCAATAAAGTCGAGTATTACCTTAATCAGATTCTTAGAGTTATTAACTTTAGGGTCTATGCAGACAATTTTGAGCGAGTAAGACAGATACAGTCCCTGCTTTGAGGGCCTTCTCTGAACGTCCCAGGAGTTCAGGAAAGAATGGAGAAAGGCGAAAAAGTGAAGGACAATTAAAATGAAGTGTGATAGAAATGTGATGGAGGTTGCAAGATCAGGGAGGAGAGGTCTTGAAGGTATAGGGCAGGGCACCTTGCCCAAACTTAGAGTAGGAGGAAAGCTTCTTGGGGATAGTGATATTCAAGTTGAACCTGGAAATGAATAATAATGACTGCGATGAACAAAAGTCAGAGAATTTTTTTTTTTGCCAAGACAACAGCTTAAAAAAACAAAAAAGTACTGGATATGAAAGAGAAAACTTGTGCCTCCTAGAGGTAGTTTGAGAATGCTTTAAATATCATCGCTAATATTTCTTAAGCTATTTGGACGACCCCTTTTTATTCCCTATTCCTTTACAAAAGGATTTTGGCTTGAAAATCAAGGCACCGTTTTTTTTGCTGCTAGCTCTATTCACGGCTCTATAGCTGAAGAGGTCCAGACTCCACTGTGGACCTTTATCTTTTGTTGCACGAAATCAGGGAATAAACAGGATCATCTCCCAGCACATCTGACTCTACTGTCTTGGAGGTTTGACAGTTGAATAAAGTCTGGTCCTCTTTCCTTTAAATGACGAGCCTAATGCTCAACCGAGGTTCCCCAGAAAACTCAAGTCTCCAGAGTCTAAGTAAATATCCTCTCTTTACTCTTTGCTCCACGAGTCCTGCCCTGTGGATAATTGATTTCCACAAATAGCAGTTAAGCTGATGAGTTAGAGGTTCTACAAAGCTCATAGAGACTGTCGGGGGTGGGGTGGGGGTGGGGAGTCTTCAGGCAGGACCCCCTGTTAATATTCATTGAAGTTTCATTGAGGTTTGATGAGATGGATGAACCATACAATATGTCAATAAAGTTAAGTATTACCCTAACCACATTCTTAAAGTTATTAAAAATGTCAAGAGCAGGGTGATTTATTTGCTCATTCTATGGAAATATTGCCAAGACAGTATGTTTAAAAACGTGCAGGGCTTAAATGATAATGATTTATCTTTCTGAATTCATCTCAAGTTTAATGGCAATGAGTACTTCTGACGTGATCTGCCCCTGTGAGTTCTCTGGCCTTTCGACACCATTTTTGTTTCTAGGAGGAATGGGAGGTTGCTGTTGTGGCTGGTGGCTCAGGGTTGATGCAAATTATTTCCCCAACTGGCTCCCTGTCCACCTGTCTGGGGATGATCCCAAGTTGCTGGCCAAGTGTCACCTTTTACTTTTAACTCCATAGGTTCTTTGGCAGGGGCATGGAGAACTTTTGCCCTGCACAGAGACAGAATAATGTGGTTCCAGCTCTGACATAGCATGCCTCCCAAGAGAATTGTAAGGAAAAGCAATTGCAGAAACTTGGGAAGGAGTGGGAATTAGAATTATTTGCTCCGGGAATATGTGTTCACATTGAGCTACTTGTTTCTGACTTAGAACTGTGGACTGGGCCCGGGGTGAGACCAGCCTCATGGAGCTGCACCCTGACCGGCAGCGACAACTTTTCTAGCGCGCACGAAGGGCCCAAATCCCTGTCACGTGCTTGTGCGTAGGCCTGCACACTCCAGGGGAAGGTCTGCACAAACAGCTTTGCACAGCCACAGCCAAGCACCCTGCATGGAAGCACTTGGTAAAGAACAGCAACAAAAAGATCCTGATGCTTTGCAATAACTAAGTGATTAAAAACCACGTGAAAAATGACAATTGTTAACACTTAAGCAAAGCTTGCACATTCATATTCAGTTTCCGCAAAGCCTGTACTCACAACCTCTCCGCAGCTGCTCTGAAGGGCCTACGCTGGGTACCCTCTGGGCATGCTGCAAGCAGGGGCTTTGTGTGGGAGAACCCTCCAGACTTCAGCTTTCGCACAAACCTGCCAGAGCTCAGTACCGCTCTTAGCCTCTGGGGGGCACCAGAGCTTGCACATAGCAAGGCGGATGCTCCTTGAGACAAAAGAGGAGGATTGGGCTGCCAATTTGACTTAACATTGTGTAAGGTCTGTCTTGAGGCAGAGGAGACCAAATAGAAACCCGGATCGGGGCGTGCATTGTTCTGTCTGTTCGAATTTTCCTGGTTGGGGGCTGGTGGTAGTCCGCGTCTCGGGGCGATGCAGAGTCGGGCTCCGCTACATTTCTCACCCAAAAGCCCAGCCCGTAGCGCCAGTGGCTGAAGAAAAAGGTCCAGGTCAGGGAGCTGCTCTTCGCTCCTACTCTGTGCTGCGGGGGAGTCGCATCCATCAGAGACACAAAAGGCCAGCGAAGAGCAGAGAAGGCAAGAGAAAACGAGCCGCAGGGCAGGAAAGAAGAAAGAAAGAGGTAGAATGCAAGCTAGGATAAAATCAAGAATCAGACAGGGAAGAGCTAATGTATGGTGATTGTTCTAACCAGTGTTGTGGGTTTTGGAGCAAAACAATTTGTAGGAAGCAAACTTCCCCAAATGTGAGTACTTAATAGAGAAGAAAACAGAAGGATTGATAATGGAAATTAGGCTAATGAATAAACAAGCTGCTTAAAAAATGGGCTTCTCTCACAGTCCGTTATTTTTAACTTAGTGGCAATTTGCATACTAGTTAATTTGCATATATTAAATACTGCTCCCCTTCTCCTTCCCACCTCCTCCACTTCAGAATAACATTTCATTACGGTGCTGCTGGGCCCGAGGACTCGAAGACTCTGGAGAGTTTATTAATTTATCCAACACATGCTGTGTACATTTTTATCACTTGCCGCACAGTGGACCTGGTATCTTTGAAGTCATTAACAACACGAGGGGTGTTCTGCTTGAGGTATTCAAAAGAGAGTGAGAAAACCAGCCTGCAAAAATGTACCCGAAAAAACAGGGAACGATCTTGTTTGGTTTATGTTCTTTCTAGGAAGAAAAAAAATGAGCAGAGGATGACTTGTCTGTATCAGAGCACCTCTGTTTCTTACAATTTAAAAAAAAAATGGAAGTGAAATGCAACTGATTCCCAGTGGGGAAACTGTGCTCTAAAAGCACGAGTCACCTGCCTGGAAATGTCACCCATGGGTAGGAGCATGCCTTGTGACTGGGAGGCTCAGAATGGGATCCCTGGCACCCTTATTCCACATGCCACATCCGTCAGCACTGGTTCCCAGGGGCCACAGCAGAGTGTGGTCACCTTGTGTATAGAACAGTCACGGCCTAGAAGCATTGCAACTGAGTGTACACCCCCGGACTGATACCATAACAACGGCCACAATAACAAAGGGAAAATTATTGCAACAGCAATGACCAGTCATCACACATGTCATTTGTTCTCACTGCTGCCACAGCAAAAGCCTCCATTACTGCTGCTGAGAATCAGGAGCCAGGAGATTAGGAGAATGGGGATCCCTGCCTTGTGAGTGATGCCTACTGTCCATCCAGGGGCCTGCCAGGCCATGTCTTGACTGCCCTGCCTCCCAGTGCTGTCTCTCTGTGTGTTGTCCCTCAGTGGGAACATGTGGCTTGAGCTCTGAGTGACTCAGTTTCTTTTTATTTCTTTTTTGGGTCACACCCGGAATTGCATAAGGGTTACTCCTGGCTCATGCATTCAGGAATTACCCCTGGCGGTGCTTGGGGGACCATACGGGATGCTGGGATTCGATCCCGGGTCAGCCGCATGCAAGGCAAATACCCACCTACTGTGCTATCTCTCCAGCCCCTGATGGCTCAGTTAATTCTGAAGTCCTGAAAAGCCAAAGTGCCTCTGTGGGAGGTTTCTCCACGTGGTCAGGGCCGGCTTAAGTCTGCGGCTTTCAGCCTGCATTCATTTTCCAACCTCCTCCTACCAGTTTGGCTGTCGACTTACAAGAGAAACCTATATATTGCCGAGAGTCTTTAGAGTTTTATCCCATGTGCCAATGCAGATTCAAATGAATTCCACTATTAAAGCATTCATTCCTCAAACATTGTATAGGTCTACTATGTGCCAGGTACTAGAGGAACTGGGGGTAAGGTGGTTACATTCTAGAGGGCAGAAACAGACAATAAGCACATCTGTGAGAAATAAATACAACTGGGAAGGCATCAATGCTAAGAAGAAAGATGAGGGGGTGGGGGTGCTGGGATACTGAGTACCAGGAGGGAGTACCAGGAATTCCTGCTTTACTGGGGTCATAAAGAACAGCCTCTCCAAAAAAGCTGTCAGTTGTGCTACAACAGGGGAACTCAAGAGGGGCACAATTGACTCTGCTGACCCTTCTCTATCTTGGCTTGGTCTTAGTTGCTCCTTTGGCCTAGAGACTGGCCCTGGCTAGACATCTGCCCATCCCAGTGTTTCCTTGCTCAGTTTCAAGGATACAGCTTGCTTGAAACTCATGGCTTGTTATAGTGGCCACCCTGCAGAGCTTCAGACAGTTCAGGTGACCTTTTATGTCAATTTGCATCCTGTCTCTAGTACCGAACTCCTTTGGTGGAGAGAGCTCAGTGACTCAGCATACCTGATACCTTGGGTTTGTGGGCTCTGGGTAGGTTACATAACTCCCTTGCAGTTTAGTTTCCCAATCTGCAAAGTGGGTATCATAAATGTAAAAGACCCAGAGTTTCAATAAATGTGCCCAATTTTATTGTCCATAATATATAGACTTTCCTCACTCCATTACTCCACTGGATAAGGATCTAGCCCATGAATGTGGAGTGTGGAGACTTTTTATGTAGGGTATTAAACATAGAGTAGAAAATCATCCAAGAGCAGCCTCTAAATCACTTATGTCTAGAGTAAAGGAATCAGCCTTGCATTTGAAACCCATATCCACTAACTTACTAACATTATTATCCTGGAGAAAGTTACTTCATCTGATTATGACTCAGTTGGCTCATTTATAATCCAAGGATAATAATAGTGTCTACCTTACAGCATGTTATAAGGATTAATGAGACAATGTCTGGAAAGTATGTAATTCATGAATATTAGCTGTTATGTTTAATATTATTTTACTGACCAGGTCTGTGACAATAAATGTTTGAACTTCTGATTAACAAGTGATGGTTAAAGTCTAAAAATGTTGTATTGATTTTTGTTGTTGTTGTTGATCAAATTATTCTCAAACTGTCTGCCACACTGCGGTTTGAATATAACTTTCTGTAGCACCAATGGATCTACCATGGTCAAACTTCTCATCTTTTCTCCCAATACAGTGATAGAGGCCTTTATTCTATCCTTACTTCTCCTTCTCTCCTCTGTCACCCCTATCATAATATGGCAGACATAGAATCTTTGGAGTCGTTATATTATTTATTACACATCATTTTGTGTCCTGATATATATATAAGAATGTATATTATCATTATCATATGGTTGACCTTAAATGAAATTAAAAAGTCCATGGGCTTACAAAGCCTTAATCGATCAGTCCCTTTATCTTGTATCTAATCTTGGTTACTCTTTCATTCTTTCAACTGCCTCTCAACTGCTACACTGACTTTCTTTAGCAGGCCGAGCTCATTTCTGCATGGAAGTCTTATATTATGCTATTTTCTTTTTCCTGATATATCTACTTTTCTATGCTTTGGTTGACTGCTTTGTCAACCATTATTTATTTTTTAAAAAATTTTTTTTATTAGTGAAACACCATGAGGTACAGTTGTAGATTTACAATTTTTTGTGCTTGGGTTTGATTATGCAATGATCAGATACCCATCCCTCCACCAGTGACCATTTTCCACCACCATGGATAATATCCCCCCCACCCCCATCCCCCCATCCCCCCAACCTCTGTGGCAGGGCAATCCCCTGTGTTCTCTCTCTCCTTTTGGGTGTTGTGGTCTGCAAAAGAGGCATTGCGTGTCAAACATGTTCAGTCCATAGTCTACTTTCGACATGCATCTCCCCTCCTGGGAGGATCCTCCAAACACCCTTTATTTGGTGTTCCCTTCTCTATCTGAGCTGCCCTTTCCTCTAGAATGCCCGACTGGCCACTAAGCTATGGAGTAATCCTCCTGGTGCTGATCTCAGCTATTCTTGGGTATTAATCTCATATTTTGTTACTTTATATCCCCCAGATGAATGCAATCTTTCTATGTCTATCCCTCTCTTTCTGACTCATTTCGCTTAGCATGATACTTTCCATGTTGTACCACTTGTATGTAAATTTCATGACTTCATCTTTTCTAACAGCTACATAGTACTCCATTGTGTAGATGTACTAAAGTTTCTTTAACCAGTCATCTGTCCTTGGGCATTCAGGTTTCTTCCAGTTTCTGGCTATTGTAAAGAGTGCTGCAATGAACAGACAAGTGCAGATGTCACTTCGACTATACATTTTTGCCTCTCTGGGATATATTCCCAGGAGTGATATTGCTGGGTCAAATGGGAGCTCCATTTCTAATTTTTTTGAGAATCGTCCATACTGTTTTCCAGAAGGGCTGAACCAGTGGACATTCCCACCAACAGTGAAGGAGTGTCCCTTTCTCGCCACATCCACGCCAGCATCGGTTGCTTTTGTTCTTTTGAATGTGGGCCAGTCTCTGAGGTGTGAGATGGTATCTCATTGTGGTCAACCATTATTTATTTATTTGCTTACTTATTTATGGTTTTTGTACCATCTCCAGTGGTTCTCAGGGGCTATTCCTGACTCTGTACTCAGGGGTTGCCTGGGGCGTTGCCCAGAGGACCCTGGCCAGTGCTGAGGATTGGACCCATGTCAGCCGTATTAAAGGCAAGTGATTCGATGCCTTAACTATCTCTCTGGCCTTAAGTGAAAGGTTTAATGTGATTTCAATTAATATAAAGTGCTAACGCTACTAGCTCAATATATACAGAAGCTTTTTTACCCCTCTGTCAGTCAATTTAAAGACCATTAAAAAAATACCCTGAAATTCTGTCGTGGCTATGGTTGCAACGTGGTTACAATAGCACCATATATCCTATTCACATTTAGACTAGAAGAAGTTTAAAGGAAGCAAGAAAGGGCAGTTTTGGGGCTGGGGGTAAGACTTGACTGCAATGCCAGCTTTTATCTCACAGTGTCACACTATATGACACCTTGCTTCCAAGATGGCTGTGACGGTGTATTTAACTGTATCTACTGTGCTGTGGTCCAAATGACATTGCGGGTGGGGACTTCATGCTGAATACACTGTGGCCTTGAACAAAACAAGGATGAAGTGGATGTCATGGGGCTTTTCACAACCAGCTTCTAATTTTTTTCAGGTTTATCTTACCCATTTTCTCTTCAGAGAGTCTTTTTTGTGAACATTTTATCTAAGTACAATTCCCTTCCCCATTACTTTCTGTCAAAACCTCCTCTGGTTTTCGTTATAGCACTTTTTATAAAATAGTTTCCTTTTATTTTAAGTCAAATTTCATTGATTTACCATTAGTTTGCACTACTAAAATATTTTGGGAGTACAGCTTCACTTCTTTCTATGTGTGTTATTTAAGTCTCATTGTACTGGACCATCAAAGTTATGACGCAGTGTCACCCCACTCCACTCTTCCCACACTCAGCCCCTTCTCCTCTAGTAACTGCCATATATTTCGCAGAGCTTAAGAGTTCATTTTTGTTGGGTTTTGCCAGTTCTTTTGCTTTGCTTATTTATATTCCATCCAAGAGTGAAACCATTTGGTAATTATCTTTCACTGGCTTATTTCACTTAGCACAATCATCCCAAGTTCTTCATGGTTTTCATGATTTTCCTTTTTGCATCTTTGTATGTGTGGGGGGATGGGTAGTTTAATCTTCGTTCAGAGGTGCTCAGGAGTTGCTCCTGGTTCTGTGTTCAGGAGTGATCTCTGTGTTTGGGAGACCATGTGTGGTGTTGGGGAATTCAAAATATATAATTTGCATTATGTATAAATACATACTTGTATTATGTTGGTTACATAATACAAGTAACTTGCTTCTTCTACTATTTCTCTGGTCAATCTTCCTCTTTTAAAATAGTATGATTTTTGAATATGTATATCATAATTTTTTACTTAGGTAGAAAAGATCCTGCCTTTTTCTATGTTATTGGCTTGAAATACCTTACTTCAGCTTATCACTATAAACACAGCGGGTAGGGCGTTCGCCTTACAAGCGGCCAACATGGCCGACCCGAGTTCGATTCCTCCGCCCCTCTCGGAGAGCCCGGCAAGCTACTGAGAGTATTCGATATGCCAGACACAGTAACAACAAAGTCTCCAATGGAGACGTTACTGGGCCCGCTCGAGCAAATCGACGATCAACGGGAGGGCCTTTACCTTTTATCACTATAAATTTATGTTTTCTTAAAATTCAACATGAAGGGCCAGACAGATAGTACAGCAGGCAGGGTGCTTGCCTTGCACATGGTTGGCCTGGGTTATATCCTGGGCACCCCATATGGTCCTCTGAGCCCCTCCAGAAGTGATTCCCAAACACAGATTTCTCTCTACGGCCCACCTAAACAACCCAAACCAAAAAAGATGCCGTATGAGTTTCCTATATACATATTAAAAGTGAAACCTGTTTTTTGTTTTGTTTCGTTTCTTAGCCTGTGAAGCCATTTTGTCCTTTGATTGAAAATTTTGACAATTCACATTTAAACTGTTAATATCCAGAAATTTATTACTATAATTATGCCTTTTACTTTCTGTTTGTTTTGTACTTTTGATGTTTTTTTTTTATGATCTTTGGGCCATCTATGGTGGTGATTACTCCTGGCTGTGTTCTCAGTTATCACTCCTGGTGGTGCTCGGGGAATATGTGGTTTTGGGGATCAGATCTTAACCTCTATATTCTCACTCTGGTCCCTAATTTTGGTGTTTCTTTTCTCATAAATTTTTATCTGCATTTTATTTTAAGTGGTTTCTATTGGTGATCCCTTCAGCTTTTCTCCTAAGTGTACATACTCCAGCTTTCTCTTTTCCTTTTTGTGATCACCATTAGTATCATATTGTATTTTTGTGTCTGAGGTAGTCTCTTTTGTGTGCCAGGACAGACTTGTTGATCTTATTTATTTTTTAAAAATTTTTAAAAAATTTTTACTAGTGAGACATCATGAGGTACAGTTGTAGACTTACAAATTTTTGTGCTTGGGTTTCAATTATACAATGATCAAATACACATCCCTCCACCAGTGCCCATTTCCCACCACCATGGATCCCAGTATCCCTCCCACCCCCCCATCCCCCCATTCCACGCTGCCTCTGTGTCAGGGCATTCCCTTTTGTTCTCTCTCTCTCTCTTTTTTATGTTTCCTAGGATTATATATATATATTTTTAAATAATTTATTTATTGGATCACTGTGGGAAAAGTTACAAAGCTTTCAGGTTTAGGTCTCAGTCATGCAAATATCAAACACATTTCCCTTTACCAATACTTATTTTTTACCCCGAAGAACCCCAATAAAACCCCACCCCCACCCCTCCCAGTGCCTGCGAGGCAGATGAATTCTAGTTAACACTCTATCTGCTTTGATTAGATTCATTGTTTCAATAATAGATGCACCACTATTATTTAGAGTTTACCGCCCCCCCCAAATCAGACATGCTGAAAAAGCATTGTGAAGTGATTTGCTTTCTACAGCTGGGTTCAAGAATTAAATGTTGGTTTTGGATTTCCGCTATTTTACTTATTGATCCTGGAAGTATTTCTACTGAAAGTTAGATAATTAAGAGATTGGTTTCTGTGCTCTGGAGTCGTGGCCGTGCCGGAGAGACGCTCCTGGGGGGCAACTGGTGACCTCAGTAGGGCGTGAAGGACGGACCAGAACTTCCCCCTTCCCATGAGGTTTTAGTCGCCCCCAGCACCCGGCTCATACCCGCTCTCCACAAGGCTCCCATGTGGCCGCCATCTTTCTTTCCAGAGAGGAGAGGGCGAATGGGGCAACACCCTTTCCCCTCCGGGCAGACATGATGGCCTGGATTAACGTCTAGTCTGTTCACTTTTCTGCTCCAAGCTGCTGGGTTCTGCATTAAGTCCTTGTGCTTCTGGGGCTGTGGCCGTGCCGGAGAGCCGCTTGTGGGGGGCAACTGGTGACCTCGGTAGGGCGTGAAGGACGGACCAGAACGCCCCCCTTCCCATGAGGTTTTAGTCGCCCCCACACCCCCGGCTCATACCTGCTCTCCACAAGGCTCCCATGCGGCCGCCATCTTTCTTTCCAGAGAGGAGAGGGCGAATGGGGCAACACCCTTTCCCCTCCGGGCAGACCTGATGGCCTGGATTAACGCATAGTCTGTTCACTTTTCTGCTCCAAGCTGCTGGGTTCTGCATTAAGTCCTTGTGTTTCTGGGGCTGTGGCTGTGCTCCAACCTTAACTCTGATTTTCAGGGAGAAACGTTGGGTGATTTACTTGTCATTGATCACTTTGTATATACAGAGATGTGGCGCGGCCTCATAAGCGGCCGCTCGGTTTGGAGGAAAAGTCCTAGTTCCCGCATACTCGAGCTATGCTTGTAGAGGCTTCTGGTCACCGGGGTTCCATCTGGGGGAGGCGGGATGCAGCACCTACCCCATCTGGGACTTCCCGGTGGTCTCGGCTCTTTTTGGAACCTGGTGTCTTCTCCAGGAGCTGTGGAGCCAGCCCTCCATGTGGCCCTTCTCTGTGGCTGTATGCTGTAAAGATGGCGCTGGGGGCCGGGCCGTGGGCGTGACTTCCGGAATCAGAGATTTCCTGGGAGCCGGGGTGGTCCTGGCGGTTTGGAGGAAAAGTCCTAGTTCCCGCATACTCGAGCTATGCTTGTAGAGGTTTCTGGTCACCGGGGTTCCATCTGGGGGAGGCGGGATGCGGCACCTACCCCATCTGGGACTTCCTGGTGGTCTCAGCTCTTTTTGGAACCTGGTCTCTTCTCCAGGAGCTGTGGAGCCAGCCCTCCATGTGGCCCTTCTCTGCGGCTGTATGCTGTAAAGATGGCCTGTTCTCTCTCTCTTATTGGGTGTTGTGGTTTGCAAAAGAGGCAATGGGTGACAATCATGTTTGGCCTATAGTCTACTTTCAGCATGCTTCTCCAATCGTGGGAGGATCCTCCCAACACCCTTTATTTGCTGTTCCCTTCTCTATCTGAGCTCCCTTTTCCCCTAGCATGTGTGGCTGGCCTCCATGCCATGGAGTAAAATTCCTGGTACTAATCTTGGACATTCTTGGGTGTTAGTCTCCTATTTTGTTACTTTATCAGACTTGTTGACTTTAGAATAAACAATCTGTGTCATTATTTCTCCTTGGATGTTTTGCTGTGGTCTCATTTTATTTTTATTTCTGATTCTGTATTATTACTTGTTAGCAGACTTAAGATTTTATGTCTATTTTTTTTCTATCAAAAAAACTCCTTCCAGTACAAAGCTGGTGGCAATCGACTCTGTCATCCACACAGATGTGTGAACACTTCTCTGTGAAGGAGCTTGATGGTGCCTTAAAAACTTATCTTCTCAAGGCCCAGGAGTTTTTCTTGTTTGGAGTTAAGCCTATACAGCCATGATCACCATTATCTGTGTAAAGTTTCTGGGCTGGTTTTATTGACTGTGGTCCTGGCAACTGTGATGGCTTACCTCTGAGGGCCTTGGTGGGGGAGGGAAACACTCCATCTGCTATGTTGTGTTGCTAAAAATGATTAAGTTCAGAATCTAATACTACATGCAGAGTTTGGCAACCGAACAGGAGGACTTTCCCTCCTTCTTTAGAGGTTGCTTACTGGGATTTTGGAGAACAGAATCTCAAAGTCCTGTCCCTTCTAATTTATCTGAAATTCATGCTGCCACTGCTCTTTAGTTGTTGTCTTTTTCAAGAACTACCCAAAGCTGTGAATTACCTATCCTTTATTTCATCAACCAGTACAGGTTACAGGTTCCCACCGAAAATATAGGTGCTACAGCAGGTATCTTGTCGCAATATACTAATGCAAGTTGTATGAAGTCTATAACTGCTTTATGATTACATTTTAAGGACATTTTCCCCAAATGTGATCAGTTTCTCCATGCTTTATGGGTGTGCCTAATAACTTAATCCTTTAATTAATTTTCCTTATATCCCACTACATATAACATAGGAGTAAGTAGCATGCCTTTTTGATTCATTACAGAATCCTTAGAACCCAAGAAGACCATATAGAATTTTTTAAAAGAAACTTATTCATTGAATGAATGACTTAATTAACAATATTTTTAAAAATTCTAGCATATAGGAGAAATTCTTCATTCCCTTCTCAGGGTACTCCAATTAAGGGTAACCAATCCTCAGATAAAATTACTTAGTAGAAGTATATACAGTAAACTAAAGTTACTGGTGACTTTCATAAAATTAACAAATGACTAAATGCTCAAACTGTGGGATCTTATTACTACATATAGTCAATAATCAGCACTGGCCTATTGAGAGTTTTGCAGTTTGAATATGTAGAGATATAGTGCCTAAATCCAGTCATCCTGGAAGTGTTGTCCTTATTCCCACATTTATATTGTAATTGTAAGTATGCTACACAATGACCTTATTTTCCTATCTGAAAATAAACAAATTACCAAGGATGAGGACAGACTTCACTGCTTCCCTTGTATGTATGAGACCCTGGGTTCAAACTTGACCCTATAAAGCGAAACAACAACAAAACCACACTAACTTCCCACTTAAACCCCCTACTGACCCAGCACCAATGAATTATCCTAACAGCAAAATGATTACATCAAATCAGTCTACCACTAATTATATACTATAATGTGTTAACCGGGGCTGGAGCAATAGCACAACCAGTAGGGTGTTTTCCTTGCACGTGGCCGACCCGGTCAGCCCAGGTTTGATTCTTCCGCCCCTCTCAGAGAGCCCAGCAAGCTACCAAGAGTATCTCGCCTGCACGGCAAAGCCTGGCAAGCTCCCCGTGGCGTATTCGATATGCCAAACACAGTAACAACAAGTCTCACAATGGAGACATTACTGGGCCTACTCGAGCAAATCGATGAACAACAGGAGGACGGTGCTACAGTGCTACATGTGTTAACTAATCAAATTCTTAGAATAATTTAGAGAAGGAAGCTGAGTTCCTGATGAGGTGGTAGTTTTGGAGTGTTAGTGGAGCCTATGTTAGTGGTGGTGCAGAGCTTATTCTCTTATTGTTGTGTTGAAGAGTAAACATTTTAGTTCAATGCAGTTTCTCTAGGACATACCGTATCAAAAACCCATATTGTAGTATTCTTTTAAACTTGCAATATACATGGAATTGGAGCAAAAATGAATAAACTGCTTGATGTACCAGGGCAAAAACTAGTGATTCCATTGGGAGACTACAGAACAGGGAGAGGGGATATTTCTGTAAGCGTCTGAACCAGCCAACCTCGGTACTCATCCAGCCTGTATCTGTAATTGTCGAGTTATCACCCTGATTTTAATTCCAGGGCCAGCTCCCTGCTTTACTCTTATCTGTCTTTTATAAAGACATGTTAATATTGCTAATCAAAGTCCTGTGGAGTGATATTTTTTTTTCTTTAATATTGCTGCAAAGCAGACCTCTCAGAAAAACGAAATTCTACAACTAGTTTAAGGATGGGTCTAGGAAGTAAGTCTGGTAGATTTCAACTTCTCAAATTGGGAAAAACCTCTAGGGGAGAAGACAGACTGGCAAGTTGTGCAGATCTGAATTTAAGTCCTCAAGTCCTTATAATCCATCACATGTGTCACTCTCTTTAATATTTTTCTGGCTTCTCAAGTAGACCTAGCTGTGCTCAGGGACCATTCCTCGCAGTGCTCAGGAAACCATATGCAGTGCTGGGAATCAAAACTGGGTCACCAATTGCAAGGCAAATGCCATAAATAACCCTTGTACCTTGAGCAAGTCCCTCAAGTCCCTCAACCCTCTGAACCTTAATTTCTCCCCACTAAAAAAGTGCTTATGAGGCCCAATCAGTGGAGTATTGTAAGGATGTTAATGTGCTTCAAAACTCACACAATGCTAACCACTATCTAGCACCTCTCCCTTCCCCTTCAGGCACTGACTTCCCCTCTCTCTAAAAAAGCTTGCAAAGGGGATTCTTGTTCAAACAGCTTCAAGGAGATTTGACGGTGCTCTTGGTGAATCCCTCCTCCCTGTCCTTAGCAAGCCTCATTACTTGGTGTCAGTACTGTGCTCAGTGAGGAGGCTCACAGCTTCGAGGACACAAAGTGGAGGGTTCCCTGAAATGACCAGACAGAAGGCAAAATAGATGAACTATGAAGGCCCTTGAGAAAAAGAACTGGAGCTATTCTAATCACTCAGCCTGAATGTGTAGGCCTGACTTGGAGATTTACGAGCAAAGCTAGGACCTTGCTATGAGTGCAGGCTTAAAGCAAGAAGGAATCAGAAAGGAAGATAGTACAGTGGGTAAGGCACTTGCCACACATGTGCAAAATCCAGATTCTATCCCTGAGCACTACCAGGCATGATTCCTGAACTACAGAGTCATGAGTAATCCCTAAGCACTATGGCTTCAAACAGAAGGGGTGAGGACATGTGAATCTTGAAGACACACGGCTGTATAAGAGGCAGCAGGATCAGCCAGCTGCCACGGTGGGGATGAGTCACTCTGGGGGCACCTTTATCTATGTAGCACACACATCCTGAAAGTCCACCATCTCATAGCTTAATCTCAGACATGACTCACATGATTATCAACTTCCTTCTGAATTCTTCGCTAAATCTGAAAAACTATGAAATTTTAATAGTATATTTATTTTTTCAATAATTTTTCCCTTCCCTGTGTTTTTGGTACAATGTGATAGGTATTCTACTCTTTGTTGTGGTAGTCACTTCCTTAGTTGGGGCTACTGGGGGCCACTCACACTTGATTGTGTGACGGGATGCAATGCCCCGGGGGTCACATTTGTAGTGGTGCAGGAGATAATACCAACAGTGACAGTGCATTCTGGGCAATGTGCACAATGCTGGGGACCAAATGAATCAACTGCATACATGCAAGGCAGGACCTCTAACACTGAGCCCCAATCTTGGACCCTTCACTACAAATTTTCTGATGTTCCTCCTCCATATTAACTTTTCTCCACTGGTTCCAATTGAGTTCCCAGGACTCAGGCAGTATGATATCTTCCATGGAGTATTTCTGATGTTTAAAAATAGTAATCATATGAAACAGCTCAGGTCTTCACTTGTGATTTAATTAGTATGGTTTTAAACCACTTTCCATTTTACCCACCCACTTTTCTAATTGGGAAGTGGCTTGTTAACCACATACCATCAAATCTAGTTCTCACTAAAGAAAATGGCTCCAAATTCCCATACCTTCCTTTAGCCAATCTTCCCTGCCCTCTATTCTTGACGGAAGTTGAGCCTCACCTCAACTCTGTCCCTGAGTTTTTCTATTACAAGCTTTTGAGGAAGAGGCAAGTCTTCACATCTTCTTCTGAAAGTGCATTTGGATATTTGAATAAACCCCAAAGTTTGGAAATATAGTTGAAATCTCCTGACACATTTGAAATAATATAGCTGCCTGTCAAAACTGGTTTTGGTTTCCAAGCACAAAAATTTGTAAGTCTACAACTGTACCTCATGGTGTTTCACTAATAAAAATTTAAAAAAACTGGTTTTGCTTTGCTGATTCTGCCTTTACAACCCCGAGATAAACCCTTGAAGTCTTAAACCATGTAGATGGGATAAGCAGGCTCCAAGGGACAAAAACTTTTGTAATACTTGATAAAAATTTTGGACTGAATAAGTCAGAGTTTGAAATTCTTCCTTATCTCTTTCAGGGCATCCTGTAGGATCACATCACTGGTTAATCATCAACTCCAAGTTTTCTGATCATTTATAAACCCATTGAATGGTATTATCATCAGATAGGTACCTCTGTAAGTTGTTCACAGCACTACAGGAAACTCCATCAGAGATATTGCTAAAATCAATAGACACCATGCCTACTACATATCTTTAATTCTTTGTGGTTGTCTCACTGACAAATGTATCTAAAGTGCCGTGTTCTTTGTCAGTTTAAGATGATGCCAGGGAATGTAAATGCTCCCCCTCTGGGGCTTCATATGGACATATTACACAATCTGTTCTAAGATCTGATTGGCACCAAATTATTACTTTGCAAATAAGGTCCTATCCTCCTTCCAAAATTACATTAAATGTATGATGATGGGACAAAGGAGAAGGAGACTGAAATTTGTCAAAATAGATTAGGCATTAAGAATTATATTCTGATCAGACATTGTGATAAAATTCTAAATATATCTATGATATTACACACCATTAATGAATTGGTTCTATACTTGAGAGTTTTCTCTGCAGACCCAGGGGTGCAGGTATGGATGAGGGCACAGACTAGCAAAGGATTGCTGCTGGGAAGGCATCAGTGACTGGGATTCACTTGTGGCAGTACTGCTGCAAGCTAGCTTGACTGACATGTTATTCTGGGTTTGTGTTTTCTCTCAGAGATGCTATTGTCTACGTTTCAAGGGGGTTGTTGGTGGTTATTCTACCACCCCATCTCCCAGAGTGGTTGTGTGAATGCAGATGAAAGGCAGCATCACACCGAGTAAGAGGTTATTACCATGGCTTCTGGAGGAGTGTGTGTCTCCAAGTGGGATCCATGGCTGTCAGATGCATGATTGCAGCTGTAAATACTGGGCGATGCTGGAGACATACGTTGTTTAGAGTTGATCATCTTCTCTAATTGGGTGTCACCTTTCATGAGCCAAGCAGCTGCCAAAACTGATTGCCTCTGATTTAGTTTTTTGGAACTGATCAGCATATTGTTTTGTTAACAACTAACTGAGGTTCAAGAAGTCTTCTCAGTGGTGCCACTTGAAATATAACAGCTGGCTAGGGTGCAGTCTTGTGGTACACTCAATGGGATTTATATGCTATTCTCTTCTTATGAGCCAATGTGGTAACAAGCTTGAAGAGGGACTCAGTGAATCCCCACTGCCCTCAGTACCCTGTAATTTTCATATTTTGATACAGAAAATAAATCTTTGGCAATTTTTATATTATTCTGCCTCTCATTCTTAAATTTGACACTTAAAGTTAAGGAACAGAATGAAGACAAATTAGTCTTATTGTTTCTTTAATAGCAAGATAGCTGCCCCCGTGCCTGCTACTCTTTCATCTGCACTGCTGT
This sequence comes from Sorex fumeus, assembly GCF_029834395.1. Taxonomy (NCBI): domain Eukaryota; kingdom Metazoa; phylum Chordata; class Mammalia; order Eulipotyphla; family Soricidae; genus Sorex; species Sorex fumeus. Next base: position 65,570,482 of record NW_026606101.1, on the reverse strand, counting down.
CTATCCTCTCATCTGCACATCCATCTACCCAGGTATCTTCCCTTTCACCTACCCATCCATTCATCTACCAATAATCCACACGTGTATCTGTACCTCCATCCATCCACTCATCCATCTGTTCATCTGTCTACCAATATATCTGTCCATCTGTCCACCCACTCACACACCTGCCCATTTATCCAACAAATATTCAGATATCCAACAAAAATATAATATGCGTAAGTAGATACTAAGGTCTGAATCTTTTCTTCTAGAAATTTGTGTTTATGTAATTTATGGTAAAAAATATGGTATACAATCTCAGGGAGACATCGTTTAGTGCAGTGGAACTGGGGAACACTGGGACAAACCCAGGAAGCTGGCAAAGATTTTGATATATGAATGTTGAAGATAAAATCTTTCCAGATAGAGGGAAAGGTCAGTAGGAAAGTCATAAAGGACATATCCCATGAATACTGCATGGGAGAAAATGTTCAGTATTAAGCTTCCTAGGAAATTAATGAGAAATAAACAGGAAAGTCTGGTGGATAGCCTAGCACAGTATTCTTCAAACGTTTTAGTCAGACTGGCCTTTTTATACCTGAGCAGCATACTGGTCCAAAAACTGGCAACCTTAACCAGGTTGGTAGACCAGTGGTTTAAAATCTTGCTACACTTGTGAAACAGTGTTGGTGCATGGACCTGTGGTTTAATGGGAACCCATTAAGGATTTTTGAGAATTATTGAGGATGTAACCAGATATGTGCTCCCAAAAGACTATCTTTCTCCCCTATATCAGTGCTTAAAGTTAGAAGCAGTATGTAAGAACCTTGTTCTTTTAGTCCTGCCTTCTGATTTTTCATGTGACTGCTGCAAATGGCAAGGAAATCAGTGGTTCTATTTAGTGCAGGAGAAAGATGAAGAATCCAGTGGATTGGAGAGTGATATTCTGATTCCCCCATTCAGGACTTACGCTCATCCACTGCTGCCTAGTGTTGGCTGCTGAGGGCTCACCCTTTATGTAAATTGCCTTGGCCTAAAGAGTTCTCTCTCCTTCAAAACCTGGTTGAAGATGACTATTAAAGAAACTATAGTACATGGGTACATGCAGCTATTAGGAAAAATGAAGTCATGACATTCACTTATAAATTGATAGACGTGGAGAGCATTACGCCGAGTGAAATGAGTCAGAAGGAGAGGGACAGACATAGACTGATTGCGCTCATTTGTGGGATATAAAAGAAAAACATAATGTGAGACTAATATCCAAGGACAGTGGAAACGAGGGCCAGGAGGATAGGTCCACAATTGGCTCAAGTTCTGGGGGAGAAGGCACTTGGGATAGAGGTAGTTGGAAATGAAAACTCTGGATAAGAATTGCATGCTGAAAGTGGGTAAAGAAGCAAACACGATAACTTCTTAGTATCTGTATTGCAAACTATAATGCCCAAAAGGAGAGATAGAGAGAGACAAAGGAAGAAAGTGTCATAGAGACAGGCTTTGGGGAGGGAGAGGCATGATGGGAGGGAAACTGGAGACATTGCTGGTGGGAATTGCACATTAGTGGAAAGATGGGTGTTGGAACATTGTATGACTGAAACCTGATTGTGAACAGTTTTGTAACTCATGGTTATCCAATAAACAAACAAACAAACAAACAAACAAAAAACCTGGTTGATACAAGAGATACAAAGGCTTGGTCCTGTTGCATCAATATGAGGAGTAATTTTGGAAAACTCTGAATATCCCAGGTCTATTACAAGAACATCTCAAGACATGTCCCAACACACTTCCTGTAGTTCTCAATCTTAGAGTTAGTTTTCAGGATCAGACTTAAGGCACTGGGTCATTCTCTTCCCACTCCATCTGCTATTCACCTCTCCAGAAGATGGTGTGTTTCAGTCAAATGTCATTTTGTTGAAAATCCAGAGCTGGGAAATGCTGATCCACTTCTCAAAAGATGCCCTTTATCAATGAAAGGTTTTTGTTAGGTGGAAATCTAAGGTTAAGATCTCTGAAACTTCTTGGGTGTTATCCCAATTACCTTTGACTGAATGTTTATAAAGTACCTCCTTGCAAAAAAAGTTGTGATCAAACAAATACTCATGTATATAATTTCCAGAACTTTGTAATGAAAGGGGTCTTTATTTCATTATAAGAAGCTTTCTCCAAAATTATGAATTAAGAATGAGGGGATATTGCTCTAAGGCTTGAAAGGTTGTTTGGGACAAATTGCTTATTAGTAAAGGCAGACCAGTGTGAGAAGCAGAAGATTCCTCAGTATAATCATAGAAAAGGGGAATATAAGAATCAGAAGATTCCTCAGTGAGACCATAGGAAAAGGGGAATGTGAGAAGCAGCTCACTCACCTCTTCTCACTTTGGTTGTAAAAGTTGTAGGCAGCAGCTTTGGCCAAGAAGGATAAAAGATTTAACTGAGATAACTAGTTTACAGCAACAAACCCAGAGAAGATCCTGAAGGAACATAATGCCAGGAAAGGAATTTCAAAGAAGACCATCACCATTCCCAACCCTTCTGGTAACCGCCTTAGCAACGAACTTTTATCTAGGTAGAAGTCTATGTGGGGGCAGGTTGGAGGAACCCTATAAAGTCCACGTGCAAATGCTGGTCGAACTCATGTGCTGCCCGTGCCCACGTGGCTGAGCACATGTGCCCGAGCACATGTGTTGCCTGAGCACATGTGTTGCCCGCATCTCCCCAGTTGAGATGTATACTTTCATGCTTTCTTGTCTAGCTGATAAGATGCTTTCTTGATTTATGGAAACTGGGAATGTCTTCTTAGCTGGGAATGTTTGTTTTCTTGATAATTTGCTTTTGTATGCCTTTGTTCGCTTTGGACTCTTTTTAAGTTATTTTTGCCTTTGGAATTGTTTTTTGTGGAGCTCTGACCTGAGTCAGGATGTCTCGGACCCCACTAGCTGGTAAAATAAAATCTCAATGTGCGGTTTGCATTCCCGGCTGGATTCTTTGTCTCTCTGAATACTGAGGGCTGGTCTCGGTCCTAACACCAGAATGTGCTCAAGATGGTGGTTTTAAATCCAGGGTGAAACGTCATGAGCCTCAGCTTCCATTCAGTGACAATAAGACAAGCAGAGTGCGACCTCAAAGGCAGCCACACCCCCCATCCCCAAAGCGTTCAGGCACGCTTCCCTTGCTGCCCTTACCTTGGCACACAGGCTGATCTGGCTAGACCTTAGATTTTGCAAGAGAATCTGTATTTTTCCAATTTAAATCGCTTAAGTTTGAATTCAATTTTTTAAAAATACTGCTTTTATAAAGCAAAACAGATCTGAGTTAGATGTGGCCTAGGGGCTGTTGTCTGCCTGTATTTTAAATGACTGAAGAGAGCACTTGGGGGCAGGGGTTGGGATGGGGAAGTAAGCACATTGCTTTTCTTATCTGGAGGGGGAGATCCACCTACTAATGCTCTAAGGGAGGTGGGAAATGCTAGAGAAATGGGTGGGGATAGGACACCCCTGAAGAGCAGATAGCTGAAAACACGCTTCCAAATAAGTATTGGTTGCTTTTTTGGTGGGTAGTAGGGAAATCTGCAGGTTTAAAACAATCTTATTTGCAAATTTACTTATTTCTTCAATTCCTTTTTAAAACATTACTCTATGTTATTTAATCTTCATGGAATCCTTCAAGAATTCCCAGTTGTACACAGGATAACAGTTGGCAGTTAAGCCCCTCCTTATTAAGATTACATATCCAATCCATTCATTTATTCAGGTATGAATTCCTTTCTCTGACACATGCACACATAATTATAAAAATAATTATGCTATATTGCTCATCACCCTAGGAAGTGCTTTGGAGTAGAAAAATGAGTGTGATGGTGTCTCTTTCTACTTGGATGGCAACATAGAAAGATGGAAGAAAGATAATGTCTCATTTTACAAAGTATTTGGCATTAGTCATACTTTAAAAAATATTTTATTTGTTCTTTATATAACCCACCGAAAATGTGATTGTTAATTTTTTTCTACCTCAGAAAAGAATTGGAGACGCACGTTGTTTGGGCACTTGGCTTTATGTCAGACAGTAAGTTAAAGGAGCAAGTGCTTGGATAGGGGTCAGATATCCAAGACTTCCTATGACTCCATCTACTTGCTCACTGTCCTGTGCTTTGAGCACAGGTGAGCTCTGGAGTTGTATGGAATGGGGAACTGCACACAGGCCTGAGATTGACAAGTGGAGAGAAATGTGGGCAGAAAGGACTGTAGGCAAAACGGAGCACAGGCAAAAGTGGCAGGCTTAACAATGGAGAGATGAGAGTTGACCCTGGCATCCACAGGATAAAGGGAAGCCATGCTGGATAGTTGTGGGGTCACATGACCAGCCATAGCAGAGCCAGATTAGAAGACCCTTAGAGCTCACAGATTTTATATAGGGGGAAAAATAGAAAACGTTCATTGTTCTTATAGATGTAAAAAACAGAAACAGGCACATCATAATAAAATGGTACTTTCCTTCCCAATCAGTTTAATGAAGATTTAAAACCTTAATAATACTGCTCAGTGTTGGCCAGGGCTCTTTCTTTATTCAGTATCGGTGGGAGAGTCAATCGGGAAGTCTGGAGTACAGTTTGGCTATATATGTACATCCACATTTTTAAACTTTGACCCAGAAAAATCCATTTAGGATACATGTCTAGAAATGTACATACTTCTGAATGCACGTACTTCATCAGTGCTAGCACAAATGCTTGTACATACTCTCACAGATGTAAGGCATCATAACACACAGAGTTTAAAATGATCTTCAGCAGTGAGTGAAGAGTTGTGTAATTCAACCATAGTAATGTAAGCAGGGGCATGCTGTGGCTTCTTTTTCTCTTAAAATAAAACACTAAAACTTCGCATGGCCCACAAGGTAATCCTGTCACTGCATCCTTAATCAACCTCAGTTTTCATCACACCTCCCCAGCTCTACTCCATTTCATGGCTTCTGACTGATCTTCATTCAGACCAGGGCAGTTCCACCCAGAGGCATTTGCAATTGCTGTTCTTTCCCCCAAATATTCACACGACTTTCTCACTTCTTCTAAGTCTCTTTTCACATATCAATCTTCAGCTTCTCAGTTTTCCCTCGTTGTTTCTTCTACTGGTCCTTACATTCTGTGTCCTTGCTGTCTGTGATAAGCCAGGGATAGGTTGTGAGTTTTCTTAGGGAATCTGAGGGAAAGATCCAGCAAGCAACCAATGAGGCCTATGAGAACAGCCTGTGAGAAACTAACTCTTGCTAAGAAACATGTGAGCTTGGCTGATCACAGCGCCCAGGAGGAGAGAGAGAACAGGGGGGAATGCCCTGCCACAGTGGCAGGGGGGGATGGGGGGATGGGAGGATGGGGGGGGAGGGATATTATCCTGGTGGTGGAAAATGGGCACTGGTGGAGGGATGGGTATTTGATCGTGGTATGACCGAGATCCAAGCACAAAAATTTGTAAATTTACAACTGTACCTCATGTTGTTTCACTAATAAAAAAGAAAAAAAAAAGAAACATGTGAGCTTAGAAGTGGACCCAACCTCAGCTGAGGCTTCTGATAGCTGCAGGTCCAGCTGACACCATGATGGCAGCCTGTGAAATCCAGGAACAGAGAATGCAGCGGGGTCACTTGGAGATTTTTCCCATAGTAACTGTGAATTAACACATATGTTAAATGAAGCCATCGAGTTTAGGGGCACTTTGTTCTACAGCTATAGCTAACTGATGCAAAGCAAGCACAAAGTATTCATGACTGTGGTCTGAAATCGTATTCTCACAATGTGCTATTTCCTCCATGACAGTCTGTATCTCTTGAACGTTTTATGTTTTTCTTGTTAGTATATATTTTCCTTCCTACAGAAATGTGAAGGGTCATAAACAAACCATTGTTCTGCTCATCCTATATTCACGAGTGCCCAGAAGAGTGTCTGTCATTGATTGATTGCTTGCAATCAGTAAATATTTATAGATTAATGAAAATGCAACCCATTGAAAAAGAAAGAGCTGGTCATTCATATAAAGATGATAGAAAGTGCAACACTGCAAGGGGAGCAAGTTGTAGGTAATCTATATATAGCATGACCCCTCTTTCCTCTATAAAAATTTGTATAGCCAACAAAAATAGAAAAGGTATAATATATTAAAGTATTAAAATTGTTTTTCTATGGAAGTTGAAATTATAGATCACATTCTTCTTAGCTAGTTTTATAATTTTAAAATGTTTTAATTACTTTTAATTACCTTATCGCTGGAGTGATAGCACAGCGGGTAGGGTGTTTGCCTTGCACACAGCCGACCCGGGTTCGATTCCTTTGTCCCTCTTGGGGAGCCCGGAAAGCTACCAAGAGTATCCCGCCCGCATGGCAGAGCCTGGCAAGCTCCCTGTGGTGTGTTCAGTTTGCCAAAAACAGTAACAATAAGTCTCCCAATGGAGACGTTACTGGTGCCTGCTTGAGCAAATTCATGAACAACAGGAGGACAGTGCTACAGTTTTTATTATTATTCTGGATTCATATGGACTGAATGAAGACATCATCTAGACTTTGTAAGGCCCATGAGCCACTTGTGTTTCAGAATAATTCTCATCCTGAATTGGGTCACAGCTTCTGCCTGGGAGCCAACAGCCTCGGTGTCTGTGCTGGTCACAAACATCTCTCCCTGCACCTTCCTCAGCCACACGGCAAACCACGCAGAGGAACTTATCTCTCTCCCCCATGATGGACAGAACCCTAGCATGTTTCCCACAAATGTTTTGTTTGCAAATAATTACAGATTAGGAAATCAGCATTTGGAAAGAAATGAAAAGATAGTACAGCAAAAGTAACTTTTTTGGTAGTTAGCCTTGAGGGGCTAGTGGCTTCACAGGAGCTGATGTATGAAGCAGAGAGTTCTCATTTTCTGCTCAACTTGGGATAATGTTCTTGTGTGGATGCTGTGGTGAGGCCCAAGGGGCACATAGACTGGGATCTGGGAAGGCTGTGGTGAGGCCCCAGACACATGGGCAGGTTTCTCATCATCAGTACTGCGTGTGTCTATGCTGGAAGGTTCCTGGAAGAGGTCCACCTAAAACTTCAGGGTTCCATGTAGCCTTTGAGAAGTATAGGAGAGGGGTGAAGTCAGCCTTGCCTCCATCCTCGCATGACTTGGCTTAGGGATAGTTTTTGATCAAACCCTGTAAAATCAACTCTCCAACATCCCTACCACAACTTCCCCAAACTTCGTTTATCCCTGGGTCTCCTCTGGTTGTTGCATGGTTTTTGTGTGCTCTGATCAAGGGTGTGATGGAGAGAAAACTCCAGAAGAGGGTGTAAGATTTTCTGTCCTGTGGATCATTAGTGCCTGGTATAAGGACAGCGAGGTAGGTGTTTCAGCAGTTTTGATGATGGAACAGAGGACCACACTCACACTTGAGAATGTCCTTCTCAGTGTGTGCTCAGCGTGGTCTAGACAGCAGAGACAGCAAAATTGTGAATCCCTAGATTTCCATGAATGTATCCTAATATGATATTTTTTGGCAGTCAATTAATCAGTGACATAATTTAGTCGTTTTATTACCCTGACCTTGGGTAGTTCATTTAATGATTTTTTTCTTTAAATGTTGCATTTATGTAAGATAATTTAAAGCTACAATATTTTAAACATAATAAATGTTCATGGACTCTATCTCATGAACAAATATTTTATTTTCTTTTACTTTGCATTATAAGAAATAAAATCTACAGGTAAATTGAGGTCTCTTACCTTTTCTTTTTGTCTCTTTACCCCTAAAGGTGAATATTATTCTGAAGTTGGAGGGTGTCCTTTCCAACTGTGTTTGATAATTTATTTTATATGTATATATCTATAAAATAAAATGTCATATGTAATGTATCAAATCTTATTACCTGATGACTTTTATAACTCAAAATTATGTATTCAATATTGAATATATTGATTCATAGTACCTAAGGTATTCCTTTTAATTACTGAATTCTATGGATTGTCATAATTTGTCTACTCCCCAGAAGCTGTGTGTAGAATTTATCACATCTCCATTTTCATAAGTTCCCTAGTTTTATTGGACTTTAATAATTTGCCATCTTTATAGATATGAAAAGGGCTGGAGCGATAGCACAGCGGTAGGGCATTTGCCTTGTGCGCAACCAGCCAGCTGAGCTGGGTTTGATTCCTCCACCCCTCTAGGAGACCCTGGCAAGCTACAGAAATTCTATCTTATTTTATTTTGTATTTTACTCATAACTAGTCAGGCTACTGTTTTAGGCACTTATTTGCCTTTCAGGTATCAATTGCCTATTATTGCATTGTGAAAGGTTATAAAATTGACCCACAATAATTTCCACATAAGATCATTATCCCTGGGTAGTTCCTACTATACTGACTCCGTGCTTAGACATGGGACCATTTTTTGTGGCCCAAGAAACAAGAAAATGAAAGACTTTGAAAACACAAGAGATTAAAAGGACTTGTACCTGGCACTTGGTTTCTCTTGCTGTTTTTGGGATGAGTGAAACTACCGTGATAAATGAGTAGAGACTACCTGGCTAAATTATCAGAGTCACATTATCCAGTGTCTTCTCTTAGACCAGTTACCAGTTACCAGACCTGAGTGAGTCCATTCATTTGACTGATAGCTTCAGAGTGGGCCTTCCATCTCCTTTGGGCCCAGTCCAGACTGGAGACCGAGCAAGAAGAGGGCTATTGTTTTGTTTGTTAAACATCATTCATACACATTTTGTCCATTTCCCCTCTTTTTGTTTGTTTATACTTTTTATTTATTATTGATAATCTCTTTCTTATCATGACATCTCCTAAGACATTGAGTAAATTTATTAAGTAGACATTATCATTATTATAATCATCATTCTATAAAAGAGGAAACTAGGATTTTATGTTTATTGGTATTTCAAGTATCTTGCAAGTAGCAAAAAAAAAAAAAGAAGAAAGCGAGATTTGGATTTTTCCCTGACTACAGAGTCCAAGGTCCTAAACTATTTTACTACAATATTTCTCTCCCATATGAATTTCAGTGACTCAGACAATTGAAATTCATTCTGATAAGGCACTATGCCACACCTTTTCTCCCTTCCTTTCTTCTTTCTTTCTTTCCTTTTTACCTTCCTTCCTTCCTTCCTTCCTTCCTTCCTTCCTTCCTTCCTTCCTCCCTCCCTCCTTCCCTCCCTTCTTCTTTCTGGTTAATTCTTGGTGGTGAACTGGAACCAGGCCATTGGCTCATGAAAGATAGTATTGACACTTTTTCTTTATCAAATTCTGAGTTTAATGGCATCTTGGCATCATTGAGGTAGCAATATTTCTACCATAAAAAAATAGAAAAAACTGTAAATTAGGGCGTTTTCTTTTTCGTATTCTAGAGAACACCAAATCTATGTTCCAGCACACCAAAATCTGAGATGATTGTCTTCCTATATAATATGTACCTACCTTTAACTTGCTTGATAGGATAAATTTGTAATACGAGTTCACCATTGACATATTTGAAATCCATCTGCACTTCATGCTATAGGCAAATAAGTATATATTAGAAGCTTTAAGTATTAAAGCTTTAAGATTCAAATATTTTTAAGCTGTAAGCTTCAAATATTTAAGTATATATCTGAAGTTCTGAAGCTTTAGTGAAGACATCACTGGAGCTCTAAGGGCTGTGAGAAGAAACCTCTTTGAAGGTTCACTTGCTCTGTTAACCAAGACTGTATTCCTCTAATATCCAGCATTCAAAGGTATTTACCAAGTGCTCAGAACTATCTTAAATCTTTAACTTGCACTTAATGTATCAATCCCCTGAACTGCCCCACAGAATAGGGATTTCATACACAGAAGCTGAGTTATGTTCTACTTGGTATGGTGTATATTTGTTGACTGACCTGGGATAAAGACCCAATTTTCTACCTTTTTACCTTTCTTTATCCAAATGCATTTTGATCCATGAGACATGAGGCTCTATGTCTACCAAAAGATGCCAAAATTAGATTTGAATTTGGTGAATAATAGGATCTGGCAGGCAAGAGAGAGTCATGGAAAGTTTTTGAGTGAGAGAATGGTACTGTTCACACAGAATTTAGAATATTTAGTCCATCTGAAACATAACAGATTGGCTCCAAAAGGAGAAAGGCAAGGGGTAGGAAAAACACTTGTGTTTTATAATCATCATTAAAACCTTACGATATCTGTGGAAATGAAACCATTCCCACGTGGGCTTATATTCCAACTGGGTCAGGCTCTTACCATCTCAGCTCTGTTGCCAAAGTTCTGTTCATGCTATATCCCCGGGACAAATCCAGGACAAATCTCTCTATCAGCTTTATTTCTTTATATGTAAAATTAGTTAAAACATAACTACAGCTTATTATGATGTTGGCACTTTCCCACATAATTCCCCTTAAATACTCATCATCTGATTATAGAGTTTTGATGTAATACTTTCCTCCATATTTATTATTTCTCACCAGTGAGTCTTTAGGTTCCTCTAGGGTAGAAACTACATCTTAAACTTTGGCATGCTCTGCAGCACTATGATCTTCAGAGTTATTCCATAAATGCTTGTGGAATATAACAATACATAAATAACCCTCCTGTTTTTTTCCACTGGCAAGCTCATTGACAATAGGTGCCTAGAGTAATATAATTAGGAAGGTCCAAAGTAAAATTGTGTTAAGGAGCTACTTAAATGCTGTAAAGGAAACGAGAGAAGACAGCCAATTAGTACCTATGAGCACCCATGATTTCTACATAATAGAAGGAGTCATTTATTGAATTTAATTGACTTGGTTTTCTTGCTAGAGGATGTCCCTGGAGTCTTTTATTGCTTCACCCAAAAGGAGGAAGGAAGGGGCCCCTTCAGGTTATGAAGAATTCAGACTGAGAAATCCAAACCCTACTGGAAGATTTGAGAATGTAGCTCAAGAATTACGGGACCTGTGTAAGGGAAATAGCACTGTAACAAGACTAGAATGTATAGACCCCTGATAATAACTGTAATTTTCATCCTTATCATAAACTTGCTAGATACATTTGGGCTTCCCCTTTAAAAGATAAGAAAATATATTTCTGAAAAGATATGTAATTATCCCTGAGTACCTAGCTGGTAAGATGCAGAAAAGGGATTCAAATCCACTTCTGTTGTACTCTAAAAACAACACTTTGTTGTTTATTGAAAAAAAGTACTAGATTGGTAATGTAGATGTGATTTGGGCTACGTATAAGAAAATTTGAAGAAGTTTGTAAAACATGCTACATTTCATACCAGAATTTTAAAACTGCTAGTCAACAAACAAACAAACAAAAAACTGAAACACTGTCAACACAATAGCACAGTATTTTCAGGATAGACTTTACTATTTGAAATTCTTATTTGACCAAGAATTTACCAAGTTGAGGATGGGTGCCTTGGATTCTTGTGACTTTTTCTTTAGTTGTGTTTGTTAGTTACTAAGTCTAATCTAGAAACTCCAATAGCTTTTTTCAAGAGGGGAGAAGGTAGGCAACGCAGAAAGTGTCAGAATACTGAGAACAAAGACATTGTTAGGAATTCAGCTAAGGTAGACATCTAGAGTTGGACTGTGAGCCAACATGCTTCAGCCAAGAAAGTGGACAGTGAGAGACATGCCATTGTGTAGCAAAAATTCTGGAGGCCCTGGCCAATGAACTGTCAGCGGTGTTTAGAAGTATAAACAGGAGCTAATTCCAGAGGAAACTTAAAGTGATAGTAAAAGTGGGTTGAGGGAGAGGTAGAAATCGGTGGCAAACTCGGAAAGTAGGGCTGCAAGCCATAACCCCAAGGCTAATGATTCAAAGCAATGTATCTGGAGGTTGGGGAAGAGAATACAGGTTGCATCCTGGGGAACCAGCTGGGAATAGACAACCGAATCCTTTAGAAGAAAATAATATAATGATTTCAGAAATAAATTTTACAAATTAAAAAATCAATTTGTATTTTAAATGAAAATTTTAATTTAAAATGTTGTCACTATGATTGTATGAATGTTAAGGAAAAAGAAAGGGAATTAGACTCAGTGGAAAGACAGGAATAGAGTTCTCTAGTTGTTTTCTAGAACTTGCCCTGGGCAATAGAGATCCTGTTCCATTCCTTGCAATTTAAGGGGCATCTATATCACAGGCCTCTGTGAGCAGCACACACTCTTTCCCCACAGAATTGTTTCTGTCACTTGAGATCCAGTTGCTGTTATTGGCACTTCATGACCTGCAAGTCTCAATGCTTACTCTCACGGCTAACACCTTTCAGATCACAGGGAAACTTCTCCATGTCTCTTGCTCTACCTATCTTAGGTCTGCTGACAGGTAACTGTTGTCCTTAGGAAGAGTGACCACAGGGGAATAACTAGGTAAGAGAAAAGACAAATTAGCTCCCCAGTACTTTAAGATAGCAGGAATGTAGTAGTCTGCCATCAGAGAGAAAATTTTCCAGTCCTGTGTCACAAATTTGCTAATTTTTTTGGGTGGTGGGGTGGGGATGGGGATTCTCCTTTTCCAATTTGTGGTTCTAGGAGCTATCAGAATTAATATGGAATTAATAAATTACATATTGTCCATGAAATATATCTTGAAATTTTAGAGATTTGTATTACTCATAAACTCGCATTTATCTTGATCTAGACATAATGTGTGGAGCATGGTTTAGTCAACTATATGGGCATTGACTGTTCAGATGGAAAATAATCTTATTTTATAAAATATTAATTGGCTTTAATTAAATTTTTGAAACACTGATTTAAAGACTGAAACCAAATACTAAAAGAATAAAAAATTAAAGTCTATTTTGATGTTAATTGTAATTTATATATGATAATTTAACTTTAATAGACAACCAAATCCTTTAATTTGTAAAATTGTATAATGATTATATAATCTTATAAATAATTTAATGTTTAAATTTAAATAATATAATGATTGAGAAATTAATTTTACAAATTAAAAATTCTATTTGTATTTTAAATGAAAATTTTAATTTAAAATTTTGTCATTATCATTGTATAAATTTTAAGGATAAAAGAGAAAACTGTGAGTTGCCATATTTTTTAGCTTGTCCAATTTATACCTTTAGAGTGTTTAGATGCATACTATGTGAGTTCAGTGGCTTGAACTGTGGCTCTAATGAAACATGTCTAAGCACTAACCCATGGTGCCTAGGAATGGGACCTTACTTGAAAAGGGTCTTTGTAAATAAGTGAAGAATCTTGAAGTAAGACCCACCTGGTTTCCCGAAGGTGAGTCATAAGCCCAATGGCAAGTATCCTTATATGGAGGAGAAGACATAGCTTCAGAGAGAAGGCATGTGAAAAGGTAGAGAGCCCCAAGTCCAGGGATGCCTGGATTCCCCAGAAGTTCTAAGAGGTAAGGAAGAATAATGGTGCTGCCTCCACAAGAGGGTACATGACTCTGTTAACACATGGTAGCAGAGGTTTCTAGGTTTCTTAAAATGAGAGAAAATATATATATATGTATATATATGTATATATGTGTATGTACATATAATATATATATATATTCCTTGACCTACTTTCAAACTCAGTTCTTGTCCAGAGTGAGTGTTTCCAATAATGCTGTAATAATGGACTCTCCTCTATCTTAACCACCCTCCACCCTATCCCCACACCCTTGTACTAATTTCCAACCATGTTTGATCAGTTCTCCTGGCCAATTGCAAACCATAATGTCTAAAATGAGGGAGAGAGAGAGAGAAAGAGAAGAGAGAGAGAGAGAGAGAGAGAGAGAGAGAGAGAGAGAGAGAGAGAGGTGGGGGTGGGTGGGTGGGTGGGAAACTGGGAACTTGGTTTAGTTGGAAAATTACAGTGGTGGATAAATGGGTGTTGGAACATTGTATGACTGAAACCCAATTATGAAGAGCTCTATCTTATGGCGACTCAATAAAATAAAAAAATGAGAGAATATATTCTTACTACTTAAATCCAGACTGTGGTGATTTCTTATGACAACTATAGGAAACTAAGACAGTGGGCCTTCCTACCTTTCTAGTCTTGCTAATATTTGGAGTGGGGCTGGGTGCTAGGTAGTTGTTAGAATCAGTACAAAAGTTCTTATTCTATTTTAGTTCTTATTCGTTATAACAGAGTCTATTAATCAAATTGTATCAAAGATCAGATAAGTCAATCAATATAAAGTAAACATTACAGAGCCACTACCACCATCATTATCACCACCATCACTCTGTCTCATTAATATTTTATAAATATTTGTCTCAGGGACTTCACTAATGCTGTGTTTTCCTTCTGCTGGATATATGCTCACTTTTACTCTAGTTATTCCTACTCAGAGTCTTCTATCAGCTGAAGCCTAACTTCTATAAATTTGCCTCTCCTAGATAGTGTTTCTTAAATTTTTTAAATTTAATTTAATTAATTTAATTAGTTGAATTTAATTAATGATTTACAAAGCTAATGATGGTTGGGTTTTAGGCATACAATACATGGACACCAATCCCAGCACCAGTGTCATCTCCCCTCCATTGGTGTTCTCATGCTCCTCCTGCCTTCCCTCCTCACCTGCTGTGTTGAGAGGCAAAGTTTGATGATTGTAGTTTAGTTCACATTATTTCAGTGTTGTTAAGTCTGTGCTTTGGATATATAGATAGTTGTACCACTCTCCCACATCACTGAGACTCCTGACCCTCGGCTCCCCCATTATTTCCCTTTCTCTTCTTTTTCCTTCCCTCCTTGATTTATTTCTTTCTCTGTACGTCTCTCTATTATCTGGGGTCAAAACTGATCACGTCATCCCCCCCTTTACTACATGACATTATTTCCTCATTCAGTTACTCTATATACCACTGATAAGTGAGATCATCCTATATTTGTCCATCTTCTGGTTTACTTCACTCAAAATATCTTCCAGTTTCAACCAGGTTGCAGCAATTTGCATGATTTCATCTTTCCTTGTAGCCTCATATCATTCCATTGTGTATTTCCTGCAAGTCTGTGAGCTCTGGGAGAGTAGAGATTATGTTGTTTAGGGCACTAATGTGCTGTACTCAGCAAAGGTCCTGGCACATAGTAAACAAAGATAGTTATTGAATAAACGCCTCAATCTAATTTGAGACTATAGGAAGAAAAATCTCAAGGAAGAGATTGCTATTCTGGCAAGAAGATTAATCTGACTTAATTTCTTTACAGGCTTTTTTCGACCTTTCTCACCTTCATCTTATTTGTAAACTGAATTTGGGTTCTGTCAAATTGCCTACAATCTAAGGTCTTTTTGGAGAGAAGGTGTAAGAAATGGGATCCAAGATGCTCAGGGTACAACGGTTTCCATGTTGTGTATGAAATAACTGACTAAAATTTTGGTCCCATTTTGGCCCCTGGGGCATCTGTGTCAGTACCTGGCAGGGTCTCTCCTGGAAAATAGAGCCCATCTGGACTGAAATTAAAAAGCCCTTGTATTTGACTTGCAGGGTGCCTCATACCCATTAGTAGAGCTCTCTGCCAGAAGCCAAAACAAATGAAAGGCATCATCAAGAGTTGGCTGGAGCCCAGAGCTTAGTTTGGACCCTTGGGGTCTTGCCAAGGGACCAGGATGGAGGTAAGCATGATATAAGGTTGGATAGTGCTTATGAGACACAAGATAGACCATCTCTCTGCAGAGCTCTGCACAGTTTCATTTTTGAAATAGGTGCCAGGGATCTCTTTCTTATCTAGTCAGTGATAAAGATTTGCCTTGCCTGCTCTAAGGGACTGTGGACATCAGTCACCTGCTGCAGGACACTACTTAAGAAGTGGGCTGGGAGCCATCACCCTTCTTTTGTTGCTATCAGTCTTGAGTGGACAAAGGCAAGTCAAAATGCTACATGCGTGAAGAAGTAATCAGGGACTGGGCAGCTAGGTTTCAAGGCAGGTTTAAGGATCTAAGCTAAAATGAAATCTATATCTCCACAGTTTGATGCAATAATATTATGTATGCTGCTTGTCTTTGCCAAGAACTGAAGCTCTGTGTCAAACATGCAGATAGGATTTGAGACATTTCCCAGACCTGCCACAATAACCTGTGACTTTGGCCAAGTCCCCTTTTCTTCTTCCTCCTCTAAAATTCATGAATATCTCATCTAATTTTGATAATGTTCTATTACATATTTTTAACCCCCAGGGGGTGGGGACCAACAGAAGAAAAAGCACGTGACACAGAAAAAGTTCTTTACATGAACATGTTGCATATATCAAGTATTATGCTAAGTACACCATCTTGGGGAAACCTCAGCAACATGGAAATAGAAACTCAAAGACATGCCATTGTCCAGTCTATAAAGAATACAACAGGAACTTAGAATCATTCTTTCTGGCTCCTAAGGTCATGTGTATAGATTTGTCACTCTACTCTGCCTATAAGTATAAAAATGTCGATGTATATATAAGTATAACTTAAAATGCTAGTTAATATTTCTGTTAATATATCTATATAAAAAATCCCTTGACTGACTCCTTTGGGTTTCTAGGGTCTGCTCCACACTATTATCTTGAGAAGCAGGAATTACAGCATTCATATTGAGCCACTATTGTGTACAATTTTCTTATACTCTAAACACCAACAGGGATTGGTAATTTCCTTCCTGGCTCTTCAAGTTTCTATAGTCATCTATACAATACGAATTTCCCTGTTTTCTAAATCCTGGGATCTTGAATCATTGGATAGAAATGAAGATGGTTCTCTTTTCTGAAACAGGTTTCCAATCTGTTGTGAAGGGTAGAGATTTGACCTGTTCCATTTCCTTTATTCCAAGTCTGGCCTGGTTTCTCTCCTAAGCACTACTGTGGTGAAGAGATAAACGAAAGATTCACCATCAGTCTAGGTCCACAAAGGGAAGGAGGAAGTAAGATGGGTTTGGTACCAGCACATAAATTTAAAGGTAAAATGGATCATCAGACCAGAGCAACAGGGCAGGGTTATAGCTAACTGTTTGGAGACAGAAATGAGCTGTTGGAGAATGAGTTAGGAGTCTTGATTGTACACAAGTAACTGGCTTTGCCCAAATGTTTGTAACAAGTCTGAGTATCATGGACAGTTGTTATTTTCCCCTTAACATCACTCTCCCTTCTTGTGGAAATGGGACCTTGATTTGATTGGAAAGAATTCTTCTGTCTCTTAAATCCCAGAGATTCTGGCAAAGAAAATGACCCCAGAAGAGAGCCCATGACATAAGTCAAATCAGCCAGATGGGGACATTTTGTTCTCTACCCTAATCTCTTTAGACATAAGACAGTGCAGCAGGCTCTCTGAGACAGTAAATTGTTGTGATGTGTGATATGGAAAGGATTGGCGATCATGTAAATAGTTTAGACTTGAAGTCAACCCAGAAGCAGCAAAGTTGCAAGAAAATTCAGCATATTATTTAATTTCTGAATTATGACCTATCCTGGGTGTTTCAGTGATACTCAAGATACATCACGATACTCCTTTCCCTCCTCCTCAAAGGATCTGCTCAGCTCTTCCTCTTCCTCCTCTTCCTCATCACCTGCAGGACTGGCCCTGCCCTGGGAGCCACCAGCTCCATGGTCTCTGGATGGGACTCCCTTTTGCTCGCTGTAGCCTGGGGTGGGGGGGGGCGGTGAAAACACAGGCTGAGGCTCCCATCCAGCTCCAGTCACAGAAGGCTGTTGGCTGCTCTGTACACGTCGTTCTGGGCTGCCTTGACTGTCTTATAACCATGCTTCTTTGCCCAGGCTTCACAGATGTCCCAGGCACACCAGGGGTGTTCGCCTGAGGGGTCCTTTGGACTCTGGAGGCCAGGTAGCCCATGGCAGTGCATGACTTCTGGATCTGGGCGATGGGATAGATCCCCATCAGAACCTGCAACTGCCTGGGCAGAAAGGAGGGAAATATGAGTCCAGGGCAGTCACACAGTTTCACGGGGGGGGGGGGGGGTGTCAGGAAGTAGATCTGAAAGTACTGAGTGTGGTAGAGTATTCTGGAGACACTCATGAGCTTCTATCCCAGTAGCCCATTGATGAGCGAGGACTTCCCCACATTAGGGAAACCCGCACAGCCAGTCACCACTCCATCCTTGTAGCACTCCCGAGTAGGGCCAGTTGGCTGTATTGCTGAGTTAGTCTGCTGCTCCACCAGCACCATGGACCCACCCTCCTCCTCGTCCTCCTCGTCCTCGTCCTCGTCCTCGTCCTCCTCCTCTTCCTCTTCCTCCTCCCGAGAACCATTACCCCAGGTGTCTCCCGTGACATCCCTGGCAATCTTCTCCTGCCAGTTGCTCAAGTCCACCTTCCCTGCAGTGATGACTTGACAGGCTCTCAGCAACTGCTCTGGCCCCAGGGCCTGAGTCCATCCTCTCCCTCGCTGGTGACTCTTCTTCAAGATACTGCCCAGTGTCCTGCGTAGAACAAGGATCCTGTGGGAAAGAGGTGAGAAAGACAATGTACAGCTGAGGATAGGGATGGTGGAAATAATGTTTCCAGGCAACCATGAGAGCTAGGGGAGCCAGGTCAACCTTGTTCAGGACCAGCACCAGGGCCAGTCCAAGCTACCAGTCCAAGCTCTCCAGTCACATAGTCATAAAGTGCTGGTGGGAAATTCACAACTGGATGCCAGATGTCAGTGATAAGCAGGACAATGTCAGACACCTCAAACACCTGCCACAGCAGCCTTCATGTTTCTAGACTGTGCTGAAATTAGCTGAGTTTCTCAGAGGAGTAAGCCCCATGAATCTTCCCAAGATACTCGTGGAAGCTCCATTCTTCCTGGTTCATTTGTTGCTCCTTGGACATCTCATAGTTCCAAGGAGGACAATGAGGACATCTCATAGTTCCAGTACTGAGCCGAGCTGGTCACTGTCACTGTCACTGTCCAGCTCCAGCAGGTCCAAGCTAACAGGCCGGAGCACTTGTTCACAGGGAGCTCTCTTTCTTCTCTCACATCCTCCCAACTATCTCACTCAAAAGGCAGCCAGTAGCGATTTGGGTCATAGCCTCACAGGCCCAGCCCCAGGGCAGGTTCCTGGTTGATCCTGCGGATGTGATGGGTCTTTCACCTGTGTCAATGATGTTTAAGATTTTTTGTAAATTTTGACTGAACTAGAACTGACTGATGCACTGACCTTAAGCCACTAGTTTACTTCCTGTTCCCATGGACCAAGTAACTGAAATGAGTGAGGTAGGTTCATATGGAATGAAAATATATTTTCGGTGAATTGTGATAGGTATTCACTTTAAGGGGAAAGTCTTATCTCATTACTTTTTCCCAAATTACTTTAACCTTTGATTCCCTTGATAATATCTCTTATAAAGGTTAACACTGTTCAGACATCCTGCATCTTCGTGTCTATCGTGGTGTCATTAAATGACATCCTGCATGACATTTTACATTAAGAAGCTTAATATATTTTCTTTTCATTGGGATATAGGTATAGGTAGAATTGGGATTTTTTATTTCCCTAAGAGTTTGATATGCCTGCAATCCCTTACTTCTACTGACCTTGTGGGAAGAGAGTCAGTCATGACCCACTCTGAGTAATATCACTCTTGGAGTCCTCATTCCAGTGAAAATTCTAAATTTATACTCTTTCTTTTATTTGTTTCAAGGCAACACCTGGCTGTGCTGGAGTGTTATTGCTAGCTCTATCACTGTACTGGTTCCTGCAGTGTGCAGGGGACCATGTGGTGAGAGGGATTAAATCTGGGCCCTGGGCATTCAAAGCCTGTGCTCAACCCACTGAACTCTCTTTGGCCTTCTAAATTTACGTATTTGAAAAATCAGACATCACTGTATGAGAACACATCTCGCCAAAACTCACTTTTTGTATTTTCCAATTGTGGAATACAAAAAGATTTGTGTATGGGGGGGGGGTTGAGCTTGGAGAGAATTGCAAAAGACGTGGCAATGTAGAGAGTGTTTGGGGGTACAGACTTTTAAGAATGTTTACTCACAGACGCTGGACTTGGCTTGGTGTCTGATATGGCCCCAGTGCATGGAGGTGTAGTATAAAGTACGCAAATTCTATAGATTTAGACACACTTTTTTTTTTAAATCAGTAAGGGCCACAAACTGGCCCCATCATTGACATATTACTGGGAGCCTATTACAGATGTAGGAGCTCAGGTTTTATCCCAGATCTACTATATTGGAGTCCCCAGGTGATTTATATGCAGTGTAATGTTGAGAAGCTCTGATCATACAGGCTGACTCCAGTACTTCACTCAATTCAACATTTAATGAATACCCACTGTGTTTCAGGCATTGTGAAATGAAGATGAATAATGGATAGTCTTTTCTAAAGGGCTGCCCACAGTTTATTTACTTCTTAATTCTTTCTCTAGTCTCTCTTCAACTCTTTGCTTTCTGATTTTTTGCCCATCTCTTTATGGAAAAACTTCCTTTGAAGTCCACTAATGACATGCTTGTTGTGAAATTCAACTTTCTATAGAATTAGATGTGTTTTAGCAACAGTTACTATTTAAATGCTCTTTTCTCCTGGTCTATGCTGACAAGATGTCTTCTTTGTTTTCCCCTTTGTTTTTGTCTCATTTACCAGCTTGTCCCCTTTCTTGCCCAAGTACTCCTCACCTTGATTCTTTTCTTCTTGCCAGATTACTTCATCTAGTTCAACAACATGAATTGCTTTTATTATAAATGAGTCCTTGACCTGGAAGAATCTCAGAACTCTTGCTATTAAAAGAATACCCTGGGTATTTCTATCATATTGGCTTTTTTTTGGGGGGGGCTACAATCAATTGCTTCCAGTAGGGAATTAAATTTGCACAATGTCCCTGAAATGAAGATAGTAGGTTTTTTTTGTGAGAATTGCTGTTATAATAAATGATCATAACCTTGGTAGCCTGAGTGTTATAGCTGTATAGATCAGAAATCCAGTATATGTTTCACTAAGATCAAGGCATCCAAAATGCTGTGGTCTTTTCTGGAGGTTCTAGGGTAGAATCTGTCACCTCACCTTTTCCAGATTCTAGAATCAATCTTCATTAGTTGGCTCATGACACATCTTATTATTATTATTATTATTGAATCATCGTGATATACAGTTACAAAGCTTTTGTGATTGAGTTTCAGTCATACAATGATCGAACACCCATCCTTCCACCAGTGTAAATTTTCCACCATTATGTTCCCAGTTTCCATCCTGCAATCCCCACCCAGCTCACCCCCACCCTCTGCCTCTATGACAGACAATTTCCTTCTTACTCTCTCTCTCTACTATTGGGTATTATGGTTTGCAATACAGATACTGAGAGTCCATAATGCTTGGTTCTTTATCTACTTTCAGCACGCATCTTACACCCCAAACGATCCCTCCAACTATCATTGACTTAGTGATCCCTTCTCTATCCCAGCTCATGAGACAGGCTTCCAACTGTGGAGCAATCTTCCTGGCCCTTGTCTACTGTCCTTGGGTGTTTGTCTCATTTTATGTTATTTTATATTCCACAAATGAGTGCAATCATTCTCTGTCTGTCCCTCTCTTTCTGACTGATTTCACTTAGCATGATACTATCCCTGTCCATCCACTCATATGCAAATTTCATGAATCCATCTATTAACAGCTGCATAGTATTCCATTGACATAACACATCTACCTTTCAAACCACTAAGATAGGTATGATTAGCTTGCACTCCCTGCCCACAGTGTGAGATAAGTATGATTAGCTTGTCCTAATGCTGTCATTTCTATAGTTTTCTGCAACCTGAAAAGGAGCTGTACATTTTTTATCTTGCTTTGGGGGACACCCCTGCCTGTGCTAAGGGATTACTTTTTACTCTGTGCTCAGGAATCACTCCTGACCATGCTCAGGGTCCCAGATGTGCCCAGGGCGAAATCAGGGATAACCACATGCAAGACAAACTTTTTAAGATACTATCTTTCTGACCCCATCTCTATACTTTTAAGAACTTGTGTGATTGAGTGGTTGGGACTCACCTGGATAATCCAAGTCAATTTCCTATCTCATTATTGTTAGCATCAATTACATTGCACAGTCCCTTTGTTATGTAATGTGACATATTCATAGAACCCAGGATTTATGTCATTTGGGGTGATTAATTTTTGACCCTATCACACTGTGAGTGAGAAAAGATGAGATTTCTAAGGAAAGGAGTAATGACTTATTCCCTGCATCACATAGGGTGGCACCAAAATGAGTTTACTAGGTACCTTAGCTTCTCAGTAGAGACAGTGGGCAGGGAGTGCAAAGAAGGAATGGGATGAGGCTGGCATGAAAAAGATGTTGAACTCAGGCCATTGTTCTATGCACCAAGAGCTCCTATATGCATCCCAGTTACGTGGAAGGGCAGCAACTCAGCTACTCAAGTTAAAAGTGGGGCCCACTGTCATTAGAATTAAATGAAGTTGAGTTTTTTTTAAATGGACCTCATTGTCCTCCTCTTGCTATTCTTTCCCTGTTTCCTCTGTGTCTGTGAATGAGATCACTGTTTAACTTGCTTTAAGGAATAAACTTGAATCATCTTGATTTTCTCTTCCCTCATTTGTACAATGCCTGATGGACTTTTGCCAAGTCTGTCTGTGTTTCTTAATTATAGTCTGATGCCCAGAGTCAGAGCAGCCCTTTATGACCTGCCTAAGATTAAGTTTCAGACCAACTTCTTGGTCTCTTTCACTATCTGGAAAATTAGTTTCCCAGTCTGATGTCTGCAGTATTCCACAGATTTCCTTATATCCAGCTTTAAATACCTCAAAAACTTCCCACTACCTTATGAATCAAATCCAAATGGGGCATTCTTTACAAAGACAGTTTAGCAACAACCTTCATATATTGCCTTGTTTTTATTTTGGGGAGGTTACCCCTGGCTGTACTCCAGGATTGGTGCATGGAGATCACTCCAGGAGGGTGTTAGGTTACCTTGTGATCTTGTGGTGTTGAGAATCCAACTTATAACCTTAGACAGGCAAGGCAAATGCTCCACCACTGAGCCACATCCTCAGCCATTTTGTCATATTTTATTATCTTTCATACTATGCTTTATATGCCAATCTACTGAACTATTACTCTTCTTTATCCATGACCTTCTACTTTTTGATACTTGAACAAATATTACTCCATCTTATTGTCACTCCTGATACCATCAGACTAATCTCAGTTAATTTTAGGTAGACTTGACTTCACTGTCTTTCCAGACTTGCTCAGTTTTCTGCATACATTATTTTTAAAGCATTAAATGTTTCTCCTTGTACAGTTTTACCTGCATGTATTCCAGTCTCCCTCTCAAGATCAGTCAGGGACTTGTTGGTAGAGACCATTTTTTGTCACGATAGAATTTAATCCATGTATTTTAATTACCAACAAAGATTTATTTGGGGCATATGGCTATGTTTAGTTCTTCACTATGACACACCATACTTTGGGAAAGAAACCCATCTATTCACCTATGTACTCCCTTTGCTTTGCACAGTGCTTGGCATACTCCAGATGTTCATGTTGAATAAATGAATGTTATTTCTTTAATAAACTTGGATATCTACAACATGAAGTCCTTAGCTACACACCCAGTAGAGAAAAGCACTTGCATAACACTTCCAACCATGGAAATTTACTTTTCTTGGCCATGTTTTCTTTTTTTCCCCATGTTTCTAGTTATGCCAAAGAAGATGAGGCCACTTGTCTACAGGAAAGGCTGAAGGGTATAAGTACTTTGGGGTCTATTTATAGCTTAGAGATGATGTAAGTTCTTTCAGGAGAAGCTAATAATGGTTTCTCAGTAATTAGGCTCAAAGAGAATCTGGAATTAATCCACTATACAACCTTCAGCTTTCTGTTTGTATGCATTTAACTTTTATTGTCTTTTTTTCCCTACTTAGTTGATCAATATTATCTCATGTGTGCCAAGTCCCATTTAATGCCAAGATGAGATAAGAAGGGAATCAGAGGCTTCTGTCCTGGTAGAGTCAAAGTTATTGTGTGCAAGTAGTAATTATGCTGAATCATCATCAGGATTAACATTACATGAATAATAAACTTCACTATTGGGTTCAAAGGAGCTTAGATTATGTTATGAAGGCAACCAAGAGCCTCTGGAGAGTTTTTAACAGTATTATGTCATGATTAAATCAGATGACTGCTGTGGGAAGCTTTGGAATGAAGTGGCATGGTCAGGAATTTTACAGCAGGTGAGGGAGCCAGGTAAATCCAGAAGGGAAAAATTATGGGAGTAAAGACCCAGGTAAGATAAGTTAAAAGAGGATGTTAGGAGATTAGCTTAATTCTTTTATGTAGTTTATAAAGTCTCTGCCTAGATAACTCAGAAACTATTTGGGTACATCTATAGATCAACAGCATAAATTTTTCAGATTTAAAGGTATATTGAAAGGATTTTTCCAGATGAAGACACTGAGATCCTTACTCAGAGAAGCAAGAAGTTGTGGCACTATGGCATAGACCTTATGTGCTGCGCCGTCCAGCATAGCATCTTCTTGCTTTAGACCCAGATTACCTGGAGTTAGCCTCATGGAGATGATGCACAAATACATGTTCAAGTTTAGGGCTCTAAAAATCTATTTATCCAAGGGGTGTATGCCAACTTCTCTTCTTTGGGGGCATTGATTATAGAATAAATAAAGAATCTTATAAATAATTTGTAATCGGCTTAGGTCCTCTGATTGGTAGCCTATCTGGTGAAAGTGATGACCATTCCTGGCTCTTTGGAAATTATATAATGTTCTAATTATTCATGCAAACAGTGCTGTCCTCTGCTCTGTTCCAAAAACACTGGTGCTGGCTCAGAGAGAACTTGCCAGTTATCTCGTTGACACAGAAAGACATTTAAACATTTCTAGACATTTAGACCAAAGGCCTGGTCAGTGAACAAATTAAAGTTGAGAGGCCTAGAGAAAGTATCAGGGAATCACAAACATTTCAGACCATGGGAGATGCCATGGCCACCACCCACTTTGAGATTAAATTGTCTTTTCTTTTGCAACCCCTGAAATTTCTGAGACACATAGTGTCTATAAGCTAGACAAGACCTGAGAAAAAAATGACCCCAAATTTTAATATTTCAATTTTAATTAAAAATACCCATGACTTTCACATGAAAACTATAGTCACACCTTTTGTCATAAATATGGTAATTAGATTCTCTATTTTATGCCATCTCTCTTGAATTTAGCAGCATAATTTTCCGAGGCTTTAAAATTTTTTGGTATTCTTTAGCTATTATTTATTTTAAGTGAAGATTTTGAAGTATAAATTACAAAATATGTCAGGATAGACATAATAATAGTGCTTATCATTTTTTGCAAAGTGAACATTCATCCTCACATAACCATCTCTAAGACAAAGATGTATATTAAGGTACCTCGAAAGTTTTGTGACTCTCACAGTTATTTATTGATTTATGTTTTCTTGTCTGTTGAAATTCATAGAAGTAGAATTACTGTCACACACATATTTGGCTTTAGTAGATGTTTGCAAACATTTCTGTTAAGGGATTTTATTAATTCGCAAACCATTAGTGATTTGTGAGAATTTCAATTGCTTCACATCCTTGCTAATAATTGTTTCAGTTGTTGATATGTAGTAGAGGCTAATTGTGATTTTAATTAGCCTTTTCTTGTCCACTACTAATGTTGGTGTTTGTTGGGTTCTTGATACTGACCATACTGTTTCATCATCATGAACAACTTTGTAAAACGTTTTGTTTAAATAAAATGGGGGTGGGGACACTAAGCAATACACTTAAACAGTATGGTCAGTATCAAGAACCCAACAAACACCAACATTAGTAGTGGATAAGAAACACTGTCACTTAGTGCCCCCACCCCCATTTTATTTAAACAAAACGTTTTACAAAGTTGTTCATGATGATTTGTTTCAGGCATTCAATTTTCCAATACCAATCTCACCATCACTGTCACCTTCCCTCCACCATTTTCTCTATTTTATCAATCACCCCTCAAGCCTGCCCCCATAGCACAGTAATTTATTTTATATTGCTTGTTACCACTAAATGGCTAATAGGATGATCAAAAAATATTTCAGTGAAAAAATTGTAAAAACTGTTGTATCTCACACTGGGGACATTAAGTTCTGATCTGAGGCTTACCGAACTTTTGTTGCAGGTTAAACCTTCTGGGTTAATGCCTTTGTTAGTCAAGATTAGTTAGCTTCTATACTACATTCCCATTCAATCTGGTCTGCTACTGCGGGATGCCAGCACTGTAGAGTTTGTAGCCATGTTTGTGACAACTTGTTCCAGAAAATCCAGAATACTTAACTATACATTCCAGCTAAAGGCATGGTGACAGCTGTTGGGGTGTGAATGTGGCTTCTGAGACTTTGGTATGGTGGAAAACTAGCTGGTGCCCCTCTTGAGATTGCCCAGAAAAATCTCAGCTGGGACCTCAGTGTAAGAGAAATTTTTGCAACTAGTTGATCTCTTTCGAGATTCATTTATGACTCTCTGGACCAAGGCTGCATAGATGAGCTTACATGGTGGTGGTAGATGAACGTGGGATTTCTTAGTTTTTGATGGGTATAAGTTCTAAGTTATAAATATGTGTATATATTTCAGATATTAGAGGAATGATATAGCTATATATAAACAAAATATGTGATGTAGTGTTGGATATTAACTCAAAGTGTTTTAGACTTCATCATAAATTGCCCACTTTCCTCCCTGCCAGAAAAGCTTACAGTGCTCATAGGAGTATCCCTAATCCCCCAAGTTTATCTTATTTTTTTATGTTAGGGTCACACCCAGTGATGCACAGGGGTTACTTTTGGCTTTGCACTCAGGAATTACTTCTGACGGTGCTCAGGGGACCATATGGGATGCTCAGAATCAAACTCGGGTTGGCCACATGCAAGGCAAATGCCCTACCTGCTGTACTATCACTCCAGCCCCCCAAGTTTATCTTTAACCTTTCCTTTGTGTTAGCTACTAGATTCCCCAAGTCAGTCTTGGTTACTTATAAGGTCAACCTTCTAGTGACTCTGAACTTTATATTTGTAGTGTATTACTTGCTTTTTTTAATTTTCCTTATAACATTTTCATGTTTTACTATAGAGCAATGTTCTTTGCTTAAACACACAAAGACTGTTAATGCTGTGCTCATAATATTTGGGAGTTGATTGACTCTGAAATACATCTACTTCTGGGCATCCATCATGATTATCTGACTCAGGCTTTGGTTGTTACAGTTCTTAACAGCCCCCAAAGGGGGGGTCCTGCTGTGGAACTTGAATGGACCCGGGGCAAGTGGCAAAGCTACCCACAATGGGCCAGTCTAGAAAGCATAAAAGCATGATCTTGATGAAATCTGTTTTTTTTTAAAATTTTTGTTAGTGAAACACCATGAGGTAGAGATGTAGACTTACAAATTTTTGTGCTTGGGTTTCAGTTAAATGATTGAACACCCATCCCTCCACCAGTGCCCATTCTCCACCACCACGGATCCCTGTATCCCTCCCACCCACCACCATCTCCCCCTTCCCCCCTCCCTCTGTGGCAGGGCATTCCCTTTTGTTCTCTCTCTCCTTTTGGGTGCTGTGGTTTGCAAAAGAGGCATTGAGTGGCAATCATGTCCGGTCTATAGTCTACTCTCAGCACGCATTTCCCATCCTGGGAGGATTCTCCCAACACCCTTTATTTGGTGCTCCCTTTGCTATCTGAGCTGCCTTTTCCCCTAGCGTGTACGGCTGGCCTCCAAGCCATGGAGTAAACCTCCTGATACTTATCTCGGCTATTCTTGGGTGTTAGTCTCCTATTTTGCTACTTTATGTTCCCCAGATGAATGCAATCTTTCTATGTCTGTCCCTCTTTTTCTGACTCATTTTGCTTAGCATGATACTTTCCATGTAGTAACACTTTTGATGAAATCTGTTTTGACTTAAGAGAGTGTACCACATGGGGAAAGACAAACTGAATCAACCTGAGGACTTAGTCTGGGATTTACGGTAAAGGTCTTGCTTGCAGTCAGAGCCCAGAGAACTATGTTTTTGGAATCTATATCTCTTACTGTGCTTATCCAAATAACTGCAAGTACTAATAAGAAGTAAACTTAATATATACTCGTAGCAAGAGAAAGAGAAAAGCAACACAATGCTTGTTGCCCCTAGGTGAATCTATCTGTATAGTGCCTGGGAGACAGAGGTGTTTTCTTGAGTTAATTCCCCCAAGAGAATTCCCTCCATCAAAAAGCTTTACTTCTATAAATGATCGATCATACCTACATGCAGTCCTATGCCTAGAATCCCCTCATTTGTTCTATAAGTATGCTAATAGCTCTGCATTTAACAGGCCATTTTTACCACCTGTCCTTGAATTCTCTCCCCACCCCCCGCCCTTTTTCTCTCTGTTCCTCTCTGGGGAGGCCTGAGGAGGCAGTTCTCGACCACCAAACACGTCACGCACTTGAACTCAATAGAAGTGTACATATCAGACAAAATATCAAGAATATATCTTCTCCTATTCCATAGCTTTTATATTTCCATACCAAAAATGTTTATTTAGATATGTAAAAAAATTAAATTTTAATAAAGTCCTATTTATCAGTCTTTTTCTTTATAGGTAGCACACTTGACATCCTTTTCTTTGTTTTTTAGTCACACCCAAATATACTCAGTATTCAGGGATCAAACTGTCCTAGCACTTGTTCAGGGGTCACTCCTGGTATCTTTAGAGGCTCATATGCAGTGTCGGGAATTATAGTGGAGTTTACTGTTTCCAAGGTCAGTACCTATCCACTCTACTATCTCTATGGCCCCTTTGTGTCTTGTTTTGGATGCATTTGCCTGCTTGAAGTTTATGAATATAGTTTCCAATGTAATCTCTCAACTTTAGATCCACCAATGGGTTGAACTTGGGTTGTTATACATAAGTACATGGTGTAAATTAGGAGCAAGGTTCTCCCCCCCCCCCCCCCCCGTTTTCTATTCATATTTTACTAACCTGGGAATATTTCTCTCTTTTTGGAGGTGGGGGACACTTCATAGTTCTTGACATTATTGCTAATTCTGTGTTCGGGGGTCTATGTGTTTTTGGAGATGAAACCTGGGCTTCCTAAATTTGCAAAAAATGCACTCAGCCTGGGGCTGCAGAGATAGTACAGTGAGTAGGATGTTTGCCTTGCATGCAACTGATCAGATTCAATCCTTAGCATCCTTTTTGACCCCTGGAGTCCACCAGGATTTATTCCTGAGCCCAGAGCCTGAAGAACCCCCTGGGCACTGCCAGAATTGGCCTCTAAACAAACCATTCTCCCATGAGCTCAACCTGTTGAGCAAGTTCTCTGGCCCTAACCTGGAGATATTTTTTCCATTTTATTGAATTACTGTGAGATTCACAGTTACAAAGCTGTTCATGGCTGGATTTCAGTCATAAATGTTCCAATACCTCTGCCATCTTGGAGATTTTAATTTTAAAAGTCCACTATTTCCCCTCACAGGAACCATTGTGACACCTTTGTCTTTAATTGTATAAATGTGAATGAATGCGTTTCTAGATTTCTATTTTGTGCTGTTGATCTTTTTATGTATACTGGTACTATTCCATACAATCTTAAATATGCTAACTTTATTTAAATCTTGGAAGTAATTCAATGTTTTTTCTTGACTATTTCTGGGTCTTTGAAATTTCACATAAAATTGCATATTCAGAGTGTTTATTTTCACAAAAAATGGAGCTTAATATTACTTTTATATTAAACCAATCTCAGTTATATTTCTCAACTCAGTGTTCCCTATGCTTAATCCACATATTATCCTTTTGAATTCTCTTTGTTTCTTTTCACTTTACCTATTCTTATATAAGTTCACTTTTCTATTGTATTGGAACTTGCCTTAGCATTTCTTATTAATGTGGCATCCTGAGGACAAATTTACTCAATTTCTGCCTTTGTTGGGTGTCTTAATTTTGTTTCATTTTTGAAAGTGATATTTGTTGGACATATAATTCTGGGTTGGAATTTATCTTCTTTCATCACTTTTAAATGTCACTTCAAAGTCTTTGTCTTCCATAATTTGCTTTAAAAATAATCTTCATATTTTGGGGTGTCATTTTTCTCTGATTTCTTTGTCAGATTCATTTTAACTTGTATATATACCAAATTTTCTTTTATGTATTGATGCACTTTAAAGTATATTGAACCTGTTTGAGTCTTATAACATTCTTAAATTAGTAATTTGATTTCTTTGCGTGCATTTGATATATTTTCTTCTTACATATTTTCATTTGGTATAATTTCTTCTTTGCTTTATGGAGATAATGTCAATTATGTAGTAGTGTAGCACTGTTCTCCCCGCTGTTCATTGATTTGCTCGAGCAGGCACCAGTAATGTCTCCATTGTGAGACTTGTTGTTACTGTTTTTTGCATATTAAATACATCACGGGTAGCTTGCCAATCTCTGCCATATGGGCAGGATACTCTTGGTAACTTGCCAGGCTCTTCAAGAGGGACAGAGGACTCGAACTGGGGTCTGCTGCATCAAGGCAAAAACCATATATGCTGTGCTATTGTGCCAACCAATCTCAATTATAAACATGAAAAATGTTTTATGTTTGTTTCTTATCTCTCAAATACACATTTGTTTGTTTAACATTCCTATATATATAGCATGATCATGATAATGTGTAAAGTTGTTGTTTCTTTACCAACATCAAAGTGCCAAGGACCCTCCATCACATTCCTTATGTTTTTCTCTCTGTTGTAGTTTATCCTGATAAAAAGGTCATTCTCCTGCTAATTGTCCTGCTATTCATAGGTCATTAAGCTTTTCTTCTGCTGTGTCTAGTCTGTTCTTAAAGTCATACATTTAGGTTTTAATTTCAGTCATTGTATTGCTTGCCCCTAAAACTCCTATTTGATTCTTTTTCATATATTTTGGTAAAATTCTTTCATTTATGACTATTTTATTGAGCAGGTTAACAACAATCATTTTAAAATAAGAATTTGATACCATAAAGTGTTCATTGATAGGGTTCCCCCCTGCCTTGATTTTGATAACCATTCTAAATCTTTTCATGACTGGTTATATTTTTTATATGCACAAAATTACATGAACACATTGCATTTTCTCTACAAATAAAAATTGTATAAATTCTCTTTGATGTTATTTTCTTTCTCAGAGGATTCACTTTTCTTTTGCCCAATGGTTAAGCTAAGGGCAGATCACCTCTAGGTGATGATGGATAAAAATATTTCAAAATTTGGTTCCATGCTTTGTAAGGTTAATCTATTCACCTTTGCCTTTAATCCCAAAGAGAAACATTTTAGAATTCTCAATGAAAAAATAGACATTATCAGAACTTCTTCACTTTGGTGATCCTAAGTGTTGACATAAACTAGCACTAGTAAATAAATCAGCATTTTTCACCTTTCCTCAGCCCCTGAACTCTCTTCTCTGATGATGGATAGTTAATTTGCATCCACAGGAAACATAACTACTAACAAAGCTATCTTCAGACAGAGAAATTGCACCCCCACATCCACACTGTAGGGTGTAGACCATTACCATATCATTCTATTCCCACTCCATCATATACCTCTCTCTCTCTCAAATACTTTATGCATAACTGAGGAAACCCACTTAATTTAGCCTCTCCTTGTGAGCATTAGTGTTTTTATGAAATCACACAGTTCTGTCTCCTAGATACACAGTGAATTGGATCCACCATGGGGAGCCTGTTGTCCTTAAGGCTCTGTATTCTTAGGGGATGCACTTGGGATCACAGCAAACACAGTTGTCGTCTGTGTTTATACCATTATACCATTCTGCATATCCCTAGTTATAACAGTCACTGTCAAAAATTAAATCTTCTCCAGGCATCCACATCTTTTGCAATCTCATCTCTGAGCAATTTGTACATCTCCTAGTTATATTTTGCAGCTCTCCTCTCCCTAAATTGCTTGCTCTGTGCCTTCTGGAATGCTCTCTTCAATTACACTTACCTGACTCCTCCTGTTTTCTCATACTATCTCTTGCACTTAGGGAACTAAGTATCTTCTCAGACATTGAGAAACAGGAGCAAGTCATTCTTGATGTACATTCTTATGATATGAATTTCTGTCCCACAGAATTCACTCAATAAAATAATTTTTTCTACACCCCTAAGTTATGGGTGCTTTTTATACAGCAGTGGGTAATCAGAACAGATTCCACCCAATCCCTGGGTATATAAGGCAGTTTTATTCCAAGACTCCCACATTTGTGCATTATCCCCAAATTTTCATTTGAGCCACAGATTCAAATAGCCAACTGCTTCCTCAACATCTGCACTCCAAGCTCTATTAGATACCTAAAGTTAATATTGAATACCTTGAGTCTCTGACCCCTAAATCTTCTCTACACACCAAGTCTACTTAGTACAGCAAATGGCAGAATTTCTACTTCTTATTTTATTCCCACATCTAGTTCATTTGTATGGTCTGAAGAATCTGCCCACCTATCTTCATCTTTCTGAATATTGAGTCACTTCCTGAATTTAGATACCTCATGATGTCCGCCCATGGTTCTGAAAACATCTCTGATGTCTATGCATGGAATTCAATTTTTTAACCTCTCACTGCTTATTAAGTGATTATTCTAAGATCAAGTCTTATACTCATTACCCAACATAAAACACATTGGCTCTTCCTCAGTATTCAGTAAGATACAGTTAAAATTGTCAGTCACCTCATGATCTTGACATTACAAATCAGACACCAGCCTCCCTCTCTATCTGACATTATATAAGCTATACAGAAGTATCAGTTTCCATGAACATACTGTCCTTTTGCCTAACATTGTGCCCATGTTGATGTAGTTCCATTGACCTAGGATTTCTCTGCCACCTCCTCCTGCCATGAGCATTGAAAACATTATTTTCTCAGACTGTTCGCAGGGTCTTTTTGTTGTGTACTCCTCCAGCCTCTGTTACATGAAATAGCTAGAAGTTATTCACTTGTTTCAGTGTGACTTGCATGTTCACATCCCAAAACATTCAGAAGGCAGGGAGGGAAAAACCAGTGTAATATGTCCTTTGTTATCCTAATTTCAATTTTTGTTTCCTTCTGTTTTATCTATATGCCTATTTAATATTTATCTGGGTATATATGTACAATGCATGTGCATGTACATGCACACAGTAAATAAGCATATGCATGTATATATACACACAAGTGCATATATACTAGCATACACGTGTATATAGATGTATGTGCATACATAAAGTAAAGTAAAGTAAAGTAAAGTAAAGTAAAGTAAAGTAAAGGCCCTCCCGTTGATCATCGATTTGCTCGAGCTGGCCCAGTAACGTCTCCATTGGAGACTTTGTTGTTACTGTGTCTGGCATATCGAATACTCTCGGTAGCTTGCTGGGCTCTCCGAGAGAGGCGGAGGAATCGAACTCGGGTCGGCCATTCTAAGATGAAGTCTTATACTCATTACCCAACATAAAACACATTGGCTCTTCCTCAGTATTGATTGATTACTATTGATTCCTCCATTCCCCTTGGAGAGCCCGGCAAACTACTGAGAGTATCCCGCATGGCAGAGCCTGGCAAGCTACGCATGACACATTCAATATGCCAAAAAACAGTAACAAGTCTCACAATGGAGACGTTACTGGTGCCTGCTCAAGCAAATTGATGAACAACAATTGAGGACAGTACTATATATGTATTTATATATAAATATATTGCAAAAATTCATAATTACACATTTTTTAATTTCATGAAGGTTTGCACTTTGCTTTTTAATTTAACATATTAAATAGTATTAATAAAAATTATTAAAAAATTAAGCCCTCAGAAACAAATAACCCATAGTAGTAAATGATTAAGTAAATTTATGATCTCCATTACAATGTCATTAAAATTACAATAATCGTATTCTTGAGTCAAAGGGTGAAGTATTATCAAGTTTTTATTCCCAAATTGATCAGTAGATTCAGCATATTCCTAATCAAAATGTCCATAGAGCTTTTAATCGAAATAGCTATGCTGATTCTCAGCTTCATGTTGAAGGGTAGAGGACTATAAGTAATCCTAAACACTTTAAGAAAGCACAGTTGGAGGTTTGTCACTTCCTTATTTTAAAACTGGCTATAGAACTATAGAAATCAAGACAGTGATGGATTGACGTAAGAACAGATATGAAGAACAATGAGACATAAAAAAGTCAAGAAAGAATCCCACACAGTTAGTTGACTATCCTCAAAAGTGCCAAGGTAATTAAATGAAAAAATGTTCATTTAAAGTAATGCTTGTGAAAATGAATATATATATATATACATATATGTATAAAGAACAATGACTTGTCAGGCTTAATTTGTACAACAAATAAATAATAATTCAGATGCATTAGAGTCCTAAATTTATAAAACTTTTTGGAGAAAATATTCAGAACCTGGGGTTACGTTTGGTACAAAAAGCATGAATCATAGAATTTAATTGAACTCTATCAAAATTAATAACTTGCTTTCTTTGAAACTTGATGTTAGAAAAATCAATAGACAAGCCCAGGAGAAAATATTTGTACAATTGATGTTTAATATCTGATAAAATGCTTATATCTAGAATAGAGAAAGAATTCCTAGCATTCAACAATAAGACAAATGGTCTGATCTAAGAATGTGCAAAACATTTGAATGGATATTTCAGCAAAGAGCACATGCTGAACATAATTAGTAACTTCAAATTAAGTGTGAAATATAAATAACTAAAGCAAATGAACTGGCAAAAAATCAATAAAACTAACTCCCAGACTCCGTGAAAATTATGGTGGCAACCAGAGGGGAAGAGGAAGTGTGTGGGAGAAGTGGATAAAGGACTCATTTGGCTGGCGGGACGGCGCTGAAAGTATAGTAGTAGGTATGATGAGTTCTGTACAGATACAGTGTTAGTCAACGCCCCTTTAAATTATATTATGCAAACCAGTGTCAAGTCAATGCAAATAAAAAGCCAAATCAAAATAAATAAAAACACAATGTGGCTATTAGAATAGCTAAAATGGAAATGTTGGTGAAGATACGAAGGAAATAGAGTTTTCATTCGTTGCTGCAAGGGTTGTGAAATGGTACATTCACTTTGGAAGCAGTTTCTCGTAAAAGGATGCAAACACATCATGACCCAGCAATCCCGCTTTTAGGTATTTATTCAAAAGAAGTGAATTCAGACATATTTTCATAGGAAGACTTTTGTAATAGCTTTCTCTCTGTAATTTCTGATTGTCTATAGCCTGGTGAGTGGACACTGGGGTGTCCATATAATGGAATTATACTCGGCTGCAAGAAGCAACAAATTATGGACACACACAACAGTATGGATGAATCTCAAAACCATTATGCTGAAAGAAGCCAGATACAAAAAAGCATAAAGTGTGAGATCCAATCTGTAAAAAGTTATAGAAAAAGCAAAGCCATAGTGACAGAAAAATTAGAGGCTGCTGGGGGCTGGAGGAGTTCAGGGAGGTATGTACAAAGGGGTGTGAGAGATGTTCGGAAGTGATGAAAATGCTCTGTATTGTGATTGCAACTGCATGTACTGTTAAAATTGATTATGTTTTATACCTACCACTGTTGAATTTATGGGCCATAAAATATATCTTAATAATGCCCATAAAGATTTTGAAGTTCAGTACAATCTATGGTTACAAATGTGAGTTAGTAACATGGAAATTGTAGATTTCCATGCTCGCCTTGCTTCCGCTTTGTGATTTGCCTGTGCACATTAGTTTTACCTTTTTATGTCCAACTATCGGTTTGCATGGCTATCTTCTGCTGACTGTGGCTTCTTCAAGTCTGGAGCTTTTTCAATTTATCTTTGTATTCCCCCAAGATAGAGTCAGGGCCTAACACAGAGTATGTGCTCTGTAAATGTTCCATCTATTCAATCAAAAAATATTTATTGCAACAAATGTTTAAAGATCACCAGCTCAATAATCACTTGAGAAATCTGACCTACATTGCTGCTCACGTCTTTGAGTCAAGTGGGAGTCTGTTTTTTGCAGATTCTGTTCTTTTCTTGATGGGAAGCTGAAAGAATAAAAAAAATGTATTTTATTTTCAAAAACGTACATGGTGCCTATTATAAAGACTTTATAAATATTAATTTCTCAGAAAAAAAGCCTTAGAGGATAGAGAATATAATCATGATTTTTATTTTGCCACAAAGGTGACTGAGGTTCTGCTATACATGTTGAGTAAGTGAAGATGGGATTTGGGTCCAATTTCAAGGTCGGACCGTAACCCACTACCCTTGGTGTGGACCCATGGAGAAGCTTGTCCTAGAGGACCCCTAAGAAAGCAAGCGAGCTTTAGAGATTTCTCTTGGTTATCACATTTTGCACTTCTCATAACTGCTCTTTCTGCCTTGGTCTTTGCCCCACTCCTCTCTCCTAAGAGATGTTCTCAGGCTCTGTTTGTTGAATGCTGAATCAATCACATTTATAGATGCAGTTATGGGTAGATCATGGAGAGCAACATGGACCTTCTGAGAACAGTGCTGGGGCTGATCCTTAGCTTGCCTTTGTCCCTCGGAGAGGAGCCAAAGACAAGCTTTCTGGAAGGATGCTTGAAAGTTATTGTGCAGACTCTGGGCAGATTCTTCAGGTGGACAGAGCAGCATCCTTTTCCCTCTGCCAGCCAAGTTCTGGTGCTGGCTGGGACTGCTGAGTGGGACTGTCATGCTAAGAGCTAGAAGGAGCAGTCAGTCTGAAGGAGAGTGTTGCTGAACGGAAGCTTTCACATGAATGAAAAAGGAAGCCCCCCTCTGTTCTCTCCTCACAAGCATTTGTTCCTCAGCTCCCCCATTCCCGGTTCTTGTGTGTTGGGGAGTGAGTTCGTATGGGCAGAAGGCTGCAAGTGCAGTGTCCTGTCTCATGTATAATAATGGAGCAGGCAGATTTGAGAACGCCCAGTGCGGATTAGTCACAAGTAAACGTATGATTATCAGCATCCCAGCACCAGGGAATTCCTCCCGTTTAGCGAAGTGAAGAGTCACCAACAAATGCTAAAAGGGGATTGTGTATTCTGAGTTGTGGGAGTGCTGATTTAAAAAATAAATTTTTTTCTAGAAAAGGATTATAGAAATGTAAAACAAAAATATTTCGACTTGAAAAATACTTTGTAATTATATGTCATAAAATAATTAGGTCATGGCAAATTAGCACAAATGTTTACAGCAAAATTGCCATGTAAAACATTATCGGTAATATTATGCTAATTGCTGCAGAAGCAAAAGCTGATTATGTTTCGGCAGGATTAAAATTTGCCACGTTTGCGTTTCTTGCCAGCATCACTGGCTCTCCGTGAGGGGACCCAGCCTGTGATTCCAAGGGGAGTTCAAATGCCAGTCTTTGAAGCGCTGATCCAGAAAAGGGATTTACTGAGGGCTGAGCTATGATGATCATCAGTAAGAGGGAGTTCCTGAAAGTGTTCTGACATGCCCCAGGAAGGCACCAGGTCAAACTCTTTTGGAAGTGCAGAGTGTGCTCTGAAGAGCAGAAAAGAGATGAGCTAAGGTTGGGAAGGGCATCCAAATCAATTAAAATGCAGGTGCTTCTGTGGCAGCATGTCTGGGGGCCTGTGCTCTCACTAGAGAATGGTGGACTGCTGGTCCATGGGGGTTGCATTTTGAACAGAAAGAAATAAGAATAAATTGTCTCTGGGCTTCAAAGTCAAAAGTCTTCAGGGTCAGGAGGCAGTGGTGAGAAGTGATGGGACTCAGATAATTTGGGCAGCAGAATTCTTTACCTTGAATCCCTTTCATAGGCAGGGTACATGAAAGGGATCCAGGGAAATGGAAAGTAGAAAACAGAAGGGAGAGAGGAGGAAGGGGGAGGAGAGGTAAGTGGCAGATGGTAGGAACGGGCAGCTGGGGAGGTCAGGGATGCACTACTAGATGAGACTAGAAATCAAGTCAATCCTGAGCAAAGCGAAGTTTGGGCAGTGGAAGCAACGTGTCCAAGGCCCGCAGATGGCCTGACAGCACCCAACTTTCCCTGCTTCTCTAATGTTGAGGGCAAGGTGCCCTGGACTTCACTTGTGCTGGGGCCAGTCACTCACTTGAGAGCACTGCCATCTGTTCAAAGTGCTCTGCCAGGCTTCTGGCTACCTGTAATTGTCCCCAGAGGCATGTCCACAAGGCCCCTGCTGCTTTAGTGGGACCCTCACACCAAAGGAAAGAGGTTGACCTGATCTTGCTGCTTTGGCTCATTGAAGGGTCTTTTGTGTCTCTGGGCCTAGTTTTTCACCTGTGAAATACAATATTAATTTTAAGGGCA
Source organism: Sorex fumeus (assembly GCF_029834395.1). NCBI lineage: Eukaryota > Metazoa > Chordata > Mammalia > Eulipotyphla > Soricidae > Sorex > Sorex fumeus. The sequence continues at coordinate 65,532,278 of NW_026606101.1, read as the reverse complement.
ACAAATCCGAGGAGAATCCTCTTTCTTATGCGCAGACGTTGTCCCTGATTGCAGTCTCAGCTACACTCCCTTGCTGTTCATGTGCAGCTTCGCAGAGCTTCACTTTCTGGGATACAGAGCATGGGCTCAGACCTCCTTTAGGGTTACAGTCTTGCTTCTACCTCAATCTCTGGGATCCTAGGTGGTAATGTCTCTCTACCTTATCCATTCTCCCAGGCATCACTGAACTGCGCGTCTAACTCACAAGGAGCTCACCATGTCTGTGCTAGTCTAGGGCCCTATCTTTACAGGGAAGGCCTCATTTCATCCTCACAGCCTGTGGCTCTTTCCTTTCCACTGTTCAGATGAGGAAACTGAAGCTGGGAGAGAGGTCAAGCAATTGTTTCAGCAACACAAAGAGAGCCAGAGCTGAATCCAGGGCCCCTAGCTCTAGATCAGCATTTATCTCTGGGAAATATCATTATTCCTGCTACCTGGTGTGTGCACCCAGGGGACTCAGCAACCAAGGAAGCCCAGATTCATCCTTAGGAGTCCTCTGCATGTGGTACTGTGTCTGACACAAGATATTTGCCACTTTCATATGAAAGTTATTCTGATGTTGGGCTGATTCCTCCTCTCAAATGGCTCCTGGCATCTTGCAAAGGGAAAAAAGCCTTTGTGTGCAAAGATGTCTATCTTACTAAATCAGTCCACTGCTCAGGGAGTCCAGAGGATGAAGGGCATAGAGGGTTGGGCTCCTGCCTACTCTCTGTCCTTCATTCTTGGATTTGGAGCATAAGATTCACAAAATACAATTCAAATTTTTATATTATTTCCTTCTGCTTAGAATCATAACCCTCTTGATTGTTATTCTTTTTTATTATTTATTGTGTGCCCTGGGGAATTTTCATTTTAACCAAGACACCGGTTCAGTTGCAAAGTTGCAAAGAATGATTTGCAAGGAGATCAGTGTTGGGAGCTTATTAAAACATGTATTTAGGGGATGCTTTGGAAATAGGAAAGGAAAATCTCTCAGTAGAGGAAATACTTTCAGCAGTTGGGAGGAAATCATGGAATGTGAGGGAGGAAAAATAGAGATGGTAAGTAGACAGGGAAAGCCTATTTGAGAAATAAAATGAATAGAATAATAAGAGGTAAATGGAGCAAATAAATGTGAATTTGTGAAGAAGAAAACAAACAAAAATTCTCAGAAACAAAATAGGATCAATTTTGCATCCATTTGAAGCAGAAGAAGATTGTCCCTGCATGCTTGCCATCTACAGGCTCCCAGGCGGGTTTGGGCCATTAGCCAGATTATTGGAATGTTTGCTCTGGAGCAATGGGAAATTCACACCACCCTGAGAAATATCTTAGTCCTCTCTGAGAAGTGCTGGGATCAATCAGGACACCTCAGGGACCCCAGGGAGCCTGTTCCCCACTCCAGAGCAGAGGTTGGGTGTACCTCTGTGCCCTGGCAGTTTGGCTCTTATTTTATTTTGGTTGTTGTTTATTTCTTTGGTTTGGGGTCCATCCCTGGAAATATATACAGAGCTCACTTCTCACTCTGCACTCAGGGTTCTCTCCTGGAAGGCTTGGAGGACCATATTGGTGCTGGGATTGAACACTGGTCAACAGTGTGCAAGGAAAGTGCTTTAACCCACTGTACTATCTCTCCATCCCCTGGTTTGACTAAGTATGTGGATTTTTCAGAGACCACTCCTGTCCTTCTCAAGGACCCCCAAATTCAGCATATGCCTTATCAGAGACTCTCTTCAGTCAAGAGGGCAAGATTTTTCACTCTCAAATGTTCCCAGTCCCATGTGTAAGAGGGGGCCCAGAGCTCCTCACTGACGAGTGATGGGATCTATTCTAGTATAAGTACAACCCAGCCTAGGCACGTCTGCAAATGTTTCCCACATGGTTTCAAGAGGTGACCTTAGCAGAGGTGTTTCCACACAGGGAGCATGGTGGTCTTCTTAAAAGCAGGGGTTCACTGCTGACACAGACTATAGTCAGTCCCATGACAGTCAGGATAATTTTTTTTCTTGAGACCACCTTTTCTGAAGTGAGAAGGGAGAAGTTCTTGAATTCTTGAGTTTCTATGTAGAAATAAATTCTGCAGTGAAGAATCTTGGGAATTTAAGTTGCTCATTCCTACTATGGCTTTTTAAGAGAGATGCTGCAGAGTCGTTTCCTGCCTGTTCTCTCTAGAGGTTGCTGTTTTCAGCAGTTACTACGTTCAGAGTCTCAGATAATCACTTCTCTGGCCCATGAGTAAATCACGCATGCTCACATGCATGCATATGCACACACGCATAGCAACACACACACAGACACACATTCTGGGGGGTGTCTTGTTTACTCAACTGAAAACAGACTGAGCTTCACTTCTGAGCTTTATTCACTCATGTCAGCAAGAGTGTGTTCTGTCTCTGAATTCATGCCTTTGTGTGTGTGTGCTGGCTCAGAGGCAAAAATAAATGGGCATGTAGGTACTTCTTGGCAATCAATGATATAAGGACAATCTTTCCTCCAAAATTCACATTCTAATAACCAGAAGATATGTTAGTTTCAGCATGGCAAAGGGCTTTGAAAAGGTTATTAAATGAAGGATCTTGAGAATGGGGATGGTGTCCTGGATTATTTAAATAGACCCAATGTAGTTAGCAAGGCCACCAAAAGATGAATTAGGAGACTCAGAGTGAGAGAAGAGCTGACATGAAAGCAGCAGCCAGAGTGGTGTAAGGCCGCAAGGCAAGGAATAGGAATGACCCCTGCAGGCTGAAAGGGGCAGAAACGAATGTGCTCTGCAAGCCTCTGCAAGGTGTGCAGCCTTACTGGCACCTTCCCTTTTCTCTAGTAAAACCCACTTTGCAGTTTTGAACTACTGAACCGTAGGGTCATACATTCATATTGCTTCATGCAGCCCAGTTTGTGGGATTCGTTTATAGCTGCAGTATCAACCAGCACAGATACAATGTGCGCCATACTGATGTGAGGGGCGCAGGGAAACATACCCCTGTGTTGAAGTCAGCAGTTTTGTGACATGTGTGCCCGGCCAGGCCTCTAAACAGTAGGAGGAAGTTAGAAATAGGTGGGGCTCATGTGTCATATGTTGTGAGGTTCAAAGAATTACAAAAAGCCTAAGTATCAGACTGTATATCTGTGGTTGAAAGTTAGTGAGGTTTCTAGTTTAAACTGAGTTTAGTTGAAGCATTCTTGGGTAAATAATAATGGTGTCTGAACCCAGACAGTGAGCAGGTTGCCTGTATAGGAGGGACAGGAAAGGAACGAGCAGGGTCATGAACCTGCTGGAGGAAGTGGCCGAGGCTGGCAGGTTGGGCCAATGGCAATGGAACTTCTTCAGACCTTTGGTTTTCTACTTCTGTCTGCTGCTTAATGACTTGATTCACCCAGAGAGCCTGACAAAAGTACAGATTTTGGAGGTCTGTCCTGGAATGTCTGAGGTGCTCAACAGCAAATAATTTTGATGCAGAAAGTTTTGCTGCAACAGGTATAGTTAGTATCTTGTGCCTCTTAGTCCTTGGACCGGTCTCTGGCTCCCATTTCAATTCTACCTTCAATTATCACTCATCTCAACCTGTACTTGTCTTGGGGTTGGTCGGCTGGTTACAGTCACTGAGGAAAGAACCAATCAGTGCTTCATTCCTTGTACATAGTTTCACTCCTTATCAGTCAGTTGACCAGGTCAGGTCATTGAATAGTTGCGCTCAGAGTATGTGGACAATTCTGCTTCTACAAGTATATCAAACTATGTCAACAGAGAACCTCAATTGTCTTTGTTCTTTCTATTTCTTCCATCATTTTAAATTGGACCCTAGACATTAGGGAGCTCAACAATTTTTTCTCCACCAGACAGGGTTTACTGGGATTCCTGCACCAGCCTTTCACTTTTACTATCCTGGTAAAATTTTATTACTCTGATTTGAAAAAAATGCATTTTCATTTTCTCACTGCCTATTATGTATCCATACATCTATCCATCAAACCATCTATCCATCCATCTATCCATTCATCCATCCATCATCTATCTAACTACTATATACCTATTTACCTGACTAAAAGGTCCCACTCTTTAAGCCCAGGAAAGAATTGTTCACTAATTAAGACACCTGACAGTGCTAAAATTCCTGATTCATTAGTTCTGAACAATACTTAATTGACCTGGAGCAAGTTTCTAAGTACCTCTGATCACAGTTTCTCCATGATGGAGTGGGGAAGAACAAGAGTACCTAGCACATCGTGTTTTTGTCAAGATAAATGAGTTCATTTATGTAAAATTCTTAGAACAGCTTGTGACAAGTCATGAGAACTCAATAAATGTTAGATGTTATTGTTTGGCTGCCCATTGAAGAGATATTTCTATGAGGAAAGGAGAATTTTAAAGGTAGCCAAGTTTGATTGACCCTTTGTTCTAAAACCACTCTCACCAGTTTGCCTCTTGCCTCTTCAAACAATGGTGAAAGTAATTTCAAACTCAGTCCGCCTTTCTGGCCCTGCATCCTTTTTTTTTCACAGTTGAGCAAACAAGCAGGAATAAGCTCCAAAGGTACAGAGTGGAGGGCGGGAGGGGCCAGGCTGCCTGAGCTCAGAGAACTGAGAGGCAGTGGAGGGTGGCCCTGTGAATCTAATCGGCACACCATCTGTTTGCTGATTTTCCCCTCTGGCCCCCTCTTTCAGGAGCAAGACACTGAGCAGGCGGAATTGAGGGCCCGGCAGACAGGTGGCCCCGGCCCTTCATGCCAGAGTTTTCAATTACGATGCCAGTCAATGGGAGAGAGAGGAGGGCGAAAATGAAAATGGAATATTTGGTTAGCGCTCTGACAAGCCATGAATCAAAACCAAGTGAAATTGCTCTGGGGTTCCCGGGCCTGACAGCCTCCACCCTCCATTCTGCTCGCCCCTCGGCAGTGTAATTCCCAGTGCATCCAGCGTTGCAGGCCTCGTGTGCCACACAGCTGGGCCTTTCTGCTGCCCATCCTCCCAGCTGCACACCTAGTGGAGTATGGAAAGTGCCTCGAGGGTAGGACAGAGGACTGGGGCAGCAGGAGGGGCTGTCAGCATCACAGAGCCGGCATGCCTGCCCCTTCTTTCCTTGGCTCATTCATGGATTTGCTGCCAAAAGACCATTCTCTCTTGCTGGAGGTGATCTGACAGTTACTGGAGGTGTCCGTGTTTTCGGGGGCAAAGCCAGGGGTACTCAAGTCAGCAGAAAGGAAGGGGGGATGCAAAAAGGAGTCTTTCCCATTAGGAACCAAAGGCTTCTCTTTGCCTAGGCCCAGTAGCTGTGGCTTAATGTCCATTAAGGTGAAAAAGGATTCCCATTACGGAGTCTATACAAAGGGGTTGCTGGGTGGATGGAGCAGATTGAAGGATGATTTCTGGAAAGCAGGGGACTACATATGTTAAAGCAAATTCACCCCCCTTCTAAGTTCTATATCCAGAGGGTGGAGAGAAGGTTTCTTCACCCTATATTCCTTTCACTCATCTCTTCTTCTGGTAAGCATCTGGGGATTCTGGCATTATGGCATTCTCTGACTTGCAGGACCATCACGATCAGAGGAAGCTCAGTGCATGGGATGGCACAAAGGAGGTCAGCCCTGGGTTTGGGCATGTCCTATGGATAAAATTTCTGACATCTGGGCTCCTTCATGATCTATGACTTGTAGGGAGATACCATTCAGGCTGATGCTCAGGGTTGTGCAGGTTGTTGACTTCCCCGGAGCAAAGCATGGGAGAGGGCCAAGATCCATTCATTTACCACTTAATCACCGCATGCTATGATAAGGCTGGGTCTGTCCAGAAGACTGGGTGCCCTTGTGTTCCCAATAAGGCTTCACATAGACAGAGGAAGTTGGGAGACAGGTGACAGAGGAATCAGGATTTTTTGTAGCTCTGGAGCAGAGCAATCAGGAGCTTTTCAGGAGCTTGTAGCTGCAGAACAAGAACAAGGCAGGACCAGGTCCAGTGATGCCAGAACATAGCCAACAGCAGCTGATACCAAGAGGAAAATGTACAGTAGAGTTAGATTGCTTCCAACAGGCCAATCAAGATCCAAGGTGCCAAAAGGGGATGGAAGAAAGGGTAAAGCCAAAGGTGTACTATGGAGCCTGGCTTATGATTTATCTTTCTAGAAGGTCCCTGGCCAAAGTCATAAGGTCCTGATGGCTTTTTAAAGTTTCCTCTTGGCTTCCAAGATTTGTTTCTGTCCCAGAAACAACCTGCATTGGAAGTTGGATGGCATAAGTCATGAAAACCTGTGAAGCTCATTTCATGTTAATGAATATTGGAGGTTGAGGCAAAATCAGGGAGTGTCATTTCTTGGTGGCTTGTTTTGGCTCAGGATAGACTAACTATCAAAAAACTTATTTTATGTGCTACTAAGCCCTCTACCACTGAAAGTGGTCTACTCCCCATCAGGGACCCTGTCAAAGAGATTCCTTATGCTGGGTGAAAAGGTTAGCAGGAAGCCTATAAGGTCTCTCTCAGGCCCATATACTGAGTCTGTGGAACTTTAGCTGACTTTTATCCTTGTCAAAGAGGATTGATTAGGGAGGAAGTTAGATAGCATGATTTTTAAGATCTTAGCTGTATTTACTTTTCTCCCTATTTTTTGGCCTGCTCCCTTGCCTCCAGTGTAAATCTGTTGCAACAGTACTTGAATATAAATTGCCCCAGCCAGGAACTAGAAGGAACCAGCCATAACGTACACAGGCCCTGCCTCTTTGTCTTGAGCATTTCACTGCAATGACACAGATGCTATTTTCGCAGATAGGGACATAAGCCACTGGAATATAGGAGAGCGGAGGCCTCAGTGCAAGGCCTTGTCCACCACTTCTGCAGGCTACACAGTGGGGAAGGATCTGGCATTGGTCCTACAGACCTGTTGGCAAAGGCATTGCTGCAGGATGCTTCTATAAGTGCAACATCTCTTTCCACTCCTGAGGCTTGATTTTGACATTTCTTTGGAGAATCATACATTGAGGTTCTTTATCATGCATCGAAAACCTGGAAAGTGTATGTGCTGTATCCCACTGGCTGCAATGATTGGATCAGGGGTGAATGTGTGTTAAAAACCAAGCCAATGAGACGCAAATCCAAGATTATGTATGGAAGTATAGAACCACAGAAGCTCTAGCTTGCTTAGTATCAGCCATTAGCATGGAAGAATGTGAGCATCCAAGAGCCACTGTTAAGAGAACTTAAGTATACAGCTAAAAGAGTTAGAAGATAGTACAGTGGTTAAGGCTCCTATAGTGTGTTTGATCCCTGGCACCACATGACCTCCTGTGGGCGTGGTGTGACCCTAAATGTTCCCTGAGCACTTCTTGAGTCACTGAGGTGGTACCTGGCACCATTGAATTTGTTAAACACTGTGTCTTAGGACTCTAGCACAGAACAACTTCTCTTAGTGCTCAGAAAGACACAAGCCTGACTGTCTTAGTTTCTCTAGGATGGCCCCCAAATAAGACAAACATGAATGCAGCTAACACAGGACTCAGAAGGTAGGTCTTGGAAAGAGATCAAAGCTTTGTCTCCAGCTTGTCCTGAATCAGGAATGTTCTTGGACTTTTTGGTGACCCAAACTAGTAAAATTCTTACCTAAATTTTTTGAAATGGTTTGAGTGAGATTTCCATTTTGTCATCTTAACTTCACCTGAATAGATGAAAAATGTTCCTGAAGAAGCTTAATTTCTAAGGTGGCATCAAATTGAGAGCAGCATGGGAATTGGGGATCCCTTGAGGTTTTGAAGGACTCACCTGGGGCACCCTGCTTCCTTGACTGCCATGATTTAGACTGAGTGGAAACCCCATCCCCTGCAGCTATTTGTCTCTTGGCCTCATGAAGTTAGTAACCAAAAGGATCTCCAAGATTGGGGTGTTTTGACTGGATTTAATATGTGCTCTGAAGCATGGTGTCTCTGAGGAATGATACAGAGTAAAAGGTCTGTATGCACTGAGCTTGGGAATTGGGCCCTTCTGTGGGAGATGCACTCTATGAATGTTAACAGCTCTGAGAACTCCAATAGGAAATGAAACCTCTTAACTTGGCGTGGTCATCATTTATCAAACTTATTTTACATTATAGCTCCATTTTTTTTCTATCACTAGAACATGCTTGGGGAAAGACTGAACTGTGTTTCCACATTTCACAGTTGGTAATGCCTCCCATCATGAAATATTGGGCTGTGAGACATGATCTAGTAGCTGAGAAATCATTGTTTTCCTTCCCAAGCTCGAGTTTAGCTGTATACCCCAGGCAATTTCCCACAGGTGTCTTTTTTCATGAGATATTAAAAATCCCCTGGGAAAAGTAATAGGACCTGAAAACACTTCATCTTGCTTTCAATGTTATTATCCAGAGCTGTGAAGGAGTGATTCTGACTGGATTCCCCCAGTCTTGACCGTGAATACTTCACAACAATGGTGGCAAAGACCTCCGAGAATTGGGAATTCAGAGGCCAGACTAAGCCTTCACCAAGGGTCTTGAACTCCTCAGTTTGGGATCAACAGACACTACCAAGGCTTACCCTGGAAGAGAACTATACACCACACCCTCAGAGAACAAATAGGAAGGAGAAGAGAGAACAAGGATGAAAAAGTTGGAGGGCATGTGCCAAGATGTCTGTGTTTTTCCTATGACACAACATGAATAACCCCCTAGGACTTGCTAGAGAGATTTGAAGAAAGTCTGGTAGACAAGTGAGAGCTAGAATTTGGGTACTGTGATGAGATGATCCCTGAAGGAAGTGATGACAGCTGTAAATGGGCAATCCAAAGCATTTGATTCCAAAGGCTGCTTCTTCTCTGTCAAGGTTTAGACTTTAGAAGAGAAAGTCTGACCTTTGAGCATGGCCGTGAATTTCCCTGGAGTACCTTTGCCAAGTGAGCTTCAGGTCATTTCACTGTCCTTTTACCCCTACTCACATGTCTAACACTGTCCTACTAAGTTGAAGCTTCATTCCTTTGCTGATAGAAGCAGGCTCCTGAAACATCTCTCTTATAAACTCTGGGAACTGATAAGATGGTAATCTGATGATTGGTAGAAAAGTCTATTGGGCTCTAGCTAAAAACATTGATTTGAAACCAGCCGGCCTCTGGCTCATGCCATTGCCCATCTTCCTACAGCACTGGGGAACCACACAGCCTGATGGTCTATCTTTGCTTCACCTTCTCCAAGGAGTTGCCATTCCTGCTCCTTCACCTGGCCCTCTCCTGATTCTCCATTTAGGCATACTCAGCATCATCTCTTAGGTTCTCCTTGATTCTACTGGTGGACACTTTCTAAGAGAAACCAGAATCCCTTCACCAATCATTTTGTAAATCTAGCCAGGGGTGGACACTCCTGGTCAACAGATAGCCCTCTGTGGTCAGTTCCTTTAAAGATTGTCCCAAATGCAAAACCCCCTCTTGCAAAGGCCAGGTCCTGTGGTGTGGTCCCATTCAATGACTGGTCAGTGTAGGAGAATAAGGATCTGGATACCAGGAAAACTCTAATGATGTCTAGCAACAGTTTATAAGGCCTTTATGGTTTGGGTTGAGGCTATTTCTGGGCCTGTGTCATGACTCAGGTTCTCCCTTTGCCTAACCCTCTTTTGTCTCTTCTGTTTCAGAGATTTCAATCCATTTACACTCTGTGCTAAATCCCACTATTGACTCTCCTTCTGAGTCTGCTTCCCAAGAAGTTCAGTTTGCAGTGTCCCAAGCTGGATCTAGTAGCCTGCAGAGTACTTTGGCTTCCTGTCTACTTTGGACCCTGTCTCCTACCTTAATCATGACCTGGTAGCCCAGATTCTCTGCTTTACTTTTCTCAAGTGCTCAGGAGCTAGAGGCCAGAGATATATTATAGCAGGCAGGATGCTTGCCTTGAATGCAGCCAAGCTGGGTTCAATTCTCGGCACTGCATATGGCCCCCTCAGCCCTTCCAGGAGAGAGCATGGAGCCAGGAGTGCACCTTGAGCACTTTCAAGTGTGACCCCCAAAACAAAAACAATGAAAACAAATGCTCAGTACCTAACACGGTGCCTGAGCTTCTGAGGTGCTTGCTCAAAAGGGAAGCTTGAATATGAAGGAAAGTGCTCATTCCGAGGATATGAGCATTCAGTAGGAAGAATCAAGAGGTGTCTATTTTTGTACTTTCTTGGAACTAGATTCCTCTTTGAGGCAGTTCTGTGGGCAGCTTTTTGGTCAGGTTATTAGCTAGTGCGATGATTTGATAAATCACTGCAGGAAACTAAGTGTGTTGGAAGCTGTCGCTTCCTTCTGGGACCATACAGTTGATTTTGTTTGGGGTCCCAAACCAGCTCCCCAGAACACAAGGAAGAGGAGCCCCACAGCAGAGGAAGGTGGGTACAATCTATGCCATATCCCAGGCAGCTCAAGTCAATGGCTGGTGGTAGGAAGGAGTGGAAGGGGCACTTGCAGGCTAGCCCTCACCCCAGTTGTTGAATCATCTCCTGTGGAGGTTTGCTGGGGAACCACTTGGTTCAACTATTTTACTTCCAATTCAGGGTATCCTTAGGAGCCCTGAATATCTTCCCCAGTAAAAATCTTCCCCAGTTCCATTCCCAAGAATACAGAACTAGAATGTAGTTCCTCCTCATACTCCTTCCCATCTCAGGACATGGATTCTTAAGGATGCCTTTCTAACTTAGGAGCATTTGGATATTTTTGCTTTATTGCTCTCAAGCTGTGCTGCTTCCAAGCACCGATAAGCAATGAGGAGTCGCAGCAGAGATCAAATATGCATCAAAGGTTATATTTGCACAACTGGACCCTCCCTTTCAGCTTGGAACCCAGCCTGGACAGAATACTTCAGAAATAATGTCCTAATCAAATGTAAAATTGGCAAAATTCAGCAATAAGGCAAATCCATTATATTATCCTTCCTACATTTTCATTCAGTTACAGTTTATTAATATTTTCCTTGACTCTAAAAACATTGATCAAACTGACATAACTGTGGTACCCCATATATATCGATTGAACCTAAGAGCTAAAACATAATAAAAATAGAAATAGTAAACAAAGTCATATCACCCCGGTTCTGTTCTAAATGCTCTGCCCATGTTTGCTGTTTAATTCTCACCATGACCCCATGAGATCGTTAACATTCTTATTTTGCCAGACGAAAGAACAGATGCTTGAGAAGTCCTTGCTGCCCCACAACTGGTAAATGACAGAGATGGGGGCAACTCAGCTCTCACGCTTCAGGCTTCTGTTTTTCATTTGGCTGTGATTACTGTGGGTTAGCACAACAACGAGGAGAGATTTTTTCTTTTTTATTATTTTTTAATTTTTAGTGAATCACTCTGAGATAGACCCTGACAAAGCTGTTCATGATTAGGTTTTAGTCATGCAGTGTTCCAACTCCCATCCCTCCACCAGTGTACATTTCCTAGCACCAGTGTTCTCAATTTCTATCCCATCAACCCCTGCCCTCCACTCCCCAGCCTGCCTCTATGGCAGGCACTTTCTCTCTGTCTGTCTATCTGTCTGTCTGTCTGTCTGTCTGTCTGTCTGTCTGTCTCGCCCTCTCTCCCCTTCCCCACTTTTAGGCATCATGGGGAAGATGATGATACTAAAAGGTTGTCGTGTATATCCCTTTTCTACTTCTAACCAGTATGAAAATAACAGTTGGAAATGATCATGCTAGATGAGGACTGAGTATTGAAAGTATGGTTTTCTTTTTGAACCACACCCATCAATGCTCAGTGCTTGCTCCTGGCTCTGTGCCCAGGAATCACACTCCTCAAGATGCTGGGAGTCAAACCTAGGCTAGTTGCACCTAATGGACTATCTCTACAGCCCCAAACACAATAGCTAAATGAAGAAAACTGTTCTTGTCTACCACGTTGGATTTTAGGGAGGTTGAAGGGCTTAGGGAAAGGCCAGACACTTCCTCCAAATACCACATGGAGTATTTACAGCAAAGGAGGACTACAGGTATCCAAACTTGACAGATAGAGTCATTGTTTTAGCATTTTAATTTCTTTTAGCAATGAAATTCTATATTTTCCTCAAACAATATATTAAAAAGCCCTGATTTATAAGACAGATAAGATTTGTTTGATTGGAATGAATAGGTTTTGTAAGTTCAAGGGTATAATATTTACTTATTGCAAACCAGATAGTAAGAAAATCAGACTTTTAAGATTAATACAGCCTTTGAAATTAGCTTTGGGGGATAATATTTGCAGCCTTAGTTTAGTCTCAACATTTCATTTACATCTACATTCTGTTAGGGTCCCTAATATTGGAAAAAATCCTTATTCACACAGTTATTAGGTACACATATTAATTCCTGAAAGCTTGCCTTGTGATCTCAGCCTATAACTGAAAGCAACTGATTCAGAGGTTTGAAAAGGAAGCTTCAAGATATTTTTGTTTCAAAGGTGAATTACTCCCTGTGACTGAGAATTGCTTGCATTTCTTAATTAGTAGCATACAAGCTAGAGGGAGATGATGAATGGGCTCTTCAGCTAGTTTAAAAACAACTGTATGGTAGAAAACACCTTTCAAATTTATGTTGTAACATTATGAGATGTTCAGCAAATATCATTAAAAATGCTCATATATCCTAGTACCTGTCTCTATATATAGTCACTCAAAATTTAAAATTAATTTTTATTTGTTTGTATTTTAAGTACTTGCTGTACTCTGATGGGAGTGATCTGCAGGATGAGAGAGGGGCAAGTAGAAATAGAGTCTATAGACAAATAAGTGCATTTATCAGGTGGGATGCTTCATTTTAATAAATGACAAATTACTTTTTGAGTTTTAATTTTCAATCTTTATTTTAGAAATTCACATATTTAAGTTTTACAATTTTATATCTAGAAATCAGTATGATTTATAAAATGATATTAAGTATGCGTTTAATTTTATTTAATAATTTTATTTAATAAAAGGTTTGAAAAACTGTTATTATTACCAAAATATAATGTCATTTGGAATTTGTGGGTTGTGAATTAGAAATAAATACACAAATGAAGGGCTGGAGAAGTAGTTCAGTGAGTAGGGCACTTGCCTTGCACAAGGCTGACTAGAGTTTTATACTGATACCCCGTATGGTCTCCTGAGCCTACAAGGAGAATCCCTGAGCACAGAGCCAGGAGAAAGCCCTGAACACTAAGATTCAAAAATACTAGGCCAAAAATAAACAAAAAAAATAGACAAATAAAATTAAGCTATAGATTTTAGATATTTGCCATTAAAAAAATAACTTTACATCCAGAGAGAAAGCATAAGGATAAAGGTAACTGCCTTGCGTGCAGCTGACCCTGATTCAATTCTTAGCACTAGATGTAGACCCCAAGCCCTGCCATAAGTGTTCCTTGAGTACAGAGCTGGGAGTTAGTCCTGAGCACTTCTGGGTGTTGAAAAAACATCACCTTTTGTCAAAAAGTCATGCCACAAGGTCCAGTGATAGCTCAGCAGCCATGTATATATGACTTGCATGCACAAGGACCTAAGTTACACCCCTGGCATTGCATGTCCTGCCATCACTGGGCATGGCTCTGCTGGCCCTCAGGCAGTGCCACCATGGTCCCTAGAAATCTCAACAGCCTCTGGTGAACTCTGTTGCTGATCCTGAGCAGTGCCTTGTCTTTGGACTCTAACACTGAGACTTACCATAAGATAGCTGATCTAGCCATAGAGAAAAAGTACAGGCCAGATGGCAGTGTTTAACATATATAATAGGTTAGGGGGGATGGGGGGATGGGGGTGGGAGGGATATTATCCATGGTGGTGGAAAATGGGCACTGGTGGAGGGATGGGTATCTGATCATTGTATAATTGAAACCAAAGCACAAAAAATTGTAAATCTACAACTTTAAAAAAAATAAAATAAAATAAAGGGATAAAAAACATATATAATAGGTTGAATAAAACAGAACCCCTAAATTATTACTCTATCTAACTTTTTTCACTCAGATTCAAAGGAGTGATGAAAATTTTGCAAATAAGATCTAAATAATTTTATGGCTACTAAAACTGCTTACCAGAGAGCAGTAGATTATATTCTAAGAAACAAATAAACCATATTTGGAATTAGCAAAGTACCAAAGGGTAAAAAATAACATATAAAATGTGGGAGAAGAATAGAGTAATGAACATAAGGTCTTGTATCATGAACATGAGGCTCACTTGCCTTGAACTTCAAATGGGAATATATATGCTCATAATTTCAAAGGTAAACTTTATGGTAATCTTAAAACAAATAAGCCTAGAAGATCCAGCAATGACATAAAAGGCAGATATCCAAGTACAGGAGAAGAAAATATAAGAAGGCTAAGGAAAAGATGATAACCAAACTTAAAAATGTGTCTGTCAAGAAGGCAGGAAAGGAGGGGGCGGGGAGACCTGGGGACACTGGTGGAGAGAAGCTGACACTGGGATGGGGCTGGTGCCAGAACACTGTATGCCTGAGACTCAAATATGAATAACTTTGTAAATTATAGTGTCTTAATTAAAATCTTGCAAAAATGATGATAAATCATTTCAATAATCTCATTTATTCAATAATTTCATATAATTTTCACAACAATGGACTGTAGTCACCATTAAAAGGGACAGATTGACCTGATGGATCAGAAAACTAAATATTTTTTTCTTATTTAAATTATTTAAATTTTTCATTTAAAGGAATAAATGGAAGACCTGGGTTTAACAGACATGTTTAAGGGCTCTCTACCACTCTAAAGAAGAAAAATTTCTCTAGCATACGTGGGACAGTCTATAGGAGAGATAAGATGCTAGTCACAAAACGTGTCTATTAAAAAAATCATGAAGATAAAAGTCACAGAAATTACCTTTTCAGGTCTATGAAGGTGGGAAGAAATCACAAATAGAAACTAAGAAAAACTCAAACACTGAGAAGCTAAACAGCATGCTACCAATCAAATATTGGCTCAGAGAGCATCAAAGAAGAAATAAAAATATTCTCATAAACAAATGAATATAATGAAACGTGGTACCAGACATATGGGATACAGCTAAACCTGTACCAAAAGGAAAGGGCATAGTCATAGGCTTTCACCAGGATATAAGAAAAGGCATAAAATTTATTTCACATTTTAAGGACTAGAAAAAGAACAACAATAATATAGAAATGAAAAAATAAAACAAAAGGCCAGTGAAACCAAGAACTGTTTTTCTTAAAGAATAAACAAGTTTAACAAACTCTCAGACTCATATAGAAAAGAAGAGAAAAATTTAATAAATATGGCGACAACAGAAAAGAGATAATTGCAGCATATACCACAGAAATACAAAAAGTTACACAAGAATACTATGAACAACTTCATGGCATGAAATTGAAGAGCCAAGAAACAGTTAAGTATTTGGAATCCTATAAACTTCCAAGGCTGAATCAAAAGAACAAAAAAACCTAAAATGGAAAACCTGGTGGATTTTTCTTTCTAAAGAACAATTAGTTTTTGTTTTATTGAGATTCTGTAATTTACAATGCTATGAATAATGTATTTCATGAGCATAATTCCAACACCACACCCATCATCAAACTTTTCCCTTGTGTCTGGTGCGCCCCAGAGGGTGAATGCATTTATGTTTCCCCCTCCAGCTCTCTGAGGGACTCGCCTGAGGCCTGCTCTTTTCCTTCCCTTGCTCTTCCTCTCCCAGGGATTTGTTTTGGGGGGGAACGGAGGTCAGGTCGCTGTTTCTGGTTTGTGATTTTGAGACCCAGGGTTGATTATAGGTCTGTTTTCAATGCCTACAAATTAAGGTTCTATAGACAAAGACTTGCAGAGTCTTTGAGGAGGACTTTGGCCTTGCCAAGCCAACAGGAGGCCAAGTTGATGGGAGACTGGGGTTGAGCAGTTTTATAAAAAAATGTTAATATATATTAAAATTCGAGTTTTGTAGTCATTAAACCATCTTTCCTGGATTCTAGTTCTTGGTAAGGGTTTTGAAAATCCAAGTATTGTAAGGATGGGATACATATTAAGGTTAGACACAACTATCTTTGGTCTCACTAAAACTGATTTGAAACTCAGTTTTGCTTTTAAAGTTGTGCAGCCTTGGGACCATGTGTAATCCTATAAGGCAGAGATGATCCACTTCCTATATTGACTGTATATGTAAAACATCAGGGACATTTAAGATTTGGTTGAATCTTTTTGCTTCCTCAAGCCTAGATCAGCCTTGGGAATACTGGTCAGCAAGGAGTGACCACGGAGTTAGATAGTGCAGGGAAACCAGTTCTGAGGTTCATAGATACAGAGGCAAAAAGAAAAGACACTTTGAAGAATCAAAAGACATTGAAAAGAGAACTTTTCATGTGTTGTCTGGTTCTTAAATTTTTTGCTTCATTTAGCTATGTAGCCTAATCCTTTTAACATAAATCAAGGACATAAAGGACAAACAAGATTTGATAGATGCGTGAAAATTTGTTCTCAGGAGAAATAAATGAAAAAATTAGTTATTATTTTAGAACATTTCAAAATTAAAAAATAAAAGAATAACAACCTTAACTTCCCTTTGAACCCTGCCCATTATTTCTACTATCCCCATTCTTTTCCCCTCTGAATTTTCTTGTTAGTGACCCTTGATTCATTTCATTTCATTTTTTCTCCTCATCAATTTATATCTTCATGTTGCACATGAGGTTAAATCATCTAATATTGATCTTTTTCCTTGTGACTTTTATTTTATTTCACAGAATTCCCTAGGATTTTTCCATCTTATTAAAATAGAAAACCTCCATCTTTTTATATGTGAGTATATAATATCTTATTAGGGCTGGAGCGATAGCACAGCGGTAGGGCGTTTGCCTTGCACGCAGCCAACATGGCCGACCAGAGTTCGATTCCTCTGCCCCTCTCAGAGAGCCCGGCAAGCTACCGAGAGTATCTCGCCTGCACGGCAGAGCCTGGCAAGCCACCGTGATGTATTCGATATGCCAAACACAGTAACAACAAAGTCTCCAATGGAGACATTACTGGGCCCACTCAAGCAAATCGATGAACAATGGCAGGACAGTGATACAATATCTTATTATTATTTTAGGGTTGGTGATCAGGGCTTATTTCTGTGATCAGAGGTCATTGGTATTAGTTGGGAAACAATATAAAATGCCAGGGTTTCAGTTGAGGCCAGCTACATGCAAGATGATTATCTAATCACTGTATCTCTCTTTCTCTCTCTCTCTGCCCCCCCATATACTGTATCTTCTTTATTCACTCATCTATTAATTGGCAGTTCTGATTTTCCATATCTCCATTTTCAGAAGTAATGATCTGATTAACATTATGGCTTATTAACTTAAAAATCAGTTATTAGTTTTTTTTTTCCCCAGGCCACACCAGTGGTGTACAGGTACTCAAGGACCAGTCCTGTCAGTGCTTTGGTGATCATGCAATGCCAGGCATCAAGTCCAAGTCTCCTGTATGTAAAGCAGTCCTTTGAACTATCTCACTGTCCCCTTATAACCTTTTGAGTTACTGAGTTGATATTCTTCAGGTGTAGGAGAATTCTTTTTTTAAGCCTTCTTTCCCTTGCTAAGTACATGGCTCTGGCTTACACACCTACTAGATTAACATTATTAGGATCAATCCTTAGCAGTTTTTAAGAAGTGTTATTTCAAGTTACACATCAGTATTCAGAAACTATAAGTTGACAACTGTCTTCAGTTCTCTTTATTTAAAGAGAACTAGTCAAGGTAGTTTTGAAGTTTCATATAGAACAAGATAATTCTTACACCTCAGTTCACTTGGAAATTTTAGAAATATCTTGCTTTAACTTCTGTTTTTCCTGTGTGGGCAGAAGCTTTACATTTGTTAGCATCCTCTGCACTCCAAGAATCCCTGTCAAATGGTTAATGATGTAAAAAAACAAGTACCTAGATATGTTAGGGTCACTTGGCACTCAAATAAATATTGTCATAGACAATGAATCATGCCCACATAGCAACAGCCTATACCACGTGGAGTCTCAGATTTTGTGTAAGTGGACAAGGATTTAGTTGAAGGGAAATGGGTCAGACAGATTTTATAGCATTTGGGGGTAACATTTACTTACATACTGTGGTTACTTACTGCTGTGTAGAAAGTCTACTGTTTTAAGACTAAAGAGATAGTTTAGAATGCTGCATATATACCTTGTATGTTGAAACCCTGAGTTTGATCCCTAGTAATCATGTGCTCCTATTCCAACACCAGCAGGTGTAACCTATTGGCCCTAACACAACATTGAGGTCATTGGGCCTGATAGTCTAGTCTGGTTAGCTGAGGAATCGATCCAGTCCCCCCATTCTGCCCCCATGCCCCCAGCACTGCTTAAGAGGTCCTTAAAAAAACATTTTAGGAGGTCAGAGGCATAGTACCAAGGTTGAGGCTCTTGGCCTAGCATGTAGCTGTTGTCCCAACACAACACTGGTTCAAATGCACAACACCAAGCATGGTCCTAAAACTTATGTCCAGGTCTGACCCCTGAGCACCATTGAGTGTGGTCCTGAAGCATAAAAAAATAAAATAATGACCATCTTATTAAATTTTATTTTGTGAGTCTAATATTAGGACTGGGTTGGAGCGATAGCACAGCAGATAAGGCGTTTGCCTTGCATGCAGCCGACCTGGCCGACCCAGGTTCGATTCCTCCACCCCTCTCAGAGAGCCTGACAAGCTACCAAGAGTATCTCGCCCACACGGCAAAGCATGGCAAGCTACCCGTGATGTACTCGATTTGCCAAAGCACAGTAACAAGTGATACAATGGAGAGGTTACTGGGCCCGCTCGAGCAAATTGATGAACAACTGGAGGACAGTGATGGTGACAGTGAATATTCAGACTGAGTTGGCTGAATTATGCTTCTTTTCCCTGAGTCATGAACTAAGTTTGTGGCTGGGTCATTCTGGAGAATCTAAGGCTACTTACATTTGAACATCTTAGCATGATATTCAGTAAGAGAAATATTTGTTCTTCGTCCCACATCTGGCACTAAGCTCTTAAAACCATTGAAATGTTTTAAGTAATGAGAGTAATGAGAGAAGTTATAAAAATGTCTTTTATTATGTTAATGAAGATTACTTTTGGAAAGCACCTAGGTAACCTAAGGGTGGGGGCTGGTTGCCAGGGGACCCAAGTCTGTGATTAGAGGTTTGGAACTTTCAGTCTCCCTCTTCCTCCATCCCTTGTTGGGGGATATGACTGGAAGTTGGATCCAACATTAATCACTTGTGATGTTTAATAAAACCTCCAGAAGACCCAAAAGAATGATGTTCAGGTACCTTCCAGGTTGGTAAACACGTGGAGATTTGGGGAGAGTGGTAAGTCAGAGAGCATGAGTGCTCCACTCCAATTTTTCTCTGCAGGTCTTCATTCTGGCTGTTTCTTGAGTTATATCCTCTTGCAATGAACTGGTTATCTACAGAGTATATATTTCTCTGAGTTCTGTGAGTTGCTGTAGTCAGTTGATCAAACCCATGGAAGGAGGGCAGTGCACTCTGTGGCTGACTGGTAGGAAGCCTCCAGGACAATGTGGACTAATGATTGACAGTTGGAGTTGTGAAATGGGGCAGAATCTTCTAAGATTTAGTCCTTTGTGTGATCTGATGCTTTCTTGAGATAGGCAGTGGGAGTATAGGATACCTCGCTCCATATTGGAAAATTACTGATATAAATAATAATAAAGTAACAGAGAACCATATAACAGAATTGTGTTTGAAATCAGAATGGGTGAAAGCTGTTTAGCTGGGATTGTCCAAAGGAGCACCTATTTGTGGCTTTTTAAAAAAAATTTTATTAGTGGAACACCATGAGGTACAGTTGTAGAATTACAAATTTTTGTGCTTGGGTTTCTATTTGTGGCTTTTTAAACTTGGTGATATCAGAAGAAACAGGCTTTTTTTATGTGCAGATAAGTTCTCCAAGAGCGAATGTTACTTGAGAACCAGGTAGTAACTTCATGGCTTCTTCTGAATTGACATAGAATCCATCAGTTAATATACAGTTGGACTGGTGGGTCATCATGTAGGATAGATTCAGGGAAACACATAAGACTCTGCCTCTTATTGGGGGATCCTACTGGCCAAAAGCATGTTGCATGAGAGAATATTATTGTGACTATTCTTGGAAAAAACAATCTGTCACACTCATACCCTAATATTGGGACTCTTTGCCTGTTGGCTGCCATATTCTATCATACTATAACCAAGAATCTTGATTGACAGCATTTTTTAAATTAACTAAATCATACAGAGCTTTTTGTTCAGGATTTTGATTAATTTCAATCTGATCTCCCTCATCAGCACACTATGACATGAAATCCAAATCTTGATTTTGCTATACCCCCAGCATGTTGTCAGTCATTTTGAAAGTTGTCATAAACATAATTAAATATTAACATTAATTAAGTGATAAATATTTGCCACTTATGCCTTTGAAGATTTCAACATTGTTACAGCTGCAACCAGACAAGCTATGACAGGGTATTAGCCTCAACTCTTTAAAAAAAGTGAGAACCACAGATGTGTAGCCTAAATACCACTCATGGATAGAATTCAGAGGAATGATTATTTCAGGGGCTGGGGCAAGAAAACTGGTAAGTTTTTCTAAATACAACTGGTTTTATCTATTTATTTATTTATTTTTATTTATTTTGGCTAAGAATGGACCTTTGTCCCTGCCACTTTTTTTTCTTTTGCTAAATGACTTCTGTGCAGATTGCTATTATTACACTGTTTCTTTTCTGTGGGAAGGGGTTCAGATGTTCAAGTGTGTGTTGATGAAAATGAATGTTACCATCCCTGGTTCTTACCATGTTGCTTCATGCTGCTCCTGGTGGTGCTTAATACATTATCTCTGATGATTTTATGGCAAAACATTTAGATCTGGAATTGCAGTTGCTCTGGACTGTCAGGAAAATCTCTTTTTTTTTTTTTATCATACATTGCCTGGATTTCTTAGAAACCATATATTCCTCTTTTTTTGTGGAGTGTAGGGGCGCTGAAGTCTTATTGGTATCTTTAAATAATTCCTTGAGCAAATGTTTTAGGAATCAATTAAATTGTTCCTATTGTCTTGACTGGGCTGGAGCGATAGTACAGCGGTAGGGCATTTGCCTTGCACGCAGCCAACATGGCCGACCCGAGTTCGATTCCTCCGCCCCTCTGGGAGAGCCCGGCAAGCTACCGAGAGTATGTCACCCACACGGCAGAGCCTGGCAAGCTCCCCGTTACGTATTCGATATGCCAAACACAGTAACAACAAAGTCTCCAATGGAGACGTTACTGGGCCTGCTCAAGCAAATCGATGATCAACGGGAGGGCCTTTTTTATTGTCTTGACTAAGTCTTTTTTTCTTTCAAAGTTGACATAAAGGTGTTTGATATCTCAAAGAAAAATAGATTGAAAATTGAAATATCTGGTGCTTTATGATGATAATTTATCTTTTTATATTTTTCTGAATATAAATCTTTAAAACCTTTACTTTCAAAATCTGCCAAATATAGTACTTCTTTAAATATACTTGGATATTGATTTTGTAATGGAGTGATTATTTTGTGGGCCAGAAGTGTATATTTGGTAGTATTCTGACATATCCTTGTTCTTACTTCCCTCATGTTTAACAATCTTTTACAATTGCCACTTTTTCAGAACTGGAGTGAAAACATCTTCAGGATGATACTTGGGTGTCAATCTCCTGTTAGAATGTCAGACTGGGAAGGTGGGCTGAAGGACTATGCTTTGGTCCAGTCCAGTTTAGTTTAACAGTAAAAGATCACATTTAACCTGCAAAGATCACATTATGAACTGAGAGCCAAAGGGAACAAGACATTAAATGGGAAGGGGCAGAGCAGATTAATGCTCAGGGAGCTTCTTTTTAATTCCAAATCTATTGAGATTTAATTAACATATAGATTCTGTATTTTTTGATGTATAACATGATGCCTTGATCCATGTCTGGCTAAAATGATCACAGTCAGGTTACCTAATACATCCATCATCTCTCATAATTACTTTCTCCCCACTTTTGCGGTGTGAACCTCTTGAATGACCCCACATGCATCCAGGTGGAAACCCCTTCTAGTTGCTTTGCTAAGTAGGCCGAAGTTCTCTTCAGCAACACATTGCAATGAATGTGGCTTCCTAACTTCTGAGCTCTGAGAATCACTAAGGCAGAGAATTTCCTCTTCTAGGGGGTTGAGTGAGAAAAGAGGCAGTTGGAAAACTTAATTCCGTATATTTTGACCCATCTCAGATTGGTACACAGGACCTGAATGTTCAGAATTGTAACCATATTCTTTGTCCTAAACTTTTTTTTGCAATTTATTTTTTATATGTTACCTATATAACTATAACAATATACTTGTCTCTTTATTTCTTGATACAAATATGTTTGCGCTCTCCCCTGTTTTTACTGGTACTAAATAATAGTATGTGCTTTTGTTTTGAGTTTTACTGAAACTCAGTTTGCTGTCAGTGAGGTAAAACTCAAGGATCCTGTTGTTTTATTTATTTAGGGGTTATTGCTTACTATTACATGTGGAGTGATACAATCAGGCTGGAGTGATGGCACAGAGGATAGGGCTTTTGCCTTGCATGCGACCAACCCAGGCTCGATTCCATTGTCCCTCTCAGAGAGAGCCTGGCAAGCTACCGAGAGTATCCTGCCCTCACGACAGAGCCTGACAAGCTCCCTGTGACATATTTGATATGCCAAAAACAGTAACAAGAAGTCTCACAATGGAGATATTACTGGTGCCTGCTCAAGCAAATCGATGAACAATGGGAGGACAGTGCTACAGTGCCACAGATATGACTTTTAACTGTGTAAAATGAGAAAATAAATGCATTTTCAATCTTTCATCACCCTTTGGCTCTCAACTTCTCTCATTTTTGTCCCATTATTTTTAGATTAATAATATACATGTCAAAGGCATAATCAAACCTCCATATTTTACTTAAAGCAATCCTTAAAATTATATCATCAATAATTTTCTTTATACCTATTGATTTCATATATAGCTTTTACTTTTATTTATTCTAAAAATTCCAATTACTATTTTTTTCTTATTTTTCTATAAACAAAACAAACCAAAACAGAAACATATCTTAAACACATCTGTTAAGTGAAAAAATTTAAACAGTTTTTTTTTCTAGAATTTTTCACAAAGATTGTTCTTTTAGTACACCAGCATATTTCTTCTTTGGTCATTGATTGCTTAGGAGTGTGTGGTTTAATATCTATATTTGTGAATTTCACACATTCCTACCTATAATTATTTCATATATTTATGAACTCTTTGTGGTGGTTGGAGAATATTACATAACTTCAATCTTTTAAATTTATTCAGACTTGTGTTATGACTCTATGTGGCCTAACCTGGAGAGTGGTTCCTATGTTCTTGAGAAGAATTTCAATTTAAAAAGTGGAGTATTCTACAGATGTCTGCTAGGTATAGCTTATTGCATTGTTCAAGCCTTTGATTTCTTTGTTGATCTTTTACCTATAAGTTTTATTCATTAATTAAAAGCAGCACTTAAAAAATAAAAGGAAAAAAAAAGCAGAGACTGAGCCAGTTGCTCGAGCGGGCCCAGTAACGTCTCCATTGGAGACTTTGTTGTTACTGTGTCTGGCATATCGAATACGTCACGGGGAGCTTGCCAGGCTCTGCCGTGCGGGCGAGATACTCTCGGTAGCTTGCCAGGCTTTCTGAGAGGGGCGGAGGAATCGAACTCGGCTCGCCATGTTGGCTGCGTGCAAGGCAAACACCTTACCACTGTGCTATCGCTTGCACTTGGAGCACTCCAGACAGAGGCAGGTGAGAGCCCTCCCTGCCCCAAGGGACCCAGCCCCAGCAGCTGACTCCACAACCCAACTGCCGCCATACTCCAGGCCTCTCCCCACGTGCTTGGGCCTTGGCAATATCTTCACATATGAGTGAACATATTCCTGGACCGAGTAGCTGCCTTCAAGGCTGCGCGACACGTCATAAGACATTCACTACCCATTCTCCATAATTACCACACCATATCTGATGGGGCTCAAACAGTAGGCAACAAATCATAGAGGGAAATATATTTATGAATATATATGCATATATACATATTTTCAGATATATTTACCAAAGCTCACATCACCCAAACTTTAACAATATGTTAGTGATATCCTATAGAATGTCTTAATGGCTCCTGCCAAAATAGAACAATCTTCATGCTGTTTCCTATATGAACACTTTTTTGTAAGCATGTTCAGCAGATTTTCATAACAGACAATACAAAATATGTTCTTTCAGCTGTGTTTTGAGACAGGGATTGGGGTTTGGGATGGAAACATCCCAAATTTGGTGGTGGGAAGGTGTAATGGTGGTGGGATTGGTGATTGAATATTAAATGTAATCAAATATTGTGAACTAACTGTGCTATCACTCCTACCGGAACTAACTTCTAAAATAAAAAAAAAAACTTAAAGATAAAGATAAAATAAGGCAAAAAAAAAAGAAAGAAAAGAAAAAAAAGTAGCACTTAAGTTTCCAGTCATTATCATTGAATTATCTTTGTCCTTTCAATTGTCCGTTTTTGTTTCATATGTTTTGGAACATATGTTAGGTGCTACTTGGTGTTTTAGATGTGTTGTGTTTTTTTTGACTATTTGCAGTTATTTGTTATGGTTTTTAATCATTTACAGGCTTTTTACTCATTCTTATCTTACATATGCACCCACCTGATGTTCTTGGACATGAAAACTGTTGTTCGCTGTGCCTGCTGATGTCATACATTTTGTAATTTTTCATTGTGAGTGCATGTTTTGAGGATTTAATTTTAGGAAACTTATCCAGCCTGGATTGAAGGCATGTCTTTCAAAATTGAATTTTCTTTTGTATGTGTTAGAAGCTCTAAGAATATCACTGGTCTAAGATTATTTTTGATATATATTTTTGATGTGAAAGTGTCCTAGAGAAAGCTTAAATTTGATCTCTAAAACTAGGTAAGCCTGGGCCCATGAGACACTTTCCTTCCCACTGAGAGGCCAGGCCAGGACAAGCAAACTTTCTTTTTCTTTTCTTTGTGCTGTTGAGTTGACATTTTCTAGTCATTCTTTTATAGAATGTGGAGCCTTTCTAGGAAGCTGGCTTTTTTCATAGCCTCAGTTCTATTCCTCATCATAAGCAGGATCAAGACTTCATTTCATTTCCCTGTGAGATCATTAAAATCAAATCCCTTAGTTACTGAGACCAAAAATTACCCTTAGGGCTGCTACAGGATCAGCTCAGGTTCTTATCTCTTTGGTTTTTAGTTTTCTATTTGTTTTTGACATTTGGGAATTTCCTTTCTTGGGATCATGGCTATGCATATAATAGGAACTTTATAATATTTTAGCCAACATTGGATATGATTTCAGGTTATCAGGTTTGTGCTATTGTGAGAAATAATAGTCAAGCCACTTTCTAGTTTTTGAAAATGGAATTGATTTAATAAAGAAATTCAATGTAGAATAAGAGAATAAGAAAATCATCTAGTCATTAAACTAATCATTGCTATAGGCAAGATTCATTGATGAATATCTATTAATGAATTTTATCTATGCTAGAGGGACCCTGAAACACATTCTTTTCTGACAAGGAATTCCACATTCTGTTCACTTATTTCCTTTTCTAACACCAAAGAGCTTATTCTACATTTCTTTTTATCTTTATTTGAAATGAAAAATTGAGTGTGCTTATGGGTACATTTAAGGTATTTTACAAAATATAATTAGAGCAATATTTAAGACTGAATTTTGTCAAGAGTCAAAAAAAGTTTCTTTCTCATGTGAGAGTAACACATTATTGATGCTTCTACCTCTGTGAACTTGAGGTGAGTCTCATGTCCAGATAGACAAGGTCCATGGACTGTATGTAGCCTCAGTTATTTCTCAGGAATATGAATATGACAATTAATGTCAGGCATGGTACTTGGAATCTTTGGAGAAACACTGAGGAATTGTATTCTCTAATAGTCATTAACTTTAGAAAATTCTAGAAGTAAGTCTTACTTTGAGGGAATTCCCACTGTAGATAAAAATCATCAAACATAGATCCTGGTTCTAATAAGCAATATTTTTTTTAATGTTCCCAGGATCTTTAGTAAGAACTAGGTAAAGTCACAGGTTGACTATGAAGATCAAATGTTTTTCATGTTCTACACAGCTGAGAGGGTTTTCTCAATGTTATCAGTGGATACAACTCCTTTGGGGTATCCTTTGTCTGCACCAGCTATGTATAAGGCACTGATGAGTAGATATTGACAGTAGACTAGTAGAATTTTCAGGTCAAATACTGTAGCACTGTCCTCCCATTGTTCATCGATTTTCTCGAGTGGGCTTAGTAACGTCTCCATTGTGAGACTTGTTGTTACTGTGTTTGGCATATCGAATACATCATGGATAGCTTGCCAGGCTTTGTCATGCGGGCAAGATACTCTCTGTAGCTTGCCAGGCTCTCCGAGAGGGGTGGTGGAATAGAACTCAAGTCAGCCAGGCCAGCTGCGTGCAAGGCAAGAGCCCTACCGCACCTTCCTTTTTTACCAGTATGTATTGCCAGTCTCTCTGTCTGTGTCCGTCTTTCTCTTCTTAAAGTTTCTTGGATTTTATCAAATGCTGTATCTCTGTGTTGAAATGAACTTAAGTTCATTGGTCTTACTCTTTATTTTCTTATCAATCATGCTGTCCTGGAATAAATTTGACCTGATCAAATTGTTATCTTTTTTTTAATATTCCTCTAACACTGCTATTAACTTTTTGTTTAGATGTATTTGCCGTTCAGGTCATTAGTAATATTAACCAAAGATTTACTATCTCAGACTGTTCTTGTCTGGATTTGATGTTAAGCTCTCTATACTAGTCTTATAAAATATGCTGTGAAAGCCCTTCTTTCTGGAAAAAAATTATTATTTTTAAAAATTAATTTCGGTGGAAGTTTATCAAATAACTTTTTTAACTTATTGAGATTGCCTGTTACATCTTTACTTTCTATTTCACAAATTTCTGCTTATGTGTTTATTTCCTTTTCTCTACTTTTGCTCTGACTTACATTTTACTTCCTTTTATAACATCTTAAATGAAATTGTTAGCTCATTAATGTTCATTTTCACTTTTCTAATATATATATATATATATATTTAAGACAGTTATACATTGTCAATACCCCCAAACTTATGAGATACATTCTTTGTATATAGCTACCGAGAGTACCTTGCCCGCATGGCAAAGCCTGGCAAGCTCCCCATGATGTATTTGATATGCCAAATACAGTAACAACAAGTCTCACAGTGGAGAGGCTACTGGGCCCACGCGAGCAACTCAATGAACAATGGGAGGACAGTGCTACAGTGCTAACAATTACTGAGCGTGTTACTTTTAAATGTTCTGTATTTTTTTAAAGAACCAATTTCTCCAATGATTCTTCCATTTTTTGCTGTACTTTGCCTTATGTATCTGCTATTATGCATTTAAATAGTTTCACCTTCCACAGGCAGTAAAACTATTGTTGACATACAATAGTGTCCCAGATGACTTAGTCAGTGAGTGATACCAAGCATATGAAGAATGACTACCAATTTCCTCAAGTTCTTCCAAGACACTGAAGTAACAATTCTCCACTTTATGAAGTCAATATTACCCTGATCACACTAAGTTATAAGAAAATATACAGATAAACATAATTATCTCTTATGATAGTGACTACAAAAATTCTCAACAAAATATAAAATAGCAAATTAAATCCAGCAATATATCTGCATATACTTGTTAAACATGTACACTAAAAAAATTATACTACAATTACAAGTCTAGCTTAACATCTGAAAATAAATTATTATAAGGCATCTTATCAAAAAATCTGTGATAAGATACAAAGAACATTAGATACAGAGATCATTTTGCAAAATGTAATTTTTGCAAAATGTAATGAATAATAATATCAATAATAAACCCAACAAAGTAAGACTAGAGTTTATTTTCTTAATGTGAAAAAATTGGTATTTGTAAAAATACACAGCTACCTTTTTCCTAAACACAGAAATCAGACAAGACATTTTAATTACTTCTGTTCAGCATTTTATTCGACATTCTAGCTAAAGTTATGCATGAAAAATAAATAAAAATAATTTACATTTGTAAGAAATAAGCAAAATGATTCTATTCAAAGCTATATAAAATCTCAAGAAATCCATTAAAAACTATTAAAACTAATAAATAAGTTCAGCATGATTAGAGGACACATGATTAGTGTATGAAAATCAGTTGTATTTGTATATATTTG
The DNA here is from genome assembly GCF_029834395.1 of Sorex fumeus. Taxonomy (NCBI): domain Eukaryota; kingdom Metazoa; phylum Chordata; class Mammalia; order Eulipotyphla; family Soricidae; genus Sorex; species Sorex fumeus. Next base: position 65,504,015 of record NW_026606101.1, on the reverse strand, counting down.
CATTAGCAATCCAAAAATAAAACTAGGGAAATAATTCCATTTACCATAGCATACAAAATAATAAATTATTTAGATATAAATTTAACAAGCAAATTGCAAATATATTCCCTTAAAACTAATAACAAACAAATAACAAGAATAAATAAAATACGTTAAAAGTAAAGACGATCAAAATAAATAGGTAAGCATTCCATCTTCATGTGTCGGAAGACAATAATTTTAAGATGGCAATACTTCACACCTGATCTATGATTTCAGTACAATTTCTACCAGAATTTCAGAAAAGTTTTCTGTAGGAATTGATAAACTGATACAAAATTTATATGAAATTGAGGGTGAGCCATAATAATTAAAAGAAGATTAAAGAAGGACGACTCTCCCTTCCTGATTTCAAAATTTACTATGGGAAGATTTGTAATCAGGCAGTTTTGTACTCTCATAAGTATAGGTAAATACATAAATGCAATAGCATTAAAAGTCCAGAAACAGACCCATATATCTGTGGTCAGCTGAGTTTTGGAAAAGGTGTCAAAACTCTTAAGTAGGAAAAAAGCAGTCTTTTCATTAAATGGTGGCTATCTGTATGCAAAGGGTGAAAGCAGGTCCTTACAATCACACCAAAAATTAACTTAATGCATCAAAGATCTAAATATAAAACTAAGAACTCTTAAAAGTAAACTTTAAACTAAAATGTTTTGTCCTTGATTTGAGTAAAGAATGATTAGCTATAATACCAAAAGTTATCAAAAGCTAGAGCATAATTATAGGGAACAAAACAACTCAGTAATAGGACTCGATAGAAATCACAAACCTTTGTGTTTCAAAGTGAAGACTAAGTCCAGAGTCATAGCACAGCAGTAGGGTGCTTGCCTTGCACACAACAGACCTAGATTTGGTTCATGGAATTCCATACGGTCTCCGGAGAACTTCCAGGAATGTTCCCTGAGCATAGAGCCAGAAGTAAGGGGAGCACCACTTTGTGTGGTCCACCCCAACTCATCCTCCCCCACCAAAAGTGAAAGGGCAAACTGCAGATTAGGTGAAAATATTTGAGAATCATATACCTATTGTGGGGTTTGTATATAGAGCACTGTAGCACTGTCCTCCTGTTGTTCATCAATTTGGTTGAGTGGGCACCAGTAACGTCTCCAATGTGAGACTTTTGTTATTGTTTTTGGCATATCGAATACAACACGGGTGGCAAAAAATTTCCCTCAGCTCAATAACTAAAGAAATAACCAATCTGATTTTTAAAAGCATAAAGAAATTACATAGACCTTTTTCTTCTAGAAAATTTAAAAAGTGTGTCCCTAAACATATGAAATGATCATTAGTCGTCAGACCTGAAAAATCTCGTAGGTGAATTGAAAAGCTCAGTGGAAGGCCTCAGCAGCAGAGTAACAGCGGCTGAGAACAGAATCAGTGAGCTCGAAGATGAAGTTCAGAGACTCTCCAGAAAAGAGCAGAAAATGGAAAAGAGACTCACAATTCGGGAACAGATGGCAAGAGAAGATCGTGATGAAGCCAAGAGGGGTAACATAAGAATTATTGGAGTCCCAGAGGGACAGGAAGAAAACCTCAATGAAGAAGAAACTGTCAAAGAAATCATTGCTACAACATTTCCAGAGCTGAAGAAAACTTGTGACCACATTCAGGAGGCCCGAAGGGTACCAGCTAGAAGAAATCCGAATAAAAATACCCCAAGACACATTCTGATCAAAATGACCAAAACCTTAGACAGAGACAAAATTCTGAAAGCAGCAAGATCGAAGAAAGAAATCTCTTACAAAGGAGCATCCTTAAAATTCACAGCTGATTTTTCTGATGAAACCCTCATGGCCCGAAAACAGTGGTGGGACATAGAAAAAAACTCAATGAAATAAATGCCTCCCCCAAAATACTTTTCCCAGCAAGACTCTCATTCATAATAGAAGGAACAACACACAGTTTCACAGACAAACAACAGCTCAGGAACTTCATAGACTCAAAACCATGGTTACAAGAACAACTAAATGGGCTACTTTAAGGCAAGAAAGGCCCCTCAAATACACCAAATTTTAACAGAACAATGGGACAAAATCCCATAACAATAATCTCTCTCAATGTCAATGGGCTAAACGCACCAATTAAAAGACATAGAGTGGCAGGATGGATTAGAAAATTGAACCCAACATTCTGCTGCCTGCAAGAAACGCATCTCAATAGTCAAAGCAAACACAGACTCAGAGTCAAAGGCTGGAAAACAATCCTACAGGCAAACAGCTCCCATAAAAAAGCTGGGGTAGCCATCCTTATATCAGACCACATCGATTTCAGAGTGAGGAAGGTCATAAGAGACAGTGAAGGCCATTTCTTATTGATCAGAGGATCTGTACAACAGGAAGAACTTACAATAATAAATGTATATGCACCTAATGAGAGACCAGCAAAGTACTTAAAACAACTACTCATAGATTTGGAAAAAGACATCAATAGCAACACAATACTAGTGGGAGACTTCAACACTGCTTTGTCATCTCTTGATAGATCAACCAGACTCAAGCTTAGCAAGGACATACTTCATTTGAGGGAAACAATGGAAGAAAGGGACTTAGTAGATATATACAGGACACTTCATCCACAAAAAGCTGAATACACATTCTTCTCAAGCGTACATGGAACATTCTCCAAGATAGACCACATGCTGAGCCACAAAACATGCCTCCATAAAATTAAGAAGGTAGAGATTGTATCAACAATCTTCTCAGACCATAATGCGCTGAAATTAGAAGTAAATCACACACAAAAACAGAAAACTAAATCAAACACCTGGAAATTAAACAGTGCACTATTGAAGAATGAGTGGATTAGACAGGAAATCAAAGAGGAATTCAAAAGATTCCTAGAAACGAATGAAAATGAGAACACGAGTTACCAAAACTTATGGGACACAGCAAAGGCTGTGTTAAGAGGAAAGTTTATAGCTCTACAAGCATTCCTCAGGAAGGAGGAGCGAGCACACATAAGTAACCTAACCTCACAGCTTAAGAGCTTGGAGAAGGACCAAAAAAAGGAGCACAACCCGAACAGGAGAAAGGAAATAATAAAACTCAGAGCAGAGATTAACGAGATGGAAACCCAAAAAACAATCCGAAAGATCAATGAAACCAAAAGCTGGTTCTTCGAGAAAATTAACAAGATCGATAAGCCTCTAGCAAAACTCACAAAGAAAGGGAGAGAGAAAACCCTAATAAACCGAATCAGAAATGAAAAGGGGGTCATTACAACAGAAACCACAGAAATTCAGAGGATCCTCAGGGAGTACTTTGAGAAGCTTTATGCCACAGAACATCAAAACCTCGAGGAAATGGATAAATTCCTAGACTCCTACAGACTCCCAAGGCTGAACCAAGAAGACCTGGAATACCTGAACAGACCTATCACCATCAAGGAAATTGAAATGGTAATAAAAAGTCTCCCCAAGCACAAAAGTCCTGGCCCGGATGGATTCACTAGTGAATTCTTCCAAATCTTTAAAGAGGACTTACTCCCGATGCTCTTTAAGCTTTTCCACGAAATTGAAATATCAAAAACACTTCCAAACAGTTTCTACGAAGCAAATATCACACTGATACCAAAAGCAGACAGAGATACCACAAAGAAAGAGAATTACAGGCCGATATCCCTGATGAACACAGATGCAAAGATCCTCAACAAACTACTAGCAAATAGAATCCAACTACTCATCAAAAAGATCATACACCATGACCAAGTAGGATTCATCCCAGGGATGCAAGGATGGTTTAACATTCGGAAATCAATCAACATAATCCACCATATCAACAAAAGAAAAGATAAAAAGCATATGATCAGATCAATAGATGCAGAGAAAGCATTTGATAAGATCCAGCACCCCTTTATGATGAAAACCCTAGCCAAAATGGGTATAGAGGGGACCTTCCTCAACATAATTAAAGCCATCTACCACAAGCCTACAGCAAGCATCATCCTCAATGGGGAAAAACTAAGAGCCTTCCCTCTAAGATCAGGGACGAGACAGGGATGCCCACTCTCTCCACTTCTGTTCAATATAGTACTGGAAGTACTTGCAATAGCGATTAGGCAGGAAAAAGATATTAAGGGCATTCAGGTAGGAAAGGAAGAAATCAAGCTCTCACTATTCGCAGATGATATGATACTCTACTTAGAGAACCCAATAACTTCCACCAAAAAACTCCTAGAAACAATAGACTCGTATAGTAAAGTTGCAGGTTATAAAATCAATACCCAAAAGTCCATGGCTTTCCTATACGCAAACAGTGAGGGAGAAGAAAACAACATGAAAAAAACAATCCCATTCACAATTGTGCCCCAGAAAATCAAGTACCTAGGAATCAGCTTAACTAAGGAAGTAAAGGACCTGTACAAAGAAAACTACAAAACGCTACTTCAGGAAATAAAAGAGGACATGAGGAAATGGAAAGATATCCCCTGCTCATGGGTCGGGAGACTTAACATTGTCAAAATGGCAATACTACCGAAAGCATTGTATAAATTCAATGCAATCCCTATAAGGATACCCATGACATTCTTCAAAGAAATGGAGCAAACACTCTTGAAATTTATATGGAACAATAAGCCCCCACGAATAGCTAAAGCAATTCTTGGGAAAAAGAAAATGGGAGGAATCAACCTCCCGAACTTCAAACTGTACTACAAAGCAGTAATAATTAAAACAGCATGGACTGGAACAAAGGCAGAACTGCAGACCAATGGAACAGGGTTGAATACACTGACATCTCTCCTCAATCATATGCTCATCTAATCTTTGATAAAGGTGCAAGTAATGTGAAGTGGAGTAAGGAAAGCCTCTTTAATAAATTGTGTTGGCATCACTGGACGGCTACATGCAAAAAAATAGGCTCAGAACTCTGCCTAACACCATGTACAAAAGTAAGATCAAAATGGATTAAAGACCTCAACATCAGACCAGAAACCATAAGGTACATTGAAGATAAAGTTGGCAAAACCCTCCATGACATTGAAGCTAATGGTATCTTCAAAGATGCCACGCCACTGGCCGAGCAAGTGAAAACAGAGATAGATAAATGGGACAATCTTAAACTAAGAAGCTTCTGCACCTCCAAAGGAACAGTGACCAAAATACAAAGACAGTCTACAGAATGGGAAAGGATATTCACCGAATACACATCTGACAAGGGGTTGATATCCAGGATATACAAAATACTGGTTAAACTCCACAAGAAGAAAACATCCAACCCCATCCAAAAATGGGGCAATGAAATGAACAGAAACTTTCTCAAAGAAGAAATCCGAATGGCAAAAAAGCACATGAGAAAATGCTCTACATCATTAATCATCAGGGAGATGCAGATCAAAACCACAATGAGATACCATCTCACACCTCAGAGACTGGCCCACATTCAAAAGAACAAAAGCAACCGATGCTGGCGTGGATGTGGCGAGAAAGGGACACTCCTTCACTGTTGGTGGGAATGTCCACTGGTTCAGCCCTTCTGGAAAACAGTATGGACGATTCTCAAAAAATTAGAAATTGAGCTCCCATTTGACCCAGCAATACCACTCCTGGGAATATATCCCAGAGAGGCAAAAATGTATAGTCGAAGTGACATCTGCACTTGTTTGTTCATTGCAGCACTCTTTACAATAGCCAGAAACTGGAAGAAACCTGAATGCCCAAGAACAGATGACTGGTTAAAGAAACTTTGGTACATCTACACAATGGAGTACTATGTAGCTCTTAGAAAAGATGAAGTCATGAAATTTACATACAAGTGGTACAATATGGAAAGTATCATGCTAAGCGAAATGAGTCAGAAAGAGAGGGATAGACATAGAAAGATTGCATTCATCTGGGGGATATAAAGTAACAAAGTATGAGATTAATACCCAAGAATAGCTGAGATCAGCACCAGGAGGATTACTCCATAACTTAGAGGCCAGCCGGGTATCCTAGAGGAAAGGGCAGTTCAGATAGAGAAGGGAGCACCAAATAAAGGATGTTTGGAGGATCCTCCCAGGAGGGGAGATGCATGTCGAAAGTAGACTATGGACTGAACATGTTTGCCACTCAATGCCTCTTTTGCAGACCACAACACCCAAACGGAGAGAGAGAACACAGGGGATTGCCCTGCCACAGAGACAGGGGGGATGGGGGGATGGGGGTGGGAGGGATATTATCCATGGTGGTGGAAAATGGGCACTGGTGGAGGGATGGGTATCTGATCATTGTATGATTGAAACCAAAGCACAAAAAATTGTAAATCTACAACTTTAAAAAAAATAAAATAAAATAAAGGGAAAAAAATGATCATTAGTCATCAGGGAAATGTAAATAAAAGCCATAATGAGATATCACTGTATGCTCATTTGTATGACTACATTGAAAAAGTCAGTGACAAATAGTGATGAAAATTTGGAGAAACTAAACCCCCCCTAGACTGTGGGCGGGAATGTAAAATGATGCAGTCACTTTGAAAACAATTTGGCAGTTTCTCAGATGCTTATATATTGACATAGCATGGGATTCAATAATTATATACTCATATAGATAAGTCAGAGAAATAAAAGCATATGTTTATACTAAAACTTATAGTTTATCAGCTCTACAGTCAAAATATAGAAAATAATCCAAATTTCCACGAATGCATGTATAGATAAATTGAAAGTTCCAATACATGTTATAATGTGGGAAAAACTTTAAAAAGGCAAGAAAAGGAGGTGAACACAAAATCCAGATATTAAATTATTTCATTAATATGAAATTTCAGAACAGGAAAATATAATGGAAAAGCGAGTCAATTTTGGTTTATTATACCCAAGGAAAACTTGGGTTGGTGGGGAATAAAATTAATAGCTAAAAGCTTTAGCTTTGGAAGTTTCTTTCTGAAATGATGAAAATATGCCTAAAAAGTACAAAGACCCACAGATCTATTGAAATATGCAAAATCAGACTTTATAAAATTATAAATGTTTGGGACTGGAGTGATACTACAGTGGGCCTCTAGGGCCTTGCACAAGGCTAACACGGGTTCTATTCCCAGAACCCAAAATGATCCCTACAGCCCTCCAGAACCAGAAGTAAACCCTAAGCACTGCCAGGTATGGCCCTACCCTGTACCCAAGTATAAATGTTTGAATTATAATTGAAAAGCATTCTAAAATGTTATTTTTCTGAGATGAATGTATATGCAGTAATGTTTTTGTTTAAATTTTGTTTGAATTCTTCTGATATATTTTTATTGTTTAATTTTTACCGTCTTTCAAAATTTTGTGCATGCCATGTCTCTTTTGTGTTTTAATTATACATAGCCATTTTTAAATCCGATCTACAACATTTTTATTTACTTGAGAAAGTCTTCATTTTTATCATTTTATTTTATTGTTGTGACATTGTGTCTGCATGCATGCATGAGATTATTTGTTTTATTCTGGATTATTTCTTTTAGCTTTCCTTTTTTTGCTTTCTTTTGGATTTATTAGCTTTTTATTTCAATTCCCTGATTTCTTCTCTCATTGATGTGATGTTTATACCCTAAGATTATATTATTAATAGCACATTTAGAAATTTAACATGCACAATTATGTTAACAAAATTTAAAGTAAATCATTAATCACACACTTATCTACATCTTGAATGATCTGAAGAATTTCAAATATCATAACTTGATGAAAACCTCCAAGTATATCTAATATTGTTCATTATTGAAGGGCTGGAGTGATAGCACAGCGGGTAGGGCGTTTGTCTTGCATGCAGCCGACCCGGCTGACCCAGGTTGGATTCCTCCACCCCTCTCGGAGAGCTGGGCAAGCTACCGAGAATATCTTGCCCGCACAGCAATATGCCAAACACAGTAACAAGTGTCACAGTGGAGACATTACTGGGCCCACTTGAGCAAATCAAAGAATGGAAGGACAGTGACAGTGACATCATTGAAATTATACATATTATTTTTTGTACATTTTTTTATTTGAGATTTTAGACGTCCAGATTATTTTGAAAAAAAAAAAAGATGTTGGATTGCATTTAGCTCAGCATTTACCATTTTTGTTTACCCATTTGAATCTCTTGAAGAACAGCCCTCTAGTTAGTGAGTGTTACTGGTCAACCTTTTGGTTATGAGTTGTCTCAAATGCATTCATTTCACTTTGCATTTGAAGGAGAATTATATCAAATGTGATCATTCTCCAGTTGACACATTTTTTTCATAACATTTTGAAAATATTATTTTATAATCTTTTATAGACTTTTCTTCTTCTGAAAGTCAGGAGAAATTCTCTTGAGATAATGATTTTTTTCTGCCTGACTAATTTTAATATCTTCCCATTGTTTTCCAAGATTTTATTTTTTAGATGTCTTCATGTTTATATTATGAAGATTTATTTGACTTTCTGAATCTGAGGATTGGTTTCTTTCATTAACTTGGGGAAGTCCTTGCCTATGCTCTTAGTTAAGTTGTATAATAAGATTTATCATAAACTGCAGGGAAATGTATTCTGAAATCTTTTACTCTATATTTCAAGTCCCTTAACTTCATTTACACATTTCTTTTTTTCCCTTGGTGTCATATTTGGTATATGTCTTTTGTGTATTACCTAGTTCACAATGATCTCTTCAGATTTTGTTCAACTTAACATCTATGCAGTTCTACTTTCGCTTAATTATTTTTGTTTCTAGAATTTTTACTTGGTATTACTGCAAAGAAGACATTTTGATAGTTTTTAATTTATTCACTATATATTCAATATCATTTTTCTCTTATGTTTTGAAAATGTTTTTCTATTCTGTCTGCAGTATTTCTAATACCTACTATTTTGTAGATACATTGAAGTTTGCTTCTTCAGATTTTTGCTTATTTCAGTATTCTTGTGCTTTATGTATTTTAAATGAGAATACATGCTCCTTATTTGAGACACATGCACCTGATTTTAAGGTAATACTGTTCCTTTTATATATTTGTATCAATGGGGTTTATACAGATGTCTGTTCCTAAATTAATAATAGAATTCCAACCATGTCTTTGTCTTAAACTTCATATGTTATTTTATTGCTGACACATTTATTTTGAAATAGCAATTATTTTTCTTTTGTTTATTAAACAATAGTTAGGAGCCTTGGTCTATGGACTTGGCATTGATGTGATCAATGTACACTGGTATAATTTTATATATGTTACTTTTGTTTTATTTTTGTTATTTTTATGCTTATTTCATTTTCTTGAGCTGCTCTTTTTAATATTGTTGTGTCCTTTCCTGGCGTTTTGGATATTATGCTTTTTTTGACTTATTTTTATTCTACCATCTTATTATCTCATTCCTACTTTGGACAAACTTGCAGGCTGTCGAATGTAGCCTGCCCACAGGGCAGAGTCTGGCAAACTCCCCGTGGCCTACCAAATATGCCAAATACCAGTAACAATGATGGGTCTCATTCTCCTAAAGAGCCCTGAATATAATCTCAGGGCTAGGATGAAAGAGACGTTACTGGGGCCTGCTCGAGGCAATCGACGATTAAACCAATATTTAATTTAAAAAAACCCATGCATCTCTAAATATATTTATACTCCTCATATATAAAGAAATAGATGTTTATACGTACCTGTACTTCTTTAAATGCCATCATACAGCACATTTTCATGCAATAACCAATCTGCTTCTTAGATGAATTATTTCCATTTAATTTTTGTATAAGTGTATCATACATTTCAGGAATTTTCTTTTAAATTTGCATTAAATGTGGTGATTATATTATGTTTTTTTAGGCATCGCTTCTAAATCTTACCAGATTTATTTCTTCACTATTGAGTGTTTTTCCCAAGAGCCTTTTCCAACAAACCCCCTGCATGCAAATATCCACCTCAAACCTATAACAGTAGGACTATCTCTAGGGTGTACAGGGTCCTGAGCAAATACTATTTATATAATAATTTAATTTAAATGTATATTATAGTCCATGTGAGGTACAGAAAATTGTTGATAAAGATTTAGAGCAATACATCAAGAAGCGGTACTTAATGTCTTTTTTTTTACATGAAGACTCAGTAATGTCTAGCACTTTTTTAAAAAAAATTTGGTTTGGGGGCCACATCTGGGTGATGACTCTGCACTCAGAAATTACTCCTGATGGTGCTCAGGGGACCATATGGGGAAATCAGGTCATCTGTGTTCAAGTTGAACACCTTACCCATTATGCTATTGCTCAGGTACCTAGCACACTCTTTCTTGTTCAGGTTTAGGAATAATCTCATCCAGTTCCCTTGCTAGTTTCTTATGTCTCATAGGAGGTGAGTTAGCAAATATGCTCTCTGCAAAATCCTGTTTCTTTTGAATCTATTTGTATTGAAACAATGTATATATATTTAAATATTCCAACCTGCGGGAAACCTCTCCAGCAGTGCTGTGAGACACTAGGACTGTCTGCAACAGTGCTTGGTATGCCATGTGGTGCAGGGGACCACACTTGGGACCCTGTATATGCTAAGGACCCTGTATATGTTTATGTTAAGCATGTACTCTAGTCCTTAAGCTATACATATGCCGGCTACATGCAACTTGGAATGCTGCATTGTCTAAAATGCTTATGAATATGATGTTACATCTAGCCTAGGGTGGATAAATTCTAAGATGCTCAGCAAGATGCTCAGTGGATGACTGAATCTGTGGATGCATACTCTGCTTTATCCTATTCACACCTATGATGCAGTTTTGTTTGTGAATTAGAGATAAATAATAATAAAATTAAGCACTCATAATGATAGCATAATAAAAGTTATATAAATTCTCTCTCATTAAATGAAATATTTTTGGACTATATTTGACCACAAGTAAATAAAACCTGGAAAACAAAACCACACATAGGTTTTCAAAGACTCTCAAAGGCTGTTTCCATGCTTTGCTTTAGTTGCCCACAAATAGAGGTCTTCCACAGAGTATAAAGGAACAGGTGGATAATAAACCAGATTAAATTTGTACCTTGAAATTTTGTAACATAATTTCATAACATCTATTTGTGACCTTCACATTCTTCTTTTAAATTTGGAAATTTGGCAATGGCAACGTTTACTTATTATTTTTTAAAGGTAAGCTTTATTTCCAGTTATTTAACTAAGTAGGTTTTTTTTGGAACGGCACACCTGGCGATGCTCAGGGGTTACTCCTGACTCTGCACTCAGGAATCACTCCTGTCAGTGCTCAGGAGACCATATGGAATGCCAGGGATCAAACCCAGGGCCGGCCGCATGCAAGGCAAACACCCTACCCACTGTAAAGGTAAAGGTAAGGTAAAGGCCCTCCCGTTGATCGTCGATTTGCTCGAGCGGGCCCAGTAACGTCTCCATTGGAGACTTTGTTGTTACTGTGTCTGGCATATCGAATACTCTCGGTAGCTTGCCGGGCTCTCCGAGAGGGGCGGAGGAATCGAACTCGGGTCGGCCATGTTGGCCGCTTGTAAGGCGAACGCCCTACCGCTGTGCTATCGCTCCAGCCCACTGTACTATCGCTCATAACCTGACCTTAACATTTTGATCGTTGCATTCCTAGAAAACAATCTTTTTTCATGCCGATAACAACATGCAAAGGATAGTTCCAGTACTTACAAACCAAGCAGTATCTCATTTGCCCAGAGTCTGTCTGCTCTTCGTTCAGTACCACCTAAGACTAAAGCAGAAGAACATGCTACCACCTCTTACTGGAAACGGAAGAGGACACTGTTGGAAGGACACTTTAATTATATAAAATAATGATGTAAACAGCCCTCAGGAAGCTTGGCCTCTAGTGATGTAGATGGGAGCAAGCATGAGGTCAGAACCCAGGTGACTGAACATAAACATAACCCCCTGCATAGAGCACTAAATCAAGCGGTCAGTCGTAGCCCAGAGCCCTGAACTCACTGTGTATCCATTATGAGGCGCAGTTAGCTCAGATCAAAGTGTCAGCACTACTCTGGTGATTCTATTTCCTGTCATTAAATAGATCCCAGGACTACTCCAGGGTCCGAATTCCAGAGAAATATTACATGTACTTTCTAGGAAGTTGCTGGAGCGACTCTTTTCACTCGAGCATGATTTAATTAATTAATTAATTTTTGGTTTAGGGGCCACGGCTGACAATGCTTAGGTGTTGCTCTTGGCTCTGTGCTCAGAAATCCCTCCTGGCAGGGCTTGTGAGATCATGTAGGGTGCTGGGGATCAAACCCTGATTGGCTGTATGCAATGCAAGCACCTTACCCATTGTACTATCTCTCTGACCCCTCTGTGATTTTAAAGAGTTCAGTTTCCTTCATCAGGTGATCTTTAATTTTTAATCTCTAATCCTCTGAGCCTGGAGAATCTGAGGATGGGGCATTCTGTTGGGGTATCTCACTTCACTTGGCTTTCTAGAGAGCTTCTTTATATTTTGTTGGAACAGAAACTAGCACATAATTCATCCATCTGGAGAATTAAAATTATAACATCTTCACATAGTCCTTCCTTTTTTGTTTTCTCATGGGTATATTTTTTCTCGTTTTCTTTTTTTCTATTCTTTTATTTTTTTGAACACTTGCATTAGCAGTTGGGCAGGGGCAAGGTAGGAAAGGAATGGAATTCATAGCTTAACTGGTATTTATTTCTTAATAATCTTATTTTACCTACCCATAGCTCTATCTTCCATTTTTGAATTATACTGTTTGCCAATTGGCACTATTCTTTATGCTTAAGTAGAAAATCTGTAGAGACGGATCTACTTCTAGAAAAATATGGATGTTTTCTTTCTTATAGGAAGGGTCCAAAGTTTGGCCATTGATTTGTGAATCTAAGACTTTTAGGGCAAATTTTCATTCTGGTCACAAGGAAAATTTGTCTTTTTTAAAAAAATTTTATTAGTGAAACACCATGAGGTACAGTTGTAAACTTACAAATTTTTGTGCTTGGGTTTCAGTTATTAAATGGTTGAGTACCCATCCCTCCACCGGTGCCAATTTCCCACCTCCAATGCTTCCAGCATCCCTCCCCCCCCCACCCCCCGCCAATCCCACCCCACCCCTGTGGTAGAGCATTCCCTTTTGTTCTCTCTTTCCTTTTGCGTGCTGTGATTTGCAAAAGAGGCACTGAGTGGCTATCATGTTCGGTCTATAGTCTATTTTCAGCATGCATGTCTCATTCTGGGATGGTCCTCTCAACACCCTTTACTTGGTGCTCCCTTCTCTATCTGAGCTGCCTTCTCCCTCAGCATGCGCGGCTGGCCTCCAAGCCATGGAGTGAACCTCCTGGTACTTATCACAGCTATTCTTGGGTGTTAGTCTCCCAATTTGTTACTTTATGTTCCCCAGATGAATGCAATCTTTCTATGTCTGTCCCTCTCTTTCTGACTCATTTCGCTTAGCATGATACTTTGCAAGTAGTACCACTTGTATGTAAATTTCATGATTTCATCTGGAAAATTTGTTTTTGTGTTTATCTCTAAGGCTATCTGGGTTTTTATGACCCACATTGCCCAGGGAATTTTGTTAAATATCCTTTTCCTTATGCAGTTTAAGAACATCTATGACAACCCTCGAACCTCTGATGCTCAAAGCTCAGACCACTTTGTTGTTAAATTGCTCATCAAAGAAGAGGTATTTGCCAGACAGAAAAGACATGGGGTGTACAAAAGTACCCCCATGTAATCCATTCTCAGGCTTCCTTCTGCTCTTGGGGACTGATTTTTCTGGGGAAGAGTCTGCTTTTCAGTCTAATCAGTTCCTCTCCTCGTAGTCCTGCTTGGACAGCAAGGCTACCTCCCCTGCAGTCCCCTGCAGAGTGACCCAGCAGAGGACCCAATTATGCCTGTGAGTCATTGTCTTTGCCATGCCTGTGGCTGCACCTGATTCATGCATTCTGACATCCTTTTTCCACTTGCTCTTTCAAATTCTGACATTTGAAAGAACTGACCTCCCTTCTTATCATTAGTTTACTTTATTAGCATATTTATGAAAAATTGAACAGAAATTTCATAGATTCATCCACAAGACCTACCACAGGGACCAGCAGGATAAATGGAGTCTTGAAGGCTGTTCTGGCAGTGCAAGGCAGGTTGCAGAGGTGACATTGCGGGCAACCAGCGGTCACCTGTGACTCAAGTCACAGAATTTTGAGTCCTGCAAAAAGAGTCCCTCTAGAAAGTGCACATAGGGAGCCCCAGAAGCCACGCAGGGCCTTCCCTCTCTGGGAATAAGTTTACCAAAGAAGGCACCAATAGACTTTCAAGTCTACCTAGTTCTCTGTCAGATGCTCCTTCGGAGCTAAGGAGTAAGGAAATGCCCATGTCATTCAAATGGAGAGCATTTTGCAGGTGAAAGCCAAATTTCTGTGATGTGAATATCTCTGCTCTCCTGCCTTGTGTGGCTTCCTTGGAATTAGGAGAGGAGGAAATCCGAGATATATGTGCTCCTTCTATATGCCTGCTCAATTTCCTCTTCTTGTGCTTTGCTTGTGTGCCTGTTTTGAACAGTTCCCTGCATCTTGGGGATTTCCAGAAGGTACTCTCATTTTCTTTTAAACAATTCATGCACTTTTCTTAACTTTCTATCTACAAATACAAGTTTTTGGTAGAGAAATAAAAAATATAAACTATACATAACAGTAAAAAAATTCACCTTGATTTTACTATTTAAAGATTATTATGGAGAATGGAGATCACACAATATTGGAGGGAGGAGGGGGTAGGTGAGGTTAGGCCATACGTAACTGTGCTCAGGGATAATTCCTGGTGGTGCTCAGAGGAGTCTGCATGTGATGTTAGGGTTCAAACCTGGACCAGTATCTGCAAGATGGGCAACTTACTCACTGTACTGTCTCTCTGGCTCCTTTTAAATAGTGAGATAAAGGTCTTACATGCATCTAACCCAGATCTAATCCCTGATATCACATGGCCTCTCACTCACAGTTGACCGTGACCCTGAGTTCTTCAAGCATTGCCAAGGTAGCAATGAGTAATCCCTGCCACCAGAGCAGGAACAGCACCACATCCTTGAGTCCTGGCATTGAATTTCTTGCCTGGTTGGCCAGAAATAACCGGGAGTGATCCCTTGGCTTACTGAACACTACAGCAGAATCTCCTCTTCTTCCCCTCACAAAAACATAGATTATTGTGAATATTTTAAAAACATAATTTTTTTCTGGTTGGTTTTCCACATTTACATTTTTTACCTATGTAATATTATGCTACAAATTATTTTATATTCTGCAATTCTTAACACTATGTCCTGTATCCTTTATCATGCTATGAAATATTCTCATTCTATTGTCAAGGTCTCAGTGGATTGCAAAGAGATTTTGCAGTTTTTTTCCCCCCTAATTTCTGGTTTTTGACCATTTAGGTCTTCTTTTTTCTTTTCTTCTCCGTTACTTCCATCTATTTTCCTCCTCTTCCTATTGTTCCTTCAGTTTTTGTTTTAAGAAGCTATATGGTAGTACAAGCCCCATTTTAACAGATTATTAAGGACTTAAATTCACAAAATAGAAGAACTGGAATATAGTGCATGGAAATTCCAGTTTTGATTTAAAACATAAACTGTCCTTTTTAAAGACAATACTAATTCATACTTGAAGTATGTTAAGAGTTTATTTTGCCAAAGCGCTAATATATAAATATGTGTATTTACTAGACAAATTCAAGGAATTTATTGTTTTAATTTTCACTGTATTTAATAACAAAACAGTGAACATTTTCAAATGATTATTTCTTTTATTTTATGTCATGTCTACTCATGTCCTTTGTTTTTATTATTTTTATGTTCATGTTTTACTTATTGTCTGATTTGGAAAAGGTTCTGTATATTCAAGATATTGCTCCTTTGTCCATTTACAATGTTTTTCTTTAAAACTTTTGGAATCATGCCCAGTTCTAATTCTACAAGTATTAAGTTTACTCATAGATTTAGTTCTCATAATTTTTAGATCCTGCTTCATAACAGTCTCTGTTCTGGACACTAGGCTACAACAGTGGATATGTGACAGAGACCTCCTTCCTGGGTTTAATTTCTACTGACTCTTTTCACAATAAACAAACGCACTGAGCAAAATGTCAGATAATGATGAATGCTGAAAAACAAGAAAGAGCAGTGCCAGGTGGGTAGAGAGAGCTGAAAATACTCCTTTGGTGTGTGTGACCAAAAGTGGATGACTACGGGAGGAGGGTCTCCAGAGAAAGGAATGATTTATGGGGCTATCTGGACAAGTGTTTTAGGCAGAAGGAACAGGAAGTGTTGAAGTTCTAAGGACAAAAAAGTGCTAGGTGCCTTGATGGGGGCAAGTAGCTCAGGATGTCTGGGTCAGAGTGAGGAATGGATGGGGTGGTCAAGGAGGGAAGTGGGATAGTGCGGTGCTGAGTTCTGTTGTTACCTGCTCCTTGTGACTGGTTGCCAAATCTTCAGGAATTTTGCAAGCCAGATGTTAAATGCAACCGTTATTCAAAATTAAATTAGATAAACTTATAATTTAGCACACTGTCTTAAATACGAGGTAAATGGTACTCAAATTTTATCACTTCTTAATTGTCTTTCTGCATTTGTCTATTATCTCAGCTTTGAGGTTAATTGTGTCGACTGGAACTCTACGGTGGAAACAGTATATCACCGTACGCTTCTGCTCATCTCAACAGCGCTCTGCCCAGCACTATGCTGCTAGCGTTAAATCAGCCATGGGGAGAATATTTACACAATGAATATCAACAAATTTGACAAATTGTTTTGATGCTGTCTAGACTCAAAATGATAAAAAAAAGTTAATAATGTAGATTAAATTTAAAAGTTTATTGTGTTTGTAGTTGAATTTTGAATAGAACTGATATATGAGAAGCTATTTCCCCAACAAAAATTACTATTGATAGAGTTGTTTGCATCACTGATAAAAAAAAAAGTGCAGTTCTGGGTACTCTTTCATTGTATCACTCCCTTTTAATTAATGTAAAATTATGAACCAACATTCATTTTTGAGCAGTACTCATAAATCAATTTCAGTCATAGCTTTACTAAGGAAATAAGAATTTGGGAAAACATAACAAAGGAAGAAAAAGACAATGAAAGTATTCATTCTGTGAGAATCAATTTAATATGTGAATTTTCAATGAAGAATATTGTATACTTTATTAATATTTTTAAATTGTGTAATGAGCATCTTTCAAATCAGTACATTTATAGTGAATATGTAATACATAAATGAATATGCATATATTCTTTTCTGAGAGACAAGCTTGTTTTGAACATTTAACAGTATTATACCCTTAGTGCCAGGAGCAGAATAAATGATGTCTTGTGGACCAAGGTAAGAATTAGATATTTATTCTAAGTATGATTGAAAATTTTAGTGGATTCTGAACAAAGACCCACTCAAGTTTACAAGAATTATTCTGAATGCAATGTAGAGCATTGAGTATTGGAGATAAGAGTAGAGACAAATCCCTGCAAAACTTTTTGCAGTGGTGCAGGGAAGAGAGGTCTGGGTCTAGATTATAGTGGTAGCAAAGCAGGTGGTGAGAAGTGGCTGTGTTAAGTAAGACATGTTTTGTAGAGAGGCCCAGAGGATTGATTATTCTTGGAGTTTGAGAAAGGGAGAAGGAATAATCAAAAGAGGTATCTCTAGAAATTTTTATGCGAGCAAACAAAATGATTAGGAAGCTAGAGATGGAGCAGTTTCAATAGGAAAAAATATTTGGTTTGGGATGAGTGAGTGACACTTGTGATTCTTCTCTGACATTGACAGGGGATGTTGGGAAAGCAGGAATCTGGAGTTTCAGGGGAGATTGGTGACATAAGTAAAATTTTCTGGTTCAAAAATGTAGCAAGTGTTTCTGAGATCATGAAAATAAATGAGATATCCCAGGAATAAATATAATGGAGAGGAGTTTCAAGATGGCGCTCAGTCCATCCAGCCAGTAGAGATTATAGAAGGAAGTAGAAGCAGAAAAGACATGGAAAAGTCTTCTTATTCACTTACACAAAATTTATCTTGGTAGCTAAATTTTCCAACTATTTCTGCACTAATAATAAATTTTTTTCATTCCTGTGACTTTATGATAGATTTTAGTATTAGGTAGAATAAGCCTATGCCATTAGTTTTTATTATTTTCTAAACTAGTCTTTGTTTTGCATTTTTCTATTTTATTTATGGAGGGAGTCCCAAGCACTGTTCTGGGCTCCCATGGACCACTCCCAATCCCCATGACATATGACCAGTGAGACAGGACAGTTCAAAGCTCCATTTGTAATGGGATGCTGCTTTGTCTCAGCCTTGCTGGTTTTCCAAGTAATGCCCAGCAATTTTGGGGGTTATGCAATACTGAGGGATTGAGCATGGGTCTTGGTCTACAAGGTACTGGGTTACTTCAGTCCCTGGAGCTATTTCCCAGATCCCTTTATAATAATTTTTCTAAGAGTTTCTTGTGTCTCTTTCCCTAAATATTTTAGAAAATGGTGTTTTAGTTTTAAAATTTTGAATTGGCTGAATTCTAAAACACTTCGGTTGCATTAGTATTTATGAAATTAAATCTATAAAAACACTTTCTGTTAACTCTATATATACTTTTATGTAACTTTGTGATGTTACAAAGTCTTTTATTAAAACCCTACATATCTTTTAATTTATTTTTTTCTTATATTTATTTATTGAAGAACTGTGGGAAAAGTTACAAAACTTTCAGGTTTAAGTCTCAGTCATACAATGATGAAACACCTTTCCCTTCACCAGTACTCATTTTTCACCACCAAGAACCCCAATATATCCCCCTCCCACTCTCCCAATGCCTGTGAGGCAGATGATTCTACTTAACTCTTCTCTAAATTGATTACATTCATTTTTTCGACAAAAGATGAACCATTATTGTTTAGAATTTCCCCCCCAACAATCAGAATTGCTGAAAAGGCATTGTGAAATACTTTGTTTTCTATAGCTGGTATGAGAATCATATAATGTCATGTAATGATTTGGATTTCTGCAAAGAGCCGGATAATTATGAGATTGGTTTCTGTGTGTCTAGTGTTATGACTGTGCTGGAGAGCCACTCGTGGGGGGCAACTCGTGACCTCGGTAGGGCATGAAGGGCGTGGCAGTACCACCCCCCTGCCCATGAGACTGCAGTTGCCCCATCACTGCTGGCTCATACCTGGCTTTCCTATAAGCTCTGAGGCGGTGGTCACCTTGCTGCTGGTTGGGGGGTGGGGAGGCGGATGGGAGCAACACCCTTTCCCTCCAAGGGAGGCATGGCACTGTAGTTTAACGCATTGACCATTCATTTTTCTGCCACAAGCTGCTCTGGACTAAGTCCTTTTGCTTCTGGAGCCATGGCCGTGCCAGAGAGCTGCTCATGGGGGTGGCAACTCGTGACCTCCGTAGGGCGTGAAGGACGAGCCGGTATCACCCTTCCTTCCCATGAGACTGCAGTTGCCCCGTCAGCGCTGGTTCATACCTGGATTTCCAATAAGCTCTGAGGCAGCAGCCACCTTGCTGCTGGCGGGGGGTTGGGGAGGGGAAGCGGAAGAAGGGAGCAACACCCTTTCCCTCAAAACCCTACATATTTTTTATACATTTACTCCTATAAATATATTTTTTCTATTGTAAACTGTATCATTACTCCCCACTGTTTTTCTAGTCAATTATTTCTGGAATAGTTTATGGGTTTTTATTTTGTATACTAAATGTTTATACAATAAACTTGCTAAGTAATTTTGTTTATAAGAAGGATTTTTTTGTTCACTGGAGTTTGCCAGATTGTAATCATTTAATAATAATTTTAGAATTATAACTATTATTCATTAATTTTTGTTTCTGTTTGGTATAGCACAGCGATAGCACAGTGGCAGGGCGTTTGCCTTGCACGCAGCCAACATGGCCGACCCGAGTTCGATTCCTCCGCCCCTCTCGGAGAGCCCAGCAAGCTACCAAGAGTATCTCGCCCACACGGCAGAGCCTGGCAAGCCACCCGTGATGTATTCGATATACCAAACACAGTAACAACAAAATTTCCAATGGAGACGTTACTGGGCCTGCTCAAGCAAATCGATGAACAACGGGAGGGCCTTTACTTTACTTATAGCACAGCAGGTAGGGTGTTTGCCTTGCACGTGGCTGACCTGGGTTCAATTCCTCTGTACCTCTCAGAGAGCCCAGCAAGCTACCAAGAGTATCCGGCCTGCCAGGCAGAGCCTGGCAAGCTCCCTGTGGTGTATTTGATATGCCAAAAACAGTAACCACAAGTCTCACAATGGAGACGTTACCAGTGCCTGCTCCAGCAAATAAATGAACAATGGGACGACAATGCTACTCAGTTTTTCAGAGTTGAGATAACTGATTTGAAGCAGACACATCTACAAAAGCCTCTATTATTTCAGTGTTAACTATGCTATTAGCTTTTTTATGTAAATTGTTCCCAAATTTTGGCATATAGAAAAGTTTTATTAACATAAAATTTAATCTGAGAATTAATTTCTAGTGTTAAAAAGTCTTGGATGATGCTCAGAATTCTAAACTTTTGCATACAATGTATTTTATTCCATGTTAGATCATCATGTCTAAAGGTATATTTGCATTATGTTAAGATAATCTATGCTTACTTGTTTTTCATGTCTTTCTAAAATGTAAAATTCATTCTTTTATAATAATGTGATAGATTCTAATATTGCAATAAGTTAGATTAGGATAGTTACAAATTTCTATTTAAATGTTATTCTACAACTCACAATGAAGATTAATTTATATTTGGAGATTAACTTTTTCTGGGGTATTTTAGAATCAGGCATATTTTTGCTTTTAAAAGTGAATCAGAAATCATAAAATGTTTATATAGCATGGAGATTTTCCATCACTTAAAAGTTTGCAATTACTTTTCTCATAAGACTGTCTGGGCCTGATGCTTTTATTGAAAGTATTTAATTCTTAGAAGATGTTTCCAATATTGTTTCTGGATTATTTACATATTTTTGCTTTCTTATTCTTGATACAGCATTTATTTATTTACTTAAGATTTTCCTTTTAAATTCTTTAGTTAAAATGGAAGTTTTGTTTTCATTCATTTATGTTTAATGCTGAAGTCATTTGAGATTCATTAGACTTCCTTTGAGATTAGTTTTGGACTAATCTAATTCCATTTACTTGGGTTGTGTTATTATGGGTCTTTTCTAAATCACATGTAAATTATTTTTTATTTATTATTTTAATCTAAGATTTATTTAGGACATTATATTTAAAAATCATTTTAAGGTAGTTGGAACATTTTAATATAAATTGTGGGATTTAGTGACGAGCATAACTCTTATTTTCCTCTATTTTGTGAATTTGCATTTGAACAATTTTAATGTGATGAAAGAATGTTGTAATCTATAATCTTGGATTATAGAGATACACACCAAGATGCTTAAGGAAATGCAAAAATCTAAAGTTTCATTGTAATATGTTATTTATATTATAGATATTCTCATTTTGCTGCTTTATTGATGCTTAAAGTACAAAGTTATTGTGATAGTTTATGTGTCAAATTAACTGAATTATGGTGTCCTGATATTTGACCAAATTAACTGAATTATGGTGTCCTGATATTTGACCAAATATTTATGTGAAAATATTTTTTAATGATACCAACATTCAAACCAATAGATTTTTGAGTCAATCAGATTGTCTTCTATATTTGGTTGTCCATTTATTATTCCCTTACTATGTTTCTTTGTAGCCCACATATAAGATTCTGTACTTGTCCCTCTCCTTCTGACTGATTCATTTGGCTTGATACCCTCTACTTTCATTCATGTAATAGAAAATTGCATTATTTCATCTTCTCTTTTAGCTAGTAGTATTCAATTTTGTATGCACTTTGCAATTTCTTTATCCAGTTATCTGTTCTTGGGCATTTAGGTTTATTTCAGCACTATTCACAGTAGCCAAGATCTGGAAATGACCTGGTTTGATTCCTTATACCAGGTGGTCCTCTAAGTATTTCCTGTTGTGGCCCTGGAGGTCCTCAAGCATTTCCAGAGCAGTCCTCTGGCACCTCAGTGCTATAGCATCATGATATCTATGGCCTTAGCACTGAACCGCCACCCACCTGGCTGAGTATCACCAATATAACACCCAATGCACTAGCTACTGTTGGTCTAAGATGACATGCAGACACTGCAGAAACACATATCAAGAGGGCAGTTTTATGCTGGACTGCCCCACTATTTCCTTCACTCCTCTAACTGTTCTCTTTAATAGCCTTATTTGCCAAAATTATTTTATATACTAATTACAGGGAAGTTATCTACTCCATACCTACCATCAGTCCTTTCTTCTCATCCCTTGCCTCAATTAGTAGAGGTTTATTGGCCTCTCTCCTTGCTTCCAGTTCCGAGTACTTCCATTTCCCTCACAGTGCTAAGAATTATTTTTCTAAAATTCAGGGGTACCTACTGAATATGTATCTAATTCCAAATGTCCAGTGAATTCCTCACAGGGACACAGACATTCCAATTCAATCATTATAACTTTCCTCACCTTCCATTTCCCCCATACCTTTCCTCCATTCCTTCCTGCCTTCCCATCACATTTCATGAACACCTTTTGCTTTTATTCAAAATTCTGATTCATTTTTAAAAGCTCAAGTTTAGAATCCAGAAAGATAGCAAAATGGTGAAGGCTCTTGCTTTGCATATGGCCAGAACTAATTTGATCCCTTGTTCTGCATATGGTTCCCAAACACTTCTAGGAGTATTCCTGAGCACAGAGTCAGTAGTAACTCTGAGTATCACCAAGTATGGGTCCAACCCCCTCAAAAAATAATTAAATAAAGAATAAAGACTAACCTCACCTTGCCAGGATCCTTCCCTCTCCTTTCTCTCTCACCCCACTGCCTAAATGAATAGCTCACCTTTTTGTGTCATTCTGACCTACCCTCATCTCTCACATATACCCAACCAAGACTGATTTGCCAAGTTTCACAGAGCTATTAAGTGGCAGAGAAGGACTGAACTCTGGGTTTCTAATCTGAATTCCAATGTTAGCTAGCTCTGAGTCCAGTGACCTGAGCAGGTTGTGATGTTAGGAACTGGATTTGGACATTCTAGTTTTCAGGTAAGAGAGTCCTTCATGCTGTCCTGCTCTCTACCCTGTACACTGAATGTTATGCCTGGTTATGCAGCAGAGAGAGATGGGCATACACAGAAGAGGGGTTGCTGAAAGTGACCGAAGCTCTTCTCTGTAATGAGAAATGGGCTGGGCTGAACACTGGGGAAGGTGAAAGGTGATTTCCCAGATGGTTATACTGAAAATTCCAATTCACCCACTTAATTCAGGTATCTTGTCAGACGAGTCAGACTGGAGCAATTATAGCCCATGGGTGTCTCAGAGGAGAGTGGTAACAATGCAACTCAGCAGAGATTACTCCAGGAGCTCTTCATTATGCCACCCCAGTCTGGGAGGGATGGTCTTTGTGTCTTGGTCTCATTCTGTCTCTGAGCCAGAAATAATTTCACTCTTGTTTAATAAAAAATAGTGAACATCATAATAGTAATAAAGGGGTAACTATAATAAACTAGTAGTTGGCTCAAATCCTGTGAAGAAATTAAATCCTATATAATAACCTCATTTTTAGGGAGGGTCAAATGGTTAGCTTTGTAGGTTATTAGAGGAGGGACTCATGAATAAATAACTTGAGTATAATAGGAACTTACATTTGACATAAACTTTTCAGTGATATTGATTAACTTGTTTCCATACTTATGACCACCTCATTAAAGTTGAACAGAAGGCATTGCTTAAGTGAGTACATGGGGAACAAGCTCCAAACAGTCAAATCACGGTGTTCCAGCTCAGACTTGAGTCATTATTGGCACTAACCTTTTATAACTATTACTTGACACATGTTCTTGAATGGGGGGCCACTATTTCTTCTCTTGAATGGGGTTGATTGTGATTTATTATTGGGCTTGAACAAGACAGTGTATGACATGTGGTAGGAACTCAGTGAATGATGCATTGTTACCAGAAGTCATTCATATAATGGTCAGTGTCTTTGAATTTGAATCTTTCAATATCAATTTTATACTTTTCCAAATATATTATATTTATTTGGATGTCAGATACAATATGACTTCCATTAAACTATCTCATCATGTCAGTTTCAAGCATTCTATTTGAAAAATAGACAACCATACATTTATAAAACCTGGTTATAACACAGACTACTAGTGGGTACTAATTCTATTTCTCCTTCTCTTCATTTTTGAAGTTGACTCATCATTAGTTTAAAGTATTACTGAATTTCATGGACCAGAGCAATAAATACTACAGTAGATGGACATTTGCCTTGCATGCTGTCAACCCAGGTTTAATCCATGGCATCCTGTATGGTCCCCTGAGCCATGCCAGCCAGGAGAAATTCCTGAGTGAAGAACCAGGATTGACCCCTGAGCATTGCTGGATGTGACCCAGAAAGCCAAAAAAATGTATTTCTGAATTTCATGGTTAGAGTTTAACATTGCCATAGGTGATGGATAACATTGGGTTGTCCTTGCTCCTACCCCAGATAGCTTAAGATTCTTTGAGCTACTCCCACAATAGTGCCCCTTAGGTATACCCAATTCCATCAAGTACTAATAATCCTATATTGATTTTATCTTTCCTTTATGTCATTTGCATGATTTATTTAACAATGTCCTTTTTGTATAGACACAGGAAGACAGTTTATACTATGCTTCAGAGTTAATTGACTCCAAAATCATATTTTCTCCTGGGCATCCATATTTGCTTGAATTAAGCCTCAGTTGTCTTTGGTTCCTAGTACTCCAAAAGAAGGGTTCCAACTAAGGGACTGGATGGACCCAGGGCAAACTGTAAGCTACCCCGGTACTGAAGGGAGATAAGCTAAGTACCATAAGTATAATAAGTTAAGAGCATGGTCATAGACAAACTTTGTCATGACCCAAAAATAATTAACTGAATAAGGACCCTGCTGGGGTTAGGAACTAACCTGGCCTGAGGACTATAGTCTGGAATATATAGCCAGATGTCCCCAGGAAGAGCCAACCTTTAAGCTTAATATATCTCTTACTGTGTTCATACAAAATGACTAGAAATATTATAAAAAGTAAATTTACTATTATTGTTTAAATGGATTATTAGCTGAGGAGAGGAGAAAGCAATACACCCTGGATGGAATCCTGCCCTTGAGCAGATCTCCTAGTAATCCACAGTGAGGAGCTCTCAGATGAGATTTTGTCCTTGAGTTAATCTCCTAAAGTAGTGGCTTTACCTCTGTTTGTTGTTATGACAATATTCAACCCCACCTTTGTGTATCACCACTCTTCATGATTTCTATATAACTATGCTGCAAGGGACTAGAAAGTCGATGAATAGAAGGATGAGAACTGAGACTTTGGGACTTTGAGGTCTTTGGGGACTAGAAGGAGGATTAGATGACGTTGACTAGAAGTAGAGGACTATTAGAGTACAACAAGATGAGGAAGAAAATGTAATGAGGTAGAGGATTTGAGGTCTATGAGAGGAGACTAGGATGATGGAACTATGATGACTGCAAACACATATAGGTATATAGGATTTACCACAACCACCACCAAAGTTCTATTGGCCTCTCTATCCATTTCTCCCACTCCACTCCTTTTCCCTTTGAGTAATCACCATAGCTTCTGTTGAGTCTAGTAGTTTTGCTGCTTTTGACAATTAGTTCATTTAAATTATATTATTTATATTAAATAAATAAAATTTATTTTGTGTTATATTATTATATTATAATATATTTAAAATTTACATTAAATAATTTTGGCATTATATTATATTATAATGTATTATATTCAATATTTATATTAAATAAACAAAATTTATTTATTATTTAATATAAATATTATTTATATTAAACATTTGAGATAAATCATTTTCACTTTCTTACTTCCTTAATTATTTTACTTATCATAATCATCTCAAGTTTCATTGACTTTTTATTGATTTTTTTCCAGAATAGTTTTTTTTGTTTTATTTTTTCAGATTCTGGCTATTGTAAATAGTGCTACAATAAACATAGAAGTGCAGATATCATTTCTACTGTACTTTTTTGCAAAGTCCAATATAGTGTTAATCAGTAAATACAAAATAAAAAATTAGAAATGCTAATATTACTTTAATTATATATTAGTTCATAAACTTGTGGTAGAGCCTCTGAAGAAACTGATATGGATACTGATATGGATATTTCTTAGGGTAGGAGTAAAATTGGTACAGCTGCACAGTGAAACACTATGCAGCTATTAGAAAAGATGAAGTCATGAAATTTACATATAAGTGGATCAACATGGACAGAATCATGCTAAGTGAAATGACTCAGAGATAGAGGGACAGATATAGAATGACTGCACTCACATTTGTGTAACAGAATGGGAGACTAACACCCAAGGATAGTAGAAATAAGGGCCAGGAGGATCACTCCATGGCTTGAAAACCGCCATCAAATGCTGGGGGGAAAGGCAGCTGAGAGAGAGAAGGGACCACCAAGTAAGTGATGCTTGGAGGACTTGCTCAGGATGGGAGATATGTGCTGAGTGTAGACTACGGACCGAACATGATGACCACTTAGTACCCCTATTGCAAACCATAACATCCAAAAGGAGAGAGAGAGTAAAAGAGAATGCGCCTGCTACAGAGGCATGGGGGATGGGAGGGTGGTGGGAGGGATACTGGGAACATTGATGGTGGAGAAAGGGCACAGGTGGAGTGATGGGTACTCGATCATTGTATGGCTGGAATGTAGTCACAAAAGTTTGTAACTCTGTAACTGTACCTCACAGTGATTCATTAAAAAAAATAATAAAAAACCACTGTATTGGCCAAGTTATGGGCAAAAAAGAGATGAAGTAAACACAATTAGAAAAGTTGATATCTTCACTTCACACCACAGAGGCTGACCCATATCCACAAGAACAAAAGCAACCGGTGCTGGTGCGGATGTGTTGAGAAAGGGACACTCCTTCACCATTGGTGGGAATGCCGACTGGTTCAGCCCTTTTGGAAAACAGTATTTTCTCAAAAAATTAGAAATTAAGCTCCCATTTGACCCAGCAATACCACTCCTGGGAATATATCCCAGAGAGGCAAAAAAGTATAGTCGAAGTGACATCTGCAATTGTCTGTTTAATGCAGCACTCTTTACAATAGCCAGAATCTGGAAAAAACATGAGTGCCCGAGAACAGATGACTGGTTAAAGAAACTTTGGTACATTTACACAATGGAGTACTATGTAGCTGTTAGAAAAGACGAAGTCACAAAATTTACATACAAGTGGTACTACATGGAAAGTATCATGTTAAGCGAAATGACTCAAAGAAAGGGATAGACATAGAAAAATTACATTCATCTGGGGAACATAAAGTAACAAAATAGGAAACTAACACCCAAGAATGGCCAAGATTAGTACCAGGAATTTTACTCCATGACTTGGAGGCCAACCACACATACTAGGGGAAAAGGGAGCTCAGATAAAGAGGGGAACACCAAATAAAGGTGTTGGGAGGATCCTCCCAGGATGGGAGAAGCATGCTGAAAGTAGACTATAGGCCAAACATGATCGTCACTAAATGTTTCTTTTGCAAACCACAACACCCAAAAGGAGAGAGAGAACAGAGGGGAATGCCCTGCCACAGAGGCAGGGTGGGATGGGGGGATGGGGGGTGGGAGAGATACTGGGATCCGTGGTGGTGGGAAATGGGCACCGGTGGAGGGATAGGTATTTGATCATTGTATAATTGAAACCCAAGCACAAAAATTTGTAAGTCTGCAACTGTACCTCACTATTAAAATTTTTTTAATAATAAAAAAAAGAAATCCCAAAACTTAACAAAGACAGATTTAAAAAAAAAGTTGATATCTAATGAGGAATAGAGAAATATCTTGGTAATTTCACATATCTGAGATTAAAGTGAATATACTGGATGTAGGGAGACCTAGTCAATGAACTGTAGCTATTGGTCCAGGCATATGAATGGCAAAGCTGCAAATGGGTTTTGAGGGTTGAGGTATAAGAGATGAAGAGTAGTGATATTAAATGGTATGGGGTGGCATTCCCAACAGCAAAGTGGATGTGGTGTAAGTTTTTGGTTGTTATGTAGTACAGATGTGTCTCAGGCATTAAAGCAGGAGACTACGAGAAACAGGTGGAGACCAGCTAAAAAGCCTCTCCACAGTCCTGTTAGAAGGGCTTATGGTGCTACAGAATTTGTGTTTTTCTCACTAGGTAAGGTGGAGACATTGGGTGTATTTTAATAGAGCAGGGCTTAGCCAGATGGATATTTTAGGTTATAGAAGGGAAGAATGTGAAAGATGGAAGGGCAGAGAAATGAGCCTGAGGAAATCAGAAAGGGGCCAGATTCCTAGGCAGCATATACTGAACTTTGGAGCTGGTCCCTAGGAGTTTCTGGGTAGTCAAGGCAATGGGGTAGAATGAGGCTGTGTAGCTAATACTGGAAATACATGAAAACAAAATAGAAGCGTTCTCAGCTAATGCAAAATCCAGGGTGGGATCATAGTATAGACAGCAGAGGTAGAGATGGAAAGATGCTGTAATCAAAGAAAAGGGACATGGATGTTGATGCATGAAGTTTTATTGAAGGAGATATTATAACCACCAGGTTGGTAGAAGATGAAATGAAAGTCAGGTCCAACGTGAGAGTAACTTTAAGGTCAGTGAACAGCAGAGATAAAAACTGGTAGTGGTCTTACATGATGGGAAAGTAGCTACCATGATAGAGATGTCCAGCTTCCCAATACTTTTCAATAGATGAGAGTTAATGTCATCAAAAAGAGAAGCACATCTCAAGACCTCAAGAGGATTAGTGTAGATGTGGGAGAATGACTGTGAGCAACTTCCCTTTAGAAAACTTTGGGAAGTTTTATTCTTACAAGAAGCTGTAGGTGAAGGCAGAAATATATCTTTTAATTGACACATGAAATGGATAGGAGTACAAAGAGACCAAGGCAATGGAAACACTCATCTGCAATAAATGGAGGTGGTTTCCACATCCCTGAGAAGAGTTAAGGGAAAACCACTAGTTAAAACAGGTAACAAGAGACATATCCCACCTCCTCTCCAGTCTTTGACCTTCTTGAATGTTGTCGAAGTTGACACTTTTCTATTTAAAACTCTAACCATCTGTTCTATTCTTAACTCAACTCTCTCCTGATTCTGTCTCTCAGGCAGAGTCTCCTTTATTTACAACCACGAAATAGTTACTGGAACACTCCTTTTTTTCCTGGTCCCTTCTCCATCCTCAGGCTGAAAACAAATGCCTTCAACTCAGTGTACTTTATCCTAACCGTCAGCCCTCTTGATTTGATTCTCACCTATCCAGGTGAACACCCCATCCAACCCAGATTTCTCTCTGAGCTCCAATCTTCAATTGCCACTTGCTCACCAATATCTTCATCTGTGCTTCAGGTACTGAGATGCTCCAGAGAGCCAGGCTTGCTGCTCTGCCAATCATGGCTGCTTCTGCACAGGTACCCTCTCTTCATCCATAGCATCTCATCCAATTTCCCAGAACTCTGGGAAAGTACTAGCTCTCAGGAGACCAGAGAGCATCTCTTACTCACTATTCAATATTGACAAAACCTACAACATGTTTTTGGCATGTGACCGCTGCTCAAAATGATGAATGAATCCATGATCAAGTTCTTGGTGCCCCTCTCCATGGCTGCTCACATCCAATGAGACACAAGTTCTCTTGGTTCTTCCCTGAAGCCCATGTTCCCTTTTAGTTCAGTCCTGTTTTTTTCTTACATCAGACAGCAGAGCTTTCCTTCTGCAGTGCCTACCTTCCCAGAACCCCTGCCAGGCTGATCTGAAGCCCATTGCCACCCACCAGACAGATTTTTAAAATAAAGGTTGGTCTCAAAATTGCAGAACACCTGGAAAAACTTTATATTCTGCAGAGTGCCCTGAAATCTTTCTCTTTCACCATATTGTACGGCACTGAGTCCTTTTGTTGGACTTCATTGACATTTTCCTGCAGAGCAAAAACTCCTGAAAGTTCTCTGGAAAAAAATGTTTCCCTGATCAAATGGCCTAGAGAAATGAAGCACATGATCCCCATTTTGAAGAAGCATCCTGCACAGGAGAATATTAAAGGATTACATTTCTAAAGTATGAATTAAAACTTTAACTCTGTTTAATTAGACAAAATAAAAAAAAACATGTTTTAGATTAGGTAAGTATGAAACAAATGGAACTAAAATCTATAAAATATTGTCTAGGACATGCTAAACCTCCATTAAAGCAGTCTTGCCTTTACCAGAAAGTCCATAACACATTTTTAGGAATCATTTTGGGCAGAATAAAAATAATGAACATAAGCCCAATCAGCAATGTGAAGGTGAGGACGAGACTACAGAAAGCTGTGAACTGTGCAAAGCAACTGTCTTTGCACTAGCAAGTCTAGTGATTTGTGGTGAACGGTGTGGTATGTCCAAAGTATAAGGACTTGGGAGAAGAGAAGGTTCAAAAGTTGCATCTATTAACTCAAGAGAATTTTTGGCTGTTGTCTGCAAATGACGTTCTTGTTTGACCGATAAAAACAGGCCCCAGGGTACACAGTGAGAAAAAGTGCAGGCCCGACATGGCCCTAACAAGCAAAAACACAGAGAGTACCCAGTTCAGATTGTTCCCCATTTCTGAAGGACTCAGAGGGCTGGAGTCTGTGACCATGAACTTCGGACGGGCCTTTCTCAGGGCCTGGCCACAGTTTGCCTGACCAGCTCTTTGGTCCTAACTCATTTCCAGGACCTGCTGTTGATTGCCAGTCAGTCAGCTGGTAGATGCTGATGGATTCATACGATCAGGGTCTCCAGAGAGCTTTGCATACTCCACACAGCCAGTAACTGTGTACTCAATTTACACTTAGGGAGACACATTTTTTTCCCAGGCAGTAAAAATATTTGTAAGAGTCCATGCTAAACTTCTCAATTTGCCTAACGTAAGTTATTCACTAAATTGGGAATCTCTAGATCCTGCAGTCCATGTAATGAAAGCTTGAAAGTCTAAGAATTATTCCTGGGAGAAGAAATAGTATAGTATGTAAGGTGCTTGACTTGAATGCAGCAGATCTAGGTTCAATCACCGATACCTCATATGGTTCCCTGTACACCACCAGGAATTATCCTTGAATGCAAGCCAGAAGTAAGTCCTAAGTAAGTCCTAAGCATAGTTGCTGTGGTCCATAAACCAAAAATGTGAATTAAAAAGAATTATTCTCAAATTTGTAAAGAGCAAATAATAAGTCATGCACAATGGTTTAGGAGTCCACATCTAGGTTTTCTATCAACAGGCCCCAGGCTGTAGGACACCAGTGCATTCAAACAAGATAAGAATCTATGTGGCCCTCAAATAAAATCAGAAAGGCAGTGAAATGAGAAAAGCTGAGGTCTTGTGCTTGCTCATGTACAGATCTATTAGAAGATGCAGAGATCACTCATCATAGCCTAAAGTGAATCAGTTCCTTTATCACATATCACAGGACTTAGGGGGCTCCTGCTAGATGGGATCAGAGCCAAAGGGATTGATTGCAGGCATTGGAGAAAGGCATTAAGCTCATGAAATATCCTGAAGAAACATGTCCAAGATCACTTGCCTGACTTGGCAGCTCAGCAGTCTATGAATCTGAGTTTAAGGTTTCAAACACAAACTCAGCTTTGTGGCCAGAAATGAGTATGTCTCACATAACCCTTGTGACTGTCCCACTCCATCTCCAGTGCCATTCTGGCACAGGGACCCTGAGCTGCCAATATAAGACTAGGACTTTTGGATGGGTCTCTCCAGGGGGAGTACTGAGTGAAGGTAGCCACAAACAACTGGGCAGGGTGAGTGGAGCACAAAAGAGAGAAAAAATGCACATAACAACCCAAAGCTGTTGCCATCAAGTGATTCTAAAATCCCAAAGTCTAAACCAGTAGGAGAAATCTAAAAGCCAGCAAATATGGTGAAGAGATCTCAGAAGAGAAATGATGCCCAGTAAAATGCCTTTAAGAAATTTGAACAAAAGAAATTGTAGATTAAAAACACAAGATAATAAATAAGTAATTTCACCCTACATAAGAAATTATGATAAAAGCCAGTATATGAAATAGAAATAGAAAAAAGTTGTATACAGTAAAAATGAAGTATAAATATGATAAATAAAATCAATAGACTCTGAAAAACTCAATGAGTGATAAGAAAAATTACAAATGAATTGGAAATGGCATTGAGAACTTCATTTAGAATCCAGAACAAAGAGTAACTATATAAAAGTAATGAATGTGCGATTAAAAGACATCGAAGCTAGTTTGGGCCATTTAAAACTAACCACATTTATGTGGATGTCAAGAGAAAGGAGACATCACAACAGAGAAACAATCATTGAAGGAAAAAAAGCTAAAATGTTATCAAAATCAAATAACACCCAGATTTATTTATTTATTTATTTATTAGTGAGACACCATGAGGTACAGTTGTAGACTTACAAATTTTTGTCCTTGGGTTTCAATTATACAATGATCAAATACCCATCCCCTACCAGTGCCCATTTCCCACCACCACGGATCCCAGTATCCCTCCCATCCCCCATCCCCCCATTCCTCCCTGCATCTGTGGCAGGGCATTCCCTTTTGTTCTCTCTCTCTCTTATTGGGTGTTGTGGTTTGCAAAAGAGGCAATGGAACACCCAGATTTTTAAGAACTCACCTCTCTTTGGAATATTTAAAAATAATTAAATCTGAGCCCACACTGGGATATATCCTATGAAACTGGAACACTAAAAGTAGATGACAATCCCAGAAGAGAAGAGACAACAGTTGGATTTACACCAGATTTCTCCTCAGCAAAAACTGATGCCAGAATAAAAAATGTATTTAAAGACTAGAAATGCCAAGCTTTTGTTGTATATGTAGGTAAATTATCTCCTTAGAGATAAAAGGCAAAATAGAGGCAGGGTAGGTTATCTAAAATTTGAGACAGCTTGTGAGCTATGTAGAAAAATAAACAGTCAAATAAAGGAAGGATCATAAGAGGCCTTTTGAAAGAAGTAAAGGAAGCTATATAAGAACTCTGGGAGAACTGTGTCAGGGACCATGAACCAACTGACAGAGCAAGACTGAGTAATTCTATATTTTATTACAATAACTAAAGATCATGGATAGTTTGCCTGGTTCCATTCTATCTCTGTCAACTTAATTGCTTCCCTTTCTGTCCATTTTAAGTGACTACTGTAGAGTTCAAAGTGTATATGCGTCTTTAACTTACCACCATTTAGCATGAAGAATATTGTATTGCTTCTCAGTCGGTAAAATAACCTTAAGCAGAAATTCTGCACACCCCTTTCTCTGTTCTTTGTGCCATTGTTATACATTTTCCTTCAGGGTATGTTATAAACCCTACAATTCATTGTTGTTACTTTTGCTTTAAACAGTCAATTATCTATTAAAGAGAAGTTTTGAAATAAGAAAAGGAAGCCTTTGTAGTTACCCACTATATTAGTTTCCTGTGGCTGCCATAACAAATGATCACTAACTTGGTGATTTTAAAGAAAAGAAACTTTTTCTTCTACAGTTGTGAAGTGCTGTGTCTATAGTCCTAGTCTCTCCAGGGCCAAGATCTCTGGGATTCTGTAAGATTCTATCCAGGCTTCCTTTAGCTCCTATGGCTCCATGACACTTGGAAACCCTTGATTTGTAAACATGTCACTTTTCTCTCTTCACCTTCTTCTCATCACCTTCTCTTCTGTGTGTTTGTGTCTTTTCTTCTGTCTCATTCATTTTATTTATTTATTTTTTAAAATTTAGTTTAATTTTTTAACTGAATCACCGTGAGATAGAGCATTACAAAATTGTTCATAATTACAGGTCAGGCATGCAGTGGTTCAACGCCCATCCATCCACCAGCGTAATTTCCCAGCAACAGTGTCTCCAGTTTTCCTCCTACCCCTTCAAATCACCCCTCAGTCCAGCCTGCCTCTATGGCAAGCACCTCTCTTCTTTCTCTCTCTCTCTTTTTCTCTTTCATTTTGTCTGCCTCATTCTTTAAACAATTTTTTAATTAAATCATCATGAGATAAACAGTTACAAGTTGTCCCTGATTGGGTTTTAGTCATATAATGTTCCAACACCTGTCCCTTCACTAGTGTACATTTACCATCATCAATATTCCCAGTTTTTCTCTTCTACCCCCAACCCTCTCTGCCTCTACAGCAGACACTTCTCTCTCTCTCTCTCTCTCTCTCTCTCTCTCTCTCTCTCTCTCTCTTTCCTTTTGGTCACTATGGTTTGAAGTACAGGTACCTTAAGATTATGATGTATATCCTTTCACCTACTTTTAGCACTAATTTTTTGTCCAGAATGATCATTTTCAACTGTCATTGTCATAGTGTTCCCTTCTATGTACTAACTGCCCTCTCTCTGTTCCCCCATCTTGTGACACGCTTCCAACCATGGGCCAGTCCTCTTGGTCTTCATTTCTATTATTCATGGGTTATAGTCTCATACTGTTTTTTGGTTTTTAAAATAAATTCCACAAATGACTGAAATCATTCTATGTCCCTCTTCTTCTGACTCATTTCACTTAGCATGATAATTTACATGTCCATCCATTTATAATAAAATTTCATGACTTCATATTTCCTGAAAGTTATGTAGTATTCATTCTATTGTATAGATGTACCATAGTTTCTTTATCAAGTCGTCTGTTCTTGGGCACTCTGGTTGGTTGCAGATTCTGGCTATTGTTTATAGTGCTGCAAATGAACATAGAAGTGTAGGTGGCATTTCTGCTGTGTTATTGGGCCCCCAGGCTATGTTTCCAGAAGGGTATTGCTGGGTCAGATGGAAGCTCAATTTCTAGTGTTTTGAGGAATTCCAATATTGTTTTTCAAGAGTAGTGTACCAGTTGGCACTCCTACCAACAATGAATGAGAGTATCTTTCTCCCTGTATCTGTACTAGCACTGGTTGTTCTTGTTCTTTCTGATGTGTGCCAGTCTCTTGTTCTTTTTGATGTGTTCCAGTCTCTGTGATCCTCTGCATCATTCTTAAAAGGGACTGTGGATTGTGTAAACACACAAAAAATAAAAGGGCCGGCGGTCAGGCCGTTTCCCCACTCCACGGAGGTCGATGGTGATGGTCAGGCGAAGGAAGGAAACGAGGCCAAGCTGGTTGGTCTTAGTAGCCGTTTATTACATGGAAGAGATGTATGTCATGGAGGCCTCAGGAATCCTCGAGCACGTGCGCCTTTGTTCTCTCAGCTTCTGTCCTCAGCCCCATCTTCCCAGGTTCTCTGATGCACGTGTCCCCCCAGAGAGCCCTGAAATCTCCCTTATATAGATCATAGTACCTCTAAAGGGCACAATATAATGATGTCATCAAAAGGAGTTACAGAAAGAACACTGAGGCGGCAAACATACATTGTTTCCTTACATCCGCAGGCCAGTAATCCTGACCTCACCTTTTCACAAGCTACAAGCACTTAGATTAGCACAACAAAGACCAGTCTGCTAGAGCTTGGAATCTACATCTCCAAAAAGGCAGTGTCATCCAAGCTAGTCAGGACACACAGGAAACTGCTTCTAGGACATGTTTCTCCTCTCCTTGTCCAACCAACATATAAGCATACATAATATTAATCATTTTGTATGGACACAGTAAGAAATACTTTGAGCTTATAGAATTGCTCTCCTAGGGCCATCTCGATCTCAGACTGCAGTGCTCAGGCCAGATATCTATCCTATTCCTAGCGGCAGGGCCCTAGTCTTGTCGTTACTTTTGGATCATGACATCATTTGCCTATGATCAAACTCTTAATTTACAGTTAAGAATCGTGGCACCTTGGCCTGGCCCATCGCGATGCCAGGGTAGCACATAACTTACCGGCTTGCCCTGGTTCCATCCAGTCCCACGTCGGGACCCTGCCCTTGGGGTGCTAGGAAGTGAGGGTAACTGAGGCTCAAGTTGAGAAGGCAGATGCCCAGGAGTGAATAACATTCAAAGCCAATCAATTCCTAAGTTACGGAGCATATTAATTAATTGTCTTCCTGTATCTATACAAAAGGACATTGCATTAAAGTAAACTGCTCAAAAGACATAAGGAGAGGAGAAAGACAAATATTAACTCACAGTACAGCTTCAGTGTCTAAGCAGGATGAGACCTTACAAATTGGTTGGGGAAGAGAGCATAGAAGTGGTTACAGACTGACAAAGTAATGGGAGTGACTCGGGAGCACTGTGATGGGTACAATCTGATATACCTAAGCTCCGTGTACTCCAACAGTGGATTATATAAAGTGGCATCTTTTTGAAATCCTAAACATTACACCTTTTTTCTCCACATAAGGTGGCACAGTTTCCAGGAATTAGTATGTGGACTGATGTAACAGAGGTGGGAAGAAGTGGAAGCTATTCCCAATGGTTGGTGAGAACTATTTGGGAATATCTAGTACTGCACAAGAAAACAAATGTACAGAAGAGAAGCTTGTACAAAGTCTGAGAGTCAGTCTAAGTAACTAGTAAGAGGCTTTCTCTAGTCATATGCCAGCTGGTTTTGCCTTGAAACTGATGTCTCTCTCATTTTTCTATTATTCATCCAATATAATCTGTGTTTCAATTTCCACTAATTTTATACATTTATATCTACTTAAACACTGTGGTTTACAAAGTTATTCATAACATAGTTGTTATGGAGGTTCAATGTTTCAACACCATTACCACCATCAGTGTGATCTTTCTCAAATGCCAGTGTCATGGAATTTGGAGGTATTGCTCAGCTGCATAGGAACTACAGGATCTATAGAATTGGGCCAACAGCTGAGTTTACATGGCTGCAGCAAAGGGATGTGTGTATGGCTTCTGGGGCTTCTGAAAGTAAAGGAGAGGTTGCTAGCCCCCACGCCAAGAAGACCCCAGAATCTTTAGCCTGGAAACAGTGTACCTGGAATTTTTGTCTGCTTGTTGTCTTCGAAGTGATTAGTTCTGTGGCACTGGAGCTGAACTGTAGCTGCTAGGGCTTTCAAGGTGGGAATTCAGTTTGCCTCTCTCCCCCTCATCCAAGGGCACCAGAGTTTTCAGTTTACTCAAGAATTTTAGCAGCGTAGCTTACATCTCTTTCAAGATTTTTTTAGTTACAAATGTGTAAAACTGAAGGAACCGGCAGAGAAACCCAGTCATGGGGGTCCCAGGGCTGAGATTTCCAAGCCTGCTCGGATCGGGACTGGACCTTCTCCACCCAGATCCCCCATCTTCCAGTAGGTAGAGTTACACCCACCAGCTGCTGCCGGCTCCAGGTGGTCCCATCAATGGCCAAGACCCAGAGACTATAAAACCCAGCTCCCGGAAGCGCACGGCCTCATTCATGGCTGCATGACATCTTATTATCTTGTTTTTACTTTGGAGAACCCGGCAGGCTACAAAAAGTATCCTGCCCGCATGGCAGAGTCTGGCAAACTTCCCGTGTCATACTCAATATGCCAAATACCAGTAACAATGATATGTCTCATTCTCCTAGCCCTGAAAGAGCATTGAATATGGCTCTTTTAAAATCTCAGGGCTAGGAAGAAGGAGACGTTACTGGTGCCTGCTGGAGGCAATTGACAAACAACAGGGTGATTGTGATCGTGTAAAACTGGGCAGATGTATGAGCTTACATGGCAGCCATGGTGCCCTTTTCCACTCATTTTAAAAGGTGGGGGACTTGAGGAACAGCACAGAGGTCAGGGCACTTGCCTTGTATGCGGTAGAGCAAGGATCGGTCCCTGGCACTGCATTGGGTACCCTGAGTCCCACCAGGAGTGATCTCTGAGGACAATGCCAGAGATAAACCCTTAATACTGCCAGGTGTGGTAAAAAAATAAAAAATAAAATAAAAAGGAGTGACTTTCATAATCATTCTCTTAGTCTACTTTGCAGTGTCTCAGAGTGGATTCATTGGTTCCCTCTGGAGTGACTAGCATTTACCTGATGAAAATACAAGGGATCCTACTTCCTCAAGAATGTTTGTTCAAGGGGATTTCTGTGACCGGAATTTTCTTAAAGCATGGTCCATTGTTACCCTGAGCAGAGCTGTCAGAAGCCAAGTCCTTGTTGGGGAAGAATATTGAATGGGATGAATGAGGTGGTGTAATTGGGCCCTGACTCAGCCTTGAAACCAGCAGCAG
Organism: Sorex fumeus; assembly: GCF_029834395.1. NCBI lineage: Eukaryota > Metazoa > Chordata > Mammalia > Eulipotyphla > Soricidae > Sorex > Sorex fumeus. Next base: position 65,465,842 of record NW_026606101.1, on the reverse strand, counting down.
GGAAGGGAGGGCCTTTCATCCTCCTGCAGTCCCGCCTCCCACTTCACTGACACAGAGACCCCAGCAGTGCTGGCTCTGTCTCTGCAGTGGAGGGACGTCAACCCAGAGAAGAGCTTGCAGAGGAGATCTGAGGCCCTTTAAAGATCTTGTATCTAGCAGAGGAGGATTTTCTCTACCAGGGAGGATATGCCAGCACAGCAGGCCAGGAGAGAGGCATCAGAGAAGGGACTCTCCCCCATGAAGAGTGCATTTTGGGGAAGCAGCGAAGGGGGGGGGATTGGGGAGGTTGGAGGGGTGGAGCAGGCCTGAAAGTGGTGTGATTGGCTGTGTGCCTCCTGTTTAGCTCACCTCAGGGTCCCCTAAAGAAGAGCCCTCAAAGCTAAGGGGAAAGGGCACAGAGGGAAAGGAGCGGCACGGGTGATGGGCCTGAGTGGGTAACTTGCGCAAGCCTCTCAAATAATAAGGCCACCACCAAGTTCTGTGTAGGATTTTTCTTCATGGTTCCCATTACAGATCTTGGTCTCCGACTGCAGAGAGCTGAGAACGATCTTGTTGCAACCCCAGTGAGAACCCTGCTGGTGAGAGACTACCTTCACTCACAAAATCCTAACCGCCCCCCTTTTCAAACGTTCTCCCTGCATTTTGCCCTTTTCTCCATCTGCCCTGATTCCAGGGCCCTGCTTCTCTGTCTACTGGGAGATTTCCTGATGTCTCAGTCTGATGCATGGTCGTAAGGTGCAAATCTGGGCTTTGGTCTCGGGATTGCCCAAGCACATGATCCAAGAATATGCTTCTATACTACATCAGGCCACTCCTTGTGACTGTTCAAGTATCCCATCTTTCCCCATAGACAGTTGCAGCTGCCCACAGCCTCTGCCTGCAGACACTGGTAATGCAGGTGGAGATCAAGACTCCAGGCACCAAACCCCGGAGGCCAGCTGGCTTACACCAGGCTGCATACCTGCCCTGCCAGCACGTAGGGCCCTTCCAGACATCTCTCCCCAGGACCAGCCCTTCATTCATCCGATTCACAAAATAAGCTAACAACTGCTCTTGGGGTTCCTCATTTTTGACCTGTCATGAGGCCGGTGAAGGGGAGTTTGTGGTGCTTGGAGCCGCTTTCCTGCGTGTGCATCTTTTGGCACTTAGAGCAAAAGGTTGTCCATGCTCTTCATTTTTTTTCTTTTCAAAAAACTTTTCTTCTATCAATATTTGATGAGGGTAATTTCAAAGACTTGTTTAGTATGATCTGCACATAAGGAGCTCTTCCGAGTATTTATCACGCTCGGGGTATAATTACATTCAAATCCTGAGACACTGTTGCTAGGTTACTGTTGCTCCAGGTTCCCGTGGCTTCCAAGCTCGAGGTGCTCCGCCTCCCCTTGTGATATTAGGGGCAGGGGACCTGCAGGGTGGGGTTAGCAGTTCCCCATCAGGAAAATGAGACTCTGGGGTCTCTGAGACCATTGGGAGAGGGGGTAGCGTAGGCTGCGCTTCTCCTAGGGGCACTTGGCACACCTCCCCAGGTGGGACTGGAGGTGCCGTCACGTGGGTCCCTGTAAAGCGGAGGAAGGAGGCTGGAGGGGAGGGAAAGAGGGCAGTAGCTGCCGGAGACTCCCCAGGAGGAATCATCGCTGAGCCTTCACTTCCGCCCTGCCTTCTCACCGAGATCTCCTAGCACATCCTGCATCCTCCAAGGGCCCCGGGAGGCGGAAGGCAGTTGGTTCTGTCAGCAGAGGCTGTCCTTGTCAAGGACAAAGACAGCTTGAGAAGGGGCGCTGGGGGGCAGGGAAGCACCTGCCTTCTCTGTGGCATAGTACCAACCCCCACCAGCTCAGAGAGGGAAATCAGGATGCAAGAGTAGAAGGCCAGCCCCTCTCCCCGTGAGCCCCTTCTTCCCCTGCCTAGTATAGACATTTCGCTAACCTGGATGGGTGAGGGGGTGACTGAATTCTTGAGCCTAAGCTGTTTCCCCCAGGTCTCTGGGCAGTGGGGATGCTGACAGGAGGCTAGCTTACGTTCACCAAAAACCTCAAACATGCAAGTTCTTCTTTAAGTGCTATTTCCAATTAAGGCCAAATGTACAATCCTTGCTTCATTTTCTGTTTTGCGATAGTTAAAAGAGTTCCCTTGTTATATGTAAACCTTTAAAATATACCACATATTTATAACCATTTTGGCATTTACATTTCTTTTCAATCAACTGGGACCTTTGCACATAGGAAGTGGCCTCTGCCCTCCGCTGCCTCTGAAAGCTGGGTTTAATTTCTCCCTGTGTGCACCTGGCACCTCACAGTAGATTGCTAATCTGTGGCTGCTGCCTTTGTGGCTGCACATTGATTAATGGCTGGTCAGGGCTGAACCCACACATTTGTGCTTAATGCACTACTGAGTCAGCACCACTGGCCTTGGGGAAGAAAGAAAGAAAATAAAACCCAAGCAGATGGGTTAGGGATGGAGTTTAGCATTGGATTTGCATTTCCTGACTCGGCTGCCCAATCTATTTCCCATTGGCCTTTAGAAATCTGCTAGATTGAATTGTGTTTCCTATTGCAAATTTTAAATAAGGTGGATGATACAGTAGGCATTACTATCCACAATCCCTTGGGTATAGCTGCAAATACCGTTTTTAAACCTCAGAGCAATTTCCCTAGTCATCACGGTGCAATAATTGCTATTAGAAAGAATATATAGTCATGCACACAAACAGTGTTTGAAGCTTATCAGTGGGGAATATCGATTGTTGTCAATTTTTAATGCAAAAAATAATTAAAGACTTAGCATCTGTTCAAAATATTTATAAACAGATTTACTATTTGTGTTATCTTCAAAACCACAAGCAAGAGCTGAGGATAATTCTTGGAGACATTAGCTGAGTAAAACACATTTTATTTCAACATTAGAAGTTTGAAACTTTCATGAAATGAAAGGTCATAGAGAGTAGATTTTCTTTGTAGAGAGAGGTTAGTTAAATTGATGAAGGCTTACTTTGTTCACTGTGGCAAATTTGGAATTTCTAAATTCTAAACAATACTGGAGAGTAAAAATGTCAGAGCAACATTGGCTAATTGTGGGATTCTCTGTTTTAAATAATCACACATCTTATCCTTGCATTATGTCCGTTGTTACTGTGTCTGGCATATCGAATACTCTCGGTAGCTTGCCGGGCTCTCCGAGAGGGGTGGAGGAATCGAACTCGGGTCGGCCATGTTGGCTGCGTGCAAGGCAAACGCCCTACCCGCTGTGCTATCACTCTGGGGCTGGAGCGATAGCACAACGGGTAGGGCGTTCGCCTTACAAGCGGCCAACATGGCCGACCCGAGTTCGATTCCTCCGCCCCTCTCGGAGAGCCCGGCAAGCTACCGAGAGTATTCGATATGCCAGACACAGTAACAACAAAGTCTCCAATGGAGACGTTACTGGGCCCACTCGAGCAAATCGACGATCAACGGGAGGGCCTTTATGTCCGTTGGCTTGTCACTAGCAAACAGAACCATTTGTGGGTTGGCTGACCACAAGGTTTGGGTGTCTCAGACTCTGATTTGGAGGTCTTTTTCGTCTTCTGCAAGAAGGTAAAACATTACAGAAAAAGCCATAAAGTATCACGCAGGGAAGCAGAACCAGACCAAGCTTCTTATTAGAAGCAGAGCCAGGCCAGAGTACCATCAGTGAAGTTTGCGATGGAAGAGTATCCACAAAGACTAAACATGGACTGATGAGGGCTCCCAGAGAAAGATTATCAAGAAAAACCATCACTCCCCTTGGCAAGTGAGACAAGACAGAGAGTGGGAAAGACTGGGCTGGATGGTCTAGAGCTCCCTGGTGGGAGCTGAAAGCAGGTGAGCTTAGCTTTTGTCAGTAATGCTCCCCCCACACCCCTCAGAGCAGAGAGAGGGGAGGAAATGCCCTGAATTCTCCCCTCTTGATTTCTAAACTGGAGCAATAGCACAGTGGTAGGGCATTTGCCTTACGCACAGTCAACCTGGCCGAGCCGGGTTCAATTCCTCCACCCCTCTCAGAGAGCCTGGAAAGCTATCAAGATATCTCACACACACCGAAAGCTACCCATGATGTATTTGATATGCCAAACACAGTAACAAGTCTCAAAATGGAGACATTACTGGGCCCACTTGAGCAAATCGATGAATAACGGAGGACAGTGACACTTCCTCTGCAGACCCCAACCAGAAGCTCTGTACCCTGGGAAATGACTTGTCATGTCTGTCTCTGAGGACAGAGTGATAGAGGAGTGAAGTGACTAGAAAGAAATTAAAGGTGACCTGGCATTTGACTGATAAATTCAGTCATGTGTGGTGCCTCATCAGAAGAGGGAGACGAGATGGTGAGAGAGAACAGTGGTGTGGAATTTCCCATGTTTCTGTGTATCCAACTAAAGAAGATTTCTTGAAGACTCACCCCTCAAAAAAAACAGGCCTTAGAGAATAGAGGACCTCATGCTTAAGACTGCAGTGGGAGGTAGGAAAACAGAGGTTGCCTTTGTCTCTCTTGGCTGATGTAAGGGAAACAGTTTGGAAATGGTAGAAGATGGAGCCATGGTTGGAACTAGATCTGTGAGGGATGTGCTTGAAAGCCAGGTCAAGGCAAGGGTGGAGTTGTGGAGGAAGTGAGGAAGTGAGTTTTGAGATGGAAATCTGTACGGTGGGAGGTTAGGAAGGGGTAATCTCAGCACTGGAACAGAAGAGGACAGGAGGGAGCTTTCAGAGATAAAGACAGAGGAGGCTTGGATGGGAAAGCAAATGTTCATTTTAGCAAGAGAGATCTAGTTGGAGAGTTCTGAGGACCCCAGGTCACTGTGGGCAAGTGCTCGAACAGCCTCCTCTTTCACCTCCATTGTGCTAAACTCGGCATCTGTGTGGTGGGCAGGGAGCTCATAACTCAGAAATAGCTTGTAGATTTTATTGGGCCATAGGACAGTGAGCTATACAAAGCTTTATGAGTATTTATTTTAGAATGTCTCTGAAACCATTAACGCTTTCATTAGCCAGGCTCAAGGGCTAATGAGAGACTTGGCTTTCCTACAATGACCAATATTGTTTGTAAATTTTGAATAAAAGTTTTCTAAAAACAAGCTCATCCTTCCCAGGACAAGAAGATGCTCTCGGTGTTTCACAGACCCAGGTGGAATTAGAAACTCACTATCAACTAGTTATCCTTTTCAATTCCATGCTGGCTGGAAGCAGACAAATGAAGATTACTACAGCAGTCAGACCAAATATTTATTACTTCTATTTGAAACCTGGATCCTGCAGTCAAAGCTGATCTCCAAGTGACCTCAGGTCTTCGAGATTGTACTTTCATTTTGGATTCTATAATTTCGAGCAGGTAGGAGCTTAAGGATGGGGTGCCAACAAAGATATTTTTAGCTCTAGTTTCTTTGGAATAGGAGAATGTACATTATAGATGACTACACCTGATAAAACTAGGACACTGTGTTTAATGCACTTAAAATCTATGGCAAAGGCCATAGATTTTTTTAAGTGGTGCTGTAAGCTCAAGTTATTAAGAGAATTGCTGTGCTTGAGTGAAGTGATCTTTAGCATGAAGTGATCGTGTAGACAAGCCAGAACCTCCCTGCTTGTCTGTAGTTGGGTAAGATTAGGTCATGGGTGGCTTATTTTATTAGTGCTAAGGCATGTAACAGATCATGCACAATTAAAATAAATACACATTTTACGCACTGATACTCTGAAATAAGAAAATATTCTAATAACTATGAAAAGAGACACAAAAATGAATCACATGCTACCTGTGTGGGGCACAAGTAGTTCTGTTGCGGTTGCTTGCCTCTTCCTTAGGGACCTTGCTGCAGAATCTCCACTCCTGAGTTCATTGCCCATTTATCATTATTGGTGGATGCCAAGCCCTTCTCCTCTTTTGTTTATTTTCTTCTTTTATCTCCTGTATCCCTTCTCCTTGTAGACAACTGTATTTATGCATTCAATGTCTGTTTTGCTTACATATGTTTTTATAAAATGTTTACTGTTTTGCTGCATGTATTTTAATATATGTAAATGGTAATATGTTGTATAATCTCATCCCATTTCTTTCTCTTCTCCCTAAACACTGTGGTTTTAAGATTCATTCATGTTGCTCTGTTAAAGTCTAATCAGCTGCTTCTAATTGCTGCATAATGCTTTATTCAAATTTTATTTGTGTGGAAGAGTTAGCTATTTTGAGGGAAAAGGTCAATTTGAATGTCCAGAAAATAATTCTATGAATCCAATAATCTATGACTCTAACAGAGAGACTAAAATCACTGGAAGCAAAAGATATAAATTCAATTATCCAAAGAAGATGTGGCCCGAACAAAGTATTGGGGTGGGGAAGAGTATTAGATTATTTTGAGGTAGATTATGTCTTTTTACTTCATATAGGATATAAGTATTAAGGTAGAGAGTCAGAGGTAATATTAGGATTTGAGCCTAAGTGGGGTGGGTTCAAATACCAATGATTCAGGGATAGAATTCAATAGAAGGATAGGTCTGGTGGGGGAGAATAAGATTGGGTTAAAACCAGTCACTTATTTCTTTAATCAGCACTTATTGAGGACCTTTTATATACCTGACTCTGAACTAATTGCTATTAAAAAAACCATAAAGCAGGGCAGGGACACTTGGTAATGTTGATAATAGTACAGAGATCTATACTCCATTGAGTGGCAGACAGAGGATTAACAGAGGATCACAAGAAATGACATCATCTCAAGTGGTCACAGGACTTTGGGAGGATAAATAACCTCAGATAAGCTTGGAAACAAGGAGAGTTTTCTCTGAAAATGTCACATTTCTGCTAAAACTCAAAATATGAACAATCTGGGTAGCAAATGAGAGGAAAGACATTGCACCCAGAGGAACAGCGTGAACAAAGGAAGTGGAAACGAACTTGGCAAGGTGAGGTACTAGAACTTAGAAGAAAGTGGGAAGACACAGGGTTTACGACCTGAGCATGCCCTATGGGCATAATGCTAGGACCTCCATGTCACCTGCAGCATTTTGTTTTTTTTTGTTTTTTTTTTTTTTTTATAATTTATTTATTTATTGAATCACTGTGGGAAAAGTTACAGAGCTTTCGGGTTTAGGTCTCAGTCATGTAGATACCGAACACATTTCCCTTTACCGATACTCATTTTTAACCCCGAACCCCAATAGACCCCCACCTCCCACCCCTCCCAATTCTTGTGAGGTAGATGAGTTCTAGTTAATACTCTATCTACTTTGACTAGATAGATTATTTCGATAAAAGATGCACAATTATTGTTAAGAGTTTACGACCCACCCCCCCCCCCCCCCAATCAGACATGCTGAAACAGCGTTGTGAAATGATTTGCTTTCTACAACTTGGTTTAAGAATAAAATGATGTCGCGCGGCCGCTATTGCTATTGCGGCCGCGCGGTTTTGAATTTCTGCTATTTTACTTATTGACCCTGGAAGAATTTCTATTAAAAGTTAGCTAGTTAAGAGATTGGTTTCTGTGTCCTGGAGTCGTGGCCGTGCCGGAGAGCCGCTCGTGGGGGGCAGCTGGCGACCCCGGTGGGGCGTGGGGGACGGCCCACAAAGCCCCCCTTCCCATGAGGTCCCCGCTGCTCCCCCCCCCCGAGCCCGGCTCAAACCCGCTTTCCACAAGGCTCCCGTGCGGCCGCCATCTTTCTTTCCAGAGAGGAACGGGCGGGCAGGTCAACGCCCTTCCCCCTCCGGGCAGGCTTGGTGGCGCGGATCAACACAAGTCCATTTGCTTTTCTGCTCCAAGCGGCTGGTTCTCTGTGCTAAGTCCTTGTGCCTCCGGGGCCGTGGCCGTGCCGGAGAGCCGCTCGTGGGGGGCAGCTGGCGACCCCGGTGGGGCGTGGGGGACGGCCCACAAAGCCCCCCTTCCCATGAGGTCCCCGCTGCTCCCCCCCCCGAGCCCGGCTCAAACCCGCTTTCCACAAGGCTCCCGTGCGGCCGCCATCTTTCTTTCCAGAGAGGAACGGGCGGGCAGGTCAACGCCCTTCCCCCTCCGGGCAGGCTTGGTGGCGCGGATCAACACAAGTCCATTTGCTTTTCTGCTCCAAGCGGCTGGTTCTCTGTGCTAAGTCCTTGTGCCTCCGGGGCCGTGGCCGTGCCGGAGAGCCGCTCGTGGGGGGCAGCTGGCGACCCCGGTGGGGCGTGGGGGACGGCCCACAAAGCCCCCCTTCCCATGAGGTCCCCGCTGCTCCCCCCCCCGAGCCCGGCTCAAACCCGCTTTCCACAAGGCTCCCGTGCGGCCGCCATCTTTCTTTCCAGAGAGGAACCACCTGCAGCATTTTGAACCTCATCTTTGGAGGAATGGAAATATTACAGGGTCTTATCAAAGCTCCTATTAGCATGATCAGTAAAAATAAGGGGTGGGTGGAGAATTTAGAGATTTTTGAAGAGGCAACTTGCAGCATGGCAAGAGTTTTGGGGGGTATTTTGCAGTATTTAGGTAGAAGATGGGGTACATAAGAGAGCATAGAAGTCAGTAGCCATGTTGGAGGAATTGAAAAGTGGGAGTGTAGCTGAAGTGTGCAGAATGAGAACTAAGAGGATTCAGATACCCTCAAAGATTATTAATGGGCCTGGGACACTGTACCAAAGGGAGGACTTAGGAGAGTTCTTGTATACAAGTGGCTGTTAAATTCTCATTTAGGTTGCTGGGAAGAACTCATTGGAGAGTTAATGGAAGAATTCAGAAACACGCTGCTTTTCAGATGAAGGGTGGGGTGGATTAGATTGGGGGGTGACAGAGGAGATTGATTTGAGAGGTTCTGAGGTCAGGTTGACTGGACTTGATGATGGATTGAATGGCGGGGACAGGGAGATCCGTGTCAACAGGCGGGCTGAGTCGCCTGTCGGATATGCAAATGCGATGCCCAGGGATCACTTTGATATGACACACAGACATGTGGAGAGGGTTTAGAGACCGGTAAGATCGATGTAAGAATCACCTATCTGTGGGGAACGGAGAAGTCAAGAGGACAAGATGAGATTATCAAGAGAGATTTTTGTAGGGACAGAAATTTGGAGGGTAACTTTTTACTGGAGATCTAAAATTTTGTTATTTATGTTGAGACATTAAGATACCATAGCAAACAAAGAAAAAATGTAGCATAATCTCATATTCCCATTAACATGAAAATATAATTGGTCATATCTTTTATGTCAAAGAGAAGGAAGAAAATATTACAAGCTAAAACCCATGACTGTCCCATCTCTCTGACTCCCTAACCCAGGAAGATGCTTGTGAGCTGGGTGTAAGGATAAGTTTTCAAAATATAGAACCATCTTTTCTCTGTTTTCTTTACATCACCCAGGCAGGTGACAGACTCCTTGCTTTCTCGTGTGCCCCAAGATACAGGGCTCTGGATATATATAATATGAAATAAAATTGGAGACAGGAGAGACAAAGAGAATTTCCCAGAGTTTGATGAGAGTCCTTGTTGGGCAAGGCCCTGTAGTTCGTAGCCGAATAGGCATCTTTTCTCTGTCCCCAGAAGTATACCAAGACCAGATAATCTGAGATACCTACCTTGCCAAAGCTTCTCCTGTGTCAGGTTGGTAGAAGGAAGACCATATGGAACCTTGGCTTAGATGCAGGTGAGTTCTCAGTGGTAATCCAGAATGAATGAATATTTATACCAGATGAGCTTGCTATATTAGGATCCAGTACAGAACACCCCCATCCCTTGCCCCAGTGGGAGGATAAGAAGCCATGAATATGACTGAGGTTGAACTTCTCACCAGTAATATAAGAGCTCAATATTGAAATGGAGTCAATTAAGAGAAAGTCTGGGGCACAATGGGTGTGGGTTTGGGGCTGAGGGTGGGAGGTAGTATACAGAGGGAGAGGGGTTATACCAGAGGATGAGGCTGATGACCCCTGTAGAGATGGGAAGGAAGCCTTTGAGAGGACAAAGAGCATCATAAGAGGCTGTGAAGAGAACAGGAAGTAACACTTGTGTACACTCCATGCAAGAAGTTTGTTAGAGAAAAGAAAGAACCAGGAGGAAGATCGGAAATGTTTTCATTTTAGCTTAAAGCTAGGAGAGTTCAAATGTTTCTGTTCTGAAATGGAGGAAGAAGTGGGAGAGGCTGAATAAGAAAGAGGGAGTGGAGAACTGAGGAGAAAGGCACATGCGGGCAGGCAGGCAGACTCCACTAAAGTAGAGGAGCTTGCTCTGTAGAAGATAGGGAGCATATTTCTTGGGTCTACAGGAAATGGGGTTGCATAAAGGGATGCCTGAAATGTAGACAGAATACTGGGGTAGCGTGGATGGCCGTGATCTTCATGCCCAAGTATGCACATGACTATTCTCCAAGATCTTGGGAATCCCTTTAAAGTCAATTCAGAGAGGAACTTAGTAAGCAACAATTCTGTTCAAATATAATCACAATCATAATAAGTTACTACTCTGATTGCGTAGAAGGTACTGTTCTATGCTAACTTCAAAAAGTTTAGATAACCCATTTCATTTCATTTCATCATCCTGTTAATCGTCGATTGCCTCTAGCAGGCCCCAGTAACGTCTCTTTCATCCTAGCCCTGAGATTATATTCACGGCTCTTTAGGAGAATGAGACCCATCATTGTTACTGGTATTTGGCATATTTGGTAGGCCACGGGGAGTTTGCCAGACTCTGCCCTGTGGGCAGGCTACATTCGGATAGCCTGCAAGTTTGTCCAAAGTAGGACAAATGAGGTAATAAGATGTCGCGCGGCCACGAATAGGCTTGGAGGTCTCGGCCCCGGAACCCGCGTGGCTTTGTCCCTCTGCCAGTACCTTCATGTGTGCGGAGAGTGGTCTCAGCATGGTGGTGGCTGGTCCTGGAGGTCTTCGGCTGCTGTAGCCCTGGTCGGGGCGGGGAAGAAAGCTCAACCCGCTCCCCTCCAAGGGACTCCGGGAAGGAACACCCAGGCGCGGGGGCAGAGACTGCACTGCTCTCGTCCGGGATCTGGATTTTATAGTCTCTGAGTCTTGGCCGCTGATGGGATTACACGGCGCCAGGGGGCCAGGTGGTGGGTGTGACCCCCGCCTACTGGAATTTGGAGGATCTGGGTGGAAGATGCTCGACTCCAATTCGAGTAGGCTTGGAGGTCTCGGCCCCGGAACCCGCGTGGCTTTGTCCCTCTGCCAGTACCTTCATGTGTGCGGAGAGTGGTCTCAGCATGGTGGTGCTGACAACCATAACAGTCCTAAATATTTTACTAGTATTCTCCCCAACTTTATTGATGAGAAAAAAATGAAGCTTAGAGATGTTACATAAAATAACATTCAATAATCTGTACTTGTGGTCTTTTTGCCCAGGAAGTTGTTGAGTCAGGCTTTTGTGCAGTCTGCTGGACATCAAAGTCACTCTCAATTTGGCCATTTTGGAAAAATAGCAGCACAGATCTGCAGTGGAAATGAGTGAACTTGGTGAATTACGGGATATTCTTCAACAACTTCAGGTCAGGAGGATAGAATAGTGAGCAAACTAGTATAAGAATTCTACTGCGAGAGGAGATAGCTAAAATTACTGGAGCACATGGTTTGCATGTGGGAGCATTGGATTTGATCCCCAGTACCATATGGTCCCCTAAGTAATAGCAGGAGCAACGTCTGAGTACTGAGTACTGAGTTTGGAGTAGCACCTAAGCACTTCTGGGTGGGCCTGCCCCACCATAAAAAAGAAAACCATAAATTTTTAAAAGAGAAGATGTTCAGATGGAGGTAAGAGTGTGATAACTGTTGGCCTCTGGTCAGTTGTTCAGACAGAGGTCTGAAAGTCTAGAAGAATAAAGTGTGAAGGAATAAAAGAACTAGAGACCAAGGTCAAAGGGTGCATCTGTGTACAGATGGAACCTAATATCATGAGTTCATCACAGAATGATGTTTAGGGAAAGAGGACAATCGCCTAGGGGCAATTGAGGGAAGCTCTGGAAAAATTCTTGTATGAAGCAATCAATAAAAGGAATGGAGGCTTGCCAAGGAAATGGACAAAATACTGGTTTAAATGTAGAAGTGAGATTCTAGTCTATTATTAAGTAAAGGGAAGAGGGTGTCTATAAAGAAGTAATGAGTGTTTATGGGGCCAGTGAGAATGGACGAGTGCAGTAAGATGAGGACCAAACACACCTCCTGTATTTGGAATACCAAGATCTCTCTCTGATGACCAAGCTAGACGTGTTCTGATGAAGTAGTGGGGACTAAAGCCAGCTGGGAGTAGGTTGAGGACATAGAAGAGGGAGGAACTAAAGTAGGAAGCATAAAACAACCTTTTTTAGAGCTTGGCTTAAAGGATAGGAGAACAGAAGCAATAGCAAGAAGCATATGCAAGGTTGAGAGAAGGCAGCTTTTAAATGGAGAAGACTATGGATATTTAAATATCTCAGGAAAAAAACCTACTCAAGAGGGAACTGGAGAAAGAAAGGATCCTGGATAATATACATTCACTGACAGGGCAGGAGGAGATGAATCTTAAGCACTTAGGACTAGCTGCCCTTGTGTGGTGGGAGGGAGAAAAGGCTAGGAAACAGGAGGGAGGGAGTCAGTTTGCATGCTTGGGGGGAGAACAAGATAGCACCTTGTAAGAGACTTAATGTTTCTTGTGAAGTAGGAAAGTAGGAGGCTGAGGGGGGGTGTTATCTGTTGTTGCCTCTTTGTTTTCCTTTTTTTATTGGCTTTTTGGGTCAAACTCAGTAAAGCTCAGTGGTTACTTCTGGCTCTACACTCAAGAATTACTCCTGGTGGTGCTCAGGAGACTATATGGGATGCTGGAAATCAAACCCAGGTCAGCTGTATACGAGGCAAGTAAATGCCTTACTTTCTGTACTATCACTCTGGTCCCTGGAGCACAGTTTGTTTTTTTAATTTTTATTTTTATTGAATCACCATGAGATACACTTACAAACTTTCATGTTTGAGTTTCAGTCAGACAATGATCAAACACTCATCCCTTGAACAGTGTGTATTTCCCCTCCCCCCACACCCTAATCCTCCCCCTGCCTCTATGGCAGACAATTTCCCCCAGACTCTCTCTCTACTTTTGTGGAGCCCAGTTTTTAAGCCAAGAGCAAGGAAAGAAGTTAGGAAGTCCAAGACTTGAGAAGGCAGATTAGACTGGGAGTATATTGCAGAGTTGGTGAGAGAACAGGAGCATGCTTGCTGGGCAGTGTTGAAAGTTGGCAGAAAATTGTTATCACTAATCTATGGTGAAACCAATCTGTCTTCTTGTGTTTTTATGTGTTTTTTTTCCTCAATAAAACTCAGAAGCTTGTACTGGGCCTCAGGGCAAGAGAGGAATGGGGGGCCACTCAGAAACAATCTTTTGCCACATATCAGTGATGAGAAGGCAAAGAAGTAGGGAAGTTTAGAGTTTTAAAGAAAGTATTATGGACTGCTAGGTCATAAGATATAAATTTGATAGGGAGGGAAAATGAAGAAAGAAACTAGCTTATAGATTGACAGTGAAGGGAGTTCCAATGAATTCAACAATCATTTGAGGAGAAGTTTGCTAGCGAGACAGAAGTTAAGATATGCATAAAATGAGTCATGATTACAAGATTTTGGTGTTTGGGCTATAAGTGACATGTGGAAGAATGAAGGTCACTAGGAGAGAACATCAAGAGACATGGAGGTGGCACTGGAAATTCATCCATGTGGATCTTGATCATACATGTTTAGCAAGAAAGTGATCAATTAATGATGGTAGTAGGAAGGTAGAAACATGGAGGATGGGTAAGGGTGATCAGCCTTGAGTACCATTCTATGCCTATTGTAAAGAATTGAAGGTTTTATTGATGCCTGAAATGTCAGAACTTGAGATTCATTTTTTGACCAAAGAAGTCATCTGTTTTAAGTTGCAAAGTTTTCTGGGAAGAGTAATATACCAAGTCTTGGTAATCTACTTGACTTGGTATAAATAAATTTCTTGGGGATTCACAGAGAATACTTTTTGGCCAAGAGAATGAAAAAGGCATATGGAGTGAGAGGAAATGGCTAAGCCTAGAAAATGTCATCACAGTCAATCGTAGGAACTAGCACAGGGCAATTGGCTCAAAGTACCAGGAAAGCTGAGATCAGGTTGGTGGAGTTCCATTGGCTCACAGAGCCCTTGTGAACAAACAGAGGACACTGTGAGAATTGGTCCAAGGCTTTTCAACTTTGTGGTTAACTACACGAATGAGATAATATGGCTGGGGATCAGAATCCTGGACAACTCAGAGGGTTTCACTTCTTACCAATAAAAAACATTTCTAGGTTTCTTACTGCATAATCCTTGATTTTCTAAAGTAAGGGATATACAGACTTAAATAAGTCAATTTAGTCATAACCCCCCTCCAATTATGGGAAGCAGATCATATCATATTTTAATATTCATACATCTGCCCATCGAAACTAAGTATCACTTAATCACTTAATCACTTAACTTCCCGTTAGTCGTCGATTTGCTCAAGCGGGCGCCAGTAATGTCTCCATTTGTCCCTGACACGTGCTAGTGTAGCCCAATAGCATCTGTTCGCTCCGGGAACATGAAGAGCCTCAAACTGATCATTCATGATCTTGATGAAGAAGTCTGACCATCTGGTAGGTGGGCGGCCACGCGGTCTTTTGACATCCCTTGGAATCCAGTCGGTAACAGCTCTAGTCCAGCGGTCGTCTTTAAATCTCATTACGTGACCAGCCCGTCTGATTTTTGACACCTTGGCAAACGAGACAGCGTCCCTGATTCTTGATCGTCGATGGATGTCGGAACTCCAGATTCTTTCTCTCATTTGAGTGAAACGTGATATTCTAAGCATAGCTCTTTCAATTCCTCTTTGGGAGACCAGAATAGCGTTCTCATCCTGTTTACGTAGGGCCCAGGTCTCTGAGGCGTATGTTAATGCAGGAAGAACAGTGGAATCAAAGAAATGTGCCCGGAGCCATAGATTCTTCGTCCTCTTAGCTATTTCTTCCACGTTCTTGAAGGCGTTCCAAGCCGCTCTCTTCCTCCTGCGCAGCTCAGGTGCCAGGTCATTTGTCATGTTGACTTCTCGACCTAGGTACACATAGCTGTTGCATTCAGAGATGGTCGTTCCATTGAGAGCGAATGGGGCATCAGGAACGAGTCTGTTTCTCATAAACATTGTCTTCGTAAGATTCAGCTGTAGTCCTACCTTTCCACACTCACGGTCAAAGTCGGCCAGCATTTGTGCCGCTTGGCTGATGTTTGGTGTTATTAAAACAATGTCATCAGCAAAGCAGAGGTGGTGTAGTTGCCGACCATCTATCTTCACTCCCATTCCTTCCCATTCCAGTTGTCGTACCATATTTGATTTATGGTAACACCTACGAGGGCGATTAGAGGTCGCCCCAAAAGCCTCTATCCCTCTCGGAAAGACTAGCAAGCTACCGAGAGTATTCCGCCCGCACAGAAGAGCCTGGCAAGCTATCCGTTGTGTATTCGATATGCCAAAACCAGTAACTACAACTGGTCACATTCATCTGACCCTGAAGGCTTCACCGATATGGCAGCACTGAGAAGGATGAGAAAGGAGAGGCCGATAAAATCTAAAGGCCGAACTAGGCTGCCACAACAAAGGAAGACAAAAATGATCGTCTGTACTTTCAATGCACGTACACTAGTATCAGATGCATCCATCGAACACCTGATGGTACAAGCGCGAATGATCAAGTACGACATCATTGGTCTGACCGAGACAAGAAGGCATGAATCTCACCATGCCGTTTTCGACACTGGAGAAGAATTGTTCCTCGGAACATGTGATAAAACTAAGTATATGTTGGTTAATTTCTCTATACAGGACATCTGGTGAGGAATATACAATGATGTGAGTAAATACACTAAGTTATTTCCCTAAAACAGTAGCATCAGGTCAAGATTAGATAGGTTAGACAAGTAATTGAAATGTTACTTAGTAAATTCCATAGTATAGGATTATATAAAATATAAATATCGATCATATATAAGTATTATATTATAAATAAAATTGAATTAAAGTTAAAAATTATAAATAAACAAAAATTTAAAAATACAAATATAACTATATAAACCATAAATATATAAAATATAAAATAGCTAAGGAATGTAGAAGAAGTAACTTTGCATATAATTTGTGTTCCAAATCAGGATATGGAACAAACTAAATGAATGGTCACAAAATAGTTGATGTTTGATTAGTGGTAAATAAAGTATATCATGCCTTCTCAAATTTTCAATGACTAAAAGGTCTTAGTATCTGGATGGTATCTGGATTATTTTTCTGATATCGCTATGAAGGAGACATACTTTGCTGTGAGTTAGAACTTGTAACAGCAGTACTGTGTGAGTTACCGTACATCTATAAAAAATTGAAACAAAATTCTGACTGTGATTTCCCTCCTTACTTGGAGACTTGTCATGTGTCTTTGAGTCTGGCAGGGAAGGGATTCTAGAGCTCTCTGCATCCTCTCTTTTGGACATAGAACCTGAAATTTCAGCATGACCTGGAACCCTAAAGCTAAGCTCTCCTGCCACCACCACTTCCTCTTTTATTTATCTGAAACCATGGCTTTCAGCTTGAAGTCACTGTACAGGGATGTGTCGTATGTGTAATAACTGGAAGTGATTTGTGTGCCTCCTTACAACAATAGTTTTAAAGATTTTTCTGCAATAACACAACTCTCATTCATATTTGATTTTTTTCAGCAATACAAGAAGGGGTGTTTATAACTCTGGAAGAAAGTTTGACATGACCTGAAACCTGTCTTATTTTTTTCCCCAAAAATAAGGAACATCGTATTTGAGAAGGTATTTATTTGTCAAGGACTGCACTGTTTGGGATCAAGTGGGTATGGAGATGCCTCTTCTCCAGGTATAAATAGTTTATATCTCAATTGTAGTGCTTATGAACCAGTTGGTCTTGATTTTCCCTGTAAAAATAAGTGGCTTAAAGGTAAACTATATGCATTGAGGTTTTCTAAAAGAGGTGGATAAGTTTAATGCTTCAATGAGTTTAGAAAAAAGGGGGTAAGGCAGATTGGTGCTTTGAACCAAAATTGCATTGTCTGCTGCCTGACTTGAGCTTTCCTCTAGGAATCCTTCTAACACCTTTCAGCTCCTATCTATGAACCTCTGGACCATATTTCTTCTGACTTAACTTTTGCTTTGGGTTTCTGCTTTCTCATCATTCTCTAAGTTCCCTTAAGAGATAGTTTACTTTCCTCTTAGTTACCTTTCCTTTCCTTTATGCTTTCAGTTCCCTTTCAAAAAAAAAATAAAAACTCCTGAGGTTTACAGTGCTTCCTTCCAATCTGGTGGCAGTTACCTGACAATTGAGTCACTGACACAGGAAGTGTCTGCTCTCCAAACCCTGCCCACTGCCTCCACTCACCTGCCCTGCTTTTGCTGATGAGCCGACGCTCACACTCACTGCAGACTCAGACTCAGCGCACAAGTACTGGGTTGCACAGCCTTCTTCTGACAGCCCCTTTCTAAAAGAAGAAAAATTCTTTTGATCTTTCCAAAATTGAAAATATAGCTTAAATATGCCAGAGCATGTGCTTAGTGGAGCTACACAGTAGTTTTCATATATCCAAGTTACTAATTTTTGGAGACCTGCCAACATTTCCATTTCAGGCATGTAAGATTAGAATGAATGATTTGAAAATACGCCCAAGACTTCATTTTCCATGCAGGCTCTGGAGGTGGGAGGAGGCAGATGTGACTGTTCCTTGGCCCTTTGCATTCACCAGAGCTTTGCCAACTTGTGTCCACTCACTGCAGGGTGGACGGTGGTCAGGAAAAACTCAGAAGAGCCTGCATTTTTTCAGTGAAAGACTAGAGTGACAGAATAGAAGAGGGAGGAACAAAAAGTCAGGGACAAAGACGAGGTATTGTAGTCATATTTTATAATGTGACTCCAGGTAAGGCACTTTGGTGGCAGATTAAGGGCTTTGAGAAAGGAGTCAGGGAAGAGTGTCTTCTTGTTTCTTAGGGTGAAAGAAGGATATACCCATGGGGAGGATAATGTGTCCCTAGTTTGTTCTCACATATCCCTTCGATTCCCCATTTGTCAGTGCTTCCCTCTCATTACAGAAGACACACAGTCATCTTTACTCACCTCCTCTCACAGACTCTTGTGCACTCTTATGCCCACTCAAGCCCACTCACAGTCACATGCACGGGCACACTTACACACATCCCCATACACACCTTCTAAGAGTTGTGGCTGAGGCAGGCCATTGCTCAGCAGAATGGAGAGGGCCCTCCTCCAGGAATGGGATGGTGGACACCTCAGCCCCTGAAGCCACAGCTCCATGCTCCGCAATCCAGAATATGATGGACGTCCACCATGTGTGGTTTCAGTTTGCTTCTGATTTTGGAGCAAGCAGGAAGAGCATCTCTCTCTCAAAATGCATTTCCACCTCCCCTGCTCCACACAGGGCTTCTCGGAAACCAAAGAAGATGGCTGAAGTGATTAATGAGGAAACAAAGATGTTTCAGCCTTCCAGCTAATGATTTTGTAACCTGCTGAGCTGGTCTGGCACCTTCAGACCTATTATTCAGGGTGGATTTTTTTCTAGTCTTTTCCAGACTTTCAAATAATTTCTCTTGACATGATTCCCACCCTGCCTACTCTCACGTCCTGAGCAGGGCCTTGGAGCTGGAGGCGAAGCCCACACTCAGGGCTGTTTGGAGGTGGCCAGGCTGCCACTCAAATTGCAAATACCAGAAAGGTGAGCCCCTTGGGGAGCTGAGCTCAGCAGGAGAGATGACTGGCCTGCCTTGTGCTGACCTCTCCAAGGCTCAGTGGACACAGCCCCTCACCCCACCCCCATCACTGCAGGCAATGCACAATCACACCTACTCATTAGTCCATCCAGTTCTTATAGAGCTCTAAAATGAAGAGAGCTCAAATATTTCTAGTGCAGTTTTGATAGAAGACTAAGCAATGTGTCTTGTGGTCCTAGCTAATGAGGGGCAAAGGTGAGGCTGCACGTAAGTTTTCTTGTGGACAGATCAAGCCTTTCCAAGAAATTTCTAATTCTGAAATATATGGGGGTCTGAGGCTTGGCTGAAGGGGATCATAGTGTAGCATGAAGGATATGGCTCGCTAGATTGCGACCCCACATCTGTGGGGTCCCAGATGTATGCCACCCAGAGGATGCACAGGCATGGTGTGGAAGAGAAGCTGGGAGGGGAGGGGAGGACGTGCTGAGCCTGGCTTGCCATTCCATATGAGATATGGCTCACCTGCTCCTCACTGCCATCTCAGCTTCTACTCTTAATCATGAAGAAAATTAAACCTAGTTTGGGAAGCGTACACATGTATACATGAGCATACTAGCTCAGAAAGTAATGTTAGGGGGCACCCTTGTGAAGCATAAGAGGAGTGGAAATAATTAGCTTTTGTGGTGGTAACAATAATTCCTGGTTTGTTCGGTGCTTATTCTGTCAGTCATTTATTTCTTACTGACTCTTCTTGATAGGCAGCAGATTGGGTCATTCCATGTCCTGGGCTGACCCAAGCTGGACTCTACATTCAAACTAAAGGAGTGGCTACTCTCTGGGCAGCTGTTTTCATAGTGGAAGGTAGGAGCAAAACAGCTGAGCCAAATTCCCTAAGGACATCTACAATCTTATTCAGACATCATCTATGTCACATCTACATATCTCATCAGCCATAGCAAGCCTCTGGGCCAAACCTAAAATCAGTGAGGGTGGGAAATTACATACTCTGCCTACAGGAAACCATGGCCTGGGTGGAGAAGGAGTGAATAATTGTCAACACATAATACAGTTTAGCAGAGGGGTGTTATTACAGTGCCCATGGTTTCAGAAAGCAGGAGTTTTATTCAACTCCAGTGGCTGAATCAGGCTCTTCATTGTCTGGTTGGGTGATTGCCTTTTCCGTCTAAGTGACTTCAATCCTTTCTTGGCATCTCTGTGACTGTCTATGCAGTAATGCTTCCACTCGACTTTCCTCGCCTCCATCCTCAGTCCCAGTAGGGCTCATGTCTCCAAGGAAAAGATCTTGCCTTCAAGGACTGTGCAATATAAATGCAAACAAGAAGTAGCAGCCACAAATCTCAGCGGCCTTCTTGAGTGTTTGGCATGCTTATCAGTCAGTGTGGCACGGGCATGCACACTCGTGCTTCTCTTTACAAGGACACTTGCAAGGTGGAGCACATACCGGGTAGAAAGAAGACCAGAAGCCAGGATATACCTTAGAGAAAGTGAGAGTGCTTGAAGGAGGTCAGAAACTTGCAGAAATATTAGTGAAGCGAAGAAAAACTCAGTCGACCCAAGTTTTCCTCTACAGTGTTTTAGTTCAGGATCCTTCTGGATCTGGCGAAGGCCCTGGCTAACACTATAATGCATGTGCTGTGGAGGTAGAAACGCTGGCTCATACCCAGGGCATGAGAGATGATGGGTGAGAGGGCTGTGTTCTCCCACCCCTCCAATGGACTGTATCATCAGTGGGTTTATCATTACCGAACTATCTTATCACCATTCTGAGAACACATACTGATGTTTTCTATGTGCAGGGACATCTCTGAGGTCCCAGAGATGAGAGGTTCACAAGCAGACATGCAGAAAACCCCCACTCTCACCCCCACCCCTCCTCCACAGATGTATGCACATCCTGCACTGTGGTACAGACAAGAATTTCACATCTGCTGCAGCCTTGTCTTCCCTCCCATAATCATAATGACTAACAGGTCTGTCAAATTTGTATCCCTTTATTTCACTTATTCCCTGTAAGCAGCTTTTTCATTAACAAAGGAGCAACTGGGCAAAGAAGCAGCATGAGGTATAGACAGTGCTAGCATTCTAATCCTGTCTGACCCCCACATAGCTGTGTGATTCCATGTGCCATATGAGTGATGTAGCTACTCAGAGCTTCATTTTGGCAATGATAAAATTCTAGCAATATAACCTTTGCTGAGTCTTGTGAGGACAAGATTCTGTTATTCATATTGTCTTGAGTGGTCACTGGACAGTTTGGCTAGCATCTGCTCACTCTGTGTTCTAATTTTGTTCACCTTTCATGAACCTCATCAAAGCATCCTTTGCAAATAGGTGAACGCTAGTTACTGGAATGAACATCTTCATTCCAATGATTTAACACAAAAGAAAATATAAGTAAATTTCTATCTTACATTAGAGTTTAATGCAATGTGTTCTGATAGCAAGAGGCTTTCTTTCATGGAGACACAAAAATCCAGGTTATTTCCATTCTATAGCACCACCGTCCCCAAGCCCTCAGTGTTCACTGCTCAGGGAAGATGGATAAGGAGAAGGAAGAAGAAAATACTGATTCTTATCATCTTGGTCTGGAAGTGAAAGGCATCACTTTTATGACTATTTCACTAACAACAAAGGGAAATGGTCAGTGGTCATGCAAAACAACAAAGGAGCTTGAAATTACCATTTCCTTGTGACAGAGGGAGGAAAATTTCCAAGTAACCCTGCCATATCTGTCTCTCCATTTACCACTAAAAATATTCCCCTGTGTCCGTATCCCCATACAAGCTGTCTCCATGCAGTAAGCAGAAGGATATTCCAAGAGTGGAAATTATGTGATATTATTCTCTAGTACAAAGCTCTTCATATCTTGTCATTCACCTTGATAGAGTCTAGAATCCTCATTTGGCCAGCAGGGACATCAGGGCTTGGCCCCTGTCTCTCCCTCTGATCTCATCTATCACTCTCTCTCACTCATTCCACTCCAGTCGTACCGATCTTCTTTCTATTCCTGGAATGGCTAGACTTATTAATCATTCTGAGCCTTTGCGTTTGCTGTGCCCTTGGCCTATGACAAACTTCTCACCTCTCATTTCATTCAGTTCTCTGCTAAAATACTGCCTCCCTGAAGAGGTCTTTTTGACCACTCTGAGATGACCAAGGGTCAAAAATGCTTTATCCTCATCTCTTTAAAATTGCAACTGGAAATATTGAAACAGAAAGCTATAGAGCAAAATGTGACGAGAGGACTGAGAGATAACTCAAAGAGGTCGAGCACATGCCTCACACGTTTGAGGTCTCGAGTTCAATCCCTGGCATCACATGACCCTGCCAAGCTCCATTATGTGTTGCTCTGGTGGCCCCAGCGACCCACCAGGTGGGCCTCCAGAAACATTT
Source organism: Sorex fumeus (assembly GCF_029834395.1). NCBI lineage: Eukaryota > Metazoa > Chordata > Mammalia > Eulipotyphla > Soricidae > Sorex > Sorex fumeus. The sequence goes on along the minus strand of NW_026606101.1, from coordinate 65,443,718 downwards.
GCCTCATTAACACTGAGCTTGGTCTATGGGTCATTGCTAAGCTGAGACTTTGGGCAGAAGTACTAGGTCTGAGTGGGGTTCTGTGCCCAAAAACATGTATTGAGAATGGGAAATAAACCTTTGGTTTAGGCAAAAGAGTAGGACCTTGAGAATGAGACCATTAAAGTGAATATCAAATATCTGTGTACATGTCAAACTTTTTCTATGAAAAGAAGTTCCCCAAGATTTGGGGGTGGTAAGTTGACCCTTGAGAGAATAGATACCACAGGGGTGCAGTTAACTAAGTACTGCCAGTGGTGGGAGCTGCTCTGGCCACAATAATGAACCCAGAGAACCCAGAGAGGAGGTTGCTAGTAGAAAGAGAGAGAGAGAGAGAGAGAGAGAGAGAGAGAGAGAGAGAGAGAGAGAGAGAGAGGAGGAGGAGGAGAGGAGAGAGAGAAGAGAGAAAAGCTGTAGAGGAGTTTGGGAAGCCCTGAGCTGTCCCCAACCCAGAGAGCAGAGGAGCGGAACTGCAACTAAGGATAGCAGACAGTGACAAGCCACTATTACCAGAAGGAGAACTGCTGTGAGGACGCCCTGAAGCTGAGCAAGCAGGATGAGAGAATGTGAGCAACTGCAGTGAAGAATGATATCCTTAGGGGGGGCTCGCTCGGGATGGAAGATGTGTGCTGAAAGTAGACTGTGGACCAAAATGATGGCCACTTACTACCTATATAGCAAACCATAACACCCCAAAGGAGAGAGAGAGTAAAAGGTGATGTGCCTGCCTCAGAGGTGGGGGGGGGCAGGATGGCGGGATTGGAAAGACAGATACTGGGTACATTGGTGGTGGAGAATGGGCAGTGGAGGGATGGGCACTCAATCATTGTATGACCGAAATGTAATCATGAAAGTTTATATATCTGTAACTGTATCTTATGATGATTCTTTAAAACAAACAAAAAGCAAAAAAACCCAATGATATCCTTTACCGTTTAGACCTCCACAGCTGCTCTCCCCCTTTGCCTCCCTCATCTCCAGAACACAAAGACTTAGGAAGGGAAAGGTGCTTCACAAGTGGTAAAAAGAGGGAAAAACCCACAAACTCATGGTCCACCCCTCCCCACTGTGGTCTGGGGGCCTGAAGTTCAATAGGCTTTAATAGATATTTGTGTTTTTTTTCCTTAAGAAAATTATATTCTGGATATCGGGATGCTTTTCAGTCTAAGACCTAACCTGTGGCAATTGCAAATATACAACAGTGAAACAGGAATAGCTGCTTATGACTCAGATTTTAAAGTTTGGTGTTAAACAGTTATGTTCTAGCACCTTTTAGGGATACAAATCTGCTCCAAGTGAAGTGATGCTTGCTGATGCTCACTGGAGCCTTGAGTATGACCCGTAAACTGAGAGGGACAGCAGGAAGTAGCAGAAGGACCATTCTGGGACTAAGGGTCTGTATTTCCTTAAAATTCATAGCTTGAAGTTCTGACTTCAAGTGTTCGGGGACTTGGTGAGGCCATTAGGGCATAATGGGCTTAGATGGGGCTGTGAGGGTAGATCCTATTAATGTACGTACGTTGAATGGTTTTATAGCAAGACTCTTACCCTGTCTTTCTCGGGCTCTGCCTCTATCTCTGTGCCTGTCCTGTCTCTGTCTCTTCTCTGTCTCTGTTTCTTTCTTCGAAAAAGACAGCTATCTAACACTGCAGAAAGAGCACTGTCATTCAACAGGCATCCACACTGTGCAAATCCCAAAGTTCTAAAATTGTGGTGCATGAGCTAATTTGTTGTTCATGGAACTTTGTGGTAGTAGCCTGGACACTAAGAAAGAACCTAAAACTTATATAGTAAAGCACACTTATAGATTTCCCATCAATATCCTTTATCAGGTTGAATAAGTTTTCATTTATTTGGAGTTTTGCACATCATAAATGGAATATTTTGTAAAAAATTAATAAAATCACAAATGAATCTCAAAACACAATGAGGAAAAGAAGACAAGCAAGAAAGGACCTATTATGTGGACTCACTTTTCTGTTGTTTAAGAATAGACAAAAAATGAGCTTAGAACTCTGCCTAACACCATGTACAAAAGTAAAATCAAAATGGATTAAAGACCTCAACATCAGACCAGAAACCATAAGGTACATTGAAGACAAAGTTGGCAAAATCCTCCATGACATTGAAGCTAATGGTATTTTCAAAGATGTCACGCCACTGGTTGAGCAAGTGAAAACAAAGATAGATAAATGGGACTATCTTAAACTAAGAAGCTTCTGCACCTCAAAAGAAACAGTGACCAAAATACAAAGACAGTCTACAGAATGGGAAAGGATATTCACCTAATAGACATCTGACAAAGGGTTGATATCAAGGATATACAAAGTACTGGTTAAACTCCACAAGAAGAAAACATCCAACCCCATCCAAAAATGGGGCAATGAAATGAACAGAAACTTTCTCAAAGAAGAAATCCGAATGGCAAAAAAGCACATGAGAAAATGCTCTACATCATTAATCATCAGGGAGATGCAGATCAAAACCACAATGAGATACCATCTCACACCTCAGATACTGGCCCACATTCAAAAGAACGAAAGCAACCAATGCTGGTGTGGATGTGGGGAGAAAGGGACACTCCTTCACTGTTGGTGGGAATGCCGACTGATTCAGCCCTTTTGGAAAACAGTATGGACGATTCTCCAAAAATTAGAAATTAAGCTCCCATTTGACCGAGCAATACCACTCCTGGGAATATATCCCAGAGAGGCAAAAATGTATAGTCGAAGTGACATCTGCACTTGTTTGTTCATTGCAGCACTCTTTACAATAGCCAGAAACTGGAAGAAACCTGAATGCCCAAGAACAGATGACTGGTTAAAGAAACTTTGGTACATCTACACAATGGAGTACTACATAGCTGTTAGAAAAGATGAAGTCATGAAATTTACATACATGTGGTACAACATGAAAAGTATCATGCTAAGCGAAATGAGTCAGAAAGAGAGGGATAGACATAGAAGATTGCATTCATCTGGGGGATATAAAGTAACAAAATATGAGATTAATACCCAAGAATAGCTGAGATCAGCACCAGGAGGATTACTCCATAGCTTAGAGGCCAGCCGGATGTTCTATGGGAAAGGACAGCTCAGATAGAGAAGGGAGCACCAAATAAAGGGTGTTTGGAGGATCCTCCCAGGAGGGGAGATGCATGTTGAAAGTAGACTACGGATTGAACATGTTTGCCACTCAATGCCTCTTTTGCAGACCACAACACCCAAAAGGAGAGAGAGAACAAAAGGGAATTCCCTGCCACAGAGGCAGGGGGGATGGGGGTATGGGGGTGGGAGAGATATTATCCATGGTGGTGGAAATGGGCACCGGTGGAGGGATGGGTGTTTGATCATTGTATAGTCGAGACCCAAGCACAAAAATTTGTGGATCTACAACTGTACCTCATGGTGTTTCACCAATAAAAAAAAAAGAATAGACAAAAAGAACCCGTTAGTTGAAATTAAATATTGTTTACCTCAGGGTGAGGGGACTGACTGGAAAAGTGCATGAAGAAACTTTTTTAAATAACAGAAATATCCTCTCTTTTGTTATAGGTGTAGACTGCACAAACATATCCATGTGCCAACTTTTGTTGATTTAGCTGTGATTTGTGTATATGTTCAGTATGATACTGTTAGTTTTGGTTCTCTTTGAAACTAATTCTGTGTGACTCATATAACTTCCCGTATCTGAAAACTCAGGCATTGTGTCCTTGTCTCCTTGCTTCTGACCAATTTTCTTTCTTCTCCTTCTGAAATCCAACAGCACACAGCAGGTATAGAGACCAAAGGGGAGCCACGCAGGCTAACTCTATTTGTGTCTTTCAACCCAGTTCTCCCCATGCCACACCTCCAGGTCTTCATTGTAGGACTGAAGGGTCTTGCTTCCAGTTCAACCAAAGATATTTCTCAACATTTGGTTCAAGGGGTAACTCAAATCATAAGCATCTGTTCTTCCTGGCTGCTGGAGATGCTGTATTAGAGCAAACCCCTGTCTCCTTAGGCACCCATCTCATCCCCTCTTTTGAAGTATCGTCTGATTATGTCTATAAAACAGTATTTCGGTGTAATTTTATAGTTAAAACTACCTTCCCATATATTTTAAACAAGTAAATGTTTAGCATAAGCATAAAGAAATACCCCAACTTTCCAGATGTGGATGGGTGGCTGTGAATGCCTCCCATGTGCCCAGTGCTGTGGACTTTTGACCATTAAGGTACCATATACCTGAGGTGGGGGGTGCCCCCGCCAATGCTGAATCTGACACCAGGTTTGTAGCTCTCTATAACACTGCATTTTATTAAAGTCATGGGTTGGTTAGGCTAAGAGTAAGCCTTTTTTAACTTAACTTTTCATTACCTTCTTTATTTACCCAATCTCTCAGTTTTATCTTTACTAATAAAATAACAATATAAGTATTAAAAATGAGGGCAAAGATGAAGAAAGAATAAGAAGGCAAATGTATAATCCAATCACCCTAACATTTTCATTTTCTCCAGATATCTTTAGCCGTCATCCATATGCCTCCTCTGTTGCTTTGATCCCATAATTGTCTTTTCTTGTCTTGAAATGACATCCTGGATGTCTTCCCATATTGTTGTGTGGTGTCCTCGGTGTTGCCATATCCAATGTCTGTGGATTGTTCTATGAGGAATCTCAAACTTTCTAGGTCCCAAACATCCCCCCACCATCTTCACCTCTTATTGCTGCCACACAACTAGCAGTTGGGCTTCAGGATGAGGGCTCCAGGATTGCCCGTGTGTTTAGAATGGAGTGCAATGTGTAAATTTTTTTCTTAAAACTTCATAGTTGATTTCGAATATTCTTATTTGAAGACTCAAATAAGGATGAATATATATGATGCTAAAGGAGGGATCTTTTTTTTAAATCAGGCTAACATATTTACTACTATAGTTCAATGTCCTCAATAAAATTGTTCAACTTTTTTTTATTAGTGAGACATCATGAGGTACAGTTGCAGACTTACAAATTTTTGCGCTTGGGTCTCAACCATACAATGATCAAATACCATAAGGAGGAATCTTTAAAGAGCTGCTCAGCAACAGGTGAATCTATGCAAATTTCTGCTTTTACCGTTTTATTAAAGTACATGAAGAAATGGAAGGTAAAGACTCTCTAATGCCTTCATTTACCCAGGCATTCAGTAGGAATGGCCATATCATTTAAGAGAAAATTTCACCAGGAATCAATTTTACTAAATCAAATTCATGGGTCACTGATTGTTAAGGCAGCCATGGGTCTGCTAATGATGCTATTTATAGTTTGGTTAATACATATGCATAATAAGAGAAAATTATTTACAGAGATGATGAATTTAATATTGGGAATGAAACAGATTTACAGCCTGGAAAATGTAATTTCTTTTTGATATCAATTAAAGGACTGTTTCCAAAATCAATATGAATTTTAAAGAATAGCAGGAGTCTGTGTGAATGATAAGTAACTTAGAAGCAATTTTAAAATCTTGCAGGGAACAATTCTCTTGAGCCCCATGAAAAGCTTTATGGGCCTTTGAGGACTTAGGTAAGATTCTGTAAAACTTGCGTTGATTCTGAAGGAAAGCAAGGCTTGCACACACCATTGAACTGCCACTTGTGTAGTGCCATAAAATCTGTGCTAGACATGGGGCTCCAGGAGTGGCGAATCAGAATTTCCTCCCTTAAAAATGCTTGGATGTGTCCATTAGGTGGAGACACTTTTCCTGGCTCCACAGAGATAGGAATGAATAAAAAAGGAGAACCACATACTTCCAGGTCTAGGAGGTCATGGTTCTCTAAACAGAATGTCTTCAAGTAAAAGAATGAGTAGAAGGTATTCTGATTTTGTTAAAAGTACTGTTTCCAGTGGGATTGGAGTCAAGATGTCTGCTATGATGCCAAAGCCTTGACCACATGGCAAAGAAAAACCCCATAAAGGTAAATGCCCAGTGCTGAGGGAATATCCAGGAAAAGTGATTTATTTTGCTGGTGCAGGTGGCAAAAGGCCCAAGCTAGATCATAGTGACACTGAAACTACTTTGAGGATGACTGGGTGTGGGTGTGAAGAAATGCAAAGGAGACGATTTTATAAGGACAAATCCTAGATCTAATGAAAAATGTTCATGATAAGTACAAAATATATATGTCTTGTAATCAAATATTTAGTTATAGAGTAAAGCCTGAACTACCCAGGAGTTTTACAGCTTAGCAAACCTCAATTTGCATTAGTTTTATTAAATTTTAAATGGAAACAATAATTATACCAATCCTATTCAATTTCAGGAGGATTAACTGAGAGAATTTAAGTATATTTCCTGGGGTATGGTTTGATTTATCTATACAAATATGGAAGCAAGGAAGATTAATTCTTTCAATGGGTCATCAACACAATCAATATGGCCTCACCAGCAGGACCAGAAAGTACGTGTTAGTGGTCTGGAAGTTTTAGCAAGACATTTTGATCTACATTTTGTTTCCCTCATGGGACTTGCAGAATAGGACTTGCATTGATCCAGAACAAATTTAGATAAATTTTATTGGTTCAGGAATTGATCTTATGTGTGTGCTGGCTTGCCTACCATTAGGATAATGCCAGGAAGAAATCAGTATCATCTAGTGATGGAAGAAGGTACACAAAGATCAATCCTAAAATAGCTGTAGTAGAAGCCACAAGGAAACCAGCAATGCTAGATATAACCTCCCTCCTCTGAGCTGATATTACAAAGGGTTAAGTGATTACATTCTGTGTGGGCACCCTGGGCAAGTCATCTTGCTTTGTTCTGCTTCAAGGACCTCATTAGTGAAATGGGAATAATTATAATAGATAATTCACAAGTTTGTTGTAAAGATTAAATGCAAGTACATAGAAAGCATCCAGAAGCTAATAAATGCTGAATATTTATCAGATGTTATTAATAATACACATATCAAGAGCATTAAGCCTAAGAGTATCTCCACAGGAATGGTGGGAAAGGAGGGGGTGGGAATTTTCATGTTTTTGTGTCCAATTTCCATCCCTGTTCTAATAACATCACTCATAGTTCAGTTATTTGCAGAAAGCATTTACTGAAAGTCACCTGTGGGCCTACAACATGCAAGATTCTGTAGGTGACCCTCAAGGAGGGGCAAGAAGCATCATATATTGTTTCTGTCACTAAAGAGTTCTCAATAAGGAACTCACTTCCAGGCAATGTATATTTTCCTGGAGTCAGGGGGCATCATAGCCAAGTCAGAGAGGTTTGACAGTATGGTCAGTTGGGTGAAGGAGTGATGAGGGCAACAGTATAGCTGGAAACATTGTTTCGCTCAAGGGACTGCTGTAGTTAACATTGTTGACTGGTAGTCTGCCATCAACCCATACTTGGTAAAACTGAAATATGCCCACATAGTATCATCAACTTGGAAGCTAAGCCTCTACCTCAGACCAAACCCAGTACAAAAGATTAATGCATGCACAAAATGAGGTCTTCAGGGCTAGTCTGCTCTGACTCTAGGGCCAATACTCATGTCAGTGGAAGGTCATCCCAATAATCTATGCACAGAGAATGTTTCAATTCTAGTCTAGGAGACTGTACTTCTCTGGAGACCAAGAAGACCCACTCACAGTCTGCTGTCTTTACCAGTTTCCTATATTGTGCAAAAACACAGTAGGGCAAAACTTCCTCCTTACAACTGCCCCTCCTACAAAAGCAACAAGCATAGTGGTGACTCTCTCCCATTCCCACAGGTTTTCCTGTAAGAGTTCTAGTTCCCATCAGATGTGCAATTGACGCCAGCACTGAGGTTCCTACACCAACACAGGAGAGCAGAACTGCTAAATATCCAACTTTGCCATTGTCATAGTTAAGCAGTTGCTTCTTTCATTAATTAGAAGGGCTACTGGAGGCCACTTTGGGTCTGCCTTTGACTCTTGCTGTGTTGTACAAATGGTGTACAAAGAGTTGACAATTCTTTCTCAACTTTTCTAGTCTGTTCTTTTATCTTCCCAACCTAAGGCTGCCCTTCTCACTTACTGGTCCCCTTTAACCTCTAGATCGCTGACAGTTCCCCAGTTACCGAGTCCCTTCCTAGCATCTGCCACTTTGATCTGTCTCCTAACCTCCCTCTAGGGAGGGAGGGAGCACAGATGCTGGTTACACTGAAGTTGACACGTCTAGAGAAGGAAGCAACTCCAAGGGAATATGGATGAACTTGAGAAAGTTTGGGGAAAGTTTCCTTGAGGACAAATTGGAAATTGATTTCCAATCCTTTTTTAAGTTGAAACAGGGAAGTGCTCCTTGTTGTCTTTAAATTTGTCTGGGTAATATTACCAAGGAGGTTGATTATATTGAAAAATTTGATTGATTCAGAAACACAATCACTTCAATTCAGAATACACAAAGTCACACTGGCTAAAACAGTCATTTCACAGTTTTGCGTTTAAACAGATTATATTATTCTTTGTTCTTGTATCTGTAGATAGTAATTGAGAAAAATCTGGATTTCCCAGCTGCTTAATTTGCTTCTTTTCAGACTTAAGGCACACAAATTTCGCTATTTCTTCTTTTTCTAATTAGTGCCAGGGAGTTTGAAGAAGTATGAGGTATAACTTTCTGGAAAATCCTTTGAATAACCACAAAAAGTTGATCGGAAACCATCTCTCAGATATACAGAGGACCCGGGAATCAGAAGAGTACAGGTCACAAATTTGTCTTTTTTTCCAATTCTTTAGTTTTCTCCTTATGTCTTATGTTACTTCCTTAACCCCAATACTGAACTCCTATAAGCAAAGCATTTTCAGCCATGCTTCTCATTTTGGCTCTCAATTTCTCCTTTATGTTAACCATGCTCCTTAATCCACTTAAAGTCTCCTTGAGTTCTTTGAAGCTCCGTTCTACCAAGATATTCAAAGAAGGGGCTGAAGAGATAGTACAGGTAAGACACTTGCCTCTCCTGTAGCTTTTATAATGGCAACCCTGGTTCAAATTGCTGGCACCACATGTCTAAGTACCATCAGGAGTCACTCCTGAGTAAAGAGCCAGGAATAACCTCTTAGCACAACTGAGTGTGACCCTCCAAACCCCATTTCTACCTCATGTCCTCCCAAAAGTTGCCATAGGTCCCCCCTGATAATTGTTCATCAACAGTTTAATCTGGTAGGAAATGGTCCCTGTTGAAGGAAACAACCCAATATTGGATCCAAAGGGGAAACCACTGTGGCCAAAGCATAAGATGACTTCCTGATTAAACAGATGACTGAGAGTGGTACTCCACACACCTCTAGTGATGGAGAACCAACTTTGGGAATCTAGATGGAACCAGACAGCATATCTAGGTGCTCCAGGGCAGAGCCTTCCCAGGATAGGGGAGCATCTTTGTTAAATATTTCAGCCTGAGGTCAGGCTACCTGTACTTGAATACTGATTATGCTCTCAATTTCTGGAGTGAAATTGGCAATATTTTTAGATGTTACTTTGCTTCATAGTAACCATTCAAAATGAGGCTCAGGAAAGAGAGCCCAGGAGACAGAAGTTATTGCTGGAAGGTTCCCTTTCAGAAGAGATCCAATCCTAACACTTTTCTTCCTTGTCACTCTTGTGAAACTCCTTCTAAGTTCTATTTAGAGATCTTTTTGACATGCCTCACAAAAACATGCTTCATTGTGTCTCTGTGTGTTAAAGGTTGCCATAATCTTGAAGCAAATCCCTCATTTCAGAGATGTGCTGGTATAGGAAAAGAAAGTTTATAGTAGAAGCTGGAACAGATCAAGCAAGACCAGGCACCCCTTCCTGCTACAGTCTTCACATATTAACCCACCATCACCATATTCTGTCCAACAATGTCATGATCAACCATTCAATTTTAGCCCTTCTAATGATAATCTAGTTCACTGTGGTTTTAATGTGCATGCTCCTGGTGACTATTGATGTGGAGTGTTCTGGTCATTTGAGATCTTTGGGACAGTGGTTTCACATTTGTTTTTATTGGCCTATATTATTGTTGGTTTATCTTACGGAGATTGATCAAATCTTTAAACAAAAACAACAATACTGTCTTCCCATTGTTCATCGATTTGCTCGAGCGGGCCCAGTAACGTCTCCATTGTGAGGCTTCTTGTTACTGTGTTTGGCATACTGAACACTCTCGGTAGCTTGCCAGGCTCTCTGAGAGGGGCGGAGGAATCGAACCTGGCTCGGCCAGGCTGGCTGCATGCAATGCAAACGCCTTACTGCTGCCAGTGGCTCAATGGATAATGCGTCTGACTATGGATCAAATCTTTATTCAAATTTTTTGTTTGACATGCATTGTGAGTGCATTTTCCCAATATGTGGTTTGCCTTTTTGTTTAGTTAATGATAGTTTTCAAGGAACAAAAGGTCTTAATTTTAATGAAGTTGGATTTTTCATTTGTTTGAGGATCATGGTTTTTGACTGTAAGAAACCTGTACATATACATAAATCACAAAGATACTCATCTGGGGTGTTTCATTTACTTAGAAATTTTGTACTTTTGAGTTGTAGATTTAGGTCTATGATTCACTCTGGTCCCTTATTTTGTGTGGTGTCAGGGAATTATTAATGCTTACTACTTTTTAGCACATAGCAATCTTGACATCATTTAAAAAAGAATTTCCTCTCTTTATTGAATTATCTTAGCATTTTTGTCAAAGCTCAGTTGATAAAATATGTGTGGCATATTTTTGTATTATTTGCTCTGTGCCTTGAATCCACATGTCCATCTTTTCACCACTTCCAAACTTTCTTGCTTGTTGAAATTATATACTGAAATAAGGTAATAATTAATTCCTCCAACATTTTAACTTTTCAATTGTTCTTCTGGGACCACAGAGATAGTACAAGGATTAAGGTGGTTGCCTTGCATGCAGCTGACCTTGTCTTAACCATGAGGTGCCCTGAGCAAAGTCGAGAACTAAAGACTCTCACTGGGGGGAAATCCCAAATAATAATGGTGGGTCTGGTGTCAAAATATTGAATGTAATCAAAGTAGAGAGAGAGAGTAATGCGGAAATCATCAGCCACATAGGTAGGGGGAGGGAGTGGGATGGGGAGGTATACTGGGATTTTTGGTGGTGGAAAGTGTGCACTGGTGAAGGAACAGGTGTTTCATCATTGTATGACTGAGACTTAAGCCCAAAAGCTTTGTAACTGTTTCACGGTGATTCAATAAATAAATTTATAAAATGAAAGAATGAAGACTCTTAAGCACAAAGCTGGGAGTAGTCCCTGAGAACTCCTCAGTGTGTCACAAAACTCCCCTCCCCCAAAATAATCTGCTTCTTTTAGGCAGTTTGAATGATTATTAGAATGTATATAATTATTGTGATTTATAACAATCTATGTAGAATTTCGTATATACTTAAACATGTTAAATTTTTACAAAATGCCTATGGGAAAATTTCATTGAAACCACAATAAATGGGGAGAATTGACATATAATAATAGTGAATCATCAAGTTACAGAATAAAATAATGTATTCTCCAATTTATTTAGGTTTCTCACAATTTCTCTTAGTTTTATCATACAGATCTTAAACCTCTGTTAGATTTATTCCTACACATCCCTGAGGCTTTGTCACTACTCAATAATGAACTTTTAGGAATATCACTTTGTGCTTGGTTTCTGTTGGTATGCAAAAAATAAAATTGATTTTTGTGTATTATCCTTATAACCTATGACCTTGATAAATATATTGATTAATTTATGTAACTACTTCATTTTGTTGAAAGATTATCAAATCTAGAGCCTCCAGAAAAATGTGAATAGATATGGCAAACATGAATTTTCTTGTTTGGCTTCTAAACCTAAAAGATAGAATATTTCATTTCTCATAATTGTTACAGTGTTTGGCATATCGAATACATCACAGGTAGCTTGCCAAGCTCTGCCGTGCGGGCGAGATACTCTCGGTAGCTTGCCGGGCTGTCTGAGAGGGGCGGAGGAATCGAACTCGGGTTGGCCATGTTGGCTGCGTGCAAGGCAAATGCCCTACCGCTGTGCTATCGCTCCAGCCCCCTCTCATAATTAACTGCTAATAATAATATTAGTAGCAATAATTAATTTCATACCACAATTAAGTGTATTAACTGTTTTATTTATGGAAAGAGGTTGCTTTGCTTTAAAATATAGGCAACCTGGTTGAAAAGATCTCTCTTGTAGTTTGATGAGGGATTGTTCTTTTTAATTATAGTGGTACATAATTTCGTAAATTTGCTTTGACAAAATTTTATTGTTTATTGAAATAAGCATATAGTGCCTCTTTATTTTATTAACATGGTCAAATTATACTGATTGATTTGCATGTATAACCCAACCTTGAATTGTCTGGGTGAGCCATACCTGATTTGTATACTACCCTTTTAATATTTTATTCAACTTGCTTTGATTTTGTTGAGGACTTTTGCATCTATATTCATGAGACATATTGGTCTTTAAATTTCTTTCTTTCTTTGAGAGCACAGGGTGGGAACATCTCATGGTGTTCCGGTGCTACTCCAGACTTGGTGCTCAGGGTCATTCCCAGCAGTGCTCAGAGGAACATATAGTGCAGAGGATTGAACTTGGGTTTCCTGTATGAAAAGCATGAATTCCAGCTCTCTGTGCTATCTCTCAAGCCTTGGTTTGTACTTTTTTTCTTGTTATATCTTTGTTAGGTTTAGGATATTAAAATTGTACTGAAGAGATGCCTTACACACCTCATGCCAGGATGAGTTCGTTCAGGGTACCTCAGAGAGCTCACCTGCCCCAACTGAGCCCCTGCAGCCGGAAGTCTCCAGAACCCAATTGCTGCCATGCTCACGGCCAATCTCCATAGGCTCAGGACAAGCCCATCATGTGTAAGAATGAATCTGTTGAATAACCTAGGTATGTGGGTTTTGTGGCTAAATTCTCCAGGCTTTCACAGAGTTGGGAATGGGAGACTGCTCCCCATCTCCCTATTCTTCTGAGAGTCTGGCACACCCATATACTGCCTCTGGCGCCATATAAGCTCATTAATGGCTATGGTCCAGAGACTCACAAATAAATCTTGGAAGAGAACAACAAGCTGCAGAGATGCCTCTGAACCCCAAAGTCACCACCAGTTAAAAATTAAACTCCAGTTCTATCACCTTATTTAAAATTTTAGAGTTTCTGAAGCGACAACTCATACTCCACACCACTGATCTACCAGGAGTAGCACACCACATTAGATGAGGTGTAAAATAGAAGGCAATCAATCTTATATATATATATATATATATATATATACATATACATATATATATATGCAAGTTTCAACCTGTAAAAAATAAATAAAATTATACTGACCTCGGAAAATCAGACACTGATTATTTATGAAAAAACAATTTGCAGTATTAGTATCTTATATTTTAAAAAATTTAATCTGTATGTTTGAAATTCTTCCTTTTTCAAAAAAATATACAGCCCTCCATAGAACCCCAATTGGTTTCTAACATCTTTTGTAGCAATTTTATATAAATTTAGTGATCACATATAGTTTCAAAGGGCAGAAATCCGGGAGTGAGTCTCAGTGAGTTCAGTGAAAGACATGATCAAGGCTGGTCTCCTTTTTGGGGGGAAAAACCCAAGTAGCCTCTGTTTTCTTGCTTCGTGCATTCTTAACTCTTGACATCTTCCGTTTTTATTCTATGCTGTTCAGTTGATACTTCCTCAGACATTCTCTCTTTCACACCAATCCTATTTTCTCCCTTATTCATATTTAAAATCCTTCACTGGACTCATCTGACTAATCTAAGACACAAGGTAAGCTGATTGAGAAAATTAATTACATCTGTTTTTTTTATTTCTTTTGCTAAAAATAATTTTAAAAATTCCAGAAATTAAGATGCACCTCTCTGGAAAATCATTATTCTGACTACCACATTGATTTGGTCTGGAATTTTTCATGTATTAATTCTTTTCTCATCAATTTCTTTAATAGATATAGCACTGCCATTTTTTTATGCTTCTTTTGTCAATGTTATTTTATTTATTTTAGGGTGAAGCAAAATCGTTTTTTCATTGAACTTTATTTAGAAAGATATGAGGGGGAGGAGAGAAGTGTGTATTCAAGGAAAACTTCTGAGTGAAAATAAGCTATAGGCTTCTCCAGAGTGAAAATAAGCAAGCAAAGAAGCATAAAGACAAGTGAGATACATGTTCAAAAGAAAACATGGGGTTGAACAGCAAGCTTCTTTTGTCAATTTTAGTGTTGTATTTTTCAAAGAAGCATCTTCTATTTCACCTAAATTGTTGGATTTGTTGGTCTAAATTTATTTATGGCATTCTCTTGCTATTCATTGAATGGATATAGAATCTGTGGTGATCTTTTCATTCCTTATTTGGTTGATAATGAGTCTTTCCCCTTTTTACCTGATTTACTTTGGTGTTAAAAGCTTTGTTAGCTTTTCAAATAGATAGTGTTTGCCTTGTTAGTTTTCTCTGCCAGTATTTTGGTTCATCTCTTAGTTTGTATTCTTAAGCTTTCCTCCCTTTCCTTTACTTTAGGTTTACTTTTTTCTTTTTCTTGATCTTTAAGTTCAAACACTAGATAAGTGATTTTATTATATTTTATTTTTTATTAAATCACTGTGAGATACAATTATGGAGTTTTTATGATATAGTTTCAATTATATAATGTTCAAACACCCATCCCTCCACCAGTGTATATTTCCCACCACAAATGTCCCCCCATCCTTCTTGCCACCATCCCAGCCTCAGCCCGCCTCTATGGCAGGGACTTTTCTTCTCTCTCTCTCTCTCTCTCTCTCACTCACTCTCTTTCTCTCTCTCTCTCTCACACACACACTCTCTTTCCCCCCACCCACCCCAACCCACATCTGGGCATTATGGTTTGCAATACAGGTACTCGGAGCCATCATGTTTGGTCCTTTGCCCACTTTCAGTACATATTTCCCATCCAGAATGATCTCTTCTAACCATCATTGTCATAATGTTCCCTTCTCTATCCCAACTTCCCTCTTTCACAGCCCTTGAGGCAGGATTCCAACTATGGATCATTCACCCTGACCCTTGTTTCTACTGTTCTTGGGTGTTAGTCTCATACTATGTATTTTTTTTATATCCCACAAATTAGTGCAGTAATTCTACACCTGTCCTTGACTTATTTCACTTAGCATGATACTCTCCATGCCCATACATTCAGAAGCAAATTTCATGACTTCATTTTTTTCCTAATAGCTGTATAGTATTCCATTGTATAGATGTATCATAGTTTCTTTAACCAGTTGTCTGTTCTTGGGCACTCAGGTTGTTTCCAGATTCTGGCTATTGTGAACAGTGCTGTAATGAACATATAAGTGAAGATGTCATTTATGCTATGTGTTTTTGCTCCCCAGAACTTTATAAGAAAAAAACCTCCAACCCCATCCAAAAAGGGGGAGAAGAAATGAACAGAAACTTACTCAAAGAATAAATATAAATGGCCAAAAGGCACATGAAAAAATGCTCTACATCACTAGTAATCAGGGAGATGCAAATCAAAACAACAATGATATATCATCTTGCACCATAGAGACTGGCACACATTAAAAAAAAAGAAAAAAGAACAACCAGTGCTGGCGTAGATGTGGGGAGAAAGGGACTCTCATTCATTGTTGGTGGAAATACTGACTGGTCCATCCTTTTTGGAAAAGAATATGGACATTCCTCAAAAAACTAGAAATTGAGCTTCCATATGACCCAACTATACCACTTCTATATAAGTGTTTTAAATCTTTCTTTCCCCATATATATTTTTTATGTATTTTGGTTATTTCTCAAAGCCCATTGAATTCACTGGATACTATGGACCCTCTGCCTTTCTTTCCTTTTTTTAATTTTTGTTTTCGTTGCACATCTAGTGGTGCTCAGGGCTGACTCCTGATTCAGCTCAGAGATCACTCCAGTGGGTTCTGGAGTGATATGAGATGCTGGGGATTGAACCCAGGTTGTCTGTGTGCAAGGAAAGTGCACTGCTTACTGTACTATCATTGGTTCCTCTGCTTTCTTAAAGACGCTTCTTAAAACCTAGGTCTGGAATGTCTGTATTCCCTTGAACTTAAAAAAAAAAGAAAGAAAAGAAAAGAAAAGAAAGAAAAGAAACACCAGTTATGTCTCACACATTTCAAAGACCTTAAATCAGTATTTATTTCATTGGTTCCACTATTTTGTTGTTGTTTTGGGAGTTTGGGGGTCAAATCAGGCAGTGCTCAGGACCTACTCATGGCTTGGTACCTGAGAGAGTATGTGGTATCAGAGGTTGAAACTGAGGTTCTGCATGCAAATCAAACACTCCAGTCCCTTGAACCATCTCTCTGGTATATAAATATAAATATAAATATAAATTACACATATACATTATAGTCACTGTCCTCCCATTGTTCATCGATTTGCTCGAGCAAACCCAGTAATGTCTCCATTGGAGACTTTGTTGTTACTGTGTTTGGTACATACATATATATTATATGAATAATTCTATATTTTTTCAATAATGCTTTAGTTGTGGACCATCTAAGTCCACGTTGATTAGATATTCTATCCGGAATAATTAATTACTCTCTTTATAACTAGGGAGACTTGTAAAATTCTATTTATTTATTTTGATTTTAGGGTCACACCCAACTATCCTTAAGGCTTATTCTTGGTTTCATACTTAGAGATTACTCCTAGAAATGCTTGAGGGATTATTGGTGGTACTGGGGATCAAACTGGGATTAGCTACACGGAAGACAAGCACCTTCCACACCCGGTGTACTATCTCTCTAACTCTTATTTTTACTTTTATGGAGACCCTCCCAAGAAACGGTCAAAAGACCAGGAGGTCCAGGGGCCCCTTCCTGTGATGGTGGTTCAATGTTAAGGCTCAATAATGTAAAACTACTAGGCCCCTATTGTTCCAGGGACACCAAGGCCATCCTTGTGGTATACAGGGATCTTCAAGGCCACAACTGGAAACATTTATGAGATTTTGTTGTACCAGGACTTCAACACCTGTCATATATGCAAGCTATGTGCCATAAACCCTGCACTATCTTCCCTGTCCAAGAATCACTTTTCATAATGTCTCTAGTTATATCTATCTCCGTTTCAATATTAACTTTTCTTTTGCTTGGTACCTATTCGAACTACTTCATTGTGCTAAATGGAGTGTACTTGAGCTTCCAGAGTATGAATACCCTGGGAGGAAATGATAAAAAGCAGAGTCCATAGAAAGTAGAACCTTCTTGGAAGATTAGGTGTAAAGTAGGGCTAAGCATATAGACCCAGAAGTTGACATCTGGGTTTTATTAAAGCCCCATAAGAAGATATGTGAGCAGCATTCTCTCTGAATCTATCCTGCCAAAATCCTGAGCTGGGTGATCTGCAACAGGGTGTGAACATGGCGGTGTCTTGTAGGTTGTCATGTGCAAGGATAACTCTTGGGATAGCTCTTTTTTTAACCTCTTCCTCTCCTGGTCCTCATTTCTCCTACAGATCTTGCCTTCATCTTGACTACCTTAATGAGTGTCTGGTCTGTGCATTTTAATGTTCAGCTACCATCATTTTGAAATCATTAATCATTTTCAGGGGAATAAGGAGTCTCACATTTTTATGTTGTATAGTCACATGAACTCAGTAGCTGTTCCTGGTTACTTGGAAAGTTCCTTCAAAAGATAGCTACTTGGCAATTAAAAGCCTCAGAGCAAGGTTCCCAGGGGCAAATTCTAGGGGATCTAGAACACAATAGGGTGCTCTTCAGGATGGTGTTCTTCCTTCCCTTCTTTCCTGATTCACTAAAACAGCCTCCAGCAGCATCTCTCCTCTTCCAAGTCTCCTAGAGAGGAGAATTTTTGGAAGACTAAATCAGAATTTCTGGGGTATTCCTCACAATACACCTGCCATGCTTACTCCCCCAGTTCTCATTCACATCCAGCAACCCAAAATTCAACCACATCCATATGGTGCATCCTCTAAAAATGAAAGCTCTTTTAATTAGCGATGGGACACCTCAAATAATTTCAGCAGATGCTTCTATTTCATGCAAACAGGCACATGTCTTTGCAATTGGGCAATATTGTGCTAATTATAACATAGCCTGCAGCTCAACTGGGTATGTCTCCTAGACAGTCTCTCTGAGGGAGAGTCTGTGGGTTGCAGATCTATTTTATTCACTTCCCTTTACCCCAGAATATGATAACTCCTTTCAATTTTCAATGTTCGTTAACTGTTTTTTGTTTTGTTTTTACTATGTTGATCTACAAATGCTTCATGCTGTCAGAAAGTAAGAATGGGAAGGACAGAATTACTTGGCATTGGAATGAGTGAGGACAGGAGGTGCTAGGATTTTCATTTTTTTTATAATTCCCTTAAAAAGAATAGATCTTTCATGACGCTGTGAAGTAGACTCTCTGATGCAGAAATGCCTTTCATGTTCCCCAATATCCAGTGATGCTGTAGCAGAGATGACATGGCATAGGTTGTCATGCTTTCAGCTCTCCTGGGTGGGGCGGAGAGGTGCAGACAGGGCTCATACCTAGAAGTGGGTACATGCTTTGCATATCTCTGGGCATACAGTGCCACATAAGTCTCACATTCTTCATGCTTGGAGAGATATGTTGCTTGGGTCTATGATAGGCTGGGTGTGAATGTTCCCCAAATCCTTTTAACTTGCTCTTCCTGTTTGGAATACATGGTAGAATCATACTTCTCTCCTTTGAAGTGCTGTGTAGCTATATGATATTCATTGGTCAACAAAATATGATGAGTGTGAACTATGTTCTTCCAGTGAAGACCTGAAGAGCAGACTTCCTTCCCACTTCTGTAATGGTCTTGAGTACATGTGTTGTTATGACACCTCTGTTGCCTCTAGTTCTTGAGTTATAACCTCAAAAGAATTCTCCTGAACTAAAGCACTTTTGTTGAGATTTTGAAATCAGCTGTTGATGCTGCATAACATATAGTTACTAGAGCTTACCCACGCTCACTCTCTGAGGGTTCCCCCAGTGCCAACCCGAGCTGAAGCAAAAGGGGCTTCTTGGAAGAACAGCCTTAGAGGTTGGCAAGAGCAAGACAAGCTAGAGAAAAACAACCCATCTCAGGAACTCTGCTCTCCTATTATGTAACAGAGCCAAGAGGTAACCTCTCTGGCTTTTTTGGGTAAGAAAATGCAGCTAGAGGGGCAAGAACCAGTACAGCGGATAAGACATATGCCCTGCATGGAGCAATCCTATTTCAATCCACTCCAAACGTGGAATGAGGAGTGATCCCTGACAGAAGCCTGAAGTAAGCTCTGAGTACAGCTAGATATAAACCCTCCACCTTCAAAAGAGTATCTAGGCCCTAGAACATGGAAGAACATATAACACACCTCATGTCAGGTAAATGGAGCTATGGTTGAGGTTACCTTAGAAAAGCTATAGTCTATAGACAGCTGATGTCTTACCCTCTGGTACCAAGGATAGACCTGTTATCTATGCTCTGGCCCAACACTCAGGTACAGCTGAGTTGAGGTATCACAAAGGCTAGTTAATGGATGCATGGGAAGTCCCCATCTGGCAGCAGATGCCTGTGGTAATAACAGAGCTTGTTTCCTTGCTTTTCAGATATGTGGTTCCAGAAATTTTTGGTGAAGCATCTACCAAGGCAGGAAACAGAATTGTTTTCCAGATCACCTTCTAATGACCCCCAGGACCACAAGAAAGTCAGATTCAGCCTTGTCACATCTGCCTCTCCTGTCCACTGTTGCTTTAGGAAATATCTTTCATGAAGTTCACTTATAGACAGTAAGATCTGAGTTCCAACAAGCAATGAACAAGAGTATTTCTTGATCTATAAGATAGAGAAAGAGCCTATAGATTAGAATTACTGATATTTCCTGAGTCACCCACTTTTGGGGAAGCCTTGCCAGCAGTGCTTGGGGGCCCAGGAATCTGGAGACCACTTCTGTCATACTCGAGCCCTCTGTGCAAGCCAGATATTTTGGTGTTCAGGTCCAACAATATGTCAATGTTAAGGTGTTGTTGTGCTGGTTAGGGACAATAAGGTCACACTCAGTGATGTTTGGAGGATCATACAGTGCCAGGGGTCAACCTTATGGTCTCTCTCATGCAAGGCATGTGCTCATGCCCTTTGTTAACTATCTACCCAGTCCTCCAGCCCACCTTTTAAAATTTAAAGCAGTATTTAAACAAATATGACTCAAAATAAGGAAGCAGGTGAGCAGCTGCTGATTTGAAACTGTTCTACATACTTTAAACTTTTACCACGAGATAGCAAAGGTTAGCACTGTAGCACTGTCCTCCCATTGTTCATCGATTTGCTTGAGTAACCAGCAACGTCTCGATTGTGAGACTTCTTGTTACTGTTTTTGGCATATCAAATACGCCATGGGGAGCTTGCCAGCTCTGTAATTCAGGTGAGATACTCTCAGTAGCTTGCCGGGATTTCCGAGAGGGACGGAAGAATCGAATCTGGGTGGGCCTCATGCAAGGCAAACACCCTACCTGCTGTGCTATTGCTCCAGCCAAGGTTATGCAGTTAAATTTAGAGAAAAGAAAGAAGACATGTAGTGGTAGCTTGCATGTTGAGTGGCTCAGAGTGTCTTTAAAATGGTCTCTCTGAGAAAATAATCTAGGCTGGCTACCCTGGGGCTCTGTGCTGTGCCCATGGAAATGGAAAGTCAGAGATTGTATCTTCCGCAATGTGGGTACCACCTACCAGCAACTGATCCATGTTTTCTCCACACAGTCTGGCATGCTGATAAACGATTCTAAATAGCCCAGAAACCTCCTCCTGTCCTCACAGGTAGGAGGCTGAATGAGATGACTTCTCCAGGGGTCTTCCACCTGAATGAATAGTGCGTAATTAGATGGTGTGTGTGTGGGGGGGGTGAGGAGTGAGGAGGTGGGGCAGAAAAACTATGGGAATTTAAATGTCTATTCATTTCCTGTCTGAGGTGGCACTCAAAGAAGAGAAGTTGGGGGGTGTAACTGAGTGATTACAGCTATCTGACATATCTTCAGCATAAACATACATAAATATTTACAGTTCAGACCATCACAACTGGGTCGTTATTTTGGGCTTGGTCTCCATCATTCAGAGCTTACTCACTGGTTGGGGACACATACAAATAGACATTGACAGTGTAGCCAGGGTTGTGTTAGAGATAAGCTGATACAGTAGCTGAGACAGTGCAGAAGGCAACAGGGCCTCCAACTCTTAGTGAATCTCCATCCGGAGCTTGAAAAAAACAAAATGATGAGGCTACAAGAGACCCATGTTCCTCCTTCCATCACTGCTCTCCCCTGGCAGGAGGGGAAGTCAGTGGAAACCAGGGGCAGTTTTGGAGGACAGATATGGCAGCAACAGGTATAGGTTCCCTCTAGAAGCAACTAGAAGAGGGGGGATATATTTAGCAGGCATCCATGGTCAGGCTGGGTATCTCTCTCTCCAGCTCTGGGGGGCGGATGGCTGCAGAGAAGCCCTAGGAAGTGTCTGTGCTAGATCAAATCTGTCCAGCACTTGGGCGGTGGCAAGTACTGCAGGGTTAAAGGGAAGCAGGCGCAGGGACGAAGTCATCTTTGTCCTGTCATTTCTTAATCATAAGCCTCCCTAGCTTCTCCTTAACAAAGGCATATTGAAGTTGCTTTGCAATATCACTAAGCAACAACTAAATTGGGGAAGTCTTTAGCTGTGCTCATATATCCCCCATCTGATCCGCGGCTTTCCTTCAGCAGAGACTCATGGCTCTCCGCACAGTTGCTGTCTGCAATTGTTGCTGCAACCAGGCCTTCAGCTCTGCCTCCCAGCTGGCTGTCAATGATCTGACTGTACTTAGCAACCAGGAAAAGCAACAAAAAGGACAGAGGTGGAGGGACCAGTCCAGAGGTAGGAAATTGGGTCCCCAATCTGACTGCTTGGCCTTGCCTCCCAGAACGTCTGATTTAGCAGGTCTGGGGTGGGGCCTGAGAGTGTGCATTTCTCACAAGTTCCGGGTGATGCTTATCACACAACTCAGGCCTGCCCAGGCTCTGAGCTCCGTTTTCCCCTCCAGTCTCCCAGAGCAGATCTAACCCAGCCAGCTGGTGAGCTCAGCCCTTCCAAGGAGAGCAGAGAAACTGGCCTTTTCACTTGGAGCTGATGGGATCCAGGTTCACTCTCTAGCCTGGGGGGCCAAGCTGTATTGTCCTGGAGTGTGGGCTCTTGAGAAGAGGGGGCGTGGCTGGGAACGGTGGGGAGAGTGGGCTGAAGTTGGGGGCAACCTGAGCCCGGAGGTGCTCTGACCTGGCCTGCAGACCTGCGGGGTCATGTTTCCCAGGCCTGCTCCTCTGTTCCCCAGCCAGCCTCCCTCTCCTGATATGTGGAAAAATCAATGCCAGCAAAGTATTAGAAAAGCCATCGAATTGCCCTTACCTGCCACCAGGTGACACCTGATATTGATTTAGCTTATGAAAGTGATTCACAGGTTTGCTGAAGCCTGGAAAAGATCAAATGTGACGAGCCTCATGATCCTATCCTCCGTCTCTGCTCTCAGCGAACACTAGAGGAGGTAATTGGGAAATCATAGACCGAAGAAGCTTTTTTAGTGTGCTTGCAAGGAGAACAAAATACCTGAGAATCTTTTCATTGGGAGAGAAGAGATTTTTAGTCTCATTCGTTTTTATTTAGGGCAATTTTCTCTTTAAGTGCAACATCTTGACCATTATAGAATAACAATTTTAACACAACCAGTAAATCAAAGAAAAAATTACCTAGGAGGAACGTTTTTACAGATATTCCAATGGTTATGTAGCAGGCAGCTAGCTTAAAGCCGGCAAGGGCTGGGCATCTTCCAGGGTGGGTCCAACTTCTTGAAAGAAACTCTTGTTTTTGTAGGGGATGTTCTGGGAATAAGAAAAATATTTATTAGTTTGTGACTTCAAGCAATTTCAAACTCTTTGAACCTTAGCACGGTGGGTAGGGCGTTTGCCTTGCAAGTGGCTAATATGGGTTTGATTCATCCGCCCCTCTCAGAGAGCCCGGCAAGCTACCAAGAGTATCTCGCCCACTCGGCAAGGCCTGGCAAGCTACCCGTAATGTCTTCGATATGCCAAAAACAGTAACAACAAGTATCACAATTTATTGTGAGACATTACTGGTGCCCACTCAAGCAAATCGATGAACAACGGTAGGACAGTGCTATAGTGCTACAATTATAAACTTAATTCCTAGGTGACTGTGAAGACTGGAGTGGTGAAAATTTGTCAGTGCTCATGACAATGTTGAGGTGCTCTAGCTGTGATTGCTATGACATTAGAAGCAACAACTGTCGAAATATTACCTGTAAAAGAAGGCCAGACTTTCCATTCATGGGCTGCTGTGCCACCAATCTTGCTTGCTCTTGCATCATCTGTTGTATGATCCTAGAGGATCCATAGAGGACCACCTACCACAGCTTCCATAGTAGTTAGTTGAAAGCCAACTGACACGGTTTTGATCAGTGGGATGCGGGCAGAAATGATGCTATAAGCTCATTCCCAGTTACACTTACAAACATTTTACAAAATCCTCCCAACCCTTCTTTCCTACCTATACTATACTGACCTTGAGAACACATGCAAGATGGAACAAGGCTACCAGATATGTGTTACTACTTATGCAAGTAATAAATAAAACTTTTCATGTCAAGACTGGGAGACTTGGGAGATTTTTGCTACTGCAGCATTGCTTATGCTACTTGAAAACCATAAATGAGCACTATGTGTAAATAGTAAATTAGACACAGGAATGAATGATAGTATCTTATTCAGTCTTTACAAAAACACTAAGTCTGTTGATCCACATCACTGTTGCTTACTGTCTTTATTCTATCCTGCAAGCTTGATTTGTGTTGATATATATCATATTTTTTCCCAGAGAACTATTAAAGTTGACAAATAATTTGTAAAATGGTTACGGTTTTGCCTAGAATTTCTTTTTATTTGTAGTAAAGAACAGAATGACTTTTATTTAACTAGTAAGTAAATTCATGTTCTAAATCATGCAAGATCACTAATGGAGTCTTTGTTGTTGGCTTAGGATTCTCCAATTATTGTCTTTTATTGTTAAATGGTCTCTTTTTCTCATTTTGTGCAATCAGTCTTTACTCCTATAGTTAATCTGATATATTAACCTAATAAAATGAATATTGCTCTGTTGGCTTTTGGTTTAAAATTTGATTAAGTGCTGCACTGGTCAGGTCTTCACTACCTACTTCCTCCTGCTTTTACATATTTCAACGTGTTTTTTGTTCTTGTATATTGTGCCTCATCATTCAAATGTATATAACTCAATATCTTCAATAGATATTTTCTTAGATTCATGTATATTTTTAAATAATAGAGCATGCTTTCCATAACTGTGATATTTTAATATTGATGTAGTCCATTGATACTTTTTACAGAACTATCATATATTAGCATTGACACAGTCCATCGATTTTATTCAGATTTCCTTATCTGACTTTTACTCATGTATGCTTCTGTATGTGTGAATTAATGTGATTTTATCATTTGTGTTGGTTTGGGAATCTATAATGAGGTACCACTGAGTTTCTTTTATAACTTATACCCCTTCCCCTGCAACTAGTAATCTAACGTCCTTTTCTAAGATTTTGTGATTTATATAAGTGGAATTGTGCAATGTGTAATTATATGATACATAATGATACAGTTTGGCATTTGACTTTAAACTGTTAGTAACATCCACATAATATAAAATTAGCCATGTTGCAGTGCACAATACAAAAGTATTTAGAACCTTGACAAAATGCAACCATCACCTCTCTCATAGTCAAAATATTTTCTGCATTCGAATGGAAGCTATACTGATTATGTAGTCGATCTCTTCTTACCTTCCCAGAGGCCCTGGTAACTACTCATATGCTCTACATCTATATGTCTCCATCTTTTCTGTTTAGTTTGTGTAGATGAATCATCAAGATGTATTTATCATGCTTCTTTCACTTAACTTAGGCTCTTGAGATCTGTAGACATGTGCCATGTATCAATGCTAAATGTTATTTGTTTTGTTTAATTTGATTATTTTAATTTGGGGGGTCACACCTTATGATGCTCCAGGCCTATGGGGCTTACTCTTTTTTTTATTAGTGAAACACCAAGAGGTATAGTTATAGACTTACAAATTTTTGTGCTTGGGTTTCAGTTATACAGTGATCAAGTGCCCATCCCTCCACCAGCGCCCATCCTCCATCACCACGGGTCCCAGCATCCCTCCCACCCCCCATCTCCCCCATCCCATCATGCCTCTGTGGCAGGGCATTCCCTTTTGTTCTCTCTCTCTCCTTTTGGGTTCTGTGGTTTGCAAGAGAGGCATTGAGTGGCAATCATGTTTGGTCTATAGTCTACTTTCAGCATGCTTCTCCGATCCTGGGAGGATCCTCCCAACACCCTTTATTTGGTGCACCCTTCTCTATCTGAGCTACCTTTTCCCCTAGCACGTGTGGCTGGCCTCAAAGTCATGGAGCAAAATTGCTGATACTAATCTTGGCCACTCCTGAGTGTTAGTCTCCCATTTTGTTACTTTATGTTCCCCAGGTGAATGCAATCTTTCTGTGTCTATCCCGCTCTTTCTGACTCATTTCGCTTAACATGATACTTTCCATGTAGTACCACCTGTATGTAAATTTCACAACTTCATCTTTTCTAGCAGCTACATAGTACTCCATTGTGTAGATGTACCAAAGTTTCTTTAACCAGTCATCTGTTCTTGGGCACTCGGGTTTTTTCCAGATTCTGGGTATTGTAAAGAGTGCTGCAATGAACAAACAAGTGCAGATGTCACTTCGACTATACATTTTTGCCTCTCTGGGATATATTCCCAGGAGTGGTATTGTTAGGTCATATGGGAGATCAAATTCTAATTTTTTGAGAATCGTCCATTCTGTATTCCAAAAGGGCTGAACCATTCGGCATTGCCACCAGCAGTGAAGGAGGGTCCCTTTCTCATCACATCTGTGCCAGCACTGGTTGCTTTTGTTCTTTTGGATATGGGCCAGTCTCTGTGGTGTGAAATGATATCTCATTGTTGTTTTGATCTGCATCTTTCTGATTATTAAAGATGTAGAGTATTTTCTCATGTGCCTTTTAGCAATTTGGATTTCTTCTTTGGGGAAGTTTCTGTTCATTTCATCACCCCATTTTTTGATAGGGTTGGATGTTTTCTTCTTGTGTAGTTCGACCAGTACTTCGTATATCCTTGATACCAACCCCTTGTCAGATGTGTATTCGGTGAATATCCTTTCCCATTATGTAGACTGTCTTTGTATTTTGGCCACTCTTTCTTTTGAGGTGCAGAAGCTTTTTAGTTTAAGATAGTCCCATTTATCTATCCCTGTTTTCCCTTGCTTGGCCAGTGGCGTGACATCTTTGAAGATACCATTAGCTTCAATATCATGGAGGGTTTTGCCAACTTTGCCTTCAATGAACCTTATAGATCCCGATCTGATGTTGAGGTCTTTAATCCATTTTGATCTTACTTTTGTACATGGCGTTGGGCAAAGATCTGAGCCCACTTTTTTTGCATGTAGCCGTCCAGTTTTCCCAGCACAATTTGTTAAAGAGGCTTTCCTTGCTCCACTTCACCTTTCTTGCCCCCTTATCGAAGATTAGATGATTATATGCTTGGGGGGAGATGTCAGTATATTCTACCCTGTTCCATTGGTCTACAGCTCTGCCTTTGTTCCAGTACCATGCTATTTTAATTATTACTGCTTTGTAGTGGAGTTTGAAGTTAGGGAGGTTGATTCCTCCCATTTTCTTTTTCCCAAGAATTGCTATAGCTATTCGTGGGGGCTTATTGTTCCATACAAATTTCAGTAGTGTTTGCTCCATTTCTTTGAAGAAAGTGATGGGTATCGTAATAGGGATCACATTGAATTTGTACAGTGCTTTGGGAAATATTGACATTTTGACGATGTTAATTCTCCCAATCCAGGAACAGGGGATAGTTTTCCATTTCCTCGTGTCTTCTTTTATTTCCTAAAGTAGCGTTTTGTAGTTTTCTTTGTACAGGTCCTTTACTTCCGTAGTTAAGCTGATTCCGAGGTACTTGATTTTCTGAGGCACAATTGTGAACGGGATTGTTTTCTTCATGTCACTTTCTTCTCTTTCACTATTCGCATATAGGAAAGCCATGGACTTTTGGGTATTGATTTTATAGCCTGCCACTTTACTATACAAGTCTATTGTTTCTAGGAGTTTCTTGGTAGAAGGTTTTAGGGTTCTCTAAGTATAGTATCATATCATCTGCGAATAGTGTGAGCTAAGGTTTCTTCCTTTCCTACCTGGATGCCCTTAATATCGTTTTCTTGCCTAATCGCTATTGCAAGTACTTGCAGTACTATATTGAACTGTAGTGGAGAGAGTGGGCATCCTTGTCTCGTCTCTGATCTTAGGTGGAAGGCTCTCAGTTTTTCCCCATTGAGGATGATGCTTTTTGTAGGCTAGTGGTAGATGGCTTCAACTATATTGAGGAAAGTCCCCTCTATCCCCATTTTGGCGAGGGTTTTCATCAAAAACAGGTGCTGGATCTTGTCAAATGCTTTCTCTGCCTCTATTGATATGAGCATATGATTTTTATTTTTTCTTTTGTTGATATGATGGATTATATTGATTGATTTCCGAATGTTAAGCCATCCTGGCATCCCCGGGATGAATCCCATCTGATCATGGTGTATGATCTTTATGATGAGTTGTTGAATTCTATTTGCTACTATTTTGTTGGGAATCTTCGCATCAGTGTTCATCAGGGATATCGGCCTATAGTTTTCTTTTCTTGTGGTGTCTTTGTTTCCTTTTGGTATTAGAGAGATATGGGCTTCATAGAAACTGTTTGGGAGAGTTTCTGTTTTTTCAATTTCCTGGAAAAGCTTGGGAAGAACTGGCAATAGGTCCTCTTTAAATGTTTGGAAAAATTCGCTAGTGAATCCATCTGAACCTGGGCTTTTGTTTTTGGGAAGACTTTTGATTACAGTTTCAATTTTCTTGATGTTAATAGGTCTATCAGGTACTCTATATCTTCTTGATTCAGCTTTGGGAGATTATAGGAATTCAGAAATTTATCCATTTCTTCTAGGTTCTCTTGTTTCGTGGCATACAGACTTTCAAAGTAATTTCTGATGATCTTTTGAATTTCTTTAATTTCTTTTGTGATATCCTCTTTCTTATTTCTAATTCGGTTTATTAGGGTTCTCTCTCTCTCTGTTTCTTTGTGAGTGTTGCTAGTGGTTTATCTATCTTACTTATTTTCTCAATTAATCAGCTCTTGGTTTCATTTATGTTTCGGATTCTTTCTTTGGTTTCCATGTAGTTGATTTCTGCTCTAGGTTTTATGATCTCTTTCCTTCTGCCTGATTTGGGCTCTTTATGTTGATTCTTTTCTAAGATCTTGAGCTGTGAAGTCAAGTTGTTTATGTTCATCCTTTCTTCTGTCCTGAGATATGCTTCCAGAGCTATAAATTTTCCCCTTAATATGGCTTTTGCTGCATCCCATAAGTTCTGGTAGCTTGTGTCTTCATTCTCATTTGTTTCCAAGTATCTTTTGATTTTGTCCTTGACTTTCTTCCTGATCCACTCGTTGTTTAGCATTGAGTTGTTTAATTTCCAGGTGTTTGATTTGGTTCTCCGTGTCTGTGTGTGATTCACTTCTATTCTCAGTGCATCACGGTCTGAAAAGATTGTTGATACTATTTCTATCTTCCTGATTCTATTGAGGTATGTTTTGTGGCCTAGTACATGGTCTACTTTGGAAAATGTTCTGTGCGCACTGGAGAAGAATGTGTATTCTTTCTTTTGGGGGTGTAAAGCCCTGTATAGGTCTATAAGCCCTTTCTCTTCTATTTCTTCTGTCAAAGCCAATGTTTCCTTGCTGAGTGTTGTTCTTGTTTATCTATCAAGAGGTGATAAGGCTATGTTGAAGTCTCCAACTACTATTGTGTTGCTAGCAATGTCCTCCTTAAAATCTGTTAGCAGTTGTTTTAAATATTTAGCTGTTCCCTCAATTGCTGCTTATTTTTGTGTCTTGCTGATTCTAGGTGGAATTTCTTTAAATTTTATTGGAATACCACTAATTAAGATTACAGGCTTGTTTAGAGCAATGAATTTTTCAAAATTTTGTTTGCCTTTAAAGATATTTATTTTTCCTTTGATTCTAAGTGATAATATAGCAGGGTATTCTCAGTTGGAATTGTTTCTTTCAGCACTAAATATATTGTGTCATTCCTTTTAGTTCTGTGGGGTTTCCATTGAGAAATCTAGAGACAATCTTAATCTAATTTTAGGGGTTTTCTTATGCATGAAACTTAAATATTAAATTTAGATATTCTCCTTATATCTCTAGTTTTTTGAATTTCTATTACAGTAGGTTTTGGAATGTGTGTCTGTCTTTATTGTTGAAAACTTTAAAGTTTTTCCATAGGATACTGAATTATTTTCCTAATTTAGAGAAATTCTCAGTAATTATTTCTTCAAATGAGATTTCTACCCCTTTCTCTCTCTTGTATCCTCCTTATATCTATATTCAAAGATATAAATATGATTTCTTTCACTGTAATCCCATAATATTTTTGTCATCTTCATATTTGCAATTATGTTTTTGCAAGTCTGTGTGCTTTCTATTACTCTATGTTCCAGATAACTGATTCTAATAGCTGCTTTGCTTTGTCTACTTTTGACCCCCTGCATTGTAAATTTTAGTTCAACCACTATTTTCTTTAGCTCTTTCATGTTTGAAATGTTCTCATATTTTATCTCCTTTTAATAGTTCTCATTTTATTCAACTGTTCACCTTATTTTAATAAACATTATTAAGAGAACATCAATGAACACCTTTCAGGTGAGTTACCTAGTTCTGTTCTTTAGAAACTCTGACCTCTGCAGTTTACTTGTGTTGCATCATTTGAATTATATTTATCCATTGACCTACAAAAACTATATATTTGGGGATGGAGTGATAGCACAGAAGACAGGGCATTTGCCTTGCACATGGCTGACCCGGGTTCGATTACCAGCATCCCATATGGTCCCCTAAGTACCGCCAGGAGTAATTCCTGAGTGCATGAGCCAGGAGAAACCCCTGTGCATTGCCAGGTGTGACCCAAAAATCCTCCCCCCAACAAAAACAACTATATATTTATTATCATGGTTGTAACTAAAATGATCTCATCTACGATGCTTTCAGTTTATATTGAAATTAATATAGGTTGCAAAATACAATCATAGATTGTTTCCAAGGATTCTGGGTGTCCATAGGTTGATATACTGACACCTTGGCATGAATTCTAATGCTGACACTCAAAGCTGGGATAGCAGGAAACAAAGAGATTATTATAAGAAACTAGCAAGATTTCAAGTATACCTAGGTACTGTGAGTTCCCAAACTGACGAAGATAAATATTACTACTGATTTCTCCAGGCTAGTTCTTCAGTCTTAATTTTCCCAGAAGCCTCAGGCAACACTGACTTGTCAGCTGTAGTTCATCTGTAGTCAGCAAGCAAGCTCTACAGCATGTATTTTCCCCAGGAGTATGGGCAGAAAAAGAGCAAGTTTGTAGGTGCAGTTTCGATCTGAAGACAGGTCAGTCAATAGTGATCACAGTTGCTTGAGTGGTATTCTCTCTCATCAATCCAGGTGCTTTCTAGAAACTATAGATGTCTTATGTAAGAGATTGCCTCCCTTGAAGACCCCTGTTACTAATGTATAGGGGACGGTGGTCCCAGGAGAGAGCTATGGTGAGGTGAAAAATATGACTCGAGCCTTTCCTCAGCAACTCCCTTGAACAGAGATTCTCTCTAAGACTCACAGCAATGGCCATAGGCCTGTTGTGACTGATACTTTGCCTAGCCCAGAAGTCAGTTGATAAAGAAACCCCCTTCTTATGAGGGGGACACAGGATGCAGGCAGACCTCCTTCAGTTTCAACAAGTTCAATCCTGAATCTTTCTTAAAGGTTTGAACTCCAATTGCCTACACCCAAGGTCACTCTCTGGGACATGAATTGCACCGTAGTTTGAAGCACTTTCTAATGGCCTCAGATACCTCTACCAGCATTAGGTGATGTTTCCCCCTCTGGCCCTGGCTTGTCCTTGGAATCGAGCAGCGTGGTATCTGCTCTTCTGCTCCTCAGATTCCCATTGTTCATTGAAGGATGCCTCTCTTCATTTTACACAAGGATCTGTAGGTGCTTTCCTTGAGAATGCAGTCTTCCAGGTATTCTAGTTCCCCAGAGGAGCATGAGACCTTCAGTCCCCAAGGGCTTCACTGAGTCAGGGGGCCCCACAGGTATTCCAGGAGAATTTATTTAAAATTTCCCTACTTCTCTGTCTCCCTTGTTCTTCATCATTTCTCCCTGTAAAGATGTTGTGCCACATATTTTTGCTCGTTTTGAAGGACTGTATTTTTTTTATCACTACAGCAGTTTTAAAACCATTTTACTATTTTATCTCTATTTTTTGTATTGTGGGGAAGAGGTAAACCTGGCATCTTTACTGTTCTGACATCTTGCTGAAACTCCTGCCCATTTCTTAATTGAGTAGTTTGTCATTTTGTTCTTAACTTCTTTATATATTCTGGATACTTGACACTTATCATATACATGATTTGAATATATATTCCCACATTCTGTGAGTTATCTTTTCATATTCTTGATGATATCTTTTGAAGCACAGAATGCTTCATTTTAATGAAGACCAATTTATCTATTTTCCTTTGGTTGCTTGTTCTTTTGGTGTCAAATATAATGATCCACTGCCAAACCCAAGGTTAAGAAGATTTTTCCCTAGAGAATGTCTGCACTCTTGAACTGGTGCCTTCTTCCACAGGCAAAGCCAGCAATGTGCTGTCTTTTCTCCTTTCTGATCTGTTTATTTTCTTCCACTTTCTCTCTCAAATAATCATCCTCTCTCCTCTTCATAAGGATTGTTGTGACCACATTGGGTCCCCATATTAATTCAGGATAAGAATCTCAAGATCTTTCATCTCATTACATGTTTTATGACTAATTCACAGGTTCTGGGAATCAGGACATGGTCATTACGGGAGGTCATTGTATGGTTGTCAAATAGCCCCAAACAGCTGGCATCAACATCTCCAGTTAGGGGTGAAATCTTCATTTTTATTAGATTCCTGTACCTTCTCTACTTTTTAAATACCACTGTCTTGACTACTGTGATTTTGTTTCAATCATCCATTCTGAAAGAAAATCACAGAAAGTGCATTTGATGTATACTGAACTCTGTGTCAGGCTGTTTTCACTTGGGGCGCCCCAGAGTGGAGCGGGTAAGAGCCCTCCCCGCCCCCAAGGAACCCAGTCCCAGCAGCCGACCTCCACTACCCAACCGCTGCCAGGCTCCAGGCTAATTTCTGACACATTATATGACACTTTCTACCCATTTTCCATAATTGCCACACCATATTTGATGGGGTTCAGACAGTAGACAACAAATCACAGAGAGAAATATATAAATACTCTCAGAGAACCCAGCAAGCTACCGAGAGTATCCTACCTGCACAGGCAGAGCCTGGCAAGCTCCCTGTGGCATATTCAATATGCCAAAACCAGTAATGACAACAGGTCTCATTTGGAAAAGATGAGTAAGAAGAGGCTGCTAAAATCTCAGGCTGGGAGGAATAGAGACGTTACTGCCACCCCCCTCGAGTAAATCAACAAACAACGGGATGACAGTGATACAGTGACAGTGATGTATAAATACATATACATATACATATATACCTTTGTCCTTTCCAGAAATTCCAATATACCTTATTTTTAAATTCTCATTCTATTGAAATACCGTCACTGTCACTGTCATTGTCCTCCTGTTGTTCATAGTTTTGCTCAAGTGGGCCCAGTAACATCTCATTTAAAATATTTTAAAATAATATTTTTTTAATTTTGGCTATGGTGCTCAGGGATTACCCTTGCTCTGTGCTCAGGGATTACTACTGTCTGTGAACCAAGGGTTCACTCCTGGCAATACCCAGAGGACCATATGTAATGCCAGGGATTATGCCATATGTAATGTCAAGGATTGAACATACAAGATTAGTGCCCTACCCACTGCACTATCTCTTTAGCCCTTGAAGATATGTCTCTTGTGTCAATATTTAAGATATGTTTTCAGGTAACAATTTTAAAAAAATATTTTCTTTGTTTGGAAATGTATTTATTTTCTCTTTAGAACTGAAAAGTCGTTTCAGACATTGAATTTACAGTTTATATATTCCATTTTTCAGTACTAGTAAAATATTGGACCACCTTCTTTCTGGCTTTCATGGCTTCAGATGAGAAATTCAGTCATTCAAATGGATTTTCCTCGATAGGCATTTATGTTCTTTCTCCCGGGCTATTTTGAACTGTTTTATCTTTACTTTTATAACATTTAATTTTTATGTGTCTTGATATGAATTTCTTTGGGATTCCCCTTAGTGTGGTTTGCTGTGGATCTATAAATTTGTCTTTCACTAAATTTGGCAAGCTTTCAACTTCTGTTTCCTCCATGACTCATTAGTTCCTCTCTTCTCAATGTCTAGGATGACATTTACCTCTAGAGGTTTAACATGTAGATCTTGGCTACTTTGGGGAACACATATTTGTTTTAGTTTTTTTTTAAAAAGCAATTTAGTCACCATTATTTATACTTTTACAATAGTGTCAATTACTGAGTTTCAAGCATACAACATTGCAACACCATGTTCTCCACCAGAGAGTGTTTTCCTCCACCATTGGCTCCGGGGTCCCCCTCTCACCAGTAGCCCTATCTTGACATTCCTACATCTCTCTGTCTTGATAAACTTCATTCTGCAAATCAGTTCTTAGTTTCTATGGCTTTAGGCCATTTTTTGTTCCATTCCTGTATTTCTTTATACCTCACATTTGAGAGAAATCTTTTGTATCTGTTCTTCTCCTCCTGGATACTTTACTCAGCATGATACCCTCCGATTCCATTCAGGTAGCAGCAGATTGCATGATTTTGTCTTGTCTTATGGCTGAGTAGTTTTTCACAGCGTATATAAACCAAAGTTTCTTTATCCAGTCACCTATTTTTGGATACATGGGTTCTTACCAAATTTTGGCTATTATGAATAGTGCTGTAATGAATATAGAATTACAGAGGTCTTTACTGAATGTGGTTTTGAGGTCCTTTGGGGTATATGTCCAGAAGTGAGGTTGTTGGATAATATTGAGGCTCAATGCTTGGTTTTTTTTTTAAAAGATTCCATATTGATTTTCAAAAAAGGTTGAATCAGCCAACATTCCCATCAGCAGGGTAGAAGAGTTCCTTTTTTCCCCCATATCCATGCCAACACCGGTTATTTTCATACTTAGTGATGATATGTGCCAGTCTCACCGGTGTGAGGTGTTATTTTATTCTTGATTTTTATAATTGATGATCAGCGATGCAGAAAAATTTTTTATATATTTTTGGGCCATGTATGTGTTTTCTTTTAAGAAGTTTCTGTTAATCTCTTCTCTCCAGTTTTTGATGAGGTTTATTTAAAAAAAAAAAGCTTTACCAGTGCACTATACATCTTGAAAATGAATGCTTCATCAGTTTTTAAAGCCTGAATGATGTTATTTTGATCCCTTTACTGAAATAGGATTCCCAGTGATCTACACTGGTGTTTGCTGCCTCTTAGGAAGGAAGGGTTTTCCTAGATAGGGCCCTAGGTATGTTTTAAATAGAGGGGGATTTAATGAGATACTGTCCAGTGACACCTTACTCTTCACTAAATCCACCCTAACACTAGTGTCTCTGGTTGAAGAAGAGAATCTTGAAGTCACAGGGACAGAGCAGTCACCTGGTCTGTTTGTGTCTCTCCTAATGGCTTTACTACCCATTCTATGTGTTTCTGTGGAAGGAAAATTTCAGACCTAAGGATAAAATAGTATCCGTCCTCGATTCCTAATCCTGGGATTCACAATTATTTCTTCTTGCCAGTGGTATTTAGTGCTGTCCAAATGATTCCCTTCCCAAACCCACCTCCACCCGTTAAAAAAAAAAAAAGATATGAGGCACCATGATTTACTGTTGCATTGTCCTCCCATTGTTCATCTATTTGCTCGAGCAGGCACCAGTAATGTTTCCATTGTGAGACTTGTTGTTACTGTTTTTGGTATATTGAATATGTCATGGGTAATTTGCCAGGCTTTGCTGTGAGGGTGGGATACTCTCGGTAGCTTCCCCGGCTCCCTGAGAGGGGCAGAGGAATTGAACCCGGGTCAGCCACATGCAAGGCAAATGCCCTACCTACTGTGCTATCGCTCCAGCCATGATTTACACTATTGTTAATGATGGGGGGGGGGTTGTTTATTTGTTTGGGACTTTTTTTGAGAATGTGTTTTGAGCCACAGCTGGCGATGCTCAGATGTTACTCCTGGCCGTGCTCAGGGGACCATCTGGATGTTGGGCATCAAATCCAGGTCTACTACATGCAAAATGAGTTCCTCACCTGCTGTACTATTGTTCAGGCCCCAGTGACAAGAGTTTTATACATGAAGAAATCTTATACCACACCCTCTACCAGAGTGCCCACTTCCCTCATCCATTGCCTCAGGATTCCGTGCCAACCATTTCTTCCCTTCCCTGTCTCCCCCATCCTTGGTAAATTTTGTTTTGTAAACCAGTTCGCAGATTCTGTTGTCTTTTATCCTTTGTTATTTGCATAATATGAGAGAGACCATTATCTGTCTGAGAGTGACTCCCTTTGAATCCAAGTGAAGAGTAAAATTACCAGGCTGCTTTCTACAGCAAAGTTGGCACTGGAAAATGCCAGGTCTGGGTTTCCTTGCTGTGTTGTTGAGTGATGTAGTCTGGCTCTCGTCATGAAGTTCAACTTAGTTTGCTTTCTTTTTATACCTGAGTTCCTTCTGAGTTCCTTCTTCTTTATCATCTCTTGCTACATTTCTAGAGTTTATGATTGCACTTAGCAGAAAAAACATGGAGGAAACAGATTTATACCATTTTATCTGGACCAGAATGACTGCATCATTTATTTTGAAAGGTTTTTTTTATTACTATTGGTTGAATTCTACAAGCAAAATTATTCAAAATGTGTTTTGGACTCTGTTTTTTTTTTTTTTGTTTTTTTTTTTTTTTTTTTTGCTTTTTGGGTCACCCGGCGATGCTCAGGGGTTGCTCCTGGCTCTGCACTCAGGATGACTCCTGGTGGTGCTTGGAGGGCCATGTGGGGTGCTGGGGATCGAACCCAGGTTGGCCAAGTGCAGGGCAAAACCCTATTTACTGTGCTATCGCTCCAGCCCCTGATTTCTTTCTTTAGTTTAAAAGAAAACTTTACTTTGGGGGGCTGGAAAGATAGTAAAGGAGGTAAGAAGTTTGTCCTTCACATAGCCAACTCAAAAACAAAACAAAATTTTACTTTTTTGGTTTCTGTTGCTTTTTAGCTGTTGAAGATACCCCTAGCTTCAGTCTCTGTTTTGGCTTTTATTTATGCTTACCTTAATTCTTTCTGCCTCTTTCTAGTTTATGCTATTGAATCTTTTAAAGTCCTAGTGATCCCTGGATAACTTTTCTCATTTATAAGTAAAAGACAAGGATGCTTGGTAGGGATGGCACATAGGGGCAGATTTTGGAGGATGACTGGTATTGATATTGGGCTGATAAGCAAGTTCACTTATCCCCCAGAGTCTAAATACAGTGGACGTAACACTTGACTACATTTTACCCTTAAGTGGAACCACTGTCATTTCTATAAGTTACTCTGAGTTGTCCAGTACCTCCTCTCTACTTTCCCCAATACACACACTGGGGGCCACTGGACTCAGCAGGTATGCATAGGATTTCTTTAAGACTCAGGAAGGTGGGCACTAGTGGAGGGACGGGTGCTCGATCGTTGTATGACTGAAATGTAAGCACGGAAGTTTGTAAATCTGTAACTGTACTTCACGGTGATTCATTAATAATAATAATAATAATAATAATAAAGACTCAGGAAGGTGCAAGCCTAGTTAGTGCAGAGAATAGAACCCTAAGAAATACTTCTGTGGGGTTACTTCCCTACGGTTATCAGTTGGTGGGGCAAAAATATCTTAACACTTTTACTGACTTAAATTTTATCTCAATCTGAAAGACAGTAAGCCTTACTAATTTTAATATATGGACTGTCATTCCCGAGGTAAGAATAAGAGTTCTTTAATCCACTTGTTTGCTTGTTTTATTGTTTTGTGATGAATTGCAGTTTATATCTTCTTGGTTAAAGAGATTTATGGAGAACCCATTCCATTAAAAATCTAATCCTTACAAAATGGTTAAGTGATTAAAAATTCTGGCACAGTAAATGTGAATCAAAGAGAGCTTCAAAATGCCAACACTAGTAAACAACTGATACTTCTTTCATTCACAATACTGTGTAATAAAAATAGTGCTGATGATTTTATGAGCCCTAATAAGAATTTAACCCCTAAAATTCAAAACTTTATAGAAGATGAATTATCATTAGTGATCATTAATGACTAGTCTCACCCAAATATAAATTATGTTGATATATTTTCTTTTTTTTTTTTTTTTTTTTTTTTTTTTATAATTTATTTATTTATTGAATCACTGTGGGAAAAGTTACAGAGCTTTCGGGTTTAGGTCTCAGTCATGTAGATACCGAACACATTTCCCTTTACCGATACTCATTTTTAACCCCGAACCCCAATAGACCCCCACCTCCCACCCCTCCCAATTCTTGTGAGGTAGATGAGTTCTAGTTAATACTCTATCTACATTGACTAGATAGATTATTTCGATAAAAGATGCACAATTATTGTTAAGAGTTTACGACCCACCCCCCCCCCCCCAATCAGACATGCTGAAACAGCGTTGTGAAATGATTTGCTTTCTACAACTTGGTTTAAGAATAAAATGATGTCGCGCGGCCGCGATAGCGGCCGCGCGGTTTTGAATTTCTGCTATTTTACTTATTGACCCTGGAAGAATTTCTATTAAAAGTTAGCTAGTTAAGAGATTGGTTTCTGTGTCCTGGAGTCGTGGCCGTGCCGGAGAGCCGCTCGTGGGGGGCAGCTGGCGACCCCGGTGGGGCGTGGGGGACGGCCCACAAAGCCCCCCTTCCCATGAGGTCCCCGCTGCTCCCCCCCCCCGAGCCCGGCTCAAACCCGCTTTCCACAAGGCTCCCGTGCGGCCGCCATCTTTCTTTCCAGAGAGGAACGGGCGGGCAGGTCAACGCCCTTCCCCCTCCGGGCAGGCTTGGTGGCGCGGATCAACACAAGTCCATTTGCTTTTCTGCTCCAAGCGGCTGGTTCTCTGTGCTAAGTCCTTGTGCCTCCGGGGCCGTGGCCGTGCCGGAGAGCCGCTCGTGGGGGGCAGCTGGCGACCCCGGTGGGGCGTGGGGGACGGCCCACAAAGCCCCCCTTCCCATGAGGTCCCCGCTGCTCCCCCCCCCCGAGCCCGGCTCAAACCCGCTTTCCACAAGGCTCCCGTGCGGCCGCCATCTTTCTTTCCAGAGAGGAACGGGCGGGCAGGTCAACGCCCTTCCCCCTCCGGGCAGGCTTGGTGGCGCGGATCAACACAAGTCCATTTGCTTTTCTGCTCCAAGCGGCTGGTTCTCTGTGCTAAGTCCTTGTGCCTCCGGGGCCGTGGCCGTGCCGGAGAGCCGCTCGTGGGGGGCAGCTGGCGACCCCGGTGGGGCGTGGGGGACGGCCCACAAAGCCCCCCTTCCCATGAGGTCCCCGCTGCTCCCCCCCCCCCCCGAGCCCGGCTCAAACCCGCTTTCCACAAGGCTCCCGTGCGGCCGCCATCTTTCTTTCCAGAGAGGAACGGGCGGGCTGGTCAACGCCCTTCCCCCTCCGGGCAGGCTTGGTGGCGCGGATCAACACAAGTCCATTTGCTTTTCTGCTCCAAGCGGCTGGTTCTCTGTGCTAAGTCCTTGTGCCTCCGGGGCCGTGGCCGTGCCGGAGAGCCGCTCGTGGGGGGCAGCTGGCGACCCCGGTGGGGCGTGGGGGACGGCCCACAAAGCCCCCCTTCCCATGAGGTCCCCGCTGCTCCCCCCCCCGAGCCCGGCTCAAACCCGCTTTCCACAAGGCTCCCGTGCGGCCGCCATCTTTCTTTCCAGAGAGGAACGGGCGGGCAGGTCAACGCCCTTCCCCCTCCGGGCAGGCTTGGTGGCGCGGATCAACACAAGTCCATTTGCTTTTCTGCTCCAAGCGGCTGGTTCTCTGTGCTAAGTCCTTGTGCCTCCGGGGCCGTGGCCGTGCCGGAGAGCCGCTCGTGGGGGGCAGCTGGCGACCCCGGTGGGGCGTGGGGGACGGCCCACAAAGCCCCCCTTCCCATGAGGTCCCCGCTGCTCCCCCCCCCCCCCGAGCCCGGCTCAAACCCGCTTTCCACAAGGCTCCCGTGCGGCCGCCATCTTTCTTTCCAGAGAGGAACGGGCGGGCTGGTCAACGCCCTTCCCCCTCCGGGCAGGCTTGGTGGCGCGGATCAACACAAGTCCATTTGCTTTTCTGCTCCAAGCGGCTGGTTCTCTGTGCTAAGTCCTTGTGCCTCCGGGGCCGTGGCCGTGCCGGAGAGCCGCTCGTGGGGGGCAGCTGGCGACCCCGGTGGGGCGTGGGGGACGGCCCACAAAGCCCCCCTTCCCATGAGGTCCCCGCTGCTCCCCCCCCCCGAGCCCGGCTCAAACCCGCTTTCCACAAGGCTCCCGTGCGGCCGCCATCTTTCTTTCCAGCGATATATTTTCTAATGGGAATAGTAGAGTATCTAATTTACAAGTAAATTTACATAAATTGTTGATATGTGCTTGATTTTTTAAAAATCTGAGTATGTGTCTCAGAACAATTTGGGAATCAATGCTATAAATAGTACTCTAGCTAAGAACCTGATTATCATTCCACAGTTGAACTCAAGCTAGAAAATCCTCTGGGACATCCCTAGAAGCACCACTTACTACAGCTCTAGTTTTCTCCTCATGGCTTTGAATTACAAGGACCCAGTCACATCTGTAGTCTGTTGTCCATAAAATTTCTTATCATTTCTCTTCCATCAGTGTCTCTCTTCTTTACACTTAGTAGTATTCCAGATGAATTTTCTTTTTCCAAATGTCACAGACATTTCTGTGGAATCCTGCAAAGGGAAGGGAGGGATGCGGAGGGACTATGCAAATGAGTCATTCGCCATCCCAAATCTAAAGCTTACAGATTGCTATTCAACTTGGAGAACAAGAAATTTCCTAGTGACTATTACCTCTATCAGCAACATTTTCTTTGTGTTTTGGGTTGGCATTTATTAAAGTAAAAGTCAAAGAAACAAAATTAGCCTGACTTGGGAGTTAGGGACCAGAGAAACTGTAGATTTTGCAATGCAGAACAGGATTTGGCATGTTGTCCCAGGGGAAGGGAAGATGTGAGGAAGGGCATGTTGTTATATCATTGAAGTGTGTTATTTAAGCCTAAAATAGGACGATCCATTGCTCTCCACTTGGAAACAACTATTCACCAGCAAGGGCTAACATCAGAATGAGAGCCAAGCTTCCCACAACTCATCCCCACCCCAACCACAAGACCCCCTTTCTAGCAGAAGTCCATGTGGGAGCCAGGGTTTGCTTTTAATGAGAGAAGCTATTGTT
Organism: Sorex fumeus; assembly: GCF_029834395.1. Taxonomy (NCBI): domain Eukaryota; kingdom Metazoa; phylum Chordata; class Mammalia; order Eulipotyphla; family Soricidae; genus Sorex; species Sorex fumeus. The sequence continues at coordinate 65,403,089 of NW_026606101.1, read as the reverse complement.
TCACAACAAGGCCCTCCTATTGCTTAACTTGGCCATGTGCACACTACCTCTTTATATATCATGTAGCACGTTCGCCATGAGAATGAATTTAAGTTAATTGGGTTTGAGATTTCTTTGGGGAGAATTTCATGAGGCCCTTTGAAATAACAGAAGTGTCACAAGCGGTCTGGGAAGCAGACAGTGAGCACAAAGAATGTGCTGGAGGAAGATACAGTTGTCAAGAAGGTATTTTTTTTTCCCCCTGCCATGACAGGTGGCTCTGACAGTTCTGGTTTGTCAGCAGGCAGACACATGAAGATGAGGGGATCAGAAATGAAAGATGCCAGTGAAAATAATTCTGCGTGTGACTGTGAAGTGGTCGTGACATTGCTGTATCATAACGACATGCCGAAGACAGGATCAAAATGAAATCTCTCAACCTGCAGAGGAAATTTCTTCCTAATAATACATCCTTTGCGCATCCCTTTCTGTATTTACTGGTGCTCTTTGCAGGTGAGTGGGAAGGGCCATAACTATGAACCGATTTGCCCATGTCCATGGATTTCTAAAGGTTTGAACCTTCTTGAGGTAGGATGTGGTTTTTAGGTTGGGATCCCCAAGAGAAAGGTCCCAGGTAATCTGGGTATGCCAAGCAACCAGACAAAGTGATTGGGGTGATCAGACCTCAGCACCAGGAATGACTTACCTTCCCCGTAAAGATGCATAGACACCTTGATAGGAAGTTCTACTTGTACTTATGTCTTATCCTATCTTCTGAGGGAATGAGAAAGGTAGTTTCTCTCGTAGAAAAAGAGTTCTTAAGGAAATGAACTCTCTCTCCTCAAACCTTTTGGGGAATAGCTGATGGCTATTATAATTGCTTTTCCTCAGAGCTATATTTGAGAAAACGGCTAGCAACAGAATTCTGACTCATATTACCTAAACCCAGGCATGCTACTTCTAACAACCAGTTATCATGGAACACTAAAGTTAAATGGAAAGCCAACTTCCTGCTGAGTTTGAGTTGAGCATATGTGGCCAAGAACACGAGAAGGTCTATTGGAGAGATCATCTCAGAATGGGTGGCGTTGGGCACAGGAAAGCCCCGAACTGCAGTGGGGGAAGGTGGGCTCCTGAATGGGTCTCAGATGCTGCTCCCTTACAGGATCTACCAGTATGACTCCTCTTCTCCAGGTTTTTCTGAACATTTGGGAAAACAACTCTATGTAAATCATCTACAGTGGGTAGAAATGTCTTTTTTTATGCCTTCCAATTTAAGACCTGTTCTCTTAGTTTACTGCTGTGGGGGTTGGAGAAAAGGTTTATATTCATCCTAGCCTATGTATTTTTGGAAAACCTGGTAAGTCTGCATGTTTTCTTTTTATTGGTAACTGTGGGCTACAAGTTTTAGCCTTAGATATTCATCAAACCGTCTTTTTATCTCCCTATTGATTAAAAAGTGGGATCTTGGGGCCGGAGCTATAGCATAGTGGGGAGGGCATTTTCCTTACACACAGCCAACATGGGTTCCATCCCCAGTATCCTATGTGGTTCCCTGAGTACTGCCATGAGTGATTCCTGAGTGCAAAGCCAGGAATAATCCCTGAGCATTGCCAGGTGTGACCCAAAAAGTGAAAAAAAAGTGGGATCTTTTATAAAATATGACAAAAATGTTGTATTTTAAAAAGGCATAGACCTTCAAGGACAAAAAGCTGGTGTAAAAAAAAACAGTAAAAACATTTTTGGAAGCTGAAGTGTAGGTGTACAAGTCAGATTTGACATAGCATAAAGAAAATGGAATCTGAAGGTTACTGTGTGGACAACTGAAAAGTAAACAATTATTTGAAAGCATAGAGTCTCTGCCTGGAACCATCAGGCCCAGGCACACCAAGGCCCACATAAAAGAAAAGGGGGAGTTACATGCAAGATATCCTACTGATTGATGAGGCTCCCAGCTCCCCTTCCAAGGCAGCTAACAGGACCCTGGCACCCAAATCCCACCTTCCAAGCTGGATATCAGAAGATTCTCTGAAGGACTCTCATTAGGATAAGAGTAAATGTGTGGATGCTTCATTTCAATGAATGTCAACCAGCACTTCCCAATGCCACAGTCATGATGAGGATGTAAGGCCACATCAATTATACATCAGACATATCAGACACCAGTAATCAAGGATCACCATATACCCAGCTGCAGTCCTCTAGCTGCTCAAAGAGACCTATGCAAGTCAGAGTGAAAGAAATTTGCAGTGAGTGCAATAATAAGAAACCTAAAAAAATCTTATAATTTAATCATCTGACAGCTAATAAATTCATTGCTTCTATGAAATGAAAGAAGACATGACTCTAAGCCGTAACATTAATGTAGCAGGTAAAATTTTTTAAATTAAAAGCATGATGACAAAACTGGAAAACTCAATAGAGGAAAAAATTAGAGTTAATTTTTTTTACAGTAAACAAAAACTATAGATGTAGCCAAAAGGGAAATAATAGAACATTTTAAGAACATCTCAGGAATTCAAAATCTATATGATAGAACTTTCCAAAAAAATAACAGAGAAAATAAAAGAAACATTCATCAATGAACAAATCAAGTAAGCTTACCTGATTTGAGGGTCATGTTTCTGCATTAAAAAGACTCACTGTACAACCACCAAGAAATAAGCATGTCATTCTGATCATCTCTTGGTTTTCCTCATTATCAAAATCACTCATCATTGTGGCATTATTATTTTCACCATCATTGCCATTGTCATCATCACTATTACCTCTAAAAGTAAACAAGTACAGATACAGCCGCAGAGAAGGGCCACATGGAGGGCTGGCCCCACAGCTCCTGGAGAAGGCACCAGCTTCCAAAAATAGCCGAGATCACCGGGAAGTCCCAGATGGGGTAGGTGCCGCATCCCGCCTCCCCCAGATGGAACCTCAGTGACCAGAAGCCTCCACAAGCATAGCTCGAGTATGCAGGAACTAGGACTTTTCCTCCAAACCGCACAGCCGCTTACGCGGCAGCGCGACATCTCTGTATATACAAAGTGATCAGTGGGAAGTAAATCACCCAACGTTTCTCCCTGAAAATCAGAGTTAAGTTTGTAGCACGGCCACAGCCCCAGAAGCACAAGGACTTAATGCAGAACCCAGCAGCTTGGAGCAGAAAAGTGAACGGACTATGCGTTAATCCAGGCCATCATGTCTGCCCAGAGGGGAAAGGGTGTTGCTCCCTTCCGCCCTCCTCCCTCTGGAAAGAAAGATGGCAGTCGCATGGGAGCCTTGTGGACAGCAGGTATGAGCCGGGGGTGCAGGGGCGACAAAAACCTCATGGGAAGGGGGGCGTTCCGGTCCGTCCTTCACGCCCTACCGAGGTCACCAGTTGCCCCCCACGAGCGGCTCTCCAGCACGGCCACAATTCCAGAGCACAGAAACCAATCTCTTAATTATCTGACTCTCAGTAGAAATACTTCCAGGGTTAATTAGCAAAATAGTGGAAATCCAAAACCAACATTTAATTCTTGAACCCAGCTGTAGAAAGCGAATCACTTCACAATGCTTTCTCAGCGTGTCTGATTTGGGGGGAGGGGGTAAACTCTAAATAATAGTGGTGAATCTTTTATTGAAACAATGAATCCAATCAAAGCAGATAGAGTGTCAACTAGAATTCATCTGCCTCGCAGGCATTGGGAGGGGTGGGGGTGGGGTTTTATTGGGGTTCTTTGTGGTAAAAAATAAGTAATGGTAAAGGGAAAGGTGTTTGATATTTGCATGACTGAGACCTAAACCTGAAAGCTTTGTAACTTTTCCCACAGTGATTCAATAAATAAAAAAATTATAAAAATTTTTTTAAAAAGTAAACAAGTACATTGATAGCATTGTATAGGTGTAGCAGGACTATAAACACTGAGAGAAGAGACATTCAAGAGCTGGGCCTCTTTTCGCCCTGCTTGCTTTCTGGAAACACTGAAACATATCTCAGAAAGATGTAACTCAGGTGGCCCAAACCCATGACACAAGTGTGAGTTTGAGGCTTCTGACATGACTTTGAGAGATGACTATGAATCCACAAAGCAATGAGCAAATGCTACAGGCAAAATATAATGGTAGGACAAAGATCCCATAGTGATTGGAGGTATAAGAATTTAGACCTAGTCAGAATTAAAAGTTCTTATTAAACTTTTTGATATGCAAATAAGACCCCAATGGTCATATCTTAACTATAAAGTTTACTCATTGTAATAAAGAAAATGGTACATATACATAGACACAAAAATGCTTAACAGATTCCCAGAAAATGGATGTTGCACTCTATGGAAACAATAAGGCTCTTCAGCCATGTGAGATGTATCCCAGGAAAGCAAGTTAACTTAACCCTTTGAAAATAATGATTTCTGCATTAGCAAAATAAAGGGAAGAATGGTTATTTCCATAGATAGAGAAAAATATGTGACAAAATTCAATAGCTATTTATAATAAAAATTCTTAGAAACTAGGAATAGAAGAAATCTTCCTCAATCAGATAAAGGGCATCTGCCAAAATAAACTCCTATTGTACTTGACTAATAAAGTACTCAACCCTTTCCACCTAGTGCTGGTCTCAAAACAAAGATTGTCTCTCTCATCACTTCTATTACATCCTATTACATTAGACATTCTTCTGTTACATTGGTGGTTCTAGCTACTAAAATAAGGTAAGATATAAAAATGTTTGCAAAGGTGGTCAACCAAGAACCCAAAACATCTTTATTCACAGATACTGTTTATGTATAAAGCTTTAAGGAATCCACATGCCCCTATCCCTTTAAAAAATCAAATTTATAAAATTAACAAAGTATAAAATAGAAGTCTATAACACAAATGAATGTATAATAATAGTGCACAAAATAGAAAAATAAAATCATAATATAGACCACACAATATAATTAAACTTCAAGACATGATAAATAGATTAGAGGTAAGTAATAACTACACATATAGCTGGTAAATAAGATTATATTTGCAGATAAATATAATTGCAGGGAAATAAGCGACATAAATACATTTGAACATTCCAGTGTTGAACAGAACAATATTTGTCCACTCTAGTCTTTTCCGGACTCCGTACCAGGCTGTTTTTACTTGGGCCACCCCAGAAGGGGGCAAGCAAGTGCCCTCCCTGCCCCAAGGGTCCCAGCTCCGGCAACCAACCTCCACTACCCAACCCCCGCCAAGCTCCAGGCTGCTTTCCTGATCATGTGGCCACTTAACAGCTATGCGACACATCATAAGACACTTCCTACCCATTTTTCAAGAATTACCACACCATATTTGATAGAGTTCAGACAGTAGGCAACAAATCATAGAAATATATCTGCCTCTCAGAGAGCCCGGCAAGATACCAAGAGTACCCCACCCACACGGGCAGAGCCTAGCAAGCTCCCCTTGGCATATTCGATATGCCAAAACCAGTAACTATAACAGGTGTCGTTCCCCTGACCCTGAACCACGAAACCACGGTCCTCCCATTGTTCATCGATTTTCTCGAGCGGGCCCAGTAATGCCTCCATCGTGAGACTTGTTATTGTGTTTGGCATATTGAAGACGTCACAGGTAGCTTGCCAGGCTCTGCCGTGCGGGCGAGATACTCTCAGTAGCTTGCTGGACTCTCCAAGAGGGGTGGAGGAATCGAACTTGGGTCGGGCATATTGGCTGAAAGAGCCTCCAATTGTTGGGAAAGATCAGTAAGGAGAGGCTGCTAAAATCTCAGGGCTTGGACAAACAAAGGCATTACTGGGGCCTGCTCAAGTAAATTGATGAACAATGGTATGACAGTGATACAGTGATATAGTCTTTGCCATCTTGTGGAGTATAAAACAACATAACATGAGGCTAACACATAAGGATAGTAGATACACGGGACAAGAAGATTGTTCCATAGCTGGAAGCCTGCCTCATGAGCAAAGGGGAGAAGGCAGCTGGAATAGAGATGGGATCACTAAGAAAATGATGGCTTGAGGAACCGGTCGGGATGGGAAATGTGTGCTGAAAATAGATAAAGGACCAAACATGATAACCTCTCAGTGTCTGTATTGCAAATTATAATACCCACAAGTAGAGAGAGAGTATGGGGAATATTATCTGCCATGGAGGCAGGGGGAGGGTGGGAAAGGGGGGGTATACCGGGTATATTGGTGGTGGGGAATGTGCACTGGTGGAGGGATGGGATGATCATTGTGTGGTTGTAACCCAAACACGAAAGCTTGTAACTATCTTATGGTGATTCAATAAAATTTAAATAAATAAATAAACAAACAAACAAATAAATGGCAAGTCTCCTCCCCAGTTCCCTGAGAAAAAAAAGTGAGGTCATTCTGGACTGTACTTTTTCCTCAAGCACCACATTCCACTAATCTGATGAGCACGTTCTGGTTAAGTTTTCCTTCATAAACAGCTTAATCTCTTTCTTTCCATTTGAGTTGCAATCACCCTAACCCAAGCCATTTTCAATGGGACCACTTTCTAATTTCTTTCACTAAGTCCAATGCATTTTCCACAGATTCTAGATCTACTGATTGCTTTTAACACCCTTCAAAGGCTTCAATTGCTGAGAAAGGAAGAAGGTAGAAAAAGGGGAGAAATCTCTCAGCTATCCCTCTCCCTTGTTCTCCCTCATTCTGTTTGTGCCTCTCATTGTCTGAACCCTGAACAGTGCCTGGGGAAATCACCACCTGCAGGGATCAGCCTCCTTTGTTCCCACCTCCAAGATGCAGAACATCTAGGGAACAGTACTTATTGTTGCTCATTGGCATAAGAAGTCCTTTTTGCATGGTACGTTTTCTCACATGTTCTGATGGCAGATCTGTTTTTTTTCCACATCATCATAATGATGAATGCACAAGGTCATGTTCATTCTTTGTCAGCTGCATGATGTTCTTGGTTTTGTCTATGCTGTTGGCCCTGAACCAAGTTTCCTGATAATCCTCAGAGGTCCACATAGTGACCTCTATAGTCATTCAGGACTAACTTCTTGCAGTTGCACATTCAGCAAAGCATTCTGGCCTCTTCTCCTGCAGACTCCTGCTGGCCCAAAGTGGTCTCATGCTTCCTGCATTGTAATTTCCTAATCTATAAAATAGAATAGATGTGGCTCACTGCCGGCAGTTTTTATCTTCGTTGTCTATGCACCAACATTCAGTTATGGTGAAGGAGAAATTGAGAAGTTCTACATGGAGATGGAGAAGTTCTATAAAGAAGACCACACCTTCTACAAGATCATTGTTGGTGATTTTAATGCCAAGATAGAACCAAGAAGATCAGCCGAAGAACTCCACATTGGGACCCATGGCCTAGAATGGAACAAACAGGATCACAGGCTGTCTGAGTTCATCATGTCAACCAAGACCATCCATGGTAACTCACAGTTCCAGAAGGCTGAATCTAAACGTTGGACATAAGAATCTCCCAGTGGACGGTTCTACAATGAAATTGACCACATCATATTCAATCGACAGTTTTGCCTAACTGATGTTGCTGTTAACCCAAAATTCCAAACAGGATCAAACCGCTGTCTCCTTCTTGCAAAATTCTACTTCACAGAGTGGGGAGAAAGGAATGCAAAGTTTAAGACGAGAACTCCCAGAAGACACCAACTGGGAGTTCTTTGGCTCTGTTGTGGCAACATGGGAAGATGCCGTCATTGACAACATTGACGAGGAATACGATTGACTGGTTCAGCACCTCCATGATTGTGCGAGGAATGCCAAAAGAGAGATAACCACAAAAAAAGCCTGTCTTCGAGAACTCTTGAGCTTATTCACCAACGTGGCTTGGCACATGCCTCAGGCAACTGCAAGCGAACGTCCAAGCTCGCAAAGCAGTACAGAGAAGCGATCAAGGAAGACCTCAAAAAGAGAAGAGCAGAAGTGCTGGTAGATGCGGCAGAAGCCAGGAAAAGCATTCATAATGCCCGCCTGTCCTTCACCAACTACAAGACCAAGATGACTGCCCTCCAACGTCCTGATGGATCTATCACATCTTCCAGAAGAGCAATGGAGATTATTCATGACTTCTACTCAGATTTCTTTGATAGCCACGTCCACCTGCTCACATACCAAATTCCGCAGAATGGATATGTCGTTCCCAACATTCTCCCTTTTGAAATCCGACGCACCATCTTGTTGGTAACAAAACGAAGAGCACCTGGCCCAGACAAGGTCAGACTTGAAAACCTGAAGAACCTACTGTCAGTACTCATCAATACACTGACTCGGTTCTTCACATGCTACCTGTCTGAATGCAAGGTTCCGTCCTAATGGAAAACCATCAGGACTGTACTACTGTACAAGAAGGGAGACATCCACGACATTGACAACTATAGCCCGATCTGCCTATTGTCTGTCATCTACAAGCTGTTCACTCAAGTCATCCTGAATAGAATTGGCAGAACCCTAGATGAAGGACAGCCATGCGAGCAAGTCGGGTTTCAAAAAGGAATCAGCACCATCGACCATATCCACATGATAACCAAGCTCATTGAGGTTTCTCGGGAGTTCAAGATGCCACTCTGTCTAACATTCATGGATTTAAAGAAGGCCTTTGATTCTGTTGAGATGGAAGCCGTCATCAAAGCCCTAGCCAATCAGGGCGTTCAAACTCAATACATCAGGATCCTCCGTGAGCTGTATTAAGGATTCACTACCAGGATCTCACCATTCTACAAAGAAGTGATCATCGATGTCAAGAGAGGGGTTTGGCAGGGTGATACTATTTCACCGAAACTCTTCAGTGCCACCCTCGAGAACATCATGCGACGACTAGAATGGGAAGGAATGGGAGTGAAGATAGATGGTTGGCAATTACACCACCTCCATTTTGCTGATGACATCATTCTAATAACACCAAACATCAGCCAAGAGGCACAAATGCTGACCGACTTCGACCGTGAGTGTGGAAATGTCAGATTACAGCTGAATCTCACAAAGACAATGTTCATGAAAAACAGTCTTGTTCCTGACATTCTATTCACTCTCAATGGAATGACCATCTCCGAATGCAACAGTTATGTGTACCTAGGTCAAGAAGTCAACAATGACAAATGACCTGGCACCTGAGTTGCTCAGGAGGAAGAGAGCGGCTTGGAACACCTTCAAGAGCGTCGAAGAAATAGCTAAGAGGACAAAGAACCTCCAGCTCTGAGCACATCTCTTTGATTCTACTGTTCTTCCTGCATTAACATACACCTCAGAGACCTACAAAAACAGGATGAGAATTCTATTCGGGTCTCTCAAAGAAGAATCAAAAGAGCTATGCTTGGAGTATCACGCTTCACTCAAATGAGCGAAAGAATCCGGAGTTCCGACCTCCGTCAATGTTCAAGAATCAGGGACGCTGTCTCATTTGCCAAGGCATCGAAAATCAGATGGGCTAGACACATAATGAGATTTAGAGATGACTGCTGGACTAGAGCCATTACTGACTAGATTCCATGGGACGTCAAAAGATCGTGTGGCCGCCCACCTACGAGATGGTCAGACTTCTTAATTAAGACCCTGAATGATTGGTTTGAGGCTCTTCATGTTCCTAGAACGAGCGGATGCCATTGGGTTACACTAGCACGCAACAGGGATGAATGGAGACGTTACTGGTGCCCACTCGAGCAAATCGATGAGTAACGGGATATCAAGTGATCAATCTATAAAATGAGTAATTCAGGATGGTCCAGGGAGGCACATGGAACCTTTTTCCAGGTTGAAGTAAGGGGCTAGCAAAGTGAAATTATGGCCTTGTCTGCCCCAGGGGCCTTCTTCACTTGCTTCTGCTCCCGGGAAAACACAGAAGTGACCCTGGACTGTGTCTGGAGCATGGAAAGGAATAAGAGATGCAGTTCTGCAACTGTGCAGACACAAGAGAGAGAGGCAACACTCAGAAAAAGTACTGTACACTCTGGTCATTGACTGATGGCCCCAGAGCAGGCCACACTCTCCTCCATGGAGGTGAAGGATATGGAGATGAAGAGGATGGTCACTTCTTCTTACTGCTGCAAGCCTCCTTGTTAATGGTTCGTAGTTCACATTCTGAAAGTCACAGTGGAGACCTGAAGTCTGAAAAGCCCAGATTTGCCAGAGACACAGAAGATGGGAAGGGATGGCGTCTGGGGGCTTTATACGGAGCCAATGAAGAGAGACTGGAGGAAACCCTTTGCATGTGCGTATGCTTCAAAATTCAGAACAATTAAGCTGTGGGTTAATTTGAGGGGCTGAGGACTAAGTAAACCACTGTGGGGGTCTGTTCAGAGCATGCCAGCGTGTGAAACTGACCTGCCTGCAGGAGTCTGGGGATGGCCCACGATCACCTTTCTGCCCAGATCAGAATGTCATGCTCCACTGTCCTCATTCCTGCCCTGGAAATGATGCTGAATAAGAATCAGATGGAGCCGCACTCTCGTACTTTTCTGTAATTTCACCCAGGAAGGCGGCTGGCCTAAGCGGGGTAATTACCCCTGGCCTTCCCATCTGTGCTGGAGACGAAGCCTGGCACTCCGCCACGGGTGCTCCGCTCTGTGCTCCAGGCAAAGGAGCTCCTGACAAGCAAACTGACACTTCCATTGCTCTCACGCCAGCGCGAGGCACAACTTTAATTAAACGGGGTTGCTTAAAACTGCGGTGGAAGAGCTGGGGCTCACACAACCTCTCCTTCTATGACATCACTCTGATTGAAGACACGCTTTCTCTTGTCCTGGGCACTAATCTTCCCTGGGCAGCCTCCCACTCCCTGCCCATTGTCTGACTTTAGACCACTGAGATTTTTTTTTTACTTTTATCTCTAAGTTCCTTCATAGAAATAAACTCTGGTGGGGATGGGACAGTGCTTTGCTTCTGTGGATTGTCCTTTTGGGAAGAGTGAATTCTTTTTGTGTTCTCTGCTTCTTGCCCACTGCCCCTGGGCGTGAATATTTAACAAGTGTAAGCCCCGTGAGTATCGTGTCATTTAAGAAGTCTCATTTGATCATAGCTTGAGCATGGGGATGTGCTATGGGGAAATTATGCCTGTATTCCAGTAACCACAGCTTGCAGATGTTCATGGGGCAGAGTTGTGGGAAAAGCTTCGTCCTTGGGGGCCTTGGGGACCTCAGTCTAAAGCTGCTTGCTCAGCATAATACTAGGAGCAGGAAGGGACTGGGAACTGGAAGGAGGGCATAATCAGGTTCCACAGAGTCCTGCCAAGCTCCAGTGGGCACCTTCTGGGCACCACTGCTAAAAACCCCCTCACCATTGCTCTCCACTATCAGGCCTTATTTATCTGCTTATCTTAATAGGGGAGCTCTCTTTGCACTGAGGTGGAGAGGATTTCCCGCCCCCACCCTCCATTTAAATAGAAATATTGTGATGCTGCTCTGACTTCTTGAAGTGGATCATTTGTAGGTTGCCATCTTTAAAGGAAGGAGAAAGGAAAACTGAATAAATAATCTCACTGTGCTTGATAGCTAGGTGTCAGAGATGGATCGGGGAAGATAAGGGCCTATTCCTGGTGACTTATTCTTGGTATGAAATTTATCAGGACGGGAGGGAAAGCCTTGGAGAGAATGTTTAATCAGAGGCAGCCATGACCGATGAATGGGCAGATGCATTGCACCCTCCTTCTGCAGTGTGATCCTGGGAACAGAGAAAGCAATACTTTTGTCCGGTCCTCTTAACGGTTGTTAATTTTTAAATGCATTAAAATTCTTTTTAAATAAGTAAAGAGTTCTGAAGGGTTTTTTTTTTCCCAATAACTCTGACTTGACTAAAAGTTGGACTGAGAACATCTTTTCTTTCTTTTTTTTTTTTCTGGAATTTTTTTCCCCAGGCTTTGAAGTACTCCTAGCTATATTCTCCCTTCAGAAAGAAAATGGTTGTTTTGAAAGTCGCCTTTTAAGCAGCAATGCTGTTTTTCTCTGCGGAGAGCTCTGCTGCTGCACTTCAGAAGCAGAGCTCGAAGCCTGCTCCACCCTGCTTCTCCCCTTTGAAGTAAGTGTGGGGGCAGCCTCATCTCACAATCACACTCCTTGGCATTTCCGCAGCACTTTGCAGTTTGCAAAGCCCTTTCACAATCCTTATCTTATTTGATCCTCATGACCACACCAGGGATGGGCAGGATAGAATCTCTGTTCCCATTTTACAGATGAGAAATTAGGGATTCACAGAAATTTTTGTCTCATGGAGCCCCCAAATTAGAGGCGCTCACAGCAGTACTAAACCTTTGTAGGTGGCATGAGGCTTTTTACCATGTGGCATCTCCTGGTATCCTGAGCACTGGACTGGGAGTCCAGAAGCTGGGTCGGGGGAGACTTGATATCTCTGTCCAGTATCTGAGGGCATGTGCTCAGTTCTCTGTCAACAGTTTTGAAGTATGAACTATGGAAGGACCCGGGATAAGATTCTCCTGCAACCAAGGAGCAAAATTAAATTCAAGATAAAGGCTAGCTGTGGCCCCAGCTGCCCCCATGCTCCAGGCTCTCAGCAACTACCGTCAGATCTTCTCCTCTCTCTAGACTCAGCCTTGGCCGGACCCTGGGAACAGAAATGCCAGCTGCTTTGTCTAAGAGCCCTGAAGTGCTGGTCCAGCATATCCACACGATATCATCTTTCAGGGACTCGACTTAAGCTCATTTTGAAACCATTCCAGGACATGATTAATTTCTGTCCACAGATTAATCCTTATAGCTAGGTCCGAATTCAAATGTCCACGGCAGACAGGAGATGATCTTTTCTACCTATACAGCCTACAACTGAAATATATAGAAACTGCTTTCAAAATAGATGTGTCATGCTCATGAGTCTTGATTTCTTTATTTAAATGACTGGTTTGTCCAACCCAGAAACAGCTGCTGAGACTTGGGCAGAAAAATGAGTATGTCCAGCGGTAGAATGGGTGATGCTTTGATGTCAGAGACGCCAGGATGGGGATGAGCCCAGATACTGTGATCATCTCCAGTCCGAAGAAACAAAAGGGGAGAGATAAACCAAGTAGGTCCTTGGTCCGTGAAATGTGAAAAACTGGATCCTTGACAAAGACAGCAAGGAAGGGACTGAGGAATGATCAGAGGGGTCACTACTGGAGAAGGAAGCAGCACAGAGAAAGGAATAGTTTCTCAGGAGTCCACTGGACTGTGGCATTTGAGGAAGAAGGGAGGGGGATATGTGAGTTCAGAGACTGCGAGCTTAGTCATAAAGGAATCTTGGACTTTATCCCAAAGCAAAGTGCAGCTTTAATAAGGGGTTTGAAGGAGAATAATGTCATGCTCAATTTGCATTTTAGAAAGATCATTCTAGTTTCAGTCCAAAGAATCTAGTAGAGACCCACCCCTTCCCACAGGCCTGCTCAGGACACAGGCAGCCTCAAAGCCACACGAGCAACATGCTGCTTCTCTATTTTCCGAATCTCCTCAGCTCCTTGTTCTGATTCAGCAAGGTCGTCAGAAAACAAAATATTTAGCTTGTGCAATTAGTGTTCCCCCACAGACTTGCTGTTTCAGAACTAAAATTTAATGATATTTTATTTATATGAGAACCAATCATCTGGAAAATTTCCCTGTTTTTTTTTCCTGAAATTAGAGTTAAGGACATTGTCCATCAAGTAATCAATACCTATTTTTTGAGGGCCTTCCTTCTAGAACTTTGTTTTGTTGAGCTTTGAGAAAAACATTCCACTAGGTTTTTTTGTTTGTTCTACAGACATTTCTTACATGCAATATGTGACCACCCCACCAGTACCATGCCACATGACTTTTTCTCTACGGTGTGATCAAACATGTAAAAATACTTAGATCCTCTTGAGTATTAAGTAAGTAGTTATTTGTTTTTGTACCGTAATTTAGACAGAACTTCTAACTCTGAAGGGGATAGATGGATATGGGCTTGAAATCAGGCATTGGATTTCAGTTCAAATCCTGGTTCTAGCTCTTTCCAGTTAAGATCACAGGTTAGGCATCTAATATCAATGAACCTCTGCTTTCTTATTCCTAAATGTTGCAAAGTCAGTCCATCAACTTACTTGGAGGAGTGAATAAAATAATACTCGGGAAGTGTTTATTATGCAGTGGGCTCTAAACATCTATTGATGGCTTCTTCCTTCTGCAAACACACCTGGGGGCTTTCCTTAACAAGAATGTCCTCACATTCTGATCTGTAATAAACTTGCCTCTCTTTTCTTTTTTTCTGTCAGGAAACTCAGAGGCAATTCAAATATTCAAGTATAGGCCAGTAGCTACTCTCATGCTCCTGGCTTTTTTCTTCTTTTTTCAAATTTCATTTTGCATCATTCTACTTGGTATATGCTTATGTTTTTACAACCACCTCCACTGCTGTGGCAGATTTAAATCCTTAGCAGGTCTTATAAGCAGTCTTATATGGTTACCTACCATGTTAGAAAGAGGTCTAGCTCCTATATTTGATCCTTTCATGGAGAAGTGACCTACGCCCTCGTTTCTGTCCATAACTATAAAATTTAGTCTTGGACATAAATGGACTGGTAAGTGAAAATGTGAATGCTTTCCTACAGAAATAATCACCCATTTGGGAACAGATCCTATGAATTTGTGGTAGTTCTCAGGAGCAAAGTTTTGAGTAGATGCCAAAAATATTTACTGGTCCAGCAAACGGGAGTATTTGACTAATGAAGTGGAAATGTTCTGAGATCATTCTGGTTTTGGGGAAAGCTTAAATGCGGTTCATACAACTTTATGATCTGGATTGTCAGCTATGCTCTGTTTGGTGCATTGACTTCATGCTTAGTTGACTCAAATTTTAGCAAAATACTATCACTAGAGTTGGTCTCTTACTCCATCTTAATTTTCTTCCTTTTCTTGCTCTAAAATTTTAAGAAAATTTTTTTCATGCATTTTATTTTATTTCTAATTTTCACGGGCTGAGAATGAGAAAGGAATAGCTTCTAAAAGAATTTAATGTTGTTTTTATCCTAGAATAATAGGTAGGTACTATATGATAAAATAAATAAATCACACGTGGCTGGGGCAACATCAGGGTTATCATTCACTTGGTTCATCTAACCTCTTCAAACCATTCTTCCACACTTTGTTCCATAATGTTGGGATGAAACATCTGCAAACACTAGTCATCAAGTTCCTCCAATGGAGGCACTAGAGGAAGATTGGCATAGGAAAGAAGGAATAGGGGTGGGAAGTTTTATTTGTCTTATCAATTTCCTTCATTATCCCTCTGGTATCAAGTTGTACCCCAGCTTCTTTACGCCCTTCCAGTATCATTCTGGCCTCATTGTTTCTGTTTCTTTACCCTCATTATTTCTAGATATCTAGACACATATTTAGAGTTATATTATATATTTCAGTGGACAGATTTAAGTCTATCCCACAGGGAAATAGCTAATACACAAAATTCTGCAAGATTTTTCCAATTTAAATAAGCAGAGACATAGAAAATAATCTGAGGATAAGATGTCAGTAACAATTAGGATTGTCGATAACAGTGAATCAAGCTAAATTTATCAATCCTGTTTTTGGATAGTTAACTGAAACCTAAGTTCAGTGATGCTAAGATACTCAAATTTCTTTAGTAAAACAAATGGGAAAGACTTAAAATGGTTATGATACTAAAAATGTTGATATATACATATTCATATGTATACATGTATGTATATATCTATACACATTTATAATGTAAAACCTTTACAATTACTCAGTACCATTAAATCCTTAGAAAGGAATCAGGATGTATTTCCTTAAGTAGGAAATTAAGATGATCCAGGGAAAGTGAGCCCCAGAAATCTCAACTTAACTTGTTGTGGCCATGTGTAAGCTGAGAGATGATGCCACAGAGATGGTTTGCTGGTTTCTCTGAGTCTTATAGGACTCTGAAGCCAAGGGATATCACTAGCTGCTAGAGACAAGTTAAGTGGAATTTCCATAATGTGTAGCAAGTATAGAATGGTGATCATCATTGAAATGGTTTTGGCCTTAGAAATCTTGGGCAATAGTTTGTTGACCACAATGTCCTTTTGGAAAAATAGATAGTCAGTCTCTTTAAATGTCACTTGATTTATGTCACAGGAAAAAACTATAGTCTGGAGGATAGAAACTTTGATAGAGATTTCAAAATGGAGTGTCTTGACCTCCCACTCAGTTCCAAAGGATAATCAGTTTATAGTCCCAAAGCCCCTTGATTGCAAAGAAGGCAAAATTGCTTTTGAGGCAGGCCCTACTTCATGTATGTCTCCATAAAGGGAGAGGAAGCCATCTGATGGGTAATAACCAATATATTTTAGGAATATTGAGGCACTGGATATAGATATAGATATTATATATTATATGTAGTATGTATAGAGGGCTGGAGCGATAGCACAGTGATAGGGTGTTTGCCTTGCACACAGCAAGCCCGGCTGAGCCGGGTTTGATTCCTCTGCCCCTCTCAGAGAGCTCAGCAAGCTACCGAGAGTATCTCGCCCATACGGCAAAGCCTGGCAAGCTACCAGTGATGTATTGGATATGCCAAACACAGTAAAAACAAGTCTCACGCTGGTGACGCTACTGGGCCCGCTCGAGGAAATCGATGAACAACGGGAGAACAGTGCTACTATATATAGAGATAGATGTAGATATGATATATAGTTTGCTGCAGGTTGAGCAATAGCACAGCGGTAGGGTGTTTGCCTTGCACACAGCCGGCCCGGCCGAGCCAGATTCAATTTCTCCACCCCTCTCGGAAAGCCTGGCAAGCTACCAAGAGTATCTCGCTCACAGGGCAAAGCCTGGCAAGCTACCCGTGATGTATTTGATATGCCAAACACAGTAACAAGTCTCACAATGGAGACATTACTGGGCCTGATCGAGCAAATTGATGAACAACGGGAGGACAGTGCTACAGACAGTGCTATGATATATAGATATATTAGATATATAGATAGTATAGAATCTATATCTATATATAGATACTATATATACTATCTATATATAGTATCTCTATCTCTATCTCTATCTCCATATATCTATATCTATCTATCTAAATCACTATAAGTAGATAGTGATTTAAGCTACTCCAGGTGGGCTCAGGGTCTATTCCTGGCTGTTTGCTCAGACTAACCCCAGTGATGCTCAGGTGACATGTATGGTCAAGAATCCAAGAAGCCATAATGATAAATGATGAGTGGGGATTGATGAAGACTTGGTAATAAATTTGGTCCAATGCTGTACCCTTGGACTTTGGGGGTTTCTAGAACTTCCTTTCTATTATTTCATCCTGATAGGCAATATTTAACTAGCAAAGACATACTCAGAGAACAGCAGAGTCCCAACAATGTCTCTCTGATCCAAGAAAGGGTGGGATGCAGGTCTCTGAAACTCTCGCTTTCTAGGATAGTAAATTAAATGCAAACCTCAGGAGAAACGGCAAATTTTAGTGTCACCATTAAAGACTTGAAAGAGACAAGGGTGGTAATTATGGTCACCTCCCACTGAGTGTGGTCCACTTTGTCTGTGCAAAAGGTAAATGGATCTTAGAGAATGACTGAAATTCTGTATATTTAATCACGTTTAAACTAAGACTAATTACAACTGCTGTTCTGGTTGTGGAATCTCTCAATAAACAAACTGACCCCCCCCCCTCGAACTCATCACATGAATATTTGTATTGTGAATTCTTTGAAAAACCTGTAAATTGATAAGATCCGTAAGAAGTGGTATCTTTCACCTGGCAGAGCCATAATGTACCTTTATTGTTTTCTTCAGACTGTGCCAAAACTTCTACTTTTTGCTATAACCTAATCCAGAGATATTAATCATCTTGACATTCCACAGGCTATTACATATATCATTGCTGGTCCTCAAACCAGAAAGTATAGAGCACCTTAAACATTTTAGTAAGATACATTAGTACTGGAGAAATGGAGATAGATCTCATATGATTTCAAGGGCCCACAACCCCTAAAACCTCAGGCAGAAGTGTAACCTTTCTTTGCTCTAGATAAGATGGTAAATTTCCTTCAACGTGAAAGTGCTGATAGCCTGTACCATCTACCTATATCTAAGAAGATGAAGCCACTTGGGAGGGGCAGTATGCCTTTGAATGTCTGACACACATATATCATTTTTATGTGTAATGGTCAAGTACATTTTTTCCAAGCAGGTAGGAAGTTTCGAGTGGGTCTCAGAGCAAGGAGACACTGCAAGGAAGTCCAGGCTTCAAGAAAAGTTTCTCTTTCATTTTGCCTCTCTGACTTAGCAGAACCTCTATCACAGTTTTCCTGAAGCTCTTTAAGTCTTCTGGCAGGACATGTGGAGCATCTTAGGATTAGGGAGAAAAAAGTTTTCTCTTTTACAAATAACCTTTCTTTTGGGAAATAATTTCTGGCTATTTGGCCCTGGTATTACCTGAACATCTGACCATGGAACTCCACGTGATCTGAACAACTCATCATAAATTCAGTAGTATTGGATCCTTAGAATAAAAAGGTTTTGCTTGCATATAGGCAATTCATTACCAAGTAAAAATGTATGTAAAATAATAATCAGGCCCAGTTGTTCCTGCAGGCACAAATAAGTCAAATTCACGGGTGACTCAGTTTGGTGTAATAACAGCCCAGCTGCACTGCTTTCACTCCCTTGAGCCATAACTATGGCATCATGGGAAGTTCCCCATTAACAACAGGTCCCCACTTCCCTACCAAATTAGGATTTATAGATAGTTCTGCATGATAACCTGGCACTCACAGGAAGAAGATTGCTACAATTTTACTGTCTAGATAATTTATATGTCTGTTTACAAAACATTCTGGCTCATATCACTGTAATACCCCTTCTTATTTGGAAGTAGGCAGTCCCGGATCATTCTGTTTTTCCTCTTCACCCTCCTTAACGGAGTAGATTCACTGGTGCAGTGGAAGATGGCTGCCACACTTCCAGACATCATTTATAGTCAATGCAGGGAGGAATGATAAAGGAAATGCTAGCTGGCTTTCCCATTAATCAACAAAACAACCTTCCAGGTAACTTCGCCTCAAGTCTCCTTGGCCATGATTGTAGTATGGCCACTTTTAGTTGTGTGAGCGGATGGGAAAGTACTTAACTCTTCATCATCCGTAGGAAAAGTGCCCAAAGAGCAGGAGACTGGAAATGGCTGCCAGGCTCATCAAGTGTACTGGCCCAATGAAAATCTAGTGGTAGCAGACATTAATGGTAGACTTGTTCTGATTCTTCATCAGACAAAAATTAATGCAGATCA
This sequence comes from Sorex fumeus, assembly GCF_029834395.1. Taxonomy (NCBI): domain Eukaryota; kingdom Metazoa; phylum Chordata; class Mammalia; order Eulipotyphla; family Soricidae; genus Sorex; species Sorex fumeus. Next base: position 65,383,908 of record NW_026606101.1, on the reverse strand, counting down.
CTTTAAAAATCCGAGTGGGGAGAGAATGCAGGCTTTAAAAAAATTGGTAATTTTATAGCCTTTTCATTGTACTAATGTCTTTGGACAAGAGAGAACTAGGCTTGAGTTAATAATAAGCTTATACTGTTGGACCAGGTTTGATTGATCTGTAGTATCAATAGTTGACAACAGGATTACACAGGCCTTCAGTGCTTGTGTTATTTTCATTTGTATTTCCAATTAGGGAAAACAGAACTCACGGAGTATTTCAGATTAAAGTGCCTGGAACTATTTGTCACAATCAAAAACTGAAACTTGCTCTAAGAATACATTTAGTGGAATGGTGTATCTGAAAAACTGGAGAGCCAGGGATTACCCTTCTTTTGTTCATTAATGAGATTTGGGATCAAATCTGTCTAATTATCAGGTGTAGAGTATTTTGCAAGGATAGCACAGTGGGTAGGGCGTTTGCCTGCAAGCGGCCAACATGGCCGACCCGAGTTTGATTCCTCTGCCCCACTCGGAGAGGCCAGCAAGCTACCAAGAGTATCTCACCAGCACGGCAAAGCCTGGCAAGCTACCCATGACGTATTCGATATGCCAAACACAGTAACAAGTCTCACAATGTTACTGGGCCCGCTCGAGCAAATCGATGAGCAATGGGAGGACAGTGACAGTGACAGTGAAGATTCCAAATCCTAGCACTGTGTAGCACTGTTCTCCTGTTGTTCATTGATTTGCTCAAGCGAGCCCAGTAAAGTCTTCGTCATGAGACTTGTTGTTACTGTGTTTGGCATATCCAATACGTCATGGGTAGCATGCCAGGCTTTGCTGAGTGGGCGAGATATTCTGTAGCATGCCAGGCTCTCCGAGAGGGGCAGAGGAATTGAACCCAGTCCAGCTGGGCTGGCTGCACGCAAGGCAAAAGCCCTACTACTGTACTTTTGCTCCTAGGAGATTAAAAAGATTCTGGAATCATAATTCCTCTCAGAAACTGTCCTTTACTTCAGGTAGTTAGTTACATGCTATAACATCAATGTGGAAATTTATAGAGTTGAGTTGGCAATATAATAATATTGCCATCCAGTTAGGGCTGACATTTTGTATTGAAGTCATATAAGACCACTCTCTCAGAGGCCTGGTCATATGCCACCATTTACTTTATGCTTATTTGTTATTTTAGCTTGTAGTATCATGTCTATATAGAAAATATAATAAATATAATAAATATCTAATTTAAAGATTTTTTTGAAGTAAAACAAATTTTACATGGATGTTTTTGAAGGGAAGAAGGAAGAGTAAGTGGGAGAGAGTGGAGAGTAACGTGCTCAGGAGAGAACCCTGGCTTCTCCAAGAGCGGAGAGCCCCTACACACATCCCAGCATTAGGCATGAAAGTACACATCTCAAGAGGGGAGATACAGGTGGCACATGTGCTTGGGCACCACATGTGCTCAGCCACATGGGTGTAAGCAGCACATGGGCTTGGGCGGCATATGTACCTTAATTTAGGGAATTTTCTGGATACATATATGCAGTCTTCATCCAGATTCAGAACATGATTAGTACCCCCAGAAGTTACCTCCTTAATGCTTGCCTCTTCCTGATAATATAATGCCCTCCATTGCAAAAGGGAGTCTCTTGACCTTTATCTCCCACCCTCTCAATTTCACTGAAATTTATTTTATATGAAACATCTAGTGGCTTAAGGTATACACAATGGTTTTATCTGTGACATGATACTGTACAAAAGTCTTGCCAACATCCATCATCTCACCCAACATAGTTAGAATTCTTCTTTATGATAAGGATTTTTAAGATGTGCTCTCCTAGCAATTTTCATGTGTACAATAATGTATCAATAACAATATATCCAAGACTTTTAACTTATTTTAACTTTAGACTATGTTTATATATTTAACCTACCTCCCACCCTCCAACTATAGCAACTACCATTTTTTCCCTATTTCCGTGAGGGATTTTTTTTTTCAGGAATATTTGTTGAGACACTGTGATTAACAAAGTTGTTCATAATAGTGTTGTTTCAGTCATATAATGCTCCAACACCAATCCCACCACCAATGTCCACTTCTTTCCACTGATATCCCGAAGTTCCCTCCCATCCCCCAGCCATTCCTTGGCAGGCGGATAACAAATTCATTCCATATTATTTGGTCCAATAAACTTAAAGGAATGGCAAGCAGAATTATCAAAAAATAAATCAATAAAAGTCAATTTGTGATGATTAATTGCTACATGTTTTTAACCTTTCTCAATCTAGTAAAGGACAACCATATGCACTATTAGTGAGTGCCATACTAAATGCTGTATGATGGGGAGTTTCTCCTGTCCTTTAAGGAAATTTTTTTAATGATTCTTGGCAATACTGTTTTCAAGGCTATGAATTCCCGAGGCTCTTGCCTTTCCATGAAGCCCTGTATCAGTCCTTCAAATCTGAATGTTAGTCTAGCTGGATAGAGTATTCTTGATGAGGTGTTCATTTCATTGAGGTTTTTTTGTACTATATCATTCTATATATGGAGCAATAGAACAGCGGGCTGGAGCGATAGCACAGTGGTAGGGCGTTTGCCTTGCAAGTAGCCAACATGGCCGACCCGAGTTCGATTCCTCCGCCCCTCTCGGAGAGCCCGGCAAACTACCGAGAGTATCTCGCCCGCAGGGCAGAGCCTGGCAACCTCCCCGTGACGTATTCGATATGCCAGACACAGTAACAACAAAGTCTCCAATGGAGACGTTACTGGGCCAGCTCAAGCAAATCGATGATCAATGGGAGGGCCTTTAAATATCATTCTATATTCTTCTGGCACGTAGAGTCTCATTTGATAGATCTTCCATATATCTTATGGACTTTCATTTGTATATAAATTCCTTTTGTGATCTTTCTGCATGTAATAGTCTCTTTCTATTGTTGGATTTTGTCATTTGAGTATAATATGTTTTGGAGTTTTCCTAGTTGGGTCTATTTTTACTGGGACCCTTCAGGCCTCTTGAATTTGGTGCCTGTAATCCACTACTCTGGAAAATTCTTACTGATGATTAACTATTCTTTCTTCATAACATTTGCCTTCCTGTTTTTTAGGGACTCCGATGATTCTTATATTGTTCCTCTTGAATTCTTCTCATAGATCTCCGGTATGCTGTTCATTTCTTTTCACGCTATTTTCTACCTTCTACTGTTTCCTGGTGATTTCCTCCATTTCCTCTTAGAGCTCCTCTATCTTTTTCTCAGCTTCTGTTGTTCTGCTGTTCAGAGCTTCTTTTGACTATTTTTTAAATATCAGCTACCACATTTTTCATTTCTGACTGTAGTAGTTTTTTTCATTTCAACTCTCATACTTTCTTGTGCTTTGCTGAGTGCTATCATTTCTTTGAACTCATTGAATATCTTCATCATAGTGTCACTAAAAACACTGAGGATTTACTGGTGTTTATGTCTTTGGTAATAACACTTTTGCTCATTAAACTTGGTGGGATTCTACGTGTTTTTCCCATTGGCTTTCTAGTGTTCTTGTTGTGCTGGAGATAAATCTTTATAGTTAATCCCCCTGAAAGATGCTGAGGGATTAAGCTGGAGATTGCTCTCTGTCTTCCCTGCTCATCCTGGGATGTTGGAGCAGCAAGCAGGTCAGAAAGGAGCTGTGAATTGGGTGCTTAATATGGCACAAGACCTTGTTGCTGACCTTCTACTTATAGTTTCACCATTATAGGTAAGGCTTTCTCCAGCTGATATCACTGGTCCTATTCCAGAACAGGAGCCAGGTCCCCTCACTACTGAGTGGGTTCCAGAGACCTTCACATATGACCTGTTTTGTATTAAGGGCCCATCTCACAGCTTCTTTCTGACTTTCTGCTTGCTGCTTCACCATCCTGGGGGAGGTTTCCCTGCAGCTGATGGTAGAAGACTTATTCCAGCACAGGAGACTGAACCCCTCCCTACCAGTGGGTCCCAGGAGCCTCCACTCTTGATCTATGAGAATTTTTTAAATAATATTTTTAGTGGAGTTCATGCCCAATTCAATCATCCCAATCCAGTGGCTGAATAAATAGCAGTACTCCTACATTTAAAAGAATAATAATATTTTTATTTAAGTGACATCATACAACATTTGTGTTTCTCTGCCTGAATTTCTTTTTTATAATAAATTCAAGTTCCAGCCATGCTGTCAAAATGGTAGGATTTTATTTTGACTAAATAATATTCCGTGTGTTTATTTATCACGTTTTCATCAAGTATAATATATCTACGTGTACATATATAACCTCATACATTTATCTATTAATTTTTGATTTGTGAACTAAATTATTTAGGAAATGTGAGATAATGAAGGATGGGAGCAAAGCTGGAAGGGAAAACATCCTATGAAGTAAAGTAAAGTAAGAAAAGCATGAATCCACAGCTCACAAGCTGGTATGTGGGCAACTTCAAATAGGGTGTGCCCCTTGATTAACTTTTAAGAGCGTATGTGTGATTTGACTTATTTTTGAATTATATACAAAACAGAATTAGAGAGCATGGACTCATTTTTTCAATCACTATAACAATTATGTTTTATTCATGTTGACACACGTGTTTATAGAGCTTCCTTATTGATATGAAGTGTTCCATTGAATGAATGCACTGCACTTTAAAAATTCTTTGTTCAGGCTCCTCTGAATAGTTTCAAGTTTGATTCCATCAAGCACAGTGTTGCTATGATGAATTGTAAACATGATTCTTGCTTCTGTTCGTTTTTGTTTTGGAACCATAACCAGAGGTGCATTGTGCTTACTCGTGGTGCCAGGATCACTTCTGGAGGGCTTGAGAGATCACATGCCAGAGATCAAACTCGGGCCAGTCACATACAAGGTAAGTACCTTACCCATATGGTATTTTTTCCAACCCCAGTATCCTTGATTCTTTATAAGCTTATGGGTATGCTTCTATTGGAAGAGATTTCTGAGTCATGGAGTATAAGTCTCAAGAGACTTGGTATACACAGGTCTCTTTCAGAACCAACTGTTAGCTTGGGCTATAAACTGGACCTTTCTCATAGTGATTGGGTCTCTGGTTTTGGCAGTGGAAAAGAATCTTCTGATACAAAATACAGAATATGTTAAGTTAATGGCATCTTATGACAAACTCTTCTTAATATTCCATCAAGTCAACTTTCATAAATTTTTGTTATTTTCATATGTCTCTTAGAAATCTTTGAATCTGCCTCTTTGCTACTAGTATTTACTTCTTTAATCGATGGAAAAAATTGTTATCAGGAAGGAGAGTTTTCAGAGAATGGAGACCCAGACATGCCTGCTAGTTTTTCTCTGTCATTTGATATTGCTCCCCAATTTACTCAGATACCTGACTTTGACAAGCCTGGAATTTACTAAAAATGGAAAGATGCATTTCATAACTCTTCTCCCAACCTGCTATTCTCTGCCTCCAGAGACCATGTGAGCGCGCTGCTAGTAGAAAGTTAAAGCTTTGAAATGATTTGAAAATCTATAAAGTGGCATCAAGGGGATAAGAGGCGGTTCTTTAAAGTCAGCAGATCCAGTTAAACTGAAGTTTGTGCAGGTCATTGTACCAGCTCTTGGATACAGGCTGGACCTGAGCACCTGAGCACCCAAGACTCAGGCTGCTCCTCCTACCCATCCATTCCCTAAATCAAATCTTTGAATGACTTTCATACTTGGCACTAAATTGGGCTCTCAGAATAGAGAATCAAATAACAAAAGAAAATTGGGACTGTATTCTATCTAAAATAGGAGTTAGACTGGGGTACAGGAAAGAGGTCAGCTTTCCTGGGGGAAATGGACTAGGATGTGGTTAGGAGAGATCTAAAAGAGATTAAGTTTGAAAGGTAAGTATTAGCTGTCATGTGGGCCATATGGGAAAGATACAATGATATGAGGTGCAACAAGACCTGAGGCAGCAGGAACCACTGAGACATGGCTAGTGAAATGTCCTAGCATTAGTCTGTGCCACAAAGCAGAGGTCCAGCTGTAGATGGTGGCTCCTCACTCTCTCTCAGCTTTGTGTCTGGAAAGTAAAGACAGCCATTAATGGGGCTGGGTGAAGGTACCAAGCAGATACTGGTAAGGTGAAAATTGATTATGATGGGGTAGAACTGAGCTGTGGTATACACACCCTGGATCCTTCCAAGATAGTTCACCCTCACTCTTGTCAATACTCATTCAGACTAGGAAGTCTCACTGGTTTTTGTTCTCCAAAATGTAGTGCTCCCTGGAGCCCAGTCCTCCCGGAATGTGTAGACAGTGATGTGAGAGCTTCATGTCTAAGGAGGAAAGCTGATACCACCAGCGCATGTCCATGGGGTTGATTCCTCAGCTGCACTGAGAGGGCCTCTCCAATGATAGCTGCCCTCTTGCCAAGTGCGCAAGGCACTCCATTCAGGGGTGTTTTTATTCTGTCCACTGGTAATATAGAATACCTTTCTTCACTATGATATCCTGTGAAATAGATAAAGACCCCCTTACCCATCCCTGCTCCTGCATCTAGAGAGGTTTTCCTCATTTCTGTGGGTCCCTGTAATGCTTGAGAAGTCTGTGTGAGTGAAACTAGGGTATGTAGAGAGGATCAGAGGAATTCTCCCTGGGGCCACAGAGAGAACAAACCTACTCTAGACAAAGAGCCTGTTGCTTGCCATGCCACCCTAAACCTAATCTCTGGTGATAGGAGAAGGAGTGTGGGGGATGATGGGGCTGTGTGGCTGGAATTAGGTAACATCCCTACTCAGACACCATTTCATACCCTTCTGCTGGAACACTTTCTGACTCTTGCCAGGAGTGGATATTGGCGAAACTGGACCAAACTCATTTCCTGTCATGAGAGTGGTAACTGGGTAACTGTGGGACAAAGGAAGGTGAAGGGTTGGCATGTGCCACCTCAGGAGGTCCCTCAGTTACTGCTGCCACTGAGTCAAATACAGCAGCCTTGTCCCTGAGACCACAATTTCTGAGATCAGCTGTACATGAACCACCTCAGGATACTTCCAATTAATCACACACACGAATACCCCTCCTTCCTCACAGTTTTTCTCTCCCTGCTTAAGTCAGTCAGAATTGGTTTCTGTTGTTGCAGCAGAATTTTGGCTGATATGGAAATTGGTTCCAGAAATTAGATGTAGGCAGCCAGCCCTCAGGGTATGTGGAATTGGTCATAGGTGCAAATTGAATGCTTAAGTATATGGGGAAGGAAGAATTCTTCCTTACCTGTTGTGCTCACTGGGGGTGACCAGTAGCTAAAGGAGAGGGGAACACTGCAGATCATCAGACCTACCTCAGAGCAAATGATGAGACATGAGAGTTAAGAGTTCTTCTGAGAACTATTAGCCTAAGCAATTGTCTAGCCTAAGCTCAAACATCTAAGATCGTTCCTTCATGGAAATCTCTTGTTAGTCATGGCCACTAATTACTAACCCCTTTAAATTTGTCAGGGGTCGGTGCTCTGACTCTTGGATGACCTCACAAAGTAGGGACACAGTAGAATAGGCTCATGATGCAAATAAGCCCTGTGTACTGTGAACCTCATAAGTTTTGTGAAACTCTAGATCCTCTTGCCTATTGTAGTGGCTGGTTCTCTGCCTCAGCACATTGTTGTTCTCCAAATCCTTGTGGCCTGAAGGATGACATAACCCATTAAAGGACAGAAAGAAAAGTTATGCGGGGAATTAATTCCAAGTCCATCATATGGGGTAACTTGGGGGCATACATTTTGCAAGTGCTTAGCTAATGAGGGTGAAGCATATTTTCAAATGAGGCAGAATCTATTGTCATGGGTGAGCCCATCAGGCCCAGTACCTACTGTGTGCTTGCTTGGACAATCAGCAGGTTCTCACAAGTGGATGCTTTCATTAAAGACAATTTTGACTGAAGACTACCCCATGCTGGGTAAAACCAAAAAGCCCAGGCAGTTCTATGGTGATGTGGCAAGGTTAACTCAAGGCCACCCTACAGTTCTGTGCCTTTATGCCTCCCCACCCAAAATCTCTCTTCATTGCTTTGAAAAAGATGGTAAGAAAATATCAATATATTTTAAAAATACTTTACTGATAAACACCTTGTGGCTGATAATACTGTAAATAGGCACAGTCTAAATGGGCCCCTGGTATTCTTGAGGATGAAGAAGAGTCTTAGAGTGATATGGTTCATGGCACAGCTAGAGACAAGCAGTTTGGGTTTGATGATGGGCAGCTAAGTATGACGGTGAGGATCCATGAACAGTACCGCACATCTTGAGAACTAGCTGTGATTCATCAGTTTCCTGTCCAGAGAACCCCCATCTCCCCATCTGTGCAGCACAGGCTAGTGAAGCTGAGGCAGTAAGCAGCTCTGTAACATCAGAGGTTGAAAATAACAAAGATTTCAACCTCAAACTCACAGCATGCTCCTCCGAGCTGGGGGAAGGGCTCTGGGAGGGCCCTGGTAAGGCTATGAACATGACAATTATTCGGGGACTCAGGCTGAAGAAGTGCCACCATGTCAAATGATAGTAGTCACATCTAGAGGGAGATAACCATCTAGAGAGTCAGACTAGCTGCTAAACACGCAGCCTCCAAAGAGCAGGAGAGGTGATTTCTCGCTGAGTGGAAGTGGTCCACATCAGCCACAAAAATTCCTCCTGTCTAATCAATAGGAGATAGGAAATGCTGTCTGTTGCGTACGTAAAAGTGAACAATTAAAAATATACTGGAAGCAGGGTTCAGAGAGAGAGGTTTAGGGACCTGCATTGCACACAAATGAGCTGAATTCAATCCATATACGGTCCCCCAAGCCCACAGGAGTGAACCCTGAAATCAGAGCCAGGAGAAAGTACTGAGCACAGCTGGGTGTGGCCAAAAAAACCCCCCAAATTTTGGGGAAACAGAAGTGATTCTTGATAACTACATTCTGCTAAGTGTCACGTCATACCTAAAACTTCCTGGGGAAAGTTTTAATGTGGCAGTCATTTAAAGAGCAATGAGAATGATCTTTGTGTTCCTGGAGCGAGCAGATGCCATTGGACTACACTGGCACGTGTCAGGGATGAATGGAGACGTTACTGGCACCCGCTCGAGCAAATCAATGAGCAACGAGATGACAAGTGATATCCATCCATCCTACCAAGACAGAGTGTAACATCCCACAAGCAGAGGTAGCCAGAGTCACCACTAAGATCGGAAGTCGTTCTAACAGCCCAACAATGTGTGGCAGGAGAGATGTGCTATAGGACGAACTGGAGTATTTCCAGAGAAGGATCTACCAGACTGAGTAGGTGGATAGAATTTCAGAAAGAACAAAATTTGAAAATAGTGAACGTAGGAATGGATGTACCCTTAAATGGGTCCAGAGCCAAAGGATATCCAGACCTTAGGAATACAAACCAAGCAGAAAGCCCTGCATTATAACCCTCCAAATTTCAGAAGCAGGAATGCTTTTTGAAGATTAGACTTTGATGCCAGATGGGCAATGCCATTCTGTAAAAGGTGGGCACTACCATGCAATATGGAGTCCATATGCTGCTTCACTTTGATTCCAAAGCATGGGTCCAGGAAAGAAAAAGGTGGCACTGTCTACAGGGCCCCAGTCTTGATTCTTCTCCTTATGATTTCAAGCCCTGGATACACATGTATGCATGCGCATTTGCACACACACACACACACACACACACACACACACACACACACACACTTAAATTTAGGTCCTATAAAATTCACACTGAAATGAATCATTGTATTTTAACAATGGTGCAGGGACATTTCTCCATCACTGTGGTCACAGAAAGGTTCCACTCTTCACATTTCCTCACACCATCTCTTGGCATCGCTGTCAAGGTTTCACTGTCCAAAGGAATGTGACTCCTGTATAAGACATAATCTTTGTCCTGTGACTGGCAGGACCCTGGATAGGGATTCTCACCATGGATTTTTAAAAATTCTTTCTCTTCAGGCCTGATGGAAATGGCCAGAGCAATGGAAAGAGTGAGAGCACCAGCTTTTGTACTGGAGGCGAGAATGGAACGCGTCTTGTTCTCAGAGATGGCTGTGGGCAAAGTAGGCCTGCAACTCAGAACGGAACCCTGTTCCCTTTGAGAGGAGACCTGGTTACAGCCTGTATGACAAGGCCTGCTCTGCTCACCCCTGTCTGACTGTCTGCTGGGCCCTGGCTCTCCTCACTGGCCCGAGGTGTCTGTAATCCCTGGGGTCTCAAGGGGGCTGCCTCTCCTGAGCCGTGCCAGGAGCTGGAGCTGGTAGAGCCCACAGACCTGCCCAGAGTCTACTATAGTCAAATTAGCTTGCTCACAGCCCTGGTGCCACTGTGTGGTCTGTGGCGGGAGCAGCGATCACAGCACAAGTGTGAACCCCAGGGTGAACAGTGCACCTCCAGTCTACCTTCATTAAGTCCAGCTCAAATAGTGAGGGAATAACATTCTCATAGGGGCATCTGATGACATAGAACTGAGAGCAGAGCGAGAGACAGAGAGACAGAGACAGAGACAGAGACAGACAGAGACAGATAGATCAGATATTCAGATGTTCAGATGGCCATTTGAAGCCTGCTGTGGGTAGCTTTCCTTGCCTCCCCCTATGTGTGTGTGGGGGGGGGGGGGGGAGAATTGAGATGCTGTAGCCATGATTTCATGTTGACCTCTGGAAGGAGAAAAGCGGTCAAGAGCTGTGAGAGAACCTAAAGGGGAGAAAGAGGCAGAAACAGAACCAGAGGCAGAAAGCTAGAGAGAGATGTTCTTGGGTGATCAGAGTAGGACGAAACCTGGGCTAATGATTTGGTACTAAAACTTATTACCTACATTTCTTTCTTCCAGGTTCACTAATTTTCTCCCAAGTTCTTGGTAGCTATATAAAAATAAGGAAATTGTGTAATCTCTACCTGGTAGATTGATTTACATCTCAGCCTGAGTTGTATACTCTCAGCACTCTTGCATACTCTCTCCACTATACACACACACACACACACACACACACACACACACACACGCACGCACGCACGCACACACACACACATACCTCATATTTCTCTAAAGTAAATTATTTTACAAGGGCCAGGAGAGTATAGTGGGTAAAGAACTTGTCTTGCACACAGCCAACCCAGGTTCTATTCCCACTACCCCCAACGGTCCCCCAATCCCTGAGTTGAGAGCCAGGAGTAAGCCATGATCGATCACAGCTGGTTGTGAGCTGGCATTTTGTGGGAAAGGACACTTCTCTTCCTCTCAGCTGGTCGGGTTGGGATTAGCCCAGAGTCACGTGAGTAGAGGAGGACAGACAGGATCAGGACCAGGGCTTTAGATATCCAGTTTTTGCTCAGGACATGGGGGCTCATTAGGAACTGTTCAAGAGAGACCAGAGAGTTTTATGCATGTGGCTCAACACAATGGCCAGGAACAGAGTGTTTGCTCTTTGGTAGAGGCACGTGTCCCCAGATCCTGCTAAGGATAGTGACGGGACACAGCATGGTTCCCAGACTGTTGTCACACAATGCCTCCTCCTAGAAGCAGCTCAGCCCTGGGGAACAGAGTCCGCACAGTGAGCGTGAGCCCAGCACAACCCACAGAAGGTCATGACATTGTGGCAGGCACTGTCAGCCAGTACCCGAGGGGCTCGTGCTCACGGCGAGATGCAGAAATGGCTGGTCCAAGTCAATTGGAGATTGATTTACTTGACATGGCTGTGGTATATGACAATTGCATTTCCACAGATGGCTGATCTCCAGTTGATATCACCCCAGACAGGAGAGTGATGAGACCCTGGAGCGGGGCTGTTAAGTCCTGGAAGGCAGACACTGGTATTAGGGACCACAGCCAATGCTAACAAGTGCCCTATGCCTAACCATGTCTGAGATTCCTAACTCGGGATGTCATTTATTTATCTGATATCCCGTATTAAGAGTCCTGGCTTACAGAACCAAGGCATTCACGCTGTTTTAATTAGCTTCTCCTTTCACTTTATTTTACTTTGTATACCCCAAGTCTGTCCTCTTCAGTAACACAGTGTGTCTGGGACCCTGATATGTCTAGACATTGGCTTGTTTTCCATCTTAAGTCCTTTGAACCTCCACCTAAACACCCCATCTCATCCCTAGAATTAGCCACCTGTGCCCCTAAATGCTATGCACTCCTCCGGGCTCCCTTAATGCTTCAGATTTATAGCACAGGTCCGGTGCCCACATGAAATATTTTCCCAGAAGTTATCTTGAGAAGTTGTTTCATAACATGAATTTAACTGCCCCCCCCCGGGTTTAGGCTCCCAAGCCCCTCTTGCTGGTTCAGTGCTGCCTCCTGACCTCTTCCCATGGTCCTACTTTCTGGGAGACATTGGCAGGACCTACTCACACCACTGCTGCCTGCACTGACCCAGGCTCAACTGACCTTGTGCGTACCCTGTGTCTGTGATTTGTCCCCCAATTCCTCTGAAGAGAGGAGTCACCCAGATGCCAGCTGGGGGCAGGGGGTATTAACTCAGTGACAGAGGATTTGACTGCAGAGGCCAGCTAGGGAGGGGATACTACTTGCTTCCCTGGAAGTAACAACAAAGGCCCCACTACTCTCTGAGAGATACTTTCAGGATATAAAGGCTACTTTGATGTTATCTCTCTCCATCAGAGGGGCAAAGACCACACAGCAGGAAGAGCTGGAGCAATGAGCTCTGAAAAGTGGACTCAGCATCTTCAATGGTTGCTTAATGACATCTAGCAAGTATTTAAAAAGCACCTACTGTACTCCAAACAAACAGACCATTCATTCTCCATGGAGGGCTATCCTGCTGCAGTCTGACAGCCTCTTTGCTAGGCCAATAGCTTGCAGGGTTTCCATAAGGACTAAGGTGCCAAAGAGGAAGTTGGATCCCCTAAAGCAGCCAGGTGGAGGGGACACTGACATTTAGTGAGGCTCTTCCAGGAAGCTGAGAGTGTAAGGTGTTGCTCTTCCTCTCTAGGAATCTGGTAATGGTGGGGCTTAAGGGCTCCCTTTCATCCTCTATGTTCATTTTCTCAGATAATTTACCTAGACTCTGTGCTCCTTCTTTCCCTCAATTACAAAGTGAAAATCAAGTACTTCTATCAGAGCAATACAGCAATAATTGAGACAATGCATGAAAAATAGCACAGTGTCTGGAACAGTAAACTCTTAGGAAAATATTATCCATTCATTTATTTTCTTTCCAAGTATGGGTGGCTAGAATTTGCTCTTATTCATGATAGAAGTGAGGCAATATCCCTTTATTTCCTGCGTGATCTGTTCTCTGTTACTTAGAGTTTAGATCTGCCTAGAGCCCATGGACAGGTCTAGTTTCAGGGTTCTGGGTAACCCAGAGTTTGGTCCTTCTCTGGGTTGGAGGAAGTGGAGGCCAACCCCAGACAGAAGCCACAAACCAATGAGAGTATGAGGCCCTTCCCCTTTACACTTGCTCTCCCTTTAAGATACATTCTCAGTAATGCATTCAAACTATCTGTAGCACTGTCCTCCCATTGTTCATTGATTTGCTTGAGCTGGCACTAGTAATGTCTCCATTGTGACACTTGTTACTGTTTTTGGCATATTGAATACACCATGGGGAGCTTGCCAGGCTCTGCCGTGCGGGCAGGATACTCTTGGTAGCCTGCCGGGCTCTCTGAGAGGGATGGAGGAATCGAACCCGAGTTGGCCTCGTGCAAGGCAAATGCACTAACACCTGTGCTATCGCTCCAACCCGCATTCAAACTATGCTTCATAAACTTCCTGCTGGGGAAAGTTACAAGGGATATCTGTGCCTATGAGGGTGGGTGGGGAGACAGAATAAAGTATAGTTCCTCGTTTCTCTCTCCATTTAGAGGGAGTTTCACTTTGCAGCTACAGCTTTATTCGCTTTATGTGCAACTGACAAGGCCCAATTTCAGAGTTGGGCCTTCTAGAATCTATCCCACTCAATACTAATTAGAAGTGGATGCGAACTATCATTTTCACACCCTCTCTTATTTTATTCAAATTAAACATTTAATTGTCTAATAAGCATGTTGGTAGGATAATGAAATGGAGGGAGATCATAGCAAGGCCAGAGAAGACTGAAGGAAGGACTTGGAATCTAATATCAAGTGGGAGCATTCAGTGGCGCCTGGCAACCCTTCCACCCTATCCGTGTGCATTCACCTCTGACACTCAAACTCAAGTCACTTCTGAACAGCAGGCGGTCCAGAACAATGCACAAATTTAGATAAAAATTCTTTCAGATTGGTATTATCTGGTAATCTCTTCTTTTATCTTTCTATTTGCACTTTCCCTCTTTTCCTTGCACCATTAAACTAGATAGAAGCACTTTGTTATACCCCCTTGTTTTTCAAGCTTCATTCATTCAATCAATACATGTTGATTAGGTACCTATTCTGTTCCAAGAACATTGGTTTTGTCAAGGCAAGTAAATTTGAACTGAACGTGTTGTATATTTCAAGCGTATGCTGCACAGGTAAAAATATAATGTGTGCTGGGGCTGGACCGATAGCACAGCGGGTAGGGCATTTGCCTTGAATGCAGCCAACATGACCGACACAGGTTCGATTCCCAGCACCCCATATGGTCCCCCGAGCACCGCCAGGAGCAATTCCTGAGTGCATGAGCCAGGAGTAACCCCTGAGCATCGCCGGGTGTGACCCAAAAACCAAAATATATATATATATATATATATATATATATATATATATATATATAATGTGTGCTAACAAATACCTTGAGTTAATTTGTTTTGATGTTTGATCCTGAGTTTTGGCCTAGAAATGATCATCATTTCTCAGAAGATGTTGAAAGATAAATCACGATCACGATCACAACCATCCTGTTATTAGCCGATTGACTCAAGCAGGCCCCAGTAACGTCTCCTTCGTCCTAGCCCTGAGATTTTTTTAAAAAGTGCCATATTCAAGGCTCTTTCAGAGTTAGGAGAATGAGACCCTTCACTGTTACTGGTATTTGGCATATTGGGTATGCCACGGGGAGTTTGCCAGACTCTGCCATGTGGGCAGGTTACATTCGGTAGCTTGCCAGTTTGTCCAAAGTAGGAATGAGATTCACGGCCGCGCGCTTCCAGGAGCTGGGTTTTATAGTCTCTCAGTCTTGGCCGTTGATGGGATTACATGGCACCAGGTGGCCAATTGGTGGGTGTGACCCCCACCTACTGGAATTTGGAGGATCTGGGTGGAGGATCCTCAGCCCCAATTCGAGTAGGCTTGGAGATCTCAGCCCCGGGACCCGCATTGAAAGATAAATGGGTTTATTATTACGGGAGTACAGGAGGTGAGGACTTGCTAGATTCTATACAGTACGTTGCCTCACTGCAATTCTCTATCTTCTTGGTTTGGCCTTCCCTTCCATTTCAAGACTCAGCCATTCAGAAACCTGAAACCAATGAGGATTCAATGAAATCAGAGCTCTATGTGTTTTTTGAGGGAGATTCACCAACAAAAGATAGGTCCATGAAAAATGGGTAGGAATTTTCAGGAACATGGTGGTATACCCTCCTTCCTATTTTCCTTACCAGGTATGGAAGTGAGGATGTTGTCTTTATATTTTCTGGCACTGCCTTCTTATTCCAGCACCTTGGCTAGCACACAAAAGGACTTCAGCCTTGAATTCTAACTCTACAAAGCACCTCGCTGATCTTATACCCTGTTTGTCTTTTTTTTTGGTGGGGGGGTCTTAGTACCAGTTTATTACCAGGAAGTGTATCCCATAGAAGAAATTTATGTTATGGAGGGCCCAGGTTCTCTCAAACACGTGTTCCTTCTGCTAGTCTCTCCTCTCCGAGCTCCATCTTGCAGCCTTGTTCTCTCTCTCTCTCTCTCTCTCTCTCTCTCTCTCTCTCTCTCTCTCTCTCTCTCTCTCTCTCTCTCTCTCTCTCTCCCCTACCCTGTTTGTCTTGAGGCAAAATGGTCAACAAGAGAGGAAAAGACTCTGCCTGGTAGGCTTTCCTGCTGGATTGAGGAAGAAGACGCTTTTAGAAATGGAGAGGAAGTTGTGTCTCAGGACAAGAGTGACCCTGCTGTAGATGCCACTGGTATGATAGCTCTCTGTCCCCAGCCAGACCTCTGACTTTAGAAGGGTTTCATGAGCACTGCTGCATTCAAAGACTGAGCAGTCCCCGAAGCCCCTTGTTAGTCCCTCACATGCTGCCCTTCTTTCCCTTGCCCTTCAGAAGCTGACTGAGGAAACTCTGCTTCCAAGCAGCCTGTGACAGGAAATCTGGTGCTCTTCATTCCCCGCAGATGCACAGCTGTTCCCACTCAGGGGGTACAGAGCCAGGCCCGCCACTTAAGGAGAGGGGGGAACTTAGGTGCCACCGATTTATGCCAGCGGGAGGACGAGATGTCTACATCCCATTGAAGGACATGCCCAGATCCTTCCTGGCCACGTGGTGAGCAAAAATCTGTTACAGAAGTCTGCTGCCTTGGCAGTATATAGGCAGCAAGTTCATGGAGAGACCAAGAGCCAGGAAGCAAGTTAGTGAGCAGTGTGAGTGCAGAGAGACTGGAGAGGCTGGAATTGGAGGAGTTCAGGGCCAGAAGAATAACCCACTCGAGACGAGGTCTCATGGTGCCCACTCAGGGCACAGGAGGCCCAGAAGCACTGCAGGGGGCCACAGAGTGTGTCACAGGATTCTGAGTTCTGCTCTGGGGGCAGGCAGAGGGCTGTTTTCTCTTGCTTTGCTCTCTGGGAAGATTCTCTCATGCTGCCCCCAAGTGAGGACACTTCTCCACCCCCCCACAACTCCCCTCACATTCACCCCCCCTTTTTGGCTTTGCTGAAAGTGTTAGCATTGTGGCTATACAAACTAGCTGAGCTGGTGTTTGCTCACAGACCCCTAGAATGACCGAGAGAAGTGAGGCCTATAAAAAAGTTCTTCCTTACGCTGAAGGAAAATTTCCCTCTCTACAATTTCTCTCCATTAGGTTATATTCATGGGTTCTAGAAAAATCATGCTTCTCCTTTGTTTGACAGTCTTCCGGGTATTTTTAGGTATTTAAGAGTTACAGCATTCATTTTATCCCAGGAAATAGCTCCTAATTGACTTTCTAATCTCTCTCTCTCTCTCTCTCTCTCTCTCTCTCTCTCTCTCTCTCTCTCTCTCTCTCTCTCTCTCCAAAACCAGGGCCTCCTACTTGCAAGGCATATGCTCTACTGCTAAGTCACATCCCAAGCCCTCTCATTTCATCTAAATCCTTTCGTTCTCACTAGATGCTTAGAACTTGTTACTCAGAGTGTGGTCCATGGACCAGCAGCAACATACCCTCTGGGAACTCATCCAGAAACGCAGACTCTCAGGCCTCACTCTACACCTCCTGAAATACAATCTGCACTTCAACAGAAATCCTGTGTGAAGTTTGAGAAGTACTGATCTCATATTTGAGAAGTACTGATTTATGGCATCCTTATAGGAATACACACGTAACTTCCATGACAAACTATAGAAGAATTATTAAGCTATGACATATTTAGGCTATGAGACATTATGCATTATGCATGGAAGCTATGTCAAAACTACAGAGAAGTCTGAGGAACTGGCAAGGTTAACATTTAAAGAGACCACTAATACACCTCAGACTGTTCAAAATATATTAGTAATCATTTTTTGAACCAATTCAAACCTGACAACACTATTATTCTCATTTTTAAAATGGAGCAACGGGTGAGATTCTTACCAATGGTCCCACAAGTGGAGTCCATTGAGTGTCAGACCCTCTGTGCCTTAACCACTGCTGAAGTCAAATGATCAGAGCATAGTAACAGAATTGTACATGTGACCACAGCCATGAGTGTACAGGCAGTATTCTCACTTCTATGTAATCATGTTAGTATGAAAAAAAATAACAACAATAATACTCCAAACGGAGCACACTTTTATCTAGCCCCAACAGTATTTCTGTCACCTCATATTTTTTTCTCTGTAAGCAATGTTTACAATAAAAAATAGTACATAGTCATGTCAAAAAACATTCACACACTATACACATACATAGCACCACACTGGAGCACTGCACTGTCCTCCCGTTGTTCATTGATTTGCTCGAGCGGGCCCAGTAATGTCTTCATTGTGAGACTTGTTGTTACTGTGTTTGGCATATCGAATACGTCACGGGGAGCTTGCCAGGCTTTGCCGTGCAGGCGAAATACTCTCGGTAGCTTGCCGGGCTCTCTGAGAGAGGCGGAGGAATCGAACCCGGCTTGGCAGAGACGGCCACGTGCAAGGCAAACGCCCTACCGCTGTGCTATCGCTCTATGCACATACATAAAGGATCACTGTCACTGTCCTCCCGTTGTTCATCGATTTGCTCGAGCGAGCCCAGTAACATTGTGAGACTTGTTACTGTGTTTGGCATATCGAATACTCCACGGGTAGCTTGCCAGGCTTTGCCCTGTGGGCGAGATACTCTCAGTAGCTTGCCAGGCTCTCTGAAAGGAGTGGAGGAATCGAACTTGGGTCAGCCATGTTAGCTGTGTGCAAGGCAAACGCCCTACCCACTGTGCTATCACTCCAGCCCACATAAAGGATATAAATGAAAAGTAAAGAACTCCATCCCATTAGCCCATTTCCACTTTAAAATAAACCATTGTTCGCAGGTGCTTGTAGAGCTTTCAAAGCATGAATTCCACATTTAAAATAACAAACACATGCACATACATGTATAATGCCCGCACTGTCCCCTCTTAGCTTGGCTATATCTGCAAATCTGCCTTGTGTTTGGCTGCTGTTTTATTTATGATAAATTTGAGCACTCAAATCTTTCACACATGAAGTGCTATTAAGTTTTCATCTCTCCATCTTGTATGGAGTTTTTTTTCTCACCTAAATTAGGCTATTTTATGTCTTCTTACTGAGTTTTGTGTAGTGGTTGTATTCCAAGATTTCAGTTAATTAAATCTTTTTTTACTTTTGACTATAAAGCATAAAAACTTTCTCCTTCACATATTCATAAGAATACCCCAACTTTTCAGATCAAAGGAACATCAGCAAGGCAGAAGAAGGAGAAAAAGTAGTTCATAAACATCACTATAAACAATGAAACAAAATATACCATAAATTTATCTCCTTGTGTGTGGGGGGGAGGAGGGATAGATTTTTATTGTTATTATTATTTCACTTTTTACTTCTGTGAATTTTCCGAATTGTTAACAACAAGCAGAGGTTAATTCTATCATTAAAAAAAAGATGGACTAGGAGATAATATAGTGATTAGGGAGCCTGCCTAGCATGAAATTTACCTGGGTTTAATTCCCACCACCACATAGGCCCCTGAAGACCACCAGGTATGGTCCTACAGATCCCAAGTGTCACTGGGGCATCCTGATAATTTCCAAAACCATACGGCCTTAGTAGCATAGCATTTTTAGGAAAGGAGGGAAGGAGGAAGTGAGGGAGGGAGGAAGGGAGGGAGGGAACAAGGAAGGAAGGAAGGAAGGAAGGAAGGAAGGAAGGAAGGAAGGAAGGAAGAAAGGAAGGTGGGGGGAGAGAGGGAGGGAGGAAGGAAGAAGGGAGGAAGAAAGGAAAGAGGAAGGAAGGGAGGGATGAAGGAAGGAAGGAAGGAAGGAAGGAAGGAAGGAAGGAAGGAAGGAAGAAAGGGAGCTTCATAGATTAGAATTGTTTTCACCTCTCCACTGCCTTCCTGAAAGAGACTGTACCCATTACCTTCGCTGAAGAGTGGAGAGCCCATCAAGGAAGCAATACACACATGACTGACACATTTACATTGAATTCACCATGTAACCCATGTTGACCAAGTAACAGCCAATATATTGGCCAACATGATATGGAAGGGGCCTCTAACTTGTGTGTGAGATTTGGTGTGCTCATTTGTGTTTCTGAAGCCCAGAATCCACTGTGAGAAGAGTAGGCCCCAAAGAACTATTGGTAGAATTGAGAGTCTCAGAGCAGATGCTGACCTGGTCTGTGGCCTGAGGCTGAGACTATGCACTTCCATCACTGGGCTGAATTCTGGGGATGAGAAATAAAGGTAATAGTGAAAGATTAATTTCAACATGACTGCAGTGAATGCTGACTTGAAAGGAGAGTTGGCCTTTCAAAGCTGACTCAACACACACTGCAGGTAGCCTGTGTCCTTCTGTCATTACACTGTCCTCTCCTCCCTTGGTGTTTCCCTGACTCCTTGCTTGCCCATCCCTGCCCTTGTGTCATCTGCCTTGTATCCTCTCCTCTCCAAGTGGAAGCTATACTTTTTGCTTAGATCTAACATCTTTACTTCCAAAATCTCCTGTACTGTATGTAGGGTGGGGTTGGGAGGGGCTCTGGAATGTGTGAGGTGTATGAGTTGAATTGTGTTCCTTCAAAATTAATATGTGGAACCCTATCTTTAGATTGAAATGGTGCTTGAAAATGGGATCATTATAGATAAAGGTAAAGGTAAAGGCCCTCCCGTTGATCGTCGATTTGCTCGAGTGGGCCCAGTAACGTCTCCATTGGAGACTTTGTTGTTACTGTGTCTGGCATATCGAATACTCTCGGTAGCTTGCCGGGCTCTCCGAGAGGGGCAGAGGAATCGAACTCGGGTCGGCCATGTTGGCCGCTTGTAAGGCGAACACCCTACCCGCTGTGCTATCACTCCAGCCCTATTATAGATAAAATCAGTAAAGATTAGATGACCAGTAAAAAACAAGGGATCCCTTCACTCCATTTGATTTGTCTCCATATAAGTGAGTAAACTTACAAATTTATAAAAACTAGGAGATATAAATGCACTCCAGAGTGAAAGAATACAATAGAATAAATGGAATATTACAGTAAGGAGTCTTGCTGAAAAGCATATCACTCTGATGGCATGAGAGTTTGAGTCTTCATTCACATATCAAAGGGCACCTCAGTCACTCTAGTTTGAGTACACAAGCACAAGCACAAGCATCCTGTTGTTCATCGATTCCCTTGAGCAGGCACCAGTAATGTCTCCTTTATCCTAGCCCTGAGATTTTAAAAGAGCAATTTCAATGCTCTTTCAGGATTAGAAGAATGAGACCCATCATTGTTACTGGTATTTGGCATACTGAATACGACACGGAAGTTTGCCAGACTCTACCGTGCGGGCAAGATGCTTTTGGTAGCCTGCCAGTTTCTCCAAAGGGGAAAAAATAATAATAATAAGATGTTGCGCAGCCGCAAATGCGGCCGCGCACTTCCAGGAACTAGATTTTATAGTCTCTGCGTCTTGGCCATTGATTGGATCAAGCTGGCGCTGGCAGCAGCTGGTGGGTATGATGCCTACCTACTAGAAGATGGGGGTCTGGTTGGAGAAGGCCCAGTCCCAATCCAAGTAGGCTTGGAGACCTCAGCCCCGGGACCCGCATGCCTGGGTTCCTCTGCCAGTTCTTTCATGCATGAGGCCCGTCCGGATGTGTGGAGAGTGGTTTCAGCATGGCTGTGGCTGGCTCTCGAGGTCCTCAGCTGCTGGGGCTCTGCTCAGGGCGGGGAGGGGGGAGAGAAACTCAACCCTCCACCCTTCAAGGGGCCCCGGTGAGGACAGCCAGGCGCGGGGGCAGGAGAGTAATGATGAAAAATATGCATCGATATTCTTGTGCAGATTTTTGTGCTGGCAAATTCAGATTTCTAAATATTCAGAAGTGTAACTGCTGGATCATATAGGTTTGGTTTGTAAGAAATGCCCAATGTCTTTCTAAATGAGTGTACTCTTAAATTCCCCAAAATGAGAGTTCATGTTCCTCCACTTCCTTGTTAGAATTAGTTTCTTAGAAAACTTAATCATCCTAATAGGTTTGTAGTGGTATCTCATTGTTGTTTTAATTTGCACCTTCTTGAGTGAAACTAGTTAATTCTATCCTTAAACGTTTATTGTTGTTATTTTAGAGTTCCTTGCATATTTTGGACACTAGCCCAGTATCAGATACATTGTTGCAAAGACATATCTGATATCTCAGAGTACACAGTCCATAACTGATCTTTTCCTAATAGTACCTTTAGCACAGCAGAATTTTTTATTTTCTGTCAGATTAATAGTCAAATGTATTAATTTTTTTTCTTTCATGGAACATGATTTTTATGTTGAGCCTAAGAGCTCATTACAAAACCAAAGGTCACATATGACTTTTTTTGTTTTCTTGAGTTTTTTTGTGATGGGGGTCGAGAGGGGTGATGGTGGTGGGGCCACACCCAGAGTTTACTCCAGTATTTACTCTGAACTCCTTGCTCATGGTGTATTCCTTGCTCTGTACTCAGGGATTACTCCTAGAAGGGCTCAGGGGACCATATGGAGTGCTGGGGGTTGTGCCTGGGTCTTCCTTGAGCAAGGCAAGTGCCTCAACTGCTGTACTGTCTGTCCAGTCCCCTGTCATATATATTTTATTCTGTATTTTTGGGAAATTTTATATTTGTGTACTTTACATAAGTTCTCTGATCCATTTTTGAGGTAGATTTTTGTCAGAGATATAGATGACTATTTTCTGTTTCCTTCTTATTTGCTATTCTTCCATTTAGAAGTCTAATGCTTCCCGTCCCATTTGTTGCACACTATCCTGTCTCCACTGAATTACCGTTATGACTTTGTCAAAGATCATGCTGATCAATTTTTAAAAACTTCTGGTATTATCTATGTTGTATATATCAACAGCCTTCGCTTTTCAAGATAATTTTTAGAATTCTCTAATGTCTTAGCTTAGAATCTATGTCTTTGCATAGTATCTTATATCTTTAATTTTTTATCCAATAGTAACTTACATAAATATAAAGTGTGAAAAATAAAATCAAATACTTTTTGCCTGAAAGCTTCTGAGTTGTCTAAACACCATGCATTGAATATTCCATCTTTTCTACACTAAAATGAAATGTCACTCTTCTCATGTACAGCATTTTTGAATGGTTATTGGATCTGTTTGTCTATTTCCTCTTCTGTTCCACTGATGGATTTTCCAATCATATGTCAGTAGAGTACTAATTGCTATACATTTATAAAATATTTAAATATTTAAACATTGATTACTCCTCATTTTCATTTTTCAGAATTTTCTTAGAAGCGATTTTCTACCCAAAATATTTGGTTATTTTTTCCCATATAGAAAAATGATATGACATATAAACTTCAAAAACAATTTATTGCTTTCATTTGAAATTAAATTAAATTTAGAGGGACCAAAGGAGAGCTTATTGGTAGAATACCTGCTCCACATATCGCCATCCACACTCTTTGAATGATTCCCTGTCACTATCACTTGGAACCCCTGGTGCTACAAGCATCACGACCAAGCATGCACAGAACCTGGTCATCACAGCAGCCATAGTGGGAAAGGAAAAACATTTGTGTGTCTCTCTTATAATATATTTTAAAATTACTTTGATATCAATGTTATTAGTAACCATTTAATCACTAATTTAAAACAGACTTATAAGATTGAATTTAAGATAAGACTCAACTGCATGCTACCTATAGGAAATGTATTTTAAATAGAAAAATATAAATGGGCTAAAAATGAAAGGAAAATGACTATCAAAGCAAAGAATATAATACAGATAAACAAAGTTATTTCATGATAATAAATTATCAGTGCATCAAGGGACCATGATATAACTCCAGATGTTTATATTCCAAATAAGAGAATTTCAAACCATGTAAGAAAAATATGATAAACTTCAAAAAAAGACATATAAAATCTATCATTTACAGTTGGGAATTTCAGCCCTTCTATCTTAACATAGAGGAACAAGAACGTAGAAAACCAGTAAAAATATGGAAGACTTACACAATTCTATCAAACCAATATGGCCTATTTGATAGTTTCAGGACACTCACTCAAAAACAGTACGTATGGAATATTTACCAAAATAGATATTAGTTATTTAAAAGTATTTATTGAGATGAAAAAATCATTATTTGATTAAAGTGGGTGTTAAAATTTTAAGTAACAATATTTTGAAAATTCTAAATATTTATAAGTAAATAATACACTTTTAAACAACTCATGGACTAAAGAGAAAAGCTCAAAATGCTAAATTTCAAACCATGACTTGAAAGCATGATAAAGCCACCCAAGACTAAAATATAACCAAACAGCATCTGACAACTTTGAAGTGATCAGAATTGTACTGACTGCAACCTCATTGCATAAAGTGGAATGGAATAGGTACCATTCCTGCCCTTCTTGTCAGTGTAAGTTCTCCTCTTGCCCAGGAACTGAAATGTAGAACCCAAATGCTTCTGTATCTTCCTATGTAGTTCTGAAGTGCCCAAATAACAATTAAGCCTTCGCTCTAATACACGAGTGACAAGCTACTTTACTGGTGAATACAAAGATGTAAAGTCAGGAATAAGGTACGATGCTCACTCTCATCTCATATCTTCTATTCAGCATCTTACAAGAAGTTCTAGCCAAGGCACTAAGGACAAAACAAATTTTAGAGGAACATACTGAACTCCTCATAGTATCATTTTTCAAAATTTAAGATACACTGTTAAATAAACAAAATATATATAAAAACACTCAACAGAGATCATAAAGGTAAAAGGTAAAGGCCCTCCCGTTGATCGTGGATTTGCTCGAGGGGGCCCAGTAACGTCTCCATTGGAGACTTTGTTGTTACTGTGTCTGGCATATCGCATACTCTCGGTAGCCTGCCGGGCTCTCCGAGAGAGCTCCAGGGCTCCAGGGCTGGAGCGATAGCACAGCGGTAGAGCGTTCGCCTTACAAGCGGCCAACATGGCCGACCCGAGTTCGATTCCTCCGCCCCTCTCGGAGAGCCCTGCAAGCTACCGAGAGTATGCGATATGCCAGACACAGTAACAACAAAGTCTCCAATGGAGACGTTACTGGGCCCGCTCGAGCAAATCCACCATCAACGGGAGGGCCTTTACCTTTAACAGAGATCATAAACCTAAATATAAAATAAAGGACTATAAAACATCAAATAAAACATAAAGGAGAAAAATTTAACTTTGAATTAATTAGGCTAAAGTTTATTAGCTAAAATAGAAAGTATAAAACAATTTTTTAATGAAAACTTTAATTAAAACTTAAGATTTTTTAAATTAATGTTAAGGGAAATAAAGACAATAAAGGCAAAGTCTGAGGCCCTGGGTTTGATCTCCATCATCATTATCATCATCCAAAATAAAAAAAATGGAAAAGCAAGAAAGAAATTAAAAAAGATAAGCCATAATATAGAGATAAAATACCTGGAAAATGACATCTATCTGGAATATGTAAAGAATTCTCAAAACTCAACAATAAGAAAAAATAGAAAATGAGTTGAGTAGATGCTTCAGCAAAGAAGAGATAAAAACTGGACATAAAAAAGATGCTTGACATAATTGGTCATTAGAGAAATGCAAATTAAAAGCATAATGGGACATCACTGAAACCTATTTATTGTCTAAATAAAGTTACATATCAAACGTGAGCATGTGAAGTAAAATTTTTTCAAACATGAACTACTATGTGATACAAGAATCTACTCCAAACAAATTACTATGAATAAATGAATACATATACTCACATAAAGACCTACCTATATGTGCATAACTGCAGCATATTTATTCATAATCGTCAAAACTTGGAGACAATCCAAATGTCCTTCAGCTGGTGAATGGAGGAAGAAAGCATTGTACGTACATAGATTGAAATACTACTCAGCAATACAAGAAAATGAACTACTGATAATGACATGGTTAATCTGTGCTAAATGGAAGAAGCAAAATACAAAGTGGATATGTTTTTTATGATTCCATTCATAGAACACTGCAGAAAAGAAAAACTAGAGAGACAAAAGTCTGATCCCTGGTTGGCAGGAAATGGGGAAAGAATAAGGTAAAGGCCTAAAGAATGGGGGAAAATATCATTACAAAAGAACACCTGGAAACTTTGGGAGAATTGACTGTGATAATAGTTATCGAATGTATATGTTTGGCTTTCATAGGGTTGATCTCCTCAAAAAGGTAGTCATTGTCACTGTCACTGTCTTACCATTGTTCATCGATTTGCTCGAGCGGGCACAGTACCATTGTGAGATTTGTTGTTACTGTGTTTGGCATATCAAATACTTCACTGGTTGCTTGCCAGGCTTTACCGTGCGGGAGAGATACTCTCAGTAACTTCATTAAGAGACAATTCCGCATGGATTTCCTGCATTCTGCAAGTCGTATGGGTAAGACAATGATTGTCTTTTTTTGTTCTGAACATTCTTTTCAAGAATGTTTGCACAGTGAATAGCCTTGGTAGACAGTGTCACCTTCTGCAGCAAAGTGCAGACATACTTTCTGTGCAATTTAATAAAGAAATGTCTCCTTAGAACATAAAAGCAAACTCATTCTGGAAGAGACAAACTGGTCTCGTTGTAATGCAGCGCTGTCTAGGCGGTATCATTTGGTCCCCTTCATCATGTCATTATGTGGGAATTGGAGTTCAGGGAACTGGTTCAAAATTATGATACTGATTACTGTCCTTCATCTGTGACCGAGAATTCTTGTGTCTACTACCAATGTCCATGAAACTGTGGCTGAATTAGAATAAAGCAAATTCTCTGACCTTCCTTATTTTTGACATTTAACAAGCATTGTAACTAAAATCTAAGTTCTTTGTTTTCTACTTTGTTTTCTGTTCAGAAAAACAAAGGTGAGGAGGAATTTCAGGTAAAATATTAGAAATGAGTTCAAAAGGCTCTGCTTGAACTAGGCCTTGGCTGTTTTCACTCCCCTCTAGTGGGGAGTCTTCACCAATCTGATGGTCAACTTCAAGTTCACCCTATAGCAGTAACTAGTTTTTCTAGTTACTCTGAGATTTTCCCAGAGGCAGAAAGCTTTGTCTCTATTATATAACTACTACAAAAACATGTGTATCATACACTGTACATGAAAGGAGGGAAGTTTGTGACCACTGTGTGCAGAAACCAGGAGATCTATAGATCTCTGGCTGTTTTATTATGAGATGAAGGTGGTAGGATGCATAATGATTCTTAAGAAAGAAGGAACATCTGGATCATGTATTGGCTCAGTCCCACTGCAGTCTGTCATGACAACTAGAGAGCCATTAGGAAATGAGAGTAAAAAGCTCAGAGTATTTTGCAGCAGGCAGGCACTGGCTATGTAACGATGGTTTCTCTAAAAGAGACAGACTCCTCTGAAAGACCATAAATAGGGCATTTAATAGTATACAGGGTCTTACTGCCCTGGATTTGGTTTACAATAATGATGAAAGCGACCCAATGCTGAATGAGAAACTGGACCAAGGAAATCTAGATAAATGTTTGCTGTCAGCCCTGCCACCCTGGAAAATTCCCCTAATCCTTATGTGGAAATCGAATTTGAACTTAGGAGGTGTTATCTGAGTAATGGGAAATGATGCCCCAGATTAATGTAGACTCCTTAGAGAAGGTTACCGGTATAAAAGTCAACCCAAGCCAGCCAGAGGGCACAAAACCCCTGGCCTCTGCTGAAAATCAATGTGTCTATAGCTGCTGGGTGAAGGGGTTCCTAAGGATGAAATAGAGGGTGTCAGCCTTGACGGCTTCACCACTCACTAGCAAGTTGGGAGGGCTCAAAACAATGGAAGATCATTGGTTCAGCTGTGAGAAGCTGCTGCATGGCTGAAAATGGAAAGTCAAGGTGACTAGCTTACGGTTTGGAGTCACTATCCCTCCAATCCTTGTGATTGCTTATCCTCCTCTAACTTGATGTAACTTACTTTGAAGAGAAATACATTTAAGCATGGCAATGGAGGACCTCCTGTAGTAAAAAAAAGTATAGTGTATGACGCACATGGTTTATAATAGTTATATAATAGAGATAAAACTTTCTGCCCCTTGTATGTCTGTAAAAAAAATGTACTAAAATGAATGTGCATCTGTATAATGAACAGATACTAGGGAACTTTGGTGGTGGGGGGACTACTCCAACTAGTTCCTTTATGTTTCTGATGGATGCAGAGACCCAAGTCACAATCAAATACTTTGCCTAAGTTTAGCTAAAGTGGTTTGGGCAAAATTGGATAAGGAAGTTAAAATCATATTGTGGGCTGGATCCTTTGAACTAATTAGATGTATTATTGCAGCTTCCGGGTTGGAGCGATAGCATAGTGGTTAGGACGTTTGCCTTGCATGCAGCCAACATGGCCAACCCGAGTTCAATTCCTCTGCCCCTGTTGGAGAGCCCGGCAAGCTACCGAGAGTATCTTGTCCACAGGGCAAAGCCTGGCAAGCAACCTGTGGCATATCCCATATGCCAAACACAGTAACAAGTGTCACAGTGTTACTAGGCCCACTCGAGCAAATCAATGAACAATGGGAGGACAGTGACAGTGACTGTGGCTTTCATTGGTGAATTTATAACTTATGGAAATATTTTACATGCCTAGATTATGAATGCTCATAGGACACAGAGAAGAATCCTTTCACTAGAAGAGAAGAGCTAACTGAATACCTACATTTTTTTTCAAAGGGGCACATAAACCACTGGTGATTAACCACTAGACAATGGGTTGGTTTATAGCATGAGTGTCTCTCCTCCATGATGTACAAAGCCTTCCATAAATAAATACATGATGTCCTGTTGATCATTGATTGGTATATCAGAAGCTCGGGATCTCCCTGGATCTGACTGGGTATAAATAACTACTGCCCAAATGGGTGGCTGATAAACTCAGGAAAAATCCAAACAATATTCTTGGAGTAAAATTTATTGAAACAGCATGGGTCACTTTACTGTGCTCAAGTATCTGCTGTCTTATTGGAAGTTAATGTTTCATCCATATAGTCCTGGTGACTCTATAGCAATGATTGACAACTTGGGAAATCCCCAGCAAGTCTGAGACTCCAAAAGGGGTGGAGCTCACAGGATCATGGAAAGACTATATTTGAGTATTCAACAACATTGTCCCAATAGAATCTTGAGTTTACAAGTCAAAATGACAGCTATAATTTTTAAGAAACTTTATCTCCCACTCCATTATTTTAGAAAAATACTTTTAGTAGGAAACATTAAAGCATACAGATAGAACCCTTGTTTAGAAAATACTGAAAAAGTTATCACTAGTACACAAATAAGAAAACTGCACACTAATTACATTAACGCAGAAGAAAGAATTTAAAATAAAATTATAACACGCCAGATTCACAAGCAAACTGAAAGCAAACCCTGAAGTAATAAAGTTTATTTTATATTATTAAATATTTTCTAGAGATTCTAGACAATGCAATAACATAGGAAAAAATAAATGAAAACTGATGGCAACTTGTAATTAACATTTCTCCATTAATATAGACTGAATTATTAGAAACCTGAATAAATGTGAACATAAATAATACTACTGAAAGCATTTATGGCAATGTGAATTATCAACATGTTGGATAATTCAAAATATACATAAAAATTAGAAAATATAGTGGAAAGAATTCTTATGGCCATAGCAAAATATAAACTAAAGGAAAATTTTAGCAAGAAATTATAGCATATGTAAGAAAAGTGTGAAACTTTGCTGGGGGTAAAAGAGCATTTGATGAAATGGAGAGAATTGTCATATTTGTAAATGAAAAGATGTTTCTGGTAAAAAAAATCCCATTCTTTTACATTAATTTAATATTTAAACTACTTAGATTTTTACCAGTACAAATGCTGGGTTTTGTAACTTTACTAAATTATCTCATAATTCAACTAGAAAAATATACAGGTGAAAATAGTTATGAGAATTATGAAAGTGAATAAGGATAGATGACTCACGTTCTACAACATTAAAATGTGCAATGAGGCTGTGATAATTAAGATAGTGCTGTCCTGGAATAAGAGTTGGCAGGCTAATGAAGCATCGCAGTGTCCAGAAACAACACACATATATGCACACACATCGATGTATGAATCTAATTTTAAAGCAGAAAACAAAACAAGATTATTTTCCCCATGAGTCCTACCATAGGCAACCATTTTATTGTGATGAATTCATGTAATTTGGTTCTATGTATTCTTGTATTATAGGTAATATCATATGCACATCCTAGTTCTTTTATTGTTGCTTTGCCCACTCTTCCCTATGATCTTAAAGCTTATGTAAAAAATCTGCATTCTGAACACAAACACTGCATCATGTTTATCTGCACATGTTCACTTTGCTGTGCTGAGGGTACTTAGCTTGCTTCAGCTCTTATGGATAGGCAACTCAGGTAGAATATTGTGATTTCATTCATTTGGTCTAGAAGACATGACATTACTAAGAAAACTGCCTTCTCCTGCCTCTTTGCTACTATGATTGACATCTTTTCTTGCAGTGACCATTATCCTTCCTAGTGAGACCATTCCCTTTGGCAGTGTTGCATATATCTTATTTGGAGGCTGGGCCATAATTGGTTGATGTGGGTTTACTCTTCAGTCTGTGCCTATTAGCTGTCATAACTCCCTGAGTCTTCATCCTAGACTCTGTAACCATTGAAGACAGCATCTCCACATACACCTTTGCACAATCAAAGCCAAAGTAAGTCTTGGAAAACAAAGTGTGTTTTAGTATCAGTCTGATTAGGATTGGAATCCCAGCTCTGAAACCCATAGTATCTGGACAGTATTAACCAAACTATGCAGCTTTCTTTTTCTTTTTTTTAAAAAAAAACTTTATTATAAAAACATGATCTACCAAGTTGTTCATAATACAGTTGTTTCAGGGATTAAATGTTCCAAAAGCAATCCCAGCACCAGTGTGACCTTCCCTCCACCAGTGTCCCCAGTTTCCCATCCACCACTCCAGCCTACTCCCTTAGCAGGCACAAATTTGCTTCATATTGTTTCTTACAACATACAATTAGGATTATAAGAACTTAAATCATCAACAGTAAATTTGTGATAATTTTTATATCTCAAAATGGTCTTACTGAAGTCATTGTTTAAGGATTTACTGGTTGGTTGGTCTAATCGAGCCTTCTGTGATATTGTTTTCACTGATTGAGCTTGGTGGTCTTCTACACAACTTTCCCATCATATTTGTTGTGATCCTACTGGACTGATTGTACTATGAAATGTGGTTTTTTAAGCCTTATTTTTCACAACAATGAAAGGAGTAAAACATCTGGAGTAGGAGAGCAGAGTGAGATCAAAATGAGATGGGATATGGAAAGTCTACTAGTTCCTTGAAAACAAGTGGCTGTTTGTTTTTACTGTTGTGGCACAGTGCTCAAGGGACCATGGTGGTGCCAGAGATAGACCCCAGAAGCACACAGGGGCAAGTCAAGTGCTTTACCACTTACGTCCCATCTCTGGCCTCCCACCCCCACCAAACTTTTCTTTTTGACACACCTAGCCAGACTTTCAAGGGCTTTTACATGCAAGATTCTTCCTTTCTGTCCTACTCCCCAACCAACCCTTTCAAATAGCTGCTACAAGCCTACCTTCTCAGTGAATTTTCTCTTGATCATCTTAATTAAAATTGCAAACTACTCTTCTGATGAACTCCACATTCCTTCCCCCCACAACACTTTCACCTTCAAGAAGGTTCAATAGCTTATGTTTATATTTATTGTTACTTGTCTGTCTCCTCTTGCTAGATCCTATTGAAGACCCAGATCTTTCTGTGTTTTGTTTATTGATGGATCCTAAGCACTTGGAAATAGTGCTTGTTTCCAGGTGGCTTAGCATCCTACTAAGTAAACATTTGTTGAATGAGCAGTTATAATTAACATTGCTAAAATCAGAATAGACCTGAGAACTTACCAATGATGTTTTCACGATGCTAGAATGGCAAAGTCTGTCTTTGGAGAAGGCAGACACTAGGCTGAAGTCTGTGCAGTTGGGGTATCCCAACAGAGAGACCCTCATTCCTAGTCATCCTGAGAGACTGGCACTTGAATTCCAGACTGGATTACCTCTGCATGGAGGTGACTCTATGGTTGGGATTGCATCTACTTGTTAACTTCGGATATAGGGATAGTTATGCTTTGAGCACCCAGATATTCCTCTTTTTGATGGCTGAAATATTGAAAAAGAGCTTAACTTTTATCTAAATCCTGGAGACTTATTCGAATGGCAACTGAAAATGGAAGTGGTGTG
Source organism: Sorex fumeus (assembly GCF_029834395.1). Classification (NCBI taxonomy): domain Eukaryota; kingdom Metazoa; phylum Chordata; class Mammalia; order Eulipotyphla; family Soricidae; genus Sorex; species Sorex fumeus. The sequence goes on along the minus strand of NW_026606101.1, from coordinate 65,351,926 downwards.
CCCTCTGAAAAGGGCTGCACTGGTGTCCACGTGAGCAAAAGAGGGACACGCCCACATTTTTTAAGGCTTGGCTTAAAATTAATCCCCACATTTTCTTGGTGTCACTATGGGTGCTGATGAAACTCCACCATGATGGCTGCAAGATTTCCTTACTCACATCCTTACCAGTACCAAGAAGTCCCGAGGGTGAGGTTGGGGCTGAGTGAAAACACCCTGGAACGATCATAGAACAGACAGTAGCCTGGGGTCCCAATTTTCCTCTCAATACCTCCTTCTACACTTTATTTCACTCCATCACTGCCTCCTGTGTCAGTGGCCTTCATACTTTCCTTGTGAGCCTGTGTCTCTTGAAAGGCATATCACAGTGATATGCCTCTCTGTGATTCAGATGCTGACCCTGAGGCAGGCTGCTGCCTGAAAACCTGCATTCTAGCAGACTTGAGCTGGACCACGTCCTGGCTGCCTCAACTCTGCTCCTCATTCACACTCTGCTCTTCTTTCGCTGCTTCTGTCTCTTTTCTCTTGGTCTCATCTCTGTGTCCCAGTCTCGGCTTCCTCTGCTTAGAAATGGTCTCAGGAGCAGGCTGGAGAAGCAGCAGGCTCTGCAAGCTATAAATCCCCTCCCTTCAACTCATGCTCTTAGGACAACCTTTGTGTTCGGGCCTTCCTGCCAGTGCCGGCCTGGGAGGCAGGTGGGGACGAGCAGGGCCGGCCAGATGGCAGGCCTGGTGCTTCTGCGTCTCTCTCCCACAGAGAATGCCTGGGCTTCTTCAAAGACCACAGAAGTGAGGGGAGAGATGAGAGCAAGTGAATCCATTAAAAGGCGTAAAAGCTGACAGTTTCAAAAATAATGATCCGGGTTTCCTCTTATTTAAAACTACCCAGCTGGCCTGCTGCTTTCATTGCTGCCGCCACTGACACTCCTCGACGTTCGAATTAAAAATACATAAGTGCTCTCTGAAAAACGCTGCTAATCTGAAGGTCATTAGCGGCCAAAAACATATTTCTTATATATATATACATATATATATACATATATATTTATATATTAAAGGGTGGCCTGTACTAACGCTATTAATATTGACTCTCCTCCTAGTGGAAGCTGGGGCACCTCCTTCCCCTTCTGCCCTGTCCTATCCCCCTGCCCGGTGGCCTCCAGCACACGCAGGAGCTGTGACTCACAATGCCTGAGATGAAGGAAATTGTCCTTGGAATTGGTGATCTGGCCGTGACGTGGCAAGTCTGGAAGTTAAGGGTCAGTGGGTTTGGGGGCCTTGCTGGGTAATGAGAATATTTGGGGTGATTTTCCATGTGGGCTGCTGGCTGTGCCTGGCTCCCGAGTCCTGATCCTCGCAGTCAGACAGGCACACTGGGACCAGCAGAGGCACTTGGCTCATATCCCTGGCCCTGGGGATGGGCCTCTACTCCACCAGCCTTGCAGGATTGGCAGGTCTGACTTGGTCTGCTGTTGCCTTGATGCTTCGACCACCACCCTCTCCCCGGGTCTGTGTACCCCATGTGGCTCCCCTCTCGCTGGCCCCATCACACAGCCTGCCTCTCAGCTCCCTCTCCTCAGCTGTTGGTTTTATGAGGGAAATTACTAGAAGAGCTGCCTGTCAGCAGCTTCCTAGCAGATAGTACTTGAAAAAGGAAGATGGGGTGGGGAGGAAAGAGTGTGTGTGTGTGTGTGTGTGTGTGTGTGTGTGTGTGTGTGTGTGTTGGGGAGGCAGTGAGGCTGGGGGCCGTGGTTGCCATAGAAATAAGAAATGAAACTGACAAGTGAAAGGGGTTTTACAGAGCAAAGGAGAGGAGGCGAGGGAGAGGTGCGCAAGGGCGCTAAACACCAAGCAGCCACGATCAATACGCAGTGACAGGCGATATGTTTGGAAGAAGGGGGTGTGGAGAGCAGCCCCGCCTGGGGGTGCTGACCCGGCCAGAAAACAGGACCGAGAGGCACCCCATGAGGCTGGCAGAAATGCATCAGTGCACAGAGACCATCCAGAGGCCCCTCCATCCTCACCCTGAGAGGTGCAATTGCCAACCTCCCGAGGACCCCTGGTGATTTATTCTTGAAACTAGAAACGTGGCATAAGAAAACACAGGCATGCCCTCTGGCTTTACTTAGTTTTTTTCCCCCCTCTGAATTTTCCCTTCATATATATATGATATATACATCACGGTCCACGGTCCTCCCATTGTTCATCGATTTGCTCGAGTGGGCCCAGTAACGTCTCCGTTGTGAGACTTGTTGTTACTGTGTTTGGCATATCGAATATGTCACGGGTAGCTTGCCAGGCTCTGCCGTGCGGGTGAGATACTCTTGGTAGCTTGCCGGGATCTTCGAGAGGGGCAGAGGAATCGAACTCGTGTCGGCCATATTGGCTGCGTGTGAGGCAAATGCCCTACCACTGTGTTATCACTCCAGCCCATTGATATATACATATATATCAGATATATATACACACACAAATATATGGGCTGGAGCAATAGCATAGCGGGTAGCGCATTTGCTTGCACACAGCCAACATGGCTGACCCGAGTTCAATTCCTCCGCCCCTCTCAGCGAGCCCGGCAAGCTACCAAGAGTATCTCGTCCGCACAGCAAAGCCTGGCAAATTACCCATGGCGTATTCAATGTGCCAAACACAGTAACAACAATTCTCACAATGGAGACATTACTGGGCCCACTCGAGCAAATCGATGAACAATGGGAGGACAGTGACAGTGACATACACATATATATAAAATCTGCGTGAGGCTGCAGATTATGCCCACTCCTCATTGCAGGCTCCAGGGGCGACTTCATGGTATGGGAGTGTGATAATAGTCACACCTTGGGGTAAAACTGGGAGAGCAGGACAGGTATGAGGTTGAAAGGGGCATCACAGAGATGAGTCAGATGTTCTGGGAGTGGGGCAGGCTGCCTTGGGGTCCTCCCTGCCATGTCCATGAATATGGAGATGAAGGTCTGCTGTGACTGGGGGTGGGCTCTGGCTGAGTCTCTCATCCATCCTCTCTAAAGTGGTGGCTCCCTGGGTGCCACCCAGGAGCTGTAGGAGTGGCCACTGTTCCCTGCCACCTCTCTCAGGTTGGTCCTCTTGGCTCTCCCTCAGCATCCCTGCCTGTCTTGAGGCAAACTGCTCACATCAGCTGTTTCTTTCCCAATTAGAGGGTGAGTGCCATGGATGTGAAGGCTGTGCTGATGCTGGAATAGCTTAGGTAAGGACGTGTGAATTAATGAATGCCTGCATGCATGAATGAGTGTTTTCCCTCTCAGTCTCTCCTCAAGCCTTTCCACCTTAGGGACCTGCTTATTAGGCTACTCTTCCCTTGACTTCCTTTGGTCTCCAGAACAAGACCTTGTCTTTGGCCATCATTAGCCACAGGGCCAACATTCCTCATGGCCAGCTCTTCCCCTTCTGGACCCACGAGCCCAGGGTGCTGTCCTCTGAACGCTGATCCAACTTTTCTTTGTCACTCACAGATGAACTTGGAGGATGTGCTTTTTCCCCCCCACCTTTCTGTAACATGGAGGGTAACAAGGTTACAGGAAAATAAGATATTCCTGAAATGGCTTTCAAGAATGACAAGACCATTGGTAAGGATGACAGTGCTGATTAGACAGTCTCCAGATGGGCATTTACTTGGTGAGGCGTTTGCAAATGTTTTGTATTGCTGACTTCATCACTGCTTCCTTGACTCCAACCATGGCTCATCTAATGCACTGCATGCAGTCAGGTTGGCCTGAATCCAGAACTCTTAACCACTAATTAGACCAGACTTGGCACACTAAGCCTAGGACATACAGATTTTTACAAATAAAGTTTTATTGGAACATAACCACATTCATTTATTGAAAGATCATCCATGTCTGCTTTCACCCAGTAATGGCAAAGATGAGTATGTGTAACAGAAACCTTGTAATTACAAGTCTACAATGATCCTGTTCTGGCCCCTTGCAGAAAAGCTGTGTCATCCCGTGGAGCTTCTAGGAGAGTCGCTCAACTTTCTTGTTCTATGGCTCAACCCAGGACTCAGCACCTCAAAGAGTTAACTAACTCTCAGCACCATATGACAGTTTGCAAATAGACTAAAGGAATGATGTTCACTCAAATGAAATCAGCTGTACAGTTATGCCCCCTGGGCCAGACAAGTTAATGCTTGGCAAACTGCCCTCCCTGTGAAACATCCCAGCAGGAGCTGAGCCCCATGATGAGAGAAAACAATAAAAAAATGGTTAATTGTTAAATTGGATGTCAGAGAGAATGTTTTTCAAAGTTGCAGCAGGCACTTTGCATTTGGAAACCATCAGATTGTGAGGAAGGCAGGAGGTCACCAGTAGGCACAGGAGTCTTCCCCCACTGGGCTCTGTGGCTATAGGCCCAGTGCCATCTGCTCAGTTCCACAGGGAGACCCATCGCCAGGTGCCCTGCTCAGCTGCTGCCTTCTCTTTTGGTGAAAACACATAAAGCCACGTGAGCAGGAGAATATGATTCAAACGTGCTCCTCTGGAGTTGTGGTGAACCTGACCCAACAACAGGCCTGGAAAAAAGTCATTTCAAGAAAGATCATTGACATCCATGAATCAAGGAGCATTGTTAACATCTTTGGTTTAAGGCAACTGATGGCAGAGGCATGGGCTGAATTATCAGTTCATTGATTCTACACATGTGCTATTAATGACTGTGCCCATGCCTGCCAATTCAGCCACAAATAAGGCACAGCCCACAGCTTGACTGAGCGTGAAATCCTGGGATGTGGGGATTACAAAGGTTTCAGAGATCATTATGGTAGAGAGCCAGACCATGGTGATGCTCAAGGGCTTGTTGGGGCTTGGAGGAGTGAACTTGTGCACCTTTCCCTGCACAGATGACCCGGAGGAAGGACTCAGGAGGACTTCAGGGGAAGCTTAAGAGATGATCTAGAGGCAGCCAGATGAAAAGAAGTGGTGGAACTCCAGGACAAGAGGCAAGTGGAATCAGGAACAATGGGTGAAGATGGAAGATGTGGGGTACGTGTGTGCTAAAAAATGCAAAGAGAAGTGAGAAATATCCATAGGTTTCAAAACTTCCATTTTTAAAGTCCTTCTTCATGATATTTTTGCCATATCCACCTATTACCCAGCCACAGCCATGCTAAGACCACTCTCCACCAGTTCAGAGGAGCCTCACACATGAAGGAACTGACAGAGGAACCCAGGTGTGCAGTACACGGGGCTGAGATATCCAAGCCTGCTCAGATAGGGACTGGGTCTCCTCCACCCAGATCCCCCATCTTCCAGTAGTTAAAACAGTTACACACACCAACTGCCGTGTAATCCCGCCAATGGCCAAGATCCAGAGACTATAAAGTCAAGCTCCTGGAAGACCTTTCATTGTCTAGTTTTCACTCTCAGAGAACCTGGTAGGCTACCGAAAGTATCCTGCCCGCATATATGCCTGACTGGGAACACCTATAAAGGTAATTAGAGGCTTCTCCAAAAGCTTCCATCCCTCTCAGAGAGCCTGCAGGCTACTGAGAGTATCCCACCTGCACGGCAGAGCCTGGCAAGCTACCCGTGGCGTACTCGATATGCCAAAAACAGTAACAATGATGATCCTCATTCCCCTGACCCTGAAAGAGCCCCCAGTATGCCATCGGGCTACACTAGCATGTGACAGGGACAAATGGAAACACTACTGGCACCCGCTCAAGCAAATCGATGAACAATGGGATGACAGTGATACAGTGATACAGTGGTCCACCTATTAACTGTACTGTCATTTAGTTACTAGGTTTTCATAAAACCAAGATATTATTTTACCTTAGTATGTTCATTTAGAAGCTATAAGGCCTATAAAGATATATCTTAAGTGCTAGATACATTTTCTCAGAGAAACATTAAGATGAATGTATAACTACTATGATTTTTAAAGAATTTGGAAACATATGCCCTGAAATGCTTCTGGTCCCTGCATGAAATACTCTTGGAAGCCCAGAAGTTTGGCTCTTGAAGATGGATTTTATTTTGTCATAAGAAATTCTTCAAAGTGTAGCTGAATAGAGATTTTCATATGGACTGATATACCCAGAACTTGGGCTTTAATTCAAATAATAAATCAGGGCTATCACCAGAAAGGACCGGGAACTCCCAGGACCAAATGAGAATGAACTAGCAATGTGCCAACTCAATATACAGAAATTACTAGAATCCAGCCATGTTGACACGTGGTCTCAGAATCCTCCAGGACCAAGGCAAAACAGTCTTCAGATGTGTGCAAACATACAAGGTGAAGGGCATAAGTGATGGAGATGACAGATACATGCAGCTGTGAAGTTCACAAACCTTCAAGCCCACGGAGGTTCAGGAATAACCTTTATCAGGAAGCAAGAAGACTTTCACAACAAACCTCAGGCCATGCTTGCTTTCTATTTTTAGGTCATATTATTGAATCTCTTGAAGTGAAACAAACCCAGAGAGACCAGCCACCATTCCTGAATCTCCCAAAGCAGTTGGAATTGACTGCTCCATGACTCCTCATCTTTGCAAAAACTGCATGAAGCGATGACTCTCCCTATTTTACAAAGCCTAAGGGTGTGCGAAAAGTTATTATGCCATCTGACAGGACAGAGATAATCACAGAAATTCCCAAAGAATCCCTAGTTCAGTGTCTGTATGCTTGGAGATACAGACACAATTCTGGCAAATGCAGGTTCAAATTCTGTCTCTTCAGCATGACCTAGAATGAACTGGAGGGATGTCTCTGGCCCTTAATGACTAATTCATTTTTGAAATGTGTGAAAGAATATCAGTTGCATCAGTAATTGGCATGCCTGGGTCCTACTAGAGGGAACATAGTCCAAACTCAGCTATGAGTGTAGAGTCACAGGCAGGTGTTGATGGCAGCTAAGGCATGCACTTGGCCACAAAGGGTGGCATGTGTTTCCCTTCCCTGATCAGGACTTGGGCACTGTCCCATGGGGATGGGCACCCACAGATTCTGGGTCTGGGCTGTACCACACGCTTTCTTAGCTGACCTTCTTCATGTCCATGTATCCCCTTCAACAAGGACCAGCAAGGCCTCTTGAGTTCCCTCGTGGCTATGCTCTGCCAGCACAGCACCTGGGGACTAAGCAATGAGACAGTGCAGGTGCTGGAAAGTAGATCCAGTTCTGTTCAAATACATTGTTACTCGTTGCCTGCCTTCCACCTCCAAGAACGAGAATGGCTTGGTTCATGGCTGCATGACCCTTCAGTCCCATCCTTGCCTTCTCTAGGAAAATAGACTCAGAGAGCCCCCTACTCCGCTTTTCTCTCTTCAGGTATTCCTTTTCATTAGGCTTTAAATTTCTTGAATCTTTCCCATTTAAAAAAAATTCCACGACCAACCCAGTATCCTTGCATCCTTAATTTATTTTCCCTTACAAATAAAATATGTAATGGTGTCTTTTCTCAGTCTAGCTACTGCTTCTCAAGTGCAGTTGACTGTCATCAAGGTTCCCTATGGCCTCCTGGGACTGAACTCCATCCTTTCCGGATTGGCAGCAGTGGGTTCTGGGCCTGTTCTTCTCATAAAATATTTTTGTTTGGATTCAGATCAGCACGTTTTCCCTCATTCCTTGAACAAGTCTCATATTTCAAGATTCTGTGGACCACCACCCCCCCCATCGCTGACACAGAGCTGACTCTTGGAGTAGTTTTTGGACTTCTCCCCACTTCTCTCTCTCCTAATTCACATTATTATACTGATAATTCCTCCACTCTCCTGGCTTCTGTTACCCTCTAGAAAAAAGGGTTCTCAAATCCATATCATGATCCCAGATTTCCTTCCTTACTGAATCATAGACCTGCATATACAATAGTCTATGAACAACTGAGACCATTGTGTTCCCCAATCTCTCCCCTTTTTGTTTGCATCCCTCGGTGAATGATACCAAAATTCACTCAGCTATCCAAACTCCTCCACCATGTCCCCGACAGCCCACACTTCTCCTGCTTCTCTCCTTCATTGTTCTGGAACTCACTCTTTTATACCCCCCACCTGCCTGTCCCCATTCCATCATTCTTTTGGTCTTTACCATTCCCCCAGCTTCCAAACTAGTGTCCAGACGTTCATCTGGTCCCTCACCTTTTCCATTTTCTGGTCAGAATTACTTGATCAAAACTAGAATTTCCACCCACTTTATACCAATTGCATCCAGAACAGTACTGAGAGTCCTGATGCATAGAAGACACTTCCTGGTCCAACCTCTGCCCACTTCCCAGGTACCCACATACAGCATTTCCCTTTCCAGCATTGCTGAACAGCCTGTGATCCACAAATAGGACCTACGTTGGCCCGCACTCCTGACTTCAGTGCTAGTGCCACAACTAGCACAACATCTGCCATCACCCATCCTATGACAGGTCCTTTCCTCCTCTGGCTTCAGTTTAGAGAAGACCCCCACCCCCCACCCCTAAGCACTGACCCACCCAGAGATGCCTTCTTAGATCCCCTTAGCTAATGATGGTGTCTTTGTCTGGGATCCCTCACTCCATTTCATTTCCTGTCGAAGTGATTTACAAAACCGAGTTCCATCATAAAGATTGTAGCTGCATCTTGTCACTATCTGCATAGCTAGAAAGCTGTTTCTAGAGCTCCAGCCATTCCTAGTGTACATGCAAATATGACCTGAAAGAGCAGAAAAGAATGTCTTTGGGGAGGAATAAATCCTCGCCCTTGTAGGAGAACAGAAAAGCATGGGCTCTGCACCTCAGTAGGGAAGCTTGACTGATTTGTCCAAAAGTTTGTTTCATTTTCACTTTTTTTTAATCCCATTGAACGACAGGATGACTGCATAAGACTTGGTATGAGGACTGGTTTTAGAACAGTAAAGCGTTATTGGAAGAAAGTGCAGTGTAGAGGCATTGGTAACATACATATGTATATACATGATATTGCAGGTATATTACAGGTTTGTATACACACACACACACACACACACACACACACACACACATGCACGTGCGTGCAAAGTTTCACTGTTAGAGGACATGAGCCCAGCCAGGCTTTTCCCTCACAGAACAGCAGCCTGGCTCTGTTCTCAGTAGGACGGGTCAGTACTACCCTCCCCTCACCCCCTGCCCCAGATTTGCTTCTGTTTCAGGGATGGAGCCACTTTTATTTCTGCTTCTGGGAACTTTGCCGTGACTGACACTCAGCAGGACGCCGCCTTCTCCAGGTGCTTGGGGGAAGACTGTGACATTGTATGAAAGAGTCAGACAGGGTTGAAAAGGAGTGTGTTAAACTTCACAAACCTAAAATTAGAATAGCCTACAATTGATAGTAGTTAAGAGTAAGTGAGAAAGCTTCCCACTGAATACCTAGGGATTAATTTCTTTAAAAGCTTGCTGTGCGAGGTCATAGACTTCTGGAGGTGAGATCTGACACGTTCAACTTTCTCATCTCGAACTTATTCAAATCACCAAATATGGCCTGAGCGCTTCCTTGCCATGGGCTGCACAGAGGGCATAGGTGCAGTGAAGAATGGGATGGGGGATCTGTGTAAAGTTCTGGCTGAGAGTTTCAGCTGAGAGACAACAGGAACCCAACCATGGCCTATGGGAACAGGATGAGGACAGGGTTTGGTTAGGGTTGGGAAGCAGTGTTAGACTTGCCGTTCCTCTCAGGACTATGAGGGAAGTGCCCCTCCATCTCAGCCTTGGGGTTAGTCAATCCACACACCCATTACAAGGTCTGCATAACGCATGAGTCTCACCTGCCTCCTGCCAGGCTGGAACTCTGAGAGAGTTCCAGGATATGTCTTCAGACCTGTGTACCTGCTCTCCTTGGGAAACAACCAAGCTCAGAAGCCTCCTTTATGTGACCACAACCCCCACTTGTCTTTAGAATGGCTTCCAGTGCAAGGCCGTGCTCTTCCACCCTCTGGACTCCCAGCCACCAGCCTTTTTTCCACTGGACAAAAGGAGATCTCTGGGCTCCCTGGAAAATGACTCTTCTAAGGAGTACAGAGTCCACTCTGGTGGTTTGTTAGGTCAATTTTAGGTGTCCTTGGTTCTTCTGTGGAGGCACATGACACTGGGTTGAGGCTGTTGACTGCAGAGCATCTCATAAAGCCTGAGATTCTCTATTGCTTCACATTCCAGGGACTAATTCATGCCCTTTGGCCAGCTGGTGCCCGCATCATGATTATTTTTGACAAAAGTGTGAGGTTCCCCGGCTAGCCCACAGAAGCTATCTCAGAATCCAGTAGTTTTGAAGCTTCTTCGCTTGTAATGTTTGCTTTTTCATCTCACCCTTCTGCATCCTGGTTCACTCCACCTGCCTCTACCCCACACCACATCTTTAGTCATCAACTGGTTCCCATTCTTTTTACAGTGCATGGTCAAGGATAACTTGTAATCTTTGATTTTCAGTATGCTAAGAGATCTCAGTGAGAATCCCATGAGCTATCTCTGCACAAAACTTTATGCAAGAGATGGTGGAATTGGGGTATGTGATTTTAATAGTGTATCTGTCTAGTTGACATCTTTGAGGTTCAGCAGTCTCTAGATGATGCATAAGCACACACTCTGTGGTCATATTGCTCTTTATCCTTCATTCCTAGCTTCAGGTGTTAGAGGAGGGCAGGGAAAGGGCAGACAGAGGTGGACACAATACCCAATGCTTTCCCACCATGACCTTCAAGACCCTCATGATTCAGGAACAACTCCCTGCCCCATGGTCCCCACCCACCTGATGTGGAGGCCACGGGTGTGCTGGGAAGACCCATCTCTAAGCTTTACCCTGGACTTCCCTGCACAGCCACCTGTCCTCTGGCTTCAGCCAATTTGTATTTTTTCAGACAGAATCTTAGTTGGACTCAGTCCCAGGAAGACAATGAAGCAACATTTGTAGCTGAAATGCCAAGGAGGGGGTCCCGCTACCCCAAGTTTCATCTGAAGGTGTAAGTACAGTCCTTGGTGCCAAAGTACTGGTGGGCACGAACCCCTCTGTGCAACAGACTAGCCTCTGCTCCCTGCAAGCTAGAGAGTGAGAGGCCAGTCCCCCTTTCAGGGGAAGCTCCAAATGCTCAATTACTGTGATCTTTTGAGTCAAAGTCTTTGCTTCTATTATCACTAGTTCCAGGAAGGCAGGTCAGTAGAATGTAGCAGTTCTCAAATTCCTTAGGCAAGAGTCATGCCATCTGGTAACTTTTGAGAAACGCCTATTCCCAGATTCCACTTCAGCTCAACTGAACCAGAAAGCTGGTGATGGAGTCCTGGAGCGCTCTGTAGACTTACTCTAGCACGTACTGATGCATGCTTGTGTAAGAGCACTGCAGCTCCCTGGGAAGGTGTGGAGTGAAAATCCTGACCCTACCCTCGTGTGTTCTATAGAGGAAAGATCTTTGTCTCTGCTTCTTCATCTAAAAACCAAGAACACCAATGCATTTGCTTCCACTTCACAAGATCCCCATGAGGAAAAGCTAACAGATGTAAGGTTTTCTGCATCATGCACAGCACAGGAACACTGCTCTTCATCAGAGGCAACTGTTTTTCTGATTACACACACTGGGAAACTGAGGCTCAGAGAAGTTGACATGGTCCCATGGTGCTACAGAGGGCTTGTGAATAAAAGGGTGGCAGGAGTTTAGTTCTGCTCTTACCACTGAGAACCATGCCTCTTTCTTCTTCTCCCTCCATCCTCCCCATCTTCCTCCCTCTTACTACAGTCCTCTCTCCTTCATATCTCCCTTCCTCCATCCACACCACTATCCCTTTCCCTTCTTCATTGTCTTTCTCTTCCTCCCTTCCTGACCCTTTCTCTCTTTCTCTTCCTCTTCCTCCTGCTCCTGTCCACCTCTGCTTTGTGGGATATTATGGTACAACCAAATAAAGTGCAGGGCGTAGCCTTCACCTTGACTTTGCCTTGTTCATGAGCAAAAGAAAGGCTGGCATTAGTGTGGAGGTCTGGGGAGGATTCCAAATGTACAAGGAATTTGGTGAAAAATCAAAAATCATTTCTATGAAAATTGAGGGTATATTAACCAGATTGCCTAGACTTGTAAGACACTTCATGGATTGAAGTCATTGGAGTAATTAGCAAATTATGTGTAGAATTGGCTAACTATTAATATGGATGGAAATTTTCTTTTTCTCTGTGGCTGCACTGGGGCCCTATATGCTCATTTGTACTTTGATGAACTGAATTCTATCCACATTCTCCCATTGCCCAGGGGCTAAGCACTATGATGCAATCCCCCTGGTACAATCTTTAGCCTTGGCCAATGAGCATCTTTGAAAGGGGATCCTGCTTCAGAGTATCTTGGCTCCTGACTTCAGAAGGCAAGGCTGCCCCAAACTCAAAGTTCCCCAGAACTGGGGGTATCTAATCCCTCCTTAAGAAAATATGAAATAAAGCACAAGAGAATAGCAGGTCACTGCCTCCCATCCAACTCTGCATCCACAGGTCCATCTTTAGGGATTTTGACAAAACAGGCCTGAATGTGAGCTCAAATGCAGTGAGCAAAGTGAATTTGGGATTGATCCTATCTGAGTAGTGATTGTTTTTATTAGCCACACAGTCAAGGATTTAGAGCCTCAAAGTGATTGAATTCACCCTTTGCATCACGTCAGTGAGAGAGATTATGATGCCTTTTACTTAGAGGTCAGAGATACAGGAAGTGCTACTAGGGGGAAGAAGCCCAGCAGTTAATGTTCTTTCATAATTTGAGGACAAACACCAGGGGCCAGAAGACACACTCTGACACCATTCTACGTAAACCCAGACATGCTTCTGCTCATTTTAATTAGACAGATAAAATTAGCAAGGAGATTAAGGTAAAAGGAGAAATTAAAAATATTTCCATGTTAAGCGGAATTTACAAAAGTGAATTGAACAATGAGGTACACGAAGAACAAAAAAGAGAAACACAGACACATCTGAAGCATTCCTTGTGCCACACGGCCACAGTCGGTCCACAGATAAGATCAGAGGACTCTCCCTCGCCACCTCTTGAATCGCAGATTCCAAGCATGTGAAGAACATTTTCCAGAAACACCGTCCTTCTCCTTCTCTTCAGACGTTAACAAGAATAATTCACCCGTCAGTATCATTCTAGAGTGTCCCACACTGCATCCAATTCAAACCACTCACCTGTTTCCTGTCTTAATTTTCAAGCTCTTGAGAATTGTTGCCCCCTTTCACTTCAATTTTCTCCCTAACCTCTCTCCATGGGGCTAGCTGGCCAGCGGGCCACCCAGAAAGCCAAACCCACCCCACATTCCGGTTTCCTGGGAGCAAAGACTTCCCGATTCTTTCTTGTCTGCATCTGATACGAACAAGCACAATCATTTTAGAACACAGACATACATAGCGTGCTTTTGCACACGGAAACAGGTTTTTTTTTCTTTTTCTTTTTTTTCTCCAATTTGTGGTGTCTTTTTCCTTTTTGCAGAAAATGCAAACAAAAGAAAAACAAGGTTTTCAATTGAAGGTACATCTCTTCTTCAATATGAAGACATTAATTGAATTGGTTGGATCCCCCATGCAGTGGTCAGCAAAGTCCTTTGGCAACTGACAGAACAACATCTGGAGACTCAGGAGCTGGGTTTGTTTGAAGAAACTTCCCTACACAAGTCATGAGCAAAGGGACATGGATGTGGGAGAAGGGAGAGGACTCTCGGGGCGCGGTGGGGGGAAGTATGAAAGGAGAAAAGAAAAGAATGTCATTGGTGAGGAAGAAATGGAAAAGTGCTTCTGTTTCTTTCCTCGACCTCCTTCCCTTTCTTCCTGTGGGCAGACGGCCTCACCCCCCTGGCTTCCGGGTGTAAGCTACCTGCTCTCTGCCCCCACACGCACACTGTTTTCTTTTCACTTCTGTTGAATATCACCTTTTCATTTTCATTTTCATAATTCTATATTTGGTTTCCCGAGGCATCCTCCACATGCTTTGTTCACTGAGAGATTGAAGGGTGTCTCCCAGGAACAGGTCCATTTTGTTCTTCATGGATGATGATGCAATTTTCAGTGGAGAAGCCCGTCTCTCAAGAACATCCCGCAGTGGTCAAGCTCTGGATCCCCTCTTGAGCCAGGTCCTTTTCCTTCCTCTCCTCCTCTCAGAAGATGCGAGCTCTCATGCCATTGCCGTTGGTGATTGACTCATTTGGACCCTCATAGAATGAATGCTGTTCAGGATCTTCTTCTGATGGCCTGCCAAGGTGACCCCTATTCTCAGGAGATCTCTAAGAGGGGGAAAAATCACAAAGGAAAGCACTTTAGTGTTAGAACAGCTTTTCAAAGATCAATAAGCATCTTTGAAGACAATCTCCTGGTAAGAACCTGGGAGATAAATAAGAATTTAGAATCCGATGAGTCCACATATTTTTAGTTTTTTGTTTTGAAGGAGGGAAGGGACCACACCATGTGGTACTCTAGGCTTATCCCTGGCTCTGTGCTCAGGAATCACTTGGGGGAGGGGTGACATAATGGGCGTTGGGAATTGAACCCAGTTCAGCCATGTGCAAGGCAAGTGCCCTATCCACTGTACTATTGTTCTGCCCCCACCCCACATTTGTTTATCTGAGTCTTTTGCCAACCATTAACTAGCTATTTTCTTAGCTGCATGTGGTCTAAGTGATGGCCTTGTGTGTGACGCCCCTTCAGCTTAGACACCCCAGAGATGCTGTGCTTCCTTTACTCTGCTCAAGAGGTTCTGAATAGCCCCTTCATTGTGCCTGTGGCCCTAGGTACACTGCAACTTTCCCTACCATTTATTAGTACTCCAAGTGCACACTGTATGGGAACTTCAGTTATTCTGTGGAGCTTTCTGACTAAATTAGCGTTCACCCACCGAGATCGAGAAGATGTTGGTCTTGCCTGGTTTTCTGATATTTTTCCCCTGAGTTTCCATTTTCTGCCTCTGTTTGAATTTTAATGTCATGAATTTTTTAGAGAGATGATCTCAAAATAACTTTCAAATATCTGCCCAAGCAGGAATCCAAGGAATATGTTTAGGGTAGGGTTTGAGTAAAATTCATCTTTGAGGCATGAGGCTTAATATGAACCAGTTCATGGCTTATATTTGACTTTGAGGACACCCAGGCATTGTTCTTAAAAGAAGAGTAATCACACATAGCATTCTCCAAGTGTTTCTTATGTGCTCTTACACCACTATCTGGTTTATACCTATGGAAGCATTTCACATATATTGGCATATCACTCAAAATCAATGATGATAATTTAGCAGCAATCATATCTTCTGTGTATCCTATAGGCAGGCAGTAGGCCAAGTGCTTCTCATACACTATTTTATTTACCTTTTGCTACAAGCCAATGGAACATGCACTACCATTATCTGCCTATTTGCAGACAAGGTAAGCGGGGCTCAGAGAAGAAGCCAGTTTAAGATCACATAGAAAGAAAGTGGTGATGGAATTTGGGTTCAAATTCAGACTGTCTTTTGGCCCCCCTGCAGGGTCAAAGAACATTCTAACAGGTCTAAGATTATGACTATATGTCCAGCCCCTAGCCCCTGCCCTTGAAAGCACAGCAGCCTATGCACTATGTACCTGTGCCCCCCACCCCCTCAGGCCCCTGTGCTGACCCCCTTCCACAATGCTGCAGCTCTCCTCATCCCCTTTCTTTTAGCTGACAGTTGGTGCCCATGCGCTGTGGCAGCTTAGTCTGTCTAATTGCCCGTGTCTTTTTAGCAAATACTTCTGAGGGATGTACTTGATTTTGAAATTACAAATTGTCCCACAATTTCTTTAACTGGCTTTCCATTTCCCATGTTTCATCTCTCAACAAAAGAAGCGAATTGCTCCAATAGTGTGAAGATTTTTGACTTTGAACTAAACTCCTTAATTTCCAGTTTCAATTTCCTTTCCATCTTTCCCCTTCTTCTTCTTCTTCTTCTTCATGTGGCTCTTCCTAAACAGAGAAAATCATTTCATTCCATTCCTTCTGAAGGAATCAACTCTGAAGGCAGGTCGCAGGAGCAGCCCCATCTCCACAGACCCCTTTATTCCCTTTGAAATTCACATGCAACTCTCCAAGATGGAAATGCTGATTTCCCAGCCCCCAGAGCCCCCTTTTTTGTTGCTTAACAATAATTCATAATAGTAGGATTGTGTTTTAGAGGCATTCCCAGGAAAAGAACTCAGATTTACAAAAATAAATACTGCTATTTAATGGTTCCAAGGCATGAAGCATGCCTGAATAAAGGAGGTGATCCCTTCATTTCTGATAAGAACAAACCCTAAAGAGGTGGTGCTGGATTCCAGAAAGAAGGCTGCAAAGCAGGAAGCTGAGACACAAACCCAAGTGTCAAGAAGCCATACTTTTGGCATTTAGCTCCTGGGGATGCATGACCACCCCTCTCTCCCACACTCAGAAACTAATGGGACTTAGCAGGAAACTATAAACCCTAGAACTGTGCCTGACATGTAACAGGAGATGAAATCAGTATGTATGTGCTTCCAGCTGGAAGGACGGGTCTTCCACCTACCGCATGCATGTTACAAGCCACCACTCCCAATGCTGCTGGTTTATTTTGCACTTAAGTCAACTGGTAAGATACCCTCTGG
This sequence comes from Sorex fumeus, assembly GCF_029834395.1. Lineage (NCBI taxonomy): Eukaryota > Metazoa > Chordata > Mammalia > Eulipotyphla > Soricidae > Sorex > Sorex fumeus. The sequence continues at coordinate 65,335,377 of NW_026606101.1, read as the reverse complement.
GCAAGGGAAGATTTCCAAGTTCAACCCTCGATAACTTCATCCAGTATATCTCTAACTGGCCACACATGAGAATCACCTGTAATCTTTGAAACACCACAGGCCCAGTCTCAGGACACGCCAGAGCAATGAGTTGGAGTTTAGAATCAGACAGCAGGAGCTGTGAGCAATTTCCAGGGGTAGAAGGGTGGTCAAATGCTTGGCACTGACAGGCGGAATGTGGAACTGGTTGCCAGGAAATCCATCCCTGCTTTGCCACTCCTGAGTGCTAACTTCAGACCTTCCCCTCCCCTACTTTCTGATTCTGCTGAACAGAGAGGGTGGAATGAGATACAAACACCAGTTCATTACACTCTGCCCCTCAAAAATTCACCTCTGTGGTATTTCATAATTAGGAATAGCTTTCTTCTCTTTCTTCAGAATTTCTCATGGCCTTTCCCAGGATAATACAGGTACTGAATTTCTGAGAGAGTGACAAAGTGTTCAGTGTCTCCCAAATGTATTTGACCATGGGACCTTTCTTGCAGGGAGAAGCTATTAACATTCCCCCAAAGGGGTGCTCTTCAAACCTTGGTGGGGGAAGGGATGCATTGAGGGGCTCTTTAAGACTCCCTGGCTCTCAAATTATTTGAATAATTTAATTTTTGGTATCCCTCCATGTTCTCCTGGGAGCTGCAAACAGATAAATCATTTGGGGGAAAGGGAATGTGTGAATTCATAAGTGCTCTTGCGTCTGTACCCATGTAGAATCCCTACCCCATGCAGGCCACTGATAATTCAGGATGATGCTTCTTTCTGCCACGCTGTTGACAGTGCTGGCTAGCTGTGCTCTTTCCATCTGGAGGCTCCCTTTGATGGGTTTGGTTTAGAAACTTAAATGGAGAGGGACTCGGTGATTAGATTCAATGACATATGGCTGAGACTTTGAAGGATTCTCATTTGGGACCCAGAGGCTCCGCCTCCCCCTCCCGCCCCCACCGTGCTGAGGTTCTTCCCTGCCAGGCTGGGTTCTGCACATGAGCAGAGCTCTGGCCACAGCAGGATAAGAACCCAACTGCTCTGTCACGAGCTGGACATCCCTCCTGCTTCACTTACTCTGATGTCATCTGGGCGACCAGTTGGAGGGAGGTGAAGCCGGCGGTGAGGAAACTGTCCCTGTACTGGACCATTTTGATGGCACTGAGCCAGTCGTCCACGGTGGTGAAAGCTGTGAAGTCTGGGATGGAGCGATCTAGCAGAGGCTGGGAAGGCCTGCGAGACAGAGTGCAGCAGGTGAACCCACAACTGCAGTCCTGGGGTTCCAGGCTCGGGACAACGGCCTGATTCCACAGAGAACAGCAGCCCCGACCAACCATGACATTGGGTCAGAAGGCCCTGAGCAGACCCTTATTTCCTTAAAGAATCCTGGGTTGGAAGGACTGCTCAAGGCCATGTGGCCAGTCCCCTACCTCTGGTGCTGCCATATGTCCATCAGCCCATATGGGCAAATGGATAAGCCTGTAGTCTGAAAGGAAGAGAAGGCCTATGTCTCCTGTATAAACTGAAATCTGAGGATGTCACCATCTGAAGATACTTTTAATATACAGACAGTTTAGAACTGCCCCAAATCTAGTCACATTTTTCCTTCTGACTACATCTGCAGCTACTTGAAATGAATAAAAGAGGATAGCTCACTGTTGACTTTCTCTGGCACATTCTCCAAGCAGACAATCAGGTCCCTAGGCCAGAAATCAAGGTGCTGCTCTGACACCTCCCTCATCTTCCACACCCATGCCCATGCCTCCACCAAGTAACAGAAATTTCATCTCCTGGGTTCCTCAAACCAGCCACTCTTTCCCTCACCCTTGCCTGATTGCTGGCAACTTCTTCTCTTTAGGACAGCACTATTCTTATAGCCACCCACAGCTACTTCTCTCCACTCCCCTTGCACTCTGATAAAAGTGAAATACCCTCATCTGACCCTGTTTTATGTAAAAACTTCTGGTGAACGCACCTGGCTCTCAAAAACCCAGCCCAGAAACCATGGCAGGGCTGCAGGCTCTCTGGGTCTGGCCCCTGTCCAGGCCTCCAGTTCTAACTCCGCCTCAAACCTTGCAAACTGTCCTTCCCACCCTCAAGCCCTGTTCTTCCCACCTTTAGGCCTCTGCACACCTGTGCTCTGGGCCTAAAACCCATGTTCCTCTGCTCCTGTGACCCTGGTATGCAGCTCATACTTCCTTGCTCTTCAGCTCTCGGCAAAGCTGCTGGCACATAGTATCTCCTCTCCAGGCTCAGCATTTCCCTACCACTGAGGCCTCAGCCTCATTCCTGCACTTCTTTGGGTGACCATCTGATTGATCCCTTCTTCTTAGACATAGATCTAAGCCCGTATGAGGCAGAATCGTGTTTATCCTGTTCATTCTATAGTGCCAACAATTGGCACTGTGTTTGGCACAAATGTACCCAATACATTTTGGTTGAAATGGTGGATAAGTGGTGAGTCAACACAGCAAATCTGCAAGAGTAATGCATGCTGACAGTGGCTGACAGTTGTTCTATACACTTGCTCGTAACAAATTCAATTCCTTTTGTAAGTCTTTGTTCCATAGCAATTGGGCCTTTACTGGATAATGTGTCGCTTAAGGTGCCAAGTCTGCGTCTCCACCTGCCTAGCAGAATGGCACAGTTAACAGAAAGGGTGTCTTCTAGAAATAGGAATGGGGGGAGATTCTCATACCAATCAGCTCAGATGGGGCTCAGCTGCTACAGAGCCCATCCGAAGAGCCTAGCCCTTCAGAAGCCAATGGCAGGTAGAGACACAGAGAGATACCTTGAACTTTTGTCTATTCCCATGCAGGAGGTGGGGAATATCTTAGAAAGATGGATGGAAGAAAGAAAGGAAAACTTCAGAGTTTCCAGGTGTACACCCACTCATCAGTGATATCTTTGCTCAAAACAAGGATGCACGCACTCCCCTTGTAAGACATCCAAGTCCGGGAACCACCCTGCTCCACCAGACTCACACGGCGGTGATGGTTGCCACAGTCTTGAGACTTGCCGGATTCCGGATCATCTTGTCCAAGGTGTTGACAATCTCTGCAAAGCGAGGTCGGCTGTTTCGGTCCTTCTGCCAACAGTCCAGCATGAGCTGGTGGAGAGCAGCTGGGCAGTCCATGGGTGGGGGCAGCCTGTAGTCCTGCTCAATGGCATTAATGACCTGCATGATCCACACGAGAACAGACATGACTGAGGGCCAAGCCATCACCTATTATTCACACGAGCGCTGATGACGGATCCTCAGTGACTGGGGACCATTTTCAGTGCCTCCATCCACACCACTGAAAGGAACTTGATGTATACTTGGCTTCCCCCACCCCCATCACAGGCTCTCAAAAAGCAGAAATGACATCTCACTGTCCTTTTGTGTCCCCAGCACCAGTCACAGGGTTTGACCATCACTGCACCTCTATTCAAAATGAGCTTATTGGAGAATGGGCTGAGGAGGCCTTAGCTTCTCTCTGGAGAGGGCACCAGGTAAGTTCAGTTCAATCTCACTGGCAGCCAACGGCACCCAGAAAGAGGATACAATGGCACATGGAGAACCATGGGGAACCCCGTGAGCCCTCTGCTTTGAGGGGGACCCTCTAAAGACCATCACAACCTCTCCCTTTCACTACTCACAGAAAGAGCAGACTGAAAGACCCCAGTATTTGAAAAAAAAATCCTGCTCCATGTTAGAGAACTTTCTAGATTGGTCCTACATAATGTCTGCCTTCATCTTCATGAGGCATTCACAAGATTTGGGTAGAAGATAATTTGGTTAAAATAATTGGTTTCAGTATAATGATAATAGTCAAAATTGCAGGCTGATCTAAAATGATTATCTCCAATTGTGGTCATTTTTATAGGCTCTCGGAAATCATTTTGTAAAGAGTTGGGACCTTTAAGGACTTTTTTCTGTCTTTCAAATTGTGTTTTTCACACTTTGCTTCATAATCTCTAATTCACTCAAATCAGTGATGCCTGCTCTATGCTTTTTGTTAAAGCAAAAATAATTGTAAACGAGCCAGCACTAAACATATGAATTTACTTCCATATACTCCTAACACCCTTTAAGGCCTCGCACCCAATTTGAGCCTTAAGGCGTTTTCTGGCACCCAATTTAAGCCTAAAGGTGGTTTCTGGCACCCAGTAAAATCCTTAAGGTGGTTTCTGGCTCCCAATATCAGCCTTAAGGTGGTGGGGAAAATGACTTTTAAAAAAGAGACCTATTCACAGAATTAGGAAGAGAGCAGGCAGCATAACTGCAGGTGTAGTGTATCCTTTGTATTAAAACCAACATAATCCTGGAGCAATGCAGATACGCACACACAGAGGCCCCAGAAAGGCAGACCCATTGTGAGCAGTGAGCAGAAGTGGTCTTTTGGCAGATGACAATAGAAATGTCCCTAAGGCTTTGCTTTTTGCTTATCTGTATGTTTATTTTTTTAAAATGATATGTATTGATTTTATACCAAAATGGGCATTTCCAGCATTTTCAGCAACACAGGGAATAATTTAGAGTTTACAAAATTTCAGGTGATTTTTCCTCCACTCAAAAAAAAAATGTTCATTGCAGCTGATTATTTTTGTTTTTTATTATTATTATTATTATTATTATTATTATTTTCCACTTTGGAAATTGGTCAGAAAGTATTTTATATCAGTTTATATTTTTATAAATTCTATACTTATTTATAAATTCGATGCACATATACAGGACATGAGATGGGGCATGAGAAAATATGATAACCTGAAGTCATTAGAGATAATCGCGTGTATTACTCCTATTCAGTGTGGTGGAAAAACAAGTCAGCATACCAGGCAGACCTGATTTGATCACTCTCTGAAGAAGCAGGGACTGGAACATTCACTTTTCAATCATGTAGCATATCAGCTAACAAATTGTTCTCTGTCAATCAAATGACCTTGAAAGGGCATTGTTGCCCCATTTCTCCAGGGGAAACAGAGGCACTAGCAGTAGAAATGACTTGCTCAAGGGCTCACAGCTAGTCCTTGGAAGGGCTTGGGATAAATCTCAGGCTTTCTGGTTCCTGGTTTGGTGGAGGGGTGCCGCTGCAATCTCAGCCTGTCACAGTCTCTGTGACTTTTGGGCATTTTCATTGTCGGAAATGGGAGTGGTACAATCCCAGTAATCCCTGAGGCTGTGTGGCTCTCAGGTCCATCAGCCTGGCCCTCCATCTCCCCGCTTTCCAAGGGTCCTTCCAGGCAGTCAGACTAAGAGGCCAGGCACCGAGTCTCCATTCACCAACAGGACAAATGAGACTTCCCATCGGATGCCCACCAAGTTCTTCCTGGGTTCCCTGAAGACAAACTAGGTAAGGCCTCAGGAGGGGTTCAAGTGAAAAATAATATCCCACGAGACAAGAGACCCTCAAAGCCTTCCGGGACAGGGCAGCTCATGTTCCCTAAACTGTTAGGTCTCTGCTCAAATTGATGTAAGGGTCCCAGAGAGGCCCGAATGTCATGTTCCCCTCACAAGAAGAAACTCTCCTAAGTTTCTACATCAGGACACATGTGCCAGAGCATGAAGAGCCTGGAGAACCTCTCAGTACGCATGGGATCTTCTGCCGGGGAGTGTAGCACCAGTGCAGCCTCACGCCTCCCCCTGGTCTCACAGCATGCGTCTCCTTGGAGTGTTTCAAGGTAGTCAGAGGTGTGAACTCGCTGTTTGTCTGGGTGCTTTCTTTCCCAGAGGACAGAAAAGACTGGCTCTTCTCTCTCCCTGTGGTGAGCAGAGAGCACGTCTGTGGGCAAAGCTGGTACTGGCAAGGCCTAGTGAGGAAGGGGCCTGGGCCTCAGGTCAGTGGGACAAATCCAAGTTCCACATCTTACTGGCTCCAGAATCTTGAAAAGCATCCCAACTCCCTAAAGGTGGAGCTAGCAGCTGTGTGCTATGCTGACGGGAATGGTTTCTCTCCTGATCACTCGGAGGTTCAGGAAGACAATCTTTGACAGGAAAGCAAGCCCACAGCAGGCACCTAATCACACCAACATTCCTATTTTTCTCCTTTCAGGATAGAAAAGAGCCATGGGGATCCCTTTCAGGCCTTTTTTAAACAATACGGGACTTTATGTCACTTACTAGTTCCTCTAGATCATTTTGTTGCTATTACTTAAGTGGATACTCCAAGAGCATGAATGATTCTTGCACAGATAATGAAAGAAAAGCTTTTATCCTTCACCCCAAAGAAATAAAGCCCATGTCGGTCATTAATTGGTGCAGAGGTCACATTGATCTGGTCAGGCTTTCCCCGAAGGGCTAGGCCTTTGGAGATTTGTATTCTCCTTTCTAAGGAATTGGGTGTTTTCCAAATGTTCCGAGGACATATAATTTATAATCTAATTAAAATATCATTATTAAAAAAAATTCAGTCCTCTAATGGGACTTTGGATCACTATCCTTCCTGCCTCAATGGTAGGTATAAAAAACAGGGGAGGGGGGTAAAATACCTTCATTTGATTCAGGTTCAAGTGTGGCCTTAAGCACAGTGAAGACCTTTAAACTTGTAGAAAGACAAGGCCCAAGGTTTGGGGTACGGGGGAGCGGTGTGCAGAGGGGTTTCCTATTAAGAAAATGGAAAATTAGAGTGAGGTCAGAGCCCCTTTCCTTGCTCCAAAACAGGATGAGAGAAATGGATGTTGAAAAAATTGGGGGGGTTATAGGTCTCCAAATGGGGGGCCTCTAGAAAGTGGGCTTGTAGTGGTCCAAGGAAGACACTATCCCCTTGCTGGCTGCTCACCACCACTCAAAGAACCAAGGCAGCTCTCTGGGCCATCACAAAGGTCAATGCAAGCAAATGTCCTGGGGTCAAGGGGCAGGGATGGTCTGCGAATACCAAGCAGTGGCTATGATACTCACTTGCAGCTGGAAATGGTGGGGAAGCCTGTGGTCTGACCCCAGGGCATCAGAACCAGCCTCCAGGGAAGGAACTAGAACAACTAAAGCCTCTCCCCTTCTAGGGTGTCTCTGCAGGGCACCAGGCTGCCCTAAGCAACCTCCCTCTTCTGCAGTGCGATCCCACACATAGGAGAGGAAGTGGAGGAGCTCAGAGCAGTAGAGGAACCAGGGCAGAGGGGGTTAAGCTGAGCTCTGATGTTTCAATAAAACCGCAGCTCCTCGCCACAGATACTGCCACTCTCATTATCTCTGTCAATCAGACCCGAGCAGCACAACTTCCAAGTTCTCTCTCTGGCTGACAAACTCTCTGTACATGTTCAAAGACCTTCCTGGGCTCCAGAAGCCCAATTACCAGCACTCCGACTTGCCTCTGCAATTCTCTTTCTTAAAGCTTTTCAATTGTCATCTGTAAAATCCTTTACTGTCGCCACCTCAGTGGTTTCCGATGAGTGGGGCTGCGGGCCCAGCCGCGGCTGGCTCTCTCCCAGGCCAGTTCAGAAGGCCTAGAAAAGCCCCCGGTCCTCACCCCTTCTGCAGAGAGCAGCACCGGGCTTCACGGCATTATTTTAGAGAAGCGCAACACAATTAGAATAAACTACTTTGCAGATATTCTCAGTCCCTTTGAAGCCCAGGTCAGCATCACATATATGGGAAGTCCTCCCTCCCCCACTGAAGTGTCTCCACACTCCCATGTATTAGCCACGCTGGATTGTGACCCCCCAGCCCTCATCCCAGGTCCCAGCAGAACCAGCAGGCACAATGCTTCGTCACAGTTAGCATGCATAGAGCATTCGTGGAATGGATGATTTGGGAATTTGGGAAGTCTACCAGCAGATATTCTCTTTGTTTCAGCATAGGTGGGTGCATTCACTGAGACTATCTTGAATGTCAAATCTTGCCTGTCAGACAATTGCATAATTCATTCTAGTGTGCAGAATTGTTCTTAATCGGATTAAAGCCTCTGGGCGGACAGGATGGGCTCTGCTCTCAGTGGCTCACAATTCTATCCCATCTGGCTGCCGTCTGGACGGAACCAGGGTGCGGCTGGATTCATGCAAGCAGTCTGGGCATCAGTTCTGACACTTGCTGATTTGACACACTCCAGGTGCCCACCCACTCGAGGCATGGATAATCCTGGATAATAGAGGACCTAGACCAGGTCGGCATCAGGGACCTGGTTATGGATGCAGCCTTTTCACCGGCTCAGCGCTGAAGCCGCTGCACCCAAGGGAGCTGGGAGCCTTGGCCCAGCAGCCCTGCTGCCTGAGCCTCCAGATCACCCCCTTGCTTAATGATCTGGGTGACTGCCATGGCTCCTGACCTGGCTGGAGACAGGATGTGGCGAAGGATCATTTCCCAAGCGTGCCAGAGCTCACGCACACAGGGGCAGCGGTCAGTCCTGCCTAGACAGCGGTCAGTCCTGCCTTTTGTTGCTTACAAGCTGAGAAAATGAACCCCCTAGGGGTGGTCTGGATGAAGGAAGGAAGAATGGAGTTGTGTGGGCTTTAGAAGCTGGGTATTCAGAACACAAAAGGAGAAGTGGTCCCAGGGGACCGCAAGGGTGCGCAGCAGCAGGGAGGACTTTTCAGTGGAGCCTTAACAAAGCAATCCTCGCCTCCTGTTGGTAGGAAACAAAGAGCCCTCCCCCAGAATGCCCTCCTTAGTGACGCACAGATGACCCTCTGAACTCCCCTGTGTCTTGTCCCTGAGGGGCATGGATCAGCATGGAATGGGGCCCATTCCTGTCGCTTTGGGAAGCCTGCCCAGCTGCCCACTCACTGAAGGAGGACTTGAACTCGAGTTTTTGGGGAGCTCTATAATTCCCCCTCTAGGTTTTAGACCACTTGCCTAGGGCCTTGTGAACTGCTCCCTATGTGCTCAGGAGTCCTCAGGAGGACCATGTGCCACCAGGGATCACACCTGGGTCTCCCGCCTGCAAAACCCACAGCACACTGAGCATCTCCCAGCTCTGCAAATCCTCTCAGAAAGCCGAGGGAGAGACCCCAGGCCAGACCACAGCAGGCCTGGATGGGAGCTTCCCCCTCAGACAGCTCATGGTCATACACAGGAGGGCACAGACGGGCACCTGGAGCAGGCTAGAAAGCCCTGCCGAGTTCAGGGCTTGAGTTACGCACAGTCCACAGCCATCCAGAACCAGCCTGGGGACCTTGATGATCACTGAGACTGTCACAGCATGTCCCTGGACCCCTTGGACACTTCAAGGTGAGATAATGGGCTGAAAACATGCAGGAGGGCTAACCACGCCATTGTCAGCAGGGTTCCCTGCATAGGGCCTGTGGTAGCCCAGGGCCATGGACACTCACATCTTGGTTGGACATGTCCCAGTAGGGCCTCTCTCCGAATGACATCACTTCCCACATGACAATCCCATAGCTCCAGACGTCACTGGCAGAAGTGAACTTGCGGTAGGCGATGGCCTCTGGAGCTGTCCATCTCACCGGGATCTTTCCTCCCTGTAAGGAAGAGAAACGGGGTCAGCCCTGTTCAGCTTCTGGCTGGAGGCAGGTGGAAGTGACTTTAACAGGCCTGTGCCGTGTCCTGTGAATGAGGACAGCAGGGCCAGGAGAACCTGGGAGCTTGGGTGGGTCTCAGACCTCATGCAAGCACAGAGAACTCTGGGTGACAGCCTGTACTGAAGCTTCATTTGCTCCCCAGAGCCCAACATACTTATCCTGATGACAGTCTCAGAAAAGCAGGTAGGAGGAGAGTAACTGTCAAAATGCAGTAAAACCTGAAATTCTGTAGTGTGTGAGACACAAGTTAGGGTTTTCATTGTTCCACAGAATGCTCAGTCACAACACTGGGGTCAGAAGGCAGGAGTCCGGATGGGAAGAGGAGGAACAACCTACTCCCAGATCACCCAGAACAGCTTCTGCCCTTTGTCCTGGAGTGTCACCGCAGGAGCAAGACTTTGCTCACTGGGCAGTGTGCAAACAGCCAGGGCTGAGAGTCCGGCAGACACAGCAGCCTCTCTGTCCTTCCTGGCCAGCGACATGCAGAGGCCAGGAACAGCTTTCTAAAGTGCTTCTCTGAGGTTCGTCTCTCTCTCTCTCTCTCTCTCTCTCTCTCTCTCTCTCTCTCTCTCTCTCTCTCTCTCTCCTTGCTCTCACACTCCTCCCTGGAAGTTTCCAATGTGTTGCTCAGCTTCTCTGCCAGACTTTGGCCCACTGGAACCTAAGAAGGGTATGGCCCATTCATTTCCTTGTCTATGAATAAGAACACACTGAGCACTGTCTGAGGAGCAGGGTGCTCTTTAAGGAATGGCCAAACTAGCCCAGCCAGAATCCCTGCCTTTGAGGTGCAGACAGCTGTAGGGAGGGAGACAAGAAAGAGAATCTTAAAATCTATTAAACAAGATGGAAAGTAATAAGGGTGAGGCTCAGGGCATGACAAGAGTTCTGGGAAGTTGTGGAGCCCCCTGGAGACAGGTTGGCTGGGGAACGTGGCTGGGAAGTATGAGGTTTTCTGTAGAATCTCAGCCCTAAGAGACTTTGGTCAGGTTGGGGTACTGGTACTATGCGATCTGGGACAAGTTACTTAAGCTCTTTGTTCCTCGGTTTCTCATTGGGCAGCCAGAGGCCATGACTGGACCTTAGTAGTCAGGATCTTCACTCTGTGCCATTGTTTCTACGCCATGTCCTCAATGCCAGTCAGGCTAAGGACAGGGGCAATAGGCTGGGCTAAGAGGACCAGGTGTGGCCAAGGGGCATTGAAGAGATGTGAATAGGGAACAACCAATGCTCTGTGGGCCTGAGTGAACTGTAGGGAAGGAAGGGGGGGACACTCGCCCTCAAACCTCATCATTCTGTGGAACCAACGTGACCCACTTTTGATTCTTCGTGCCAAGTATGACAAGTTTACTTCCTGACATCTTTTGGGGTCTAGACTCTACCTCCAGGAGACCCAAACACAGAAGTCTCTCAACCCCCACCCATTTGCTTCCGCCATGACTGGGGGAGGCTATTGGAGGTGGGAGCGACCCGGCTCTGCTCAAGGATCACTGCAGACGTGGTTGGCCAGGGTCGCCACAGGCATTAGTGCTTATCTGCCTGCCTGCCTTCCTTCCTTCCTTCCTTCCTTCCTTCCTTCCTTCCTTCCTTCCTTCCTTATTTCCTTCCTTCCTGCCTTCCTGCCTTCCTCCCTCTTTCTCTTTCTCTCTTTCTCTCTTTCTCTTTCTTTCTTTCTTTCTTTCTTTCTTTCTTTCTTTCTTTCACTCTTTCTTTCTTTCTCTTTCTTTCATTCATTCTTTCTTTCTTTTTCTCTCTACCTCACTATCTTTCTCTCCTCTTTTTCATTCTATCTTTTCAGCAATGTTCAGGAGCTATTTCTGGCTTGATACTCAGGGATCGCCCCAGTGCTCAGGAGACCACATGGAGCAGGAAATCAAACCCAGGAGCTTACACATGCAAGGCGATTGCTCTACATGGAGCCACATCCCTGGCTGGGAGAGGCTATTTTTATACTGACCATTCTCACGATCTGTTCACAGTACCAGAAATACATATTGGACTTTAGCAGAAATACCTTCTAATCTGTGCGTGGTTAATCTGAGCAAGAGTGAGAGCAAACAGCATATCATAGAGTGCATTTTCCCTTGCCTGGGAAGAATAAAGGCGATCTGACTGGCCTTCGTAGGTAGCATCTGGCTTCCTGACCTCCTCTAAGACCACGGCCGCTCTGGTGAGGAGAGAAGTCCTCAGCCCAAATGCCAGGAAAGTGACAGATGCCTGGGGGAAAGCTGGGCTGGCTGCAGCAGGAGGCTACTATCACCCCCACCACCACCACCACCACCACCACCACCACCACACACACACACACACACACACACACACACACACACTCCCCAGTAGGACTTCACGCTTTTTACTGGATTCTCTGCACGGCTCCTGGGATGGGCAGAGAGGCTGCATCCATGAAACTGGGCTTGGCAGACCCTTGAGCACATAAAGAACAGAGTCTGAGATCTCCGAGAGTCCAGGGTGCATGTCCATATTAGTGGAGAGGTGTTGTCACCTGGCAAAGACCAGCGAACAGGCTCTCTTTTCTCTCAAAATATTTGGGTTAAATGAGGTAGAAGACTACATTTAATTGTGAGTAGGTCAGTGAGCATATGGGAGTGTCAGCGTGACTTTATACTAATCTAAGTGCACGCGTATGTCATGTGAGAATGTGAGTGTGTACATGTGAGAAAGTTGTGTGTGTACGTGACACACAATATATGGAGGTGTGAATTGTACATGTGAAAATAGGAGTGTTTGTATGTATGTGTCAGAGAGTGTGTGAGTAAACAAATCTGTATATACTAGTATGAATGTATGCATGTGTGTGTATGTGAGTGTCCATATGTGAGAGTGTGTATCAGCCTGCACATGAGACTGTGAATGTGTGTATGTGAGAGTAAAGTGTATATATGTAGGAGAGAATGTATGGGTCAGTGTCTGAGGATGTGAGTGAATGTATGAGTATGTGAGTGTACATGAGAAGGTGAATGTATGTGGGTGTGAGTAAGTGAGTGTAAGTGTATGTGGGAGCAGGAGATGGCATGGTTGTGCAGAGCTGAATGAAGGAGGTGTGGCTGATCTGCGCAGTTCTGACCGAGTTGGGAAGGGGAGATGAGCCCATTGTTCCTCTGAATCTCCAAGAGGAGGCTGTGGAGTCTGAAGGTGTCCTCTCCGCCCAGTGCGGAGTAACCTCCCGGGCTACCACAACAGCTGCTGGGCTGCCTCTTCTGCATGTGAAACAGTGCAGACCTGCCGGCCAGGTCCACAGCCTGGCACCTCGTCCCGTGGGGCTCAGTGAACACAGGGTTTGACCTGTCATCATCACCCCTCATCCCAGCAGGTGGCAGAGCTTTCTCAAAGACCTGTCACTGCCCTGGACAGGCAGGTGACAGCTTGTCACCACCAGTTATTGCTAGAGCAGAGGACAGTGACCTCCACATAGAGCAGAGGGAAGCCAAAGTCGGAAGTGGAGGCGAGGGGGGCGTTCAGTGGGTGACATTAAACTCTCACTCTGACTTTCCAACCTCAAACCCTCTGCGCTGTCTCCTGAGGCTCAGAGGTGGTAATTATGGGGATGAGTCTTTAACGAGTCTGCCGCAGAAGATCTGTCAGCTTCGGGGGTGACGAGCAGCCCCATGGAGGGGACCAGAAGAAAGAGGAGTGGGCTGGGGTGGCAGCAGATGGGGTTTCTGCTAGTTAGAAGGAGGACAGGAAAGGCTCCTGAGGGAAAGGAGGCAGAACCAGAGCAGGGCGCTGAGGTTGCTGGGTGTGGGGCTGCATCCTCCCGGGAACCAGTTTCCCCAAAGCTGCTCCAGGGGAAACGTGAGCAAGTGTGTATATGTGATAAAGTTGTGTGTGTGTATGTGCGCATATGTGAGAATATGCGTGTTTGTAAGTATGTATGTGTCAGAGAATGTGAGTGAGCAAGTCTGTATATACTAGTGTGAATGTGTGTATTTGAGTGTGCATATGTGACTGTGTGTGTCAGTCTGTATCTGAGACTGTGAGTGTGTATGAGAATGAAGTGTATATATGTAGGAGAGAATGTATATGCCAGTATATATAAAAATTCTGGTGTCTGAGCGGTGGAGTACAGGAGAAAGAGCCTGCTTAGCACCAGGTCTTGGAGCTTCTGTGTTATATATTCCATGTATAAAGCTTGCCCCTACTCAGGGGTGAGGGGTACTCTAAAGACTGTGTACATGTGCATGTGTGCATGTGCGTGACCTGGTGGACTACAATAAGATATCTGGCTAGCAGATTAACTCCAATATAGTGACCTTCAGAGCAGCTTCTGGTCACTGTCACTGTCCTCCCGTTGTTCATAGATTTGCTCAAGCGGGTCCAGTAAAGTCTCCATTGGAGACTTTGTTGTTACTGTGTTTGGCATATCGAATACATCTCAGGTAGCTTGCCGGGCTCTCTGAGAGGGGCGGAGGAATCAAACTCGGGTTGGCCATGTTGGTTGCGTGCAAGGCAAATGCCCTACCACTGTGCTATCGCTCCAGCTTCAGAGCAGCTTCTGGTAGCCCACATTTGCCAGCAGGTACAACTAATGGGTGGAAGGAATCGGCGTGAAAGCCTTTCTGCTTGCAGCACCCTCTCCAGCAGTAATGGAAGTGCCAGCCAGCTGACTCACTGACCTGCCACAGTCACATGGGACAGGCCCCGCTCCACTCTGCTCCTCCAGCATGCCCAAGTGCAGTTTCCATTGACTATGTCTTAGTCTAGTATTGATTTTCTTGCTAGTTACATAGTCTACAGATGCCTGCTGGGGTAATATTTCTGAATATATGGGTGCTGTCATGATACTTTTTCTCCTCCATTCTGGGAAAGGCATGGTCTCAGATTAGCAAGAATCCTAACACTCATGAATATTGAGTATGGTGTTAGTTTACCAAACCCTGGAGTCATGATATATGAAGAATTCCCTTGATGTTTAAGAGTAACAAGTTTATGACCATCGGGCATTGGTTGTGAGTTTTATGTTACCCACTTTCTAAAAGGCTGGTCATCTACAAAACATATTAGGGTTATTTGGAAGATCCAACATGGTATATATAAGCAAGCCACTCAGATTGACCATACTATTAAACAAAAATTTATTGAGTGTTTTGTGCTCAGTGTGCTCACCCAGGAGGCACTGTGTCCAAGTTCTAACTTCCTGTGCCAGGAACATAACCTTATTTGGAAATTTTGTCTTTGCAGATGTAACCAAATAAGATGAATTCATACTGGTTTGTGGGCAGCTGTAAATCCCTGTGGTGTCCTCAGGGAAGACCATGTGAGGACACTGAAGCACCCAGGGGAGATAACCATGTGAAGACAAGGCAGAGATGGAAATGAATATTATAAGCAGAGGAACTCTCAGGACTGACAGCAACCACCAGAAACAAAGAGAGCGACATGGGACATTGATTTTAGAGCCTAGGAGAAGCATGTCTGATTAACACTTTGAATTTGAACCTCTAGCCTACAGAACTGTGGAATAAATTTTGTTTGGGGGTCACACCTGAAGATGTTCGGGACTTCTCTTGACTCTCCACTTCAGGATCATTCCTGGTGGACTCAGGGTACCATATGGGGTACTGAGGATCAAACCCCTGTCAGCTACAGGTCAGGAAAGCGCCATACCACTGTACTATATCCCTGGTCCCGTGAGAGAATAAATTTCTATGAAAAGAGTCATCCAGTTTGCATAACTCAGTTGCAGCAGACATTAGAATAAAATGCATCAAATATATAGTTTTATCAGGCACAGGTTTTAAACTCTTGCTAAGTCCCCTTGGCAGATCCTCCAGGCTACTCCTGTGAAGGAACTCTGTCAGGAGTGAGGGGCAGATCTAACATTCAGACTGCAGCCCTATGGATCTGCCACCGGTTATTCTAACATTTCTTCAGAGGTGGTGTCACATGGAACTCATCATACCTCAAAGAATGGTGCTTGCCTCTGAGTGGGTGAGGATGCCATGGGGATAAATGAGTGTGTGGGTGAGGGTACCATGGGGGCCAAGAGTGGTGGCTGAGGAAATCATAAGGGGTTTCGTATTGTGGATGAGGGCATCGTGGGTGTTCTGAGTGAATATTTCAGGGGGGTTATCTGAATGTCTGGGTGTGAAAAGTTCATTGGGATCTATCTGAGTATGGTGTGTGAGGGTGTCAAGGATGCCTAATGGAGTGGTGTTGGATGGGGAGTTTGTGGGGGAGCTGAGTAGTTAGAATGAAGAGTTTGAGGGAGGTGCTATTGTGAGTATGATAGGTAAAGCTATCACAGGGAACTGAGTGTTGTGGGGTGAGATCATCACAGATGGCTAAGTGAATGTTTTGGGATGAAGACATCTCGGGAACTGAGTGTTATGGTGGAGCTCTCTAAGTATTGCAGGAAAGACATCACTAGGGGCTGAGTATTGTCAATGAGGACATTGTGGGGTGGTTGTGTATTGGAATGAGGATTTGGGGGGTAACACCAAGGCATGTGCAGTGATGTGGTGATGTAGACCAGTCAGATGGGAGTTCTGATGAAGTCGCCAAACTCCTGGGTATATGGCTGCTTCCTGGCTGGAGGTATGGCATGCCTGGGGGAAAGCTCCACCCAGCCCAGTACTAAGATCCATGTATCACCCAGGGCTATCTGCAAACTCTTCATTGCACAGTGCTATGGAGGACATGCAAAGTCTTTCCTCTCTTCATAAGCCAGCAGAGGCCAGTGGTTTTCAAGTATGGTGGCCCATTGGAAGCATGCAGAGGAACTTGGTTAACTACCAGTGTCTATTCTAAGGTATTCAGCCTCCAGGAATGGGCAGAGCTTTTTTCTTGTGGGAACTTTATTATACAGCTATCAGTCACAGACAGTGGCCTGGCATGGTGGTTCTCTAACTTGTCTGTGCCAGGGAATCTTCTAGAAAGTCTCTTTAAAAACACATCACCAGGTCCTAACCCAGATTTTTGAGTTTACTAGTCCTGAGACACAGTTTGAGAACATATATTCCTCCCCCGTTACCAGAGTGGATGCCATAGGGAAACTAGCCCTTGGAACTGCAGCATAAGTCAAGAAACACGACTCCACTCTCTGCCACTGTCAGACACTGGGCTCACAATAGGGCCTCTTGGGATGAGCCCTGATGGATGCGACCAACGGAAAGTCCCTATCACGTGTCCCCACAGAGGCCATGAGTATTTGCCAACACTGAGCACCAAACGGCTGGAGCGATAGCACAGCAGTAGGGCGTTCGCCTTACAAGTGGCCAACATGGCCGACCCGAGTTCGATTCCTCCGCCCCTCTCGGAGAGCCCGGCAAGCTACCGAGAGTATCTCGCCCGCACCGCAGAGCCTGGCAAGCTACCCGTGACGTATTTCGGTATGCCAAACACAGTAACAACAAGTCTCATGATGGAGACGTTACTGGGCCCGCTCAAGTAAATCGATGAACAATGGAAGGACCGTGACCGTGAGCACCAAAGATCTTGAACCAATGAAGGAAAACAGGCAGTCAGCTGACTTTCCCAAAGTCTCCATCAAGAATATTGGTAATCCCAGCAAGAACTGGAATCCTTTTGCCCAGCAATGAGGTGGCAGGCTGACCCCTTCCCTGGGGCCCTAGCCATCCTGACACCTGGCCGAGCTGCCTTGGGGAGAGCTATCCGAAGCCCTGGCTGACATTCATACACAGATGTGCCTTCACACTGGGGGCTGCCACGTGCCACCCCCTCCCACTCTCCCCCAGAAGCCTACAGTGACTCGAAGTACCAAATTTCAAAAGGCATTTGGAATGAAGTTCTCTCTGGAAAAACACTCCAACTACACTGACCCATTTTCTCTCCAACTTAGATTTTTTTTTTTTACAGATAAGACCCACATCAACCAAGAAAGAAAAGGAGTTTCCACCCAAAAGGTTATCTTTCTGAATGTTCCCAGCTCCTCACAGCCAGTGGAAGTGACTTCTGGCTCCTGAATTGCAACGGAGTCTGTATAATATAGAGGCTGCTCCTCCTTCCCCAGGACACCAGGCATTTGCATGAAAACTGTCTCTCCATCTTCCCAGAGAGATCATCTGGCCCCGCTGCTTATTTCTTTGCAGAAGCCACAATCTTGATGGTGACACTATAATTTATTACCGAGCTCAGGATGATGATGCAACACACAGAGAAGGGGGACTTGAGGTGGGGAGCTGGCTGCAGAGACAGGTGAGCGTTTAGAGAGGATGGGCTTATTTGTCATGCAAATGGTCCAGGAGCAGAGAAAGGGGGCTGGGAGAACCGACAACCCAAAAAGACACACCGATTTTGGCGGCAGACAAAAATGGTTTCTAAATAGAATGTTTTTCAAAGCTTTTCCTAGAGGATTAGCTGTTCCTCCAAAATGAGTGACACAATGTGTTTTGTACTGGTAATAAAATATGTGATTTGAATAACTACAAATGGAGAGATTTATAGTCAGTGGGGTCCTCGCTGCCTCTCCCCTGGGCGTTGTGAGCACCGAAACCCTTCTGCGAGATGCTGCGAAAGGTAATTGCTGCCCAAACATCATTTCCCAGCAGCTAGAGAAAGGCCTATTTGGACATAAATTAACTAAAAATATGCGGATGATAGTGTTTCATGTGTGAAGAACAGAAAGGCTACTTGGTGACGTGCCACAGCTGGAAACAAAATCTCCTTCTTCAACAAATCGACTTTATTTCTCTGTACTACACTGGCAGGGCAGACAGCTGTCTTTTACTACCCACACCCCAAATAACTCCTGATGGCTAAAATGTGGGCTCATCATCATTTTGTTGTTGTTGTTGTTGTTGTTGTTGTTTCATCCTACGCAGCGTTTCTCGAGTTTCTAATTAAACAGCAAGGGGAGAGACAAGGGCTGGATTCCCTGGCGGCTCTTACAAGCAGGCAACGGGCAGTTTCTCTGGGACGGTAGAGACGAAGGGAATACCATGTTTGCCCTGAGGAGGGCACTGTTCCAGGAATGCCCCAGCGGAACTCTGCTTAGTAACTGGCTCACTTGGCCCCTCCTGGTGCAATCCTAGTAGCCTGGAGCTGGGCATGGTGATTCAGTGAACCTAATGGGTTTAGTTTCCCAAAGGGTGGAGTGACAGCTTACAAAGGGCGCTGGTGCCCATCCGTGACCCAATGGGCAAGAATGTGTCTGTGGTTTTGAAACAAAACTCTGCCCTGTCCCTTCCAACCCTGCTAGGAACGGGGTGCAGGTATGAACCTTCAGGTCCTGTGGATGACAAGGGCTGCTGGAGAACCAGGACACGGCAGGATGGAGGATAGTGGGGGAGTCACTGAGCTCCCTTCCAGGATCACAGCCAGTGCCTTGGCCTGGAAATGAGACAGGAACTTTGCTCCTTCCGGGAGCCTCCTGCTCACTGCTTTTTTGAGAGACTCCGGGGCTCTCCTGCTGGTGCCCTTCTCTCCGAGGCTCTGGTCTTGTCCAGAGAGCCCCCACCTTTGCCCAGGAGCCTCAAGCCCACACCCAGGCATGCGTGCTGTCTACCTGTTCCTCTTCCTTAGCTGCAGGAGGGAGGGGAGGCGCTGCAGAAGGAGAATGGGGCTGCATCTCCGGCTTCTCCCCCTACGGGATAGACTGGCTCCAGCCAGCGCTTCCCAAACTTCTCTTGAGCTTTGCAGACAGCTCAGAGGTGACTCTGAGCCTCCTCACAGAGGTGACTCTGGCCTGTACATCTTTGCCCTGTCTCTTTGGAGCACACCCTTTCGATATGCGTACAGCAATAGCCTTCACTGACAGCATAATTTGGGGGTGGCCTTCCCAACGTCTGTAGGTCACGCCTCTAATCCTCCCCCCACCTTCCCCCAGCAGCTATTTTAGAAAGAATCAGCCCCATTACGTGACTGACACCCTGCCCGTTCCCTGCACTGCACTCTCCTCTTGGCACAGCCTCTCCCCCAAACAAAACCGGCAGCTCTAACCAAGTCACTTAACCACTCTGTCTCACCGTTCCCACCTGCCAGTGGGGATAATAATGCTTAATTATCACAGAGGGGTGTATGAGGAGCCGTCAGCTCCTGCTGGTGCTATTGTGAGGGTGCACAGAGGCTGCTTGGCACCCGGGGCCCAGGCTGGCCTGTTCTCAGCCTGTCTTGGTGGGCCCCTGCTGCTGATCGAAAGAGAGACCAGAGTCGGCCAGAGCCAACCCCTAGTGCAGACATGGAGGCACCCCTTCCTGGGCCCCTTCTCCCTCGAGGACATGAGCCAGGCCTCAAACCCCGTTTCACAGACACTGGCTGCTGTCGGGGAGAGGAGGATGCCTGGGCCTGCTCCCAGGAAAGGCGGAACTGCTTGTCCCTGTCCAAACCCCATGATGCCTCTGAGAGAGGGGGCAAAAAGATGAGGGAGAAACGCAGCGGAGAGTGCCCGAGGGTGAGCTGCAGCTTTTCCCTCTGCAGGAAAAGGAGTCCAGCCCCTCGGCCACAGCACCATAGCCCACCCCCCGGGAGTTTGGGGATCTGACATTTTTTAGATTTGGGGAATGTGCATGAGACAAGGCCTATTAATGTATACTGCGAAGTAAAGGGGGAACACTGGATTGCTCTCTGTCTACTAAGGCAGTGTGACTAGGCGCTGGGGGCGAGTCTGTGGGAACGGGAACCTCCCACTGTTGGAACTCTTGACTGCCAAGAGGAGTGGGGGCAGGAAGGTTTTCTTCCCAAATTTGAAATGATCATTTCTTAGCATCATTGTTGAGGAACCTCATGGACCAGCTCTGACAGCATGAGGGACAGCATGAGGGACACAGGCAGGGTAGTCAGATCTTTAGGTCTCAGCCCAGCAGGACCCCCAACAGACCCCCAACCCAGCTAGACTCTGCTTAATACAGGCACCAGAGTCTCGAAGAATGCAACAAAATCACCAATACCAAAGAAGGGATTGCAAAAATGTTTCATATTTTAAAAAATCTGGCAAAGAAATACAATACCTGATCCTATACTGGATACTGTACTAAAGAGAAAAAGTGCTACAAAGACATTTTTGGGTCCATTAAGAAAATTAGAACACAGAGAGTCGGAGGAAGTATTTTATCCGTGTGGCATAATTGAAGTCAATAGCTGGATTCTAGTTATAACTCTAGTGTACAGTACACTTGTATGAGAGAACCTCTTTCTTCTAACAAAATATAAAAACACATTAAGCATGTGGGAGTAAAAAGTCACATTACCCGTAACATAGCTTCCGAGAGTTTAGGGGAGAAAAAAAGATATGTGAGTGTGTGAGAGGGCGGGGGAAAGCAATGAATATAGACTTGGAGTAAAAATGACAATAGTGAAGTATCTGCACCAAGATAACAGTGTTTGTATTCTTCTTGGAATTTTGTTAGAGATTATTAATATGTATTTTGAACACTCTGTCCCAGAAATTTCTTCTTGAGAATTTTATTATGGAATTTATTACAGAAACAGCTACCCAAGTGCACAGACAGATCTATGAAAAGAAACTCATTGAAAAAATGTTTGAAATCATCCTTGATCGAGACTGGGGATATAACTCGGTGGTAGAACACTTGTCTTGCACATATAAGGTCCTGGTTTTGATCCCTGGTACAGGAAGGAAAGAAGGAAGGGAGGGAAGGAAGGAAGGAACAAAAGAAGGAAGGAAGGAAGGAAAGATGGCAGGAAGGAAGGAAGGAAGGAAGGAAGGAAGGAAGGAAGGAAGGAAGGAAGGAAGGCGAAATAATGACAAATCAAGAGTCACCTAGGTTCTCATCCCAAAAAGCCGTTCAGTCATGTCTCCTGTCCATTCCCAAAAGGATGCCTGATCCAGAGCCTGAGGAACTGACCAGGGCAGCAGAATGAGGCCTACAAAGGTATGAAAGTGGTGCTGAGAGGAGAAAGGGTCACGTTCCTGATATGTCATTCATTAAGCAAGTTCATCTCTAGGAGACCATAGAGCACACACACAAAGAATAAACACATACAAAGATGGGAAGGAAACACGCATCAGTGGCAATGAGTTGGAGACATCGGGGATCGGCTCTGCTTCACATTTAACTTGACGTACCCCTTCATTTTAAATTGATTATATCAAGAAAACAATCCTGTTCCCTAAATACAGGATTCTAGGACCTTCTTTGGGTCCCTTTATTTGGATGGGCAAGTCTTTCTCCCTGTCCGCTCTGGGATCAGTCCTCTCAGATGAGGGTAGAAGGAAAATACGATGGCCTGCAGTCTGGGGAGGAAAGTTGTTAATCACAGCCACCAAATGCCACAGAAAAAGGTCAAGTTCAGGAAGGAAAGAGCAGAAACGGAGGGTTCCCTGCTCCCACTTCAGAGGACTTCACTGCCTTTGGGACCGCCACACAGCTTCCTGGCTCACAGGCTTCATCCTAACCTACTTTTCTTCTACTTGGCCTCTCAGGTCTCCTGGGACATGTTTGTCACTCATTAATTAATTTCTTAATTCACTCCACAAGCAATTGCTGAGCAGCCTGTGAAAGCTCAGGAGAGCTTTGATGAAAGAGGCGGCCAGGCCAGTTGCTGGGAGAGGATACAGGGGCGGGGGGGGGGGGGGGGAGGCACATGGCGAGGGAGAAAGGGAGAGAGGGAGTGAAGGCTCTGAGGAGCAACTGAGTGGTCTGGAGGTAGGCGGGCACAGGCAGGAAAAACTGTTTCCAAGCACAGTAGGTGGACACTGCACTACGAATCCAACACCCTTGATTGATCTTCACCTCTTCTTCCTTTCTGTTGGCCTACAAAGGAGTTGCCAGAGGATACCCACTCAATGTGTGCAGGGAACCTTAATGGACAGGCGTACATGTTAGCCAAGACTTTGTCTACCTTGTCTTCTTTGTAAGGGGGTGGGTGGTGCATGGACTAGTGATTTGTGCCACAAATGACTATGCTCATGCCACACTCCTGGCTCCATGCTCAGAAATTACTCCTGGTGGTTCTTGTGAAGAACATACGCAGTACCAGAGATCTGGGTCTGCTATGTCCAACGCAAGTATTTTAACCCCTGGACCAGTTTGTGTCCTACCTTGTCTGTTTCTCCACTACTAATTAATTTCTCCACTTTCAAACTTAGTGGAGACACTATATCTTCCCATGGCTCAGAAAGCCAGGTCTTGGACTTGCACCCACACTCCAGATCCAAACTATCCCATTTAATGGATCTAGAAGGCTGCTCTTCAATCCCCCACCTGTCTTTCTTAGATCCACGAGAACACAGGACCAGATTGACCATCTCGATGTTCCAATAGCAGCAGGGTTGGGATCTTCAGAGGAGAAGAGATCCCTTATGTTTCTGTTCTTCTCACCCTGAATTTGACCTTTTCCCATTGTAGTTTTTCATGGGTCTTGTCACCAGTCTCATCTACTAAATTTGGGGCCTTCCTACGCTTGCCATGGGCCTCAAACCTATACTGGGAACTTCAGGGACTCTGTTTCTGAATTTTCTGGAACTGTAACAGTCATAGAAGCACCTCTTGCTGAAACAGACTCTCTTCAAAGGGATCAGATCCCCCCTCCCCCAGTAGTAAATAGAATTGCCCAATTTTCACAAGCATTGGTAATTTTCCAGAATTCCCCCAAATCCTATAATGCTCTATGATCTAGGAACCTATATTCAATTGTTTCTTAGGAATTGGAAAGCCTTACATGATCATCAACAGAAGTCAAGGGAAGTTCTGAAAAGTTCCCAATGTGGCCTCTGCTCATGTCAGCAGAAGCCTCCCTATCTATCCTGGTTTATTCTGGGGATTCTATATCCTACAGGTACTTTCCAAGTCCTCTAAGATTATATTTCTATCCCATCCCTAAAGTGTTCGACTGTACTGCCTGTGGCATAGGGTAGGTGGGGTTAGGATTGGGAGAGAACAACGTCAATACCCTAGCTCTCGGCTGCAAAGCAGCCTGGGACAGGGAGGCAGAAACTGAAAGGCCAGCCCCTTCGGAAGATAGTAGAGGAGTTGTCTGCTCCCCATTCATCATGTTCCTTCTCCCCCTCTCTCAAGCAATCACAGTTTGTTATCTTCAAAGGCACCAACAGAGTGGAGAGTGATGGAGCAAGACCAGGTCCGAAAGGCCACAGCTTAGCACCCGGATTGGCAGCCTGGGAAGAGATGAAAATCTTAGTGTTTTGGATAAAAGGTCATCCCAAGAGCTCCTAGGCAAAAATCAAAGGGAATGAGACTTTTCCAGAAGTTTGTTAGAGTGAGTTTCCCAGCAGGACAAAGAAAAATTTGATTTCATTATGGAACTATCAACCAAACAATGCCCGTGTGGATGACAAGTGGGAGAGTTAGAAAACATTCCTTTGAAGTCACTAATAGAGACTGATTCAGACAAGAATAATTAATAGGTGAATTGCCAAATTAATTGGTCAATCAATATATGCCAGCTTGGAGCATCTAAGTTTTGATACAGAGTAGAATATTTGCATGGTTATGGACATGCAAATATATTTACATGGACAAGTTTGTCCTTCCATAGACAGCTTGTCAGTTACAAGAGAATGCATAGGCAACATCTACTGGATGGAAGTGTATATTGGATAAGTTAGACACAATATTTGACAAGGTAACTAAAATTAATAATCCAAAGAGGGGCAAATAGGCATATACATCTTCAGAAAATATCCTAACAAGGACACAATACTTTGAGGGATTCTGACCAAGAAGTTAGAACCAAAATCTAATTTTGAGGACATCAGAAAACTTCAAAAATAATAATGTGGAAAAGAAAAGTGACTGCAGTCTCAAAAAAAAAAATCAAAGACATAAAAAACAAAGAAAGCTAAGTGGAGTTATTCTAGATTAAAGGAGACTAAAAGGATGTAACTACTAAATTCAGGATTTGGTTCTAGCTTACACATCCCGGAAGACATTCTCTTCTAATAAAGATTGATTTGGACAAAATTAAAACCTAATCCATGCAGATATTGACTTAAAAGACTGTACATATAGTTATAGATCAATATTATTTTAACAATTTAAAAAAATCTGATACATAATATAAATTTCTTCAGAAAACTTATTTTGAAATTTTAACTAGTTTCTTTAAAATTTTTTTACTTGATTGTACAACCAGGTATGGCACTAAAACTCTCCAACCAAACACTGGCATTTTTTTTCTATGTTGTTTGAATAGAGAAGCCAATAAGGAAAAATATAAGTCATTTCTGTCATCAATTCAAATGCATACAGCCAACTGCGATAGCACAGCGGTAGGGCGTTTGCCTTGCATGCAGCCAACATGACCAACCTGAGTTCAATTCCTCCTCCCCTCTCGGAGAGCACGGCAAGATACCGAGAGTATCTCGCCCGCATGGCAGAGCCTGGCAAGCTACTCGTGATGTATTCGATATGACAAACACAGTAACAACAAAATCTCCAATGGAGACGTTACTGGGCCCGCTTGAGCAAATTGATGAACAACGGGAGGACAGTGACAGTCAGTGACAGTGACAGCCAACAATGGGCTGGAGTGATAGCAGAGCGGGTAGGGCATTTGCATTGCACGTGGCCAACTCAGCTGACCTGGGTTTGATTCCTCCGCCCCTCTCGGAGAGCCCGGCAAGCTACTGAGAGTATCTCACCCACATGGCAAAGCCTGCCAAGCTACCCTTGACGTATTCGATATGCCAAACACAAAAACAAGTCTCACAATGGAGACGTTACTAGTGCCCACTTGAGCAAATCGATGAGCAACAGGAGGACTACAGTGTTACAGTCAACAAAATGCAATGTAGAGACTTTCCTCCAATTGAAGCTCCTAAAATAGTACAAATTTTCCTGGAAACTTCTTGACTAATATTGTACATAGTTTGTATAGTGCCTCCTAAGGCTGGAAAAGTACAGTTGAGGAATAAAAATTGACCACAGGAATTGTCCTATAACCACACTTGGTCCTCAATACTATACAAATCCTGTACTTAGTAGTGAAAAATTCTGTTTGCAAGGAGAATTTGCAAGGACTTTGGTATCTGAAGAAGATAAGAGAGGAGGCTGAGAGCTGAAGATGCATAAAGATATAGTGCAGTGGTAGAGCACTTGCCTTGCATATGTTAGCCCTGGGTTGAATCCCTAGCACCAAGGGGAGGGAGGGAGAGAGAGAGAGAGAGAGAGAGAGAGAGAGAGAGAGAGAGAGAGAGAGAGAGAGAGAGAGAGAGAGGGAGGATGGAGGCTGGGTCCTGATTCACTGACTCAATTCCTATAGATCTAGGACATGGAGGTAAGAATACTGGCTTTCTGGATAGAGAGGCATTCTGGAAACTCAAATACAAAGGTAAATTCAGGTTTTTCCCCCCTACCCCTTGTTTCATATATGTCTCATAACATAATTGCTTTTTCATTTTGATATTAAAAATTCTAAATATTTCCCTTACCTACTGAAGGCTCATTTATTTGTCTAAATGGAATGTATGCTTCCTGAAGGTGACTGAATGAACTCTAATTTCCCAATGCAGGCATTTCTGTTATAATGTCATATGCACATTTGGAAAAAAACTCATATTCTGCCAAATTGCACAATAAAATAACAGAGCCTACTGGAGTAAAAACTACATTTGGAGCACACCATTCAACATGTAACAAAAACACAATAATCCTAATAAAAATAACAGAGCAGGTAAATTACAACCTTCATTTGTGCCAGCAGATCCCTCACTCCACCCTTTCCAGATTAAACTCTAAATTTTGTGCTTCTGGAGATACAGGTCCTAGAAGGCATTCATATCTCATAGAACTCAGTTTTATCAAAATGAAAATTCTGTCTCATAGGGTAGCTTTCTCTACCAAAAATTAAAATTCAACATAGAGAAAAATGTTTTCATACTTTACTCTGAGCTTTACTAGACAGTGCAAAATAAAGGTATTCTAGAAGCCATAAAATCAACTATTATTTGCTTTCCTTTCATTTTTTTTTCTTGAAGGTCTTCAGACTATGCTAAAGATTTCCTTTTAATTTTAAGACAGTTTGACTCTGACTGATTTAGGACTTAAGTACCCTGGAGATGGGCAACTGAGAAAGCACAGGGGTGTAGGCACTTGCCTTTCAGAGGTTGACTTCTATTCTTCCCTAGCATCACACATGTTCTCCCATATATCACCAATAATGATACATAAGCATAGAGCCAGAAGTAAGCCCAGAGTACACCAGATGTGGCCCCCAAACCACCCTGAAGGCCAAAAACAAAACAAAACAAATCCTCCCAAGAATGTCTTGGGAAAAGAGAAGCATAGGTCACACATCATGTTGACATCACCCTGAGAGAAATAGATTTACATTGAGGAAACAGGCATTCCATTTCAATTCCTATTTTTATGTGCTATGGTGGGGGAAGAGCAAATGACCATTTACTGAGTTTACACAGGCACCAACGTCTTTGCTGGGCACTTAACATATTTACTATGACCCTATGTTT
The DNA here is from genome assembly GCF_029834395.1 of Sorex fumeus. Taxonomy (NCBI): domain Eukaryota; kingdom Metazoa; phylum Chordata; class Mammalia; order Eulipotyphla; family Soricidae; genus Sorex; species Sorex fumeus. The sequence continues at coordinate 65,308,544 of NW_026606101.1, read as the reverse complement.
CACTGCTACATGGAGTTAAATTTTTGCCCTCATTTTCAGGTTAGATAACTGAGGGTCATAAAAAAAAATACCTTACTCAGCTTACAAAATGTGTGAGTAGCAGAGTCAGAGTTTAAATTTGGGACTTGTTACTGTCCACATTTGGTTAGGTGTTCTATTAGGATCCCCCACTTGCATTACTAACTTAAAGAAAATTGTTCCATTCATTGATGGTTATAGTAGCCAATTATAGTTTATATTTAGCATAATTATGTGTGAATTATATTTATGTTTAGCATTTGATATATTGTGGAAACAGATATCTCTCCCAACACAGGTGAAAGAGTCAGAATAATTGACCATGATATTCTGATTTACAATAATATATATATGTTATATGCATTTGGTCTTTGTCCTGATTGAGGCACAGAGCTCTTAAGATTCTGGGTAAGTGATATAAAGGGTAAAGGTGTCTTTTGTTAATGAAATGATTTGGGTCGTGGTTGCTTTGGAGAACAACCATGAGATTAGAGGGTTGGAATTTTTCAGCCCTATCTGCCTATCTCTCTGCCTATCTCTCTGTCTCCCTACAACTCTGGGCTATGTCGATTGCCAATCACCAGTTATGATGAAGCCTCCCTATAACCCAGGCAGATAAGGTTTGAAGAACTCTGGGCTGGTGAAATGTGGAGATTTGGGGAGTAGAGTACTAGGAGGGGATGTAGAAGTACCACATTCTTTCTCCATCCCTTCCCCTCTGTATATCTCCATCAGGATTTTCTGTGTTGTGCTCTTTTGTGATAAGCCAGTGTTCTAATAAGAAAAATGTTTCTCTGAATTCTGTGAGCTGTTCTAGTTAATTACCAGTAGGATAATGGGCATCAAAAACCAATACAAATAAACAACAAAATACTTAATGCTGAGATTTAAATGCCCATGCTTTATTTACTTACTAAAATAATTTTCTAATACTGAGAAGTGTTATAGAATGTTAATAATTATTTTAGGGTAACAGAACCATAGCATATGCAATAGGAAAAAAATTTGGGAGGAATATAAACTTTCTTCAAGTTCTACTAAGATATTAGCACTGGTTAACCTCTCGCCTTCCTTCACCTCTTCCCTAACACCCCCAGCTATTACTGGTCAAATCTTTATACTCCCAATTTCTTAGGGTACAACATACAACTACAATGGTACAACAAACCATCATATTGGGTGGTTTTAATTCATTTAAATGTCTTTTAAATCATTGTGATGTGTATGAAAAGCACATGAATCCACAATACTTGGCAATTTGGGGTGAAGTCTCCTAAGATTCCTTATTATCATCTATGACCCCTGGAGTAGACCTTCTTAAGAAATTCCCAGAAGTGATGGGGTCTAAAGTTAGAACCCCATGCTTGCTTCAGGATCAAAACTCTGAGCTGTATTCCCCAAATACTCATCTCTACTGACAGTCCATACACTGAATGTGCATGCACAAAGCAAGCACCCTGTCCCACCTGGCACTGAATACGATGATGTTAAGTGGCTGAGTTGGCCTTAGACACAACTTTGCATTTTAATAGAACTTCCACAATTAATGCATACAAGTTAGCCTGACTCATCAGCGAAATCCCTTCCTCTCCGCTCTCCCCAGTGCTTGGTGCCCTGGCCACCAGAGAAAAAAAAAAGGAAGACTGAACAGGTCATTTGGAAAAGATTGTCATTGCTGATTAAGAAAAAAAAATAAACCACCTCCAACAAAGGGAAGAGCAGGCCGTGAAGAGAGATGAGCAGCCCGTGCAAACAGAATCCAAGGCTTTGAACTTTTCCTGGCGCCATTTTCCTTTGTATCAATCCCCCAGATGGCTCATATTCTCTAAGTGAGCAATATTAGCGGAAGTCTACACGAGTCTTTCCACTAAGCAGCTTCTTTCCCTGTTTCTGATTCTCTTGCTTTCTCACAGGGAAAGGGTTTACTTGAATGCTTTTGTGGGAGGATTAAAATAAAATCTTCACCTCTCAAATCCTTCCAGCATATTCCCCCTGCAGCTAGAGTACCTGCAGAGTGAGCTTTAGCAGAGCTGCCTTTGATCATCAACCCTCCCAGTCTTTCCCTTTCTCGCTAGACTTGATCTCTTTCTCTCTGGCTTAGATTCTAACTCACTCTCTCTTTTGCCTCTGGATCTATAAACTCTACTGGAAGAGACTTGCTAGGCTGCCTTCAGATGTTTGAATTCGGCTTTCCCAACGGAGGTGTAATACGCTCAGCCTTGATACTGCTGGTTGGGGGCTACTGGGGTCTTTAGAAAATCGCTCTTGCTTCTGTGTGCTTTGCAGGGCTGGATTGAAGGGCCTGGATTTGCTTCCTTGGATAAACACCTCACCTTCTAGAGATTTGCTAGGCCCACAGGCTTCTTTTAGACTCTGCTCAGTGAAGGTTCATGGGCCAATCCCTAGGAGGTCCTGGCGATCCTTTTACCTCTGTCATGAGGTGAACACCTCCCCCTCTCCCAGTACAAATCTCTGATAAGGCATAGCTGGAGGGAGATTTGCAAAAATCTCTCCTAATCTCAAGGCTAGTCTGGGCCTTTAGATGTCTGAGTAGGTTAACTATCCTGCCTTAGCTGACCTTTTGAAGACAGTGTTTCACCGGTGACTGCCCTGTGAACTCAACAGACGAGGAGCTTAAGAGTTTTGTTTTGCTGTTTTATTTGTGCTTTTCCTGGGCATTTTCCTCCAGCTCCTGATTCATTCCAAATGTGCATCCGAGACTCTGGCTGTGTGTCCCACCACATCCTTTGGAGAATAAGGATCCATCCACCACACACCTCTCCAGGATGGGCAGCGTCTGAGTGAACTCGCTAAAACTACACCAACAAATGGGTAACAACCCAAATTATAACAGAGCCCTAGCAAGGCCAATCTACTTGGTTTTACTGGTCATCATTCCTCCCTTCTTCCTAACATTAGTCAAATCAGCCTGTTGAGTCTCGAGTTAGCATTCCAGATACTTTCTAGCTTCTCCCCAGTCACACTCTCCTCATACCCTTATAACTTCATCCTTCCTCCATTTTCCCACCCATTCATCAAACAAGCAGTTACTGGGGACCTTTTCAGTTTGACAGCCCAGTTAATTTCCAAATCCTCTGGGAACCAATCCCATCCCCCTCTCCTACTTTTGCTCCAAGGAGATCTCTTTACTCAAAGCTTATGGCTCTAAACTTTTATTTATTAAGCACCCCATCAAGAAAATAAGCCTATATCTTAGTGAATGATTTACAGATATGGCTGCCAGTCAACATATTAAGTAGAAATAAAGTTTAATTTCCTTCTCTGGCAGAGGTCCTTGCCTCTTGCCAGAAATCAATGATCCTGGATTGATTGCTTCACTGACTTTTTGACCGACTCTTGTTGAGTCCTCAGTCAAGTAGTAAAATCTGGCTTACCTTTCTCTGCTAGGAACCCTTCCAACTGGGAGTCTCAACCTTCAGTCTTCGATCTTTACAAGGTTCCTAGCTCTGACCCCAAATACTGAACCCAGTATCTCCTTCTGGCTATTCTCTTCCTCTACCCCACAGTAGACAGCTAGAGCAAAGTTACTGTGAGCATCCCCGCATCTCCGTGCTGACTCACCATTCCTTGCCATTTTTCCCAACATCCCCTTTGGTTCTTTCCACAGGAGATTCACTCCTTTCCCTCTCTGTGCTTTGACAAAAGCTTCTCCCACATCCACCTCTTGTCCATACTCAGTTTCACTGAGAAAGCAGGATCTGTGTCCAGTGAGGAGATGGGAGGGGTGTGTAAATGGTTTCCTATGAGGCGCTGGTCACGTTTTCCTAATTAACACCTTTTCAGCCTCGAGTTTCAGCCCAGATATTCCTTCCTTACATGCTTGCTCAGTGCTTCTCTATAGCCCCTAACAACTGTAATGACCTAGTTAATGACACAATTCACTGTTTAACATCTATCTTTGTGCTAGGAAAGAAATGCAAGGAGCTCGGAAACCATCAGTCCTGCTAACTGCTGTGCCTCACGCACACTAAGTGCTCAATAGATGTGTTGGCTGGGAGTTCAGCTCATTGAAGCACCACCCTGTTTAATGGCAGGAATGATGACAGGCACACGGGGGGTAGGGATGTGCCCCCCAGATCCAGGCACCAGGCTCAGAGCAGAGAGAAAGCTGACTAGGACTGACTCCTGTCCCCAGGGCATGAACTGGCTCCAGCTCTGAAATACTAACCCCATCCCACTCATACTAATAATATACCAGCCTTACTAAGAATAATTATGCTGAGTCTTTTTCAAAAGGGCATTCCAGCCCAGGCTTGATATCCCTAACTGAGCATCTGGTGACAAAGTGACCCAGGGAGAGATGGCAGAGGAAGGAGGTTGGGAGAGGGATTACTTGAGTGGCATTTGAATCATCCTCCCCTCGGCTTAATTAATGCTACAAAAGTATGTCCAGGGGACCAGGACTGGGTATGATTCTTGCTGCAATTAAAAGGTCCCCCTGCCACCTTATCCTTGCTTGTCTTCATTCCTTTCCACTTTCTAAGTCTACCCAAGAGACAGCCTGTTTCCCAAGCTTAGTGACTAAAAGAAGAGCCAGAAATCATCATTTGAAAACGGCCTCACAAGGGAATGCTCAGATCAGACAAGGAGACGTAGAATTTCAAAGTGCAAGTGACCAGGAACTGTGGGCAATATGGAGTTGGACCTGGGGGTGCTACACTGGGAACAAGCAAACCTTTCTGCTTCAGAAAGATGTAGGTCCTTGTCTGAGCTGAAATCTGTCAGGCAGGATCAACCTAATGTTAGAGCAACTTCTGAAAGTATGGCCCATGCACAGGGGGTTTCCTGAAGCCTCAAAGGAAGGATTACCTTTGAGACAGTTTAATGCTTTGTTTGCACCTTTGAAGTATTAAGTACATTATAAAGGCAAACCTCTACAACAGAGTAATGTAGCAGTCAAACTCACTTCCAAACAGAGATGAGGGAGGGACAGCAAGCCCCCTTTCACTCAGACTAGGACCTGGGTCTCTTACTCTGCTTCTCACTTACGCTTCTTGGCTACTGTGCTACGTACATGCTGGTCATGTGCCTACTGAGCCAGGAGGATGGCCGATGGGATTCATGGACCCCATGCCCACCGAATGCCAGTCATCCACAAGGATTGGCAGAGTATTGCTGGGCCTGGTGGAACAGAAGGCTTGGGAAGGGCATACCAGGACCAGAGACAAGAATCCAACTCAGCCTCACACCCCTCACTCCCATGTCAAGGAACAGTGGTGATTGGCCCCCCTCAGGATGCATCAGTAAAAAGAAGTGTCCTAGAGTTCACAGCTGACACTTCCCCTGTGCTGGATGGGCTCAGGATCTAGCCCAAGGGTGAGGAATGCTCTAAGATCCCAGCAGTTGACTTTCATCTTTTATTTTAATTATTAGGGGTTTTTTTGTTTTTTGGCTTTGAAGACTTTTGAGAGAAACTAATTACATTTCCCAGAGAGTAAAGAGCTTTCAGTCACAGGTAAGAAAGACCTCAACAAGTAACCTGAATGGCCTTTGTTTCATGAGCACTTATTTACCATAAAGGATGGGAGCTAACCTTGAGTTCAGCCCTGTCCAGTTCACTGATCATGATGACAATGACATGACAGCAGGTTCTGCTAATCTGACGGCTGCTAGGTCTAGACATGAGAGGGGTGTGTGGGGTTTTGTTTGTTTTTGGTGTGTGTTTGTTTTTTGGGTCACACTCTGTTATGATCAAAACTTCCTCTTGCCTCTGTTCTTAGGGATGACTCCTGGCTACTCTCCAGGAACCATATGTGGCACTGAAGATTCAAATCGGCTTTGACTCCTTTACCATTTCTCTGGTTCCAGGAAGTATGGTGTAGGTGAATCTCCATATTGAGTGGCATCCTTCATAGTTCTGTCCCTAAGTCCTCAAAACCAATTCTGACTGACTCTGCATTTCTTTTTCTGAAAGGGCTTATGGATGGGGTGGGGAGCAGGATCAGAGTAAGGGGTCCAAGATGTGGAGGTATATACTGGTTTGGGGGTCTGTCGGGAGATCCCACCAGTACTCCATGCCTCAACAGACAGACAGGAGTCTGGGTCAGAGTTATAGGGGCTACTGGTTGTGCATGCATGGCACCCACAAGTAGCCCTGGGCACGAGGAAGGAGGGAGCTTGAGGGCTGAAAGTACATTTCTTTTCTAGTAGAAGATGAGAGTCCATGACATTTGCTTTGGCTTTTGAAGTCTCAGGTAATTGACATTTCTTACAATCCTCATACGTGTGTAAAGCCAATCTTTGCTACTAAAGTATTTTTGATGCAGCGGTCTTCCAAGTGTGTTTAGGGACGTTTCTGGGTACTTATATAAAATGTACCTTCCTGGACCCCACCTCAGCCCCTAGAGACAGAATCCTGGGAAGGGGTTTGGAATCAGTATTTCAGCAAGTCTCCGGCTTGAGCATGTCCACTCATCAACATAGATGCACTCCCTATCCCCTGCTCCCTGGAAAGGTTTCTACTGCCCTTCTCCCGGCTGATGGTGCCTCAACTTTCCCTTATGAATGGAAGCTTTTGGCTTTGTTTGAGAGAGAGGGACAGGAAAGAATGGGAAAAGCAGCAGCCCCTTTTGGCTGGTTAGACTTGAACCCATCCACTTGCATACACCTGTGGCATGTGTGTGCTGAGAACCTGGCAACCATGGGTATTAGCCACCATGACCGTTACATGCATACGTGTGTGTGTGCATGTGTGTGTGTGTGTGTGTGTGTGTGTGTGTGTGTGTGTGCAGTGTCTGTGCAGGACAGGACCCTCACTCAGTTCCTCACAGAGCCTGTAGGGTCTTACAAGGCTGACGATCCTCCCCAGGTGCATTTGATGCATGAGGAGCTTCAAGGCTAATTTCTGGAGCATAGTTTGAATTCAAATCCTGCATTTCCCCCATCATGTCAAAGAACTATGCAACTCCAGGACACAGGGCTTCTAGAGAGGGCCTGTCACCCAATTCCAGTCCATGGTGATGAAGACAAATGGGAATGCAGCTGATCTCTGAAATGAAAGGAGAGACCTCCGGATTCCAGCATGGATTCAACCATCTCAGGAGTGGACACTGTCTTCCCGAAACTGTATGAAGATGAAGACCAACCACAGCTGAGACAAGAATTCATGGGGCAAATGAGGACAGGTGAGGCAGGGGTCCTGCCTTCAGCATGAGGGGACAGGGGCCACTTCCTGTAGGATAGGCAGAGCAGCTCCTACAGGAAGTGGAACAAGCAGGCTATCCTGAACTGGTGCAGGTGGTCAGGGTGGGGAACGAGGGCAGCAACATATGAGGGATCTCAGACAAGGGACAAGATGAGGAAAGGACAAGGATACAGCTGACAAACTGCTGAGAAGATGCTGGTGCTTTTCTCCTGCCATGAGGGACAGACCTTCTAGAAATGGTTCTGTTTGAGGTTCATCCAGGGGCAGAGTGCAGGGCAGAAATTATCTGCTGAAGAGAGATAATAGAAGAGAGAAAGCAAGGATGAGGAGGAAATCGGGGGCCCTGGCAGGAAGGGAATCTCAGAAGCAGCAGAGAACTGGTATGTGGGAGGAGTCAGGGCTGGAGGGGAGAGGAAGGAGAAGAAGGAGGAGCAAAGGGGACTGGTGGAGGAAGACCAGAGACGCCTTGAAGGTGGAATGCAGTTCTTGATGAAACGGGGGTCCTGCAGGATGCAGGTTGAGGCATGGATCCCAAGAAGGCCAGAGACTTCTTAGAGAGACAGCCTGGGGCTCAGAAGGGTGGGAGGTTGACAATACTTTAGCAGGGGAATATGATTGAATACTAAGAAAGGAATCTTTAGCTCACTAAGGGACTTATGGGGCCTTTTCCTCCTGATCAGAAGAGAAAACAAATCCTGCAGGTCTGACCAGGTAGAAAACGACCAAACCTAGAGAAGGCTTTTGGGACCCTGTGGGACTGTCTCCCCGTGTCAACTGGCAGAAGGTGGTGATAACTCCAGAGAGTATGCAGGTGAACCCCAAAGCAGAGTTGATCAAAGATGTTGTACTTTAACTGGGTGTGTGACGGTTCTTTTATTCTCTTGTCCCTGGAGACAAGAGCAATAAGAATGAGAATTTGGTTTGTCATCAAACACAATGAAAATTGGTCTTAAGTACAAGTGTAAGGTTATGGGCTAAATGTGTGTGTTCTCTCCAAATTTATATAATAAAGCTTCAACATCCATTGTGATGGTCTTTAGAGTGTGGGGGGTGGGCGTAGGGGGTCTAAAGGTGAGGTACTTTGTGTAATTAGACAACTTATAGAAAAGGGCTGGACTTTCTCTCTCTCTCCTCTCTCTATCTGTCTCTGCCTTTCTCTCTATTTCTCTACCACTGCCCCCCCCACACACAAATGAGCACACAGTAAGAAGGCATCCACCTGTAAGCAAGAAAGAAGTATCTCTCACCAGTGTCTAACATCCCAGCCTCCAGAACTGTGAGCTATCCATGTCTATTGGCTAACCCCTCCCCATCTAGCATATGGCACTTGTTAGACATGCCTGAACAAAGTAATACACAGGGCATTAATGCCCATTAGAATAATATATATATGTATATGCCTGTCAAAATAAAACTTATACAGTGTCAAGGGCCCAGTTCAGCATATTTTATCTGTACCTCTTAAAGGATGAATATGTTAGAAGCTCAGAACTCTTTCTGAGTTGAATAGGTTTATTCCAATCATAAGAAAGCACAAAGAAACAAATTCTATCTGTTCATTATTTCAGAAGCCTGGTGGGAAGGAAATGCTCCTGGGGCTAGAAATAGCAATTTAAAACAGGGAAGAAACACCTCAGGAAAAGCAGGATGGAAAATTAAGACAGAATGAGAGATGAGGGACTAGTAGGAAAAACCAGACAACTTTAATAGCTATTAATGAGGTCTTCACTTAAAGTAAAACAAGATGCATTGGAAGATGATGATGTTAAAAAGATCTTGGAAGAACTTCCTGAGATTCGGTAATGGAGGGGAGATGAGCATTCTCAAGGACGATTGCTTGGGACTGTTGAGTAAGGGACACAGCACAAATTTCCACTCTGAGTGCGGATGGGGTACAAATCTCTAACAAATGGGCCCTACAGAAAAATAGCAACACAGCACAAAAGAAGAATGAAGAAATAAAAGAGCAGGAAGGAAAGCTATCCCCAAAGGTTTCAGAAACTGAACAGTAGGAGCCAATCTTAACTGTTGGGGTTTTGTATCAGTGCAGTCTCCCAACCTTCGCTCCAGTGGAAAACCCACCTTGATGGCTGGAGAATCAAGGGAAGCAGGTCAGGCTAGTCAGGGGTACTGGGGGGCTGGGAGAGAATCCCTGGAAATAAGGGAGCCAAGGAAAGGATTTCTAAATTCTGGGCATAAACTCTTCCTGAGTCTCTGGCTGAGATCTGGCCCATGAAGATGTGAGGCAGGCTGATACTCACAGGAACTAAAATCTGAGCTTTGGTCCACTATAGGCAAGACAGAGGTCGCAGGTTGAACCTAACAAATCAACTCTGACAATGTCTACAGTAAGAGCTACAATGCTCTCTGGATCAGTATAGTTTCAACATCACAATATCCATAAAACACAATAGCAGACCACTAGACAAATAAGAAGCCAGTGAAACATCTATTTCCCTGGGGAGGGCAGCTTGGCACCAACTTAGATGACCCAGAGTATAAAGAAGCTAAGTTCAGTGAGGTAAAGAAGAATATGCTTATTGCTAAGCAAAATGAATCAGGAACAGAGGAACAGACATAGAAAGATTGCATTCATCTGGGGAACTTAAAGTAACAAAATAGAAGACTAACACCCAAGAATAGCCGAGATAAGTACCAGGAGGTCTGCTCCATGGCTTGGAGGTCAGCCACACATGCTAGAGGAAAAGGCAGCTCAGATAGAGAAGGGAGCACCAAATAAAGGGTATTGGGAGGATCGTCCCAGAATGGGAGATGCATGCTGAAAGTAGACTATAGACCAAACATGATTGCCACTCAATGCCTATTTTGCAAACCACAGCACCCAAAAAGAGAGACAGAACAAAAGGGAGGCAGGGTAGAATGGGGGGATGGGGAGTGCGAGGGATACTGGTATCAGTGGTGGTGGAGAATGGGCACTGGTGGAAGGATGGACACTCGATCATTGTATAACTGAAACCCAAACAACAACCAAAAAACAACACTGTCCTCCCATTGTTCATCGATTTGCTTGAGCGGACCCAGTAACATCTCCATTGTGAGACTTCTTGTTACTGTGTTTGGCATACTGAATACTCTCGGTAGCTTGCCAGGCTCTCCTAGAGGGGCAGAGGAATCGAACCTGGCTCAGCCGGACTGGCTTCACACAAGGCAAGCACCCTACCACTGTGCTATCACTCCAGTCTACCACTATACCTCATGGTATAAATAAAAAATAAAAAAAAATTTTAAAAAGAATATGCTTATGGCAGTTAAAAATAAAATACATTTCAGTATAAAAAATTAGCAAACTGTGGAGCTAAAAATACATGAGAAAAAGTCACTGGAAGGACTGTTTGCTTTTTAGCAGGATGGAGACAGCAAATTAATCAATGAACTTAAAGATAGATCTAAGGAAGTTAAAGAAGAAATTGAGGAAGAAAATGAACAAAGCCTAAGGGAATCTGTGGGACAATTTCAGGAGTTCTACAAAAGGTAATTGGAGTCCCAGAAGGAAAGAAAAATAAGACTAGAAATAATAATGTGAAAAACTGTGGTGAAACCTTTACAAATAATAGTAAAAAAATCTATACATTACAGATTTAAGAAAGTTGGAGTGTTCTGAATGGGACAAATTTGAGGGGGAAGGGAGTATACACAAACACATAATATTCAAGGAAAAATTAAATAGAAAATCTTGAAAGTGACAATAGTTAAAAAATTGCAGAGTACATACAATCACTAGTTATTCAAATAATTGTACTCATCAGGAACCATGGTAACTAGAAGACAATGACACATCTTTAATGTTCTGAAAGGCGGGGCATGGGGGAATACCTAAAACCGGGAATTGTATACCCAGCAAAAATATCTTTCAGGCATGAGTGCAAAAAAAAGCATTTCTCTGGTAAAGCAAAAATAAGAGAATTTATTGACAGAACCTCTGAACTACAAGTAATGATAAACAGAGTTTTTCAGACTAAAGGAATAATACCAGAAGAAAATTAGAATCTAGGATTAAAGGAAGAACAGGAGATTCAGTAACCATTTTAAATTAAAATAAGACATGTTCAGGCTAGAGTGATGGTACAGCAAGTAAGGCGCTTGCCTTGCATGTAGATGATCTGGGTTGGATCCCCAGAATCCTATATAGTCTGAAGTAATCCCATTACTCCACCACCAGAAATAATTCCTTAGTGCCAAGTCAGGAGGAACCTTTTAGTATCACCAGGTGGGTGACCCCAACATGTTTTTATAAAAGACATTTAAAAAATATTTTAAAAATAGAAGTGATTGTTGTTATTGGCAGTTAGGCACGGGCTTTTGGGAAATGTAATGTACTTTTGGGAAATAATTAGTAACACTGCAGCACTGTCCTTCGTTATTCATCAATTTGCTCAAGCAGGCACCAGTAATGTCTCCATTGTGAGACTTGTTGTTACTGTTTTTGGCATATAGAATACACGATGGGGAGCTTGCCAGGCTCTGCCATGCGGGTGGGATACTCTCAGTAGCTTGCTGGGCTCTCCGAGAGGGGCGGAGGAATCAAACCCATATTGGCTGCGTGCAAGGCAAATGCCCTACCCACTGTGTTATTGCTCCAGCCCCCTGTGCTATTGCTCCAGTTTATTAATAAAAAAAACTTAATAAGAGATTTCCAAGCCTTAATGCAGTCCAAAGGCATGAATGACACATGCTTTTGACACATACACATCCTAAACTCTTTGGAGAAGAGAAACTGAGGCACAATCCAGAGATAGAAATGCAAGGATCCACCCAGATAAAAGTAGACCCTTCAGAAAAGGAGAAACTACAAAAATAAATCTCTGAGATTATGAAAAGACCAGCAGCAACAATGCAAGGGATGAGGTTATGAGAAGACCACAAGTCTTTCCTGTGACAATGCCCAGAATAACTTTAATGTTTTTCAGATATCCAGAGGAAAATTTTGGGAAAAATTCTATCAAAGTTCCTCTGCAAAGCCACTTAGGGCTTGCTCTTCATTCCTGTTTTCCCTTGAACATATATCTTGCTTGCTTTCTTATTCCTATTCTGGAGGAGCCCATGTTCTCTTGAACAATTACTCTCCCTCTTTCCCACCTCTCACATCTTTCTAAGCAAGTTTCACTCACTAAATACTACCTTTCTTCATTCTTTCACCTCCTTCTGAAATTCTTTACTGTGGGAAAAAGGTGGCATGCCCAGAAGGCCTGTGCCAAGGTTAGGATTGACTTTCCTTTCCTTCAAGGAGTAATTCTTGCTCCAGCCGGAGCCCAGAGCTTCCTGAGAAATCAGATGGCAGGAATCATTTCCCATGCCATGCAGAACACGTAGAATCAGGCACAGCTTGACAACAGCCTGTGGGGCTGGCGGGTTGTGAGTTCCATGCCCTGCATGTGCTCATGGCAGAGTTTTACCAGTCCTGACTCAATTCAGGCATTTCCCTGAAAGCTTATAGTCAAGGTGGGTCAAGCAGAGGAGTGGAAACACTTTTATCATCCCTTGTTCCCAAGTTTGCTGAGCCACCCTGGCAACTGTTCCTACCTTATCTTGTAGGTTATAATGTTTCTATTATTGTCTTTGAGACACATATCAACCTATATTTGGAAATGAGAAGTCCTTCAAGCTAGCTACTGTGTTCTTTTCACATATCCCTCATTCTTTGGATACCTTCTTGTTTTCTAACACCAAAAGATGTGCAGAGCTCATTGCAGACTGTCCCTGCCTAGACCTAAAATTTCTCTCATGAGTCCTGACTGCTTTAGTACAGAAAAGCATCTAGAATCCACAATCTGAAAGTTGGGTGCAGTCTAGGCTATGCGGTGTCACTGCTCTTGAGGTAATATAAGTCTCAAGCTTGTGTTTCTCTATCTCTAAAACTATAAGGTCACATCAGTACTTTCAGTTTCCATTCATTCTATGTAATCTTTTGATATTATTCACTCTAACTTCTATGCTTTTTATATAGGTCCCTGTTTCCAGTAGCTTCCATTATCTCCAATATAGTCTTCAATTTCTTCATACATAGTTTAATTCCCATTCATGCTAATCATGCTAGGCTGCTAAGCGTCACAGTGGGCCTTTCCCTAAATATATATATATATATATATACATATATATACACACATATATATATTATATGTATGTATAAATGCCGATTGGACCTACTAACTGCCATTTTGGTAAAGAGATAAAAAGGAAAAAAAATAAGAAAATATTTCTTTTGCTTTGTTTGTTTGTTTCCCAAACTGCTATACTATCACTCTAGTCCTGGATTTTGTTTGTTTTTTAAGGAAGAGAGGTAAATAATATGAATAGAAAGGCAAGAGAAAAGCCAGCCTACCTTTCTAAAAGTACCAATCCATCACCTTTGGGCCATATGTATACAGCTGTACACACAGCCATGCACTCATATACAGTGTTTGAACGCCTTTCTGTTTCTCTAAGGTTGCAAATTCCTGATGCAATTGTTGCTTGTCTCCTTGGTCACTTTTTCTTTTTTTTCTCCTCAATCCCAAGTCCCAACTCCTCTCTTGTGCTTCTAATATTCCATTTTCCCTTTTATCACAGTGCTTTCAGATATCTGTTGATGTCTCTCAGTTCTCCAATCTGCTTGCTTTTTTGGGTGATTTTTCATCCAAATGTCAATGAGAGGACCATATCCTCCACTGAAAACCCTCCACAACTCCCCAAAATATAGAGATTTTCTTTTGATATTTTTTATTTTGCACATGTTCCCACAGAATAGAGTGACTTTTACTGCTGGTCATTATGTCTTTAGCTGTAGATGTGTCTGACCAATGATATTTTTCTTCATTAAAATTTCCATGCATAAGAGCAGCTACAATGTCTTTTTTTTTATCATGATTGTGTCTGAACTTTTTGGGTCAGCACAGGCACATGGTAGATTCACAACAAATTACTTTTACATCAATAACTGTTTTTAGAAACTTGTTTAATCTACAAACATCGGGTTTTTTTTTTAAGTTTTAGGGGAGGAGCTTCCCAAGCAGTGTGCAGGAACCATAGCTACTACTACAGTGACACCTGGACAACGGGGTAAAACGGTCCGATGTTTAGACCTAGTGATAAATTCAACTCAGGTCCAGCATTGCCAGGGGCTACTAGACAGTGCTCAGGGCATCATACAGAGATGGGGACTGAAATTTGGGCCTCAATCATGTAAGACACTTACTCCTGATTCCTGACCTATCTGTCTAGCCCTATTTTTTTTCTATTTAGAATAAAAGACAAACCTAGAGAAAAAATGATGATATAGTGAGATATTTGATATGTGACCACAGCAGAGCCTCTTGGCTTTCATTTAGCGACTTTAAAAGTGTTGTTACTTAGAAGAAACACAAATCATAACCAATGATCTAAATAATCTATTCAGGAAAATAACATGGGAAACCTTTGGCCTAAAAAACTTTCATGGAAGGCATATACAAATTGTATCATTAGCTCATTATGTGGGTGTTTTGGGATTATTAAAATGTCTAGCTTTCTCCCAAAGCTAGAAAAGAGTTTTACTCAGTGTCCAGATATGGAGGCCCAGGGTGCATCTCAGTGACAAAGCAGCCACCTCACATGTGGGAGGCCATGAGTTCAATCACAGCACGGCCCCACATCACCCAGTGTGATCACAGGCACTACTGTTGAGACTCCTGGGACATAAAGTCTGGTGCCCAGGAACCAGATGTATAATCTCTGAATATGGCAACAAAAATACAGTATATTCAGGTGTGACTGTAGATGTATATCTACAGGTGTGTTAGTTGGGCAAAGTGACTGAAATGAATTGGAAAGGAAATATGTTTGAGAATACTCAAAATGGTTTTCTTTTAATTTGTTTTTTGTTTGTTTGTTTGTTTGTTTGGGGGCCACACCTAGCAATGTTCAGACTCTGCGTTCAGGGATCACTTCTCAGGAGACCATCTGGGATTCCGGGGATGAAACCTGGGTGTCCTAACCACTGTACTATTGTTCAGGCCCCATGTTTTCTTTTTAAAACAGAAAAGAATGAAGGATAACTTACTTTACCTAAAAAATAAAACCTCTACTAAAAATACATATAACAATTGTAAACTTTTGATTAACTTAATAATCAGAATGATCTGGTTTGTAACAAAGATATATTAGTATATTGATGAAACAGTATTCAACATTAAAACATAGGGGTCAAAGTGGTAGTACAGCTCTGGAAAGAAAGATGGCGGCCGCACAGGAGCCTTGTGGACAGCAGGTTTGAACTGGGGGTCGGGGGCGGCAGGGACCTCATGGGAAGGTGGGCGTTCCGGTCCGTCCTTCACGCCCTACCAAGGTCACCAGTTGCCCCCCACGAGTGGCTCTCCAGCACGGCCACAGCCCCAGAAGCACAAGGACTTAACGCAGAAAACCAGCCGCTTGGAGCAGAAAAGCAAATGGACTATGTGTTAAACCGTGCCATCAGGCCTGCCCGGAGGGGAAAGGGTGTTGCCCCATTCTCCCTCTCCTCTCTGGAAAGAAAGATGGCGGCCACACGGGAGCCTTGTGGACAGCAGGTTTGAGCCGGGGGTCGGGGGCGGTAGGGACCTCATGGGAAGGGGGGGCGTTCTGGCCCGTCCTTCACGCCCTACCAAGGTCACCAGTTGCCCCCCACGAGTGGCTCTCCAGCACAGCCACAGCCCCAGAAGCACAAGGACTTAACACAGAAAACCAGCCGCTTGGAGCAGAAAAGCGAATGGACTATGTGTTAAAACATGCCATCAGGCCTGCCCGGAGGGGAAAGGGTGTTGCCCCATTCTCCCTCTCCTCTCTGGAAAGAAAGATGGCGGCCACACGGGAGCCTTGTGGACAGCAGGTTTGAGCCGGGGGTCAGGGGCGGTAGGGACCTCATGGGAAGGGGGGGCATTCCGGTCCGTCCTTCATGCCCTACCAAGGTCACCAGTTGCCCCCCACGAGCGGCTCTCCGGCACAGCCATGACTCCAGAGCACAGAAACCAATCTCTTAACTATCTAACTTTTAATAGAAATACTTCCAGGGCTAGGTAAGGTAAGGTAAGGTAAAGGCCCTCCCGTTGATCGTCGATTTGCTCGAGCGGGCCCAATAACATCTCCATTGGAGACTTTGTTGTTACTGTGTCTGGCATATCGAATACTCTCGGTAGCTTGCCGGGCTCTCCGAGAGGGGCGGAGGAATTGAACTCGGGTCGGCCATGTTGGCCGCTTGTAAGGCGAACGCCCTACCCGCTGTGCTATTGCTCCAGCCCAATAAGTAAAATTCCAGGGCTAATAAGCAAAATAGCAGAAATTCCAGGGCTAATAAGTAAAATAGCAGAAATCCAAATTATTTAACATCATTCAATTCTTAAACCCAGCTGTTGAAAGCAAATCATTTCACGCTTTTTCAGCATGTCTGATTTGGTGGGGGGGGGGGGTCGTAAACTCTAAATAATAATGGTGCAACTTTTATTAAAACAATGAATCTAGTCAAAGTAGATAGAGTGTTAACTAGAACTCATCTGCCTCACAGATATTGGGAGGGGTGGGAGGTGGGGTTCTATTGGGGTTCGCGGTTAAAAATAAGTATTGGTAAAGGGAAATGTGTTTGATATTTACATGACTGAGACCTAAACCTGAAAGCTCTGTAACTTTTCCCACAGTGATTCAATAAATAAATAAATTATAAAAAAAAAAACAAAGTGGTAGTACAATGGGTAAGGTGCTTGCCTAGCATGTGGCCAGACTGGGTTTGATACTCAGCACCACATATGGTCCATTGAGCCTCAACATGAAATGATCCCTGAGCACAGAACTAGGAGTAAGCCCTGATCATTGCCAGATGTGCCCCCCCAAAGATAAAAAGAATATCAAAAACACAATTTATAGCACTGCACTGTAGCACTGTCCTCCCATTGTTCATCAGTTTGCTTGAGCGGGCCCAGTAATGTCTCCATTTTGCAACTTGTTGTTACTGTGTTTGGCATATTGAATACATCACAGGTAGCTTGCCAGGCTTTGCCGTGCGGGCGAGATACTCTCGGTAGCTTGCTGGGCTTTCTGAGAGGGGCAGAATAATCGAACCCAACTCGGCCGGGCTGGCTGCATGCAAGGCAAATGCCCTATCACTGTGCTATCGCTCCAGCTCACAATTTATATAAGGAACATAAAACATAATAGCACTGAAATGGACTATGTGTTAAACCGCGCCAGCATGCCTGCCCGGAGGGGAAAGGGTGTTGCTCCATTCGCCCAATCCTCTCTGGAAAGAAAGATGGCGGCCGCACGGGAGCCTTGTGGACAGCAGGTTTGAGCCGGGGGTGGGAGCGGCAGGGACCTCATGGGAAGGGGGGCGTTGTGGGCCATCCTTCACGCCCGACCGAGGTCACCAGCTGCCCCCCACGAGCAGCTCTCCGGCACGGCCACGGCCCCGGAAGCACAAGGACTTAGTACAGAAAGCCACCTGCTTGGAGCAGAAAAGCAAATGGACTATGTGTTAAACCGCGCCAGCATGCCTGCCCAGAGGGGAAAGGGTGTTGCTCCATTCGCCCAATCCTCTCTGGAAAGAAAGATGGCGGCCGCATGGGAGTCTTGTGGACAGCAGGTTTGAGCCGGGGGTGGGAGTGGCAGGGACCTCATGGGAAGGGGGCGTTGTGGGCCGTCCTTCACGCCCGACCGAGGTCACCAGCTGCCCCCCACGAGCGGCTCTCCGGCACGGCCATGACTCCAGAGCACAGAAACCAATTTCTTAACTATCTAACTTTTAATAGAAATACTTCCAGGGTTAATAAGTAAAATAGCAGAAATTCAAAACCGCTATTGCGGCCGCGCAACTTCATTTTATTCTTAAACCCAGCTGTAGAAAGCAAATCATTTTACAACGCTGTTTTAGCATGTCTGATTGGGGGGGGGGTCGTAAACTCTAAACAATGATTGCGCATCTCCTATTGAAACAATGTATCTAGTCAAAGTAGATAGAGTATTAACTAGAACTCATCTGCCTCACAGGAATTGGGAGGGGTCGGAGGTGGGGTTCTATTGGGGTCTGTGGTTAAAAATAAGTATTGGTAAAGGGAAATGTGTTTGATATTTACATGACTGAGACCTAAACCCGAAAGCTCTGTAACTTTTCCCACAGTGATTCAATAAAGAAATAAATTATAAAAAAAAAATAATAGCACTGTAGCACTGTCCTCCTATTGTTCATGAATTTGCTCGAGCAGGCACCAGTAATGTCTCCATTGTGAGACTTGTTGTTACTAATTTTTGGCATATCGAATATTCCACGGGGAGCTTGCCAGGCTCTGCTGTGCAGGCGGGATACTCTCGGTAGCTTGCCAGGTTCTCCGAGAGGGGCGGAGGAATAGAACCCAGATCAGCCACGTGCAAGGAAAATGCCTTACCCACTTAATAAAGTAGATATCTTTAATAACTGGTGTTGGCACAGTTATCTATTCACCTGAACAAAAACAAGGTAAGCACACATATCCTAATACATATTCAAAAACAAATTATAAAATAACCCTGGTGTTTATCAACACCAGAATGACCAATAAGCAATGGAATGCTATAGTACACTGTGACTAATGATTACTGCACACACATACACACAAGTAAATTTCACCAATATAATCTAAGTGAAAGAAGACAAACACAAAATATACATTGAACAATCCCACTTATGAAACAGTCTTGAACCCATAGCTGATAAGATTGTCAGAACAGGAACTGCTTCTGACTGTGGCTTCAGGAAGGCCAGTGACTGGGCTGGACCAAAGGGCTGACAAAACTTTCTCTGGACAGTTATTTAGATTTCACAATTATGTACATTTTAACAATTCTGTAAAAGAACATTTAGGTCTTGTATATTTCAGGGGGTGGATAGGTTGTGCAGTGGGTAAGGTGCTTGCCTTGCATATGGCTGACCCAGGTTCAATGCTTATGGTCTCATGAACCTCACCAGAAGTGATCCCTGAGAAAAGAGCCAAGAGTAAACCCTGTGCAACCCCCACGATGTGGCCCCAAAACAAGAAAACAAAAAGACTTGTATATATTTTTACATAAATACTACCTACATTAAAAAGAGTATAAACTATTTGACTCTAAGGGCATTTATGCTAAAGTGTTCAAGAACAATATGTACCCAGGTCTGAGATTTTAGCCAGAACTGTATCAATGAAGTTGGATGGAGTAATGAGTACAGAGATGGATTATTATTTAATAAAGCAAACAGAAAAACATTAGTTCCGGAATCTAGAAGGTGAGTAGAGGATTGTCCTTTGTAAAATTCCATCAATTTCTCTGTACACTTGATTTTTTTCAAAATAAAATACTGGGAAAAATTAATTTCATGGATACTAAACATTTATCTATAGAAAAATTCCCCTCCCATAAAAAAGTACAGAAAATAATTTTAAAGCATTAAAGTCTTGGTGTGGACAGAACTTTTAAAACAAACCAGAAAGTCTAAGAGTAAAGGAAAAGATAGATTTTTAACTACGAATATTAATCATTTTTGCAAATCAAGGGATATCACAAACAGTTTCCCAACAACAGGTTGGGGCACTAATTATATCAGGTATGGCATACATGGGGTTAACATCCTTAATACAAGAAGACTTCCTACACACTTCTCAGAAACCAACAAACAACCCAAGAGAAAAATAGGCAGAGACATGTACAGATAATTAACAGGAGAGGAAACGAATCCCAGTGACTGTGAAAAGACATTAATATCTCTAGCAGTCAGTTGAAAATGCAAATTAAAACAAAATGAGGTATCATTTTTCATCTTTGGATTAGCAAATTTTTAAAGATTGATCACCTCCCGTGCTGGTGAGGCTATTGGAAGACAGGCTCCGCACACTCCTAGTGGAGTGTGAATGTTTACAAACTTTTGGAAAAGCAACCTGGCAGTAAGAGGGCCCAGGAGACACACAAGACAGAATAACAGGCATGCTATGATCTCATTTTTATCAAACACACATTTCCACCTACTTGAACAGAGAGAAAAATGCAAAAGGAGACACATCTGTCTGGGAAATGACTCCTTAGGACAGGGATTAGGAACTATAGCCTAGTTGGCAACTGGGTTTTATAATCCCAAAGCAAAGAGGGCTGTTTATATCTTTTTGAAGGGCTACCTTTTACATTATGATATGGTCACCTACAGAACAGCTTCTCTCTGATCCCTTACTCAGCAAAACCTAAATTATTGATTTTATGATCTTTAAGGTAAACTTGCCATGTCCTGCTTCAGTGGAATTGTATTTCTTTATTCTCTGACTTTTTCTTCGCTGTATTGGTTTGGCTATTATAGTAATTAAGGGTTGCTTTGGCAGTTTAAAGAATATAAGCATATCAGAAGGAAGATGGATCGCTTGAACACTATTGGGAATGAATTTGAGTCAAGCCAACCACGAGGCCTACTTCATGAGCCACAGTAGCTGGCAGAGTGCAGGAGCCTGATGTTCTCGGGACTGGTGGAGTTGGAAAGAAAGGAAATAATTTGTAAGAATTCAGAGTTCTGCAGGATTGGATATGGATCATGAGGCATACAGACACAGGAAACAACAAAGTGACAGTCATTATTTGAGCAATGCAACTCTTGAGATAAGGGGCAGGGAGGCTCAGAGAGTTCAACTATGACCCTTTTGAGTGGATTCTGGTGGAATTGCATGACCGAGGTGGCTATGGAGAGATGCTTGGACCTGCTTGGGGATAGAAGGGAAGTAGCATGGGAAATACAACTTTGGCTGTATTCATCCTACAGGTGGTAAAGAGAGCTCCCAGGAATGCCTGAGCTGCATCTGAGTCTGCTCCCTCCTAACAGGTGCCTCTGATGCTGTGCCCAGTGGTATAGATTTCTCCAGAGTGGCTATCCAAACTCTCCTCTCCCGGCTTCCTCCTCCGGCACCTGATCTTCCTTGAATATGTGTCTCGCTTCCTTGTCTCTATGTCTTTTTGTTTGCTAGCTCTTTCAAGCTCATATTTTCTTTTGCACACACATTCCTTCCCTTTGTTCCTCCCTCCTATTTGACTAATTAAGTTTTATTCAATAAACATGGTTGTGCTTCGCTAAAAAAATAACTCCGTGGGCAGACACACATGGCTTTGGAGCTGAAAGAGCACATTCCATGTAGCTTCTACCCAAAAGCTGCCTTGGAGGAGCAGCTCTGAGGATTTCTCCTGGATCAAATCCTTCCAGACTCTTCTCTCTGCTGAGAGAGGGTACAGGACACCAACCCTCCCCAGTTGGTGGGGTGCCTCCCCTCATCACCACCCACCGTTCTAAACTCTGTCTTTCATCTAAGACTACCACAAAGGACTCACCAAGGAGCTAGTGTAGGTGGGGTCTGAGGTGTCATCCTGGAGGTAGCGGGAAAGGCCAAAGTCAGACACCTTGCACACCAGGTTACTGTTGACCAGGATGTTCCTGGCAGCCAGGTCCCGGTGCACATAGTTCATCTCCGACAGGTACTTCATGCCCGCCGCGATGCCCCTGAGCATTCCCACCAGCTGGATCACCGTGAACTGTCCATCATTTTGCTGTCAAAAGACAAGAAGGGAGCTGGGATCAAGAGGGGTCTCAGTGGTTAAAAAGAGGCTAGGGTAATATGGCTTCACTGCCTGCTTCCCTTGGATAAGGTAAAAGGTAAAGGTAAAGGCCCTCCCGTTGATCGTCGATTTGCTCGAGCTGGCCCAGTAACGTCTCCATTGGAGGCTTTTGTTGTTACTGTGTCTGGCATATCGAATACTCTCGGTAGCTTGCCGGGCTCTCCGAGAGGGGCAGAGGAATCGAACCTGGGTCGGCCTTGTTGGCCGCTTGTAAGGCGAATGCCCTACCGCTGTGCTATCTCACCATCCCTTGGATGGTGCCCGCAAATCTGCTCAGGACACCCTCCCCCTTCCCAGCTCCATCCTCCTCCCTTTCCTTGAGTGCTCTGCTCTCTTCTCCTTGCCAACTCCTGTCAATTTCTTCTCCAAATTACATCTCAAAGCCATCCCCTCCTCTCCATCCCCACTGCCACCATTCCCAGCAAGTCATTGCCATCCATCACCAGTAACAACCGCCCACACCTGCCCTCCCTGCCTGGTCCCTCCTCTACCAGTGGTGAGAGTCATCTTCATAAGACATAAATCAGGCCATGTCACTCCCTGGCTTAAAGCTCTCTAACAGCCTGCTGCCTTCCTGAACAGCTCCAAACTCCCGAGCACGACTTGGAGGCCCATGAGATCAGTTCCTGCAGCATGTATATGGGTGTGTCCCTCCTGTTCAATTCCCAATGAGGGGCTAACTTGCAAACCTTTCCTAAGACAGCTCTTCCCACTCTGGCGTCTTAATCCATGCCATCGCTCTGCTTCTCTCCACAATCAAAACTTGTTTTCTTTTCAAGCCCATGCTGCCTTAGAGGGAAGATCTCTGCAATGACCTTGTTCCCCCTACACTAACGTTTGGAACTATGGTTCCACATCTGCACACAAGCAGAGAGTGCCCGTTCTTCCCAGGACTCAGGAAGGTCTAGGAGGCCAGCTTCAACTCAGTGGCCCCTCAGATGCCAGGTCAGCAACCACTATAAACCACACTCAACAACACAGTATCTCAGCAGCCATCTCTTCTCAGAGGACTTATTGAGGACACCATCTTCTGGGTGTGGCGGAGGAGATGGATTATTAGTGCTCCTAAGTATACAGTCCACAGTACATTGAATCCAACAAGTTGACATCTGTAATTGGTAGCCTAGCTGCAGTGGGAGGAACCTGATGAGAGGAACCTGATAATGCAGCCCCAGCATTTGGATCAATGGTCCACAAATATTGATTTCTTCCATCACTTGATTTTCAAATGCTACGTCAAACTTCACAGAATCTGTGGCATGTGTGTGTTCTGTTGTGGTGATGGTTTTGGTTTTGGTCTACACCTGGTGGTGCTCAGGACTTACTCCTAACTCTGTACCCAAGGATCACTCCTTGCATTGCTGTGCCAACATATATGCCAGGGATCAAACCCGAATCAGCTGCTTGCAAAGCAAGCATCTTACCTGCTGTACTATCTCTTCAGCCCATCATAGAATCTATTTTGATCCTTAAACCTGACTCTGTAAAATAGGTTACAGAGACTAAGTGTGTGATTTTCACACAGAAGTCAAAGTAAGTTTAAGCTCTAGTATCATGTAAAGAAAACTGGGCACAAACATCAAAGGAAAAAGAGCCACGAGTGATTAATGATGTCTACTCCAGCCATTGAAACAGAAAGAAGATATTAGCAGACCTCAGATCCGCAACTCTTCCTGTCTCTGCTCTTGCCCAATGTTTCCCACTGAAAAACACTGACTCTACAGTGGGCAACACATTCTTAGGCATTTTCATGGGAATCGCATATTTTAAGTGACAAAGTTATGCCCACTGAGTTTATAATCCTAGTAAAATTTAAAGACATAAAAATATATTAAAATTTTCTGGCATCTTCAACTATTTTAGGTTTAGTTCATTGGTACATATCCCCAAAAAAGAGCCTCTAAAGATGGGAATATCACCAAAGATAAATGAGACAGAAAAGAAGAAACTTAAGCAGATTTCTTAGTGAGTGAGGGCAGAGACCTGAGTCTGCTGAGCTCCTGCTAAAACATAGCACAGAGAAGAAACACAGGCCTCGGTAAAATGATTTAAACTTTTGTCCCCCCATAAAGTGCTTTCTGCTGAATTGCTTTCCTGCAAATTCACTGAAGCCACTTGCTGGCCCTTTTATTAGACAGGAAGGATTTAGGTATTTCAACTTGCATTGACAAATCCACTTCAGGAAATGAAACCCTTATTTGATTTGTTTGAAGAGAATGAATCATAGATTTTTTTTAACTGAAAGAGACCTTTCAAGATTATCCGGCTCAATGCCTTTAGTTTATAGATTGGGAAATTGAGTTAACAGATCTGTTCAAGGCCACTGGGTGACTCATAGCAGAGTCCAAAGTTGAATCTCAGTCTCAGGACCAATCTGGTATCTTTCTGACATCTGGGTTACTGTTCTTCATCTTTAGCCCATGAATGAGCTTCCCTGGTGGGAAATGTCCTGATTTGACATTGCTCAGTAGCTTCCAAGAGTTTTCCCGTTATGACCATCTGCGAATGAACCAGTGACAATGCAAGGCCAGGCTGTAGGCATGAAGGCCGTATGGAGCACGTCAGCTGTCTTGGCTCAGACAAAGGGACACTGATGAGGGCTTCGGGGGATGTTCCTGAGATTATGGAAAGAGCCACCAGATTGAGTTCTCCAAACCTGAGTGCCAAGAAGGAGATGCTTATGGACGGATTTGCATACAAACGACTTCATGGCACTGCCATTAATAAAATGAATAATCAAACCCTACTGAACACGTGGCTAAGGAATAAGAAGGTGAGCTCTCCAGAAATGGCAGGTTCTTGGTCCTGCAATCAGAGAGGAATAGTGAGGGTGGCAGGTGCTTGTGGGAGCCTAAAGCCCAGAACCACTCTCAGGTACTCACCCAGAGTGGGACCATGGCCACGTCCAAGCCATGGGACCCACGGGGGGGGGGGGGGGGAGAAAACTGTCACACAAAGGAGGACAAACCCTATTCCTTTCTTCTCCAAATGGTGATCCTAAAATTATACGACTTCCCAGAAGATGGACCCTGCAGAACTGAACTGATGACCTACTTTTCGATTTTATCAAGCAGCAGATGCATCAATTAATGTTGCTGCGCTCCAGGGTCTGGTGGTAAGGCTGGAATTAGATTTATAGATTACCTGCCTCCATGACTCGCACTGAGTCCGAGACGCTTCATTTCCCCTCTCCTCCCGGCACTGCCCGCTCCGGCCGCTCCCTGCTGCCATCCTTTCTCTGCCATTTCCTTTCCCCTCTCCTGCCACTAGCTTTGTTCCCACCACCTGGGCCTCATCGTGGTAAATAATCCTGGTGCCCCTCAGGCCTCCACAATCTGAGCTCCAGTGAAAACAGCTCTGTGTAGAAGGAGAGAGCTGGGTTCTATCTGAACACAGGCTTCCAAGAAGGACTTTCCCGATCTCCTGAATCCTGCAAGCTCCAGAGAGTGAGGATGATCACTTCCCCTGATCACGTGGTGACGTTCTGTGAAGGACAGCCAGGGGTCTTGTACAATATAAATAACTCCTCAAAGTCCCCTAGCGTCTGGTTCCTGAAAACACCCTTTTCCCCAGCATTGCACTCTGCTCACTTTTGACTGTCTTCATGAGATCCCTGATCACAGATGCTTTCACCCCACTTCCCAAATCATGGTCTGCACCCTGCTCTCATAGAGGAGATCTAGGAGCAAGGAAAAGAGGCCCTTACTCTCAGGATGACCACAACTCTCCTGAGGACTTTTGTTTCAGGGATTGCTCTTCATGGCTGTCGTCAGCAAGGATTGAGCTGGTGCTCATGGTTTCAGAGTTGGAGCCTCCTCCATGCTCTCCAGGAGGCTGTGCCTGGCCAGGTGATTGAGTACAGGAACTGTAAGGAACATCATTGTCTTCACCTCACACCAGGACAGCCACTCCTGCCCATGCACAGATGAGGCTGATAGTGTGCCCGCCCCTCAAAGGGAGCTTTGGCACCAAGTCCCCAGCTACCTTTCCACACTGCAGCCTAAGTGCTGCTCTCATCATCGAATCAACTGCCCAGCTGCTGGCAGATGACCAAACGGACATACCAACCTCAGCCACTGAGCACTGCTCTGTCAGCCGGCTCCTTTGTCCCCAATATACAATCAATCTCTCCTCCCTTGGAAAGCCTCGGGGGCATCCCAGGGACATTTTCCACTCCTTTTGGCTGCCTTTTAGGAATGTTTGCCTGGACACAAAAATAGCACAGGTGGCAGCTTCGGGCAGTGGTGGACCCAGGGTGCTCATGGTGGGGACTTCTGAGGGGACAATGCCCTCTCCAGTGGGAGACCCCATGCAACGATGAGGCCTGTCCCTTTCCTGCCTTTTGCTCTGGGTAGCTGATGGTTTGTAGGTGATTTCTGAGGCTCAGGGATAGACCAGCTTGGCCTTGGCCTTCTCCTCTTGGAGATGCTTTTTCTGGGGACCCAGTTTTCTGTGGGGAAGCACTGTCAGGCCACAGAAAAAGATGCCAGCAGCATGGAATGCCATCAGCTGGCAGGTGAGTGAGTGAGACTGCAGAAGATTCCAGGTCTCAGTCCTGGAGTAGTCCCCGCCAGCACCTCACACTTCAGAGAGGACCCCTGGGACCTGCCCAGACTAGGCATACTAGGTGGTGTGACTCAGTCTGGAAAGTCTTGGGGTGCTTGTCCCAATGCATTAGGGCGGTGTCCCTTTCATCTTGATCAGGCCAGCACCCAGGAAAGAGCAGGATGGGGCCATCCCCCAGGAACCTTTCCATGGCCAGCTGTCCAATGGGCCTTTGAGCTGCAAGCACAGCTGGGAGTGGGTGGCAAACAGAACCAGGTCCTGGTACTGAGCCAAAGTCCATGTTCAGAAGAACCCTGTCCTTTCTTTGCGGCTGTCCCCTGGACACCCCAGATGTTCACAATGGGGCCTTTGGCTCGAGGACCCTGATTCCCAGCCTGTGCTCAGTCCCCCGATTCCCACATGGTGTCAAGCACACCCCCTACTTGCAACAGCTCAGACAGAGACCCGAGGGGTGGGGGAAACCAGTCCCACTGTGGCACCCAGGGCTATGTTCTGGCAGCAACCTTTGACACACAGCCCACCTGGCCCCTGTAGATTCCCCCACCTCCACTGGAGGCTGCTGGGGTGTCACATCCCAAAATGATCCATGGACACATATGGGAACCTGTGGTCCTCGTCCCCTTTTCCTGCTCAGACAAGCACAGCCAAAGGGCAGGTGGCCCCGAGCAGGGGGAACAATGACTTGGACCTGCTGGGTGTGAACACCGGGCCCAGGCAACCCAGGAAGTCTCTTCGGTGTCTGTGATTCTCCTGAAGGCCACCTTCACCCCACTCCAAGGTGCTGTCACTCAACCAGCAGGCATGGAGCTTGGCTATGCCTAGGTCTATACCATCCTCCTCCTGAGCATCCTTCCATGAGCCATTCCTCTTAGTAAGAGACCCACCAGGCCTGCTCACTCCTCAGAAACCTCCCAGTCCTGGGGCACTGAGTGTAGCTCCTCTTCACACATTTCCCTCCCCTCTCCCCCAGTACTGGCATTTTCCATGTACCCCCGGAAAGAGAAGCCTTGGTTCTCACCCTGAGGAAAGAATCCAAAGCGCCATTCTCCATGAACTCCGTGATGATCATGACGGGCCGGCTCTTGGTGACCACACCCTCTAGGCGAATGATGTTGGGGTGGTCGAACTGGCCCATGATGCTTGCCTCACTCAGAAAGTCCCGGCGCTGCTTCTCCGAGTAGCCGGCCTTCAGTGTTTTGATGGCCACGTAGATCTCCCTCTTGCCTGGGAGTTTCAAACGCCCCTTGTACACCTCTCCAAACTCTCCTGCAACAAGAAAGCAATTATTACCTCTCTTCCCTGTCTGTGAAACCACCAGAGATGCAGCTTCCCCAGTAAGGGGTGAGCCAAGTGGAACTGTGGGCAAGGAGCAGAATCCGTTTTCTTGGACCATCCTAAGGGTGTCTTGACTCTGGTCAGTTCTTGGTTCTCAGAAACCATTCTGGTAAGTAACATGAAATTCTGGTATCTATATAGATTTTTCTTCCTCCTCATGTGGTTTTCCATTTGTGCCCTATAAACCCATTAAAACCAAACGGTCCGTTTCTCTCTGGCAGAATCCTAATTAATTTAGAGCACAACAAAGTCCAGGGACTCAGGGATATGGCAGACACTTTAGTCCTTTGAGTGAGATGTACAGTGTCTATGCTCCTACATTGCTTTGAAAGGGTTTGTGGCTCTAGGGACCTCCAGAAAGCAGACACTGAGGACTTATCAGGGTAAGAGTTTTAACTGTGCAAGTTAAAAGGGGGAGCAGGGATGACCGATGCTGGCCCCAGACCACAACTCTGTGCTGACTCGAAGAATGTGAAGCAGGACCAGAGTCAAGGGTGCCCTGACAGCAGTTCTATGTATAACCTCCTCTTTGGCCTAGGACAGTGAGAACCCCAGACTAAACACCCCTTCTGGGAGGCTCCTAGCACCTGCTATGCTGAGTCTCTATCCAGGCTGCTGGGAAGAGCCAGTGACTGCAGGGAAACTGAGGTAGATCCTGAAGTAGCCACCATCAAGACTGTCAGCTCATTGCCTGTCTGACAGATGAATAGTAAGTCTTTTTTTCCAAGCAAATATGCGCTGTAGCCCTCCATGATGTCACACATGATTGCAGCAAAATCACCAAGAGTAAAAATAATTCTGATAACATCATTTTAAACGTGGTTTAAAACTTTTTTTTCTCTTGAATTAAATGCAACGAGGTTCCAAGAGTTCCTTTATGAGTTATTTTGGTTTGGAAACTTCTAGTTCTTTCATGAAAAGCAATTTAGTATCTGCTCAGAAGTGCATCCTGAAATGTATGTGACCTTTGACTGATAGGTCTGATAGGAGAAACACAGCTTTCCACAGGACAACATTTTTTTTAAACTCAAAGTTTCTGGAAGAAAATGATGAATCTAACTCTGAGCAATCAGATAAACTACTAGCAGTATTAGAAAAGCATGTAAGCGGCTCCTATGTCATCTCATGGGCAGTTCTTGTCATTTTATACTATGAAACAAAGATTTTAGGAGGAAGCTATGGCTAAAGCTTCCTGTAGTGCTGGATATGGTAGAATCTCAGGCTGGCTCAGGCTGGCTCAGGCTGGCTCAGGCCCACCAGAAAGACCTCAGCCAGGGCCTACACTATACCTCATGTATAACACTGGGCTGACATTTAATCACATGCTGTTTGGGGAGTTGCTTGAGTTCTGACAGTTTTGTTCATGTTTATAGCTTGGGCACCACACTTTAGGGTCTCCTAGGTAGGCAAGCCAACAGCAAGCAGCTGTCGTGTTAGTTATTGTTTCTTTGACTTTTGCTCTGTCTACTCACGGAGGCTCTACCACTTCTCTTACCACAAGAAGATGAAGAGTCATATTTATACTCTTTTTCTTAAAAAATAATTTTAAAGGATATTCTGTGATTTATAATACTATTAATGGTAACTTCCTATGCACATAATTCCAACACCACACCCATCGCCAGTGTACCCACCTCCCTCCCCCCAAGACATATTTATATTCCTACAGACTATTCACAACAGCCGTTTCCTGTACTGCCTGACCCTAGACCCATCACCAGTGCAACAGATAGAGAAAAACATGTCCACCTGCCATGGCCGAGCGCTGAAGCCTGACGGAGGAGTGATACGTACTGACTTCAGGAGGTCACAACATACTGCTCAGTGAAGAGGAAAAGAACAAGTTACAGAATGTGATGTGTGTCTGTGCAAAGGAACAAGATGGAAAAAAAATCTGTATCCAATTTTCTTTTAACTTCAAATTACTTTTGAAAAAGTTTACACTAACAGGTAGCAATAGGAATGGAGAAGTAGGGATTAGTAAACCTCATTTCTTCTATGTTGTTTGAATTGTTACAATAATGGTTTTGTAGTCCAAATGAGTAAAATATAAAGGAAATTACTGAGCAACTGGGGTCTGTTGCATGAACATGCATGCATATTATAAGCAGATATATAGTGTGCATATATGTATATGTGTTTCTACATGCCCTTATGCATATATGTGTATCTATAGGCATGCCTGTAAGTGTATATCATCCATTACCTGATATCTTGATCTAAAAGTATTCAATAACCATGATAAAAAGGCCCTCCCGTTGATCGTCGATTTGCTCGAGCGGGCCCAGTAACGTCTCCATTGGAGACTTTGTTGTTACTGTGTCTGGCATATCAAATACTCTCGGTAGCTTGCCAGGCTCTCTGAGAGGGGCGGAGGAATAGAACTCGGGTCGGCCATGTTGGCCGCGTGTAAGGCGAACGCCCTACCCGCAATAACCATGATCTGACTAAACATAAATTGCATATTCAATAAGCATACAAATAGAATAACACAGGTTAGGAGTTCTACCTTTTTGTAATCATAATAGTGGGTCATATTTTCTTTTAGACAAAAGTTGGTCAATGAAACAAAAGGAGGAAATGGGACACTAATGTTTCCTGACTACCTACTCTGTGGCAGGCACAGCACAAGACTCCAGACAGTCTCTCTCTTACTGAATCCTCAACACCATCACGAGTTGGGCACTATTCTGGGCACAAAGAAAACATGTCTGTGCCTCAGAGCAGTGAGTCAGAGTTAGAGTAGTTTTTTTGTGCCCACCTCTTTTCCTACCACACTGCCCCTCAGTGGGAGCTTTCCATTAGCCACCCTATATGACAGGAGCAGAGCTTGAGGACTCTGGAACCCCCATCCTGGGGGACTATGGTGCCTGTGCGGGTCACATGCAGTCCCCTTCATAGCAACTCTGACCCGAGGGCACAGCCAGCCTGCTGGGACAGTCTCAGAGACAGGTGTTGGGACTCATCAAAATTCCTGTCTGGGAGCTGGAGGATCAGAATACTGATAAATTTCTACACATCAGTGTGCAGAGTCTGGAAAAACACTCCAGCAAGTCTGACATCCCAACCACACACACACAGAAATGCTGCCATTGAGGACATGTTCTATCCCTGGGGAACTTGACCAAGTGCTGAGAACGAGTCCCACTCCATAATGATTAGTTGGTCTTGGCATAGTTTGGCTTTACACATATTGTAAAGTTGCCTGCCATCCGCTACCTAATCTACAGGTCTTGGTGCAATGCAGAAACACAGAACCTCTTCTCCAAAAATTATTAAGAATGTTAAGATTGTGATGTCAGAGCACTTAACTATGCATGGACCCTCCTGAATATGGAGCCCGGTTTGAAGACCCAGTCATGAAGCCATGAGACCAGATCTGGCTGTCCATATGTTGTAATGTGCAGCCAATGCTGAGTTTCCATTATCCAAGCCTCTTTCAGTGAATTTTGGACTGCAAGAGCTCCTGGAATGCATGGAATTTATCTCAACACTTTTGATGCTCTATAAAGATGCTCTTCCTGCAGGGTCAAATGCCAAGTGTGGGCTTGGTAGAGGTCAGTGGTAAGAAAGAACCAAAAAAATAGAAGAAACAGATTGTGGCTGAGAAAAACTCTATCTCCTGTATTTTACAACATAATCATCATGATCATGTAATTGTCATGCCCCGGTTTTTCAGTAATCCTGACACAATTGAAAAAGTTTAAGTTTCACATAATAGTTCACTATTTTGCAAAAAAAATTAATGTAAATTCTGTGGCTTTTATATGTGAAATACGGTGCATAGAATAATGTGGATCACTGTGCTTTCTTCATTGACAAATGTTACTCTAATAAATCTTTGTGGCTGATTAGTACAGTGCTTCTAAGATTTTAGTTTTAAATTACATTCTCGATGGGGGTCTTATAGAGTTTTAAAAAATTATGAAATAAATACATGTTCCACTGAGGATTTTTAAGGCAGTAAAACTGCTATATACAATTTGAAGTGGCAGGTCCCTGGTAGATATTATACTTTGTTCCTAGCACTTACAGTGTTCTACACTCAGAGTGAACCCTAAGGTAAGCATAACTGGGGTGATAATGATGTGTCAATGCAGGGTCATCGGCTATGACAAATGTCCTAGTTGGTGGGGCATACTAATTATGAATAAGTGTGTGCGTGGGGGCAGGAGCTAAATGGGAAACCTTTTTACCTTGCACTCAGTTTTGTCATGAATCTAAAACTGATGGGGAAAAAATAGGTGTGTGTTTTTTTTTAAGTTCTCTCCTTGTGTGGGAAGAGACAAGCTTTGTATGCTTACCACATAGTAGTGTTACTAGTCTCAGAAATCTGCTCTGCAATTACTGGAAAGCAGTGGCTTAAAAGAATAGTGGTTCTGTAAAAAATAACTCTTGTTCCACACGAGCAGAGAAATGATTTTTTATACTCTCCAAGCCCAGAGGTTTCCCAAGCACCAACTACAAAGGAAGCCACTTAATCCACAGTCCTCACTGGGAGACTGTGCTTTGCCCAGTAATTTAGTGGCCCCAGTGCAGCTGGGGGCAACTCTGAGCCAGAGTGGAGCAAAGAGTGGTAGGTCCCAGACTGGCCTTGTCTCCATACAATGGATTCTCCGAGCTCCCAGCTCTCCTTTCAACACAACACAAAGCATCTCTAATAGGGAGTGAAGTCCACGAAGCACTCTATAACCCACAGACATCTGGGCGCACATGCCAAGTGTGGGTTAATGACCCTAAAGACATAAGCCAAGGGTAGAGAGTGGGACCTGGGGTTTGGGTGTGGAGAGAAGGGTGTTGCAGCAGAGAAGGGAGGGAAAGTAAGTTTTTGAGGCACTGAGGGGGACTTGGCAGAGGTGGAGTCAAGATTAGTTTTTGCCAGGAATTGGGAGAAGACCCTGTCAGGAGGCTGGGCATGGAGATACCATGGGTGATCCCAGGAAGCTGAAGTCTGGGGGCTCTGATCCTTTAGCATATCACTTCTCAATCTCCAACCAGGTGCCTCTGTGATGTTCCAAGGAAGCCACAGGTAAAAGTCATGAGGAATCATGACATGTGACAAGGGGCCAATTGATAGGATGGGGTAACACAGTAAGACACAAGTTCAGAAGGAGGGTCACAGTAGGAAAACAGTTGAGTAATGCCACTCTAGCATTCAGAACCTACAGGGAGGGACATTGATGAGTGTGTGACTGTTAGCAACAAACATTCTCTTAAGACCGAACATGAGGTTTGTGGTGCTTTGATGTACCTAAAGATGTCCTTTTGCATGAGCTCCAAATAACTGCCATAGAATTTTCAGATTTTTGATTTTTTAAAAAAATCCAAACTCTCAACAAATCCAGCATCTGCATTATATTCAAAATTGATGCTTCTAGGAAATAGCAGCGCTGTGGTTGTGGCTAATTTTTCTGTGTTCATCCTTGGCTGATAGTCCTTGTTGTGACTGAGTTTTAGGCTAGCTGCATCTGGATGGGCAGCATGCCTTTGCAGCTGACCTTGCTTGGGTCCTCTCCTGTAGCAGGTCTTCCCTGGGCTAGAATCCTGTACCAGCATCATGGTGGTTTAGTGGCCAGTACCTCTTGGCAATGGTTCTCAAAGTTTGTCTCCCGCCCGAGGACAGTAAGATTCCCTAGGAACTTATTAGCTGGGGCAAGGCAGATGCTCTAGCCCCAACTATCTGGATCCTGGGCTTAGCAGCTGGAGGGCTCTGGGGCTTAGACTTAGCCTTTAAGTTGTTCCAATGCCAGTTCAGATTTGAGAGGTGAGGTCCTCATGGCTGTTAGTTGAGTGTAATTTTTAGCTAATCCCTGCGATTTTCCTTCCAGTCAGTTATGAATTTATTCCTTACAAGCTTCCATTTCTTGCTGGTTTCTCTTTCCCGGCTTCCTTGACAAAATGAGAAAAAGATAAAAAAAGTGGTGTGGCATTGTTAAATGCCTCAACTATTGTATATAAAATCAGAAAGGAGGAATTTTCCATTTTTGAAAATGAAACATCCAACCTGCCATCAGGTATTTCTGGCTGTAGCTGTTGGCTATATGCAATGAGAATCGACACAATTGTACTCTTTTTTTTTAAAGAAACATTTTGAAGTCATAAACTGCCTTGGGGAGAAAACAAAGGAAAGTATAGCTTCTAGTTACTAATTCAATCTTCACCCAGAAGAGGAACTATTAAAGAATACGTTTAAACTAGGATTTAAGGTATGATTTCTAGCAAGTTTTATTACATTCACCTGTGCAAGGTAAGTAAACATGGCAGGTTCCACTATCTGCTGACCCTATGCCCAGGACAGACATTACAAATGGATCACAGCTCCAATTCTTCTCAGCAGAGTTCCCTAGGCATCCATTACCAAACTACTGGAGTTGTCAGATGAAATGGAACTTACTTAATAGCCATGGTGTTCACTATACCTAACCTAACGTAGATGAGCCTTTTGTGATTATCAAACCCATACCTAAATATTATTAGTTTTGTATGAAGTAAGTATTTAAAATGCTGAATATCGTGTTCCTCATTTTTGTCCTTCTAAAGATAGGTAAGTTATTACATGAAAAGCGGATGTAGAGAAGCCATGATATTTTAGGTAAAATGTGATCTCCCCTGAGAATGTGGGCTGGTTTTTACAGCACTATAATATGGGCAGACTGAATTCTAGGACTGTCTCTCTATTCCCAAAAAATAAATATAGGCATTCCAAACTACTAGATAGAGTTTACCATCTGAATACTTCTCTTTCTTTCAGAACAGTAACAAAAGTGACAGTCATATAGGGCATACATTCACCCAGATCAGACATGTTAAGTTTCAGTTATTATTATTATTTGGTTTGGGGTACATTTGGAGAGTATGACTCAATTATTGATCTACCATTAATTCAACCAGCAGTACAAACTTAAGAAAGTTGTTCTCTTCTATGTTGATTTCATCGCCTGTTTAAACACACACATAGACACACGTGCACTCAGACACAAACTAATTCATGAACTGTTATGAAGGCCATATGAGATAGTGCTTGTAAAGTACGTTTGTGGTGTCCAATATCTGCCAGTTATTTTAATTATAATTACTGAAGACCTCTATTTCACATTATCTTCTAAAACCCCTTCCTGGTGACTTCTGTTCAGTTTAGGAAAACACATCCTGTTTTTAAAAGACAGAAGTGGGAGGTCTTGCTGGTTCTACTCCCATTCTTCTACAGTAGTACCCCACTCTTCCCAACACTCCTCATCCAGCACTCTTGCTGAAATAAAGTTTCCTTCTCCCTCTCAATAAGGTATCTGTGAACATGCTGAATCCACAGCTGTGGTGCTCAGAAGAGAAGGTATTTATTATTAAAACACAATGTGCATATTTTCTTCCTGATGATAACTTCAGAGTGATGCCTCCATCTACATTCTTATGCACACGAGAGTCATACTCAGGATTGTCACACACGATGCACAGTGCACACTCTCTGAGTTACATTCATGCTTTCATTCCCAGTCATGCATGCTAATCCTAGGTTTTGCTCTAAGTGAATCTACTGATCATAGAGCTCAGAATTAACCAAGGCATTGGACTTGACCATGAGATGACTCTTGTCAGTCAAATGCTTGATTACATAGATCTGTTATTCTCCAAATAAATCAGCCGGTCTTTGTAAAGAGATTCCAATTATTCCCATCATCCACAAGGCAAAAAGAAAACTCCAATCTTCCCTCATTCTACTGGACCACTTTCAGAATATTGGGTGAATCTCCATTTCACTGCACCTCTGCTCACTGCTCAAACCGTTCCCAATCTTTGATTTTTGGTCCTGGTAAGATTACCTATATGGACATACTTTCTTTTAACCAGATACTGAATAACTAGCCAATTACTTGAGTTCCTCGTCTTAGTTGAGATACGGTTAGTGGTACCAAAAAAAATCCTTGCATTCCCTCACTTGCATGGAGCCTTGAGCCTTGGGGACAGAGGATGGGCAAGAAATGAATAATTACATAATGATTATTGAGTTCACATGAATTTGCTTCTCTTAAAAGGTGTTCCACCTTCCTCAGGGTCATTTATTTTTATTCATTTATTCATTATCCTCAAAACTATAGAGGAAACTTTGGCAGTTAATACAATTCTCCAATATTGTAGTTTCCCGACTTTCTACTATTGTCCCTTCTTTGACTGTACCTCTACTGCCCATGGGAGCCATGTTGCCTTCCCTACAGGGGCTTTAGCCTGATACCCCTCCTTTCTAAGGACAGCCTCCATGCTACCTCTTCCTGTCAACTCAGTACCTCCACTCACCATATTTGAACATAGTCCCACTTAGATGGGTTTACTAAATTAAATGCAGCCTTCTCCCGCCCACCTTGACCCCATTATCAGCCATCTCAACCCCTCTCTATATTTCCAAGAAAAAAATCCCTAAAGCTGGTTTCCATTCCTGCAAAGTATGACCCTTTCTCATCATCCCCTTACTGTCTAAACCAAACACATAATTTATCACTTTCATCTCCCTGCAACCTTCTTCCAGTCACCCACCTGCTCAGAAACAGGGAGTACGCCATGTCCTATGGATAAAACCCAGAGGGCAGACACTGGACCTCTATACTTAATGCTCCATTCATTCCACCTTCTTTTTATGCTTTGTTACTATCTTGCAAGCAAATTGTGGCCCCCTTCTCTCAATCTGCCAGGCAGCAAAGAAATAGGAGTGATACAGTCCGTGTGCTATTGAAACACCCCAACTGGCTTAAATTTGTTGAATAAATATTAATACTGTAATCCCTCAAGTAGTGAATATTACACCACAAAATTATTTTGTTCTCTTCCACTCAATGTCACACATGATCATTAAGCACAAAGTGAAGTCAGTGTCAGTGAGGCAGACTGCGTGAGAAATGAGTAGTAACGGAGGAGAAAAGGAGCTGGAGAAAGATTGATTCTGGTCAGAAGCATCTTCTGTGAAAATTGCATCAAGTTACAATAGTGAGTTCATAGCCACGGGGCTCAGTGTGGGATTTCTGAGTGCCAAGGTGTCTTTAGAACATGGTCAGCAGAGGTCTCCCATTGTAACTGCTGGGAACCTTATAAACCCACTAACTTCTTCAATCCCGCCTGAAAACCAAGTGAGCTGTGAAGAGGATGTGCCATCTTTGAGCAGAATGCACAAACCAGGCAGCCTGAGCAAAAAATTTCACAACAGTGGGGCATAAAGGAGAGTGCAGAACTATTGGTCCATTTTTTGCACAACCGCAAATCGGTAGGCTCACCCCAAAGTATGGGCATGCTCCTAAAGTGAAAAGGCACTTTCCTCCTTCTACCAGGGCAGGAAGTGGAGCTATGTGTACTTCTCTGGGAATCAATGCCACCCTGAAAGCCTGACTATGGCACCTGTCATAAATAACACCGTTAACATCACCAGCACCATTCCCCTGTGCCACCACAGCTATGTGAAGAAGCACTGAAAAGTCTGTCTCCCCACCATGTTTCCGTTTATGAGTGAAACCAGAGCCCCTCAGAGTAGTCCAATTTATCTGGTCTCCAGTCTTCCAAGGCACGAGCCTTAAATATGTCAGCATCTGAGGAGGAAGAGAAAATTACCTGCACAGAAGTGAAAGTCGTGGTTCGGCAACATATTTAATGAAAGTCAATGGGAAATATATATGGACTCGTGTGGATCAGATTATGATTCCTCGACTGGAACCCATGCTGTGTCCTGGCAGGTAGTGTGCGGCACCCACCCCAGTGGCGCCATGGGGCTGGAGCTCTTTAAGAGGGAGACCAGAGCATGAAAATGCGTGGCCTAATGGGGCAAGCTTTCAAATGTGACTTTCAATTTCACAGATGGCTTTTTGACCCCTCAGTGCATTAAGAGAGGCAGTGAAGGGAAGGCGGGGACTTTGCTCCGAAAGGTAATATATGAAGTGGCTTTGACTAAACATCTTTTATTCAGTTAAAATATTACTAGAAAGGGGCAACTCTGTGGCTCTCCAAATATTGAGACGAATAAGACAGAGGAGCGACATGCAGCTTCGGAAAGAGCAGACCTTGAACAATGGCTAACAAGAACTGAAGAAGACAAAACAAAGAACACCATAGAAGAAAAGCAAAGCAGGAAAGGGGAGGATACAGCACAAAAAAAATCTTTAAAGAAGATTGGAAGAAGCAGGTGACAGGAGGCAGAAAGAGCACATATAAAGTAACGATGGCTGGTGTTATTATTTATGTTATTGTGGCTGATCCATGCTGTAATTGATTCAACTATCAATCCATTAATAAAACATGAATATTGTAGATCAATCTTCACCTAAGCGTTCCTGAGAACACCTCAGGCAATTATATCTCTGTTGGGCTGAGTTGCAAGTCTGAATCAGGAAGATTGAAGAGCTCACAGGTTTATGGTCTTGGGAGAGTGAGATGCCATATGGTCTATCCACATCATAGCTTTCTGTATAGAAATATGGCCATAGGTGGGCTTTCTCCTGCAAACAGTGATCCCTCGTCAATACCCATGCTCTATCTCCAAATGCATGTATGTGGGAAAGAAAAACTCAGAGTAAAGGAAGAAATCTTTGTCCAAAGTCATAGGGATATTATGATCAGTGAATGAGATACCACAATGGCCTCTAAAGTTCTTTCTATCAGAGTTTTCTCATTTGAGCACCCTCAGTTTCTCTATCCGTACTCAGTGGTCTATCTCCAGAGTATTTATGAATCCTTTATAAGTAAATGTGACTCTCTGCAACATCAGATAGACTTGACCACAATGGTCAAGATCCATGAGTTGTTGATGGTCCCAATACAACTTCTGGGGAGAAAGATGGTAGAATATTTTTTCCCTGTGGGTTGGTTTTTCATACTAGCATGGGACAGGGAGATTTCTGGACACCAAGAGAACAGAAATAAAGGGAGATAGAGGAGAGCCATACCTGCTCCAATGACCTCTTCGATTTTCACAAAAGATACATCAATCTCCTTGGCAAATTCCCGGACAGCTTCATTGGGGTCTTCATAAGTGAAAGGGTCAATGTAGATCTTCATCCCGGGGGAGCCTTATTGAAGGAGATAAGCAGGTTAACATCCCAATGAGGACACACATGACGGCCATTAACACTGCTGATAATCCCAACAAGAAGTATTGGTAGCGGGTGGGGTACAGGGGTCTCCTATATATACCAGACTAACTCTCTGCCTT
The DNA here is from genome assembly GCF_029834395.1 of Sorex fumeus. Taxonomy (NCBI): domain Eukaryota; kingdom Metazoa; phylum Chordata; class Mammalia; order Eulipotyphla; family Soricidae; genus Sorex; species Sorex fumeus. The sequence continues at coordinate 65,269,683 of NW_026606101.1, read as the reverse complement.
GCTGGGCCTCTCTATCCCCTTCCCTTGGGGCCATGCTAGCCTGCTTCTCTGTCCTCTACTTCTCCTCCACATTTCCTTCTCTTTCTGAGCTCTTGATGAAATGTGGAACAGATTACTTATAAGTGACAGATCGGGACCAGTTCCCACACCAGGCGCTCACAGAAGGCAAAGAAGCTGATTGATGCCAACCAAATGCATTAGCAGAAAAGTGGTGGTAAATGGTAGGGTAGATATCAATATTTATCAACTTGACAACTTTCCTGAGTGGAGGCCACCGTTAAGGTTATAATTGACGGCTGTGTCCAGGGCTAGAAGAAGGATGAAGGTGGATTTTTTAAGAAGAAAGAAGTTGCTATTAGAAAAACCTCAGGACGAAAGAGCCAAGACAATATACCAGAAGAGAAAAACTTAGAAAATGCGGGCAGAGAAAAGGGCAAAATCCACATAGGGAAAAATGAGGTTGATCGGAAGACAGATGGAAATTGAAGCCTCCACACCTTCAAACACAACAAAGTATGAAAAACAAATAAAATGGTGAACTGATGAGAAGAAATGCACAGAGGAATATTGAGTTTGTCACTGATACTTCCAGGGACAAGATAAAGAGATGTGCATGGGGGTGGAATAGAGAATTGTCATTGCAGCAAAAAATCCATTCAAGAAGCCAAGAAGGAACAAAAGGTAAATGGAGCCCATGAAAGAAATGGATTCATTCAAATGTCATTTTTCAACATGGTCTAAATGTAGAAATTGGCAAAATGTAGAAACTGTTTTCATGAAGGCAATGTGTGGGCAGGGAGGCATCCAAAGCCCAGTGACAGGGCCTCCCCTTGCCCTGCGGAGAAGAGCAAGGGTGTTCTACTGGTGCCCTTTAGGGAATGTCATGGCCAGCAGGGTGGTGGCAGGCACCAAATGCAGAGCTCCATGACATCCAGAGGCCAGACGTTAGGGCACCAAGCTCTGCCTTCCAGGGCCACATGCCACTTCTAATTCTCAGCCTTTTAACAACTACATTTTGACAATTTTCCTTCCTCAAATTTCTAGTGGCCATACATCCTACAACTTGGCACTGTCTTGGTCACCAATTCAGGCTAGAATTCACAGTGCTGAAGGGCAATCCAGAGCAGAGGAAAAATGACTGGGGAAGTATTTTTAAAGCCAACGAGCCAGATGCCTGCCCAGAATAACTTTTTTCTGAAGAAAAAAAAAGTGGAGTATTGTCAGTATAAAATAAATTATGAAATAATTCAGTAACATCAAATTGTTAGGAGACTTACTTTTAGAATGATAAACACTCTAGATGGTCTAAAATGTTCCCTGGCAACTTTGGACTCTGGCAACTGCAATTTGTGATGTTTCGAGAGTCAGACAGGGAAGGAAGAAGAGGAAGAGAAGACCCTGGGACTGTCCATGGAGAGTAAGTCAGAAGTCACTATGGGAATGACAGCGAGCTGGTTGAATATATCTAATGAAGGAAGATCAGTGTCTCTAAACCATCTGACTTTGGGTTGCTCAGAACCCTGGAGACAAGGTTTTGGAAGCTAGCAGTTTACTTTAGGGGTAATCTCAAGCCTTTCCCTCCCGCATATTCCCTACAGACAAATAAATGACAGTTTCAGAGTCTGGGAAGCTCAGGGAGCTGCCACAGGCAGAATCAAGCTTCACAGTTCACCCCAGGAAAGCAGGTAGCCTTGGAGTCAAACACAGGGGGTACCGTCTATTGAGCATTGGGGGCTGCCCGGTCTTCTGTGCAGGCGGGCAGAGGGACTCAATGGACAGAGAGTTTATGTGAAGAAACACAGATGCTACAGAAAAAAGTGTGGACAGGAGGATGGCAGATATGAGGTCACCAGAAAGTTTCCCAAATGCCAAAAGGGTGAGCAGGCCCGTGTCCACCATCTGTGACTTCCCTTTGGATTCTAGACAAGGCAAAGGCTGAGAAGCCAGATGCTGAGAGGGCATCAGTGAGGTCAGAATCCCAAAGCTTCTCACTGCCCACGCCATGTGGCAAGACTCCAAACCTCACTTGCAAGTAGATTCTCCTCTGCCCATGGCAGTGATTGCACCGCCCTCCCAGGCCCTCCCAGGGTGACTGCTGTCAGAGAGCATCCTGAAGGCGACACATCTAGCACAGTGCCTGAGGGACAGGAAGATGCTTCACTGCCAGCAAAGCGCTTTCAGAATGTTGGGGGTAGGAAAGAAGCAAAAGTGGGTGGGCAGGAGGGACTGGGCTGTAAGAGTTATACTGGGCTGTTAGGGTTATACTAGTTATTTTAAAAATAACTACCTTGTTATTTTAGATCAAGTGCTTTTAAACAATGTATGCTCCGTTGTCCTACAGGAATTGTTCCATGGAAACTAATTAAACAATCTAGAATATGTTTTAATGAATGGCCTGCAAGTAGAGACATATATAAGGATGAATGAGGAAGGATTCTGAGTTAATGAGCTTTACGGATATTGGCCCCAATCCATTTGGGGAAGAAGCTGTTCCCAGAAGGGGGTGGCTCATCTCTGCATGGAGCTGGGTTCCCTCTAGGTCGATCATGTACAGCCACAGTGCACTAAATGGGAGCAAGTTCACTCCGATCACAAGCCCAGTTTATTCACAAAGAGAGGTTTGCCGAACTTGCATGTCTGTGTGTGTTTGTGCAAGCACACATGGGCACACGATGCCAAGGTTGCCCTTCTGAGGTCAGGGTCTTTTTCACCGAAGCCCAGAAGGGGTGATGCAAAGTCAACTTAGAGCTTCCCATTTTTGTGCCAAAGTAAAAGTCTCCCCCCAAAATAGATGAATCCATTTTTCATCAAGGAAAAGACAATGATCAGATCTAAAAAATGAGCCATGCTCAGTGCTTCCCCTCTGTCAAGGCTTGCTAGGGTATATCCTTAGGTAGCCTCCTGGCTTGACCCCTCTTTGGGGACCCATACATTCTGATGGGGGTGATTCACCTGAGTACATGGTCCTGGACAGCTCACCCTGTGTGCACCTCATCATTTTGGAATGGTGTGTTTCCCCAGATGCTCCCGCTCATGGCTGGCCCTTCTCAACTCCTAGCAGACGATGAGAAAAAAAATGCCTTCAGTGAGGCAGAGCCGGTCATTTGTCTTTGGGCTCATTTTGTGTTTCTGCATAAATCCTGCATCAGCCTGTTCCTGCTCCCACTTGCCAGTGAGCAGTTTTTAATTATCAGGAAAATGGTATTTAGTGCAATGAATCACCAGACAGTGAACAAGGAATTCAAGTCAGCTGCGGAGTCAGGCAGAGCCAAACATTTGGAGACAGGGATCAAGAAATATTCTCAGATTGTGAGTGTTGGGGAAATATTTTTAGTGGCAGAAATGATAATATCGGATGTGATCTAGCTCTCTAATAAGACATTTTATAGTTCTCTGCACAATGATTCACATTATTATTATTGCTAATATTAACATATTTATACTATTTTACAGTTTCTCATTATTTTTAACATGGAGGTTATATACCTTTGGAGGAAATTTAATATAGATGGATCTAAACTTTTAATTGTGAGTGCCATGAGAGAAATACAATTCTCCAATTCTGCCATCTTCCAGTTTGCTAATTCCTATTAAAGATCTAATTATCAGAACTGTTATCCCTTTGACTGTCAAATCCATTGATATTACAACTGAGGTCACAGCTTGGAATGCTTGCAGCAATAAACGACCATAGTCCTGGGAGATTTGTCAAATCATAAATATGGGCAAAGGTTTTAAATATATTTGACTTGGCAAGATAAGACTTTTCCCACCTAGAGTCTTTTTGCATGGCTCAAAGCGATCTTTGGGAAAGAAAATATCCTCAGCCATAGTCAGAGACTCCACATCAGCATATCAGGTGTTTTTCCATATAAAGAGAAAATATTCTGGGGGTGCTGATCAAGGAATGGAGTGCCCTATAGACAGCCAGACCCACATATGCATGACAGGGACTACATCTAGAGCAAAGGTGGGCTGGAAAAAGGTCAGTTCTAAACAGTGGATGATGTTGGGGATTGGACCAATGTTCCAGCAAAGATGGAACTGTCCTCTTTAATCCTTCTGCATGTTCTGAGAGTACAGGACCAGTTCCGAGGACAGCACATGAGTCCAGGGAAGGCAGGACAACCCTGGAGGATCGCAAATTGGAGGATTCTTGCTGGTGGTGAGTCCTAGAAGCACCTTGCAGAGCTCTGAAGAGGCAGTGGCTCTGTGCTTCCCTGCTCCTGAGCTCCTGTGTCCAGTAGGATGGACAGAGCCATGGGCGGGGGAGGTGGACTGCCCTGTTCCCACCCTGGAGTAGGGTGGACTCTGGCATCACCTAGCTTTCACCAGATCTGTAAATGCACAAGGGAAGCTGTCTGTTCAGGGAGAGACAGAGAAAGTCCACTTCCAGGGGGTGTTCCATCCAGCCCTCTGCTTCACTGTAGTGATTATCCCCCATTTTAATTAGCCCCAACTGAACTCCCAACCAGATCCATGAAATTCAGGTAAAATGAAACTTGTGTGGTTCTTCGGGCAATGGGCACACAATGAGGACAGTTGCCAGAGTTAGGATCAGGAACCCACACCTGGAAACAAATGTAAGTGCTATAGGAGCCAGAGAAGGTCAAGGACTCTCAATGTCCATCTTCAAGGTCAGAATCCAAGAACAAGGGTGAGACCAGCTCAGAGAAAGACTCCCCATTGCTGGAGCGAAGAGGGCAAAACGCAGAGAGCAGTGTGAAGTGGCATAAACGTGCTAGCAGGTGAGGGCATCACCAAGACAAGCAAGGACTAATGTCCAGGACCCAGTTGACCTCTCCAGGAAAGAGTGACTGAGGCAGGGCATGAGGATGCCACTTTCTATCAGGCTGCAGTGTTCTTATACACTGCTCTAGGGAAGGAGGCTCTGAAACTAGTTTTGAGGTTTAATTAAGGTTTAAGATGACAGTTTTTAACTGGAAAGCCACCAAGAGAAAAGTGGAAGAGTAAGAGACTCTCCAGGAAGAATTGGTAGCACATAGAGAGCAATTAAAGTTGGGGAACAAAGGTGGGACAAGAGGAATCCAAATCAGTGATGGCTAGAATCAAGCTGTGCTATTAACCAGGTAAAGAGTTTTTCAGGTGGTGTTCGATTCTGAGTAGAGATAAAACATGGGAGAACTTAGGAAGTCAGGCTAGAAAACTGCTGGAAGGCATGGCTGGCAGTTGTAGACTGCCCAGTCAGGGCTTGAGGTAGAATCCAAGAGAGAAGCTTGAGGATGGTCAGTATGGCCAAATGGAGAGGCTGAGAACTTGTGGACAGTCTTCCCTTGCATCTTCTGCTTAGGGACATAAACAGGATTTCACTTTGTGTTCTGATAGCCACAGTTATTGCTCTGGAATAAGGAAAAGTTGTTTGGTATTAAAGGTATTTTAGAGTCTGACACTCCTCTGCTTCTTGGATATCAATGACCAGGACAGGCAGGTCATGCCAAGCAAGGTTCCTTGATTCTGGGTCACTGAAATCCTGCTGGGACCCCACGGCAACAACGAATGAGCTCAAAGCTAAGAGAGAGAATGTTGTTCCTAGAGGTTCTGGCTAAGAGCCAGCATAATAACTCAGGTGAAACTAGCTCATTAAATTTATTTGACATTTAATAAGCACCCATGAAAACTCAGCCACCTCCTGCCCCGGGAGACTTTTCTCTCCTCTCCTCTAAGTTTTCATTTACTCATGCTCAGTTTCTAAATGTCCTGATTCCTCAGGAAGGGGCTCCAAATTTCCATGGTCAGTCTCCCTCCTCCAAGGGAAACCCAACCTTCACCCTGATGCCCAGTGTGCTAGTGGACACGTGTGTGGGTGTCTGTTTCCTCTAAAGTTCTGAAACACACCGACCACTCAGTCAGAATTGAGTGCAGAGATGTGGAACTGGATGTTCTTGGGTCTAATCTATTCTTTCTCCATTCGGAGGCAGGACTCCTCTCTATCATATCCTTTATGTCGTTTACTGAGAACTTTTCAAATGCTAAGAACAGACCACCTCCCAGCCAATCAGATGCCTCTGTGCTGGACAGCGCCAATTGGAGACAGTGTTCTTAGACAGAATCAAAGCTTGCCTACTTGGATCTTTCATTCAGGGTCCATGATAACAGCATTTCTTTCCTTTGGCCATAATAATATTATGCTTGATGATGGACTGGGAGTCTTCCCCAGACAGAATATGTGGCATTTGTTAAATAGGCAAAGTGCTTAAGAGAGTACACTCTCAAAATGAAGGGCTACTAGTAATAAAATTCTTCATTAGTAACAAGGTGTGTGTGTGTGTGTTCATAAGCTTTGTATAACTCATTAAGAATGTAGCCAATGAAATACCTAAATTTCCCTTCATAACAAATGCATAGCAAGTCAGGTCTCGTCCTTTTTGTACTGCTTTATTTTTGTTTTAACTTAAACACTAGATTCTAGATTTATCTCTCTAACATTTTGTCTTGCAGATTTCAAATTAGCATTCAAAGCTGTTGAGTAGTTTTGAATTTTGATTCTGCGTTCTATGGTGTTAGTTATGCTCTCCAACTGTTACCTACAAACTTGATAAGCATCCCTAGGTTTGCATCAAACTCACGAATTTAAAAAACAATCAAACAAACAAGATATTGAATTGGACAAGGATTAGAATAGTGTAGTGACTTCCTTCTTGGCTGACAGAATCACTAACCCACTTTCCTTAGGATGAAGACAAGCTCTGTATCCATTTTATATTCTTCGCCTTAGGAGATCATCAAATGTTTTTGCCAAAATAAAAATTTACTGCATCTGCAATTCTTCTTGAATTCATTAAACATGTAACCCTAGTGGATGAGATGAAGTTCCCAAAATTTTTTATAATAATGCTGTGCTGCAAGGGCTTAATGCAGAACCCAGCAGCTTGGAGCAGAAAAGTGAACGGACTATGCATTGATCCAGGCCATCAAGTCTGCCGGAGGGGAAAGGGTGTTGCCCCATTCGCCCTCTCCTCTCTGGAAAGAAAGATGGCGGCCACATGGGAGCCTTGTGGACAGCAGGTATGAGCCGGGAGTGTGGGGGCGACTAAAACCTCATGGGAAGGGGGGCGTTCTGGTCCGTCCTTCACGCCCTACCGAGGTCACCAGTTGCCCCCCACGAGCGGCTCTCCAGCACAGCCACGGCCCCAGAAGCACAAGGACTTAATGCAGAACCCAGCAGCTTGGAGCAAAAAAGTGAACGGACTATGCATTGATCCAGGCCATCAAGTCTGCCGGAGGGGAAAGGGTGTTGCCCCATTCACCCTCTCCTCTCTGGAAAGAAAGATGGCGGCCACATGGGAGCCTTGTGGACAGCAGGTATGAGCCGCGAGTGTGGGGGCGACTAAAACCTCATGGGAAGGGGGGCATTTCCGTCTGCCCTTCACGCCCTACCGAGGCCACCAGTTGCCCCCACGAGCGGCTCTCCAGCACGGCCACAGCCCCAGAAGCACAATGACCTAATGCAGAACCCAGCAGCTTGGAGCAGAAAAGTGAAAGGACTATGCGTTAATCCAGGCAATCATTTCTGCCCAGAGGGGAAAGGGTGTTGCTCCCTTCCGCCCTCCTCCCTCTGGAAAGAAGGATGGCGGCCACATGGGAGCCTTGTGGACAGCAGGTATGAGCCGGGGGTGTGGGGGCAACTAAAACCTCATGGGAAGGGGGGCGTTCTGGTCCGTCCTTAACGCCCTACCGAGGTCACCAGTTGCCCCCCGCGAGCGGCTCTCCAGCACGGCCACGGCCCCAGAAGCACAAGGACTTAATGCAGAACCCAGCAGCTTGGAGCAGAAAAGTGAACGGACTATGCATTGATCCAGGCCATCAAGTCTGCCGGAGGGGAAAGGGTGTTGCCCCATTCGCCCTCTCCTCTCTGGAAAGAAAGATGGCGGCCACATGGGAGCCTTGTGGACAGCAGGTATGAGCCGCGAGTGTGGGGGCGACTAGAACCTCATGGGAAGGGGGGCGTTTCGCTCCGCCCTTCACGCCCTACCGAGGCCACAGGTTGCCCCCGGCGAGCGGCTCTCCAGCACGGCCACGACTCCAGAACACAGAAACCAATTTCTTAACTATCTGACTTTCAGTAGAAATACTTCCAGGGTCAATAGGTAAAAGAGCAGAAACCCAAAACCAACATTTAATTCTTGAACCCAGCCGTAGAAAGCAAATCACTTCACAATGCTTTTTCAGCATGTCTGATTTGGGGGGGGGGGGTAAACTCTAAATAATAGTGGTGAATCTTTTATTGAAACAATGAATCTAATCAAAGCAGATAGAGTGTTAACTAGAATTCATCTGCCTCACAGGGACGGGGAGGGGTGGGGTGTGGGGTTTTATTGGGGTTCTTCATGGTAAAAAATAAGTATTGGTAAAGGGAAATGTGTTTGATATTTGCATGACTGAGACATAAACCTGAAAGCTTTGTAACATTTCCCACAGTGATTTAATAAATAAATAAAAAAAAAAAATAATGCTGTGCTGGTTCCCAATGATGATTTGGATTTTGTTTCAAATGCCCATAACTCATTTGCTTCATCAAATCTTTCCAAGCTCATGCATGTATTCTCAGGCCCTGACATTTTCCTTAGGTTAAAAATTAGTGTTTGCCCAATTGAAACCTTTGGGCACATACCTTATTTTTGCTTGTCAAACCCAGTGGTTCTATCTGCAGTGGCTATAGTAGACATACTCCTGCTAGGGCTGCCTTCTGAGAGCCTCAATCCTTTCAAGGCATGTCTACTCCTCTCTGTCCACCCATACAACTCCCCCACCAACTTAGAAACAAGCTAACTGTCAACCAGTATCAACTGCATCATTACCAAAGCCCTAGAGTACCCAGCAACATTTCCTCAAAATGGCATCAACTGGAACTTTTCTAAAGATAGATTCCAGAGCTACTGTATCCTATCACAATCATCCTGTCCAGACAATTTTTCATCAGCTGGTACCTTCGGAGAACTGGCACAAAGAAATTTAAAGAACACACTATCTCCCTGCCTCGCCCTGGACACTGGACTCAGACACTCCCATCCAGACATTCTTAACAGCATCCACAGGCCCCAGGCTCTTCAGCCCAGCCCCCAGCCCCACATCCAGCACTTTTTCTTCTCAACTGCTTCCCGCAACCTTCCACCCAAATCCAAATGCCCCCTTTGGGGTTTGTTCTTATGCCTTTTCATAAGCCAGGACATCTGAGAGCACATCCCATTCTCCAGAAGGGATTCCATTTGTAAACACTTCTGCTGCCTCCCTAGACTTTTACTCTGGCTGAAAGGTGGGTGTGGGAGGCAGAGGTGACCAGTCTCTCTCTAGTGCCCTCTCCTGTTTGCAGGAAGATGGGTGAATACTCTGGAGTCGAGGCTACTGCAGACATTCACCCCTGGAGAAGCCTCTCAACACTCAGGGGACTGTGCAGAGCCTAAGTGCACACAATCCAATCAGGAATTGTCCACCTCTCTTAATCCTGCACAGCAATCTGGGGGTGGGGATCAAATGCTCTGGGATTTATCATCACCCCTTTTTCCCCTGGCCCTGACCAACAGCCACCATGAGACCCTGGAAAGAGCGTGGAGTCCAGGTGAATAGAGTGATCAGAGAATTTTGAGGTAACCCCCCGGTAACCATGAGTCATGTGGCTTGAGTGATCATTAAATCTTCCTAGGCTAATGCCAGCCCCCTAGAGAGGTGGGGTCAGAGGAGAGGAACTGACCACCAGATGCACCCCCCAGAGCATGGAGTGAAGGAAGCTGCTCTCTCCCAGCAGTCCTCCCTCCAGCAGATCCAGGATTCTTCTTCTGCTCTCTGCACAGGGCCTGCCCCGGCTTCCTCAGCTGTGATTTTCCAAGCAGCTACAGCCTTAGGGAGTGAGGGATGCCAGAGGAGAAAAGGCTCTAACACAATTATCTCATGAGCCTGTGTGTTTAGAGCACCGGCTGGGAGGAAGTCAGTGTCAGGGCCTGGATTGTGGGAACAGTTATTAGCACAGGGACAGGGCATTTCTAAAAGGCAAACAGTCACAGCGGAGACAGGGAGCTCAGCAGAAGGGGTGAGCACGGGCCCTGGACAACTTGTCATTCCCTGTCCTCAGCTGTCCTCCCTGCAGTGAGGTCACTCTCATTGCAGACTTCCTACTGGCTTTCTTGTGGACCAGGGAAGACACCACTGGTCCCCACACTCAGTGCCTAGGCACCCTCTGTACCCAGCTGAGGGGTGCTGACAAGTCTCAGGTTCCATGGTTTTAGAAAGGGGAATGTCTTCCTAACCCATTATTGCCTTTGGGTCTTCCAACCTCCAGTTGCTAGAGGTTGATGTGATGGAGCCTTGCAGGGCTCTTGGCTGAAGGTGAGAGAAAATCCTGAGGCAGAGACAGGGGTGGGGAGACAGAAAACCCCACAGGGAATTCTGGTGCACCCCAGTGATTGAAGAGGGGCGTGGGAGGGCGTCCCTTGAGAATCTTAGACACAACCAAAGTCTGGGTTTCTGAGCCTTGGAAGCCAAGGGCCTGTCTGCAAGGATTGCAACGACCGGAGATGCAGCCCTATCACTGCGGGGTTTGCTATAAGCCCTCAGCAGGTTCTCAATCTTAGTCCAAAAGCACAGGACAACTCCTGGTCTACAGAAGAGTTGAACCAGCCCTGGTCTGGCTGGAACACAAGCTCATCCCCGAAGAAGCTGCTGGGGTCTCCCACACATTATGCGCCTGCCTGGTGACTGGGGCAGAGGAAGGAGGGAGCTTCAGGTGGGGTTCCAGTGACTGCACCCCAGCTCTGTTCCCCATGTTCGCTGCTGAGCAGAGTGCAAGATGTGGGAATTTGAGGAGCTGAAGCTTACAGAAGAGTGACAGCAACACGCATGGGATAGGAACTGATTTGGGAGGGCATCTGTGGAATTCAAAAGGAGTCTGTGACACAGAACATGCCTGCTGCAAGCCCACCAGCTCTGGAGGCAGGAGGGGCCCAATTGACCCCTGCACTGCCGTGATCACACAGACAAAAGCATCAATCTAACATAGGGCCTTGTATAGGAGGAGAAACTTTGGTAGTAATATTATTACATCTAGTTATTTTTTTTTTAATTTTAAGAGAGTTGAATAATGAGTGAGCAAACTTTTAAAGGCACTTCTTAAAAGAAAACACTTGGGAGATATCCCAAGACTTTGGCCTCTTGGGCTCTGCTATCTTTTTAATTCTCTACATTCATGTTCTCTGGCTTATCTATGAATTTGGTTAACACATTCCCCAGTCGCTCAATTGGATAAGATAAGGCAGAAGATGTTAATAGAGAACCCTCCATCTTTCCCCACTGAGTCTGATTTCAGGATTCATTGACTTGCGAAACCCAATCTTTTCCCTGCACTCTGTGTCCTATATGGGCTTATCATTGCAGTAGATAATCTCCCCTGCAGGGTGTCCAAGGAGAGCCCACAAAGAGCAGACACCGGCAGGCAGCCCACCATTCCCTCGCGAGCTGCGGAGAGAGAGAGGGGTGACCTTCAGGGCCTTGGAAAGAGCAGGGGGCTGAACACTGGGCTGGTCGTGTCCCGAGAGCCTCCTGCAGTGGAGGGCTGTTCTCCTGCCTGGGGTCCAGCAGTGTGGCTGCGCTTCACTCACCTCGGCCCGTGCTGTAGTGCTGGAGCTTATCGCTGTAAACTGCCTCTTTGCTGTAGGCCCGTTTCCTGTGGATACAAGTAAGAGGAACATGCTCATCTGAGTTGCACATCCACCCCTCAGCTTTGGAGGCCTCTGCCCAGGCCTCTTGTCCTGAAGCCCCTTCACCCCAGGCTTTTCCTGGGATGAGGAGACAGACTTGCTGACCTGAGCACCCTGTGTGGGCATGTTTTCAAATCAAGCTCTTTCTGGGCTACGCAGGAAGGACCCGAGGGCCCACTGGAGCTTCGGGTCCTGCCCAGCATGGGATGGAACCTCTGAAGATGCCCACCAGCTCCCAGTGTTCACCGTGGTACTGCTGCCGGTGCAGACCTGGGTGACCCACCAAAGGTGGCAGCAACTTATTAAAAATTCACAAGGCCTTCAGAGTCAGCCTTTTTGCAGTGATCCTGAGTTCTTTTTCCTCCCAATCTCCCCTGGTGAGGGCCGTGGCTATATAACTGGTAGTCAGGCTGAGAGTGACACAGGGCTGGACTCCGTGGGTCAAATGCAATTTTTTAACTCCCATTCAATCTGTGAAGGGATGCGGGGGTGGGGGCAGGGGCTTGAAGTCCTGGTTCAAAGGAATCCTGAGGGTGCGTGAGGCTGTTTCTCCATCACCTTGCACAGCTTTGACCAAGGTCCTGAGTGAGGCACAGTGAAAATAAGGAACTCAAGGAATTCTAGGCTGCCTGTGGATGGAGGTGAGGAGATGGCTGAGTGTGCCTGTCAGCTGTAGCCTGGGCAAGGCTGCATGCAGACGGAGCTTCCCGGACCCAGGAGAGCAGGTGGGGGTGGGGGTGGAGGGCCTACCTGCTGCAGACGATGGAGATGGCCACCAAGGACACCACAAACACGACCCCGGCCGCAGCTGAGCCAGCAATCAGGGGTAACTGCTCCCTCAGCTCAGACTTGTAATCATCTGGGTAAGAAAGAGGCATTAATGTCTGTCCTGTCTATCCCGTGTGTCCGGCTGGCACTCAGCGCCCGGTGGCCCATGTGCTTTTATGTGCACATGGGCTCTGCTTCAGAACTGCAAGCCTGCCTGAAAAAGGGATCTTTTGGTCACAAATAAACACAGCCACCCAAAGCGGATGACAATACTCTCCGCAGAAACCAAAGAGCAGACAGGAATCTCAGAATTATAAACCGTTGACAGTCATTCATTCCCGGAGGTGACTCTAATATGCATCCCCTCATTTGGAAAGTATCTCAAAGGACTGTCAGCCTTGCTGGGGGGAAGATGAATGGGTCCAGGGTTGGGAGGTGAAAACCACCTTAAAGCATCTTTTAAAACACAAAAGGGTGGAAATGCAGCTAAGCTGGGAGGGTCTTGAGCAGACTTCCACCAGCACCAAGCAGAGCAGAGGGAGAAGAAATAGCCTTGATAGGCCCCAACTTTAGGATTATTGCTGCAGACGGACAGGACCACAGTTCCACAGCTCTGGGGATAGGGAGTTCGTGGCCAGCAGCACCCAGAGCCGGACAGTTTGCCTCATGGTGTCTGATCCCTTACGGCATTCCCGTGAGCATACTCAGTGATCTTGGACCCGGAATTCACTCTTACACAGCTGACTCCTTTGTTAAGATTTCTTCTTAACTGAATTTCTTTTAAATCCTTCTCTGTTTGGATTTCTTTTTAACTGAATCATGGCGCAGATTTCATGGTGTCCCAGATACTGATTCTCTAGACCCATCCAAACCACCTGGCACTGCTGGTCATCATTAACATGGTGGAAATCCTTTCACTTGGTAGTAAGAAACTATTATCTAATGATCAGGACCTAGATAGAGGAGTTCATGTTCTCTTTATGGGTCTGTATAATTTAGGTGGTCAGGTACAGCAAATTAAAACATGAGATAATTTAATGATATTTCAGATAAATAAGAATAATGCCTTAGAATATACATGCCCTGAATACTGCCACTCAGAAAGTGATGCTAATGCATTCTTTGTTAACCCAAATTTAACTAACCATCAATAGTTTACCAGGCAACCCTAGTGAAAAGGATTCCCTGGAATATTTGAGTCCAACTGTGAAATGTGACCATCAAAGGTGAATGTATTGGGGCCGGAATGATAGTACAGTGAGTAACAAGCTTGCCTCACACTCCCAGAACCCCATATGTTCCCCCAAGTCTGCCAGGAGTGATCCCTGAGAGCAATACCAGGAGCAAGCCCGGAGCACTGCTGGGTGTGGCAAAAAAAAGGGAATTTATTTGACCTGTCACTTGAATTATTCTCTAGGGGGAAGAATAATGTGTCCACTTCTATCAGCACTCAGAGTCATTCTTGCACTCCCCGGTGTTGGGATGTGTCCTTGGTCTCTGTGGGTGCAGGTGGGGACGTCTGGAGAGAGACCAGCACATCACACTTCTTTCGAGAAATCCACTTCAAGGATTTCAGGTACCCTCAGCTGGGCATCTTTTGTAAAATATGTTTCCAAAAATTAATTAGGGGGAAAATGCCCCAAACCACCAGGAGGAGTCCCTTATGACATTTTTATTCATTAAAAACTTCATGCAGCAATGTGACCTCCAGTCTTTAAAACAGATTCCCACAGAGTAGGAAGTGTCAAGAACAGCATCTGTCTTTGAAAGTTTCTCCACCAGAGAACCTGCTTGCCAAATATCGGGGAACTTACAGATCACCTGGGGTGCCTGGGAAGTGTGTAATGACTCGGCTTTACAGATAGTTTGAAACAGCTTAGCAGCTAGGACAAAGATTAACAGGGTGCAGCTAAGAGCACCAGAGCCCACAGTGACCTGTGTGTCCTGCTGAGGTCACTGCTAAAGCGTGCTTATAGCCTGGGCAGGATTGCAGAAGGACTCACCACCACTCTGCTGCTCTCAGGGACTCCCTTTGCCCTCACCTTGGGGTGATGTCTGCGGGTTGGAACAGAATCATTTCTGACTTGCGAGTCTCAGCCATTAAGATAAATACTCCTGGATCTGGCCACTTACCAGAACTCTCTTACATTCACCCCCCTTGGGTTTACAAAACTTAACTGCCAAATGTAAAAGGAATAGCCTTCTTGGGAGAAATCTGTTACTTCTAGATTTGTCTAGCATAATTGCCAGGAGAGCAGTGCTCAGAGCATTCTGAGTTTGGGGCTTTTAATCCTGTGTACTTCCTGATGTCAAAGAGCCCATAAATCTAGGTGGTGAGTGAAGTGCAAAGAGAGGGACCAAGTCTTTACGGGAAAGTAGGCAAACAACATTATTCATCCAGAAGCAAACCCACCCTCCTGCCCCAGCTCTGCCTCAAACACGAGGAAAAATTCACCTGAGACCTACACAGACGCCCACTCCAGTTCTACAAAGGTGCAAAGTCTCCCAGAAAAGGCTTGGGAACCCTTCTGGAAAGTGTTAGGAAACCCAAGTAGGAAGAACTGATCACACACAGTCCTCATCATGCTGGTGTCCACTGGGTGCGCTGGACTTCCTTACAATTCTCACCAGTAAATAGAGGACATGGTTTTAGATAAAATCATCTGATTTTCAAGTGCTCCTAATATATTTTAAATTGCTTTAAAAATAATAGGAATCAATATTATAATACCCCAAGCCCATCTAGTGCTCAGTGGGAGGGAGCTGGCCTCCTCTAAAATAGTCTTTAAGGAAGTACTGTTTGTTCCACAATTCCAATATTAAAGGAGATGGGAAAGGCTTTCAGCAGAGCCTGGGAAGATACTGAGATTCAGAAAACTATCAGGAAACAACTAATTATAGTAAAAAAAAATATATAGATGAGGAGGTAGATGATGGACATATAGGCCAGGGTGAGGAGGTAATGTACAGACACACTCACTCTCCCATGCCCTGTGCTTGGGCTCCAGGGAAACTGGATTCTCATACTTTATCAAAACAGTAATCTCAGGGGGCTGGGGGAGATTATTATATCACAAAACCAGTCAACCTGCCAGGTGGAATGTTTCTGAGTACAGTTTGGAAAACAGCAGCCAACTCCCATAAATTGCCTGAGCAGGACTTATATCGGAGCAGATGAGAATCTGCTTTGAATATCCTGAGATTTTGGGTGCACAGGTGAGCTGCACCCCAATCTTGTTCTCTACTATTCTTTTTCTGGAGACCTCAATTCATACAATTAGGCTCCGAAGAAGCCCTCAAGAACACCGGAGCACTGTGGGATTAGGGCTCCAAAGATCATGCTCATCGTACACCATGGCCTCATCACATGCACCCTCCACAGGCAAGTCCAGCCACAGTTAGAGAGACAAGCCCGACTGCAGGCATGCCTGCCCAGTGAGCTGCAGAACCTTGCTAGCATCCAGTCAGTATGGGCATTGTGGCATCCAACTTCTTCAGGCCTGTCCTCTCCCTACTTGCCTGCCTGGGCCCCACATACTGTGTGCCTTACCATCCGTCAGGGTCTGGAAGCACATCTTTCCACTGAACTTGCCATAGCCAGCCACGGTGCGGGCGCGCACCTGTACCACATACACCATGCCTGGTCGCAGGCCATCGATCCGCGCTGTGTTGGTCTGGCTTCTGGCCATGGAGGAGTTGAACTCATTGTGTTCCTGAAATAGAAAGGGAAGGACTCAGCAACCCACTCCAAGAGCTGTATCCCAGCCCACATCCTTGGGTACCAGGCCCATCAGAACTCAATTCTGCAGAGACACTTGAAGTTGTCCCAGCTGCAAACCATCCATTTCACTGATGGGGACAGACTGCCCTGGGCCAAGGGAAATGAGACTCTGGACCACAGGTGGCTATGCCTTGAGACAGGGTCTTGATCCCAGGAGGCCTTTTCTGCTTGCTCCTTCAGGATTCCTAAGTAGAATCTCAAAACATCCCCTTTGACTGGAGCAGTAGTGTAGTGGGTGAGTTGCTTGCCTTGCATACAGTCTACTCAGGTTTAATCTCCAGCACCCCATATGGTTCCCTGAGGAACCCCAAGAGTGATCCCTGAGCACAGAGCCAGAAGTAAACCTTGAGCACCACTGAGTGTAGCCCAAAAGGCAGCAGAGAGACAAAGAGAGAGAGATCTGACTTTAAAATTAGGGTCATCTAAAGACAAAACTCCTAACTCTTGACTAATAGGCCCCTTATAATAAAGTCCATTCCAATCTCTCGTGACATCCTAAATCATCATCTTGCTACCCTCCTCTAGGGCATTCCCAGTCCTTTAAGCATATGCCATCTACTTCCCACAATGCCAATTTCAGGCCACCTCGTCCTGAAATGCTTCTCACCTCTCCAGCCCACGAACTCTGTCATTATAGGACTGTCATTATACTTGATCTCTAACTTTCTCTCTGTGTGTATCAGGGAGACTGTGGGACATGTCCAAGTACACAGGAACAAGTCAGTCTGGGTCTGCAATCATCTGTACCCTGAATCTTAGAGCAAAATCAGTGGAAATAAAGAGTTGTGTCAATGCACAATCCCATGTGCAGACTTGGGGTATGGTGATAGTCTGAGCACAGGGACTTCTTAGATAGTGCAATAAATGATGGACAAGCTGATGATCAGAGGTCTGAAAGTTATCAGCATACAAGTCCCAAGAATGGCTGGGAAGTTGATCCAGAACCAAAGGGGATGACAAGAAGTAACAAATCTGCAATCGGGCAATAGCCTACTTGGCAAAGGCAAAGAGAGCTTGCAATGCACCCAGCCACTCCACTCAGTCAGCTTTATGCCACTCTACCCTAGGCTGGTGCTATACAAAGGCTGAAGGTACAAGGGCAGGCTCTCTCCTCCAAGACTGTGAAATCTTGTGGGGAAAACCAGAAAAAAAAGTAAATAGCTGATGACTGAGGAACTTGACTCAGGGCAACATAGGAGACTTTGAGGCAACTGCAGAGGGTCACTCAGCCCTGTGGATGAGGAGAGGGAAAAAGTTCCTCGAGAGGTGGCATGAGCTCTGCCATGAAAGAGGAAGGAAACTAATCTCCTGGATAAAAGAATAGAATTGCATCTCTCTGAGGAGAGAATCAAACATGCAAATGCAAGACCTAAAGAGGTGTTCTGGAGCTTATCTATAGCGGGGAGGGAGTGAGAGAGTGGGTCGCAGCTGTGTGGACCACAGGGATGAAACCAGTTTGAAGAGACACTGGAAGTTACAGAGAGGTCCCTGCACGTGCTGATGGCAGGAGCAGCCAGTGCCCTCCAATCCCTCACTTCCATCTGAGGAACAAGCTGGTGGTTTCCTATCACATCAGCCCAGTCAGGGCTAGAAGGATGCCAGCCAGGACTTTGGTCACTAGCATCTCAATACTCTGGAGACAGGAGCCTAGAGTGATGAAAACCACCTTCATGAACTGAAAATTTGGCAAAAATCCTAGGTCCTGCTGGGTCTGACAGAAGAAAGTTCTGCTGGGAACGATGTGCATTTGGGGTCACTTGGACAGTGGTGTTTTGGTACATTGGTGAACAAATGGTGAGGCCCAAATGCAAACCCATGGTCTCTTGATGGCTCAAATAGCCTTCATAAAATTTGACAGTGAAAAGGAGGGACAGTCCTAAAACCCCACAAACCCATCCAACCACCTCAGCAAGAGAGTCTGAGGGGAAAAGCAAGGGTGCCACATTTCTGGCCACTTGGATTGGATGTGAATTGGATGTGCCTGTGGGAGAGAAAGGCAGAAGCATCTAGGCCCTTCAGCCCCCAGTCCCAGCCTGCAGCATGAGCCTTGCCCTGGTAGTGTTCGATGCTTCCTGCCAAATGAAGGAAAAAACAGCACATGTCAGTCCAGCCGCGCCAAGCCATCAACGGAGCACAGGCAGTGCCAAGGCCTGAGAAAATGATCCTAAATTGTGAAGGGTAGAAATTCCCAAGGCCTATGCCAGCCCACTGGAGCTGAGACAGTTATGAAGAGCGAGTGCACTTCTAAACACTTCATCATTCAGACAGCCCAGAGCAGATGTAGATGCTCCTCCCATGGTTTGCCTACAAGCGCTGACACCAGGAGTGAAAAGTGCTACAAGACAGTAAACAAGGGGGGATGATGAATGGAAGCATATTAAGATGGGGAAGGAGACGATCATGGGGGAGGCTTGGGCATGTCGTCAGCGTGATGGCATCTGAGCTCTCTATTAATGAGCTGGGGGTGGGGGAGGAGAAGGCCTCATTGATTCTCGGCACCAAGAGAAAAGGGAAAGGGGCTCCCGGCACAAGCCAAGAGGAGACACAGGAGAGCTTTCAGGGGTTGGAAAACTAGTCTACAGTCAACTATTTACTTTTTTTTTTTTGAACAGAGAGTAGTACTGGAACTCAGCCATGTCCGTTTAGCCATATTGCCAAAACTTCAGTCTAGAGCCAGACATCTATTTTTTTTTTTTTTGGACAAAGTTGTATTGGAACCCATCTCCATCAACTTTGTCATATTCCTCTGGCTGCTTCCCAGCTCTCAAGGGGGCGCTCAGTAGCTGGGATACAGACTAGATAGCCATAATCCTAAACTACTTAATGTCTGATTCTCTGCAGCAAATATTAGCTCTAGGCTGGTTTAGTAGTGACACAGGATGGAGAAATGATGAATTTTGTTTCTTTTAATTGAATCCAGGATATCTACAAGACTGAGTTCTGCTGATGATTTCATTTAGGGAAGACCAGGAATATAGTAAGCGGGGGGGGGGGGGGGGCAGGGTGGTGGCAGGGCACTCTGGTCATAGGGATTTTGATTTCAAATTAAGATACCATCTCTTGTTTCAGGGTCTACTCATTTTGCATCCTCACCAATAACATAATTGCATCCAGTCCCATATGGAGTTCAGAAGTTTCCACCATTGAAATATAATAACAATGTCTCTAATTCTGGTTCTGTGTCTTCTGTGATCATGGGTAAGTCACTTAACATTTCTGTGATTTAGTTCCATCATTTATAAATTGGTTATACCTGACTTTCAACTGGCTTTCTTTGATTTCATTTAGGGATTAGAGTTAATAAATCTGTGACTGCCTGGCATGTCACAGGACTCAATACAGGATGCATTATGACCATTATGATTCTCATTGCAAAATACCCTCACAGGGTAATGCCCTTTTCTTTAGTCACATTAGAAATGGTCAAGGTGATGCCCTCCATTCTGGAGTTACCCATATCCAAGCTTATGGGGTGTGTAATTTCTCTTCCTTTCCTTTATGAGACTCTATCTCTCCTCTCTCTCTCCTCTGACTTACTAAATAAAACTATTTACTTTGCTGAAAAGGACAAAGACTGTTAAAGGCAGTGTAAAAGATGTGAGAGCCAAGCATATTATAAGTAAAAGGAAAGTTCCATAGTAATTTACTAAATGGTAATCAATGCTTTGGCAAGGAATATTCTGTGTTCCCAAGAAAAGTGTGCTGTCCTCTGGAGTCGGGGCAATCATATGCTTCACTGACATGAAGAAGCTGCCTCAGGCATTGAGCTGCTATGCATGTGTGTCTGTTAATAATTAGTATAAATTACCAAGAAATAGGGAAATGGTCTGAAATGGGAGAATAAGCTTCCATTATAGCATTGAAAGTTGAGGTTAATTATAGTTTTTCAAGGGAGGCAGTTGCATATAAAGAGAAAAACAGTGGAGGAACTTACATGTGCATTGGGGAACAAGAATCAAGGACGCAGATGGGATGGTTTCCCTCCCCAGTCTGTTACTTCACCCTTCACTCTGCTCCAGCAGTGACTGCTCTTAGCACTGTCGATGAGGGAGACAGGTGACAGCCATGTCCTCAGTCTTTAGTTTCTTGTGCGTCATTTCTTTCCCCATAGGAGAGATACAAATAGTACCTACTCTGTTGTTGTGGGGGGAGAAAGTAGCTAATATTTATGAAGCCTCTGGGTTTGGTTTGGGCAAACTATGGAGAGCTATTATTTTTCTGGAATGAGAGACGAGGTTCAAGAGCAAGTATATGTATGAGAAGAAGGGTTGGTTGGTCCCTTATTGGTTGTCGACACTAAAGTTGCCAACATGATACATCGAACTGTTAACTTTGGTGATGAAATGGGATATTGGCAACATTGCCTTCAATGAATTCAAACAGTGCAGCCCAGAAAACTGGAAAGTCAACATTTGCTTTATTAACTGATAAAACTTACCTAGCAAATCAGGGTGTCTAATTCAAAAAATAACTGCTTATGAATCCAGATGGTTTAAATTACCCCCAATTCACTGAATTATCTAAATCAACTCTCCACAAAAGCCAATATTCTCCAAATAGACTAGAAAAATGCTCCACCTCATCCTGCTTGCCAGTTCAGCTTTAATGATCAAAGGGCAAACCTCCTCGTGGACTGGTGATGATCCAGCTGGCCCTCCACTTTTAGGGGGTAAATTGCTACCATTTTACAAATGTGACCCTAACTTGCTAAGCCATTTGACCGTGGCTACATGGTTAATTAGTTATAGAAAGCACTAGAAGCTTGGCTCTTGATTCCCAAGGCAGTCATGTTTGGGAATTTAGCTATTCCACTTGGAGGGTTGCGGGCTCTAACCTTGATCCTCTTCTTATTTCCACTGGTTCACAAAATGGTCTAGCCCATGCCCAGGGCTTTCATACCATCTACTTACTGACAACTTCTAAGTTCCAAGTTCTCAGCCTGCCCTCTTTCTAAACTCCAGATATGCACATTCAGCTCCCTGCCCCACACCTTCACTTGCTGCCTCATAGGCATCTAAACACAGAACTAAACTACTGATTGTTCCCTCAACCCAAAAAAAGCTTGACCCATTAAGACACTCCTCTCAATCAATGGGAGTTTGCACATACTTCTAGTGGATCAGCCCAATCCTCCTACATCTGAAGTTCAACACAAGGGGACCACTGCTGACTTAATCTTTAATTTATGTACCTGGGAATCTGCCATATTTCACCAATCCTCTGCTTCTACTCCAATTCAGTCTGCCATCATCGCTGTCTTTTGATAATTGCAGCATTGCAAGCCTAAAGCCTAAGTAATACTTTCAAAAATATAAGTTATATTTTGTCTCTATTCTAGCCTAATCCTGCTATGGGCACTCATCATACTTAGTGAAGAAGCTCATTTTTTAAAGTGAAGCCTGCTCAGTTCCACTCTTCCTTCTTTCTTGTCTACAACGTCCCCATTGCTAGTAGAACTCCCACCATGTGGGAATGCTTCCTTTGACACCAGATCTAATCATGATATCATCCCAGGTCCTTTGCATAGGCTGTTGCCTCTCTGTCACCAGAAGTGTTTTCACCATAACTTCATCTCCTCTGGGTCTTTGCCTAGAACTTTTGCTCCCTAAGAGGTGAACCTATAGCTTTCTATTTAGCTCTTCAAGCTGCTCTTCCCTCTCCTGACCTCACTCACCTGACTTGGACTTTTCATTTTTCCCCTTGTACTACTCACATTTTAACAAGCTATCTGTTATTTGTTTATTATGTTATCTCCTTTTTTCCTAGAAAGTAAGCCTCTCCAGTGTAGGTTTTTTTGTTTTGGTCACTGATATTTCCTGAAACAATACCTGCCAAGTAATAGGCACCCCATAAAAATTTGCTTAACAAATCAATAAATATAACTTGGTGCCCTCAACTGACCACCAACCACAGATAAGCCAGTCTTGGGCACTGAGTCTTGCAAGCCCACAGGCAAGGCTAGCTCACCTTCTCATAGTACCGGATCTCATAGTCCAGGATGATGCCGTTGGGCTGCTCCGGCTGTGGCCATGACAGGGTGATGCTCCTCATGGTGGCACTGACCTGGTGCATGATGGGTACCGTGGAAGGAGCTGTGGAGAGAGGAAGAGGCAGAGAAGATGAAGAGAATCCCAGTTCGATGAGAAGTGTTGCCTCTTTGATGTGCAGGAAGCGAATTGCCATCACATTTGAATGGTGGCTTTCCTTTCTCACCAGCTGGTTTGCAGAAGGAATGGAGCACAGCTCACTAAGGGCATGATGTGGGAAAGAAGAATGCGTGAGACCAGAGCTAGGAAGGACTGTGTTTTCATGGGTGGAGAGAAGAAAGTCTTGACCCAAACATGGGTGGTTGGAAGGTGAGCAGGAGATAATTCAAGAGCAAGAACCAGGGCAAGTCTAGGCTTCAGAGAGAGGACAAGAGGAGCAACATAACAGCTTTAAGCAGGCACTGAAGCAATTCCAGTCTGGCAGTTTTATAGGCTGAGCCATCAGAGAAGAGAACCTGCAGACAAGGGATGACAGCAAGAAAGCAGAAAAGAACATTCTGGCAATCATCTCTTTGACTGCAGTAGGAATTCGCTGCACTTCAAAAGGAAGAGAGGAAGCGTGTCTGAGAGAGAAAGAACTCAGAGCCATACCACCAGAGCCCTTTGAGATTTCTGTCACCATTTTCCAAATGAGGACACTGCAATAAAGAGCTCACAGATACAAATGAAGAAACGATACATAAACCAGACATTTGGAAACAGATCATTCCAAAAGTCTGTGAAGGGCTTCCGAAATCTCTGTTTGGAAATAATGTTATTTATTTCCCAATTCACCATTTTTCACAGGGTGTGAGTAAAATGAAAACAGTCTGGAAATAATAAATGAGGGCTGTCTTTCTCGGGAAGAGCAGGGTAATGGATGAGGCTTGAGTCCGAGCTCGGCAACGAGCTATTCCTGGCCCTTCTGTGGGAGGAAGGTCATTTCCTCACACCAGACCCACTTTACAGGGTCCTCTGGGGACCAGGCCTGCCTGACATTCCCTCTCTTTCATTCAAGTGAGCAAGAAGAGAGAGAAACAACCCTCATTCAGGAGAACAGATGCCTCTCCAGGACCTGAAATTACAGAGTAGACCCCTGAGTGGGGGGGGGGGGGGGGGGGGGGGGGAGAAGGTGCCTTTCCTACTAGCTAGGGAAGCCCCAGTAGGCACTGGCCCTGGGTGGTGGTGAGTGGGTGCCAACAGTCTGGGGATCCTGAGAGAGTGTCCCGTGGGAGGAAAATTGCCATGAGGCTTTAGAGTCCAAGAGGCCCTGTGTCTGGGCTGTTTTCTTAGAGACCTTATAAAGGTTATTCAAACATCAGTGGGGCCTCGCCCAGGGGCCCTGGGCTCTGCTCTGCCACCTGTCACCTATTCATACAGAGCTTGCTACCTACAGGGCATCTCTCTTCGTGCCAACAACTGCATGGGGCAGGAAGGCACAGCGTATCTATTCCTGACTCTGGGTTTCGGCAATGTTGGCACCAGCTCCTCATGGGCCTTCCCGTTGCTTCCCTGAGAGAGAGCATTAGCCCTCTGCTCTTGCCGCAAGCTCTGCTCCTTCCTCCACCGTGGGGAGCCAGCCTGTCTGCCCGGGGGTCTTCCTCTCTGCCCTGTCTGCAAGCTTCCATCTCATCCCCTCACCTATTTCTGGCATGTCTAATCCCATCCTGGAAGACCTGAATGAGAACAGCCCTGAAGCGTCCTGTCACTTCCTGCCTTTAACATTCTCAACCAGGCCATGCTGTGTCCCCAGAGTCACCACTAGTGCCCCTGGGTAACACGGCTCTGCACTGGAGAGCTCTTGCCAAAAGTGTATCTCTATTTGTCTTCTTTCCCTGGCCTCATAACTGGAGTAGTATAAAATGCTCCCTCTTCCACAGGATAGCTTGTCAAATAGCTAAAGAAACTAGTTAAGTCTCCCCTGAGTTTCTCTTGCTTATAAAAAAGAAGGCCAGATATGAGGAACATTTCTCCCATGATATGCTGCCACATGCAATGGCGTCTTTCCAAATGGGGATCATGTTATCTAAGTCTCTCCTTAGACATCAGGCCCAAGGCTGAACCCAATCTTCTCACTGCTGTATGAGCAGCAAAAATGAGAGTTCAACTAATATCTACTGTTAGATCTGTGCACGGTACATCTATTAATGTAACCATTAGCCATTGGCTCAAAAACATGCTCCTGCTATTAGACTCAAAAGACACACTAAAAAAACACTCTGCCTGCTTTCCCCTGGTATGCTCCTCAGAGCTTTCATCTTATAGCTGCCTTTTGATTTTTTTTCTGTAAGGATGTGCATGTGACTCTTTGCCTTCATGGTAAGTTTAGATGATTATTCTAGAGATTCGAAATAATTTTTGATCCTGAGTTAAGCAGTCAATGCATCTTCTCTTTTTCCCATGGTGTTGATGAATGAATGAATGAAAAAGTATCGAGTGTCTGCCATGTGCCAGTTATTGTTCTTAGTCCTAGAGATTTAACAGTGAACAAGAGAAAATGTTCTGCCCTCATAGAGCTTCCCTGCTAATGGGAGGGTGTTGGGACTTGACATAATGTTAACAAGCCTAAGTAGCACAGGAGACAGAGAGACAGAGGAGAGGTGGCACAAAAGGTCATGGTGGAGAAGGTGGCAGGAGGAGACCGAGGCTCTGAACCGTGTGGTCAGCATGATTACCCCTAAGTGGATATGGAACTACAGAACTGAAGAAAGGGAAGGATAATCCACGTGGGGACTTGAGAGATGAGTTGTTGGAGAGGAACAAGCCGAAGTGTAGGTTCTGGGAGCAGCCTGGAATTTCAGGAGAACAAAGAGCAGTGGAACCAGGCAGAGACAGGAAACGAGGATCCAGGAATAGGGAGTGAGTGATCCCCTGTGATTCACTTTGATAGTATAACCCTCTGTTGTGCTGTGAGTGGCAGCTGGGACCAAGTCAAAGCTGAAAGGCAGACACCAAGCCCTACAGTACTCCAGCTACAAGATCATAGTTCTTTGGTCAAGAGAAGCAGTGCTGGAGCTGTGAGGGTGAGCAGAGAAGTTAGATTCTCCAGCTACAGCGAGTATGTCAGTGGATGTGAGGTGTGAAAGAAACAGAGGGTCACAATAATTGACTTGGCAATGGGAAGAGGGGGCTGCTATGTGCTGATCTCAGGGAAGTAGTTTGAGAGGTAAATGTGAAATTCTGAAATGTCTAAGAGTCCTGGAGTAGACATGAGGCAGCAGATCAATGGATAGGAGCCCAGACGGGAGATTAAAATCTGAAGTCATCAGTATTTCAAAGATACTAAAAACAGCATAACTGACAGAGACAAACAAGAGGATGAGAACAGGACTTACATTCTAAGATGTGGCAGATGAGAAGAGAAATTCCAGGGCCCTGAGAAAGATAGAGAGGACAAGCATGGATTGCCCTGCTATGACAGGTGAAATGACACTCTGGCCAGCATAGTGACTGAACTGCAGGCTGGTTGGGGAGGTGTCTACAGCATCACCACCTTTTCTAAGACCTGTTGTAGAGTTGTAAGCAGTGACGAGGCTCCAAAGAAAGAAAGGACATTTTCAGGAAAATCCCAATGGTACCCCAAGAAGGGTGGTGAATGGTAACCCGATAATCCTGCTTTCCTCCAATTCACACACCACACAACTAAAGCTGTCCTTCTAACTACCGGGGGAAATATGAGTGATTAAACTGGTTTGTGTCATTCAGGTTTTCGGGATCCTTTTGCCCAGAGTACTAAAGTTTAGTGGGTTAGATTTTAGAAAGGTGAATCTTCATTTTGATGAATTTGATTTTGTTGTTTTCCCCTCTAATCAAATGCAAGAAAGTCATTGTTCAAAACTCAACTGTTGTTCCATACCTGAGGCCCACAAGCTAATCACTGGGTATAAAAGACAAGCAAGGAAATTCACAGTCCTGTCCTGAAGGTATGAAGTCTAGTTGGGGCCAGATGGTAACAAAATAGCACAGGTCAGAGGATCCAGAGGCAAAGGGGACCCGAACTGCACAGAGCAGAAGGGCCCAATTAGACAGATGGTAAGACCAGCCCATGCCCTTTTTTTTGCAATTCATCAGCAGCACAACGAATGGTAGAAGCTGCCAGAAGGTGAAGGCCACCACTGGCTATGAATGGTCACAGGCCCCTGAGAACATGTTTATCCCAACATAGGCTGCTCACGGTGGCTTCCATTTTAACTGATATGGGATTTAGCACTGGGAAAAGGGAATTGGAACTGTTTCCTCTCCCTGAAACTCAGGGACAGCTTATGTTTGATGCTCTGCCAAAAGAGAGTACCTTCAGGGACCAATTTGAGGTTTCCCTTTTCCAAGTGCAAAGGCTTCCTTTTGATCTAGTGTTTTATAGGCTATCAACCTTCAGATAAAACAACAAATAAAAATGAGCTCAGGTAGCCATTCAAACCCCAACTTCAAGCAAAAGTAAGGCAAACTAAGGATAGAGGAATAGAACAATCAATAAGTCCTTGTACCCCCCCCCCCCGGAATTTGCTTGTTTAAATAGTCCAGATCTGTGGTCTTTTCTCCTCAATCTGCAGTGGAAAGGGTGTTCTTTATTTAAGGCTTCTGAGTCTCTTCCATGCAACTAAATACTCTCTAGAGAGAAAGAATGAAAACATAGACTTGTTCAAATTGTTAACATTTAGTAGCACTGCACTGTCCTACTGTTCTTCATCTATTTGCTCGAGTGGGCACCAGTAATGTCTCACAACAAATTGTTAGACTTGTTACTGTTTGTGGCATATTGAACATGTCACATAGCTTGCCAGGCTTTGCCGTGTGGGCAAGATACTCTCAGTAGCTTGCCAGGCTTTCCGAGAAGGGCAGAGGAATCGAACCCAGGTCGGCCGCGTGCAAGGCAAACACCCTACCCACTATGCTATCACTTTAGCCCACTGACATTTAGTAAAGAAACAAGTATGTACCTTTCTTTAGAAAAGTAGGGATAAAGACTTCATTTAGATACTAGATTACAAGAAGGTAGTAAAGGCTCGAGTAAGATATGGTCAGCCAAAGAGGACCAACAATACCAAGAAACTCAAACATCATCAAATGGCTCTCAGTGAAAAAAAGATGCTAATTCAACAGGAAGCTGAATAGGAGAACAGGAGGCAACAAAAAGCATCATGTTGGAACACAGGAAAATCAGCAAAGACCTAACTGACTGAGAATCAGCAGAATCTACAGCCAGTAAGAGGACCATTACCTACCTATGTCAGAACAGAGAGACCAACTTCCACAATCAAGGGGCTTGGGGATGGAGAAAAGACAAAGACAGACCTAGTGAGTGAGTTTTTTGTCTCTTTATCTGCCAAGGAAGACTTCAGGGAGCTTCTACTCCCAAATTGCTTTTGAAGCAAACAGATCCAAGCTAGTATATCATATCTAGCAGAGAAAGTGTACAGAATGTTCTTGCCTGAACTGACAAATGAGATGTGGATAAATTGAAGGAACAGAGAAGCCCAGCTGGATGCTATGAAAGAATCACAGGTGATTTGGGACGAATATCATCCCCAACTGCTCACAGGTCACTACCAAGAGCGTATAGGATTGTTACAGGTCATCCAGGAGCAGGTCATCCTCTATCAAGGCCACCAGAGGAAAGGGGTGCAGTCTTAGGAGACTTGGCTGGGAGCAGGAGAGAGTAGAAACCAGTTCCAGAATAAAAGAGCTCCAATATGGACCCTGAGTGCAAGGAGCAGAGGCTTATGGTGCAGTTCAGACTACCCTGGACACTTTTCTGGATATTTAGGACAAAGCCCGTCCCTGAAATTCAACCCCCTACTCAACTGTGTTCAAAGTGTTCTTCTTGGGCATTTTATTTTCCTTATCTTATCAGCACCTTTGCCCAACAAGAAAGCAGCTTAGATTCAACTATATGAGAATCAGTGGGCCTCCTTTCTGAGGACAGTTGCTAAATTCTGATGCCTTATCTTGGCTTATTAAATATTACTTCCTAATGTCTTCATTGATTTTTGTGCCATGATAATTCTTTCAACAGTCTTAACCATAATCCATTTTGGGATATAGTAAACAATAGAACAGTTTACTATATTGAAATACTTTAAGACATCAAAAGTGTTCCTAAGTAAATTTGAAGGAAAACCACAGTAAAATACCAATTCAACAGGAAGTCAATCTATTGGAATAAACTATTTGAAGATGTTAAAAATCTAAGAGTCTAGGATTTCAGATTTCAGTCAATGGTATTTAGGGGGAATAAAAAGAACTATCTCTGTGGGCAGAGATCATACAAGGCAACCTCTATGATCTGTGCCCCACCTCAACAACTCTGGATGTTGGGGTACAGTCACAGGTAAGTTCCCCATCCCTTAAGCTCTAGGTAACAGCACTTGTCAGTTTCTGTGAAGTCTCTCCAGTTAAAAAGAATTTTCTATCTTACCTTTCCAAATATAGATCACCTACACATGGAGAGAGGGGACATCTACCTTTCCCTCAACACAGTTAAAATTTTGTCCAGTATGGGGGAGTTTTCCCCAGCCCTTCTGTATATTCAGGGGAAAGTTTCACGAGGTACGGCTGCCCCAGCCTGAATGATATGCATCCAAGACAGTTGCTCTTTTTACCATTCTGGACATTTCTTTCTCTAAAACAAATATCTATCAGCTGATGAACATTTGGAGTATTTGCACATTTTGTCTATTGTGAGCACACTGCTAAGAACACTCACATACAGTTTCTATGTGGATCTATGTTTGCATTTCTCTCAGGGCTGTGGAATTGCAGGGTCACAGGGGAATGTAAGCCAACTGCTTCTGTTCCTTCTAGAACAGTATTCCCCAGTGAACTCATCCTTGGTCTAACCATCTACAAACTACACCATAGACTAGTGGCTTCCCACTGCCAGCCCATAATAAAAGGTAATGGAGCTTAACACAGAGGCTTTCAATCTTGAGATGAAGGACCAGGGCCAGTTTGCAGGGCTAAATGGTTAAAAACCATCACCAAACACCCCTTCGTTGCAAGGGCAACGAAGTCAAGTAAAAAAAACCAGGGGTCCAGAGCTGTACCCTACGGCATAGGACCAGGTCCTCTGGCACTGCAGAGAGAAGTGGGTGCTTGGACAGTGCTATCTGCCTCTCTGTGTGAGCTTGAACTAAGGTTTGCCCCCTGGGGATGGGGCCAGAGAGCCAGTACAGCAGGTAAGATATTTGCCTTACACATGATATGCAGAATCCCCAAGTGGCCCCCCAAGCATCCCAGGAGAGATTTCTGAGAGCAGAGCCAGGAGTAGGTTCTGGGTATGTTCCTTCCCAAAAATAAACCAAAAACCAAGAGACCTCCTAGGGTCTCACGTTCTTCAGCTATTAAAGAGAATTGTTCATCCTAATGCTCTAAGTTTTTCAGATGTTCTGAGAATGTCCCCCAGGCCATCCACTGCTCCTTCACACTAGCTCCTACTTGCCCACTAGTTCCAACCTGAGGACCTGATAACACCCCTAAGTCACATTCAGGGTCCCCACTGGTTGCACATGCAAATAATTTCTTGAGCCTAGTTCCCCAAGTAGCTATGGAAAGCACCACCAGTGACCAGAGCATTTATTTGATGAATTTCGTGAAGAGATGAATGAATGTACAGGCCAAGCTAGAGTGGACGTGATGGGTAATAAGGACTTGGGTTGAGGTGGGGAGAAGCAGTGGGGTTCCCTGCGGAGTTGGTGTGGTAGTTGCTCTAGAAGAAAGATGATTTCCCTGAGGCATCTCCTGATGACCTGAAATTTATCTGGGATACAACCTAGGAACTAAATGTTGGGGTGCCTTGTCCATGAGGGCAGGAGACTTTGTAACTGGGGGGATGAGCCATTTCTCACCCTTGCAATGGTGTAACTCAGCCAAAGAAGTCATGAACATTCCCTTGGCTTTAACCCTACTTCCTCGTGTTCCAGTTATCCAGATTTCCTCCCCCTGAATTCTGCCCGAGACTGCTCCACCTCAGGGCCTTTTCACGTCAAACTACATATTCTACAACTCGTTTTATCTTTCGAAGCTTGAGTACTCCTGCTCCTCTAATGTCCTCAAATCTTCAGTGTTTCCAACTGGAGAATGTTCCAATTCCTTCTGGAGTTAATGTGGTATCCAATTGTCCCACTTACCTGTAGAACTTCAGCTTTGGGATCTTGGCCTTGTAGGGCCTCTGGTCACTTCTCTCCCTAACCCACCAGAGTTCCCAGACACAAAATAAGCACTCAGAGTCCAGCTTTCATTGTCCTAGACCACATCCACCAATGTCCTTCCCCTCCTCCTGCTCAATCTCCCACTTCAATAACCCCCTGAGGCGGAGACTGATAGTACCCTGTGTCTTGGCTTTTGGGAACTCACCTTGGCCCCATATCAACTGAATAAACTTGTGGGGCACAGGAGCTGCTTTGATCCTCTTCCCACTGTTTTCACACTCAGCAGAGGTCCCCAGAGAGCCTGCCCTGCTTGCCTGCAATGAAGCTTTCTTCCCTTTTCTAAAATCATCAGAAATAAGAGGGGACAGAAAATAGAGGTGTTGAGCCTAATTTGCAGGGTGACATTCAACAGAGAAATGGGTGAGAGGTGATGAGGCAGGGCTGTGAACCCTCCTGCCTCTGAGGAAGAAGGTGGAGGAGGACAAGAAGACTGTCCCAGCAGAGCAGGGATAGTAGAGCTCCTACGGGGGCTGGGGCCTCCTGGCTCACCTGGACGCTACATGTGAAATGATACCCAAATGGTGCTTTTCTCTCCTCTCCTGAAATTATGGTCTCTCCTCAGTCCAAACTTTTCTTTGCAGCTTAACTCCCCAACTGAACAAGACAGAGACACTGGGAGTGACTCAAATGTGAGAGTCACAGTGGCCTGGAACTGGAAACAGAGTTTACAGAGAGGGATCCAAAGATGCTGGCAGCCTCAGAAGCCCCCACAAGTCTCAGATTGAGGGGCAAGAGGCCTAGGTCCTGAGGCTGAGCATGAGGAGCTGGGGTGGAGGCATGAAACAGAACCTAGCAGGGGAACCCCAAAATCCACAGTTTTTTGTTTGGGGGATATTATTATGGTCTCCCACACAACTGCACAAGGAACCCCAGGGGTCATTGCAGCAATACAGGCTAACCAGACTGGCGGGTCAAGACCTGGCCACAGTGGTGATGGCAGGGGATATGTGTGTTGGAGTTTGAAGTGGGGCCCCAAATCTGTATTTTATATCATTATTGTTTTGGCTTTGGGCCATAACTTGTGGTGCTCAAAGTTACTCCCAGCTCTGTGCTCAGAGATCACTGCTAAAGGGGCTTGAGGGAACGTTTGCAGTGACAGGGATTGAACCTGGGCCAGCCACATGCAAGGCAAGCACCCTTCCCACAGGCCTCCCAAATCTATATGTAAACATCAGCGAAGGACTCTAAGGACAAAGAGCAATTTGCATACAATATAATA
Organism: Sorex fumeus; assembly: GCF_029834395.1. Taxonomy (NCBI): domain Eukaryota; kingdom Metazoa; phylum Chordata; class Mammalia; order Eulipotyphla; family Soricidae; genus Sorex; species Sorex fumeus. The sequence continues at coordinate 65,237,974 of NW_026606101.1, read as the reverse complement.
TGCAAGTAAATGTGAATGGGTTGAAAGATCTGTTTCCTCCAAGATTCTCTGCCAGGAGGTGACTTTGTTGAAAAGGTACTGCTGAGATAACAGGTCCTCCCTCTGTTGATGAAAACCCGTCTCACTGCACAATACGCTTGCATTTTACATTAGGAAGCCTGACTCATTAAATATTTTCGGTGCAGTAACGCTTCTGGTCAAAGTAGATTAAACAAATAAGCAATTAGCTTGGAGACTGGCTAGGAATACAAAAGCAGAATTAATTATTTTTCTAATTGTTTTTTCCTATTGTGGACACTGGCAGCTTTGCCTTGGCTCGAGTTCTGCCTTGAGATGACCTTGACACCCCCCTATGAATTTCCCTCTTTTCCCTACAGTTGGGGACAGAGATTTCCCAGTGGCTTGTTGGCTTGGTGGACCTGTAGGAGCTTGGCAGGGAGGCTCATCCCGGGCTTAGTGAAGTATAAGTGGGAAGAAAATGAGGGTTTCTGGTCGAGCAGCCCCCTGCCCCTTCTTCCCTGATGACCCACTAGGAGTTCCAAGCCCGGGGGCAGCGTGGGTGACAGCTCAGTTTAGGAGTTGCTCCCAGGATGTAGATTTATAGCAGTGCCCCTTGTTACTGATTTTAGCTCTAATGTGTGTGTGTGTATGTGTGTGGGGGGGTCTTTATTTAGGGTTATCCCCTAATTCTCTAAATGTGCTCCTGGCATGCCCTGCTGAGGTCACGAGCTGCCCCCCACGAGCGGCTCTCCGGTACAGCCATGGCTCCAGAGGCATAAGGACTTAATGCAGAGCCCGACAGCTTGTGGCAGAAAAGTGAATGGACTATGCCTTGATCCACGATACCATGCCTCCCCAGGAGGGAAGGGGTGTCGCTTCCTTCCGCCTTTTTCCCCCTGGGCAGCAAGATGGTGGCTGCCTCAGAGCTTATTGGAAAGCCAGGTATGAGCTGGAAGTGACGGGGCAACTGAAACCTCATGGGAAGGGGGGTGTTCCTGGCTCATCCATCACGACCTACTGAGGTCATGAGTTGCCCCCCACGAGCGGCTCTCCAGCACGGCCATGGCTCCAGAGCCACAGACACCAATCTCATAATTATCTGGCTTTTGGCAGAAATCCCTCCAGACTTAATAAGTAAAATATCAGAAATCCAAAATCGTGTGGCCACAATAGAGGCCGCAGACATCATATGGTTCTCATAACCAGCTGTAGAAAACAAATTATTTCACAATGCCTTTTCAGCAGTTCTGACTGTTGGGTGTAAACTCTAAACAATAATGGTGCCTCTTTTGTCGAAATAATGAATATAATCAAAGTAGACAGAGAGTTAAGTAGAATTCATCTGCCTCAAAGGCATAAGGAGGGGTGGGGGTGTATATTGGGGTTCTTGGTGGTGAAAAATAAGTACTGGTGAAGGGAATCGTGTTTGATCATTGCATTACCAAGACTTAAACCTGAAAGCTTTGTAATTTTTTCCACAGTGATTCAATAAATAAATATTTTTAAAAATTCCAATTTTTAATGTTACTCCTCACATAAGTGAGATTGGCAACATCAAGAATAATAAAAAAAAAAAAATGTGCTCCTGGATCAGCTTCACCCTGGAACTGGTCAGACATAAGAGCATCTTGGGCCAAGCTGTGGCTTGCATATTTGACACCCTGAATGTGATCCCTTGCACCACCAAAGAAAAAGAGGATCCTGAGCCTCACCCCAAGCTACTGAATCAAAGCTGGGGGTGGGGGGGATGAGGAGGCAGCGATTTGGGTTTCAGAGCTTCCATAAAGGTCTGGTTCTGATGTACACTCAAATTTGAGAAAGACAATACCCCCACCACCACCACCACCGTTTCCAGCCATCAGAGCGTCAATCTCTGAAAGCACCCCCAAGAATATTCCATTTTCTGGCGACTTTGATTACTGATGGACACGAATACCAAGGGTAACAGGGAAATTCTTTCCTGGGCCCACAACAGCTAGAGCAGGGGAGGAAACAGCCAGACCTGTCCACCCTACCCTCACCACTCTCATGAACCTGGAGTCCTTGCAGGGGACCTCAAATCAAGTTCACACCACTACTGACCTCTGAACCCACTCTCCACGCAGATGGTGTATGCAGGGGCTGGAGGCACCATGGCAGGGTCTACGACCAGTGAGCCACCAGACAAGGACCTTAGCTGATAGGACAGCAGAGTCTGCAATGAGGCCTGGGACAGCGGGGGCTGGCAGGAATACTATGGGAGGCATTCATCACTAGGGTTGTACCAGCAGGCACTCCAGCAGCTGTGAAGATGACCCACCAGCATGCAGGGGGTAAGTTGGGGTGCAGGACTCAACTCCACCACCCCCCAGACCTGTCAACCTCTGCAAGTAGCTTGAAGATGGTCATTCACTAGACACGCAGGGTCCAGAATGCCACAGCTCTCACCTCTACAATCATACAGGGGACTCACCTCAAATGGGGGACCCACCACGCAATCTCAGGTTGCTTCCCCTGCCACCCGATCCACAGGACATGAGTACTGTACCCAGGGACATGGTCAGGTTTGGAGCACTTTGTCTCTATGCCCTGAAGCACCCAGATGAGAGTCCCTCTTGATACCCCTCTATACCACCCAGTTCTAGGCTCCTGACACTCATCAGCTTCTTCCCTCCACTCAGACAACCCCGTCCTGGGCCTCCAAAAGGGAGGCCACTCAGCACTCGCTGCCTCCTCCCATGGCAAGCCCTTCTCCCCCTCTCCAGCAGGCACTAATTTACCCCTTTTCTCCTGGTACATGTTGAGGTCAGCCATACCCATCATCTCTTCCTCACCATTCCTCACCATCTCCACTGCTTGCAGTTGGTCTGGACTGTCCCCCTGAAGACCTTGGGGTCGCCAACGATGCCTGCTGAGCAGCATCCTGAATCATCAACAATACGCCTCTCTCCTGCTCCTCTATCCAGCCTGGCCCGCCAGCAGAGGACCTCCACGTCCTGTCTCAGTTCCTGGAACCCCTCAGTTCTCTCCCACCATCCCATTCATGTCAGCTTTGACCTCAGTTGAAGGGGCTCTATTTTCAAAGCCCCCAACTGAAGGTCTGTCTCCTGGAAATATACTCAGACCAGGCCCTGCAATTCTCGAGGCTGATCACCACTTCCTGCCCCATACATGAGCACCCTCCCTTATTATTTGGCACCTTCATTATCCAGATCAACAATGCTGTAATTGATGATACTCCCCATTCCCTCAGGCCTGAGCTGCCTTTATGCTTTCACAGGATACAACCAGTAACTCTCATTTGGACCCACAATCCACTCCTTCATTAACTTAAAGCCACAAAACATGAAAACATGGAGTGGAAGTGCACTGCAAGATAGCCAGGAGCCAGCCAGCTAGCCCTCCGCTCTTTCTGCAGCTCCTAAATTTGGTTGTTCCATCTGCCAAACTATGCAATGGCATGGTCACACATTTTCCAGCCTTTTCAAAAGTTCAGCCCCAGAATTCCATAGCTTTCTATCTTAACCACCAAGCTTATCTCCCAACTCACAGAGAAGATTGGAATATGATTATTCAATTGGCATAAATACCACCTCAAGATCCCCCCATCACAAATGTGCAAAGTTCCATATCCCCTTGATGCCTGTCCTGGACGTTCCCCAGATTCCTTCTGCATATCAGCAAACCATGACGCATGCTTCTCCTTTGGTTTCTTTGTTCTCTGCTTCACCTGCCTGTGATAATAGCTAAGACACTATTGGAGACCCGGAGAGATGGACTTGACAGTTCCTCTTTTCACCCACAGGGGGCACTTGCACTGGCTCCAGGGATCTGTTCCTCTGCTGAGCCCCATAAACCCCCCATCCCTGCTCCCATCATAACCCTCCCAGGCCTTTGTCCAGGGCCTTTTCCCTTCCAGGACATTACATGAGCCCACAGCCACAGGAAGCCTTGTGTCCATCCCATGTCCACTCTGCATTCTGGAGGCCACCACCTCACAGGACCCCACATGCAAACCCACTAGGATATGGGACCAGCTGGGACCTCTGTGGAAGACCAGCCAGGAGACTCCAGAGCGAGGCCGCCATGTAATATGCAGGGGTTGCCCGAGGAGAGAGACCTGCTCTTTCCTTGTGGGACCTCTCAGTCCGTCAGGAGAAACAGTACACACACGAGGAACCCAAAAATGCTCATGGGGTCCTGATAATCGACCCAGTCCCGGGAAGGGTCAAACACCCACACATATGCCAGGACTTGCAAGGGGTTATGAGCCTCAAAGGCCTGTGAATTGACCTTGGTTCTCCAGACCTCTCTGTAGAGACAGCATCTCTCGTGCCATAACATCACAGAACAGGAAAGAAATACACACTTTGAAATTCTAGGGCTCAACCCCATAGCCAGTGTGTTCCCCCGACTTGAAGTGTTGAAGGAAACAGACCAGGGCCTGGGGTGGGGAGCACTGGCATAGGGACTCCCTTACACGGAAAACTGTTTGCGGCCAGAGTTGCCTTTATTTACCCAGAACACTGAATGTGCCTTTTTCCCTCATCTTTCACATCCGCTCAGAGAAGATGTTAATTTTCTGAAATTAAACACTTAGCTTGATTACTGTTTTGTTAATTGCTGCATTCAAACACCCCTGGTGCTCCTGCCTGTTTAACGCCACGGCACTGTGAAAATGATAGGCAGGGAACTGCGCAGGTGGACAGACCGCCATGGCGGAGCGCCATCCCCTCTCCACCCCCGTGGAGCTGGTACAAGCAGCTGGGCCTGCCCGGGCAGGAGGGGGCAGCAGGGCAGAGCGAAGCAGTGCCCAGGGGGGCTAGATTTGGGGGAAGGCGGTACCTCCTGGAAGCCCTGACTCTCAGTCACATCCAGGAAGACAAAGGGGCTCTATTCCATTTCAGTACTGGCCCAGGAAGCTGGAACAGGATGAGAGTGCAGACTGCAGACCACAGGGAGGGTTTGAGCTCTACCATGTGCCTGGTATCAGGGTAAGATGGATGCAGGCATTCGTTCACACATGACTGAAGGGTTTCTGGATCCGTTCAATGAACAGAATGCAGCACTTCAGATACCCCACTGGGCATGCAGGACAAGTGTCTGTAAGATGGACACAGGGCACACACTCCCAGAGGTGACAGTTGCTCATGGAGCTGATTTGCAGGGAAAACATGGAGGGGACACCTCACTATCCCACCCTCCTCCTTGCCAGGGACACAGAGTGACACCGCTAGAGTGTCCTATTATAATGAGCTGCCACAGTCTCGCCTGGGCACTGAGCAGGGAAAGAAGTACACTGGAGTCTGACTCCAACAACCCCATTTTTATTTCACAAATCAGGCATTGGGGTGACCCATTTATGACAGAGCAAAATGAACAGATAGAACTCAGGGTCCTATGGGGCTCTGTCTTCATCCTCTTAGCAATATAAAGTGGGCTTGTCTCAGCTACCGGGGGCTGGGGAGGGAAGGCTCTCCCAAGTAGTGCTCAGGGCACCTGGAGGTCACTCCCAGTGATACTCAACCAACAGGACTAGAAGCTCAATGCTCAGCCCAGCAATGTGAAGCTGCCTGTTCCTAGCAGTGCCGGGGATCCCCAAGGCCACCCTCGAGGTGCTCAGGAGGCATATATGGTACCAGGGAGTGAATTGGGGGTTCATACATGCAGGGCCTGCACCACTATCCCTGAGCCATCTCCCCAGGTCTCAAGCTCAGATTCTTCCCACGATTGATGACATCATTGGCTCAGGACCAGGAGCAGGGAGGGTTTCTGCAGTGACCCAGCAGCTGAGACCAGCCCAGGAGAAGCCCCAATTGGCTTGTCAATGGACAGCCAAGATCGCATGAACACTGCTCGGGAGCGCAAGTGTCCTCAGCAAGTGTCCTCAGCAACACCAGATAACATTGCTGTAGGGCAACAGTGGGCTTGCAACAGAATCTTTGGGGACTGAGCTTTGGTGCCTCGGCAGGTTGTCACACCGAGAGCCCCAGGTATGGGCTTCCCCACTCAAGGGGAATTTTCTGGGCCACTGGCACCAAGTCAGGGCTGTGAACTGGAACCTGAGCTCCCCAGTGCCGGGACTCTGCTCTACACCTGTGTTCCTGGTGCATGGAGCATGTTTACACGCCGAAGACCTTGGTAAATATTTGTCAGGGAAGTCCAAGCTCTGCGAGGCTCTGAAATCAGAACCAATGAGCCAGTCCCAGGGAAGCCAGTCACAAAGTCTGTGCTGGAGAAATAAACACATTATCCCAGGGGAAGGGCTGGGAGCTAACCAGTCACCACCTCCGCCTCCTTGTGTTGGGCTCTGCTCGATGCTGAGTGCCCAGGTTAGCTGGGGGTTCCTCTGGGGTTCCCCTCACTGTCCTTCTTCCCAGGAGGAAATCAGGGCTCCCTTGAGTCTTCTCTCTAGTCACCTCAGATGAGGAAGGCACCTGCCGAGCTGGCTTGAGCTGGGGGAGTCAACTGGCCACCTGGGGCCTAGCAGGCTAGACTCTGGCCTAGGAGGCTGACCAAACACTAATGGTGTGGCTCGTGTATGAGGACCATATGGAAAAGCAAACTCTTAGCAAGTTTCTTTGTGCCTCGTGTGTGTTGGCCCTTCCTCCTGAAGCTCTTGTACCCTGAGGAGACATCTTCATAGTTAGCCAGGTAGTAAAGAACCCGAGGTTGCCAAGAGGCCAATAGGTCTTTATGAGTTGAGACTTGGTGCTACCTGCTTGACTCAGCAAGTAAAACACCACTTCCTACAAATGGCTGGCACCTTCTGGAGGCCAGACAGAAGCCCCTTCTGAATGTCAGAGAGCTCAAGGAACAATATAAACAGTCCTTTTAGAATTAACAGTGAGAGAAAAGCAATAAAATGAACTCCGAAATTGAATTAAGAACAGTGAAAATTTCATTTACTCAAGTTTGTACTTAACTTTTCTTTATTAACTTCAGGGAAAGTTTTCTTTAAAGTCGTTCCAGTCTTTTTAAAGTTCTGACTCAATCTTTTCTCTGCTCCGGAGCAAATTTTGCCTGCTAATTTCCAATGAGACCTCAGTCCTTAAAAATGAACTAATTTCAGCATATGGATCTTAGCTCTCTAAATTTTTACAGGCAGCACTGTAATATTGTTTTAATATTTAATTTTGAGATTTACATAATATCTTTCCTCCAAAGAGCTCAATATATTGCAATATCATAAAATTCCTTTTCATATTCAAAGATTATTCTTTATGCATGCAAATACTATATTTAACCAAGGAATAATGCAAATTAGGTGATGTATTCAGAGGAATTGGGGGGCTAGGTAATTCTTTTGTGGGAAAAGTAGTGCCTCTAAGTGACTTTAATTGTGTAGGAACTTCAAAAATGCCTTAAAATGGACAAATTATAGGGGTGCTTGACTATTAAGACAAGTAGTGTAGTATTTTTTAAACAAATGAAGTAATGGATTGTGTCGATGCTGTGAGTCTGGCGAATCTGTTAGCATTCCTCATGCAATTGGCCCAGCAGGCCACACATGAACTGAGTATAATATAAATGTCAAATAGAAATACTGCTGATGGCATCCTGAAAGTCAGGGCTAAAGGGTTGTTTTTCCAAATATAGACTGAAGAAAGACAGACAAGCTCCCCGGAGCAGTTCATGCCACTCGCAGGAGACATCAGGGTCTGTGGCAGGGGTATGCCCTGACCCCACCACTGCCTGCATCTTCACCTTAGTGGGACACAGGTTTTGTTCTGGTCTTTCTTGGGGCTACCCTCTCCTGGAATAATGGATATCGCAGTATCTGCCACTTATCTGATCCAAATGGCATTGGTCCCAGACAAAGAGGCCAGGTTGTTTGGAAGGAAACCTTCTGAAAGAACATACTCAGCATGCGATGTGTCGTTAGTAATGATTAGAGTCTCCCTGCCTCTTGCATGGATCCTAAGGTGAGTTTTCATTGGCCATCTTGTCACAACAGCATTAGGAAGAAATGTCTTTGCTTCCATTGCACAACAGGGAAGAAGAGACAATGGTCATCCAATAGACTTACAGGAACGAGTCACCTGAGGGATCCACAACAGGGCACACCCTGTGTAACTTCATCAGGGTGAGCTAAGAGGTCAGGAAAGAAATTGGGGTGTTCAGTCTTAGGCCTCAGAACTCAGAATGACCCTCAAATCCAGAGGCTGCAGAGCACAGCCAAGACACCAAATGTAGAACTGGATGTTTCTGCCTCTCCAATTGCTTTACAATACTCTAAATGGCTTTCAACAACTCAACTCTAGACATTCAGCTTATAAGACCTGGTGACACCTGGAGTGGTACCATGTGCTGCCCCCAATCCCTCCCCACCCCAGCCTGTGGTCCCCACCATTCCCTTCCCCATCCCGGGTACCTCCCGTCTGCCCAGCTTTGCTCCTCTCCATCACCTGCCGGACCTCATGAGCTGCTGGGTTTGTTCTCTCGGCCTTAAATAGCCCCAGATTCACTAACTTTACTTTATCTTGTTACTAGTTGATTTTAGAGCTGTGCTGGTCCGCTGGGTGTTATTTCGTTTTTCCCAAGCTTTCCTCTGAGGTCCCCGGCCCCAAGTCCAACATTCTGAATCTAGTTAGCAGAAAAGGGCAGTAAAGTTTGTCACTCACTTTAATGCTCAGTGACAGCCAGATGATCTGGCCATCAGTCTGAATCTGGGGCCAGGTGCCAGAGAGTGACTGCAAGAGTTAGTGGCAATAACAGCCTCTCTGCAGATCTCTTGGCCACTGGAAAAGAGAGAGTTCTGGTCTATTTTAAACTCCAGGCAGCTGTATTCAGTGCAAGCCTGAATCCCTGAGGACCTCACGTGAATCGGAGCCTGCATAATTCATGACCAACCTGGGCCAAAGATGATGGACATTTTTCTGACAGTTAAAGTGGCCCAGCTATATGGCAATGGCTTAGAGAGATCTTACGACTTACACAGCTCACCATAATGTGATTTTTGATCAGTTGGAGGATAGAATGGCTACAAACTTGAATTTGAAACCCCCAAACATCCTTTGCTGCTGTGAGGAGCTGAGTAAATTTCTAAAGCTGATGTGGTTTCTTCAACTATCTGACCTCCTCCTCGCCCCCCACTCCTCTTTGCAAAAATTTTGGTTGGGGTAATGCCCATTGGAGGAGCTCAAAAACAGTGATTCTCTGCTACTGCTGCTGGACTGGGAGGACCCTATGCCCAGGTGGTCCAAGATCCTGGGTGGTAGTGAATATATGCATGGCTGGGGGCCACTCAGGACATGCATTTTCTGAATCTCAGCACTGAAGATTCAAGATAATACCTCTAGTCCCGCTTGCCCCGAAGGAGAGAACTGTATCTACTGTGGGTCTCATGTACCAAAATACGATTCCAGACCTTCCCCCTCAGTCACCTTCCAGGGGAAAAGCATCAGGGTCTAGAGAAGATTTGGGATGACCCTCTCGGATGGTTAAGACCAACTCTAACCCTTTCACTGAATGCCAGAGTCAGCTACAATGAACCATCTGTCCCCACGGGGCTCCTGAGAGCAGCAGATGTGGTATTCATGTGGCTCCAGAAAGAAGAAGGTGATAGTCCTGTATTTGCTGTAGGATCTGTGTACAAACTCATATACAATCCACAGCTCCTGAACAAAGGTGGGCCAGCCCAGACCAGGGTTGTTGTGCACCCAGAATCTAGTTGGATATTTCAGAGCCACAAGTTCAAAATCATTTGGCAGCCAAATTGTCTAAATCTTCCTCTTCTGTGACCCTTACAGACCCTCACAGGGTCTCTCCTGTGATCACTGTCAGTCTCCAATTCAGCTGGGAACACATACACCAACCTCATCACAATCCAGAGCCTTCCACATCCAGTGTCAGAGAAGCAGTGGGAAGGTACCTGGGGAGGGGACACTGAGGTCACCTCTCCTTAGCAGGGTAGAATTGACTGCTTGTAATCACCTTGACTGTTTGCTGATTATGAAAGGAAGCCCAGAGGGACTGTCCACCAAGGGAGGCAGGAAACAGGAATACAGAACCCAGGAGGGACTTCCTGCTGGTCACTCTCTAATCCTATATACTCCTGACTCTCGAAAAAGGAAAAAACTGAGACCCTGGTCACAGGGGGACAACAAGGATGAAAGGAACCCATGCATTTCAAAATGCTTCATAAATCTAAAAGAAATACTGACATGAGGGGTTGCATGATAATAACTTCTCATCTGTCCTCACTCAGGACCCACTTAACCACTCCCAGAGAAGGAATAGACTCCACTGCATGCTCATTCACCATCTTGGTGAGCAAATCAGGATGGCTCTGAGCCAATTATTTACTATGGTTCAGAGCCATAGTAAGTAGCTACCTTTACCTATCATGGCTCAAAGATCAGCACCACAGTGAGCAGAGACCCCATACCCACCCAGGGCTGACATCATGCCTGAGGTCAGGAAAAAGAGATAGGCCAGGTAGAGGAAAAACCCAAGGGTGTCCTAGGAGGGGGTGAAATATCCCTCACCTTATTGATGAGACCTTGGTAGATCTGCCCAATCCCACAATGGGTCTGAGCCATTAGCATCTTCAAGACACCCATGGATTCCTGTAATCTGGGGAGCTTCTGTGCATGTTTAAAAGCTGTTCCTATAGAGGTAGAGGCTCTAATTTATCTTTCAAAGTTCTCATATAAAAAAATTATTAGAGGGTTGAAGATAACTTAATTCCCATATGGATTCACAAAAGCAGTGCTGTAACTTCATGCTCCCAGGAGCCCCACAGCCCTCAGAGTAGAAAACATGGGTTACCACGGTATCTGTTTCCCATTATTATAAAGAAATGGTGGCACTGTTCTCTCCAAACAAACTTTCTGACACCCAGACTTGCCAAAGAAAAATCAGATCGGCAGGTAGGAACGAGGCTGGAACCACAAAGACAGGGCAGAGGAAGGCTGATTGGGGCAGAAAAAGGGCATGAGCACTGTGTTCTTGGAGCAGCAAGTGGTGGAGGCTCAAAATGACTATCTCAGAGTCTAGGAGTCTGGGGTCCCTCACAGGAGCCTGAAGGCTCAGCCCCACCACAGACCTCCAAGGTGCATCTAGCAAGACAAGCAGATGGGCAGGTTCGGGAATAGCAAGGCAGGAATAGGGAGGGGCAGGAATGAAAGCAACCCCGTCTAAGTGGCAGGTTTGTTCGCACATGCTTAGAGAGAGAGAAAAGATATCCAAGCCCAGCCCAACATGCCAGCCTGGCAGGATGACTATTCCCAGAAGCTGGGACACTTAAATATTTCAGCCAGTTTTCTGCCTGCAACTCTCCAAGGGAAATACTGCTAACAAAGGCTGCCCATGTTACATTGATCAACATAATACAGAAAGTCTCATTCCCCTCTCCATGGCTCCAACAGACTGTCACAACCTTCGTCTCTGTGGCGCTGGGGCTGTGGTCACCAGCTGGAGGCTTCTCCACTTCTACTCTCATTTTCTCACCACGCACATGTGCACATAAACACGTGACCACACACTTACATACAAACATGCACACATGAACACACACACGCTCACAGCCACAACACAGCCATCTGGACAGCCACGCTCGCCGACGACACTTTTTTTTTCTGCTCAGTTCTGACAGCTTAAACCCAAGAATCATCTGCCACCAAAGATGCCTGCTATGAAAAGAGGCAGAATGTGCCTGAGGACGGGGAGGAGGAGTCGAGGAGGATGGAGAGAGACAGAGGAGGCCAGAGAGGAAGCCCCACGGAGGGAGACCAAAGGGAGATGCCAGGCTCCTCCATCTCGCTCACAAGCCATCTTTATAGGATGGGCTGATGGAGAAAATTCTTGAACTCTAAATATGATCATTGGCTCACTGCTCCCCTCCTCTCTGCAGGCACCATCCCCTCCTGGGCTGTGCTCTCTGCTGCTCTGTACCTCCCTCAGAGCAACCGCCTGTGTCCAGCTTACGATGCTGTGGCTGCACCATCTTGCGGCTTTGCACAGCAGGTCCGAGTCCCTCAAATTCTCCAGTTAATGAGTCTCCTGAGAGGAACAATGATGTCCTAGGGTCACTGTGGCTCTCACAGTTCCTCCTCCACAGCTAGATGCTAAGGAACTGTCTCTTCCTAACGAGTGAATAAATAAACCACTGAGTGAGTGCATGAATGGATGGGCTAAATGGACATAAAAAAAGAAAGGAGTTATTGTAAGAAGTGTGAAAAAGTAATAAAGAGAAAAGGTCAAAAGAGTAAGAGAAATAAGGGGAAGAGAGAGCAACGTGTTCTGATCTGTACATGCCACAGGAACGAGCTAGCTCCTAGGAGTGACTCTCTGCAGTCACTAGAACAGGGAAGGGACCACCAAGTAAAGGGTGCTGGAGGGACCTCTCGGGATGGGAGAGGCCTGCTGAAAGTAGACTATAGACCAAACATGATGGCCACTTAATACCTGTATTGCAAACCATAACACCTGAAAGGAGATAGAGTAAAGGAGAATGTGCCTGTCACAGAGGCAGGGGGAGGGTTGGGGGGATGGGGTGGAGAATGGGCATTGATGGAGGGATGGGTACTCGATCATTGTATGACTGAAATATAAGCATGAAAGTGTGTAAGTCTGTAACTGTATCTCACAGTGATTCATTGAAAATTTTAATAAATAAATAAGTGAAAAATAAAATAAAAATAAAGTCTGCCACAGAGACAGGGGGGATGGGGGGGATGGGGTGGGAGGGATATTATCCATGGTGGTGGAAAATGGGCACTGGTGGAGGGATGGGTATCTGATCATTGTATAATTGAAACCAAAGCACAAAAAATTGTAAATTTACAACTGTAAAAAAAAATAAAATAAAATAAAGGGAAAAAAATAAATAAATAAAAAATAAAGTCTATTTGGCTACAGGAGAGCCAGGGAGCATAAATTTCTAGCAGCAAGTATGATGCAACATTCTCAGGTGCCCGAAAATATCTGTGCCCCATTCTAGAATGAGTCTGAACAAGTAGTTAGGTGTATTAAAGGAAAAAAAAAAAAGAACAGGGCAGCATTCATCTGAGCAGGCTAGAGAGAAGACTGCACTCAAATTACACAGGTTTAATTGAAAACTAATCTATGAAGGCAAGACTGACTTTATCACATGACGTCTGAGAAGTTTCTTTCATTGGGCTTTCTATTAAAGCAGCTCTTGTGTTTCTAAGCTCACAGTGTTCCCACCCTGCCATCCATCTAGCTGTCCATCCACCCAACCATCCATCTGCCTATCCATCCATCTTTCCAAGGCAATATGTTGACCCCAGGTGAATCCACAGTACTGGTTTCTACCCCGGCCTGGACATACAGCTTTGCTTTTGTGCTGAACACAAGAAAATCCCTCAGACTCAAGATCACTGTCAGAGGTGAATCACCATTCACCATGTCTGCTTCTCGGTGACAAATATCCTATTGCCTGCCACCTGCACAAGTGGGAAGAAGCAGCGGCCAAAGCAGTAGGAGGGGTGTGCCCACTGCTTGGTGCCTGCCGAGGTGGCCAGAAGGCCAGCCATACAGATAGGGCAGCAAAGACGCCGCCAGACTTACCGGCTTGGTTCGTGGTGATGTTCACAGAGACATGTTGTGGCGGGAAGGGACTCTTGCTGGAGACCCCATTGACAGCCTGGATGTCGAAGGTGTAGGGGGTGTGGGCCCACAGGCTGCTGATGGACACGCGGCACTCAGTCAGGCCCAGCTGCCTGGGCACAAACTCCACATTGTCGTCACAGCGGGAGCAGCTCCTACGGTCTGCCCGGCACTTTTTACAGATGATATTGTAGGTCACGTCGTCCCGCCCCCCTGTCTCCCGAGGAGGGTGCCACTCCAGAATGATGGAAGTTTCGTTGACAATAGATATGACGTTGCGGGGACCTGAGGGCACACCTGTAGGAGATAAAGAAGGGCCTGGTAAGGCTGCGCAGAGGCTCCTGGGTCTACCTTTGGTCCAGCCCTACTCCTGTCCCATATCTGCATCTTCCCCCCACCCTCAACTCTCACCCCAAATTCCCATGTTCCAACCTTTCCTGAGAAGAAATGGAGGCAGCAGATCTAATCTTTCCCCAAATTCCCCTCCATAGTTTCCACTGGGGTTCTCCCTCAATCTTGTATGCCAAGGAGGAAGCGGATGCAGGCTCTTGACCTGGCTCCAGAATTTTGTTCTCAAGACCAAGCTGTGACCTCCAGTCAGCCTCGCCATAAAGTATATGGACTCCATTGGACACTTACTGGATTCCTCACCTCTTCCATTATTCCTTGTAGAACTCAAGGGTTGGGTGTTCCATCTAAAGTCCTAATATTTCCTGGCATCCTTAAAAAATATGTAATTTTCTGTTTGGGTAGTATTTATGTGATAGAGAGCTGTTTCTTTATAGGAAAGTCTGATAGGACACCTATGTAGGTAAATATTCACACTACATAGCTTTGATGCTCAAAGACAAGAAGCAAAGTTGGGTGCAGCCACTATTATTGACCCAATGTTATTAAAAGAGCATTGTACAGGCATGTTCCAGACACTATGTTAGCCTCATATGCATGTACTTACTATCTCTCCCAAGAACCCAACAAGGAATATGTAATTATTAGTTCTCTTGTACAAAAAAGGAAAAGTTGTGAATAGGAACTGGCTCTTGATGGTGCTAGCTGTAAGGACTGAACCATGATACATTTATACCAGCCTGATTCTAAAGCTCACCATCTTAGCTATGAGCACTATGTTGCTGGCTAGTGAATCCAACTCTATTTTCCTAAGGGAAAAGTTGTGTCCAAGCTGACTTTACACTGACGTGGTCATCCAAATGCTGGTGGTTAGATCTGTTTGTGGATAACAGGAGATTTGTACAGGCTCTTATACAAGCGCACTGGAACTGAAAGAGGGAAGCCTCTCCCCTCTAGGCAAGCTCTTGTTTGTGGTTTTGTTCATGTTCTGGCAAAGGTTGAGATGCCTGGTAGAAAGCCTAGTACCTAGCAGGAGGGCCAAATGTTGTCAGATTAACAGCCACAGTGCTGGGCATTTCGAGATTAACTTGGGAGAATCTCCTGCCACAGAACAGGAGAGGTCTCAGCTTAAGGTCCCAAAGCTAAGCTTTGCATATGTCCTCAGTGTCTAACTGATGGAAATGAACCCTACCCAAAAGTCCCCCTTCTAAACAGTGGGTCCCCAAAAGCAGCAGCCACCAAAGCACAGCATTCGGAGCTCATGCACGTGACTGTCACCAGCTGAACAGGAACATGTGTAAAGTGGCTCATGCAAGAGACAGGAATCAAATGCCAACGCACAAAATGAGGGAATAACAACGAGGTCGGAGGGCACCAGGGAAGGATTCTGTGTTGAATCAGTCAATAGCCAGCAGCCAGAGCAGAAAGCAAATATTAAGCTGGATTCTATTATTACATGAAAGAAGAATCAGTATGAGAGCATCTAATGCCCATTAGGCCTGAGAAAAACTCCACTCTCACGCAGGGTGATAGGGCAGGAGCCAGAAGCATTTTTACCTGAGTCTTTCGAAGACTGTTCCAGAAGTCCCCGCCCATCTGCCCTTGGAGAAACAGCCTAAACAGCCTCTGCTGGTCACACCAGCACCCACCTAGTCATAGGCGAGTGGGTGTTTCCGCCCTAGGTGGGCTGGGCTGGGCCGGGCGGTCTCCCCTGGCTCAGTTCTTCATTAATGTGCAGTCTGGTCAGTGCTGTCTGGCTTCTGCCTGTTTGCTCAGACTGATGAGACTCAGCCCACTTGCTCCCACTGGTCAACACCACTCCTGCATGTCTCATTTTCACAGCGACAGCCTGACCTCAGCCACAGGCCACTGTTTCTCATACTCAGAATGAATCTAACCACACGGGGCCCTTTCGCAGCTAAGGCCAGGGTAAAGCCTTCAGCCTCGCTATTTTTCTGCACTCTGGGCTCACTTAGAGGTTCATGTGCAGAACTGCCATGGGTCTGGAGGTGTCCTGGAGAGTGACCTCCCACCATGTCTCCCTCAGTGACCTCCTTCCTTTTGTCATTTAACTTGAGCTGCTCTCATGACTCCACCTTCTCCATATAAACTGAACGATTTTGTTGCCCACACCACTCACCACTCCTTGGTATTTGTGTGCATCGTACACGCTGCTTTGCTCTCTTGGGCCAAGCTTTGTAGAAGTGGAGTCACACATGTCCTGGCTGTGGTGCTCACCCTCTCTCCCTGCATGGATATCTTTTGCTTCTCTAACAGGCCTGCTTCTCTTTGTGCTACTTTATGGTTCCAGAGAACACAATCCAGTCCGAATGCTCTGGGTTTCTTGTGTTGTCACCAGCCAGCCCTTAGGAGTCACATCTTCTGTGACCTTGTCCCACACACTATGTCAGCTCTATCTCTCTGTCCTTTGACAATAATCTTCCTCTCAATGTCCTTGGTTCTATGGCTGACATAGAACCAATGAAGTCACCAACCTGGCCTTGTATCCCTCCCTTTCATTCTCTTCAGACAGAGTGTAAGTTCTAGAACATAAGAGATTAAAGCATTTATCTGTTCAAACTCCAGTTTTCCAAAAATTTCTCCTCCTTTTGAGTGCCCACGTAGTTATGAAGCTGTTCCTCTCTAGTCATCAGTGGGCAGTCAAGGGATTGTCTGCACACACTAAGCTCTCTCTACACTGGCCTCGACACAATACTCTCCCCTCTGCTGGAATTCTTTCCCTCTCTCTTCTTGACAAGTTTTTGCTCATCCTTCAAGACCTATCCCTATTCTACTAACAGCCCCCACCACGTCCACCCCCTCTCAGCATCCACAGCCCATTTCTAGTCTGCTTCCCAGATTCCATATTGGCATTGTGATGTTCTTTTCTGCCTGGATGTCGGCTTAGCATAGTGGAAATCATCCACTTATGCAAGCTGCCCTGGGGTAGATTTGACCTGGCACAAAGCAGTGGAGCAGTGACTTCCTATCTTGCAACTCTGAGAAGTAGAAGTTTTGGGGAGATGAAGAGCTGGTTTGTGAATACGATCCCATCCCTCTTAAGTGGTGTCTCTGGTAGCTGGTCCCTGTCTACCCATGTTCTTCCCACTACAAAAATTCTTCAGAGAAGTGCTCATGTTGATCTAGAAACAACCTTCTTAGGAAGATACCACTGCCCTTTCCCACCTATTGGTGCTTTGTAAGCATACATGGGTACCTATCAGGGGAGAGGCGGTTGAGTCAGGAGTTGCAGAATTCCGGATCCTTCCATCTGATGCACGAGCAAATACATTAGAGTGACCCTCTCTGAAGAGTGAAGTAGAAAGGCAGGAGAGTAGGAAGGAGCCGTGAGTGTTCCTCCTGCCCTCCTTACTGACCTGCAATCTTGGGGCCCAGCACAGAGTCTGGGCTCACAGGCTCTGTGTGAGGAGGCAGCCCACACGCAGCTCACACACAATGGGGATTCACTAGTTCATGTCTTTACCAAACACTCTCACTTGGGCCAGCACAGGGAAGACAAGCAAAGGCATGACAGACAGGTCGGATGAGTGCAGAGCTTCTCTTCTGGGAAGAGAAAAATGACAGGAAGGTGGCAATATGAACTGAGATTGCTTCAGAGAAGACCCTGTGGCCCAAGACCAGAGTGAGAGTATAGTGAGTAGGACACATGGCCGACCCACATTTGATTCCTTCAAGCCCTGCCATGAGTTATCCCTGAGTGCATAGCCAGGAGTAAGTCCTGAGTACCACCGAGGATGGCCCCCAAACAAAAAAACAAACAAAATAAACAGTAGCATAAACTGCAAAAACAGGGGCTAGAGTGATAGCACAGTGGGTAGGGCATTTGCCTTACACGCGGCCAACATGAGTTTGATTCCTAGCATCCCACATGGTCCCCCAAGTACTGGCAGGAGTAATTTCTGAGTGCAAAGCCAGGAATAACCCCTGTGCATCGCCAGGTGACCCAAAAAGCCAGAAACAAACAAACAAACAAAAACCCTGCAAAATCACCCAGGCTCAGATTATCTTCCAACAGGTCTCCTGTCAGAAACTTTCCCCATGGGGCTTGGTCCAGGCCAGATAAGTGGGGAACAGAATCTGAGCTGCTAAAACCATGCTGGTCTCAGGTATCTGTGCCATCATCCTGAGGACTACAGTGAGTTTGGTCTCAAAACTCCTTCCCAGAGGAAGGTACAAAGACTACTGCCCTATGCAGCACTGACAGTGTCTGAACTTGGCCAGGGCTCCTAAAAACATTCCTAAGGAGGAGCCCATCAAAACACCCAAACTTATTCCCTGGAACAAGAAGTTGAGAAGGTGGATAAAGGGAAAAGAAAACTCCACCATCCCCATTGACCAAAACCCCAGAAAAGCATGGCAGGGCCCAGAGCCAAGTTCTCCTTGTCTCCTTGTCTCCTGCTCTTGTTCTACTTAATTTCATGTTAACAGGCATTTTGGAGACTACAGACTACAGAGGAAAACATCCTGTTAAAGGAATTGGGAGACTCAGATCTTGGAAAGGGTAGAAGATTTGCTGAGCTGTGATTCCCGTTTGGGCAGGAAGGGCACAGTGCATTCTGAAGGATGTGAAGAGGACTCTGGGGGTCTCTGGGGCATGCTGGGGGGCTGGCTCAGCCTGTGTGTCTAGCACCAGAGACTTCAAGGGTCAAATAGAAAATATCCTGTGAAAGTCAAATGATGGTCCAAATGTTGTCATATGGAAATAGAATCTCCCACTTCTCCACAAGATGTGGGCCAGTCAGGGTGGGTGAGAGAGAGTGGGTGAGCACATTTGTATTCATTAAGCTGTAAATAAGAAAACTCCTTAGTAATTCAGTGGGAAATTTGGTGAAGACAGGTAAGGCTCCAAAGCCACTTTCTTTATCAGGAACCTTAATGAGGCCAACCTCCTTGATCCAGAATTTAAGTATGAGTCTCAAATTGTGCCATTTAGGTAGCTTCTGCTATGTCTTGATGCACCCAAGAGGTGTATACTGGAACCCCACCTTCCAGGGAGAGAGCTAAGAGACAGTCATTCCAGTGACGCAAAGCCCTCCTGGGAAGTCCCCATGATGGCACTGATTTTCAGAGACATGGGTCCTCACCACTGTGTGCACAACCTTATAAAGAATCTAACAGGAGCAAAACAGCTTTCCCCTGGACAAATTAACATGTATCTGAGAACACATGATTTTTTTTAGAATCTCTGAGTAGTTCATAATCCCCTAAAATCAATCAACTAGAGATAGTAAGTTTAAAATATCTCAGACAAATGAAAACCTTGAAAAGGTCAACTTCTCAGCCTTGATTTTCTCATCTCAAAAATTGGTTGTTTAAGGACTTTATGAGATGAGTGTGCAGTTTCACTGTGTGGCTACCAGACACTGTAACTCCATAAGTGCCAGCTACTGTCACTGTAAGTTTTGTTTCAACTGGTCTTCCTGGAATCCTGGCCCACTCATCTAATAAGACTGATCTAATTCAGCCACTCTGCTTAAGCAGAGACTCTATCCAGCTCTGTGAGGGACACTGGGGAAATTCTAATGACTGGAGATTATGGCCCATGATATGGGGGAACTAAGGTATTTGTTAGTGAGGTAAGACCCCACCCCACCCATGGAATAGTAGGAGTTGTGGAAACATGCAGATTTAGATAAAAGCAAGTGATGTGGACAGAAACAATTATAGAGTATAAGTAAAGGACAAGGCTGGAGCGATAGCACAGCGGGTAGGGCGTTCGCCTTACAAGCGGCCAACATGGCCGACCCAAGTTCGATTCCTCCGCCCCTTTCAGAGAGCCCGGCAAGCTACTGAGAGTATTCGATATGCCAAACACAGTAACAACAAAGTCTCCAATGGAGACGTTACTGGGCCCACTCGAGCAAATCGACGATCAACGGGAGGGCCTTTACCTTGCCTTTTACCTTTAAGTAAAGGACAATA
Source organism: Sorex fumeus (assembly GCF_029834395.1). NCBI lineage: Eukaryota > Metazoa > Chordata > Mammalia > Eulipotyphla > Soricidae > Sorex > Sorex fumeus. The sequence goes on along the minus strand of NW_026606101.1, from coordinate 65,218,129 downwards.
GAGAACAGAGCAATCAGACAAAGATGGTGCCTGCGGGTTTCTGAACAGAGACTGGAGCTGTATTGGAGAGAAGCATCCCAGAGGTTGTCCGTCCCAGTATCCACTCTCTAGACCACTTACCCACTATAAGAACACTCAGGGAAGGCTAGAACTTAGTGTTGGACATGAGCCTGTCTTTAAGATGGACCCAGCTCATTTTTACATCCTGTTCTGACCTCTATGCACCCCTGAACATCTAATTCCTGGTCTCCCAGGATGAGACAGCTTTGATATGGTGTATAGTATAGCTTGTTCTGCCTTTTCCTGTCCCATATCATTTGCAAACTGTGTCCATGGCTCTACCTTCTTCTAGAAGATAGAAGCAAGAAAAAATTATGGAGCCAGGAAGGACACTGTTACCTGAGACTCGTAAATATTAAGAGTCAAGAGAATGCAAAGGAATAATGTTCTCATGGCTGAGGAGTCAAGATAGTTGTTTGGGAAATTATAGCACAATTCAGTTGGACTGAAGAATAAGAGGTGGTTACATTGGCACACATCAAAAAGAACAAGTACAACCAGTGCTGGCATAAATGCAGGGAGAAAGGGACTCTTATTCATTGTTGGTGGGAATACTGACTGGTCTAGCCTTTTTAGAAAAAAATATGGACATTTCTCAAAATTCTAGAAACTGAGCACTTCCTTATGACCCAGCAATAGCACTTCTAGGAATATATCCTGGGGGGCCAAAACACACAGCAGAAATGCCATTAGCACTTACTTCTATGTTCATTACAGCACTGTTCACAATAGCCAGAATCTGGAAACAACCCAAGTGCCCAAGAACAGACAACTGATTAAAGAAACTATGGTACATCTGCACAATGGAATGCTATACAGTTGTTAGGAAAAAGTTATGAAATTTGCTTATAAATGTGTGTAGATAGAGAGTATCATGCTGAGTGAAATGAGTCAGAAAGAGAGGGACAAACTTAGAATAATTGCACTCATTTGTGAGATCAAAAAGAAAAAAATAGTATGAGACTAATACCCAAGACAGTAGAAACAAGGTCCAGGAGGATTAGTCCATGGTTGGAAACCTGTCTCAAGTGCAGAGGAGAAGAGAGTTGGGATAGAGAAGGGATCACTATGACAATGATGGTTGGAAGTGATTGTTCTGGATGGGAGATGCAAGCTGAAAGTGGATAAAGGCCAAACTTAATAGACTCTCATTATTTGTACTGCATACCATAAAGCCCCAAAATATAAAAATAAAGAAGAAAAGTGCTTGCCATAGAGTCAGGCTAGGTGGTGGGGTAGTGGGAAGGATACTGGGGACATCAGTGGTGGAAAATATACACTGGTGGAGGGATGGGTATTGAAACATTGTTTGATTGAAACCCAATCATGAGCAACTTTCTAACTATATATCTCATGGTGATTCAATACAAAAAATGTGGTTACAGAGACCAGAAAATGACAGCCAGATAGGGAGTGTGGTCTGAAGACCAGGAAGCGTGGCCCAGGATTGGATATCAATAATAATTGTTCCTTCAGGATATCTCTTTACCCACTGTACACCATGATACGTAAGAGAACCATCATCTGAGTGAATTCTGAAGAAAAGGAAAAAGTGATTGATACCTTACAAAAATAGGAGCAGGAGATGAAGTTGACTTGGGAATGGGAACTGTGCAGGTGGAGAGAGATTATGCAGCAACATGTGCCTGGAACCAAATTAATCTTCTGGAGAGTAACATAAGTCTAAGGGGGGCAGTTTTCAGTGCCATGAGGTAGTAGCATTGCCAAATGAACACAAAGAGTCATGTTAAGGTGTGTTTTTTTATTTGGAAACTATCTCAAAACAAAATACTCTTATTCTCTATAGTTGCCATGTATAGCTCCAACACACCCATATTTGAGCCTTGAATCTCTCTTTCACCATTCTCACACTTGATATAGAATTCCCTGGCAGAGACTAGACAAGAACAACCATTGACCAATAGAAAGGCTTGTGTGTGTGTCTGGTTGATTCAGAACCTTGGAGAGGACCTTTCTCATCTGCCACCTCTCACCCTGGTAAGTGGCAGAATCTTCACAAAGGTTGGCAGTGGGGCAGCTTCTGAGGATCCTAAGAAGAGTGCCAATTACCACCACAAGCAACAGGGCTGGTGGAAGCAGGCACTGTCTGTTCTCATCATTCAAGAGGACCTTATTAGGGCCAGAGATACTATAGCAGGTATGTTGCTTGCCTTGCAATTGGCCAACCCAGGTTCAATCTCCAGCAGCACATATGGTCCCCAGAGCACTGCCAGGAGTGATGCCTGAGCACAGAGCCAGGTTGGGGAGAGCAGACCAAGGGTGCCTACAGATAGTTAGCAATGAATGCCAGAAATTTAGTTGATGCCAGTACCAGGAACGCTGTTGTAAAAACTTAGATGAAAAGAGGCATCTGAGGCGAGGCATTTGGTCATATTACTGAAAGGATGTTCTTAGGGTGTTTCCTAATATCCTAAGGAAAAGATTCCCTCATTTACGTAGGAGGGAGACACAGTGACTTCTCACACTGGTGAGTAGCAGAATCATGACCATAATACAAGTTTGATGGGGTCCGCCACAGCTTGCCCCGAATGCTCTTGCCCCCAGATGGGGCACCTAAGGGTGGAAAGAACAGGGTAGATACAGTTCAGCCTGGTGTTGGGCAGGGCCACCTTCTCCCCACAGCAGGGAGCTCTTGTCCCTGAGCCAGTTTGGTCTTTCCTCTGTAGAAATGATGAGGACGGTGGTTCCAGACCTCACTGAGCAAGTCTGCACGTGTTGCTCATTAGGGCCTCAGAGACACTAGGCCAACACTCAGGTAATCCTGCTGATCACAATAGCCAGTGATAAGGGGTAACCGGTCAAAACAAGGAGAGACCCTGCTGGGAAGGATTTGGGCAGCCTCAAAGAAGGGAGTGTGACACAACTCTCCAAACCAGTGTTCGTGGAAAGTCCTCACTCCTCCTGCTTCAGTGGAGCTAATTGTCAGGAAGAAAGAGGTGGGATGCTACTTTCGGGCAAAAGAAATAACCCCTCCATCATGACCTGGACTTCGAGATTTCTCCAGAGCTGCGGAAGCCTTGGAGGTTCTGGAAGCCCATGAAGCAGTACATCTAGGCAGAAATCTGCCTGCATCCAGTCCCCACCATGGCCTCATATGCGAGATGGGACAGAAGATTCCACCTTGTTTGTGACCCAAGGCCAGGCCGAAGAGAAGGGTACTTTGTCACCTCCCTCTTCAAATTCCTACATGTTGCAAGCCATAGAGAGTTGCTAGGTCAGATCCTCTTGCTGATAGGCCTTGAAGCTCTCCCCTAGTCGTGATGGGCCTCAAAGGCCTCCTAAGAGGTGGGTTGTGCTAGGCTCATAGAGAGAAAGCCATGAGAGTGCAAGCCTTGCCCAGCGAGACATGAGCAGCTCACTGACCCTTTCTAATTCCCCATATGCTTCCTGGGATCTTTCTGTGCGCTAAACCCTGATGAAAGGGGATGTGAGCTCACCCCAGGAATCTGTAGGGAAGTGGGTGCTGGCACAAGTCTTAAACCATTAACTGATGAGACTGGAGGGGTGTGTCTCTGGGCTGGAGAAGGCTGGGCACTGAGCCAAGGGAAACTGCTGGGGACGCAGATGGCAGACCGTGCCTGAGGCATTCATCAGGCCTTCGCCTGTTTTCGTGCTTATAGGTCTAATTCCCCAGGAGTCTGTGCTCATCTCTCACCTTCCTGAGGAGGAGTGACCAGGTGTATGCCTGAACAAGGAATAAAAGATATTGTGAACAATTTCCTTTCTGGCTGGTCCACACGGAGAAAAGGGCACCTGGGCACTCTGAAACCAGAAGAACATTCACCTACTTTGGGATTCTGAGACCTCAGAATTGCTCTATGACCTGTGTGTGTAGGGCTCCTGCTCCAGCTGGGCAGGTGGCACATGCCCAGGCTCTGCTCATGGCATCCTGACTTGGGCAGTCTTGAGGGAAGGATACCCCATGCAGGCATGCTGCCAATGAATCCACACAACAGGCCATAGCCAGCAAGGAGTTCACAGTCACCAGAGGCAAAGAACTTTGGGACATTCTTCAGTCTTTGGCACAACAGCATGACAGCCCCTACTTGGGAAGAGCCTCCCACGGGGCAAGCCTGTCTGACCAGACACTTCTAATAAGAGAATTGCAGACCCTAAACCATCCCCCCCCACATGTTTGATTGAGTGAGCCCTGATATGGTCTAGAATCGGGCATTTTCTTTCTGGCTGGTCCACATGTGGAGAAGAATCTAGAATAATATAACATTGATCTTGAGATGTGGATGGCAACCACTATGTCAAGGTCCAGCAGGGATAAGAATCATACACAGCATGGAAGATACCCAAGTGAAGTGTCTTTGTTCCACAAGAACTCCCCACCCATATGCACTGTGCATTCTTCAGTGCCAGCCCTGACTGGTCCTGTGACAGGCAGAGAACGGTGACTAGTGGCAGCCTGGATGAAGCCTCAAGGTTGTTTCATTAACCATTTACTTCCTGCAGTCCCCTGAGAGACATAGGTGCCCCTGGGGGGGGGGGGGGGGAAGTGGTCCTGAACCTATATTGTCCCTCAGAAATTATTGAGTCTCCTCCCTGAAAGGCAGGATTTGTTTCCCAGTTGTTGTAATTCGAGACTGTGTATCAGAATAGCATCAAGATAACAGCTGGAAAGAGACTGTGGGTTAAATATTCATGGATTATTCATTCCGTTTTCCTTGGGAATACACAGAAGAGTCTTCCAGACTGTCTCATGCAATTTTGAAAGAGACATGTGCTGTTCCTCTCCAGGTATGCAGAAAAGGCCCAAAACAGTGATTCAAGGTCATAGGAAGAAAAATGGAAATAAAACATATTGAGTGTAATTCCCAGACAAATGCAGGCCATCAAAATCAAATCCTGATCCAAACATTTCATTGATACCCACATTCTCCAAATGAGAAGAACCCTGGAGGTCATAGCACATCCCTGGTGACAAATGTGTCCACTTTCCCAACAAGCTTGGCCAACCTCTGATTTCCTTCATGATGGGAAAGTCATTATCCTCCCATAGATTCTACCCCCAACCCCTTTAAAATGCCTAGGATTAACTGCCCCACAAATGCCTTTGGCAAACGGATACAGCAACATGACTGAAGGGGGCAGAAGAAGCCAGACCCCAGGATGGGGGCATTGCCTATCTCCCCCAGCTATCCCTCTCATGCCGTGAGATCCCCCTCTAAACACATGCCCAGCTATTACAAGGTTAGAAATTGGGAAGAAGGGAGAGGAGACATCTGACAATGAGTAATAGAGACAGGGTTTGACACTTGTCCATCAGTACTGAAAGTAGTATCTTAAATACTATTAAGTTACCAGAATCAGAACAGCTCAGAGCTGGGGGCAGAATGGACAAAAAAAAATCAATGGGAAGGAATATAGAAAAGCATATGCTTGAATTAAGTATACAGTGAGAGAAGTATCTCACTAAATATGGGCAATTCAGGTAGAGCTAATGGGATATTGTATCTGGTATCATACATAAGAATGCCAACAGCACCTTCTATATGAAAGTCATGTTAAAATTCAGACAGAGGTTAAATTCTATATAAAAGAAAATATGGGTGCTTTTAATGTAGTAATATGGAAAAGATGTTCATAAACCTTCCCTCCGAAAATAGGTTACAGAGCCCCCAAACCAGAAAGACAGAAAGAGTCAGGTTTGAATTTAAATAATTTAAAGATAACAATGGGACAGAAAAGGTGCTCACAGTGAAAAATAATGAGTAGATGGCTAAGGGTAGGATGTCACATATAATTAATGGGCATGGTGAAATCAATTTTTTAAAAAATAGAAAAATGTGAGCATTATAAACAGACAATTCCCAGAAGACAAAATAAATTGGTCAATAAACATCTGAAAAATACACACTCATTTACAATCAGGAAAAATACAAATCTAGTTGACTAGGAGGTCATCAGTCAACAGGTAAAAACAGGAAGTCTTGATAATGCCCTGTTGAATGGAGAAGCAGCTGCAAGCTCCTGGGAGCAAGGGTTATTGGTTGAGTCCATTGAGAAAATGTTTTGATAATACAAACTGGGTTTCCTGAGTGTATGTGCCCAGAAACCCAGAAGTTCTATTGCCAGGTGAATTTCTTCCACAAATACAAATATTTGTGCCCCTGAGGTCTGTCTGAGCATATTCTTGAAGAACTGATTATATTAGTGAAGCACTGTCTTCACTAATGGGACAGGTGGGGGAACTGGCTGGTGACTCTGTCCCATCCACTCCTCGCCAACTTGGGTCCAAGAAGACTTGCCTATATATCACGTGAACTCTAGCCTTTACTATCTTGGATGGGCGGGGAATTGGGGAGCACCAGCATGAGTTGGTGCCAGTCCACCACAGAGACTATTGCCCTTCCCCAGAGTGCAACCTGACCACAGAATCCAGACCCAGCATCAGTAGAGACAAGCTCACTGATGTGTGCAGTGGGGCTGCCCGCTGAGGCCCCCTGAACCTTGGTTCTCTCATCTGTTCTTTTGCGGGAAGTATCCGGAGCCCCCATTATCTTCTTCAAGATGGAGAGACTTCATGTCAGGGTTTTAGCCCAGACATGTAGTTAGACCCTAACCAGGCTTAGTGATGTGGTGGGACCCACTATTGACCCACCCAGCCAAAGTAATAGAGCTGAAGGGAATTCAGGAAGCCTGTCTCTTGGGAAAAGTAACAACTAGAAGGGTACAAGAGGTTGGTATGAGCAAACATAATGGAGGTCTTGAAAGTGGAGAACCCCCTGGCTAAGGTCTAGGAGAGAGCTCCAGCCCACATTTCACTGTGACTAAATTGATTAAGAATCTATGCAGAGTGTCCCAGAGGAAAAAGGAGTGTAAATGAGAACCAGGGGCATCTCCCAGAGACCTGTGAGGCAAGAGGGAATGAGCAAGATGGTCCACAGGGATGACAGTTCATAGATCACTCTGTGATTGGGGAGGGAGCCTTGGGGGATGACAATTTGGAGCCCACTGTGAATAACTTTCCAGGAGCTTTGTTCTGAGGGCCCTTCCTTGCCCACCTCTATTCTGTTATTGTGGATTATAGCATTTAGAAGTAACTCATGACTTACTTCTTCAGCCTTACTCGGACCCCAAAGAAAGACAACTGGCCAGAAAAAGGACATGACATACATCAACTCTCATGTGCAATAAGGAAATATTGTGCAATGATGAAATAATATACAACAACACAATGCGCAGTTTTGGGAAAAGAGGTTCTGAGAGATTAAGGAGCACTCACAAGGACACACTGTAAGAGTGGGGTACAGCCAAGTGTCACTTTCTGATCTACCTGATTCCAATAGCAGGGTTCTGGCCACATGAAAGGCCATGCAGGAGGGGGTGGAAATCAGAACAGCATGTCCAAGAGTTCCCTAGCACAGTACACAGAGTGCCTATGTCCACAGACCTGTACCAGGGCAAGCTATTCAGAGGTATATAGTAAGGCACCCACTTTCCTTAACAAAGCAAGATGTTGGCAGAGGAGAGAAGATAGAAAGTCACTTGATTCTGACTACCTTCTGCGAGAGGAGATTGGAGAAAGGGAGACTGAAGACGATGGGCTATAGCTGCCTCCAGCTTCCAGCCCCTACCAGAGGCCAGGGAGTGAAGCCCCTCATCTGGCATCAGAACCCTGGTCTGGGACCAACCATGGAGCAGCAGTCTTGACACAAAGGAACCCAAAGGCACCAGGCAGACAGCTTTGTTCTTTACCTCAAAATAGACATGCAAGTAGACTCAGTGAGTACATTCTGCCCCAGTCCCCTCCTGATTCTGAAACCTCCCAGTTAAACCAGGGCTCTGTGAGCCTCGGGGAATGAGAAGAACCAGCATGTGTCTAAGTAGATGTCTAAGTAGGAGCCGGGCCAAATGACATGGTTTCTTTCTCAAAAAGTTTGTGAGCCTGCAGAGAAAAAGAGTATGGAGAGCACTCCTAGATTTCAACAATGGAAACTGGAAAAAAGAACTCGGCTCTGTGAGTACCAAAGGAGAAAATGTGAGCTGAACAGCAGTCGTCAGGCCTTGAGCTTAGCTGATTGGAAAATAACATTAAAGTGGGGCGGCCCCAGCTCCAGAAACAAACAGTAAGAAGATAAAAATCATCCATTTCCTATTTGGCATCCTCGTCACTAAACTCTACTCTCCGTGGCATTATTGCGTGTAGCATCCCTGCTAACACGGCCCTGCAGATAGCAATACTGACCCATTTTTATGGATGAGAAAGCTGAGACTCAGTTAACCCTTCACTTGCTTCCTGTTGCACAACCGGCAAGTGGCAGGAAAATCTAAAGCCAGGCACAGATACCAGAGCCTTTCCAGCTAACAATCATGCTGCAACTTATTTCAAAGACTGCTGGGATCGCTATTCTAAATGACTTAGCTTTGTAAGAGTGCTGGGCCTAAATATACAAGGCTCATTTATTGAGGTTTTTTGTTTGTTTGTTTGTTTGTTTGTTTGGGGGGTCACACCCAGAAGTGTTCAGGGCTTACTCCTGCTACTCTGCTCAAGGATTACTCCTGGTGATCCAAAGCAGATTATCTGTGGTGCCAGGAATCCAACCTAGGTTGACTGCATGCAAGGCAAAATGCCCTACTCACTGTACTCTTTCTCCAGCCTCATGGGACCCATTTCTTAGTTGTAAATGCAGGGAAAAAGGAGGGAATGAGTGGCAGAAAGGAGTACCAGGACTTAGACCTGCTGTTATCACCCTGTGGTCCTGGCCAGAGCAGCCTCCTTAGACCCTAGCATTCAACTGACCAGCCCAATTGGTTGAGTATAACCACCTGAACATCACTCCCCCACCCCCACAAAAGAAAGGAAAATAAAAATGGATAGGCAACAAAAACAATGGGGAATTGGAAGTTCAGTGCCACCAAGGCAGGTAGGAGCTCCCAGGGCCGGCTGCAGCCTATGAGAGCAGTCAACAGTCCTGAGGACCCAGGCTCAGCAGATGCATCACATGTCCACTGAACCCTGCTCTGGGAGCAGAGCCTTGTGTCTGAGAGTTTTATTGATAATGGGAAAGATTCTGGAAAGGTCAACCAGAACAGCAGAGATATGAATGTCCTGTGCTTTGGGGAATGGCAAACGCAGCCGATGCTTAACCTAGTTGGTGATTAAAGGATGAGGCAGTTGTGCCACAAGGACCACGAGCCTGCAGAACATGGTCCTTTGTGCTGCGCCCAGCCAGCATGAACAGGACACACACACACAGACACACACACAAACACACACACACACAGATCATGCAGTGGGTACCTAGCAGTGGACCGGAGCACACTGCAAAATCTCAGATCCTCAGTGGAAAACCAGAGTGGAAGGCTCAGGGCTGATGGAGAAACCGGGCTGATGTGGAGGAGGGTGGGTATAATCCCCTGAGGACTGCACCACCTGGGCACTGTCTGAGGGGCACAGTCCACTAAGCACTTCCCAGGAGGCAGAGCCTCAGCAGAGGGGATGCAGGTATGCAGGATTTTAGTTTGAAGGGCACCCGTGCTCCTCCTGAGTGCTAGCCACTCCTGAGGGCCAGACCTCTGTGGAAAGAAACCAGCAGAGGTTCTCGAAGTGTGAAGGCGCATTCATGCTCATAGTGGCTGAGCCTTGCTGTGACAGCAGTGATGGTTATGAACATCTGGCCACTTCGGTCACCCCCCCTGAGTCCACACACAGATGGATATACCATGAGACAGACTCAGGGAAGCAGCTTAACCTCTGACACAGCTGATCTCTATCCCTTATCTCTAGCTCGCCACAAGGGAGACACAAGGCAACCTCCTCTCCCAATCATAAATAACAGATATATTTCATGGACAACACACATCCGCCATCATCCTAGAGCCCAGCATCATGGGCCCTCCACGACAGATGTCCTGTGAGTCTTTCAAGCCCTGCCGGATGCTGGGAGTAGCACTGTGAATGAAGCATTTTCATCTGCTAAAGCCAAAGAGCAGGGGCCCAGCAGAGACTGACTTTGGGAAAGGGTTTAAGATCATCCACAAAGTATGGACAAGAGGGGAAGTGGTTGCAAATGGACCCCTGTCCACTTATGCCTGCCCCTCGGGGTGTGCCTGTCACCACAGAGTCCCCTGTCCTCCCAGCCAAAGTGGGCTCCTTGAGTGGTGGTCCTGAAGCTTCTTCCTGGCCTACTTACTGCTGGGGGCCAGGGGACAGGCAGCTGGAAGGAAGGTGTGACCACACCATTTCTATCACTTTCTTACCCAACTCTGCCCCAAAGCGATGAAGCATGCTCCCCACCTGTCACCTGTCACCATCGCTCCCTCAGCCCCTTCCCTGGGTCCCCTCCAGTCAGGGGGTGCTCTCTGACCCTGCTCCTTCTCCCCTATCACGGCAGCATCTGTGATTAGATGCAGAACATGGTCCTGTATCTAATGCAGAACATTCCCGCCACCTGAGAAGGATATAAAATGGAAATGGAGCAGGGGTACTGCTCTGGGAAGCAGCCAGACCCCCTCCAAACACTCAGACTCAGAAGCACACTCCCATCCCCCTTGTGCCCACTCCACCCCTGCCAGGGTCGCCCCCTCCTGCACAGGATATGCCCGGACTCCCGCGGGCGGGAATGCACCGGGTGGCCCCTCTCTATGGGAGTGTAGATCAGAGGACACAAAAAGCCAACCAAATTCTCAAGCAAGCTGCTCCTCACGCCTTGGTGTATTTCAGAGTCTTCCAGAGGGCTTCTAAAATGCAGCCCTGTCAGCAGAGTTTCTCATGCAGCAGGGCAGGAAAGAGAATCTGCATTTCTCACAGTTCTCAGGGGAGCCAGAGGCTGCCTCTTGGAGTCTGCACGAGAAACCAGCGCTGGAAGGAAACTGCAGCCCCTGCTGCAGGAGCCATGCCGTGGAAGGAGGAGCGTGGGTTGCCACCTGTCCAGACCTCTTTCTGTGTCCCAAACGCTGGCCTGCATGTGGTCATAAGAGGAAGGGCAGCCTCTGAGGATGAAACACGAGCTAAAAGGGAGAAATGTGTGTGCAGAGGTGGGGAGGAAGACTGGATTCTTCCTCTGAAGGAAGCAGATGCAGGAGGGAGAGGACCAGCAAATCCCCATCACTGCCTCCAACACGGGCCTTGCCACCCTTGGAGCCCCCGGTTCCAACTCTCGGAGCATGTACAAAGTCATATGTGAGCTTTGGTGAGTGTAAGGTCATGTGTGGGTGAGACTGTACATAAGAGGTCACATGTGTGTATAAGGTCTCAGTGTCTGTGAGGTCATATGTGTGTGAAGTTAAGTGTTGGAAGAGATTGTGTGTGTGTGTGTGTGTGTGTGTGTACAAGGTTACGTGTGTGAGATCCATGTGTTTGTGTGGTCTCAGTGTGTGGTTTCTGATGTGTGTATATGTGTGTGTCTGTGTATGTAGTCTCAGTATGTGGTCTCTGGTGTGTGTGTATGTAGTATCAGTGTGTGGTTTCTATTGTGTGTGTGTGGTTTCAGTATATATGTGTGTGTGTGTGGTTTCTGGTGTGTGTGCGCACAATTATGGTTCCAGTGTGTGGTCTCTAGTGTGTGTGTGTGTGTGTGTGTGTGTTTGTCGTCTCAGTGTGTGGTTTATGGTGTGTGTGTGTGTGTGTGTGTGTAGTTCCAGTGTGTGGCCTCTGGTGTGTGTGTGTGTGATCTCAACATGTAGTTTCTGGTGTGTGTGTGTGTGTGTGTGTGTGTGTGTGTGTGTGGTCTCTGGTCTGTGTGTGTATATGTATGTGGTTTCAGTGTGTGGTCTCTGTGTATATGTGCGTATTTGGTTCTAGTGTGTGGTCTTCTCTGGTGTGTGTGTATGTGTGGTTCCAGTGTGTGGCCTCTGGTATGTGTGTGTATGTGGATCCAGTGTGTGGCTTCTGGTGTGTGTGTGTGTGTGTGTGTGTGTGTGTGGTTCCAGTGCTTGGTCTCTGGTGTATGTGTGATCTCAGTATGTGGTTTCTGGTGTGTGTGTGTGTGTGTGTGTGTGTGTGGTTCCAGTGCTTGGTCTCTGGTGTGTGTGTGGTCTCAGTGTGTGGTTTCTGGGGTGTGTGTGTGTGTGTGTGTGTGTGTGTGTGTGTATGTGGTCTCTGGTCTGTGCGTGTGTGTTTGGTTCCAGTGTGTGGTCTCTGGTGTGTGTGTGGTCTGTGTGTGGACCTAGTCACCAATACCTCCTCCCTCTCCATCATGCCCAATTCTGCTGAGGAGAAGCTCCTGCTCAGACAGATTGTCACGCATGTGGAGGGTATAAAGGGATGTCACACCCTCGGGTCAGCCCCACAGTTGCTGCCTTGTCACTCAGTTTTCTGCTTCTCTGGGTGAATCAGGAGGGCACCCAGGATTCCGGGTGAACTTCAGACAACCTCTCATGGGGTTGCTTCGTGGAAGTCTAGGGTGCACCTGCCTCTGGAGCCCCTTCTACTCCATTTCCAGACACAGGACCACAGAGAAACCCCCACGTTAGAGGAAGTCAAGAAACCAGACACGTAGGAGCTTGTCTCTGGATCTTTCTGTCCAAGTATCTCCCATGTGGGTGACTGAGAAAGGGCTTCTGTGGTCAAAAATGTAACAAGGTAATTATTTTTACACCAATCCTTCTGCATAATTTTCCACAGACAGCAATTTTATAAGGCATAATTTTCTATTTTCACCTGCTTCATAAATTCCTCCTTTCCATCTCATCCCTCTGTAATAGCGATTATTTAAAACTGAAGAAGAGCAGCTGGGGGCTGGGTTTCATGCCACGGTGCGTCTTCTCATGCGTTCCTGGCTGCTCATCCTGCTGAGCCTTCCCCCCTGCACTGACCACCTGGTTCCCGAGCAAAGACCCTGCTTGAGGCTCAGCTAGCTGAAAACTCTGAGCTTACAGTGCTGGTGCCTTCTCATCTGTGCCTTCAGCATCTTCAGGCCAAAGTGATGGCGTGCCGGAACCACAGAATAGATTCCGCTGTGGTGCTTGCTCAGGAAACACAACAAACCTGGGCTCCCCTCCCTGCTTCGTGCCCCCACTTTTATTCTTAGATATTTGAATCCAATTTCTGGAAGTTTTCATAACTGCTGCCGTCTTCACACTTTCCAGAGATGTAACCAAAGCAAGTTCTAGTGTTGATTGTGAGTTTACTATGATCCAGGCGCTGTGCCAACAACTCTCTACTACTACCGTGCATAATCCTCATTATCTCCCAGAGAGGCTTACATGATTATGAGGTCAGAAGAAGAATACATGACAGAAGGGAAGAAAGGGAGGAACTAGTCCAAGGTCACAGAGAAGTGAACAGAATCAAAGAATCAAGACTCCAACTTTTATCTAAGAAGACTAAAATAATAATTAAAAAAAGACACATCCATCTCCCAAACCCTGCACATAACTGATGATCTGATGGTATCCAGCCAAGATTTCAAGATTTGGATATTTGGGGGCTACAGAAGCCCTTAGCCCAAAGAGGCAGCAGGGGGAATAAGACGATGTCCTCAGCTGAAGCCCAGGAAGGGGGAGATTCAGAGCCAACCCCTGTGACACAGGTGGCTGCTCACTCTCCTGCCCCCTGTGTCCTTACCAAATCTTTACTAAATGTGGCCTTGTGGCACCTGTCTTCATTCAGACAGCCGCATCTTCAGGGCACTGTGGGGGCATCTACGACCTGCCTCTCCATACTCCAAACTCCTGCCTCAGCCCATACATCCCTTAGGAAACCTCTCTTTCTTTAGGGTAGCCCTGAAAACTGCAGCATTCACCCCACACTGTTAACACCAGTCTTCCCTCATTCCTCTCTCTTCACTCTTTCCAGAGCCTCCAAGAAGGTCTGGAAGGATGAGACCTTCTCTTGACATAAAAAAGTACTGGACCAAGGCTGGACAAGGGGTCAGTCCAGCAGGCGATGCAGCAGATGAGAGGTGGCAGAGGAGGGGAGAGGTAGGCCGGTAGCAGCTGTGACACCTCTCAGATATTGAGCCCCTGCAGCACCTGGGTGGGCTTCCCTTAGCATTCTTGTGACACTGCCTTGGGCATATCCTGATCTCTGCAGCATCCCTGAGGCTGGATACACAGAGCTGCCAGAACCTCTCCGAGGCCCAGGAGACCCCAGTCTCTACCAGGAGATTGAAAAGAAAACAAAGACATGTCTGCACAAAATGACAAACCTTGTCATGCTCTTTAAATGCTTGCATCACTTTAGAACTACTGAACTCCTGTATCATGATAAGAATGCAATAAATGTCTCCAGAAATTAATGCAATTCAGTCAAAATATTAACTTTAGTACAGTGACAGTTATTCTGACCTTGTAAAAGCACATTTTAAAATCATAGGCTTTAGAAAGCTTTTCCATATTGTCATAGAATGAGTGTTGCTATCGATACAATCTCACATGAAGGCAAAGGCAACAGGCCAAACCCAAGGCACCTCCTGACTTGGAGGCCTGGGCCCTTGGACACTTTTCACACTGTGTCTCCTTCCCTAGCACCCAAAGGAGTTGGTTTCTCCAGGTGCCACCATCCTGTGCATTTTAGAGAGGAGAACTCCCATTGCCCCCAGCACCCTCCCATTGTCCCCTGGTCATAGCCGGTTCTTGATTGGGTGGACCAAGAACTCATTTGCCATGGGTGTGCCCTCCCCACAGCAATCACCTTTTCCTGGGCTGTTCTGCTCCATCCTCAAACCAGGGGGGGCCTCCAGGGCCCTGGAATAGGATGGTTTTAGGACTCACCAGCGCCATCCATCCAGTATCCCTCATTCTGAAAAATTATTTACTCTGGTGATGTGCAATGCCTTTTTAAGAGAACAGATGGCACCTCCAATTAGACTGCTTTAAAAGGAAACCCTAATGAGATTATAAAAGCCAACAAATTGACTTTTTCATACAGTACTTCTCTGCACACAATAAATCAAATATATAATGAGGCTCAATGAAATAATAGGTCTATTTACATTGGTTTGAGCTAGCACCAGGTCCATTATGAAGTGCTCATCCTTGTAAGCAAGTTGGGGAGCTGGACCAGACACCCTAGGGTGCTCTCCAGTCTGGCCCTTCGAAGAATCAGCTGCCACTCACTCAGGATTGGTCCAGCCCTGACTTTATGATAAGCATCCAAGGGCACATGGGTTTCAGAAGACAAGTGGAGCATCATTCACCACACTCTGGGTAAAGTGGGCAGATGGTGATACAACCTCAGTGGGGGAGACGACAAAGGCACAGCTGACTCCAGAGCAACCAGGACCAGAGATAGGAGCAAAGACTGTGAGATATAATTTTGGTGAAGGGACTCACACTCTGAGTTAGGCAGAGTGAGTGGAGAGTCTCCACTGTGCAGACAAAGTCCTTCCTCAGGTCATGTATATTCCCAAACTCAATCCTATTGGTTCTAACACCGAAGGGAGATGGTTGAAAAACAAAGGGACAAAGTCTAGTGACTTGGTTGGGAGAGGTTATGCCTTCTAAGGGCAAGGGCAGCACAGGCCATCATTCTGATCTCTACCTTCCTCTTAGATAACCATATCCAGGGAGTGGGTGGGCTGGTACAGTGTATCTTCTGACTGGGAATCTGTAAGGACCAGGATTATATTTTCACAAGATCATCGCAAAGAGATCCCAACCAGGGAGGTGGGAGGGGGTAGGCGGCAGATAGAGGGAGAGGATTTCATGAGAGAAATGGTTAGAGCTCACATATCAGCTCAGGCAACTGGATAAACTGGTCCTGGGTTCAGAACCAAGACAGCAACTATTCAGCATCCTTCAGGGACTTCAGAGGAGTAGATTAAATGATTAAGCAATGCTTTGAGGGCTCATGGAAGAAGCCCCAAGGGGAACTCAGAACTCAGTAGAGAAGATTCCAAAGCAGAAAGAAACAGACTCAGTTAGCAGAAATGGAATCATTTCTGTTTATATCAACCTAACCAGAGAGGCAGGCAGGTCTGGGGAAAATCAGTTTACAAGAGGATGAGCTTTTCCTCAGCTCAAATCTATAAGCATTGATCGACCTCAAGACCTGGATCTAGAAGACACTTTCACTCCTGTTCTTTACTCAGCAAAGGTTATATACACAACAAGGCCAGAACTAAGGAATTCTTCTACTCAGAATCCAGTCATTTTTCTCCCTGTCCATCAAACTGCAGTGCACGAAGGGCAAGATGCATGTCCTGCCCTCTCCAGCAGAGAATGGAAGAGTAGTACAGCTGATGAAAGGCCAACCCCCATATCTCTGCCTGGAAAGCACAGTGGCAGGACTCTGGTATTGCCATTTGGCAGGGCCATGAATACAACACTATACTGTGAGGAAAAAGAGCACAATGTGATGAAGGACATGGTGTCCGCATATCCATCCAGTAACTGAGGTCAGGGTATGTAGAATATCTGGGTAACTAATAAACTTCTGAGAGTTCTGAGATACAAAAATTCCCATGAAAATGAAGGCTATTTTCAGATATCAGGACCAAGAAAGGCTTCCTGGAAGAAGTGAATTAGAGGAAGATCCTAGTGTTTCGACTTTGGATTTTGTTTTCGTGCCACACCAAGTGTGCACAGGGCTTATTTCTGGCTCTGTGCTTAGGAAACACTTCTGCAGGGCTCTGGGGACCCAAAGGGGTGCCATGGATAGTTGGTCACAAGGCATGTAAGGCAAACACTGTACTATCATTCCACCCCACCCCAGTGTTTTGATTTTGCATTCATAGAATCCTCCAGGTTGGCATTTTTACCATCTGGTGATCAGAACTTGTCTTGTTTCAGCAGGAGGAAGCCTCTCCCACCTACAGGACAGGGGAGCGGGAGAGAACAGCATCAGACCCCTGCAATTGACTGAGCGCAGAGAGGGACCCTGCTAGCTGGTCAGGGAGCTGTCCATTTCAGCACCAGGAGGACATTTTAGTCCCCCTAGCCACCGGGTCACCACTTGTAGCTACCAATTCTCAGCCCAGAGCTCTGAATAAACACTTACTAGTGCACGCCACCTCCGGCGGGTCAAACTCTGCTCGGTAGTAGCCGGTCCTGCAGGTGCAGATAGGGGAGGCCTCTGAAGGGGATCTGCTGTTGGAGGGGCAGTGAGAGCAGCCCTCTGCTTCCTGGTTGGCCTTGAACATCCCTGCAGGGCAGGCTGGAACACAAAGAGACCAAAGAGGAATTAACAGGTGAGCAGCAGGTAAGGCTCTTCCCTGAAATCTAGGAAACAAAAGATTTGAATCTCCTTCTTCCCCACCCCAACAAAAGACATTGAAATACCCTCTTGCATAAAATGAACATTGAAGATTAAGAAACTACCTTTAAACACTTCCAATTCTTCAAAAATCCTTCGAGAATTAGACCTTCCTGGTACCAACAGCCTCTCTCTCTTGAACAATATGAATAATGATTCTTCCCTTTCAGGTGTGTCAAGAGATTTAATTGAGAAAATGAATCTAATGTGTAGCTTAGTGTCTGGGACATAAGTGCTTTGTAAATGATTATTCCCCTCCTCTCCCACCTGGTTAACAGCCTGGGCCTTACCCAGAGTCACTCACCCCAGATGGAAAGGGGTCCTGGCTGACAAAGGATCACACCACAGTTCTTAAAGGCAACACACTAAGAGCTACTAGGAACTCTGTTAACAAGCCTTGGTTGTGAATTATGGTAGGAAACTAAATTTATGAGTGATTCTTTAAAAAAGGAAATTAAAGTGATTTCAAGGTTACTGCCTTGACATCATTCTCCTTTAATTGCAATGTGAAATTCTGCAGAGGCAGAGGCAAGGAGAGTGTGCAAACCCAGGACAACTTTGCAGGCAGTGCACTGGGTAATGGGTCAGCCACTGGGGTCACCCATCATAGACAGAACACTGGGAGAGATGTGGTGTCTCCTATTGCCCACTGGAAGAATCCTCAGAGAGAAGATGCTTTTGTTTTGTTCCTTGTGTGGTCAGCCATTGAAGAGGTGGGTCCTGAGAAGCCTGGTTCTAGGCTGCCACCATACCACATACAAGCAGACACTAAGGCCATACACCTGATTCTTTCCTTGCTGGTACCTCAGAAAACTGTTGCTGCCGGTCTACTTCTGTGAGAACCCTCCTGATCATCTTGGGCTACTCCTGCCTCAATTTACTGCCTATATGAAACCTGCTCAACTCCTCCACCAGCTGAAAGCACAGGCTCAGCTAGCTTGGATTTCTCACCTTCCTTACTAACTCATTTAGCAGAACCCGAGGCAGGGAATTATAAAGGAAAAAATTTGCCTCTATAAAGTCACGCATTTATGATTCAATGTGACCCTGACTGAAACAGGAAGTACCATTGTAATGGCTTCTACTTACACAAGGCTTATCTCCCCAAGTATATTGTTCCCTCCTGGAAAGTGAAAAATATTCTTTAATAATAGCAGTAGCAACCATCTGTTAACATTTTTGCTAAGTGCTTTGTATGCTTTACTCTATGGGGTAGCTATTATTATCTCTATTTTACTAATGAGGAAATTGGGACATGGAGAGGTTAAAAAGAAGTTGCCCATGCTCATACAGTGGGGGAAACGAGAGTGATAATGTGAAATTCTCTGAAAAATATTCACTTTTGCTACCAAGGAAAAAGGAAGAATTGTTTCCTACACTACTAAGTTTTCACACTGTTTTTCTCCCCGAAGTGAGGATCAGGTGTTCTGTTATCCTGGAATTATCTCAGGGCAGGAGTTCATCATGAATGGGAGAGACTTTCTGAGTTCTGGAAAGACATAACCCAAGAATATTCCATGGAATACAAGTTCTTTAGTTCATTAACACCTCTGATTTACAAAAGGGGCTCTTTTAAAAACATAGAATTAAAGAAATCACCTTACTTTTTGATATAGAATTTCAAGGACTTTCCAGAAACAAGACAGTGAAAGCTCTGCTTTCCCACAAAAAAGAAAAAAATCCCTATTTTAAAGCTTATGCCCCACGGCAGGGACCTCATGGGAAGGAGGGCATTCCGGTCCATCCTTCACGCCCTACCGAGGTCACCAGTTGCCCCCCATGAGCGACTCTCCGGCACGGCCACAGCCCCAGAAGCACAAGGACTTAATGCAGAAAACCAGCCACTGGGAGCAGAAAAGCGAATGGACTATGTGTTAAACCGCGCCATCATGCCTGCCCGGACGGGAAAGGGTGTTGCCCCATTCGCCCTCTCCTCTCTGGAAAGAAAGATGGCGGCCACACGGGAGCCTTGTGGACAGCAGGTTTGAGCCGGGGGTCGGGGGCGGTAGGGACCTCATGGGAAGGGGGGCGTTCCGGTCTGTCCTTCACGCCCTACCGAGGTCACCAGTTGCCCCCCACGAGCGGCTCTCCGGCATGGCCACGACTCCAGAGCACAGAAACCAATCTCTTAACTATCTAACTTTTAATAGAAATACTTCCAGGGTTAATAAGTAAAATAGCAGAAATCCAAAACCACGTGGCCGCTATCGCGGCCGCGCAACATCATTTAATTCTTAAACCCAGCTGTAGAAAGCAAATCATTTCACAAAGCTTTTTCAGCATGTCTGATTTTGGGGGGGGTCATAAACTCTAAATAATAATGGTGTATCTTTTATCGAAACAATGAATCTAGTCAAAGTAGATAGAGTGTTAACTAGAACTCATCTGCCTCACAGGAATTGGGAGGGGTGGGAGGTGGGGTTCTATTGGGGTTCGCGGTAAAAAAAAATAAGTATTGGTAAAGGGAAATGTGTTTGATATTTACATGACTGAAACATAAACCTGAAAGCTCTGTAACTTTTCCCACAGTGATTCAATAAATAAATAAATTATAAAAAATAAATAAAATAAAATAAAAAAAAGCTTATGCCCCAGACTAAAGTTTCATGGAATATATCATGGTTAACCTTATTTAGATGATGGGGGCAAAATGGCCCCCAGCATTTCTCAATTGGAGGTCATATTGCTTCCTGTGAGACCCACAGTATCCTGAAAAGGTCATAGGGGGAAATAATATAAATGGGAACTATGGTACAAGACCAGGGAAAAAAACTGGCAGGAAAGAGAGACCACAGGAAGGAAACAGGCTGAACGAGGGGTTGTGGTAAGAAAAGGATTGAGAGCTATGGATCTATACCATCCACTCAGGCTCTTACAGATGTCTGTTGGAACAATGTGAAAGGGGTCACTTGCTAAGCCACCTCAGCAAGGTCAAAGGATAACCCTTTATTGGGGTGGAAGGACACTTGCCTCAAAAGTGAAAGTGGCTGACCCACATTGGATCCCTGGAACTATTCATGGTCCCCAGAATCCTGCCAGGAGTAATCCCTATGCTCAGAGCCAAAGGTAAGTCCTGAAGCCCTGAGCACTATTGGGTGTGGCTCATCCAGCAAGATAAATAATAATGGCCCTCTGTAGAAAGAAAAGAAAAAATATAAACCTTTACTAAAGGCCCCATAAATATGGGAAAGCCCGAAATGGAGCCTGTCCAAGTCCATTCAGGAAATCTCTCCTCTATTCCATCCTTCCTCCCTTTTCTCTTTCCTTCTCTTCTCCTTGCTTCCTGTTAGTAGCGCTTGGCCCCTTCTCTTGGAAACCATATGTATTTATGGACATCCCCCCACCCTGCTCCCCTTTATTTCTGCATCTGAAAAGCACAGAAGACCCCCCAACACAGTGCACTCTCTGTGGGCCCCAAACATAGTGGGCTGTTTTCTGGAAAGCAGGGAAATACATTAACATTATTAATGAATACTCCTGCATTCATCTGGACACTGACACACTGAATGGAGCCTTCTATGATATTTCATGTGTCATCTGAGAAGAACAAAGCGCTTTCACTTTCCAGAGCTGAAAACATCCACAGCTACAAATTAGCAGTAAATCCCCCTCAGGGTCACTAGTCACAGCAGCACTCAAGAGCACTGGGCTCTGGGATTCCCAGAGGAGAAGGCAGAGGGAGCTGGGCATAAGTCTCCTGGTTCAGACAGTAGAAAGAGACAGTGGAAATGGAAAAAGAGGAACCAGGACCCTGAGTACCTCAGGGAGAGAGTCTCCAAGGGAGTTTGGGAGAGATCCTGGGAGGACCATGGGCTACACCTTCTGTAAAACAGTGAGAACAGGGCAATGGCCAGACGGTCTTGGGCCCATGGCTGTCTCTGATGCTTCTTAGTGTGGTGCTCACTGGCAGGTGCTCTCATACCCCAGAGCCTCAACTCACTCAAAGGTTCTATGAAAGAAAGACGGACTCTTCTACTAGCAACTCCTCCAGGTCATTAGCATTGAACACATGCAAAGCATCAAAAGGGACCTAGTATCAATAGGTACTCGTTCTAACTCCTCCACTTTTCACAAGATCCTTTTTGGAAAACAAGTTTTCTTTATGGAAGTTTTTTAGAAGTTAGGGTTAGAATATAAGTTTGGGCCCCAGAGTAAGAAAATAAATCCTGGAACCAAATGGAAGAAAGTGTTTCCGCACAGATTATTTCTGTTTTTGTATAATGGGTGAATCATTGTGTCTATAAGATATATCTTAGCCTTAATTACAAAATGAATGAATATCCTTAGTATTCAGATTTCATAAATTAATATTTTAATGAAATCTGTGTCTAGGCATTCCCTAATTTATAAAGAAGCAGCACTCCTAACTTCATTTATTAAACTTTTAGATTGCAACTTGTAAGCACATTTGTGCCATATTTCCTCATAGAATCGCTGCTTTAAATAATGGTTTAAGTGCCAGGCTAGTCCACAAAGTCCTTTAATGTGTCTTGTATCAGACACCCCTAATAAGAAACAGAAGTTAATAATGTTGTTATTTTACTCAACATTTAACTTCAAAAGGGAAATAAGATGATTCTGCTGTCCCTGGAGAAAAGGCAGCTTTAATCGGAGGTGATGGATGCTCCTTCCGGAGTCGTCACCAAGAGTTCTGAGCTGAGGGGAGCCAAAGCGAATGGCATCAGCCCAGGCACTTAGTAAAAGCATCTGGAAGGAACCCAACGGAGCAGCCGGAACATCACACCTTTCCAGGCCCGACAGTTCCCGAGAAAGAAAAGCCACACTGCAGCGGCCTCTCCAAACATAGCTGCACTCACTGCCAAGCAGATTTTGAGGTGGATACCCCATTCGTTGCTTGAACATCATTCCAGCTCTAAAGGAGTTTTCCTTCACTGATACAGTGCAGTTAACCAGTACAGACCTACAGGCGTTCACTGAGGACCTGGGGTGTGCCGATGCCCCAACACCATCCCGCCCTGCTCCAGCCCAGTGCCACCAAGCAGGATGCAGGTTAGGGCAGATCATGGGCAGCAGGAGGCGGGTCCCAAACACCAGCAGTCACCATGGGATCTGGGTTGTGCCAGTGTACTCAGGGTCTGTCACAGGATATGGCTAAGGGGAGGAGATTCAGCCCGAGAAGCAAAGACAAAGCGAGCAGGGAACGGGAGCGGCAGGCGGAGAAATAGGTCAGCGCAGACATCTGGAGCTCAGCTGGGAGGATTCCTTCACTGTTCCCTGAGGGGGGTGGGAAAGGAGAGCCGCTTGCACCCTGTTGTAAATTCACACAAAATCCCCATCCCTGGAGCCCCTAGAACTCAAGTTGTATGTTTGTGACACCAGCGGCCCCCTCGAATGCTTTGTTTCTGCAAGGCAAGAGGCAATTGCTTTCTTGTGTTGTCAGTTATCCTTGTTGAGACAGGTGATAAACGGAGCTTTGGGGGGTGACCATCCCAACACTTTCTTCCCCAACTGACTTTTGCAGACAGCAAGAGACAAAAGTAAGGGAGTACCAGCCCTTCACCCATATGGTTCTGCTCCAGACTCACAGAGTTTCTCTGACCCTTCAAGGACAAGGTGTCCCATGCACTGACCTCTAGCTGATATTTAGAACGTCACCTTGCAACATCCACCCAACTTCTCAGAGATTCAAGAAAGTAACAAATTACCTGGTGCTTGCAAGGCTCACGAGAACACCCCTCCCCTCCACCCGGCGCGCATACTTCCAGTGACATTAAATCCATCACCTACAGTACTATTACTTTATAAAGAAGCAGATTAAGTGTCTCATAAACAGCACAGTGATTGAGATCACGGGAAGCGGCTCTCGTCCCCGTCTGCAGCATCGGGTTATGAAGCATTTCCAAGCAGCCAGGAAGAGGAAATTAATAGAAGCAAGAGGGAATAACCACTTTTATGCAATTTCCTCAGGAGATAGTGGACCATCTAATCTTTATTGGAGCCCTTTAACCTGTCACTCAGCACTCACCAGCGCCTCTTTTGCGCTCACCATTTTCCTTGATATCGAAAAAAGATAAAATGAAACCTCACCTCAAAACATTATTTTATAATTTTCATTTATGGAGGGCATGCCTTGCCCCTCCTTCCCCCCTCAGCCAAAGGCCCGAAAACCAACATTTTCTATGCAGCAGAAACGTGGAAGAGCTTAAATACTCCCTATGCATGGTCCAGAGGGTCACAACTACTTGGCAGGAAGGGAATCTCTTCTTGCATTTTAAATGGGATTCTTTCCTCTACGCGATGCCTCTGTCCTTGCTCTTTCTTTTTAATAATCTGATTACTTCTCCTGATCTAATTTTTCCCCCAAATGAGTTTGCAAAGGCTCATGCCAATGAATATTCATCCCTTGCTTAGGAGCTGAGCCGGTGTCTTTTCCTGCAGGTGCAGTCTGGCAGCTGGCTCTGGGGTCCGCCTGGCTTGAGGGGCACCAGTGAGAGGAGCGAGGCATGTGGCCCTAGCGGGGAAGGGAGAGCCTTGTAGCCCTTGCCCCAGACACACCCTTCCGCTCCATACTTGGCTCCTGCTGGCTCCTGACAGCTGCTAAGAACTGTGAAGGGCGGAGTTCTAGGGGAAGGGGGTGCTAGAGGCTTTGGGGGACACAAATGCCCCCTTGGATACTTCCCATGGTTCTTGGGATATGGGATGGGATACAGAGTCTTCCTGAGGTTCAGAGTCTTCATCATCTGCCCTTTGGGGACCAACACAATACATTTTGACTCTGGAATTCCAAGAAGGATGCTCTCCCAAAGCAGATGGTACCAGGGTCTCTGGGACTGGGTCTCCACTGTCCATCCTCACCTGTGCTCTTTCAATTTCCTTGGAATAAGCCCCCCCCGCCCTAAGATACCTGGGACCTCCCATAGGGACTCAGACGCTGTGAAACTCTCACTTCCACCGATGATCAGAACAGCAGGCTGTGACCACTAAGCACTTAGGTGAGGCGACCAAACGCACGTGCTACCGTCCACATGGCTCCGGTTCGAGTCTGACCATCTTTGAGGACTGGTGCCACAGTCTGTGCTCAGCACTGCTGGCAACCAGCCAAAAGGAACGCAGTCAGTCATCAGTTCCCAGGGTTGGCTGCCCCCACTCGAACCAAGGACAGAAGATCAAAAAAAAAAAATACAAGTCCCTGTGAAAATAATATTAACAGCAAGAATGGCCCAATTTTTACATTGGAAGCTACATGGTAACAGACTCTCCCACACAAAGTATAGCTTCCTAGAGCTTTGCTGACCTTCGGAGGCCTCCAAGAACTCCAGAGCTTGTGGACTCTCCTATTGCAAGCATTCAGTCTAAAGGAAGAGCAAGATTCATGTTCACAAATGTTTGCCCTGTGTCATTTACAACCTGAAGGAAAGATAAGAGGAGCAGATATAGGATGATCTTAGGAGTCAAGCAGGAGCCCTGGGGTCACACATGCTCACCTGGCTTGTACCACAAAACAAAAAAAATACACTAACCTTTCCCTCCTGAAAACTCCTGATAATCGCCCCCCCCCCAAAGTTAAATAACAAGACATTCACTAAATAAACTGGGAAATAGCCAATAGCCATACATAATGGAATATTACATGCCAATTAAAATTCCCCTGTGGGAAAATATTTTTCAAGTAAAGCCACATTATGCCAAATGTACACTTAGACACATAGATACACATGAACACACATACAAAGCTATACACTCCTTGCCAATGGTGCTTTCTGTGAATTGAGTGACTCATGATCAAACAAGATCTAAAAATACTCAATACTTCGAGAAAGAGCAGATTACATTCTTATAGCGTACATTAGTCTATTGCTTAATTAATGTATTTTATTATTCATTAATGCTGTTAATCTCTTATTGTGCCTCATTTATAAATTAAACTTTGCATTTGAATGTCTAGGGATAAGCAGTTTGCCTATGGCTGTTACGACATGCCCTGAGGGTCCTAGAAAGACTCCCCTAGGCGAAGGAGAGATACTGATGCAGGCAGATGGGTACACACATATCATATATGAACCTGACATGTGTGAAACAAACAGTGGAACAGGAACATGCTGCTAGTTCACTTCTGCTCTGTTATTCCCCAACGTTCTGCACTACAAAGACAGGATCCTGGTAATAAAGAAAACCACCAAGTGTTTCATTTTGAGAAGGATATAAAAACAGATAAGGTGAAAGCCCATCCCAAGGAGGTGAGCTGACCGGGTCAGTCCTAGGAGGCTCTTCAGGGAGAGAGGCTGTACAGCAGAGGCTGGGATGCCCTGCCCCAGAGAGAAGCCTGGAAGATGCAGGTGAGCTGGGAGGGCTGCCTGGAGGTGTCACTTACACTGACCCTGAATGATGGGTAAAAGACAATTTAGAAACAGGAGGAGGAAAGTAAGGGGGAAAAGCGCTCTGAGGCCCAGAGAGTAGGACCCAGGCCCACCTGCGAACCCTGAGTGAGGTAGGTGTAGAGGTTGCCAGGAGCACACACATTTATGGGGGCCAGGCAGGATGGGGCTGACCTGCTTGCATGAAGCCAAAAGGGGCTCCAGTCTGCCTCCTTGGGCCTGGAGCCAGCTGTAATGGCCTGTGCAGAAGGGATGCTTAGCTATGTCATACACTCGTATCACTCTGGGTGACACTTGCTGAAATTGATGAATGCTGCAGGCAGCGTGACTCCGACGAGGCTGTGACTTCCTGTGCTGTTAAGCTGCTCAGGCAGCAGTGAGCCAGGAAGCATCAATCAGCATGGAAGTTGTTACAGAGGCGGGTCAGGAGGGGCGGGGGTGCTCTGCCGTGGTGGAACAGGAAAATCACTGGTCAGAACTGCGGAGAACAAACGAAGAGTTCAAGAGGGAGGACCGTGTCCTTATGGCTGGTGGCTGCAGACCCCAAGGACAGCTGGAAACAGCACAGCCTGGCTCAGCCTCGGGCAGAGGGCTAGGGGGGGCTGAAACTGCCTGGGAATTAGGGCCTTCCAGAAGGGGGCTCTCAGTTACCCTCCCACAACCTGTCCCACAGTCACTGTACATGGTGGCTAGGGTATAGGGGGGTTGGCGAGTCATCTAGACCAGCATCTCACACTCCATACATACAGAAATGCAGACTCTCAGACCCACACTTCTCATCACAGAAACTCTCAGACAGACACAGTGTCATCTTCCACTCATCCCCGGCGTTAGGTTCCCTCCAGGAGATCCCACAATGGCTTCAGATGAGAATCATGGCCGTACACCAGGAAGGTGTGACTGAATCCCACAAACTCCCAAAGCTCAGCGCCAAGCTCTGTAACAAAGAGTGCTGGGGCCACTCTCCTTTCCTTGGAGAGGAAAGTTCCTGGGTGTCCTATGGGCTGTAGCAGCACCTCTATACAGAGCAGCAGGGAGTTTCCTGCAAGACGCCAGGGGTTGATGGCGTCACTCAACTCTTCACATTCATATCAAATTAACCACTTTGTGGGGGGAGCTAGGCAAGGCACTAGGATACACCATGGATCAAACAAAGACCCTGGCCAGGAAGAGTCTAGACAGGCAGTTCCAAGGGAGAGTGGAGGTGGACAGACAAGAGTGAGGTCTCAGCCAGTGGACTCCAGTGTCATCCCAGTTACAACATCACAAGTGACTAAGTGGAGGTGTCCAGGGGAGGTGCTTTAGGGGGGCACTCTGCATGTGTCAAGGGCCCCTAGACAGAGCATACTCCAGGGAGTCACAGTGAGAACCACAGTGTCCAGCTGATTCAAGGAAGAGGCCAACTGGACCTGGGGAGGGACTCCACTCAGCTCGCCATGCCCTTGATCTTCACCCTGAGTCCCAGGAAGCCGTTGATGGAGGGACACCGGGAGGAAACAAAATCAGATGTTTGGTTCTGCTAGGAAGACAAGGAAGTGGAGGGGTGGGGGAATCAGTGAAAAGAACCCCTCATTGTGTGCTAGACACCTGAAAGGGGCATGGGAAAACACGGGGACTCAAGAGTGCTTTAATATATTTAAAAATTTTGGAGAGCTAGCTCACTTAGTGCTCAGGACTTATTCCTGGTCCTGCACTTAGGACCTGCACTCCTGGCAGCTTAAGAACCATATGGGAGGGCTGGAGTGATACCACAGCGGGTAGGGCGTTTGCCTTGCACACAGCTAACCAGGGTTCGATTTCCAGAATCCCATATGGGATCCCATAGCTCCCCTTGGGGCATGTCCCCCAGCTCCCGCAGCACCACCAGGAGTAATTCCTGAGTACAGAGCCGGGGTAATTCCCGTGCATCGCCAGAACTGACCCAAAAAGCAAAAAAAAAAAAAAAAAAAGAACCATACAGTTGCTGGAGATCATATCTGGGTCGGCTAAGTGGCTAAGTGCAAGGCAAATACTCTGCCCACTGAACTATCACTCTGGTCTCACAAGAGTTCTTTAGAAGAGAGGGTCTGAGGTTAAACAGTGCTCACTCACCCAGGTGGGCACGGAGGCCCTGCTGGGTGCCAGGTACTGGGGGTGAGACACTGCCCCTCGGTCAGACACTGACAGAGTCTCATTTCTTTTGCCTCAGGAATGCCACTTCTGTTCATGCAGATAGTAGTTGCCCTCCAGCACCGTTCCTCTTCAACCCTGCACCCCTGCAGTGCCTTTCCTGTACTGATAGGAAATTGGGGCACTGTACCCTGTAGCACTGTTCTCCCATTGTTCATCAATTTGCTAGAGTGGGCCCAGTAACATCTCCATTGTGAGACTTATTGTTACTGTGTTTGGCATATCAAATACGTCACAGGTAGCTTGCCAGGCTTTGCTGTGCGGGTGAGATACTCTCACTAGTTTGCCAGGCTCTCTGAGAGGGGTGGAGGAATCAAACCTGGGTTGGCCAGGTTGGTCGCACGCAAGGCAAATGCCCTACCACTGTGCTATCGCTCCAAACACACCAGGAACACCAGCAACACCAGGAAATAGCAGGAAATGAGGTTGTGGTGCTCACTCAGAAACCAGGATCTATTTAGCTCCCCTTGGGCCATGTCATATTTGTTCCCCAAGTCGCCCCCCACCACCACCAGTATGAAAACAGATCTAGGGGAACCTCTGTACAGGAAAGTGGATTCACCAGTCTTTAGACTCAGGAAGCCTCTGAGAGACCTGAAGAGCTGCGGGACCTTGGAAAGGGAATGCAGGGGATCGGGAGCTTCAGACTGGACATTGGAACGGGATGGGGGCAGGATATAGGGCAGCATGATGTCTCCTTTATGGGACACAGAGGGTGAGCATCCAGGAGTGAGGCTAGAGATGCAGGGGATTGGAAGTGTGAGGCGCAGGAAGGACCGTTTCTCCTGCCCAGAGGCAGCAAATGGCAAAACAGGGTGGAATTGTTAGTGCTAGATGTGAGAATAAGGTCCCAGAGAAAAACCAAGGACAGGTCCTGATAAGAGAAATGGGCATCATGGAGCCAGATGAGGGGTGGAGGAGGCCTGTGTGTTCTTCCAGCAGCCGAGACATGTTCCTTTACTCTACACCACTGGGGGTACTTCTCAGGGGGGACTTGGGCTCACAGAAGAGTTGGGTCAGTCTGGCCACTCCAAAGGCTTCTGTCCTCACTGTAAGTCCTGCGGGCAGGGAATCCGCACTGGTCCCCTTCGCAGGCTCCGCCCCACCTGCAGCACAGTAATCACCAAGATTCTATGAACACGTCAATCTGGCCCGCTGGGCAGCAGGCGAGGTGCATATGCTGGTGGTCAGATGCTTCCCACATTTGCTAAGAACGCATTTCCCCTGCGAGCACAGTCTTCATTTTATGCATTTCTCCCACACAGACCTTGATGGCATCCCTTAAAAATAGTTCATAACTTGGGCCAGGGAGATAGTACAGCATGTAGGGCACTTCCCTTGCATGTGGCTGACCCAGGTTCAACCCCCCCACATCCCATAAGGTCCCCCAAGCACCACCAGGAATAATTCCTGAATGCAGACCCAGGAGTAATCCTTAAGCATCACTGGGTGTGACCCCCCCCGCAACAAAACAAACCAAAAAACCTTAATGGTCAAGTTCCCAAGATCCTTGCAGGTACCTCTTCACTATTTTATCAAGGCTGGACAAAGGTGGAGGTCCTGGGGTTCTATAAATGAGCACAGGGCCCAAGCACCCCAGACCTTCGTCTCATAAGTCATACATCTGAAAAAGACACCATTTTCTCTGCTTTCTACAGAGCTGGCAGGAAGAGAAAAACCAACAACCAGGAAGAAAAAAAAATAAAATAAAAAACCAGTTGTGCTTGGAGGCACCACACAAATCTCACTTCCTTCTAACACCTGCCACGGCAAACAAGGTTTATTTGCTTAGAGATGGGGCTTCTTGTGTCTCTTTCCAAGCTTCTGCACCCCAGAGCTGTGTGAGGGGGTCACTCATCACTGGGAGTCAGAGTAGGAAAGACCTTCGAATACCCTGTACTGGGGAGGGCAAACCCCCAGCCCTGCCAGCCACAGCTGACGTCACCCACAACCGCAGCAGTCTGCTCCAGAGTGATCTCCAAAGCTTAAACCTCACACCCAATGGCACTTGCTACCCATGGACCAATGCTGTCACTTCCCAGAATGGGGAAACTGAGTCTCTGTCATGAACCACACAATCAGTGGGGAACCAGAATAAGTTTGGGGGCACTTCCCTTTCCAAGTTGCCCTATCAGCAGCACAAACCCACAGTGGCTCTGAAGACTCACTCTGTCCCTGCCCTGTCCTCCTCAACTCTTCCTTCTCCTCCTCTGAGGTCAGCGTCCTCCCCAGCTGGGAGGCCAGGGCACCTAATTATTCTCCCTGTGTGCATCCGGGGAGAAGCTGCATTATGTTTAAGTAAGTATAGCTGAGAGGTGCCGCATCGCAAGAGAAGGTCAAGTACTGCATATGTATAATATAAGATTAAGATTTTCCCCTTCTGTGGTGTACTTGATAAAATCATTTTGCAGTGACCTTTGCAGAAACCCAGGAGCAGAATGGGCACAGTGGAATTTCCAGCTTCTCCCCAGGTCACAGAGTCAGAAATACAGAAATTCATAATGATATTCTATTCTAGTGGGATAAGGGAGCGAAAACAAAGGATTTTTAGTTTGGGGATAATAGCAGAGCAACAGCTTGAAGGCTGAAATCCTCAAGCTGTCTTTCCAGAGCTATCTTAACACCGAGGGGACAGGAATCCTTCCCTCTGCCCAAACTGTGTGGCCCGGACTTCTCAACAGAATGTAGGGGTGTACATCCATCCAAGGTCATGAGGGACTGAAGGTCAAATCTTGCCAGAAAGGCCTCAGCACCTAAACTGCTGCCACAGTGAATGGGGCACTTCACAAGTCCCCAAGTCAACTTCAAAAAAAAAGTTCAATAATTGTGAGTCAATATGGAAGTAATATGGTGACCCTCATACCCCGCAAGACTCTGTGAATTGGGAGCACACTGGACAAGGCCGAACATTTGCATGATATTTATACAAAGGCTGAACACAGGCGAGATTTGGCAGGATTCATTCTGTCTGCTGTGACGTATGGCTCCGGTCTTCATGAAAGCTTGAGCTAGCCTGCTGACTGAGAAACAGGCCTCATGCATGTAGGAATCCGGAGGACTCCTGTCTTTTGAGAAACTCAGCAGGGCCAAATGGAGGGGCCAGGTCAGTGGCCCAGCAGGGAGGGCAGTAAAGAGCTGCATATCATGTTCGCGCCAGAGACCAGGTAGTCAAAGGTTCCCCGCGGTCATTGCCAGAGCACTCCCTATTTGCAGTTCCTGGATGAACATTACAACATCAACTGCATTCAGGTTTGTCAGTTAAACATGATTCAGGGAGAAATCTGGCAGCCAGGATCGGAGGTGTTAAGATACACTTAGCACTTAGATCTCAGTGTGCACTTAAGGGAAGCCAAGAGATGTTCAACTGAAGGCATCACATCAGGAAGGGCAAGGGAAGAAGCAACAGATGGGCACCCAAGGGAGAGTCAAAGGAAGGGATTTTGGGGTGGAGGAGGAGAAGCCCTGCTAAGCAGTTTTCAATGGGACCTCTACAGAGGAGCATTAACACAGCAGGTAATGAGCTTACCTTGTAGGTGGCCCACCCAATTCAATACCCTGCACTGCGTATGTCCCCAGAGTCCAGCAGGAGTGATCCCTGAACACAGGGCCAGGAATAAGCCTGGAGACCTCCCTATGTGACTGAGCCTCCTGCCCCCAAGCAAAAAGGCAATGCAAGTACCAGGTTGAGGATGCAGGAACGTAGCCAGACCAAGGCCACGGTGTTGGTTCCTTTTCAGGAGGAAAGAGGTCTTTTCTTCCATTTCACCCTCACTTCCCAGGTCTGTGAGCTTATGTCTCCAAAGGACTCTAATTAGAGCAGGCAGCAGAATGTCCCATGGGTACAGGACTGGGAGGAGACCTGTGAGTTGCCAAACTGACACCCACCCACTAAAATCAGTCATAAAGATATAAACACCCATTTACAAATGATAATAGCTATGACATATGCCAGACACAGTAACAACAAAGTCTCCCAATGGAGACGTTACTGGGCCTGCTCGAGCAAAAAGACGATCAACGGGAGGGCCTTATTAATAGCTATGATCAGTAAGTAGTTAAGTAAGCATTTTCATGGGTCTTTCATTAGTATTAGTATTAGTATTAGTATTAGTATTAGTATTAGTATTGGTTTGGGGGCCATACCAGGCAATGCTACTCCTGCAGTGTTTAGGAGACCATATGGGATGCCAGGGATGGCACCCAGTTAAACTACATGAAAGGCAAGCACCTTACCTACTGTGCAATCACTCCTGCCCCTGGAGAGCTTTAAAACCAAGAAACTTTTCTTGGAACCTAGAAGTGTTGTGTAATTATATGAATTTTGCACACATGACTTCATGGGGAAAGGAGTATCAGCTTCAGAGCTAGAGTCCAGTACTAACTACATAGCAAGTGAGTTCTAGAATTTTTGCGTCTATTTCTTCATGTAGAAAAATTAAGTAACATGAGTCCCTATCATTCAATTGCTTTCATGATTGATACCATTTAGTATAAATGGTGCAGTATTAGGCAAAAATGAGTACTCAAATGAAAGCAGTCACTAATGCTGTTCTATTACATATAATGTGTTCACTAAAGACAGTGTGACCTCACCTTGCTAATATCTAATTCTTTTTTTAGTCAACAACTGTCCCAGCACATGGAACATCCCCATAAGGATTTAATAATATGTGGGCATTAGCTTGAATTGCTAATATCCAGAGATATAAGCAGAACTACATATGATTACTGAGCAGTGACTTTTAAGAGACAAAACTAGCTCTTGAGGAAACTGAGGAAGCTCAGTGGAGTTGGACACCCTGCTATTTACTCAGGATCAATATTTTTACCCTCTCCCCACAACTCACCATAAACATACAAAGACATCCTAACTGTTGGCACCTAACTGTACAACAACACACAAAAAACAACAACAGACTTCAAATGTCATAATGGTAAAGCAATGCAGAACCCCACCAAGTTTAGTGTTTGAAGATGGTTGGCTGTAAGACTAAATCAGTAATAATAAGCAGTATAACCTCTCTGAGAGGGAATTAAAGAAGAATTGTTGAGGGGCATAAGAAAGTCAAAGAAAGAATGGAATGGATTGCCAATAAAATACAAGAGGATATGCAAGCAGAAATGAGGAAACTATAAACAGAAATGACAGGTCTGAAAATCTTTCATTTCAGCCTGTGAAATGAAAAACTCACTGGAAGGCCTCAGCAGCAGAGTAACAGCTACTGAGGACAGAATCAATGAGCTCCAAGATGAGGTGCAGAAATCTCCAGACAACAGCAGAAGATGGAAAAAACCTTCAAAATAAACTAACAGACAACAAGAGAACTTTTAGGATGAATTGAAGAGAAACAACTTAAAAATCACTGGGGTCCCAAAGCAGGAAGAAGCAACCGTCAAAAAGACATCACTGCTGAGAAGTTTCCAGAGCTAAAGAGTGGATGCACCCAGATCCACTTAACACCTCTATTGCAAACCACAACACCCCAAAAGAGAGAGACCAAAAGGAAATGTCCTGCTACAAAGGTGGGGTAGTATGGAGGGGACGGGGTGGGGGTGGTGGGAAGGATCTTACAACCATTGGTGGTGAAAAATGGGCACTGGTGGAGGGATGGGTACTTGATCATTGTATGACTGAAACACAAGCACAAAAGTTTGTAAGCCTGTAACTGTACCTCAAGATGATTCACTAATAAAAATTTAAAAAAATACTATAATATACATCCTAATCAGAATGATGAAAACAAGAGACAGAGATAAATACTGAAAGCATCAAGATCAAAGAAGGAAATTTTACACAAAGTAGCATCCTTAAGATTTATAGCAGACTTATCAGATGAAAACCTCTGGACCCAAAGACAGTGGGTAGGATATAGTGAAATGAAATGAACACTGACCAAAAATACTTTACCCAGCCAGACTTTCATTCCGATTTGAAGGAACAATACACAACTTCGTGGATTAACAACTCTAGAACTTCATAGACTCAAAATCATTGCTACAAAAACAACTAAACAGGCTACTCTAAGACAAGCCCCACAAATATGTCAAACTCCTGCATAAAGATGGCACAAAAACTCCATAACAATAATCTCTCTCAATGTCAATGGGGTAAATGCACAAATTAAGAGACACAGCATGCAACCGCCACCATGCTCAAGGCCATTTCTCACACGCTCGGGCCGAGCCTCATGCATGAGTGAAGTCCCATGGGACCCAGGTAATAATGAACTTTGTGACCTTGGACTCTGAGCTCAATGGGATCCAGAAGCAGAGATCCTCTGCCCATTTCCCCCAGTCTCTGGTGACTCAGGGGTCACTCCCATAAGCCACCTGCAAGAGCCAGATAATCTCATCATTGGCCTCCATCCAGATCACACGGCTGCTTCTCCCGGAAGGGAGCATAACATGAAGCTCCCATAGCCATACCACCAGACTCTGTGCCAGGCTGTTCCACTCAGGGCACCCCAGAGGAGGGCGGGTGAGAGCCCTCCCTGCCCCAAAGGACCCAGCTCCAGCAGCCAACCTCCACAACCCAACCACCACCACACTCAAGACTGCTGCCCACACACTCAGGCTGAGCCTCACATATGAGTGAACATATTCCTGGACTGTGTGGCCATGAAACTCCCTACCCATTCGCCATAATTACCACACCATATTTGATGAGGCTCAGACAGTAGGTAACAAATCATAGAGGGAAATATATATATATGCGTATAATATATATTTTCAGATATACATACCAAAGCTCACATCACCCAAACTTTAACAACATGTTAGTGATATCCTATAGAAT
The DNA here is from genome assembly GCF_029834395.1 of Sorex fumeus. Classification (NCBI taxonomy): domain Eukaryota; kingdom Metazoa; phylum Chordata; class Mammalia; order Eulipotyphla; family Soricidae; genus Sorex; species Sorex fumeus. Next base: position 65,183,598 of record NW_026606101.1, on the reverse strand, counting down.
GTCTTAATGGCTCCTGCCAAAATAGAACAATCATCACACTGCTTTCTGTATGAACACTTTTTTGTAAGCATGTTCAGCAGTTCTTCATAACAGACAATACAAAATATATTCTTTCAGTTGTGTTTTGGGACAGGGCTTGGGGCTTGGGATGGAAACATCCTGAATTTGGTGATGGGAAGGTATACTGGTGGTGGGATTGGTATTTGAATATTAAATGTAATCAAATATTGTGAACTAACTTATAAAATAAAAAAAAAGTTAAAAAGAGACACAGAGTGGAAGGACAGACCACATGCTGGGACACAAAACATACTTCTACAAAGTCAAGAGCATAGAACTATCTTTTCAGACCAAGTCAGGAGCATAGAACTATCTTTTCAGACCATGATGCACTGAAAATAGAAGTTAATCACAAACAGAAATGGAGAAACAACCCAAACACCTATAAATTAAATAGCTTGTTACTGAATAACCAGTAGGTCAGAGAGGAAGTCAAAGAGTAAATTAAAAGATTCATGAAAACAAATAAGAATGTGGACACTACCTACCAGAACTGTGAGATACAGCAAAAGCAGTGTTAAGAGGAAAGTTCATTGCTATGCAAGCATTCATCAGGAAGGAAGAAAGGGCCCACATAAATAACTTGATTGAGCAACTTAGAAACTGGAAAATGATCCACAAAATGATTCCAAATCAGGAAGGAGGAAGGAAATATTAAAATCTAGAACAGAAACTAATGAACTGGAATCCATAAAACAATCTGAAAGAGTGTAACAGACTTAAATATCCTGAAACAGGATCTCAGATATATGATCAGTTAATCTACAATAAAAGAGCTAAATGAGTCTCTTCAACAAGTGGTATTGGGAAAACTGGTCAGTTTACATAAAAAATAAATAAATAAATAAATAAATAAACTCAGGCTTCTTTATAATGCCACCCACAAAAAAATCAAAATGTATTAAGGACCTTGATATCAGACCTGAATCTATAAGGTACATAAAGAAAAACATAGATAAAACTCTCCATAACATTGAAGACATGTCATGAATGACATGACATTCATCTTCAAGGATGAAACAAGCAGTGTGAGCAAAGATAAACAAATGGAACTACATTCGACTAAGTTTCTGCATTTCAAAGTAAATGATGTACAAAATACAAAGATGGCACAAGGAATGAGAAAAAGTGCTTGCCCAACACTCACATGAAAAGGGATTATTATCCAAGATATATAAAACATTGGCAGAACTTTACAAGAAAAAAAACATATAACCCCATCAAAATATGGGGAGAAGAGATGAACAGAAACTTCATAAAAGAAAAAATACCAACATCCAAAAGATACATTGAAAAGTGCTCTACATTATTAATTATCAGGAAGATGAAAATAAAATAACAATGAGATATCATCTCAAACCCCAGAGACTGGCACACATCAAAAATAACACCCAGTGCAGGCGTGAATGCAAAGAGAAAGGGACTCTCATTCACTTGCTGGTAGGAATGCTATTTTCCAGCCTTTCTGGAAAATAATATGAACATTTCTCAAAAAATTGAGCTTCCATACAACTCAACAACACTGAACCTGGGAATAATGCAAAAAAAAAAGCCATCTGCACTCTTGTGTTCATCTCAGCACTATTTACAATATCCAGAATCTGGAGAGATAACCCAACTGCCAGAGAAGAGAGGAGTAGATCTTTAGCTACAAAACTATGGTACGTCTACACAATAAAACACTATGCAACAGGAAATATTAAGTCATGAAATTTGTTTACACATGGATGGACATGGAGAGTATCATGTTGAGTGAAATCAGTCAGAGGAAAGGGACATATAATGATTGCACTCATTTGTGGGATATATATAATATAACATATTATATTATGTAATAGATATTGTTCATAGGCTATGATATATATATATATATATTGTCTGTAAATAATATCCAAGGAGGGTAGAAGGAGAACTGTTCCATTGTAATATCCAAAGAGACTAGGAGAACTGTTCCATTGTAGGAAGCTCACCACAAAGGGAAAGAGAAAGTGCACTTAGGACAGAAGAAGGAACCACCATGACAGTGATAGTTGGAAATGATTGCTCTGGACAAAAACTGAGTGCTGAGAGGAGGAAAAGTGATATGCATTACACCTTTTCAGTTACAGTATTGCAAACCACAGTGCCTTAAAGGAAAATTAGAGAGAGAGGGAAAGAGAGAAAGAGAGAGGAGAAAGAGGGAGAAAGAGAGAGAAAAGAAAAGTATCTGCCAAAGAGGCAGGCTATGGGGGCTGGGCTCGTGGGGTGGGCACGCGGGAAACTGGGAGCACTGGGAGCAGCAAATGTGAACTGGTTAAGGGATGGGTGTTGGAACATTGACTAAAACTCAATCATGAACAACTTTGTAACTGTATGTTTCATAGTGATTCAATTAAAAACAAATTTTAACTAGCTCTTTTCTTACCCTTTCTTCATTTCTGTTGGCTAGAAAATAGATATAATGGTTGGACTCTGAGAAGCAATTGTGCTAAAGACATCAGCAAAATAGGGAAGAATATGCTTCTAACAAGTATATTCTAACAAATCCCCACATTCTGCCTTATTCTCCTGGACTTATCTATTTATTTATTGGCTATGTGGCCACACCCAGTGTTGCTTGGGGCTTACTCCTGGCTCCATACTCAGAAAATCACTTCTGCTCAGCAGATCATACAAGGTGCTAGGGACAGAACCAGGGTCATCCATGCAAGGCAAGTTCCTTAATCAGCATACTATCTCTCAGGGTTTATAAATCCTCCTGGATTTATTTAAAGAGGGGAGGAAAGAACTGCATTTTAAAAGCCAAATGACCTGACATACATTTGTTTATTTCTCATAGGTGACTATCGGAGACAACATATCTTTTATTTTACATGAGAGGGGTCCTTCTCAGTAGTGCTTCGAAACCAGGGATACTTGACTTAGCTATACAGGTCTAACCATTGTGTGCTGAGTACCGGTGATACAGAACTTCAAGACTAGCCTTAAAGTGCTGGGACCACAAGAACAAGAACATCTGGCAGAAGGCGGAATTGGGAGGTGGTGTGTGTATGTGGAGCTAGAGATTAAATCCAAAGCCTTCTGCAGGCAAAGCATGTGCTCCGGCCCTTTGAGCTGTCCTCCAGTCCTTTCTGTGAAACCATGCAAGAAGAGCATCTTCCCATTTCACTGGCCATAACATGAGGCTGGGAGGATTAACTTGCCTGACCGGCTACCATGCAGCTGGACTGTGGCAGAGGTAGAATTCCAAACCAGATATGTCTGTCTTCAGTGTTGATGTCCTTTCAATCATGCCCTCCACCTGTTCTCACACATGGGCAGGTAGTTCTGCCTCTACAGGCATGTATACTGAGGCATGGGGACACACATGTTCTCATGTTCCTGTGTTCAGATGAGGCTTGGGAAAGGGATGAGGCACATTTTCTCCCCATTGCTAAAGGCAATCTTGCTCTACTTTCCCTGCTTCTAAAGGGAGGCCTCTGCGTGCCCTGACCCCCAGTGGCTTGAATTCCTGACCAGATGTGGAAAGCCAGTGTGTGAATGTAGACGCAGCGTGTTCCCAGAGGCCACTCAGAAAGGCAAATTCCTCTCCCCAGGGAACTGCAGTGGGCAATGAGAAATAAAGAGCATAAACGGTGGTGCCAGATGCATTTCCAGAAGGCTCCAGGGCAGCTCCCCAGCGCTTGGATGAGGGTAGGCTGGGATGGGGGGTCACTGACACTGACCACCTCTAGGGGGCACCAGCTTCTGAGAATAGAAGATGATGGCTATTTACATCCTATATGGTATCTAGAATTAATAGAATTTACCGAGGCCTCTGTCCAGGTATGCGAAAGGTATCAATGCCCACTTCCCATCTTCATGATGAAGCGCTGGGGATAGAAGTAACCAGTCTGCTGCCTGTCACCTTTAGGGGACACAGAACAGTGAATGCCAAGAAAACTGCACACACTGAAGTCTGGGTTTCATCATCATCAGGCTAATAATCATTATAATCCTATGAAACTTCATTACTGAATTCCCCCTCTACCGTTTCTACACGGAGCGCTCATTTGTTAATAACCAAGATAAAGGTCCATAAAACAATATTGCTCCCATGTAACACGTCTTCCTCCTCACTCTCAATAAGAATCCAGAATTTCATCAGTGGAATGTAAGCGCTTCACCAAGATGTGTCAATTATTTCGAGATGACAGGTATTCGATTCCCAAATTCATCAGTGGGGCTGAAAATGTATTGGTTCATCAAGCAAAGCACATTTCTGGAAGCGCTCTCACCATTTGGGAATCAAACAATAATTGCAGTACCAACACCCTGACTTTCTAATGGAATTTTTCCAGGAGCTAAAGGGCTTTGACACATTCCCCCACAACCTGCTCTCAGAATCATCTTCTTTGTAGGTTTCTAAAATCATACAGGCACCAGCTGTATTTTTCCTGCTTTGCAGAGGTCAGGTTCTCTGTATTTTCCTGCTTTGCAGAGCTCAGGTTCTCCACCAAAATGCTGAGTGAGTAACACAAACAAAGCACCTTGTGACAAAGAAAGGGTTTGTGGCAGTTTTCACCATGGGGATCTGGTCATTCACCCCCCACCCATGGAAATGTCACAGTTCCCTGTCACACAGCACCCATTCTCAAGGAATGCAAAGTTAAGTAGAAGGACTAAATGTCAATGGGAATTAAACAGCGTGAGCAATGAGAACAGAGATGCACATCGAGGACTGGGAAGAAACAAAGAACCCCCACTTGATGGTGGGAGAGGGATGGCCCTTTGGAAGACCAGGTCATTGAGGTGGGCTCTGAGGCATGAACAGGAATTCACCAGTCAGGATGAAGGAAAGCACCGCGGGCAAGGGAAAAGGCATGGGGGAAGCGAGGTGGGTAGATAGAATCAGGAATGTTAGCAGCTTGCTGATGTCCTCTGTATGCCCATGGTTGGTGTACCTAATGAAGCAGAATTCTGACTTCATGGGGAGATATAAAGGGTATTTTCATAGGCTAGGACTTGAGAATAGGCTTTACGTAACCAAGTACCTGTTTCTGACTCCCCAACCCTGAGTGCCTGCCAGTTCCCCTCTCTCTCAGATAATATTCTTGCCGGCCAACTCCTTCCTTCCTCTCCGGGTAACCAAAGTGCCTCTTGGGCCTGGCGGATTCTCAGTGGTGGGTATGATAAGGCAGCCTTAAGGCTGGTAGGATGGGGCAACCTTAGGCCTGTTTGGTTCCCAGTGGTGGACTATGCACAGAACAGCCTTGGGCATGGCTTCCCAACTTCTAACCCTGACAGAGGTGCCCTCCTGATACCCAAACCCATCCATCTGCATTATGAGAACTGAGCAGGTTCCCACAGAGGCCCTTCAGGTGAAAGGAGCTCACAGGTGTGACGGACTGAAAAACTGTGGCCCTCGCCCCGCATCAATCCTTTGGGAAGCCCCCGGTGGTGCGCTTGAAAGAAACACTCAGGAGGAGGTAAGAGAAAGTCAAGATGTGTTTTCTCATAATAGGGTTAATGCTTCTTACAAAAGGAGAATCTTAAGACTGAAATCTCTCTCTCCCTCTCCCTCCTTCCCTCTCTCTCTTCTCTCTTCTCTCTTCTCTCTTCTCTCTTCTCTCTCTTCTCTCTCTCTCTCTCTCTCTCTCTCTCTCTCTCTCTCTCTCTCTCTCTCTCTCTCTCTCTCTCTCTCCCCTGCACTAAAGCAGGTGGTGTAAGCACAGACCCAAAGTTGGCTGGCCGCCTGAACACCAGGACAACCTTCCCCCAGATACTATCCTGCGGGCACCATGCTGGGGACCCCCACCTGTACGCAGCAATTCCCTGGGGCTGTATTAGCCCAGGTCTGCGGCAACAGTCGAGCCAGGCAGCGTGGCTTCCTTCTCCGCATAGCCCTGGCCTTTCCTCCTGGTGCTGATTTCTTTCTCCCACGGCGGCTTCGCTGCTCCAAATCAGTCCTTCCTAGGCCAGGCCCACTATGGATTTATGATTTAATTTGTGTGTTTGGCACTAAGCAATGATTTCTGGGCTGGTCACTTAAGAAATGATTAAAGACCATCATTTCCAGCCCATAGCTCTCCCGGGGGAGAGGAAAGAGGTTAGAGGCCTGAGGAGAGGTGGGGGGGTCCCCTGGGACAGATGTGCAGTGTGGGGCTTGCCTCTCCCCTGGTGGGACAGACGCAAGGAGAAGGTGGGCGTTTTTCCTTCTGCAGCCTTGAGACTGGGGGTGCTGCAGCCCGGGGTGACCCAAAAGAACCTAGAGGGGCTCAGGACTAGGGCAGCTAACTGCCTGCACCCCAACCCTGAGAAGCTGCCTTTCTGCACACAAGCAGCAAGCACAGGAGACGGGCCCGGCTCCCTTCCCCTTTACAGTCTCCCAGCAATAAACCTCAGCCAGAAGGCAGCTGATTCCAACGGGAAGGAAGAAACCGCTCATAAAGCCTCCGGCCTCCGTGGCAGAAACCGCCAGCTAAAGCCCTAAATCACCCCGATGTCTCTTCCGAGCTAACAGCCAAATGTCACATTGCCAATTTATGAGGTGTGGCTAGAAAGTTCTGAGACCAAGTCAGGAGCTTGGCCAGACACTCGGCTCCCTTGGGGGGATTCCTCCAATGGGGCCCAGTGTGTGCACATCAGCTGCTGGGCCAGCAGGGACCCAGCTGGGTGCTGGCCAGGGCCAAAGTTGCACAGTCAACAGGAAACACTAACATCACCCACGAACAGCCAACCCCACCTCCCCGGGCAGCAGCTGCACCCTTACCACCACCTCTGAACCCTAGGACCCCAGAACCACCTCTTAACCCTAGGATTCCATAACCACCTCCCAACCCTGGGACTCCAGAACCACCTCCCAACCCTAGGACTCCAGAACCATCTCCAAACCCTTGCTCCCCAGAGATCCTGGTGGTCCAGCATGGCCTCCCTGAGGGGCAGCAGTGAAACAGGGCACGCGAGGAAGCAGAGCTCTCTGCGGCCGACTGGGCTCAGAACAGAACCGAGTGCTTCTGGAACTGAAGTCCACGACAGACCCAAGAGTTGCTGGTCTTTCTTTTTCTTTCTTTTTTTTTTTCCCAAATTTTATTTTATTAAAGCACTGTGTGTTGCAAGGTTATTCCTAATTGGGTTTTAGATTTGCATGTGAATTGGAGCACTGCAGGCTGCTGACTTCAGCTCCCAAAGGTTCCCAAACTTACTGGACCTACATCCCCCTTTTCAAAAAAAAAAATCACTGTTCTTCTACGCCCTGCATATCAACCTTCTTTAAGTCAACTAAGAAAGTGTTTCCCTACACCCCACTTAGCGCACTATCAGTCACTTGGGGAAACTGTGTTCCAGAAGCGCCACCAAAACAAACGCAATTTAAATTTGCAGAATCTCTTTGAATTCTGATTCACCAAACTCACTGCCAGTGCCTGTTCTACCGGGCCGTCTCTGCAGGTGGGACAGGGACAGAGTGGGCTTCGGGAAGGAACAGCTGAGCGAGCCGCCATAAGCAGGTGTGAACAGAGTTCTGGCCACACTTATCCCAGAAGGAAGTGGATAGTTAGGCTCGACTCATTGATCCCCAGTCCCCAAACCCACAGAACCCTCACCCAAAGGCCATCCATCCATCCCATGCCACTCACCAGCTGCATTTAGTAGACCTGGGGTCAGAAGCCCAAGCTCTGACCTGCAGAACCAAGCATGAGACCAACCAAGACTCATCGTCCTTAGCAGGAAGCAGCCAGGGCCCACTGGGACCCCAGAAACCCAAGTGGCGGGCAGCCAGCAGTGTAGGACAGGTGAGGACTGCTCACGGAGCACAGCCTCCTCTAGAGACTTTTCCCTTAGCCCGCCTGCCGTCTCCATCAATAACCATACCCACCACAATGAAGATAAATATTTTGCAATAAACTGTTGCCTTTTCATATGGGAAGAAAAACCTATTCAAATTAAAAACACTTTGGGGTTTCTCTCTCCCCACCTCTACCTCCGGTACTTTGATTTAAATTTCTTTTTTTTTTTTTTGTCTATCTCTGAGTGAGAAATCAAAAACAAAAGAGCAAAAAATCTACATACAAACCTCCATTCCTGAGGAGGGAGTAGGGGAATGTGACCAGGGAGGATTCTGGGTGCTCTGCTTCTGTGCAATCACAGGGGGTTCCTGAGACATAGGGGCCCAGGACAAGGGATCAAGGACACCTTGGGACACTTGAGACACTGTCCTTTCTGGGCGTCGAGGAGGAGGGGTGGAGCAGGAGGGGCACACCATGAATTCATGGGCCTTATTGTCACCATGACCATGTGCAGGCTGTACTGCACTTGGACCCAAAGTGACACTTCCTGCCTAAGGCACTTCAAGGCCGAGGCAGAGCCCTGGGAGCAGATGGACTCACCCTGTGCACTACCCACTCTCCCTGTCCTGTCCCCTCCTGTACCTGCTGGCATCAGAATCTGCCCTTCTGGCTTTCTTTTCCTATGGCTTTCCAACTTCCAGGGATGGGCAAATGACCCACAATGTCCCAAGGCACCTTCCCTCAGTCACTCCCAGTGTGACAACACCCTGTCATCTCGACACACCAAGCTGGTGTCCTACCCCCAGCTTCTGTCCTTGCCTTGGTTTGGGCACTTGTCAAGTTACCAGTATCCTGCTTCACCCTATGACCTCTCCCCTGCCCACTTCCTGCCAGCGACATCTTCCCGGAACCAAAGAAAGCTCCTCTGAGGGCCTGTTCCTCTGCCCTGTAGACTGTCCCTCAGCCTTTGCGGTCAAGGCCCTCCCGCTCAGGACAGCTCATGGTTCTAGGCTCAGCAGCCTTGCAGACAGCCGTACCCACACTGGAAATGACTCTGTTTACCTCCCTGCTGAACCCCGTGGATCTTTGCTGCCAGTACCCAAGCAGCCTGCTGTCCTTGTGCAAAATGAGCAAGTCAGCAAGTACTGACAAGGCAATGGTTCACGTGCATCTTCGTTGTTCCCTTTTCCCACCCTGACACCGTGGGACCTTCCAGGATGCTGCTGACACAGTGCCGCACTCAGGATGCCTTTCTCACCTGCCCTGAACCTAGAACACATCCCATTCCTGCTTCTCACCATATCCCCCCCTTTCCATAACAGTGTCCTGTTTCCTAGTTGGCATGAATGCCTCCTTCTGGAAGCCCCAAGCCCTGTCCTCGAACTTGTGTGCTGCAACCCCACCCCCTTAGTGCTGTCTGGCGTTGTCTTCAGTTGTCAGAGTCAGGGAGCCCAGCCCAGCCCTGGCTACACCTCTGAGAAATCATAAGAGTTCCAACCTACCTTGTAATAACTGATACAATGATGCTGCAAAATACTAACAGTATCTGCCTGGGTGGTTGGAAATTACACATGTAAATTGATATCCCTGCAAGCTGACTGACATCATAAGCAGTGGCAACAGCGTCCATGCATCCTCATTTTCTCTTCCTCCTTGTTCTCTCTCTGGCTGTGACTAAGCTGCTGGTCTGCATTTGCCTCGCACCAGAGCCTGGTCATAGCAGGCCGAGCTTCTGGGCACCATTCAGCTGGAGTCCTGGTAAGTGTCCTGATCATCATATTCATTGGATTATTTTTTAACTCTCGTGTCTGTCTGTGATGGTTCCCTTGTCCTCCCCTGGTCTGAGGCTCTCTAGGAGTGGCACAGGATTTCTTGTCACTGGGTCCCGCCTATCCTGCCAATCACCATGGTGGGTAGCCTTGCAGCCCGGGCCTCCTGCTGGGACCCCTCAGTACCTGCTGCCATCCCATCTGCCTCACAGGGAGGAACCCAGACCACCCCCTCTCTCTTCCATCTTTCCAAGCCATGCAACTCTGAGCTGGGTCTCATCACTCAGTCTGCTGCCACTGCCTGCATGATAAGACGCTACATTCCTACCTCTGCCCTTTGCCTTACGGAAAACCAAGCTTTGTTCCTTTGCTGCTCCCACAGGCCTGAGAACTACAGATCCCAGAATTCTTGCCTGTGGGGTTCTGGACTGGAGCTTACCCACAAACGCCACCTCCTCCCCATAAGGGATGGACAGACAGGAGTGAAGAGACTCCTGGGCAGGTGTAGATGTCCTCTGACTACAGACACCCTGCCCCCCAAGAGTGAGTTGGCAGCCTAAGAGTGTTCAGTCATCTAGCCCGCCCCTTATCAGAAGGCATAGAAGCCCTCTGATTTCTATGCCAGATCTGACTCTACTTGAAATAGGCCAGAGTATTGATATAGTGCCTTCTCCCACTTTCTCTACAATAAGTGAAGACCATATTCCCAAAGAGCCCTCTTTCATGCCACAGATTCTAAGGACTAGGGTATGGGGGCGCGGGGGTGATGGATAACTGAATGTAGCAGGAACATGGATTTATCAAGGACTTTCTATGTGCTTTTTTGTTGGTGGAGGAGAAGAGTTGGGGGAAGCAGGAATTCTTCTTCCTTCCTGTTTCTCCTTCCCTTCCTCCTCCATCTGAATCCACTTGAGGGACATAGGATGGAATGGAAGGTGCTGTCAGCAGGGAAGGAGGGACAGAGAAGTGGTAGCCCACAGAGTGCACTCAGGGCAGGCGTGAGCCAGGTGCTGCGCTAGGCACTTTGAAGGAACTCTATATTTCCTTCTCAGACAACACAGTCATCATGGGGCAGACTTGTGGGTGAGCCTGGTATGAGGGGCCGAGTCTCACAAACCCAGTGGGACACAGGTGCTCTCCTGTACTTACGAGGGAGCAGAGCCAAGCTTGGGAGGCCCCTTTGCTCATTCCATGTCCTGTGGCTGTTCAGAGCTTATGACCATGACCTCCAGCCTTTGTAATCCTGAGGGTGCCAGGCTGCTCCATGGCCACACCCCCCCAGAGTCCTCACCCCTACTGTCCCTTTCTCAGGACCATGCTCCCTTCAGACTGCCCAGATGTGGCCTTCTTCCTCTGACACCTCTGACTTTGCCCCAAGTTTCCCCAGGAATGATGTCATTCAGGCTTTCTCTGCCTTCTTGCAAAGGAAGCTGAGCTTCCTCAGAAGCAAAGACAAATTCATGTAGGAAGAGTTTGAGGTAGAATGAGTTTACTCATCTCCCTCTTTCTACTTCCCTCTTTGGGCCCTGCTTCCCTCTGCCATCTGGCTCCCCCTCCTCCACGAAGCATCTCAGAGGCCAGGATTTCGTGCAGCTCCTGACCAGGGCTCTAGTAGCACCCCGCACTTTACCCATCTTCCCTTCCCCAGATGCACAACTCATTGGGACAGTAGTGAACCCATGGCGATTTGGTGGCCTCAGTGACAATACCAAGGCAATGGGCCTCTTCTCTCCACCAGCACCCCCAATACATAAGGTGGGTATTTCTATGATACTGTCCATCTCTCTCCTTCTATCCAGGGCACACCTCAGGGTCCCTTTGGTACCTTGGCCCTTCTGGCATATGTAGGAGAGTTTTGGGTGACCATGTCTACCCAGGTGCTTTATGTCATCCCCATACCAGGGAGAAGGGAAAGACCTGAAGAGGGGTGAGGGGTCACAGGATGTGAATGATGACAGCCACAGTGAGGAGTGAGCAGAGTGTCCAATGCTCTGTCTCTGAGAGAGGGGACATGGGGACCCTCAATTTGGTACACACAACTGCACACCACAAATTGCAACTGTGTTATTTTGTAATTTTCATCATGAGCCCTTTGGAATAACAAAGAAGCTCAAGAGAAAACAAAGGAGATTAGTGCTGAGAGTGCCCTATACTGCTTGGCTCAGGCCACCCCAGCCCACATCTCTGTATCCCCTGTACAGAAGCATCTGGTATGGAATGATGGACACAGGCTGAGGGCACCCTTGATGGGTTGGAATCCAGGCTTTACAGCACTCTTGCTGTGCATGAGTCGGAATTTGAGGTCACAGCAGCAGGAAGATGTCTCTACACTGGCCCCAGTGAGATGAGCATGAGTTTCTTTAGATGGAGGTTTGACTCCTAGCTGGATGGAGGCATGATAAGAAGACTGGAATAAAAATTCAGAGAGGGAGGCCTATACCCAGAAGATTAAACCAACGAGAGGGTCACTTTCCCAGGAGGTTTCTACTTCACAAATTCAGAAAAGTTCATCCCCAAATCAACCCTTACCTACTCCTTAGCATCCTTCTTTTTTTTTTGCAGGGTTATGGGCCCACGTTGGACTTCCACTGACCACTCCAGCAACTCCTGTATGTACTAGGAAAATGTTGTGCATTCTTGGGGTCTTTATGTTTCCCCACATCCCAAAACCTGCTCCTTTAGCCAGTTGCAATCAGTTCTGCATACATACATTCTAGAACATTCCCCAACTACTAAACACCCAGCCTGCTTATGGTTCAGCCATGTGTGCCAGCCCAATGAGGGACCGTGGCATGCAGGGCATGCCCAAGTTTCAGGACTGTGGAGTGGATAAGAGGGAACTAGGAGAGGAGTGAGGTATTGTGGCCCCAAGGGTGCAGAGCGGGAGAAGCCCTGGGCTGTGTGAGGAAGGTGGGGGGAGGGGGCAAAGTGCAGGGAATGTTGCAGTGAGCCGGAACCAACAGGTTGAAGATTAGAGCTGCCCAGGAGCAGTGGAAGGTGCTCTGGACTCAGGCGGCTGCATCTCATCATGCCCTGGCAGCTGACTGTTTCCAGGAGGCCCTCTGCCCACCCCCCCAGGTACTTCTTCGACAGTGAAATTGCCAAAATTTACCTCTTTCCCTTTTTTATTTTTTCTTAAACAGCTTTATGGAGGTATAATGAACAGATCATAAAATTCATTGCTAGTGTACAGCTCAATGATTTCCAGCATCCTTATAGAGCTGTGTATCCATCATCACATGCCGATTTTAGAACATGTCCATCATCCTCAAAGTTCTCTCATGACCATTTGCGGTCAATAATTTCTCACCAGCTCCAACCTCAGGCCACATGATCTACTTTCTGCTTCTATTGATTTGCCCTTTCTGGATAGTCCATGAGCTTGCTCTATATTTTCTTCACATGTGATTTTTTTTTTCATTTAGCATGATGTTTTTGAGGTTTTTCCATACTGTAGCATTTATCAGGGTTCTAACACTTTATCTTGATAACTAATGCCTCATTGTATGGATATACCACATTTTCTTTAATCATTCACCAGTAAGACTTTTGAATTATTTCCACTTTTTGACTATTATGAATAATGTTCCTATGTTAGTTGTCTGAAAATCATTGCACAGGTATTTTTTTTTTCAATTTTCTTTGGTAGAGACCTAGGAACAGAATTGCTGGATCATGTGGTAAATTTGTTCAACTTAAAAAATTACCAAATCTTCCAAAATGATTGTGCAACTTTACATTCTCATCAATCATAATATAAAGGGTTCCATTCTTTACATTTAAAATGTAAAATTATAGTCATCCCCTTGGGCATGAAGTAGTATATCATTGTGTATTTGATTTGCATTTCCCACTGACTAATGATGTTGGGCATCTTTTCATATGCATATTATTCATTTGTATACTTTTCTTTACTAAAATGTCTATTTAGCTCTTTTCCTCATTTTTACATTGAGTTGTGTGGCTTTTTATTATTGAGTTTTAAGATATTAATGTTAAAATATTTTCTCCAAGTCTGTGCCACATCTTCCAATTTTCTTTTTTGTTGTAGCTGTTGTTGTTGGGTTTCATTTGGTGGTGCCTAGGACTCACTCATGGCTCTCTACTGAGGGATCACTCCTGGCTGGCTTGGGGGACCATATGGTTTGCAAGGAAACGCCCTTCTGCTGTACTGCCTCTCAAGCCCATATCTTCTAATTTTAATAAAGATACATTTTGAGGACTAGAAGTTTTAATTCTTATGAAATTCAACTTATCACTCTTCCCCCTCATGAATTATTCTGTTGAGTCATAGCTAATAATTCTTTGTTTTAAAGTCACACATTTTTTTTATCCTGAAAGTCGTTGCTTTTACATTAGGTATATTATCCATTTTGAGTTAATAGTTGTATATGGTGTGAGGCAAGGTCTGTCTCTACACACACACACACACACACACACATTTTGCACATGGATATACACTTGCTCTGTGGCTATCATTCACTTCTAATGGACACCAGAATTCCACTTCTTGAGCAACTCTAACTGTGCACTCAACCCCAGACATCTCAAATGGGAGAAAGGCCTGGCCCCACCTAGATGGGTCTCAGGAGAAAGGCCGGGGGCTCATCAACATGGGAGAGATGGAGAACACCTCTTTTCCCCCTAAGAGCAACCAGCTCACTGTTTATACTCGGCAGATGGCAACAATGCCGAAGAACAGTGAACCAGCCCCTGTCTTTGGCTAATAACATGCCCCGTCGGTTCCTCGCTATTGGCAGCTAATGTCAGGAAGCAGAGAAGGAGACATTCCATCATCTCTGGATACCTCATCAGATCCATGTGACCATCAGATAAACTGATTTTCTCTCTAGGGGCTTGAGTCACCTGCTGACAAAGATGGGGAAATGGGGGCCTTGTGATTGGAGGGCGGGAAGGCAGACAACAACTCAGCAGCAGGCCTGCTCATCAGAAAGCTCATGGAATGCCTGCTATCGATTCCACGCAATCGAAGCCTGCAGCAGACAAAAGGAAATGCCAGCGGACTCTGCGGCACTCAGATGTCTGAATTCCCAGACAGGCGGCACTGCCAGGGTGGCTGCCAAGGCTGCATCTGACTCCAGGGTGGGCTTGGAGGCAGAGGAGAGGAAACGCCTGGTATGGTAGCAGCTCTGGCAGAAAGCAGAGGGCAATCACGGGGTACCCATGAACCCCAGATTCACATGAAGCCACACCTTGAAACCAGCTTCCAGCATGGCATTTCCTTCTTCAGAGTATACTGAATACTTCCACATCTGTACTAGTAGTGTGGAGGACCCACCTCCCTCTCTCTTTCTCTCTCTCTCTCTCTCTCTCTCTCTCTCTCTCACACACACACACACACAGAGAGAGAGAGAGAGAGAGAAAATATACTCCAGCCAGACTCCCTGAGAAGTTGGTTGAATCCTGTTTATGGGCTCTGCCTCCTAGTCTGTGGGCCCCACTCCTTCTTCACCTCACCCCCACACTATACTGCTGCTCTGACATGACCTTTACATGCAGGTCACAGGCAATAGGATGAAGAAACGTTCCCCAAGTGGCAAGATGAGAAACGGACTGACAGACTGGTAATAACCTGGTGCCAAGTCTTCTTGTTCAAACGGAAAAACTGAGACCTTGGGTAGGTCATTGACTCAGAGCAAGGAAGCCGGACCAGACCTAGGTCCCTACCACTATCTTCCAAGTAGAAATACATCCCTGGGTTTTCAGAGTAAAATAGTCAGTATCTAATAGTAAATGTTTTGCTCAGAATCAAGATGGATAAGAATTTTTAAAAGCAGAGTCATGGTATTTATTCAGTTAGATTCAAGAGCTTAAGTAAATAGTCATGACATAGCACTAAGTCCAGAAGAAAATATTCAATGTTTTTATAGTTGTGTGTGTTGCCTCTTGGACTTGCTTCTGCTTCTGTGCTCAGGGATCATTTCTGGAAGCGCTCAGGAGACCTTATGTGATACCTTGGAATGAACTGTGTTCAGTGACATGCAAGGCAAGCACCTTACATGCTGCACTATCTCTGTGGCCCCATGCAATGGTTCTGTAGGCAAAACATGGAACTACAAGGACTGGAAAGAAAACCCTGAGATTCCAGAGAAAGTTCTAAACTGCATATTCAGCAAATATAGAAAAATTGAAATGCATCCAACATATTTAATTATAACTATAACTATTCACTCAAAATTATTCTTGAAACAAGAATCCTTTCTGGAAAGTTTTGAGGATGTTGGGAACCACTGGCTATTCTGAAAACAATAAATCAAGCATATATCTGCCTTATACAAACTACAGATTAGGGGAGCCAAATAACTAATGAAGTGATCTGTTCCTTAAAAAAGAATTCCACCCGACATATCCAGGGAGAATGATAGAATTTAAATATTAACATTTAATGGGTTCTAATAAAATGCAGGACCTGAGCCAAGCTAATCAACATCACGAGGAGATGGGCAAATCAGAAGTGCTTCCTGATGGGAGAACCCTAGGCTGGAGAGTTTTTCCAGAGAAGTCAGAATGATCCTCATCAAGCCTCTTCCTTCCAATTTTCAGGAAAGGCAGGAGACAGAGGAACATATCACAGAACACCACTGGCTGTGATGAGAAAAGAATTATCACTACAATTGCAATATTACAATGCATAAATGTGTGATATTAACACACTGTACACCTTAACTTTGAAATATATAACAGAGGCTGGGGAGATAAGACAGTGGGTAAGGTGCTAGCCTTGAAGGTAACTGGCCAGAGTTCAGCACCCCAAATAGTCCCCCAAGTCCCACTAGGAGTTATCACTGAGCACAGAGCCAAGAGTAAGCCCTGAGTACCAACAGGTATAACAACCCTCCCCCCAAAAATACAAAATAAACAACAACAAAGAAAGAACACTATTAAGAGGCAATTGCCAAATCTAGATTCCAGGAACCTCCCAGGATAACGGCTTTGGTCTTTTAAACAAATATATTTCAAAATTAACAAAGTGCTAGTTGGAGGGAAAACTGTAGGTTTAAAGACATAACAAGGAACTGGAGAGAGAGGATAGGGGATAGGGCTCATGCCTTAATGCATTCAACCTGGCCTCATGTTCAGGCGCTGCATGGTCCCCTGAGAATTGTCAAATGCAGCCCTGGAGACCCTCAAAAACCACTGGGTGTGGCTTTGGAGAGGCGCTGGGGTGGTCTAGGCAAAACACCATATCCTTAGGTCCTAGCATTCAATCAGAGGGTCTGGTCGGCTGAAAGTCATTGGAAGGGACCCTACATCCTCTAAGCACTGCCCAGGAGTGCTCACCCCCCAAAAAACCATGATGTTTGCTATATAGGTCCTGATTTGGAGCCTTCCTCCAGTAAACAAACTAAAGAACAAAGCTTTTCAGGGGCTTTTGAAAATACAATGGTTATCTAATGATATTAAGTAAAATGAAAAATTTGTTTAGATGTGAGGATATTATAGTCATTTTACTTTCAGAGAATTACACTAAATTATTGACAGATGAAATGATAGGATATCTTTGACATGTCTCAACATAGGGAATAGATGAGAACAAATTGGACTTGGGTTGATAATTGTTAAACCTACATCTTGAGAAGTGAGTTCACTATTCTTTATACTCCTATATGTGTGTGACATTTTCCAATATTTACAATTATATACTAAAAATACATCTGGAGGGCTAGATATTTAACTCAAGTATGAGGCCTTGTGCTTTCAGGGTCAGGGGAATGAGACTCATTGTATTTACTGGTTTGGGCATATCGAATACACCATGGATAGCTTGCCAGGCTCTGCCATGCGGACGGGAGACTCTTGGTAGCTAACCAACATCCAATTATGATGAAGGAGAAATTGAGAAGTTCTACATGGAGATGGAGAACTTCTACAAAGAAGACCACACCTTCTACAAGATCATTGTCGGTGATTTTAATGCCAAAATAGGACCAAGAAGATCAGCTGAAGAACTCCACATCGGGACCCATGGCCTAAAATGGAATGAACAGGGTGAGAGACTGTCCGAGTTCATCATGTTGACCAAGACCATCCATGGTAACTCACAATTCCAGAAGACCGAATCTAAATGTTGGACATGGGAGTCTCCTGGTGCACGGTTTCACAACGAAATTGACCACATCATATTCAATCAACGGTTTTGCCTAACTGATGTCACAGTTGTCCCAAAATTCCAAATGGGATCGGACCACTGTCTCCGTGCAAAATTCTACTTCACAGAGCAGGGAGAAAGGGCTGCAAAGTTTAAGAAGAGAACTCCCAGAATGACCACCAACTGGGAGCTCTTACGCACTATTATGGCAAGATGGGAAGATGCTGTCATTGACAACATTGACGAGGAATATGATCGACTGGTTCAGCACCTCCATGATTGTGCGAGGAAAGCCAAGAGAGAGATGGCCACAAAAAGACTTCTGTCTTCGAAAACTCTCGAGCCCATTTGCCAACATGGCTTGGCGCAAGCCCCAGGTGACCACAAGCAAACGTCTGAGCTTGCAAAGCAGTGCAGAGATGCGATAAAGACCTCAAAGAGAGAAGAGCAGCAGTGCTGGTAGATGCGGCAGAAGCAGAGAAAAGCATTCACAATACCTGCTTGTCCTTTGCTAACTACAAGACCAAGAAAACTGCCTTCTGATGTCCTGACGGATCTATCACATCTTCCAGAAGGGTAATGGAGAAGATTATCCATGACTTCTACTCGGATCTTTTCGATAGCCAAGTCCACCTGCCCACATAACAAATTCTGCAGGATGGATATGTCGTTCCCAACATTCTCCGTTCCAAAATCCAACATGCCATTTTGTCGGTAAAGAATCGAACAGCACCTGGCCCAGGAAAGTTCAGACTCAAACATCTGAAGAACCTGCCCTCAGTACTCATCAATACACTGGCTCGGCTCTTCACACACTACATGTCTGAATGCAAGGTTCCGTCCCAATGGAAAACCAGCAGGACTGTACTACTGTACAAGAAGGGAGACATCCACAACATTGGCAACTATCGCCTGATCTGTCTACAAGCTGTTCACTCAAGTCATCCTGAATAGGACTGGCAGAACACTAGATGAAGGACAACCATGCAAGCAAGACAGTTTCCAAAAAGGATTCAGCACAATCGACCATATCCACATGGTAACCAAGCTCATTGAGGTTTCTCGGGAGTTCAAGATGCCACTCTGTCTAACATTCATTGATTTAAAGAAGGCCTTTGATTCTGTTGAGACCGAAGTGGTCATCGAGGTCCTAGCCAAACGGCATTGAAAGTCAATACATCAGGATCCTCCGTGAGCTGTATTGCAGATTCACTACCCGGATCTCACCATAATACAGGGAGGTGATCATTGACGTCAAGAGAGGGGTTTGGCAGGGTGATAACATTTCACCAAAACTCTTCAGTGCCACCCTCGAGAACGTCATGCAATGACTGGAATGGGAAGGAATGGGAGTGAAGATAGACAGTCCGCAACTACACCACCTCGGCTTTGCTGATGACATCGTTCTAATAACACTAAACTTCAGCCAAGCAGCACAAATGCTGGCCGACTTCGACCGTGAGTGTGGAAAGGTCGGACTACAGCTGAATCACACAAAGACAATGTTTATGAGAAACAGTCTCATTCCTGACGTTCCATTTACTCTCAACAAGACGAACATCTCCGAATGCAACAGTTATGTGTACCTAGGTTGAGAAGTCAACATGACGAATGACCTGGCACCTGAGTTGCGCAGGAGGAAGAGAGCGGCTTGGAATGCCTTCAAGAGCGTCGAAGAAATAGCTAAGTGGGTGAAGAACCTCCGGCTCTGGGCACATCTCTTTGATTCCACTGTTCTTCCTGCATTAATATATGCCTCAGAAACTTGGGCCCTACGAAAACAGGATGAAAACCTTATTCGGGTCTCCAGAAGAGGAATCGTAAGAGCCATGCTTGGAGTATCACGCTTCACTCAAGTGAGAGAAAGAATCTGGAGTTCCGACCTCCATCAGTGGTCAAGAATCAGGGACGCTGTCTCGTTTGCCAAGGCATCGAAAATCAGATGGGCTGGACATGTAATGAGATTTGGAGATGACCGCTGGACTAGAGCCATTACCGACGGATTCCACAGGACGTCAAAAGATGCATGGCCGCCCACCTATGAGATGGTCAGACTTCTTCATCAAGACCCTGAACGATCAGTTTGAGGCTGTTCATGTTCCTAGAATGAGCAGACGCCATTGGGCTACACTAGCATGTGACAGGGATGAATGGAAACATGACTAGCACCCACTCGAGCAGGTCGATGAGTAACGGGATATCAAGTGATCAAGTGATGAGGCCTTGTGTTAAATCCCTAACACCATATGTTGCCCCACCCCTCCAGCACCGCCAGGACTGAATACTGTCAGAAGTGTAATACCAATATATTTGGTATACTGGTGTCCTTTACTCAATATACTTATTAGGCTGCTCCTAGGTGATGGGTATAGAGGATATACTTCAAGCCTGACATGGAATCAGATCACTTCCCTTGGCTCACTCCCTCTCTTCTAGTGAGGAGAGAGGGGAGGTTGTGAGACCAAATGTCTTAGACAGCTCATGTGTCAGTAATTGCCTGGAAGACAGAAGCTAGAGAGGCGAAGAGAGGGTTGAGGCATGGAAAGAAAGGCTAGAGCCAGCCCTTCAACAGATCTGGGGCCATAACTTTCAAGGAAGAGAGTGGTAAGTGCCTTAAGAGGCAGGAGGAATAAGAAGCGCCATTCAGAGAGGCAGGAAAGAGAATGTGGAGAAGGGGAGAAGTGAAGAGATTGGAGCTGGAGAGACAATACAAGGAATCAGATACTTGCACATGGCTGACTCTGGTTTGATCCCGTCGTGGTGTATGTTACTGTGAGCACTGTTAAGTGACCTCTGAGCACAGAAACAGGAGTATAACTTGAGCACTACCAGGCATGACCCATATACCTTCACCGACAGAAGATAAAAAGGGGGATGGGTTGGCTAGGGATGTGGCTCTATGGGGGCTTGCTTTTCCAATGCAAGGTCCTGAGTGTGATCTGAAGAACCTCTGGATACAGTTCTTTGCCTGGTAACAGCCAAATTCAAATCAAATAAGGGGAATGAAGTTACCCACCTGGAGAACATGCGGAGAGATGGAGGAGGGGAGAGGGGGAGTTTGGGAAAAATCCGACAGGAATCAAGAATGAGTTCACATTCTTCATTCTACAACTGGATTCTGGTGGGGTCATTTATTAAGATGGCCGAAAGCAGGGGACAATTGACAAGAAAAAAGAAAATCAAGAATTTCCTGGGGCGGGGGCGGGGGGGCATCAATGAGTGAGACTGTCTATCAGCCATCCAGGAGGAGACACCAAGTCAGCAGGTGAATCTACGACTCCAGCACAGGTCTTGCTGGAGATATAAATTGTAGTCATTAGCATATAGATGGTATTTAGAGCTATGAGCTTTTTCACTCATTACCAAAAAGAAAAAAAAAAGCACCAAGGGCACAGCCCCTCCTTTTCTGAAGCCATCTCTTGGAACCTAAAATGAAATGGTGCTGGAACCGAAGGTGTTCAACCACAATAAGTTTCACCCCTAAAGCCCTGCATGTAAGAGCCTGCATGTCTGGTACAGAATATTATCTCTTAGCTCTGCAGTGCCCCCTTATGACTCAGAAGAAGCCATATAAATGCTTCCCCCAACTGAGCCTACTGTCTTTACCTCCTGTTCTTTAAACAGTAACGTTGTTCTCGCAAAGGCTTCCTGTTCCTCAAATCAGCTGGAAAGCATCTTTCCTTCCTCCGAGCTCCTACTGATCTGTCTCTGCCTTTCTCTGTGATCTGGCTACCATCAGCCTTGAGCTGGACAAGGTGAGCACGGTCACCCTCAGATAGACCTTGCTGTCCCAAGGAGCAGAGGCCACCAGCTCCACCTTTGCTGCTCAACACAAAGGGGTGACTGTTTAGAACCCGTGTCTCCTTAGAGATCCAAGTGGTGAAGCATGCTACTTCACAAGGAAGGCTGGTGAACTTTGTGCTAAGGCAGAGTCAGATGAGATCAGCAAAGGAAGCTGGTGGGAGCAGGTCTCACTCTTGAGACAATGCAATGAAGGAAGCATTCCTGGTTGTGTGTGTGTGTGTGTGTGTGTGTGTGTGTATTGTGTGTTAGAGGGGACAGAGGTGGGGGGAGGGAGAAATGAGGTCAGTTAGACCACCCTGTGACCCAAAGGGCTACACAGCTGTACAATGAGTGTCAGACAAGGAAAATGTGGTCATGTGTGACATTCCTGATGATCAGCAGAATCAGACACACAGTTAACATGTTTTTTCCATCTATATTGGTGCTCCCCAGTGTGACCATTACTATCTTTCAACCTCAAGGGGGTGTTCTGGAATAATCCAGGAGGACAGTAATATCTTCAGTTTCAATAGGTTAAGGGGGGGTACATTCTGTGTGTTAGCTTAAAGAAAGGAGTTCTGTAGGGGGAGGAGGGCTATGAGTGACATGTTTTCTGGAAATGAGTGAGAGGACAAATCTGTTCGGGAGCCTCTGTTCTGCATGTGTCAGGTAGAGAATTCCCTCCCCCAAGCTCCATGTTCATCTCCAACCTTCCAGCCACCATTTCACTCTTGAGAAATAAGACACAAAGCCAACATTTACCTAAACCTGCAAAACTAGAAAGTTAAATCGAATGCAAAAATATATAAAATTGTTATTGAGGGCCTATGCAGTATTACAGGGATTGGAGCACTTGCTTTGCATGTGACCCATTCCGATTCCATCTCTGGCACACATATGTTCCCCCTGAGCACTGATAGGAGTGATCCCTGAACACATAGCCAGGAGCAAGCCCTGAGCACTAGATGCGACCCCAAACCCACACCTTCATCATTTTATTGAATAGTCAACTGCTAGTGTGTACATTTTTCTTCTTTATTGCCTATCTGTATCCATCCCCACCCAAATGCCTGAAATCAAGAGAGCCTGGGCTTCAGGGAGAGGATTGCCTCTCATGTAGACACCTTCCAGTTCTTCGTACCTTCCTGGGCCTATGACTGCTTGCCAAATCCTAGGGCTCAACTTCCTTTGGGCTTGATAAGCTCTACTGCCAGCAGTGCTGGGGGCTGAGCCCGGAGGCCTCCGACACACTCAAAGATGAAAGCCCCACTTCTCTCAAGCAGGTCGCAAGGGGTTCTAGGGTTCTGTGGCACAGTGGCTTATCACTTACCCAGCAGAAGCATGCAGGCAGCCCTGAATGTTCAGACCAACTTGGGGTGAAAATCAGAAAAGTCTTTGGGCTGACCAGAGTCCCTTTCCAGCCTGATGGACATGTCCAGGCAGAGCAGAGCCCAGTGCTTCCTCTGGGCAGCATCAGTCCATGCACCGGGCTGAATAAAGGGGAGTCTGATCCACAAAGACTCACATTCACACAGAACCCAGTTCTAGTTACGAGCCTTTCATTCGCCTGTTCTGAAACTGGCCCCACTCCCTTTTTACAATAGTGCTTTCAAGTTAAAATGATCTGAGGAATGCCGCACTGCACCTCCCTCCCACAGAGTCAAGCTGTACATTCCAAAAAAAGGCTCCGGAAAGCCCTGTAGTAAAGAAGATCTATTTGGGTTTGATTTAGCATTTCTCAGTCATTCGGCCACACATGCCTATGAAAGGCATTTAGAGAGCATTGCTCAGCATCTCTAGCAAAGAGTTATTCTGGCGTTTGACACCCCCATGTCAGTGGCCTCCAGCCATTGTCAGCATCTGCAGCACAGTATCACCCAAGTCATACATCAGAACAACTGCCGAAGACTCGGAGAGGTTCAGTGAGCGGCTTATGATCATATCCTTGGTTTCAGTCTAGCTAGATGGAGACCTAGAGCAATGAAAACCAAGTCTTACTCAGGCTCTGAGCAGACATGTCAAGGCCTTCACACCAGCCTGGGCCCACAAAGTCTGATAATTATCCATCTACCCTGACCAGACCGTCCCCTGCCCTAAGGTTTGCTCATAAGCACCTCCATGCCACCAGCAGCCTATTCCAATGATCCAACACACTTCCCACTGCAAGACTTGGCCCTGGACATTCTGCTGCAAACTAACTGACCTGGGGCTCCAGTCAGACTAAGAACTGGGGCTCCAGGTTATTCTGCACTAACTCATCAGAGTCAACAGAGAAGTTGCAGGCAGCCCTGATGGAGCTCCTGCATAGAACTCGCAAAACTGTGACCCACACAAGACTTGGCTTGGCTCAACTTTGTAATAAATTGCACAATTGGCCCAAGTGTGATGAATTGATTGTCTTAACTTAAAATGGATGAAAGACCTAAATGTCAGCACTAAAACCATAAACTTCTTAGAAGAAAACCCAGGTATAAATCTTTATGATCTTAGATTTAGGTAGTGGTTAGATAGCCATGATGCTGAAAGCACAAACAACATGAAGAAAGAGTAGTAAATAGAATTTGATCACAATTCAAAGTATTAATAAAGCAAAATGATCACCCACTGAATGGGAGAAACTGTTTGTAAGTCATAGATCTGAAAGGAATTCATTGACATTATTTCTTTATATAAAGAACTCTTATAAGCCAACAAGGAAAACACATAGAATCCAATTTTAAAATAGCCTAAGGAGTGGCTAGAAATGCAAATGTCCCAATAATACCAATAAGCACACAACAAATGATTCTTAATCATGTGAGTCACTGCGGAATTGCAGATTAAAACCTTGGCAAGATACCACGGCTGAAATAAACATGACAAACAACAGGTGCTGGGAGGATGTGAAGAAATTGGAACTGGAACTGGTGGGACTATGAAAAGGGGCAGTCCCTTCCAAAAACAGTTTCTCATTTCTTTAAAAAGTTTAGCAAAGTTAGCATATGTCTTAGAAATTCAAATGGCAAATCTGAGAGAACTAAAATGACACATCTGTGCCCAAAAAATGTGTACACAAATATTCATCATTACTCATCACAGCTAATCGTAGAACCAACCTAATGTCCACCATCTCAGTAGCACAGGAGCAGAGAGTTAACCAATGCAGTTTAACAATGGGATGTAGCCAGACATATGAAAGAATGGAACACTAGAATGCTACAAGAAAAATCTTGAAAACATTCTGCTGAGCAAAATGCCAGTTACAAGAAGACCACGTTGTGCATGAGTGTGCTCCTAGGAAATGTCCAGAACAGGCAAACCCACCAGAATAGCAAGTAGATGCATGGTTGCAGGGCAGGAGGAAGGAAGTAAAGGAGCATGGCATGATTAATCACAAGTAGGGATGGACTCCTGCTTTCTGAATAGGATCGAGGTGGTGATGGTTGCTCCCTTTTGTGCATGTACTAAGATCCAGTTTCAAGAGTGAGTGGTTCATAACTCATAGTGTTGAACTATGCCCCAGGGAAAGAGAAAGAAGCCCAGCTCAGCCTCTCTTCCTGCCTTCTTGCTCTGCCCTCACAGGCACTGTTGGATCAAGACCTGTGCCCAGATTGATTCTCAGGGCATGATTCATGGAATGCAGAAACAAACCGAGACCCAAACAGGCCAGGAGACCCTGCCATTAGCAGTGGCTATGCTGGAACTAGAATCATGCCCCCATACCTCAAGGTGTGCATAGGATCCCTCCAGTTTCCCGAGGAACTGAAGACCTTGCAAGGATACTGGAAGTTGCAGACTCGGTAACTTGATGTCTATATCATCACTGCCCACATCCACTGCCATTGTAAAGCCAACGCTCACCATATCTGATGGAGGGAGAGTCATGAACCTATATCCAACACTTGTGCAACTGGTGTGGGCTCACTCCAGTGAGGGCAACTTTGGAGACAGCCCTGTAAGGGGGAAGTTGTAGGGATGACTGCAGAATGACCCAGGTCACAAGATCCCAGGTAGTGGGAGACTTCTCGGATGCTCAGATGACAACTGACTTCTAAACATCTGCTCAGTGTCTGTGCAGGAGTCTGACTGTTCACTCAGAGAGCACAGCTGCAAAAATTCCCCCACCTCAGAAGCAAAGACTGCAGAGGCATTGAACATGGGTTCCTCAGATTGATCTCCAAGAGGGCTCAGGGCCACATCTCCTGCCTTACCACAGGACTGTGTGGACACACAACACAGGCCAGATGCAACAAGCATCTGCTGAGCTGACACTGGCTAACATCGTCATGAACCTGGGTCTACCTCAGGGCCAGTTGTAGCTCCTTAACATTGTTCCCCAGTGGAATTCTGTCATAAGCATCACTGGCAGCTCTGAAGGGAAACGCTTCCTGCCAGCACATAAGCTAGGCGAAGGTTCACAGAAACCCCAATTTGGGGCTGAAGCAGCACATGGGTGCAGGACCAGGTGTGAGGGGCTCTGTATGGAAGTGTCCACACTGGCACTCTGGCCACACACCCCAGCAGAAGGAACAGTGTTGTAGGAGAGGCTGGGCCTGGCGAAAGGTCCTATGGCAGAGTGGGGCTGAACCTGGGGCAGCTGAGCCTCCCCCGTGGCACAGCACTGTGGACTCCAGGTACACATGTGCAGGGAATAGTTCAGATGGGATAAACCCACCCCTGCCCCCCTCAGGAATCTCATATGGGCAGAACCCAAGAGACGCTGTTCAGACTATGCCCGATGGCAGCAGGACAGTGATGCTGATGAGCTGGCGAGGATGCCCCTACTGACAGCGGGGTGCAGATCACCTCTGGCAACAGGAGCAGGGGCTGGGACTGAGGGTGGTCATTCCCCTTCCGGATGTGCAACAGTGGGACCCCTTCACTCACCTTCCATCACATTCATCAAGTGAGAGTAAGAGCTGAGGAATGCGGCGGCAGTGAGGCAGATGAGGCCAAGCCCACTGCAGAGCATGTCCAGCAAGCTGTGGCTGTTCCCAGCCTCTGACTTGGCTGGCTCACTCCTGGGCCCTCACTCCTCAGCTCACTCCTCTGCCCCGCGACTCACTGACCCAGGGGTTGGTGTGATGTCTCCCCTGACCTCCCCGGTGGACTCTTTTCACCCTAGAGAACCCATACCAGCTGCAGAGGGCTGCCTTCTGGACAAAATCTCAATGCTTCGCTATCTGATTGCTCTCTACAGCTGATCAAATGTGATTTTCCAGTTGAGAGAGAAAAATAAACTCACTAAAGGGAGGGAGTGAAAATGAACTAACCTAATAGAGTAAGCTCAGGCATGGTGGTATGTGGGTGGGGGCCCGGTCCTGCAGCCCACACTGGCTTGCACCTTGGTACAAGTAACAAAGGTCGTGTGGAGCCACAGACATATACATACGCATATGCGCCGTGTGTGTGTGTGAGTTCACGGGTAGATGCGAACGCAGCACACAGCGCTCAGTGCCTAGGAATCTGAAACCATGGTGACCACAGTCAGAGAAACTGCATGAAAGAACGGCCAGAGCCCTGGGTGGGGAGACAGAGGGGACCCTGCGCAGTCTGCCCACCCGTGGGGATAAGGCAACAAGTGACTCAGAGGGAATGACAGAGCAGAGAAGGGTCTCCCATGGGCCCATTTGCACAGGGCCCATGGATCAGACGGAGTCTGGGGTCTCGATGATGTATTCCAGAACCTCCTCAAAGGAGAGGAGAGGTCACAGGGGGAGGAGAAAGCACCAGGGGACCAGCACGGGTGCTGTCCGTGGTGCTGAGCACGGAATGAGCCTGGCTCACAAGAGCTCTGCAGCTGGAGCCTGTGGCTGCCCCTACCATCTGCACCCAGTCTCCTGGACCTGTGGCCCCTCAGTCTCTCCCCGCCTTCTATCAGCCTTCCTCAGTCAGGGCCTCCTGCTGGGAAGTCCCTTGCTCAGCTGCACGAGGCGACAGGAGCCCACAACTGTCCTCTGGAAGCCCCTGTGGTGGCACCGGCTCCTTCCTAAGTAAATGAGGAACCTGCTCCTGGGGTCAGAAATGGATTTGGTGGGAGGGAGCATGAGGTCTTGTATAGAGGAACTGCTTTATCTTGGGGTCACTGAGCAGACGCAGAGGCAATCCCCAGTCCTGCCACTCAGGATGTCCTAAGGATGTCCTCCTCACAGCTTATCGGTGAGTGCACTGAGAGGGGCTGGCAGAGGCTGGCCATGCTGAGGTTCAGGGATATTTTTAGGGACCTTGGCCCAGCGTGGAAGCCTCTGGGCTCACATGTCTATTGGCTTCCCCATTCCCTGAGCTCCCTGTTTGCAAGCAGCCCCGCTTCCAGGGAGCCTCCTGCCTCTCCTGCCTCCCTGCCTGTCCCTATGCGAGACACCAAGAAGCCCCAGCAGCTCTGTGTAGCAAATGCATTTGGAAGCATGAAACCTGCTGGAAATCTAATGAGAGCAGAGTAGACTAGAAAGAAGGAATTTAACTCCCTTCCCTCAGCTCTGAATTGGATGTGCCCTTCTCGTGCCTGCAAGAGGACTCTGGGTGCGGCCAGCACACCTCAGCCAGCTTGCGTAGCAGCTCTGACCCTTCTGGAGAAATGCATGGCTGCAGGAGTATGGCTGGGGTCATCCCATTAGCTCGGTCAGAAACAGGCAGCTAGAGGATCCAAGAGGCCTGAGAGCAGGGTACTTGCTGGGTGGGGGGCAGGGCATAGTTGCCCAATCCTAAGGAGGTGGTGTCTGTAGGCCGCCCAGGCCTGGAAGCACAGGCAGCCTGGAGGTCGGGGAAGACAGGTCTGCTGGGAGCTGTGGTCCTAGGGCACAGAGCGGGTCACCGACCTGTGGGGACCTGCTGTGAACAGGTGGTGCTGCTCAGCCAAATGCAGACTTTCTGGTGCCATGATCCCCTGGCACTGGTAATCTGGCATACAAAGTCAATACCATGGCTCCTGGGAGTGTGCACAGCGGGCAGACTTAGGGTGATAAAATGGAGGAGGGGAGACAGGGAGGGTGTGTGAGTGAGTGAGAGAGAAAAACAGACAGACAGACAGATAGACAGACAGACAGACAGACTTCTGACTAAAAGATACCTTGAGAGGTGCTGTGTATGTTTCCTTGTTCTCTCAGCCTCTGGACCATAAGGTCCATAAGCAGGGAGAGGAGTCAAGGACCATCCTGGTCTGTGCTGCAGAGGACTGGCAGCTGAAATGATATAAGAAATACTACCAAGTGCCAACTGGCGCCAGGCCTTCATCTGCAAGAGCCCATCCATCCCAAAAGTCTCTCTAGGCACTAACTGAATGGCTGTCATGCGCTCAAACCTGAAACCCAATCCCCTTGACCCTTGTTCTCCAAAGTGGAAAACCTAGGGGTCACAGTAAATCTGACTTCATAGGCTGCTTCAGAAGCCAGCAGGCAGTGTGTGACCAGCAGGACTGCAGGAAGGAAGTGAGCCAGTGCTGTGACGGAAACTTTCCTCATATGGACCCCAAAAGGCAGATGGAAAGGTAGGGACAATATGTTCTTTGAAGTGTGATGCATCATCATCCTATGAAAAGCAGATACAAACCAAATGTCCAACATTACAGAAATGGCCTTGTATGTCATATTACACCCCAATGGACAGCCATTGAGAGGCAGGTCCATGATTTTTATATCGAAATGCTTATACTAGATTGATACAAAGTGACAGTTAACTCAATAAAGAGACTACCAGTTAAACATATCAAAACATTAACAGAATTGTGGATACTATTTAGCCTAGTTCCTTATTATCTTTAAATTTTCAAATCTTTGACAGTAGACATCTGTTAATTATATATTTAAATCATAATTTTCTTAAACAGAAATGAAAATGAGAATCGGAGTATTGGGGAAAGTGATGTTGAAGACAAACGAAGGTCTTTGAAAGACGAACCTCTCTAATCAGAAAACATCCGGAAACTAAAGAATGAAACCAATGTGGAGAAAAAGGAAATTAAATCTATAATGAATTTGAGTTTATATGGAATAGATATGCAGTTTCTGTGGAAACGGCACTGCATCTGGTAGCACTGTAGCATTGTCCTCCCATTGTTCATCGATTTTCTCAAGCAGGCACCAGTAACGTCTCCATTGTGAGACTTGTTGCTACCGTTTTGGGCATATCAAATATGTCACGGGTAGCTTGCCAGGCATCTGGTAAAGAATGATAAATATGTATACAACTGTAAATTGTTTACAAAATCATAACCTTATAATAAATCTGTGAACCATCCAATGAGCTAACATCCCATCAGCTAGAGCCTAGGAAGGTCTTAGGTTTTCCATGGATGACAAGAGACTCTGTCACATGGGGGAGGGTCAGCTGCCATCTCTTTCTTTGTAAGTGATGCCATCTGATCACTTGTTGAGGAATGCAGATACCCCACCTTCTGTCTACCATATTCACCCCTCCTAGCTTCTGCAGCTGACTTTCCATGTCTCTGATGAAGTTAAACCTCAACTTTTGCTTCATGCTAACTCTGCTACACTTCCCAGTCAAGTCTCACTCTTCTGAAATAGATTCAAAAGTTAAAGGCTCCGAAAGGAAAAGGAATGATTACAATAGGAATAAATGTGAGAGTATGTGAGGGCAGGGCACTGGGGGCCCAGCAGCAAAAGAGACGGGAGTGGTCTGTTCAAGGCACGGGCTCAAAGACATTGTGGGGAAGGTCAGACCCAGAGTAGGTGTCTCATAGACTTTGAATTAACGGTGAGACAATTTAACCATTTTATCCACCATTTTATTCAGGATTATCCAGAGAAATAGAACCAAATAAATGTGTGTATCTACACACACACACACACACACACACACACACACACATACACACACATACATGCTCACATGCAGGGAGAGGATGGGAAAAGAGAAAGAGAGGAAGGGAGGGAGAGAGAATAAGAGTAGATAGGATTTTCAAGGTATTGGATCGTGCAGTTGTGGAGTATATAGCAACAACAGCAACTCCAAATTTTTCAGGAAGACTCAGCAAACTGCAGACCCAAGGAAGAGTTAAAACTGAGGACAAAGGCAGGCTGCCGGCAGTATTCCCTCGTCCTCCCCATCCTCAGGCAATGTTAGCCTGTTGCCTCATGGAGGTGTATGATTAGTCGGATGAAACTCACTTTTATTATGGAGAGTAATAGGCTTTACTCAGTCTATTGATTAAAAGATTCATCTCATCTTCACAGAAACATATAAAATAATGCTGAAGCAAATATCAGGGTTCTGTGGCCTAACTGAGTTGACATCATAAATGAACCATCACATCAGACTTCTACCTATATAGCTGAGGGAAAGGGGAGACTTGTGGAGACACCTTGGCTGGCTCCTGAAAGTGCAGTGAAACTCAAGCTCAACCACGTGTCTCAGTACCTTCTTCATACAGTCTTCACCTCTAAATAAAAAGCAAATACGTTTTTCTTTTTCTTTCTCTCACCAGTCTTTTCTTTTAATTTAGAAGCCTTGTCTCCAGCACTTGTTCAAACTCAGAAACCACTTTGAAGACACTTTCTAGTATTCTGATCAATTTTCAAACATTTCCAGAAGAATTCCCTCAACACACAGCAGAGATATGCACTGTCGCCTCGAGCCTACTGACTGGGCCCTGATCAGTCTTTCTTGTACACACCCCATTGTGTGTCTGCTGTGGCCTGTGGTGAATAGCAACTGACTCTCCCGCAAGGAAGTGAACATTGCTATGAAATGCTCTAATAAGACCAAGTCCTGCCTGTACAAAACAAATTAACTTTCTCCTGGCAAAGATGTACTAAGCTTCAGTTGATCCATATCAAACAGTGACAATCTGAGCTACAGAAACAGCCTTTTCATATAGTTCAAAGGGAAATGAGCTCATCTTTTCCTGATCTGCCCTCACCTTCATCTGTGGAGAGAGTCTCCTCTCCCTCAGTGGACAGGAATGAAAGATGCTGTTATTAAAAACAATCTAAAGCCATTTGAGAAGTGACAGCATCTCTTAGAGCAATGAGGTAATGCATCCAGCCTGCCTTCTCTGTCGTTTAACTTCCTGACAGGAGGCAAGGAACGTGAACAAATTGATTGTCCTGTACAAAGTCAAGTAAATAAATAGCAATGCTTAATGCAATCATTTTCCATATTGCCTCATCAAAACCTGCACAGTCAAAGCCATTTGTGAATTACGTAGGTCCCCACCATTGTCATCTTTTTCAGCATGTTCCCCTCAAAGATGCCTCCAGGTGGGGAGAAATAGGAGAGCAGAAGCTCATCAATCTTGAAGCTATGATCAGAAGCGATTTAGAAAGATGACAAGTTGCTTGAGCCATTCCTAAATTTCCTAGGGGAAGTCTCCCAGGGACTAAGTCATTAACAGAAACCTAAGTAGTAGACTGGGCCAGGAGGGTGGGTTATTAATAGAGAATAATAATTGTCTTGATTTTTATTTTCCTAAAATAAACTTTGAGAAAAAAATGAAGGTGGTTAGGACCCAGGTCCAACCTATATTAAAATGAGTTTCCCAATAAAGCTCATTGGATTGCTTCTTTTCCTGTTGACCAATCCAAAAACCAAGAAAACAGATGCCCAGAAAATCAGGATTACCTTAGGTATGGCTCAGGGTGGGGTGTTTGAGGTAACCCACCACCAGCAACTAGGGATGGAACATAACTTTGAGCAAAAACTCACAAACCAACTAAGGAGACCAAAGAAACAAAAGGCAGAAATCATGTCCAAATAATCCAAAGCAAGTCACCTTTACCTCTTGGAAAAGATGGGCTTTGGGATAAGAGGACCCTCTCCATTGGCTATTGTGTTCAACATGATGACAAAATCACAAGGTTTTTTAAAACAAAGATAAGTTCATTTAATTTAAAGGACTGTCCATTATTCATATCATGTCCTTGCAACTTGGGGGAGGGAAGGCTGATGGTGTCTTCTCCTTTATGAAATTAACCATAGTTCTAGGTAGTCATTATATTTTCAATAGTCTCTCAGGGAAGTCATATCTAACTCAGATACCAGGCTACAGAGACAAGAAGCAGAGTTTAAACCCATAACACCCGCTCTATCAAGCATCCACAGCAGGAATGCACATGTAACATTTACAGTTGCACTCCCTCAAATTCATTCCTAGTCAGTATCATTTTGAATGCAAGTAAAAGAAAACCCACACAGTGTGAGTTTAAACTCCAAAGGAAATGCATTCACTATTGAGGTTCAAAGGTGAAGGGCACAGGCTTTACTTCCAGGGGAGATATCCCTTGGTATGATTGTTCTAGAGTACCTTTGGGGGTTCCCAGCACAGCATTGTGGATTCAGACACTGTCAGGTCCTGCCCTACTTCAGTTTTTAAACTCGAAAAAACACTCAGAGAAGAGAGTGAAAAGTTCAGAAGGTAGTCTATGAGCCCCGAATTTCTCAGAGGCAAGATACATACATGGCTTAGTCATATTTCCCCCACAATAACCTGCAAAAAAGTTGCTATTCAGGTTTCTATTTGGGACAATTTGATCAATCATTGCATAAGCACACACTCACTAATCTCTGATATGGTATCATAGAGATTACAAGAACAAGGCCCCCGGTACATGATACTTCAGTGATCAGTGATCAAGAAAGTGGGGTCTGTTTCTCCTTAAATGTGGTATCCATGACTTTTTGATGAACAAAAAGTTCATGGAAACTTTTATGAAGCTCTTATGATGGGATCTAGCCTATACCAGTTTCCTTGAGAAACAACTGTGGCTTTTATTTTATTTTTTTCAGTCATACTGTCTGA
This sequence comes from Sorex fumeus, assembly GCF_029834395.1. Classification (NCBI taxonomy): domain Eukaryota; kingdom Metazoa; phylum Chordata; class Mammalia; order Eulipotyphla; family Soricidae; genus Sorex; species Sorex fumeus. The sequence goes on along the minus strand of NW_026606101.1, from coordinate 65,150,400 downwards.
TTTTATTTTATTTTATATTTTTAATGAATCACCGTGAGGTACAGACTTACAAACTTTCGTGCTTACATTTCAGTCATACAATGATCGAGTTCCAATCCCTCAACCAGTGCCCATTCTCCACCACCAATGTTCCCAGTATCTCTCCCATCACTCCCGATTCATCCCCCCAGCCCCCTGCCTTTGTGGCAGGCGCAGTCTCCTTTTACTTCTCCTTTAAGGTGTTGTGGTCTGCAATGCAAGAATTAAGTGGCCATCATGCTCAGTCTATAATCTACTCTGAGCACAAATCTCCCAGCTGTGGCTTTTAATTCCTGTTTTTTTGGAATATCCCCTCATGGAATCCATCTGCCATTCTATGAGGAAGCCCAGGGCACCTCTGGGGAAGGAAAGGTGATTTCTGAACCTCAGGTCCCTCTGAGAGCTTTGTGCCATGAACTGCCAGCAGCGAAAGTGAGGATGAGTTTGCAATGACCCCAGCGCATAGACCATGAGCAACAGTGCCAAGCAGAGCCCAGAAAACTCCCAGCACTGTAAGAAATCATAATGAAACAATTGTTTCTAGTCAATAGGTTTATTTCCCAATAGATCAGAAAAGTCCATTGTGTAGCGTGAAGACTTAACCTGACTGATGTGTGGAGATGCTAGATAAAATAGTCAGACATTCCTGAGATGGACCCTGCTAATGGCTGCAGAAATATGAGTAAGGTCCAGAGATCACAGGGCAGGGTTAGGAAGCAGAACAGAACAGGCAGCTCTATTTCCATTCCCAAAGAGTGAGCAGCTCCGATGAACAGACATTCTTTTTTTTTTTAATTTTTATTAGTGACAAACCAAGAGGTACAGTTGTAGACTTACAAATTTTTGTGCTTGGGTTTCAATTATACAATTATTAAGTACCCATCCCTCCACCAGTGCCCATATTCCACCACCACGAATCCCAGTATCCCTTCCACTCCCCAACCCCCTCATCCCACCCTGCCTCTGTGGCAGGGCATTCCCTTTTGTACTCTCTCTCCTTTTGGGTGCTGTGGTTTGCAAAAGAGGCATTGAGTGGCAATCATGTTCGGTCTAGAGTCTACTTTCAGCATGCTTCTCCAATCCTGGGAGGATCCTCCCAATACCCTTAATTTGGTGCTCCCTTCTCTATCTGAGCTGCCTTTCCCCCTAGCATGTGTGACTGGCCTCCAAACCATGGAGTAAACCTCCTGGTACTTATCTCGGCTATTCTTGGGTGTTAGTCTCCTATTTTGTTACTTTATGTTCCCCAGTTTAGTTTATAGTTTGCTGCAGGTTGACTTTAGGTTGACCTCGCGATCACTCACTACTTTCGGGCTGGAGCGATAGCACAGCGGTAGGGCGTTTGCCTTGCACGCAGCCAACATGGCCGACCCAAGTTCGATTCCTCTGCCCCTCTCAGAGAGCCCGGCAAGCTACTGAGAGTATCTCGCCCGCACGCCAGAACCTGGCAAACTCCCTGTGATGTATTCGATATGCCAAACTCAGTAACAACAAAGTCTCCAATGGAGATGTGACTGGGCCCGCTCAAGCAAATCGATGATCAACGGGAGGGGCTTTACTTACTTACTTACTTATGTTCCCCAGATGAATGCAATCTTTCTATATCTATCCCTCTCTTTCTGATCCATTTCGCTTAGCATGATGCTTTCCACGTAGTACCACTTGTATGTAAATTTCATGACTTCATCTTTTCTTACAGCTACATAGTACTCCATTGTGTAGACATACCAAAGTTTCTTTAACCAGTCGTCTGTTCTCGGGCACTCAGGTTTTTTCCAGATTCTGGCTATTGAACAGACATTGTTCAGGGACAGAAGACAGTTCATTTCCAGTCTACAAGGGCACATCCACCAGAAGTACGATTTCTGATCTTACAAAGACCCACACTTTGCTGAAATCTGTGTCTGGCCACCAAGCCCAGAGACAGAAAGCAGGAGTAAGCATATCTGGATATGTAAATTCTCCCAGCATCTCCAAGACAGAGGCTCATGTGAGGAAGCATGAAGTTGAAAGAAACAAAAACCCCAGAGGTCCCACAATCAATTCTTGGAGCAGAAGCTGTGGACTCAGGAAGCCAGCGCCCACAGCTAACGGCCATCTAACTCAGAGGCCCCCATGGGTAAACAGAAGCAGATGTGGAGATGAGTATTCATGCTTTCTCTTATAACCCACCCTGCTCCAAGCCTACAGTCAGGAGTAGAAATTTTTCTAGAACCCAAAGGAGTTGATGGATAGACTGAAGGAGACCCTGTCAACCTCCCCTGATACTTCACTCTGCAGCTATACCAGCCTCCCTAGCACCCTGTTCTCACTTCCATGGATGCTCCTTAGAAAAAAAACCTTCAGTTTCTGTTCCTTCTGCAGCCATCACCCTACTTCCAGTTTCCCACCAGGCCACGTAGTTAGCTATCTGCCACCTTTGTTGCCCATGAACTCCCAGATGTGCCATTTAGATCTCTGTCAAGAAATTCTGTGCGTGATAGGATGTTTACCGTCATCTCCTCTACCCACTATCTGCTCGGACAGCAACCAAAAGCTGAATGCTCTCAGGGAGAGGCAGGAGAGCTGCCCCTGTTTGAAGGCCGCCGTGAGCAACATAAAAATGTATGTTGCTGCAATTTTCTTTTCTTTTCTTTTTTGTTGCTGCAATTTTCAGCAGCATGCATGGTACTAGAGGATAACATGCTGAGTGAAGTTAGTAAAAAAGATAGGGACAGGTACAGAATGATTTATCTCATATGTGAGATTTGAAGATATATAGTAGCACTGTAGCACTGTCCTACCATTGTTCATTGATTTGCTCAAGCGGGCCCTGTAATGTCTCCATCCTGAGACTTGTTGTTACTGTGCTTGGCATATCGAATACGTCATGGGTAGCTTGCCAGTTTTTGCCGTGCAGGCGAGATACTCTCGGTAGCTTGCTGGGCTCTCCGAGAGGGGTGGAGGAGTTGAACCACATGGACCACATGCAAGGCAAATGCCCTACCTGCTCTGCTATTATTGCTCCAGCCCAAAGATATATAGTAAGATAGCAACAAAGGACCAAAGGCAACATAATGGGAGATCTGATCCACACAACTGAGTTGTGGGGGAGAGATTGAGAAAAAAATGTTAGGTACATCAGAGATGCAAGTGGGTATACTGGTGAAGGGTGTGTTATTGGAATTATGAGCATAAAAACCATTATTAATAGTATTGCAAACCACATAACCTCAATAAGATAGTAAGTAAGTAATGTATGTCACTTATTCTGAAAGAAATGCAAACTTAAACAACAATGAGATATCATCTCACACCAGTGAGACTGGCATACATCACAGAAAACAAACAAACAAAAAATCCGAGTGTTGTCAGGAATATGAGGTGAAAATAATCCTCATCCACTGCTGGTGGGAATGTCATCTGCTTCAACCTTTTTGGAAAACAATATGACTTTTCTCAAAAAAACTAAGAATGATCTGTTATGTGAGCCAGCCATTCCATTTGTTGGCACTTATTCCAACAGCCCACAGACTACTCAGAAGAGACATTTGCACTCTTATGTTCATTGCAGTTACTATTCACAGTAATTATAATCTAGAAACAATCCAAACGTCAAAGAACAAAAGACTGTATAAAGAAACTATGGCACATATACACAATGGGTTACTGCTTGGCTACCAAAAAAAGATGAAATCACGAATCTGGAGAGTATCATGTTAAGTGAAGTTAGAAAGAAAGAGAAGAACAAACATAGAATGACCTCATATGTAAGGTATAAAGAAACGTAGTAAACAAACAACAAATACCCAAAGACAGCAGAAACTGAGACTGGTCTTTTATAAGAAGCATATCATTGTAGGAGAGCACTGGGGGGGACCCAAAGGGGAGGTGGAACAAGGGTGGGGAGAAGATGACACTCAGGTACAACAGGTACAGGGTGTGGTAATGGAATGTTCTATGCCCAAAACCCTGCCATTATCAATATTGTAAATCTCAACACCTAAAGTAAAATTTTTTTAATGTATGCCAAGCAAGGGAACCAGTAAGGAGAGGAGTAAATGAGTGAATCAGTGTAAGGATGAATGAAGGTATCCACTGATTGCCCTGGAAAGGAAGCCCCTTGCCCTGACAGGTGAGGAAGCAGTTAATGGGTTAGCCAGTGCTACTGGATCCCCAGTGGACTTTTGCTGGCTTTGCAGCTTGAGACGCTTCCAATTAACAAGAAGACTTGCAGATGCCAATGGACCTTTAATAGGGTCACAGGAATGGGGCCTCTGATAAGCCAGGCTGGAGACTGTGACATGGGGATGTTTAGGTCTCTGCCTGCCAAGACGCTGATTCATTCTCGTTGTTAAGTTGTGATTTGGAATGACAGTTTCTCACCTTCTGTTTCCCCAGCTGCCATCCGCAAAGGTTACTTGCTCTAATTTGCCCAGCATTTCTCTGCTTGCAGCCTCTCTCTAAGCTGTTCCTTCTCTCCCCTCTCTCCCTCCATGAGGGCCTTTATCGGAGTTCGATGAAATGCTGTGTGCCATTCCTTGATAAAGCTAGACCAGTGATGTCAAAGTTTAGACCTGTGGTGCTCAAGGACACATCCTCTCCTCAAGGAGGGAGAAGGAAATAAGAGTTTTCCCTGAGAGCTGACTGCCTGGGAGCTTCTCTGCTATCTCACCAACTCAGACACACTCTCCTCCCAGGCTGGGGTGACAGCATATGAGCAAGGCCCGTGACTGTGGGGAAGGAAATAGTTCCGTAAGATGTGAAATAGTCAGTGGGTTTGAGAGATGGTGCAGTAGGTAAGGCACTTGCCTTGCGTCTAGTTAATCTGGGTTTTGGCCCTGACACACCGTATAGTTCTCCAAGCCCATCAGGTATAATACCTGAGTATTGTAGGTATTTTATAGTATGATAGAACCAAGAGTAAGCTCAGACAACTGCCAGGTGTGGTGACCTCAAAACAAAAGCAGGAGCAGCAGCAGGAGCAGAAGCAGGAGCAGCAGCAGCAGCAGCAGCAGCAGCAGCAGAAGAAGAAGAAGAAGAAGAAGAAGAAGAAGGAGAAGGAGAAGGAGAAGGAGAAGGAGAAGGAGAAGGAGAAGGAGAAGGAGAAGGAGAAGGAGAAGGAGAAGGAGAAGGAGAAGGAGAAGGAGAAGGAGAAGGAGAAGGAGAAGGAGAAGGAGAAGGAGAAGGAGAAGGAGAAGGAGAAGAAGAAGAAGAAGAAGAAGAAGAAGAAGAAGAAGAAGAAGAAGAAGAGGAGGAGGAGGAGGAGGAGGAGGAGGAGGAGGAGGGCAGGGAGGAGGGGGAGGAGGAGGAGGAGGGGGAGGAGGAGTGCAGGGAGGAGGGGGAGGAGGAGTGCAGGGAGGAGGGGGAGGAGAAGGAGGAGGGGGAGGAGTGCGGGGAGGAGGGGAGGAGGAGGGGGAGGAGGAGGAGGAAGAGGAGGAGCAGGAGGAAGAGGAGGAGGAGGGGAGGAGCAGGAGGGGGAGAAAGGGAGGAGGAGAAGGGGGAGGAGGTGGAGAAGGAGGGGAAGGAGGACAAGGGGGAGGAGGAAGAGGAAGAGGAGGAGGAGGAGGAGGAAAAGGAAGAGAAATAGGTTTAAAATAATAAAGTGGGGAACTGGAGTGATAGCACAGCCAGTAGAGCATTTGCCTTGCATGCCACCCAACCCAGGTTCGATTCCCAGCATCACATATGGTCCCCCGAGCATGGCCCGGAGTAATTCCTGAGTGAATGAACCAGGAGTAACCCCTGTGCATCGCTGGGTGTGACCCAAAAAGCAAAAAAAAATTTTTTTTTAAATAATAAAGTGGGGCCGGAGTGATAGCACAGCATGTAGGGTGTTTTGCCTTGCACACAGCCGACCCAGGTTCAATCCCCAGCATTCCATATTGTCCACCAAGTACCACCAGGAGTGATTCCTGACTGAAGAGCCAGGAGTAACCCCTAAGCATTGCCAGGTGTGACTCAAAAAGAAAAATAAATAAATTAATTAATTAATTAATTTAAAAATAAGATTTTAAAAAAGAAAGTCCTGCTTCTTAAATGCCTAGGCATGACTGCCAATGGAGTCCTTCTATGGAGTCTTAACTCACAGATCTATCAGCCCTTGAGAGGGGTGACTCTTCTCTCTATTTTGTAGGTGAATACAAGAGCTTCAAATGTTCACAAACTTAAGAGACCAAAAAAATCCCATAGAAGACTTGCTTAGACACACAGACTTCTGGATCCCAACCCAGAGTTTTTGATTCCATATATCTGAACTGAGATCAGAGGATTTATGTTTTCCAACTGGAGGATTAATGCCTAGAATAAAAATCATGCAATTTATTCAACTTATACAAATACCAAGAGACAGATATAGTGAGAATAGGATCTCAATGGTAGAACCTGAGGTCATAAGCCAACAAATCCCATTTTCAGAGATGGAAAGACCATATAAGATTCATGATCCCATTGTCCCATTAAATATATATTTACCACACAGCAGCATCAATCCTGCCACATGCCAGTTGGTAGGGATACAAACAAAAACAAGAAACTGTCCTCAATTAGCCCATATGCCAACGAAGGAGAAGGGCACACTCACAAAAGATTATAAATCAACTGCAGACATTGAACACAAAGAAAGCATTTGTTAGAACAGCAGTTCTCAAATATTTTGGTTTCAGAGTCCCTCCATGTTCTTAAAAAATATTGAGAACCAAAAGGATAAACTCATTGCATATTAACACAAATAAAATGTTTATATAAATATAACTGCATTTTTAAGACAAATTGAGCGACTGGCATGGCTTTATGATTTTACAAATCACTCTGTATCAGTAGAAGACAGCTGGATTCTTCGCTTCTGAATTCAATTTGATGTAATGGGTTATTTTCATTGAAGTATATGAAGAAAATCCATCTCAGATAGATTTGTATCTAGAAAAGGGAAAGACATTGTAGTAGGGATTTCTTCCCCTAACAGTTGTGGATACTCTTCTATATTATGCCAATACTCATTAGTTTTAATTGTAATGCGAAATCATATACCTAATCAATGAAAGATGTGCATTTACATTACATTAAAATACACTAATCTGATATGAATTTTCCATGAAATGTTTAACTTGATTGATTTAGTTACTTTATGTATTGGTGATATATACCAATCGCTGAATTGTGCTGACATTTCAAATGTTTACATATTACCTCACTAGCATAAAACAACATATTCACTAATATCACCTATTATTTAGTGAGTAGCTGTCAAATTTCCCAAACCTCTCCTTTTCACCTAAAAACACACCTGTTCTCATTAGCCACCCATATTTTCAGTTGTTTTCATTGAAATGACAGACTCTCTCCTTTTATTTTCAACAAATTACCAGCCAAATACCCAAGCTTTAAAACTCAGGGTTTGTGTCTATTGTTCTTTCAAGTAAAAATGATGTTTTCATTAAAAGAAATAGTGGTTAGTTCAGCTTGCAACTCAAATAATCAATCACATGAATGTTTTCATGTTTTTCCTTGAGACAACCTTGATACTTCAGTATGCAGAAGAGCTATTTTATTAGAACTCACTACCTCATCACACCAAATATTAAAATGACATGTACTTGAGGATCAAGAATTCCAAAAATTATTAATATTTAGTGATTTGTCAAGGACATTTTTAAGTGAAACTGGCATTATTTTTCTGTTTTTTTTTAATTTGGTTCGTTGTTTTTGTTTTTGAGTAGGTATTCCTGAAGGACAACCTTCTGTATGTTCTGGTGCTGCTATTTTCATCCTTGCCCAAGCAAGAAATAAGAACACTGACTTCACAGTTAGCTAAGATACAAGTCTTAGCCACCAACCATGCACATATCAACAGAGTAAGATATACAAGTGTAAGTTCCATTAATAAAGTATTCCTGACCTTAAAGAACCCTTGAAAGCACTCCCCAGAAGCCCGAGGGGCTCATTCTGGAAACTTCCATTCCACAATTAGATCCCTTGACATTTCTCTGACATCTACAGACAAGTATCTATCTTTCCATAATCAACTTTGCTTCTTAGTCAACTGCTTAGAAACACAAGGAAAGAGACCAGGGGGGTGAAGGACAATTAAGATAGAGAACAGAACAGTATGACAATAATAGTTGGAAGTGACCATTCTGGACAGAAACTGAGTGTTTAAAGTAGTAAAGAGATATACCTGTATACCTGATAACCGTTCAGTATCTGTATTGCAAACCATAAGTCCCAAAGACCCAAAGAAGAGAGAAAGGAGGGAGGGAGAGAAAGAGGGAGAAAGAAAGGGAGAGGGAGAGAGAGACTCTGGAGGGGGAATAATTTAGATTTCTACCCTTCTCTTATTGAAATAAGGATGATGCTACAGAGAGAATACAAGGGATATGGCATTGCCTTGACATGCAAAAGGCTCTTCTTTGATCCCTGATACTGCATATGGTTACCATAGCACTGCCAGAGGTGACTCCTGAACACAGAGTAGGTATAGCCATGCCTGGTGTGGTCCAAAAACAAAAGTAAAAGAATTAAGGATGAAACCCTTTCCATGAAATAGATATGGGTAAGGGTGTGTCTCCTATCTTCCCTGCAGTAAGAAGGGAACCTGGGGATATTGGTGGTGGGAAATGGACACAGGTGTTGCAACATTACTGTGTTCAGCATATCGAATACATCATGGGTAGCTTGCCAGGCTTTGCCGTGAGGGCGAGACACTCTCAGTAGCTTGCCAGGCTCTCCGAGAGGGGCAGAGGAATCGAACTCGGGTCGTCCATGTTGGCTGCGTGCAAGACAGACACCCTACCTGCTGTGCTATCGCTCCAGCCCATTGCAATATTATATGACTGAAATTCAATCATGAACAACTTTGTAACTATATCTCACTGTGATTCAATTAAAACGGAAAGAAAGAAAAAGAAAATAGACCATAAAAGGTGAAAATGTAGGGTGAAAACATTCAGGAAAGATATAGTCTAAACTACAATGCACAAGCTAAGAAGTTGAGCTAAGTAATCAGCTTAATTTAGCAAAGGGCACCATTTTGAAAACCAAATGCATTAGGTCTTGCAGTCTTAATCTGTTTCCTAATAATGATTAGTACCATTTATTAAACACTGATTAAGGGACACACATGTGACTCTGCCTATGATATCTTCTTTGATTTTCCCAACAACCGTTTGAAACGGGTATAATAGCCTCTATTTATAGGCCAGGAAACTAAGGAAGCCAACTTGAGAGGTGAAGGCATATGCCCCAAATTAAAGAGCATTCACGAAAAAGCAAGAGCGTGAATACAAACTGCTGTTCACAGCTTCTCCGTGCTACAGCCCTCAAGCTGAGCTTCATTTCCTAGGGCAGGTGCCTGGGTCTTAGTGCTGGCCTGGAGACCAGGCTTGGTTCCCCGGGCAGCAGCAGGCACCTCTTGCCCATCTCCAGGAGAGCAGGGCTCTGCCACACTTACACTCCACTCGATGTGGTTTTCCTTCCTATCTCCCACTCCCTTTGTTTCTTACATCCACAATAGCAGGACCAAATGTGCCACAAACCACCAAGCCCCTCTTCTACTCCCTTGGGAAGGAGGAGATAATCAGCAGCACCCAGGACCAGTCTACCACTTCAAGCTAGAGGCAGCTCTATTCCTCGGGATGCTAGAGGATTTTGCAGAAGAGGAGCATCTTGGCAGTGGAGAGAGAGCAGGCCCTGTGCAGAAAAGGCAGGGAATGGGAGTCCAAGGGGCTTCTCAGACAGACCTGGGGACAGGTGCCCACCCACACAGACAAGTTAGGGTGCTGTTGTGAAGGGGCTGAGGGAGGGCGAGAGGGGGTGCTGGCACAGGGAGAGTCTCCACTCCAGGCCCCTGGCATGCCCTGTGGAGTGGTTCTCAGCCTAAGCCAGAAACTTTTTCTAAGCTCTACTAAACCTGGAGTCTGGATCACTTATAGTGAAAAGAGGAGAGAGAAAATTACCCAATCAGATATTAGGGCTCAGATATTCCATCCTCTCTCTGTTAGGAGAGCAGGATGGGAACAAGCCAGCAAACTCCAGAGCTGTCTTCTCACACTGGAGCCCGACGGTCTGGTGCAGTGTTGGGGGAGCTGGTTTTGAGCTTGGAGAGGAGACACTAGGGGCTGAGTCCTGAGGCCACACGGTCAGCAGAAGAACACAGCTGCTAGACGACAGAGCAGACAGGAGGCACGCCTGGCCCACTTGGCACTACCTGAGGCAGGCGAGTGCCTCGAGTCCACAAGCAGATCCTTGAAAATGGTCTTGCAGACCCCCAAGTTCAGAAAAACTCAGCTGAGTAGGTGAAATCAGCCCAGCCCTGGTGCTTTTATGGTCCTCCTAAGTCTACATTGCCAATTAGGAAATACAACACAGGGGCCCCAGCTGAGTCTGAATTTCAGACAGAACACAAACATATTTTAGTGTAAGTCTGTGCCAAATATTGCTGAAGATATAAATATACCGGAAATGTATGCTTTCTGAGGCATATATGTGGGACAAACTTGGATTTTTTGCTTACCTGAAACCTGAATCAAATGCTCTCTCTGCATTAGACCTGGCCACCCTGTCCTCAAGGACTCAGATCCTGGACTTCAGGTCTCCCTGTTGTGCCCATGACCCCCGGAAGATTCGAGCTTCCTTTCCTTTCGGGGGAAGGGGAACCCTCTTTAGAGGAGCAGTCCCCTCTTGTTTGGGAATGGGAGGAGAGGGTAAAATTATGGGGTTCTTTCTATAATCGATCTTGGAATGCTTGTCTTTGAGGACCCCACCAGAGGCACGAGCTCTGCAGAGCCCAGCACCACACCCACACTTGAGCTGGCTGCATCACGCTCCTCAAAGTCCCCCTGGTTCTTGGCAATACTAATCACAGAGCTGGGGGTGCCCAGCACAGCAGAGCCAAGAAGGGTCCAGTGACACCCCACCCCCACTGTTGCCCCCACTAGATTCTTTCAGGAGTGGAGGCAGCCCAGCCCTGCGGGGAAGGAGCCTCAGGCAGTGGATACCTCCCTGAGCAGCAGGAAACATTTTCTGTCACAAAAGAAAATCGCCTCTGAGGGGATTCATTAAGCAAAGTCCTGGTTGAGCCTTTCCTCCCCGGGCCTGGGCCTTCTGCTGCTGGACCCTCACTAATCCCCATAAAAATCCAATGTGGTGAGAAGGGGAAGGAATTAGAGACGTAAAATGTTATCAGGAGGATTCAGGCGGATTGCTTCTCCTGCCTGTCCTATCTCCTTCTTCTTGTCACACTATTAGGAAGAACGCCTTGCGTGCAGAGGGGACTGCATGGTTTCGAAAGGGCTCTTGGGCAGAGCAGTACCCTGCCGGGGCTGAGACCGAGTTCTCTGAGTCCCTGCAGGCAGCTCAGGCCTTCAGGGCCCCCCTGACCACACGAATTCCTTCTCCTTTCCTTTGTGTCATGTCCATGCTTGTGGGTACAGGGTGTGTTTGTGAGTGTGTGTGTGTGTGTGTGTGTGTGTGTGTGTGTGTGTGTGTGGACACACCTCATCGACCAACCCAGGTCATTCTGGACATGATCCTTCAAGTCAGCAAATGCCCCCCTGGATCCTGCATTCAGTGGTTTTGGGGGACCTTTTCCTTACCAACACATGCCCTTCACCGTCCCCGAAGGAAGGCAGGCCAGGCAGCGCTGGGGATACCACACTGAGTGTTGGGGGGAATTACCAAGACACCGCAGCCTGAGAGAACCCAGGGTCACCGAAGCAACCATCCAGAGAACCGGGCTTTCTGGCACTCCTGTCTTAATAGTCGGGATTTATGGCACCCCCGTAGCCATACCCCGTGCCTTTTACCCCACTGGGTACTTCCCAGTTCTGCCAAGGAGAGCAGAGTGATCTGTGTCAGGGTGTGGGAAGGCAGTTAGAGGTTGGCATGTGCCTGGGGTTACGCTGTCAGGAAGTGGCAGAGCTGGGATGCAGATCCAGAAAGCCTGAATCCAGACTCCCAGGATCCTGAGGCATGGGGATCTGGATGAAGGTCTGTGGCATGGCTGCACTGCGTGGACCCTGGGCCAAGCTCTCTCAGGAAGCCTTGCTGCGGACTAGACTGGGCTGGAAGGTTCTAGATGCCTGACTCCCTCTCCTACTACCGGGTCACAGCCACCTGAGTTTGGCTGGTGCCTGCACTCACTCTTAAGTGTCAGTTCTTCTTGGTCTATACTGGCAAAGGACAAGACTATGTTCCAGAGCAGTTCAGGGCACCAGCACAGGAGGAAGTGGCACCTGCTCTGAAAGCAGGTGGTTAAGTGTTTCATGCCCTGTGGGGCCAAAGGATGCCCAGGCCAGCCTAGACACAGAGGCAGGGGGCAGAGCAGACCAAGCTCTCCACTGGATGCCTGTAGTCAGCCTCCACGACTGTCAGTCACCCATGAAGGGAATACCTGAGCCACAGATGCCAGCCCTCTGGGTCCACCAATGACCACTTTTCCCCTCCTGCCTTACAAGAAGGAAGTCCTAGCAGGACTCTGTGATGGGGCCAGATGACCTTGGGTCTCTTCATTTAGGGTTGCTGGAGAGTGTGAACAATGATCGTGACAAATAAAGGGTAGGATTGAATAAAAGTCACAGCAGAAAGTGACGCTAAGGTTAGCTCCTCAACTCCGCTAAGTCAACTCCATAGATCGTCCAAGCAGTGGAAGTGCAGGCGTCATGGGCTGATGGACACACAAAGTCGCTCCGCTTGACTTGCTCGAGGAAACTGTGGCCCAGAGAAAACCCAGACACAGCGCGAACTTCACTGTTCATTGACTGCATTTTTACCCACAACTTCCCCTTCCCCAGACCCCAGACAGGAATCAGTGTGGTGTGGTGGGGATAGAGTCCAGAGGAAAGACAACAATTTGATGTTGTCCCTGGTCGTGGCACAGTAAATTGCACCATTTTTATATTGGGAACCGTCCAATAAATCCCACCACTCTTTATGTTGGGAATAAGCAACAATGACCTTTCAAACCAAGTTCATGCAAAACCACTGATTTTCTCCCTGACAATCCTAACGAGTGCTTTTCCACAAAGAACAGTTATCCTCCAGGGACATCACCCCAAGGGCTTGAACCTTCTCCAGCTTTCAAAGCCAAGACGATGGAGAATTCTATCACATCCTCTTTGGAGGCCAGAGGCTCGGCCCCCTCCCACTCCTGCCTCATGGAGAGTTGAAACGAAGAGCAGACTTTTCATTTTCAGCGTGCATCTGGGGCGCGGAGATTGAGTCTCCAGATTCGCTGCACTGAACACCCTATTTGGCTCCCAAGCCTGAGCAGTTACTCTAACTCCCCAGCATGAGGATTCTCTCATTACAGGGCCCCGGGTGAGGGTGGCCGCCTCCCCACCAGACACTCCCCATCTTAGGATGTCTGCAGACAGAACAAGCCGACAGTATTTTCCATCCCAGAACTCTCTTCTGCCTCCCTAACAGGAGCTGTTCTCTGTGTGGTGGTTAAAACCGGGTGAGGCCTGCTATCCACCACCCTAAACTGTAGCCCCGGACCCTCGCCCTGCTCCCTAGAACCATGAGCCAACCTCCTGCTTGCCCCCATGGGGCCACCACACTAGAGTTTCCTGACATGGCTACCAGGACCTGCCATTCTAGAAGTTTCTGAAATAGGCCAAGAATTCCAGTGAGTAGAGATTAGTGGCCCCCATCCACATTCAGCTTTTCAGGGGAGGATTAAAGGACATGTCCCAGTTGCTCTATCACAGGGCCTTAATTAGGGGAACCCTTGCATCTATAAGGGGCATTAAAGTAGAAGGTGGCACAGCTGAGATGGACTGGTGCTGGCCAATGGCCACTCTCAGGACACAGTAACTATGCATGGCAGCAAACTAGCACTGTGGGGAGCTGCACGGAATGGTTAGGGAGAGAGAGAGAGAGAGAGAACTGACAGGGGACACTAACCCCCATCCTGATGTGCTGGACTAGGAGAGGGTGATTATGCCGCTTCCATGACGGGCCAGGCCAAAGCAGCCCACCCACTCCCTTTAAGACCTACAGCCATGGACTGTTAATCTCTGGTCAATGAAGGACCACATGTACCACAGAGGTGCCCAAGGGTCAGGCCAGTAAGTCTCAGTAGGAGCCATATGGTTCCTACTGGGGCTTCAGGATATTTTAAGGAGGCCACAGGAAAAAAAAATCATAAATGGGGGCTATGACACAGGAAGGAAGATTCAGGTACGGGAAATAAAGTTCTAAAGAGCAGAAAAACAGGTGAGAACTGTTAGACCAGACCACAGAGCCTGGCTGCATAGTAGACCATGGAGTCTAGGCTTGTCAGATTACATCCTCGGCCTTGGCACAAGGGAAAAGTGACCTACTACTCAGAATAAGCAAAGCCCCCTCGCCCATGGTTAGCAAGCCCGCCCTCCACAAGCCAACATCTTCCTGCCACTGGTGCATCTGCCTACCCAACTGTGAGCTCCTCGGGGGTCAGGAGCGGTTTTTTCTTCTGTGTCCTCAACTCCTGTCACAGAGCCACAGGAGGACACTCAGCTTGCAGAGTCAGTGACTGGAGAGAGAGAGAGGAAATGGGAAGGAGGATGGACGGATGGAGAGAGAATGACTGTGAGCTCCAGCTGGGATCTCCATGCACACAGGCCCTCCGTGCCTCACACTTGATCAGCTATTTTGACACTGTCCCAGAAACTAACTTCCTCTTCTCAGGGACACAGCAGAGCACTGGCTCACTCAGATGGGCCTCCCCATGGGCACATCGCTCCAGTGGCAAAGATGCCAAGAACAGTCTCTGAGGAGTGCCACCCGCAAGGGCACCTGTAGAGACAGGACACACCCAGTCAGTAGAGTCCCTGGCATCCAGCTGGCTGGCAGTGCCCTGCCACGGAGCCACACTGTGAGGACTGCAGCTGAGAGCAGCATCCCTGAGTGGGCGACCGGGTCCAAGCACAGAACAGCAGGACTTCAACCTCCTCCTCAATTACCTCCACGTTGTGCTTCATGAACAAAAGATCCCCCTAATTGAAGGTAATTAACGTTCCCTAATTCTATTTACCATTGCATGCAATTATAGTACAGACTGACTTAGAAAAAGAAACTTTTCTCCCATGCAGGTCCAGCATACTTCTGTGGGACTGAGCAGAAAGCACCTCTCTGCCCAGAGGAGCAGAAGCAGATACATCCTCCTGGCTCAAACCCACCCCTGCCAGGTGACAGCAGCTTTCCTGACAGGCCCCAAGAGTCACAGAAATGATGGACAGCGGAAGCAAGAGCGCTTGTTTGAGGTGACAGACCCTGGGGCTCAGGCCATGTGACTGCACCCTGATGGGGTCAGGAGAATGTGCACAGGTGACTTGCAGGGAGCAAGCTCAGGCAGCCCCAGATGCGGCTGTGAGCAGAGCAGAAATGGGGTGTGCCTGCAGGCACTGGTCCAATGGGAAGAGTTTTTCCGTGTTCTCCCTTTCAGCCTTGGCTCTCCCAGGATCTCACATCACTCTGCAGTGCCTCTCAGCCTGCCTGCCAGCTGTCCTCCGTTCCAGCCATAAGTCTTCCTCAGGGACCATCACTCAGGATTCACCTCCAGTAGAGATTAAAAAGGCTCCAACTGAGACCAGGGAGATAACACAGGGATTAGGGAGTACATAAGGCCCTCGAACCCCAGGGTGTCTCCGGAGAGCCCCAAGCACTGCACTGCTGGGGTAACCCAGGCAATCCCCAGAATTACCACATGCTCAGGCCCTTACGTTAAAATGCTGACCCCGTTGGTGAAGAATCAACTACTGGGCACAGCTTGGGATTCCTCCCCAGACCAAAAGAATAAGGTTCCTAGTGACAAGCTGCTGCACTTAGAGCTTGGAGCCCCCAATTTCCCGCATACCGACTAGCCCTCCACAAGGATCTTGAAATTCAACGCCCCTGTCAGGAGCCAGGGGAGCTTGCACGGGGCCATCCTGGGCAGAGCCCATAGCAGGCTCTTGTGCAGTGACCTGTGGCTGGGACTGGTGACCCAAGAGCGAGCACCGCACTCAAGTGACCCTTCACCATAGTCCACCACCCGCTTTTCCTGCATGGGGCCGTAGGTGTCCTGCCCTCCCCCCGCAGAGAGCACCTGCTTTTCACAGCCTTCTGGATCCCACTTCTTCTGGAGTGGTCCCTCCCTAGCAAATTCTGGATTCCCACATGGCCCCCTGCAGTTACTTCCCCTTCCTGGAGCCTGCCTGCCCCTGACTCGACTAGCTGGAGGCGGGGTTTTCTCACCAGTGGACCATGAAGGTCTGAAAGAGCAGCTGATTTATCAGATACATAACCATACTGTGGAAATTGTGTCAATATATCTTTGCATAGTGGTTTCTGAACGATGCCCCCTATTTCTCTGCTAAATCATATACATTTAAAATCCCCAAATGCCTAAATATATATTTATCCAGTAAATCAGTCCAGCTTTGAAGTGGCTCATTTCTTTTCTGCAGAAAAACAGGATACAGTTGCTAACCTTGTTTTTCTTTCTCTAAGTAAAAAAAAAGAGAGAGAGAGAGGGAGAGAGATGCCGAGAAATGAAATTCTGAATAATGAATGTTTAAATATTGACGAGGGTTTGACACTAATGGTGTGAGGAAGCTCACCACACACGTTTCTCTGCAGCGGCTGCTACACAGGGAGGCATTTTGCTCCAACCACGAGACCCTCCCGGCAACTAAATTCTCAGAATCTCTAACATATTACTGAGCCCGCAGAGGCCAAGGCGGGGCATGGTGGACTTGGATGGAACCTTTTGGATGCAACAGGAAATAGCTGGTGATTTATTAGTCTTCATTTCTGAATCTCCTTTCTCAATCTATTTGCAAACAATTTATTCAGAGCTGGCAGTCCAGGCAGTGTCCCATTTTTTTAAGGCTATCAGCCATATTCCCGGAAGGACAGCCAAGCCCCGGGAGATGGAGCACTTGCGTGAGGGGAATCCCAGTGCTGGGTGAGCAGGGTCAGCAGAATCCCCTTCACAGGAGCTCTTAACTCAGTCACCTGCCCCTAGAGGCTGGATAAATGCCCCCAGTTCATCCTGCATATATCCTGCATCCCATAACCAGGTGGATAGCTGCCTGCCTTGTTTCCTGCTGGGGTCCTTGAATCTGGGGCACCATCC
This sequence comes from Sorex fumeus, assembly GCF_029834395.1. Classification (NCBI taxonomy): domain Eukaryota; kingdom Metazoa; phylum Chordata; class Mammalia; order Eulipotyphla; family Soricidae; genus Sorex; species Sorex fumeus. Next base: position 65,133,305 of record NW_026606101.1, on the reverse strand, counting down.
AAGGGGCACTATCCTCCCCCATGGGCACATAGGCCCTTGTGTTGCACATGAATCTAGGCTGGAGATTTCCAGGTCAACCCCCCTGCTGTAAACCAAACTCAAGTTCTTCTCCCCAGGGGGTCTTACACTCTGGGAAAGGAAGTCCCCAAGCAATGCCCACCCCTCTACAAAGCTGCATGGAAGCCCACCAGCTCTTCTCCTTTCCCGTGGTGGGGGAGCTTCAGGTCCTTCCTTGAACTCAATGTGCGTGTAGGTCATCAGACGCATGGACTTTTGTCCCCAGCATCATCCCTGACATTCAAACCTCTGGAGGCCAAGGAGGCTGCTGGAATCTCAGTAAAATATCGATAGATAGATTAAAAAAAATGTGAGCTCTCCATGGGCAAAGAACACTAGCGAGAAAACTCAGCCCACAATGGTCCGGCTACAGTTTGGGAATTTGGGAGGGAGGAGAGGACACACCACAGTGAAGGTGCTCCGAGCTGCTATCACCAGAATGCTCAGAGAAAGGGGCACTGTGTGTGTGTGTGTGGAGGGGAGGGGGGAGGTACACAGGCAGGCAGACTTCTGTACCGAATAAACCCAGCAGAGTATGTCAGGTGGACCGGAGAATCTTTTCTTGAGACTTGGAAGAAATCAGAAAAGAGAAGCCTGAAGAGGGACTCCAGTGAATTGGGCCTCTTGCCAACTGACACCCAACATGGTTCCCAGCAAGCCCAGACACTCACTTGGGCTCAAGCATGAACAGATGGTCTGGGCACTCAGGAAGTGAGGTGAAGCCCGCAGCCCCGGAGACCAAAACCTGCAAGAAGCAGCGGCAGCAAAGCAGAAAATTAAGAAAATGTCTAAAATTAAAAATAAATCCCTCCGAGAGATGGGAAGATGTTACACTTGTGAACAAAGAATAGGAAACTATGAGAAGAAATAGGTCTTAGAAGATTAAAATAAAAGCGAAACGAAATCAATGTATCAAAGCTGGAAAAATCACCTGCATGGAACCAAAAAAAATTAGCACTGAAAAATTATTCAAAGTTTATTTATAAAAAATAAAGGATGCAGCCAGAATGCCATCCATCTGATTAATGAGTTTAAGAAAGTAATAGAAATTATATGAAGGAAAAAATGAATTGTTTTAGGACAAAAAATATCAGGTACCAAACTGAAATACCCAAGAAGCACCCAGTTAATTCATATTTAAAAAATAAACACATGAAAGAAACATGATTTTAGAATCTTAGGATAATAAAGAAAAATCTTCAAAGATTTCCAATTAATGGGGATGGAGAGACAGCACAGCAGGTAAGGCGCTCTCCATGCATATAGGTGACCTGGGTTTGTTCCCTGGCACCTCGTATAGTTTTCTGAGCCCCCCAAGGAGTGATCCCTGAGCCCAGAGCCAGGTGTAAACGCTGTGCATGAGCACTGCTGGTGTGGCCAAAAATTAAAATGCAAATAAAAAGGTTTCCAATTAAGAAAGCCAGACCAAATAAAACACAAAATAAATAAAACAGAATGTCATTGGGATTCCAACAGCAGCATTGGGAAAATGACAGGGCTATTACTGGGAAGATTTTCTTATTGAATTATAGAAAACACATTGACACTAGATAAAAAAAATTAAGTAACGAGAAAATTATTAGCTTTATAAAATGAATATGAAAAATATCATAATTATATAAGTAATTCTACATGGCTCTGCATTAAAAGCAGTTATCAGATATAATAATGCAAACATGATATGGATTAACCAAAAATTCAAATACATATGTAGATATTTAGTATTATTTACTATGCTATATATGATACACATCATATTAAATATATCATCTACACATAATATAAGTGATATATATTTTCTATTATATATCTAATAATGCATAATATATTATTATACTATATATACTTATAATATATTAGATGTATGCTACATGCTTAAATATAGCATTTTAAATGTGCAACTTAAAAATAGAAGCAAATTTTTTAAAAAAATCAAAGTATGGGGGTGGAGCGATAGTACAGCGGGTAGGGCATTTGCCTTGCATGCAGCCAACCCAGGTTCGATTCCCAGCATCCCATATGATCCTCTGAACTCCACCAGGAGCAATTCTCCAGTGCATAAGCCAGGAGTAACCCCTGTGCATTGCTGGGTGTGACCCAAAGAGCAAAAAAAAAATCAAAGTACCTGGAAATATGATAGAGTGAGGGTGGGCATATTAGCTATTTTTACGTTTGGATAGGAATGAAAAAATTTTAAATGTTGCTTTGGGAAAAGTTAAAAGAAAACAAAAAATTGCCTTTCCCTGGGACAGGGAAGAAGGGAGTGTAAGTCTTCCTGGGGTGCAAAGAGGGAAGCCCAGGGAAATAGAAGCCCCGCATTCCACTGGGCTAGCACTGACCTGAGCCTTCAGTGTCAAGACCTCCCTCCTCATTTTCAAAATATCAGGCAGATGAAAGATTGCAGAGAGGGAATCTTAGCAGAAGAGCTAGAACTTTCTTAGGATGAAAAGAGAAGAGGCCAAAGTTGTGTTTTCACAAGGTGGGCCCGGAGGGGCTGTCTTCATGGTACCTCAGAGCATGTGTGAGTGGAATACTGGGAAGGTGGGTGTGCTTCCCCCAGGGTGCTGCAACCAGCTGGTCTTCACACTCCGCATCCCTGGGGCCTGAACATTTCTTTCTCTGGCGTCTTTCTCCCTTCCTGGTTTCAGTCTCCACCGGGTGTAGGTGTCAAGCCAGTGGCTCAGCTCAGCAGTCATGTCATTGGTGCAAATGACCAGGGCACAGTGGGCTCAGTGCACGGCACCCAGAGAGCAGCCTGGTGACCATTCAGCTTTCCATGGAGTCCACTTTTTAGTGAGTCCCAGGATAAATGCCTCCCTTGGACATCCCAACTACAGCCTGAACCGGTGACAGATTCACCAGAAAGTCCAATACATGTATTAAAAACCATTCCCCTAAGAAACACAAATCATTCTTTTTTTAAAGGAGCTCAAGTATAAAACTGCACACTGAGAAAATTCACAGCGAAGAAGGATGATGGGAAACAGGGCTAGTACCTGACACAGCTTCTTCCAGACGCCCACAAAAGACCAGAAACACCGAGGCAAGGAAAACTCCAAAGCCCAGTTTGCTGGAGCGCCACATTCTTATGGGATTTCTGCCAATTAGAAAATCATGGGGGCAGAATTGAAAAACACAAACTAGGGCATATATCAGTTTTTTTTTTTTAAATCCAACTAAAAAGCCAGACAGACATCAGAGAAGAAAAATGTTTTGCTCCAGCACCTGAGTTCCAAACCAAGTTCCTGCCCAGTTCTGCCACCTGCAGGAGAAGCAGTGTCTCCCTGAGGAACCTTCAGTGAGGACCTTCTGGAAACATTCGGGGTATCACAGCCTGAGGGGAAAGGTTGAGCCTGGTGTCTCATGAGAAGAGGCTGTCCTACTACATAGGACATAGGTTGCATAGGTTGGTCTCCTACAGAATGACTGAGCAGACCCAAAAGTCAACAGTTTCAGGACAAGTCTCTCCTGTAAAGGGAGATTTTATTGATTTACTGTGAGGGGTGCCTCCCAGTCACAGGGGGCTCAGGGAGCTCAGGGATCACTCTCAGTGACACTTTATCTACTGTGCCTCTGATTCTATGCGAGGACCTAAGGCTGTTCAACCCTTCAGTGTCAGGGACCACCAGTCACCCTAGAGGTGCTCGGGAGACCACATGAGGTATGATCCCACAGGGATCATACCTGCATCAGGTCATATGCAAGGCAGGTACCCTAATTGTACTATAAATATTGTAATAGTTATTTTTAGGTAATGAAAATGCTTATTTTCCATCATATTGAATGCCTTTTCTCTAAAGCACTTTCACATAAACACACACACACACACACACACACACACACACACACACACATAGACTTAATGCATTGGGTTTGAAGTTCCTCACATTTTTATCTAAAAGGACTTTTAAAAAGTCTACCAGTAATCAGGCAGGAAAGGAAGCTAACCAAAACAACAACAAGAAAAGGAGACAGTTCATGAAGAAGGAGGGTCAGACCACCTGGGCAACCACACAAAGGCAGGGAAGGAAGGCTTCAGACAACAATGCCCATTGAGTTCTGCAGAAATTGGTTGTGCCTAGAGATGTTATATTCAGCTAATGCATTGTCTAAATGTAGAGCAACAAAAGACATTTCCAGAACCCCCAGGAACTGGAAAATTATAACATGTATCATTTAGAAAAGAAAGTATTGCTTGAAAACACACTCTACCTAACTGGGTGATGAATCAAAAGGAAGAACTGAAGGGTGCAAGAGAGCTGGAGGTGAGTGATAAGAGCCATTGAAATGGACAGTTCTTTCCGAAGATGGTAAATAATAAGAATGAGAGGAGACAAATAATGCAAGTCTGGGGAAAGGAAACACACAGGCAAGGTTTTATTCTGCCTCCAAAAATCTTGTGGAGAGCACTCTGCTTGCACACTGAGAAATCCACCAAATTGAACAGTTTTCCTAGAAAATGTAAATGATCAACTCGGGGTACAGGAATGTATAAAAATCTTAAGACACCAATTATGAGAGTAGAATTTTAAAAATCACCAAATTTACAGTTGAGGAAGATTTAAGATTATTTTTATAGGGCATTCTTTCTAAGAGCTCACACCACACTATAGTAAATCGTGTTAACTGTCCCAGGCATTAAAAAAAGTATAAATCTTGATCTAGCTCATTTTATGAAGTTAGTAAGACCTTCTACAAACGCTGCCTATACAACTGAAAAACAAAGGAAACTATTGTATATGAATACAGATGTGCTCTTCTGCATAAAAGCACTGTGAAACAAATACATTTACCTTGACCAAGACAAGTTTCATCTAAAAGGTGAAAACATAGTTTTCTGTATTTATATTCATATTACTCAAGATTTCATGTCAATTGAACAAGGAAAATGTGCTTATCTCAAAACCAACTGGAGATATTTTTCTCAAATCTTTTTAGTAAATATACATCATTTTTCTTCCTAGTTTTCTGCTTTAAATCTACACTATTCTCAATAATGAAATAACTGAAGTCAGTTCTATTAAAATTGGAAATAAAATCAAGTTGCTCCCTCTCAACTAATGCTTTACAACTTTTCTGGTAGATCAGGCCAAGGCAATAAGAAATGAAACAGAAATTAGAGATGTAACTATTAGAAAGGAAGAAAGAAATAACTATTGCTTTGGACAGTATGATTAGAGGCATGGAAATTGCAAAGGAAACAACTGGAAAATATCTTATAATTGGAAAAGTGGTCTATAATCCATTACAAAGGGAGGGGAAAAAAGAAACTTCTTTAATACCAGAAATAACTAGTTCTAAAATCCACTCACAACAGCAATAAAAAATATCACAAGCAATCAGAGGAATCAGAATAGCTCTAAATTGTGATACCAAAATGAAGAAATATTTAAATGTTAATAAAATATAGAAAATAGATTTGATAAAATGGGGAGATATACTCCTGAATAAAAGACTAAATTTCATCAAGTACCAAATTAAAATATAAATTTAAAACAGGACCAATAGAGTTATCGGTTTTTGATGGGGGGAGATATTGTTAAAGAGAAGAGAAACTTGACCAAAAATATATCTTCTGGTAAACAAATGGGGGAAGGAATGAAGAAATCTATAAAGAACAGAGAGAGCTATACACCAGTTGATACCTTCCTTAGTTTACAGCTATTAGATTTGCAAAAGCACAGCAATAGTATAATCATTGATTAAGAATCTTGAAATAAACCCAAATATATTTAAAATTTTAATAAATTACACAGGCTGGAGCCATAGCACAGCGGGTAGGACGTTTGCCTTGCACGTGGCCAACACTGCCGACCCGAGTTCGATTTCTCCGCCCCCTCAGAGAGCCCGGCAAGCTACAGAGAATATCTCGCCCGCACAGCAAAGCCTGGCAAGCTCCCCGTGACGTATTCAATATGCCAAACACAGTAACAACAAGTCTCACAATGGAGACGTTACTAGGCCCCCTCGAGCAAATCGATGAACAACAGGAGAACAGTGACAGTGAATAAATTTACACAGAAAACAGTACAAATACATGAGGCAGAAATGTACCAAGACAACTGGTTATTGAGGGGAGGGGAGGAATAAACTAGATTCTCACACCAGAACTTTTACTAAAATCCAGGTCAGGCTGGTAAAAGAATTATATGAAAATGAAAATCTCTTAAAAAAGCACTGCATCATATATTACTTTAAGATCAACCTATTCTAATGTCAGTGAAGCAGTTTTAAAAGCTAGCAGAAAATACAGTAGTAAATTTAACTGAAGGACAGACTAAGAATAAAAATCCCTGGAAGAGAGGAGGCAGCATCACAAAAGAAAAGTGGAAACTGTTCAGAAGATACAAATGTAAGACTCCTGCTATTAAAACTCCTAAGCAATACTCAGTGGCAAATGGAGACCATGAAACAGGACTGCAGCCTGGGACCAGGCTGTGTAATCTACTGTGTAATTCCAGTTCAGTGGGATACCTGGGAGATATAACACTCAGAGAATGGAAGTAAAGGAGTGGGTGCCAGGGGGCAAAGGGGATAAGGTGTTGAGGCGAAATGGGAATGACTGCGGATGGTGTAGGGTCTCTCTGTGGGATAATGAAAAGGTTGCAAAATTGTCTGTGGCAGAGGCTGCACAGCCCACAATATTCTAAAGCCACAGAACTGCACAGCTCACAATGGAGAGGATTGTGTGGCACAATGAATTACATTTCAATGAGATTGTTATGAAAGCTGAATGGCAAGTAACCAACGGGGAGAAATATTTGTAAAATGTTTTGGAAAAGAGGGCTAGCCTTAATCTGAAGGAACACATGAAAATAATACATAAAATGCTGACACGCATGGGCACAATCAATAAACAGACAGCGAATGATCAGTCGGCTGAAATTTGAGAATGAGGTGCTCAGTGGAACAGAAAGTACTGGAACAAGTACATGGACTGTGCATAACCATCACGTGAGGTCCTTGTTGTCCCCCACATGAAGGCTTGAGAAAAGTCATCCAGGCCCCAGAATGAATCCCAAACCCCCATTATACAGTAGCAAGCCTGTCATTGACAATGAGTCACAAAGTGCCCAAAGATTTATGCAGGAGGATGCCAGGAGCATCTTTATTTGTGGATATTTAAAATATTTAAAATAGCCACAAATGAGCACAAATACGAGTGCTCAAACTGGAGGAACAGTTACATAAATTATAAATCTGCCACAAGACTGAATATTATGCAGTCATTAAAAATGATGTTTTCAAATAAATTTAATGACAGGGAAAATTATTATGATGTACGATTCAATGGATGAGGGATATAAAATTGCTTACAATAGGATCAACACACATACAATACTAAAATAAAATACATCACAAAGCTGGCAGAAATTATCTCTAGAGGGAAGAATTCTGGGGTGATCTCCATGTTTTCTTTATATTTCCCAGATCTACCAGGATTTCAATAAGAGGCATATTTTATTTCTATAATTTGGAAAGGAGAAAGATGGTATTTTCTGGAATATTCATCTGCAGGTCCGTGTTTGGACAGAGGTGAACAAGAGTAATGCCAGCCTTTAAAGCTGGCATGGTTTTACAAACCCTTGCCCTTGCCTTCATCCAAAATCATAGAGTCAAGGCAGCTTCAAAAGCCAATTATCCCTCCTGGAAACAGTCCAGGGTCTGTGCAGTGCTACATGCTTCATCCTGGGAGCCTTAAGCATGAAAGAATGGTTTTCTCCTTGGGGTCCTCATCCCACTCATGCATCACCTCCCAAGGACCCATCTCCAAACACTATCACCTGGGGTTTACATCCAACATGCAGAGAGGGAGGGACCCCAATCAGTGGCACACCAGCACTGAGTAAGGACACTTCCCAGAAGCCTCAGCTCCAGAAATGCGAAGGAACTTTGATCAGAAGCTGGCACGAGAGTGAATAGCCCCTGAGTGGGTCCTAGACAGGCAGGTCCCAGGAAAGGCGAGAGCACAGCACAGTGGGTGGCTGCACTACACCATGCCAGGTTTTAAGGGGTGCTCTGAGGGGAAGTGGTTGCCGGGAGCTGGGGTGATCAGGAAGAGCCCACAAGGAAATTAGGCAGGTCCTTGAGGATGGGGACTGTAGGGGCAGGAACTGAGGAAGGCAGTGTCTGAGCTGGTTGCCAAGGAGAGGGAGGCTGAGTGAGAGGGAAGGAGCTCAGGTAGAAGGCCTGAGGACAAGAGACACAAAAGAGTCGCTGTGTCCTCCCTCATCTCCAAGAGGTTCGCCCTGCTCAGTACCACCATCTTAGTAACTGAAGGCCATTCTGTACTGGCCCCGCAGTCCTGAGACCAAGTACCCATGCCTCCCTGGGTCTAAGATGGACAAGATGGCGGTGACTGCTGGGAGTCTCAGCACCAACCACTCAGGACTGGCCTTCCCCAAAACCTCCTGAGGTAAGTGTCTCCTGCTCACCTGCACTCAGTGTAACTCTCCTCTCCTCACCAGACACCTGCCATGCCCACCTCCCAATGTACACCTGAGCCAAGCCTGACAGAGACAGCAGAGCATGTCTAAACAGGTCTAAAAGCGGGAGCTTCCTGTACCCTTCATTCAATCAATCATTCATTCATTCAAAACACCTGCTGAGTAGCCACAACGTCCAGGCCCCAAGGCAGTCACGGACAAGCACGGGGGTATGTTGAGTCTTTCACGGACAGTGAAAGACTCAACATACCCCAATGTCTCCAAGCCCTAGTTGATGAGACACATAAATGTATAAAGAGCTGGGCTCACAGGGATCTGCTGGGGGCACTGACAGGGACATCAGTCCTCAGGGATGTGAGAACAGAGCTGTCAGCAAGAGCTGTTCCCCGCATGCTATACAGGAGCCCGGGCGCCTGAGCGCTGAGCCCCAGCACACGCCTGGCTTCCCCTGCTGACCCTGAGTTCCAGATCCTTCACAACCCTCTTGCTGCCTGAGAAATAAATAATGATTCTCTCTCTGTCTCTCTCTCTCTGTCTCTCTCTCTCTGTCTCTCTCTCTCTCTCTCTCTCTCTCTCTCTCTCTCACACACACACACACACACACACACACACACACACACAATTTGTAATCTTTTGTTCTCTGTTTCCTACACATTTAATTACCTCAGGATAAATCTGATTTCACCTCTTGGAAAATCCCTCTTTTGTTTTCTTTTCATTTTCCCTTCCCTCACGTTATATGTGACAGAGCTGGGAAAGACAACCAAGACAGATGAGGAGCACAGGGCTGGGAGAAGCAGAGGTGCTAGGGAGGCCTGAGGGCAGGCACCCGGGGACACAGGCCGCTCCGACCTGAGGCCAAAGAAGGAGATGTGCCCTGTACTTCTATTAAATTCAATAACAAATATTGACTCATTAAAATAACTTATTTTCATTCTAGGAGGCTAAGGCCTAAATGTGAATGGTCTTTCCCAGTCTGCCTAAAGAGAAACTCGGCCTTCATCCTCCTCCTCACACTACAAGCTCATCCTGCAGCCTGGCAAGGACAGGGAGGGAGGGGACAGCCTCACTCAGGGCCAGTGCCAGAGCCAGGGTGGGGGGAGGACAGTCTGGAGCCGCCCACGGCAAGAGCTCCTCCTGGCTGGGGTCCTGGGAAAGGAGCAGAGGACATCTCCAGGGGAGACATAAACGAAAGAGACGCAGGCGGCGCTTTCTGAGGCAGAGTCTTTATTCTGCTGGTGAGACAAGAGGAAAGGGAGTTTCGGTCTCCCTGGCCAGCAGAAGGAGGCTGAGCCCTGGGAGACTGGACGCGCCATCAGTCTTGGGGCCTGGCCAGCTCTGCACCAGCCTGGGAAGGGCAGGGTCACACCGCCTCGGACCCTCGCTCACACCAGGAGGCCCTGGACGCACTTCCAGGCCTTCTCAGGCCCCAGGGGGATGGAGGACAAGGTCGTAGGTCTGGACTCTCCCAGAACTACCCTAGGGATATCTGCAGAGTCCCAGAGGGCCACTCAGCAGGACTGTGGGTGCAGGTGAAGGAACAGCGAACCTACCGCCAAGCACCCGGGTGCCTCTCACACTCCGCACTGGGACAGCTGCTGTTAGGAACAATGAGCTCATTGGAGGATGCTCTCTGCCTGCATAGGGGCAAGCCAATGGGCATGGGTCACGGCAAACGGCTGGGCAGCTCAAGGACCCCGCTGCTGGGCACTGTGCTGCCTGCTGACTTTAGGGATGAGGAGGCAGGCTCTGAGCACCGCTAGAACAACACTGAAGGTGCCTGGGCAGGGGGGTCGCGGCCCAGCTGCAGGTCACAGTGAGTGGGAGCACCAAGGAGGATGAGGAATGGGCGGGTGTCCCCACACCTCCCTGGGATCCCAGCACCCTCTCTCCCCTGAAGACAGGGGTCCATCTGTGCCTGACTGCAGCCTGCAAGGCTCCCGCTCCTGGGGCCTGTTAAAGAAGAAGAAAAGGGAATAAAACTGGGAAGCAAAATCTAGGAGAAATATGAATAACAACCCATAACCAGGGGGGAGACTTTTGCTTCCACACAACTGGGAGTCACTGCTGTGGAGTGCCAGGGCCTCGCTGGACCCACAGCCCCGAAGGCTGCTGCTGCCTCAGTGGCCTGCACATGCTCTCCCGATGCTGAGCAAAGGATTGCATGTGACCAATGCCACCAGGCCAGTGGCTGCCCTGCCCACACGCATGTGGACAGGGAGATCCATGTCTCTCAGGAAGGTGGATAGTCTAAGAGCAGCGCACCGGGAGGAAGAGAGACAGGGGGATAAGGAGTGCAGGAAAGAATCCAGCCAAGATTCTTTTTTTTTTTTTGCTTTTGGGGTCACACGGGCGATGCACAGGGTTTACTCCTGGCTTATGTACTCAGGAATTACTCCTGACGGTGCTGGATGGACCATATGGGATCCTGGGAATTGAACCCAGGTAGGTCACGTGAAAGGCAAACACCCTGTGCTATCACTCCAGCCCCAGACAAGATTCTTGAAGTAAGCAAAACCTGCCAACTTTCTACCCACATGTGGTCCTGGTACCACAGGAATACCTAGACAGAGGTGTGGATGCTTTGCACAGACTCAATGAATTCACATTTGAACCAAATGTCAAAGGGACTCGGACACACTTTCAGGTTAGAGACTCATCACCATGAAATAAGGAATCCACAGGGAAGGGCAGTAGGGGTGGTGAGAAAGTACGTCGGCCCACGCAGGATGCAAATGCTCCCAGTTTGTCAGTGTGCAAAGAGTAGCGAGAGTGGAAACGCCCAGGAGTCCAGGCTGGCATTAGAGAGAAATGCAGTCACCTCAGGAGCCTGACGGAGCCCAAGTATCCAGAGATGGAGGGAGGAGGAGGAATATTCACAGCCACTGTGAAAGTTCGGAACGGCAAATAATTCTCCATTTCCCCCAATAAATAACTCTACAGAAAGTGATCTCTGAAATTGAAATAAATGTAATGAAGAAAGAGTGCTGAACTTTAGCAATTTTTCCAGTCTCATTTTAATTTTTTTGCCTATTAGATTCAAATCATACTAAACATATTGCTTTTAATTCTAAAATGTGTACCGTAAGGTTCTATTTTTGTAAAAGGGCTTCAATTTACCTAATTAGCTATCCTTCTATCAGAGGACTATGCAATGATTTTACTACATGTTAATTGTTTCTTCCCCATATAGAATTGTAACTTTTTTCTTTTCCTTTTTAAAATGCTTTAGGAGTGGGGACTTTTGTATATTACTTGATTTAAAAAAAAATAATGGACTTGTATCATTTTCATACACACAAACAAATTTCTTTAACACATAATCAGAATAGTCTTTGTTTTAAATAACATGTTTGAAGGATAGGTGAACTTGTACTTAAATTTAATCTTTTTGTGTGTTTGAAGCAAGATAGTGTTCATTGAATGAAACCTACTTAGAAAGATGTGAGGAGAGAGAAAGACTGTAAGTACATGTTCAAGAGAGAACAAGAGTAGAAAAAGCAGAGAGACATAGAGACAAGCAAGCGAAATATGTGTTTAAAAGAGAGTATGGGGAGCTGGAGCAATAGCGCAGCAGGTAGGGCGTTTGCCTTGCATCAGCAGACCCGAGTTCGATTCCCAGCATCTCATATGGTCCCCCGAGCACCACCAGGAGCAATTCCTGAGTGCATGAGCCAGGAGCATGAGCCAGGAGTAACCCCTGTGCATAGCCGGGTATGACCCAAAAAGAAAAATAAATAAATAAATAAATAGGTAAAGGTAAAAGGTAAAGGCCCTCCCGTTGTTTGTCGATTTGCTCGAGCGGGCCCAGTAACGTCTCCATTGGAGACTTTGTTGTTACTGTGTTTGGCATATCGAATACGTCATGGGGAGCTTGCCAGGCTCTGCCGTGCGGGCGAGATACTCTCGGTAGCTTGCCGGGCTCTCCGAGAGGGGCGGAGGAATCGAACTCGGGTCGGCCATGTTGGCTGCGTGCAAGGCAAACGCCCTACCGCTGTGCTCCAGCCTAATAAATAAATAAATAAATAAAATAAAAATAAAAGAGAGCATGGGGCAATTTAATAAATCTTGGAGAGAAAAACTGAGCTAGAGTGAGGTTCAGAGATATGTCATTGAGAGAGAAGCTGGCTATGGGGGAAGACTGAAGAGTCTCAGGTGGGAACCCCTACTACTGCCGCCGCTCTCCCAGGCCGGTGTAGGCAGCTTTGGCGTGGCCAGTCCTCCTCTGTGGACACCCCAGTGGAGCTCAGAGAGCCCCGGCCTTGCCTCTCTGCTCTTGGTATCCTCTACTACAGGAAGTCCCTGATTGTCTCCTCAGCTCTTCATCAGGCACCCCTTGTTTTAAGAGATAAGTGAGTCAAGCCCAGACCACCAGTTCTTAAAGTTTGACGATTATCAGAACCACAGGAAAAACTCATCCAGATATCACAGCATGAGCCCTGCCCTTGTCCAGACTTCTGGGGGCCTCGTACATGCACCTAAGCAACCGCCTAGAGAGTCCTGTGCACCCCCCGTGGGGAGCAGGTCAGGTGATTTCTACCTTCTCTGGATATAAACTGTGGCCCGAGCTGAGACCCACTGTCTTCTCCTTGGTCCCACTCCAATAAAGGATTCCAATTTCTGCTGCTGCCTACTGCCTGGGCAGCCCGGGGCTCTGTGACATGGCAACAGAAAATAACACAGAGACAAGCCCAGACCCAGGGGTCCCACATCTATCCGTGGAGGTAACCCACAGTGAAAGCACTTACTACCTTGCTGATGCCCAGGTACATGGAGGTTCTGTATCCCATCACAAGACATCCCATACGTTGACTTAAGCAAAGAAGCACCACACAAGATCATATTTTAGATCAGTATCCTTTTTTCACTGGTGACGTATTTGAGTAGGGGGTATCCCAAATGGTGAAGCTCACTTGGCCCAGATCTCCTTCACTGGGTCCTCCGTCATTGCCACTGGACTCAAAAATGCCACCTTCTGAAATGGCAATCACTTCATCCCCCGCTCATGTGGCTGAAAGGCAATCCAACAAGACTCTTCCCTGCCAGAGAAACTGCTCATACCCCACATTTCCCAATGGGGGCCCCGTACATGCACCTAAGCTGGCGCCAAGAGGGTCCTGAGTGCCCCCTGTGGGGAGCTGGTCAGGACACTTCAACCTTCTCAATGCTGAACATATTCCACTCTTGGAAATCCATTCAATAGAGTGATGGCATTGAGCTTCGGGGGGCTAGATAGTAAGATTGGTGTGGGCACACGCTGTGAGCCAGATGCTTGGGTTTTAAATGTGGTAGTGGGTCTCAGAGCTAACTATTTAGCCTTCCTTTGTGCCTCAGTGTCATCATACGTAAAATAGGACACTGCTTCCCCTGCTCCATAGGATACAGGAGCAACAGGAGCAGTCAATATTCTCAGCAACATGCACGTGTGTTAATAGTGAAGGCACACAATGGTTTGCTATTATTAGCCTCAAATGGTACCTGAATATCTGAATGCAACTAGTCATCTTTCATCTCTCAGCTCCAAGGCATTGCTCTTAATGTCCCCCATGGCAACACACACTTTCTGCTGTCCCCCATTGTCCCAGTCACACTGATTTTAGCAGAACATTTAAGCACTGCATGATGTGGCTATGGACAGGATGGGTGGCTGAGACCTCAGCTATCCCATTAGTAATAATTCTGTTAAATAACTGTATCCTGTCAGCCTTGAGAAATTGGATGTCACCACCTGACGCTGCCCTTGGTCCTGACCTAATCAAGATTTTAATCCATAAAGTGGAGAAAAATATTTAACGGATTGTATATCAAACCAGGAAGTGACAGGAAGCTGGAAGGAACGACTAGAGTGTGGGTGAGTGAGTTAGGATTCAGATTGATCACGGGGCTCTGGCATTCTGGCTAGAGTCCAGGAGAAGGTGATCTCACAGCAGGACACGTGGATGTGATAAATGGCAGAGCCGAGGCTCTGAGGTATGAAAGATCATGGGGGGCTGCCAGGTAAGCCCATGCATCTTGTACTGATTCAGGGATGGGATGCAGCCCCAGAATGGGCCAGTTCACTGTCCTCAGAATTAAGGGGATCCCATTCAGAGACCTCTGAGATCAGAAGATAATAAACACACAGTGACTAGAGACAGTGCAGATATTTCATCCAAAAATCCACCCACCATCACAGAATTTAGGCTTGACTTTTGCCAGTAATTGTCTCAAGAGCTACAAGGCTGGCTTCCTTGGAAAGTGAATGACGACAAATATCCTCAAGAGCTGGGAACCCAGAAGCTGCTTTAGATGGAGCCTGGCCTTTCGCAATCAGGGAGGAAGACGAGTCCCATCACTAGCTGTGGGAAAACAGAGACACCTGGACTCCTGCCATATTAGGAGCTGTACCCCTGAAGTCCTCCCTTAAGGCCTAGGACTCATATAATAAAGTGAAAGTAGAGGGAGTCTGGGAGTGGTAAACTGAGTCAGAAGACCTTCCTTTATACCCCAGCTAGCCAGCCCACCCTTCGACTCCAGGCTTTTCCCACACTATTGGTTGGAGTCTTTAGCACTCACCATCCTATGACATGAGTTTTCAAGAGAAATGTAAGTGAGATCAACAAGGGCACAGGGCATCACCTGCCAGGGTGGACAAGATCAAAATATTTAGTATCAGACTGTGCTTGGTGTCTGGCTAATCTCATATAGCTCAAAGATCAGCATATTTGCGGGTCAGGGGTGAAGCAAAGCATTTTTTTTAATTGAAGTTAACTTGTTTACAAAGATATAAGAAGAGAGAAAGAGGGGAGAAATGTGTCCAAGAGAGAACATAGGCTTCTCCAGAGTGGAAATAAGCAAGCAAAGAAATACAGAGACGAGCAAAAGGTGTTCAAGGGAGAGGATGGGATTGAGGATGGGCAAACGAGTTCAGCGTTATTTTTTAGCATAATATTGAAAGATTTGTCACCAGACATCAAAACCTAAAAGGCACACCCTCTCTCCCTCTCTCACTACCTAGTGTGCCCATGGGTCACTAGCAAGCGCGCTGATGTACAAGCACAGACACCCAAGAGTTTCTTTGCTTTAGGCTGCAGCAGCTTTCAATTGTCACCATGTATCGTGGGACAAGTCAGACAGCATGATGCTGATTATATAAACCATTGTCAAGCATATTCCATGTCATTAAATGCATCCATATTATTACATAACCATCACTGCTGTCTATATCCAAAATCTTTTCATCATCCCCAATACAAAACTCTGTACCCATTAAACTCTCTTCCTTCCCACCGCTACTGGTTGTCTCCCTATTCTGTTCGTTCTGTGAGTTATCCTACCTAAGGACCTCTCTAAGAAGAATCATAGATTTATGCCCACTGGGTCTAGCTTCTTTTCCTTAGCATAATGCTTTTCAGTTCATCCATGTTATAGCATGTATCAATATTTCATTCCTTTTACGGCTGGAAAGTACTTCATTGTATGCACATACCACACTTTGTTTATCCATTCAGCCCCAGATGGATACTTGGGTGATTTCTGCCTTTTGGCTATTGTGAATAATGTTACTATGAATATTTTTGTACAAATATCTTCTCAAATCCCTGCTTTCAATTCTTTTGTGCAATATTCTTTTTAATGGTACAAAGATTGTAAATAACCAAAATAACTATTAATAGGGGATTAGTTAAATAAGTTCTTGTACATCCATTTATTAGACTAGCATGCGCTGCTTTAGAATGAGACAGGTTTATGAGTCTTGGCGTGGAATCATCTAAAAGATATATTATTGTTTCTCTAAAAAGGAGAAGGGGGCACATCAGCAGAGATGCCCTTGGAAAGAACTGAGTGCCTGCCTGAGGCTGAGACTGTCTCTGGAAGGTTCCACAAGAAGCAGAAAGTGCTGCACTCAGGGAAGTCATTCGGCCATGGTTCAGCAGTGAGTGGCAATTTATTCTTTACTATTTGCCCTTTGCACTGTTGGAAATATTTTAATGAACTGAATTTTTACATTATCAAAATTAATCAATCCTTTGAAAAATTGGCATGTGGTCTCTTAAGATCCTGTGTTTGCGGCTGTAAAAATAAAAAGATGAAATCCTGTGGTTCATTGCAACTTGGAGGGAAAAAGAAGGTGTCATGCTGGGCATAGTGAGTCAGAGGGAGAAGGTCAAAATGTGGAGTAGAAAGAAACAAAGCAATGGAATAAAACAATGGCCAAGGAACACAGACCTTGAGAGTTTGTCTACAGAAGTGGGGAGAGAAAGGACACTGAGACGTGGTGGAAGGGTGCTGAATCTCTGGTGGTGGATGCAGAGCTGTGACATTGCATTCCTCAAACATTAATATAAACATCCCTGGAAACCATGATGTCTGAATTAAATACAAACACTAAGTTTTGTCACTGGCCCAGCAGTAGAAAAGCCACAGAATAACCCAGGAGATGGGTGCAAAGGACCCTGTGGCCTTTGTCACTTTAAGTCTGGAAAACCTCCCCCACCACCTCTATCTTCAAAGTACAAGTCACAAGGCTAGAGTGATAGCACAGTGGGTAGGGCGTTTGCCTTGCACGTGGCTGACCTGAGTTCAATCCCCAGCATCCCATATGGTCCCCTGAGCACTACAAGGAGTAATTCCTGAGTGCATGAGCCAGGAGTAACCCCTATGCATCGCTGGGTGTGACACAAATAGCAAAAAAAAAAAAAAAAGTACATACAAGTCAAAATCAAGTACAACCCATGTGCCGTGTAGCCTTCCGCCCTTCCCCGCCCCCCCCCCCAGAAAATTCATTTGGAGAGCTGTGAGAGGAAGGGCATGTGCTCCCCCCCGCTGCATTCTCAAGCTTCACCCTTTCCAGAAGGGGGGCCATGCAGCAAAGCCAGCAATGCAGACCCCCTCCCCAGAGACTCTGGCTCCACCAGAGGACACCTCCTCATGCCCCTCCGGGTCAGTTGTCTGCCCCGAGCCTGCTGAACAGACCTCACAGGATGAGAAGCAAATCACATTTGAAAATGAGATGAGGAGGGGAGTCAGAACAATGGTCTCCGGGAAGAAGGTGGAAGGAGGAGAAATTGGTGCTCTGTATTCTAAGGCTGCCTGGCTTCTAGCTGGGTTAGAGATTAGTGCTGATAATAGCTTCACCATAGGACCACAAAAAAATCAATGGAGCTGGGACCGAGGCAGGATCCATTTATCTTCTTGGGGTGAAATAGAAGGTGTGATTTTAAAAAGACAAATTATGCCGAATGTGTGTAATTGATGTGCATACACAGAAGCACGCGAGGAAGGCCAACCGCACACAATCGCACCGCATCAGGCATTATTCTCATCAAGGGATCCTTGTAACAACGCCAACCCCAGGGCACGGTCCAAGGACTCTGGGAAACAGAGACAGAAATTGAGTTCTAGAATATACCACGTTATTTTTGCATGGTTAATTATTTGTTCGAAAGGGCAATGAAGAAAACTGAAAGGAAAATGTCCATTTATGGGTCTTGGTTTATAATGAGAATAGTTGGTAGTGATGGGTTCAGAGCTTGCTCGATCTATCCCCCTCCTCTCATTTAAACAGAACAGCTATCCTACAAATGAAGCCCCAACTTAGCTGAGTTTCCTTCACTGAGCTACAGAAACCCTCTCATGGGCAGGAGTCGAAGACTTCTTTCAAAATATAGTCTATCTATTAATTGATTAGTTCATTAATATGATGCAATTCAACCAAAGAAAGTTGAAAACTGGCACTAATCTTTGCACTAGCAGCTCTCCTGACCAGCTGGCAGGGCTCAGCCAGTCCATCTGAAGGGTTCAGGCTAGTTCTCAGAGGGGTCAGTTTCTGGACAGGGGTGTACAGTCTGTAGAGGGTAGGGGGGATCTCATCTGGGACTGGGGATCACTGGAAAATGACTATCTCCTCAGAGGCCTGCTATGTGTCTGCAGCAGATATAAGTGAGTGCCCTGAAAACCGGGTGACCCACAAGAACGAGAGAAAAGGAGGGTTCCGTCAGGGATAGCCTGCTCCTGATCTAATCAGGGCTTTCTTCTAGAAAGACAGAGGGGCCAAAGGATAAAGGGTCATTCTGAAGAAATACTCTTTCAAGGTACTCCTGTGCTGCCCCCTATATACATACAAGTACATACAGACACATACATATACTTAGTGATACGTTTACACACAACACACATATATACCTGTATACACATATACCACCACCACACATACCATGCACAGATAAGATCACACACGTACATATTGTCTCAGGCATCTCTGACTCAGGAAGTCAAGATATGACAACACAGAATAGAACAGCAGAACAGAACACACATAACATGCTCCTGGCTGGGCCTGAGGTCTGTATGATAGCCTCCAACTCCCTTACTTCTCTTTACTTGGTCTGCTGCCATCCTCCTCCTTGGGTTCTCCTACTTTTACTCAGAGCAGAAATAACCTTGACCCCTTCTTCAACCCCCATGCCTGCATCTCCTGCCAGCACCCTGCTGGCCCCAGCACCAGGGTTCTCTGGAGTCTGGGCTCTCAGTTGCCTTTGGACCACCCGTTCTCTCATCCCTGGTTTCATCCTTCCACATCAGCTGCTGCTTCAGAGACTGTTTCTTGGTCTCGCAAATTGCTCTTTCTCCTCACATCCTCATACTCTCCCTCCCTTAGGATATAAAGTGGATCAAATCTGCCCATTCCAACCACAGCAGCAACTGTAACCAAAACAAAAAAACCTTCTGGCATGCTGATTTCCCCTCAAGCCCTCTTTTTCACTTTTCCCCCCTTTATTCTTTTAAAATCTGTACTTTCCCACCCTTCTCCATCACTTTCCATTGGAGAAGGGATGATCTCCAGGGCACTTCTGAAACCAAAGGGCAATAGGGACTGACCGGGTCTCCAGTCTTGCCCACCCATCACACTTCTCAGTTGCCACTACCAGCCTGGGACCCTGGGCCCTGGGCTCTGCCCCAGTCTCCCTTGTGGCCACAACTGCCTCCTGCCCTCAAATTCCAGCAATTCTCTGTCTCTCTGTCTATCTCTCTGTCTCTGCCTCTCTCTGTCTCTTTCTCTCTTTCTTTCTCTCTCTCTGTCTCTCTGTCTCTCTCCCTCCCCCCCACCATAGCAATCATATATCAGATTAATTTTTAATGTACTAATTAAATCCTGCATAAGACACTATTAGGCATTGGTCATGATGTGGTGGCTTACAATTCTGTCCAAACACTGACAGGAGAATGGCAAGGGGACACGACTGAGAAATAGATGATTTAACAGGCAGTAGCAAGGCTTTCTGGCTCAAAATGGGGATAGCAGCCCCAAGGCACTCACAATGTTTCTGTAAAATTATTACAATATCAGAGGAATGTTGAAATCTTGCAACAGCCTTTCTTCAAGGAAAGAGAACTGATTACGCAGTGTCAAAAGGGGGAGGGTGGGGGAAGAGTCCTTGCAGCAGAGATGGTGGAGAAAAACTCACCCAGGCTGGCTAATCTGCCTAAACTGCCTGAATCAGAGACGCCTGAGACAAAAACTCATTATCTCCATCCCTGCCTCCAAAAGACAGTTGGCCACTATCAATGTGGATCTGGGCTATGCTGTGAGTATGGACACACACACACACACACACACACACACACACACAACACACACACACCACCACCACCACCACCACCATCAACAACAACAACAAAAACAACAACAACACACACACATTCTTCTTCACCGAAAAGAGCATGGAAAAACCTCAGCCTGGGAAGACCAGTAATCCCCCAAAATGGAGGGGCAATGCTGCCTGAAGCTAAATGTAGTTTTCTACCATGACATGATTGTGCCTAACAGCATCTTATACAGATTTTAATAGTAAAAAAAAATAGATTAAAAAAAATTAACTGAGATGTGATTGCCAGAGAAGGGAGAGAAGACACACAGACACACACACACACACACACACACACACACACACACACACACACAGATTATTTGGATTTTGCCATTCAAACTTTCCATACACCACACAGACCAGAAGAACTCTAGAATGAGGTGCTTATTATAGAGCAAAGGTGCATACTGCCTGGGTATAGTGAGGCATATCAAAGGAAAATTTTTTAGAATGAGAACTGCACAAATCTAGAGAAACTAAAGCAATTCTCATAGTGTTGAAATGAGAAGGAACTAAACCCCTTCACCCTTCCTTCCCTGTGGGCAGAAAGAGAGTCCCGGGCCACTCCCCCATCCTTACCGGGTGTCACCTGAGTCCATCCAACTTCAAAATAAAAGGGGAAACACCACATTTAACCAGAAGGGAGACATCATTCTGTAGTGAGGGTGAGAACATACCCCTAAAAAAGAGATACCGCAGATAACAGAAAAAAAATCCAGAAATAGTTCACTTGTGGGGACGCTGCCAGAAAGCATGGCATTAAAGTTAGAGGACCAAAACAATAACAAGACAGGAAAACCAGCGGGATGAGAGGAAAATGAGAGCGATTCAAAGTGGTCAGAGAGCAGGGAAGCGCACCATGCAACCCTTTGCAGACAGGACAGAATCACTGAAGTTTTGTTCAGAATGTCAAGTCAGTGACATTAGAAAACAAATGAGAAATAAATTAAAGCTGTAAGGCAGAAGGCGAAAAATTTGGAAAACAGAGTGAAGAATATGCAGATAATGAGGATTTCTAAAATAGAAATCACAACAAATCAAGTAAAGAGAAAGGAAAGATAAAACATAATAAAATGTCACTGAGCTGAAGACAAAGGCCTGCCATAGACAGATGGGCTCGCCAGCACAGTCAGCCGAAAAAGACCAGAGACACAGCCTAGAAGAGGCAAGAGGGAGAGAGCAGGCACCGGGGAGCACAAGAGGAGGCTTCAGGGGTCTCCAAAATGCAAGTCAAACTTAGGTCAGAGGACATGGACAATGGGCAAAAGGAACTTTCTAGTCAGGGTGGGATGGTGTGGTATATGTGTGTGTGTGTGTGTGTGTGTGTGTGTGTGTGTGTGTGTGTGTGTGTGTTATAATTCATAGAATGAGACTGAAAAGCTGGTTCACTACTGAAAAAAAGAAGTAGAGTCTCTATTTAATAGCAAATGCGAAAAATTTTTCATTTTTTTCTTTTTGGGCCACACCCAATGATGCTCAGGGTTTACCCTTGGCTATATGGTCAGGGATCACTCCTGGTGGTGCTTGAGGGACTCTATGTGGTAGCAGGTATTGTACCCAGGTTGGCTATATTCAAAACAAGTGCCCTACCCACTCTCTGTAGTATCTCTCTGGCCCACAAATCCAAAAAAATATAATTCATGAGGAACTATGTATTTCAATGAAAATTTGAGCCATGAAAGTAATGTATTAAAACACAGATAAATAATTATATGACTTTGTAGTGAGGAAGATCTTTTAAAGGAGGAACCAAAGGAAAGAGTACAAAAAAAGACTGGGCTCCATAAATATTTCAAAGTTTACATCAAAAAAGTTCAAATAAAATTGGAAAATGAGGAAACATTATCTCTAAACAAATGTTCATATTTTCAAGTCAATAGAAAATTGGAAATGAATAAAAACAGACCATTCGCAGTAGAAGACATATAGTAACTATTAAGTTTAAGTTTAAAAGAACTTGGAATATAATACAAAGTAATTAGTCCAATTAAAACAACCAAAAATTAGGATTTTTAAGGCACCAGATAAATAACCAAAAGGATCAGACAACCATTTGAAACAGTTGGTGACACACTGTTTGTCACTCTGGGCATTGGGGCTTGAAAGGAACATCACCAAGCATCTCTGAATGGCAGATGGGAGGTTTTATCAAAAGCCTTAAAAGTGAGGAAAATTTAATCCAAATAGTCTATTTAATTTCTTTTGAAACTATAATCCATTAAGTGATAGAAAATATGAGAATGAAACTTCCTAAACCATCAGAGGAAAATAAAATGCTTTAGATGTCTCCATTTAGTAAAGAATTCACTGAATTTAATATTAAGCAAGTGTTAATGTGGTAACACAGGCACCGTTTGACATGAAGAGGGAAGCAATGTAGCATAAAAAAATAAGTCACAAACACCTGAGAATAGTAGAGATGAGTACCAGAAAGTTTGCTCCATGGCTTGGAAGCTGGCCTCACATGCTGGGGGGAAAGGCAATTCAGATAGAGAAGGGAACACCAAGTAAAGGGTGTATGGAGAGCCCGCTCGGGATAGGAGGTGTGTGCCAAAACAGACTATAGACCAAACGTGATAGTCCTTCAATACTTGCATTGCAGACCACAACACCCTAAAGGAGAGAGTAAAAAGGAATGCGCCTGCCACAGAGGTGGGGGTGGGGGTGGGGGTGAGAGGGATGGAGGGAATGGGAGGGATACTGGGAAATTGGTTGGTGGAGAAGGGGCACTGGTGGAGGGATGGGTATTCAATCATTGTATGACTGAAACGTAAGCACAAAAGTTTGTAAGTCTGTAACTGTACCTCATGATAATTCATTAAAAATAAATTTTTAAAAAAAAATTTAAAAAAATAAGTCAGGCGCATATGCTGCCTGAGCCCATGTGCTGCTTGGGCCCACGTGGCCGAGCACATGTGGGCTGAGCACATGTGTCACCCGCGTCTCCCCTCTTGAGATGTGTACTTTCATGCTTTCATGTCTAATGCTAGGATGTGTGTAGGGGTTCTTTCTCTCTCTGTCCTTCGAGAAGCCTGTATTCTCTCTTGAGTACATTACTCTCTCTCTCTCTTTCTCTCTCTCTCTCTCCCTCCACACCTTAAAAATCCTCCAAATAAAATCTATTTGTTTCAAAAAAATAAATAAATAAGTCACATAAGTAACCAACATCAACTGAGGGGCAGCAACCGAGCTGTGCTAAGGGGCTAAGGGGGTCTGAGGTCCAGTCCCAGTGATATCCAACCAACCAGCCTGTGCAGTTTAATGTTTGGGTATGGCAACTCGATGATGCTCAGGCCTGAGAGTGCCGGGCCAGCAGGGTCAGCATAGCAGTTCTCAGAAGCCTCTACAGCTACATCCAGTAGTGTTAGAGTGGTCACGTAGTGCCAGCAATCAAACACACAAGTTATGTGGCCTTCACCTCTACGCGCTCTTCCTAACTCCACGGCACTGTTTTTGATAAATGATCTAACATACACATGAAACACACCCAAACTGGCAGTAGCTACATTTATATAGCTAGCATACAAGAAATTTCCTCCCTTTTCATTTATTTGTATTTCTTTTAAAACCGTGAGTATAAATTATGTATGACTTTAAAAAAATACTTGCTTTAAAATACAATTAAAATGCCCAAGAGGGTAGTTGTTGGATCATATGATAAAACATGCTTAGTTTTGCAAGAAACTGTGATACTCTTTTCCAATGTGACTGTACGAATTCACATTCCCACAGGTAATATATAATGCAGCATTTCTGTATCCTTGCCAGCATTTGGTGATGCCACTATTTTTAACTACTCATTCTGAGAGGTGAGTATTGAAACCCCATTGTGCTTTTAACTGGCATGTCCCTGATGGCTAATGATGTTTCATATCTTTGCATGCACTGGTTAAGCAACATGGAGAAAAATGAAGACTTATGTTCACACACCTGAATGCTTATAGTGCTTTATTTGCAGCTTCCAAAAGATGGAAACAGGAGGATGTTACAGTGGGTAGGGTGCTTGCCTTGCTCAAGGATTCCTGGTACCCTGGGTGGTCCCTTGAGGCTTCTAGGAATGATACCTGAGCACAGAGCCCTGGGTACTGCCAGGGATGGCCCCAAAACAAACAAAAGAAATGGAAACAACCTCAATGTCTCCACTGGAGAACAGTTAAACAAACCAGCTCATGCAGACGATGGAATACAACTCAGTAATACCAAAAAACTATCAATACACACAAGTTAGATGGATCTTTAAGGAATTACGCTGAATGAACAAAGTCAGCCTTTAAAGGTTACATGCTGTTTGACTTCATTTGAATAACATGCTTGGGAAAGGAATGTTATGAAGATGGAGAACGGATTGGTTTCCAGGATAGAGGGAAGAGTATGGCAGTTGGGAATGCTATAAACTACATCACCAGAAACGTTCTGTGGAGGAACAGAATCTAATGGTGGTGGTGGTCCTGTGACTCCCATGTACAATGAAATCTGAGTCGTACACTCGCCTGGGAGTGCATATAAAACTGGTGAGACCAGAACAGAGATGTACCAATGCTGATATCCTCTTGATGTGCCACAGTTACACAAGAGGTTTCCGGAGGGTGGGGGGTGGGTAGTGGATTAAGGGCACATGGGTCTGTGTTATTTCTTACAGTGGCATGGCCTCTATAATTATCTCAAAAGTTTATTAAATGGGGCAAACGCATAATTCACACCAGGCCAAACATAGTCTCAACCTAAATGCCCATCCACAGAAAACTGTAGTCTATATATTTAATACAATGCTATTTTGCCATTCCAAAAGGTGAAATCATGCCTCTTGGAACAAAACAGAGGAAACTTAAAGTGATTAAGCTAAGTGAAATAAGTACATAAAAGATGATTATTGAATCATCTGTGTGGAATATCTGTAACTAAGTGAATAAACTGGCAAACACGCACACACACACACACACAATATTAAGACCTAGCCTTCATGAAAACTATGATGGCTACTGGAATGGAAGAGGTGGCAATGGAAGAGATGAGAAAAGAGATTTTTCTGGGGGGTGGGAATGGTGATAATCACACATCTATTGATGCAAAGCTAAACCCCTGAAATTAAAGAATACTCCATACCAATGATAAGTCAATGAATGAATAAATGTTCAAAAAATAAAAACTTTTTAAAAATTATAACTGGGATACAAAAAATAATGGGCTGGAGCGATAGTACAGACCGCAAGAGCAAATTGATGAACAACGGGAGGACAGTGACAGTGACAGTGACAAAAAATAACCATGAGGAACCAGACAATTAGGGTGCTAGTCTTGCGCGTGGCTGATGCTGGTTTACTTCCCAGGACCACCATATATCTATATCTATCCATCTATCTATCTATCTTTATCTATATATGTAGGCAAAGCTGGGTGTGGCCCAAAACACACCCCCAAATATATATACTGTAGCACTGTAGAACTGTTGCACTATTCTCCCATTGTTCATCGATTTGCTCGAGCAGGCACCAGTAACATCTCCATTGTGAGACCTGTTGTTACTGTTTTTGGCATATCAAATACATCACGAAGAGCTTGCCAGGTTTTGCCATGCGGGTGGGATACTCTCGGTAGCTTGTCGGGCTCTCCAAGAGGGGTGGAGGAATCAAACCTGGGTCGGCCACATGCAAGGCAAATGCCCTACCCGCTGTGCTATCTATTTTATATATATGTGTGTGTGTATATATATATATGTGTGTGTGTGTGTGCATATACACCTATAGATATACAAAAATATATGTATGCAAGCATATATACATGTAACAAGGTCCATGCTTAGTCACAGTTATGCAAAAAGAAATGGGAACACTGGGGATGCAGTGGACACTGCACCCCAAGTGATTCAGGGTGACCGTGCTGGGGGAGTCTGGGGGAGCAGGAGAGGCAGTAGCAGCCCCGTACCAGAGCAAGGGAAGCAGGAAGCAGCCTGTAACCTGAAGGAAGGCCTCAGGTGACTAGGAGGGGACTGGCAAGCTAGGAGGGTCGGGAGTTAGGATGCCCTGAGCTTTTCCCTCTCCACCGCCGTGCTCTTTTACTTAGCACTGATTCATTTCTTCACTCACTCATCAGTGCAAGAAATCGCCTCCCTCTGCCAGACACGTTACCATGCCTCAGATACTAAATGATGTAGACCTTCCTTGCCTACTTCACCCTAGTCATGATCGTGGTGGTGAGACAGAAAAGCAAGAAAGGAAAATGCAAATACACTTCTGTGCTATAACTGCTAAGACAGAGTCTCCCTAGAATACCTCTGTAAGGGACACCTAACCCTGGGGGAGACTGTGTGGAAGAGATGGCTTTTGGACTCAAACCTGGAACATCAGCAAAAGAAACTCAAATGAGCAGAAAGTAGGGAAGGATGGGGTTTAGAAAGATCACTGTTTTGTCCAGAGGTGCCGAGGTTAGCATGTGTGTCTCAGATTTTAAGAGGATGGATACCTTACAGCTAGAAATCTCATCAAACCCAGGATTCCATTTCCTCCCTGATGCCAGGCTAAGGAATCAACACCAGCTCTTGGGACATTACAGTCTTTCCACAATCGAGAGTCTCATCATCAGAGTTGGCTCTAAGCAGGATATTTTGAGAGCTGTGAGGAAATGAACTGCAGAGGGGCAGGGATCTCTGTCCCTCCCCCGTCCTGTGTTTTTGTTTTTTTTTTTAACTTCAGATGCAGGAATCTCTCAGCTCCCCCTACCCTGCACTATGCCCCTGAGCTGAGCGCTGAGCTCTGATGCTTTATGGACTGCTGAGTGCCTGGGCCAAGCGCTCTCCCTTCCCCGATCAATTGCTCCCTGTCACAAGCTGATCTTGTTCCAGTTCTTTACTTTCTGGATCATAAAGTTGTCCTCCGTGTGACTTAGGAGGCTCTCTGGTGCTGGGCATTTATAACCCAGAGCTACCTGTGCAGCCAGCAGCCCCCATTAGTGTGCTGCGTGGCGATTTAGCTGTCCCCTCCGAGGCCGGGATTAGATCTATCTGCTTCCCCAGGTCTCTCTGGCCTGGCATCGGGATGAGTCTGGCCGGCGTCCCAGACTATGCCTTGGCAGAGAGGCCAGCGGGCAGCCTGGGCTGCTGGGGCTTTGAAGCAAAGCCACCGAGCAAGAAGGGCAGCAAAGCGGGCTGGCAGTGGGGCAGTGGCTGGCCACACTAGGCACGCAGAGCTCTGGATCCCACAAGCTCTGTCCAGGAACAAGAGTGATGGGGGAGACACTCCCGGAAAAAGGATTCTGAGAAAGAGGCCATGAGCTGTTGAATTGGGGCCAGGAAGCGCCCCACTCAGAATCCCGAACTCTGATGAGATACAAGGGGCAGAAATTCCCAGCCAAGGTGTGAAGACACACACATGAGGGGTGACATTCAGGGGTGGGTCACATTAGCAGGGCCAGTGCGGTTTGGGTCAGGAGGGACAGGACTGGCGGGGAAGGGATAAGGTCAGTGAAGCTCTCCGTCCACTCCAAAGACCATGGCACTTTTATATGCAGATAATTAGGGTTGGGAAGCAGGGCCTGGTCACCGAAGAGAGACTTAGTAGCTGTGGCCCATTTGTCTCATGCTGACCACTTGTCTTAGGAAATAAGAACCTGGTTTTCCCAGGCTGACCGAAAGCCTGAGCATCAGGCTTCAGAACCAGCGGGATGTCTGGGGCACGCACAGTTGGTGCAGAGAGCTGGAGGGGGGCTGCCCCACTCGAAGACAGCATTGAATCCCACCACTTCCAGCTACCGCACCTCATTTTATGTCCCAACATCAAGCTCATTTGTGGTGTGACCTTTGCAGAAAATAAAAAAGGAAAGCTAGTTCTTCTTTGCTGAGTGACCTGGGATTAAAGTTCCTAAGCTGCAGTTAGGAGTGGAGACTGAGAGAGGCCACTGTGGGGGAGAAGGACACGAGCAGCCCCAGAGAGAACAATGAGTGTCTGGAGAGTATTGAGGGAGCAACCTCCCCCCCACACACACACACACAAGGTGTAGGAGTCACGAGGCATCAATCAGGGGACTGGCCTGGTCGGAGGGCCAGAGAGGATCTCTCTCCAAGGATGGATATTTTAACTGAGATCTAAAATAGAGTGAGGAGGAGATCCATTTGGGGCGGGATCTAGTCTGGCAGGGCCATTCTGTGGAAGAGACATGAGCCCAGGACAGAGCAGGTGGTCAACGGCCAGGAGGAGAGGGCTGTGCCCTGCACTGGGCTGCAGGGGAGCAGACTAAGGATGTCTGTTGGGAGCACCTGTGGTCGCTCATCTGGAGGGTTGGAAGGAGCAACCTGGATCAATATGCTTTAGCCTCTCCTCTGAAACAAGAAAACAATTCAAACGCCAATAATCCTGGTCACTGTCCCAAATTGCAGGAAGACTAATCCTGGTGGGAAATATCTGGCAAGTCCAAGGGCACAGGTAGAGTGGTTCCATCCAAGAGGAGACTCAGAGGCAAGTCCCCGTACAGGTGTGCAAAGGTGGATGCAGGAATGGCCCAGAACTCTCTTCCTGTGCTGCCCATGCAAGACAAGTGAGTGCCTCAGGCAAAGCAGGCAGCGTGTGGGGAGAGTCACAGAAAAGGAGGTTGCCCGTAAGAGCAACCATCTGTAAAGAAAGGGCAAAGTAAATATGCAAGTCAGAAGTGCAAAAAAAATCAGAAAGAGTTCTAGAAACATGGCATGAAAACAACAACAGAGCCCAGTGTGGAGGGAAACGGAGTCCAAGAGACAGAAGGAAAGTAAGTATTCACAAGGACTCCTTTTAGTTGCAAATCTTAACCAGATGATCCAAAAATATAGTAAAGCTACAATGGAAGGTTGTAGAAACTGATCTGCAGAACAGGAATGAGTCAGATCCAGAAACAAGTTATAGCTCAAAATAAGAACACTATTTTTAAAAAGCAGAGATGGCTACAGAATTGGACAAGTTTAAGATGAAACTACTGACATAGAGTACAGTCATTGAATATAACTGAACAGTAAAGGAGGACGGACGGAAGGAAGGAAGGAAGGAAGGAAGGAAGGAAGGAAGGAAGGAAGGAAGGTAGAGAGGGAGGGAGGGAGGAAGGGAGGGAGGAGGGAGGGAGGGAGGGAGGGAGGGAGGGAGGGAGGGAGAAAGAAAGAGAAAAGAAAAGAGAGAAAGAAAGAAAGAAAGAAAGAAAGAAAGAAAGAAAGAAAGAAAGAAAGAAAAGAGAGTTAGAAGAAAGGACCCGAAGATCTCTAAATTAAAGGCTCTGGCCAAAAGGGGGAAAAAAAATACCATTCCAAGAGCTTATAGAAGAAACTGTTCTTAGAAGAGACAAATCTGAGACTTGAAGGAGCAGCCTGGGGGAGGTGCTGAAGTTAAAGATAAAGCAGGTTCCTGCCAGTGAGCAGAGCCAAGCCAACTGCAGATTTCTCAGAGCAGCGTCTGTAGGCAGATGTGCTCGTGGGCGAAGGACCCAGGTAAGTAGAATCGGAGCAAAATTACTTGATAATGAAATTCAATCAACCGAGAGATAAATCAAAATAATGAATTCAATATGGAGAGATGATTATGAAGCAACTGGGAGTCATTACGGTCTTTTAAATATAGAAATAAAAGTAAAACACTCTGAAATTTCATAAACCCTAACACAAGAGAAAAATAGGTTTGAAGATTAACAAAAATCAGAAGATGGGAAAGAATAGAAGAAACAGATTTCTTTTTTCATAGCAAAGAGTTATTTAAAAATGCTAATACAAAATTTAAAATAATAATTCAACTCATTTTTACAAGATTTTCTTAGTCTATAAACGAATTAGGAAATCTATGCAGCAAAGAAACAGTGATGAGATATAGCAATTTCCTTCTTTCATATTATGTGTTTCTTCAGTTGTATTTAAACAAAATTATACTAATGTTTTCAGAATTACCATGCTCACATTTTTTAAAACTTGGTTCTGATCTTCCATTTATCTTCTAGCTATAGTGGAAGATTCTAGATTTCTGTTTAGAGTAGTACAGACATAAACGTAACAACTAAAGTCTACATCCATGGAGTCATTTCTTACTTTCCTCATTATATTATCTTCTTCGCTCTACTGAAATATTAAAAGAAATGTGGAACTTTAATAAAAACAAAAATCACTGTTCCAAAAATAAAAAATGTCACACAAAAATGATTGTCAATAACATCTTGCATAAGATCCCATCATAGATATGATTCCACATCAGTGATCCCATTGACCAGTCTGTGGAGGATCGCATTTTTAGAATCCCTTCTCCACACTTTTGAAAAGACATCTGTAATTTTCCCTTTGCTGCAGTCAATGTACTCACTGAATCGGGGTTTTTTGCCCTCTTTTGTCTCCCAATCATATATTCAGAGCCTTCTGATTTATGTTAGCTGCTCCTCAGACCCTGCCTCGTAGCTTCCCGTGAAGTGTCAGAGACACACAGGAGTGGGGAAGCCTGAAATGCTTCCAAGAATCTTTGCTTGAGTTTGCTCAGAAGAGCTGTGCAGATGTCTAATTCCTCATTCAGCTGGCTTACAAACAGGGCACCAGGGGTAGCCATGGGACCAGAACACCAGGCCCAGGGCAGGCAGGAACGCAGTCCCACTGCCAGGGCAGAGGCGAACACGGGAAGGTACTCCAGGACTTCCAACACAGCTTCTGCCTTCTACTCCCTTCCCTCCTACCTCCCACCCACTAGTTCCTCTGTTTCTAAATTATCCTCAACAGCAGTGATTCAAAACCTGCGTATCTTCATATAGAAATTCTCAATGTATACAGAAATAAATCCAAGGATACCAGAATTTCATAAAAAGAGAATCTGTGTTTGGAGAGGGATTATATACACACAAATCCCTATAAGCAACAGGAATCAAAAATACATGGACACAGGTACCTGAATACTTGCTCTATGGGTCTATTCTCTTGGCTAACATCTACTAGCAACCTGGAAAGGGGTTGGGGGTGGGGAGTGTCAAGCGTGTTCCTGTATTGATCGCCCTGTTTTTTGGTCTAATGATGCATTCATTTATTGTGGTTGCTCCTATTAGGGCTGTTAGCACTTCAAGGCACAATTTATAGAACCTCACAGTGATTCATCCTGCTCATGTTTACTCATTTGATTAGGTTAACTGCTTCTTTCTGGAAAAACAAAAAATAGGCTGTTCTAGGACTATGGTTATGCACATTGAAGTTGAAGACAAAGGGATGCAAATGTTCTATTCATTTATTTATCAGACCCATTAGCATCTCTTTGGGCCCAGCTCTGAGCTCAGGACTTGGTCCTTTCTCTGGGTAACAGTCAGGCCTTTCCCAACACAGTCCCTCTGAGGGCTACTCCGACTGGTTTCCACTGAAAAGCAAGGAGTGTCCCTGCCATTCTCAGAGTAAAGCACGTTCCTTAATGGGTACCAGCTCAGATTCTAAAATCGTTTGCACTTTACAATTTTTGGTCAACCTTGGGCAAGCTAGTGACTACTCGGGATTTAAGGTCCTCCTTTGCAAAGGGAGCAGGACAAACCCCAACAGGGGCAGGTGGCACCTGTCTCATATAGCCTTCTCTTTGTGTCATTGTGATAATTAAATTTGCTAATGTATGCAATATAGGGCAGTGCCTATACATACTAGATGCTTAAAAACTGTTAGCAACCATCATTAATATTACAAAGCTGGGGTCAAAATAATGCATCCTAAAAAGCTCATATGTGAATGAAGAGTGAACGCCTGCTGTTTCACAGCTACGGGTCCCTCTGGCCACTATCTTGAGTTGTATAAGGTAAGAGAGATTGTCCTTCATCTTCACGTCAAACTAGGCTCGTGACCCCTCCGCTTGGGTCTCCACAAGAGAGGAGCACAAGAGGAATAAATGTAATTTAGTAACACTCAGAAGATTAAATTCTAAAACGTTTACTTCTAAGGTGATCTTTTCCCATCATTTCTGGTTTGTTTGTTTTTTTTTTTTTTGGCAGGACCAGGAGTGGTCGGGTAGGAGCATATATTTAGGTTCCTCTAGGACGCTGATGAGACAAAGAAATGTCCCTTTTGCCCTTTTGGGGGTATATTAAACTGACTTTCCTTGAAGAAAGATTCATCAATGATGTGCCTCCCTTATATCAGATTGTGGGTGTGTGTGTGTGTATGTGTGTGTGTGTGTGTGTGTGAATATATTTTCACATCCCTAAGTGGAAAATGCATATTACTAATTTTTGAAGATGGATTTTGGTGGCCAAGCACATGAGCAGTGGGAACTCCAGGTCTCAGGCCTTCATATTCCAGAGGGAAGCAAGATCCTGGCCTCCACTGGACATTTGACTGTGACTTTGCTGCCTGTAAACCTTAACCAGCCCCTCAGGCGAATGGTAAGAATCAGCTGTCTGTGGACCTGGAGGCGCCTGGCCCAGCTGCCAGCCTGGCACACACCCCCACATATCACTGCATGTGCTCATTTGTGAGGAGTGGCAATTAAGAAAACCTTGTTTAAGCTGCACTGCATTTGACAGGGATGAGTTAAAAGGAAGCATGTAAGAGACAAAGCACCCGCCTGGGCTGAACTCAAGCTAAATTCACTGAGCCCTCTGCCACCACTTTTCCCAAATGAGAAAGACTGGTTTCATGGGCTAACCATGAGGGATTCTCCCAGAACCAGAGTCAATTCACGTGACTGTGGGAGGAAACTGAGTTAGCATTTGAATGATCACACTCTGACCTGATGTGTCAAGCCTGAACTTAACATCTAAAGCAACGGGAAAATGCAGTCTTTGTTAGTGTATCTCACTAGTGAGTATTTTGCGTGAGATCTGTGTTTAATGGCCTTAAAGGATCTGGGAAAAACTGTAGGGTATAAAATCCTGTGAACTTTGTATGACTTTGGTGAGTCATATTGGAGAGCACCAAAGCACCAAGAATGGATTGCTGCTGGGGTTGAGTTTCCTGTCCAGTGGGAATTGTGTGTGACTCCTAGCCAAAGTCTTCTTAGCTAAGCCCAAGCCCCCCATGAATAAGTTTATGATTCAGGTTGGAACCACACTGATCTCAGAATTAGGTAGCTCTAAGACAAAGCCAATATGGAATAATGGTCTGAACCCATCTTCAGTGGGGGTAGGTGTTCTTGGAAGGAAGAAGCCTCAGTAAAAATCTTACACAAGAGAAGCTTGATGACTGATGTTTGGTGAGAGTTTGCTGTCTTCCTAATAATGTGCTGAGTCTCTTCATCTGCTTCAATCTTCCTGCAGCCCTATTATTTATAACCGGTTCTTTTATTATTCCACTTTATAGATTAAAAATACTGAGGCACAAATAGCAAGGGGTGCAGGCTGCACAGAAGAGTCCTCAATCTGTTTTCAAGAACTCCTGAAGAATAAGACATAAAGGTCCAGCTCAACTCATGTCCAACAGAGAGGCGTCTTTAGCATTCTGGAAGACTCCAGTATGTCTCCATCTAACAGCCAAGGACAACAAGGGGTTAGCTATGTCTTATTGGGTGGTCTACTGCAAGAGAACCTGAGAAGACGCCCATGGAATTGGACCAGAATATCAAGTTCGACTATGCACTTAGAGTCCAATTGGAAATGTGGTGTCATCATGATGGGTCTAGTGGTCTGAGAACCACAAACTCCATGCCCTGCCCACCAGCCTCCAAGCCCTTCTAGGATGTCGGGGGTGGCCTCCCTACTATCAGATGAGAGGGACAGGGCTGTTCTCCCTTTGCTATGTCATATCTCAGCATCAGGCTCAACTCTTCCTAGGTTGGAGCTTCCTTTTAAGCTTCCCTAGGACACTGAGAGGTTTGGTGGTCAAAGGATTCCTACCCACTCACCCCCCCCACCCCCGCACACCTCCATCAGGACACACGAGACTGTGTCTACACAGGAAGAACAAAGAATCAATGCGTCCTTGGGTTGAAGCCCCAAAAAATCTATGAAGTGAGGGGTGGGGGACACTTCCCTCTGTGTACCCTGGAGGTAGTAACCTGCCTACAGGGAGGTCTCCCAAGAACACGAAGTATATTCTGATGTTGGGGTTGGTTTTGTTTGGAAGCAATCCCTTGGACTGCGCAGAAGTTCTGGCTCTGAGCTCAAGGGGGACCCCTGAAAGTGCTCAGGAGACTCTACATGGTGCCAGGGATCAAACCAGATCAAGACCACGACAGTCACATATACAGTCAGTGCCTCACCTCCTGTAATAGCTCCTCTCCAACCCTGCACATTCTGTTTTGTTTCCGCTCACCCATTCATGACCTGCCTTCATTCTTTGGACCCCCCATTCCTCCCTTCCTGGAGAACCCCTTCCCTCAGGCCTGAGCTGTGCTGGGGGCTCTCTGTACAGGGTTCCTCTCAGGAGGAAAAGAAGGCTGTCTGGCTGCCGGGACACGTGTGTGTGTGTGTGTGTGTGTGTGTGTGTGTGTGTGTGTGTGTTGGTGGAGAGGGGTTATATCAGGTAGCTCTCAGGTCTTTATTTTCATCTTACTGGGAGTGGCGCACTGACCCAACCCCAGTGTAACTGTGGTATCCAAGCCTTGATATCCCTCAGTGACTTTGACCATAAGACACTACAGGGAAGAGTTCCAGTGATCCCCTTCCCACCCCCAACCCCCTGCCCAGTCATCCATCCACTGGCAGGCACATCATTTCTTCTTCCTGAGGCAAGCCCTCAAGAGCCTTTGCATCCACAAACCCTTTATGACTCTCTGGGAAACCATGTTGGGTGGTAAGTGTGTCACCCCGCTTTGTAGAAAAAGTGCCAGGGTCAGGGCACTTATCTTGCATGGGAGGCTTTTATTAAAACATTGAAGCAAATGATTGGAGAACCCCAAGCTCCTTGACCTCTGCCCACATCTCCACCATCAGCTCTGTCCATTTCCTTTCTTGCTCTACAAGCTTCCCCACCTCCCACGGCCTGTCTTCTGAGGAGATGCCATGGCCAGAGGTGGCACCATACCTGGGGCCAGGTGGTGCGGGAGGCCGAGGCGGGAGCCCCACTGAGCCATGAGGGAACTGAAGCGGTGACTGCTTTACACCCGCAATTAGTCACTCATGCCGTACTGTACTCACTACTAGTTGCACCTGCAAGCAGCTAATTGCTACAGAGCAAATGCAATTAGGCGCTTACACATGATCCGAGGACCAAAGTCACCAGCACATGCATGGTCATGCATGCATAGGCACCACGAAAGAAATATGCGCATGTTATCCACAAGGGTGTGCACACACAAGGGGTGCACATGTGTGTCCCAGACAGAGGTACACATGAATACAGGGCTCACAGACACCCTAATGAAGACATGAACACAGTGCAGAGCAGGCTTGCGTCTGCAGACTGAGAAGCCCTGGGTGGGGCGGGGCGGGGGCGTGGGAGGCTTTTATTAAAACATTGAGAAGCTGCATTAGAAGAATCTAGGTTAACTCAGGCCTTCTATCGATATACACGACACAGTCTCAGGCTCTGGCGGCAGATAAGAACAGCAAAGGATTGCAGATTGTTCTTTTGATAAAGACTGTGCAATCGTGGAAAACAAATTGGAGCCGGCACACGGGGCCAGGCTGCTGAAAAGGCCGACGCTTTCAGGCCCCGCCGGCTGGTGTTGATCCCTGATGTAAACCATTATTTAACTGCAGAGGACAGAGGCTAGCTATAATTGTTATATTCACAGGTTGGGTGTTTTTTTTCCCCTCCCTTAATCTCAAAATACTGCTTTGGAAAGTAACACACAAAATCATAGTGACCTTTAAAAATTCTGTTTAATGCCTTCTTTGTAGCCCTTTCTTCCTTCCTCCAGTTTCCCTGAGCTGTGATAGTGAGTTGTCAGATTTTTCAAAAATATTTCCTTTTCAGCAGCCGAGTGAGGAGGAATACATCTGCGTATTTAATTGTAGTCACTTTAGATGTGGTAGACTGGAGAACCTCTTCGGCAGTAATGAGCCTCTGTGAGGCAGGAACCGGTGACCCAGGGGTAACGCTGAGTGCAGGTTAGGACACCAGCGAGCATGGCTGAGCTCAGAGCACCTCTCTCCCGTGGTCTAAGTTAAATGAATACATGCATGGCCCTCCTCCCCCCCATGTCTCCTTTCCCCTTCCCCATTTCTCGTTGGCCTCTCCCCTCTCCTCTTCTCATTCATTGATCAAAAAGGAATCAAATGATTCCTGGAATGAAACCAAATGATTCCAGATATTACTGGAAATGTCCCCTGCCTTCTAAGCACTCAAGGTACAATGGCAGAGAATCATCTTTGTTGTTGTTTCTAGGTCTCTGGTTCAGAGGGAAAACAGCACATGCATTAAAGGAAAGGGTAATAGTCTCATTGCAGAACAAGAACTTCAGCTCAAAGAGCCCAAATATAAGCCGCAAAGCTGCCACTTAGAGTGGGTGACCTTGCACATGTGACTAACTTAAGTCCATGAGGACATATTCAGTCACTTGTAAGTATGCATTACCTAGCCAACCATTCCAAAGTATAGCCAGGGCCACACTAAACTCAGTGAAGTGTCCGGCTTTTTGTAAGGGACCTCTAATAACTAAATGATAGTTATTATTATGTTTAGCCATCAATTTATATTGACCAGGAAGGATTTATTAGCACTGACTGTCTTCTTGGAGCACTTACCTCCATCCCTAAACAATTGGGTACATTTTCTAATAACTCGAGGAATTTGGCCACTGCTCCAGAAAACCTTTTCATCATTGTATGTTCAGCACCTAGAACCATCCTAGCAAGGACAGGTACTCACTAAACACAAGATAGGTAGGTAGGTAGGTGGATGACTGCACGCAGGCATGTAAGGAAATGGAAAAGAAAACACATTCTAAAAATAGCAGGCATGAAGAGATGGTGGTTTGTCTGGGTTCAATCCTGGGTACTCTATACGGTCCCTCAGGTACTCTATATTATTCCTGGATTACTTGCCAGGAGTAATCCCTGAGCACAGAGCCAGGAGAAAGCTCTGAACACCACTGGCTGTGGCCCCAAACCAAAACAAAACAAAACAAAAAAGCAATCAAAAGAGAGCAGATAGTGCTACTGGGAGAGCCATGGGGGTAGACAGCAGATGTGATTCCCATCCCTTCTAGTTTGCTATGCTTCAGGGATGTGAGGCATTACAGTTCCTGCTACTTTTGGAGATGGGGTGAAGCCCTGCACCTAATTCTGGCCAATGAGTTTCAGTTAAGAGTGTTACATGTCATGCCCAAGCCAGGACATTTAATGCAAGACAGCAGAGCAGGGCTAGGGATGTGACTCAGTGGTCAAGCATTTTCATGTGTGGTCTTGGGTTGGAAACCTGGCAGCATACGGTCCTTAAGGCACCACCAGGAGTGAACACAGAACCAGGAGGAACTGCCCAGTGTCACTAGGTATGGCCAAAGCCTTCCCCCCCTCCAAAAAAAAAAAAACAGAAGGAAAAAAGACTCAGCAGAGCTCCTTGTTCCCTGCCAAACAACTGCCAGTAACTCGGGCCAGTTCCCTGCAGATCCCTAACAGTTAGGCCGTATGAGGGGAAGAAACCTGTGCTAACTCTGGTCACTAACATTTGAGGAGCTCTGGCCACGTGACCATCACCTCTGCTGTTGGTTCAGGAACAACGAGAACCTCTGGTGTGATGAGAGAGCGGCTGAGCACTGGCTGTGGGGCACAAGTCGGACAGGCCAACCAGACCAATTCTGACCTGCAGGGCGGAAACAGCTGCTCAACACATGCTCAGGAGTCCCAAACATGGCACCTGGCTTGGCCCACCTGCCAAACCCAGCCCAGAGGGAATGGAAGCCATTCAGCTTTTGGCTAAAGAGTTTTGGGTTCCCAGGCTGCTGTACCTGGGACCCCTCTTTTCTCGGGGGGGGGGGGGTAGTCTCACACTCCCAGAGATCAGGCCCAATGATATCTTGATGCTCCAACGTGGTACCTGCTGGGGTGTAGGAACAACAGGAAGAGACCCCCCAAGTCATACCATGCCCACAAACCCTCAACCCTGCGTGGTACCTGGCAATCTGCCTTACCCGTGTTCAGGGCTTACCCCCCAGCTTGAGAAGGCAGGAAGAGCACTGTCAGAGGGAATAGCATGGATGATATGGAAAAAGCAACCGTGATGGAAACAACGGAATTTTGGGGTCCACTTCCAACTATCTCTCGGGGTTTCCCTTTCATCTAGAAGATGCTGAACCTAGTCACAGGCCGTGCTTAGAAATATGGCCAAAGACTTTGGGCATCCCTCTCTTTGGGGGTGAGGGAGCCTACTGCCTCCTCCCCATGAAGGAGAAGAGCTTGCGACTTCTTTAACCAGAGTGCTATGAGGGAAGTCACACATCAGATGTGTGACTCCTGAGACTAAGTCACAGAAGTCAGGGAGCTGCTGCTTTCTTCACAGGAAAGGTTGTGCTGGAACCTTGAGCCACCCTATATAACGATTGGCTGTGTGGAGGCCTCATGCTCTGAGGAAAGCCAGTCACAAGGAAAGGGCACCTCAGGGGGACTGGGCCAGTTTTGCAGCTTCCCTGGGACTCCTGCCTGCAGGAGGGACGTGGTCTCCAGATGGTTCCAGCAACATTTTCTAGCAACACCCCACCTGATGAGACGAATATGACCCCTTGCTGTGACCTGTTCTCCTGCACCTGTTTTGTTTTGTTTTTAAATTACTTAATTTTCTGTTGAATCGCAGTGAATTACAAAGTTACAAAGGTATTTGTGATTGAGTTCCAGGCATACAGTGTTTCAACACTAATCCCTTCACCAGAGTCCACTACCCTCCACTAATGTTCTAGTTTCTAGACTGTTCCCCAGCTTGCCTTTATGATTTGTCCAAGGGTTTCCTTCCCTAACTTATCCCCCTCCCCCATCCCTGCTCCAGTGTTGAACTTCCTACTGAAGACCAGTTTCTCTGCTCTCTTGTCGCCTTTCAGCTTTGGATATTCCCTTCTGAAGTTTCTTGATATCCTACATCTGAGAGAGATTACCCTGAGTCTGCTCTTCTCCGTCTGGCTGATTTCACCCAATATAAAACTCTCCAGTCCCAGATACATAGCAGCAAATTGCATGACTTCATCTTTTCTTACGACTCAGTAATACTCCATTGTGTATATGTACCACAGTTTCTTTTTCCAGTCAAGACAATATGGACATTCCTCAATAAAAAGTAGAAATTGAGCTTCCATATGACCCAGCAATTCCACTCCTACAAGTATACCATAATGGTACAAAAGCACATGCAGAAAAGACATCTGCAATCCTATGGTCATTGCAGCTCTGAGAGCCAAAATACGGAAGCAACCCAAATACCCAAGAACAGATGCTCGTCCCTGACCCAGAGATGCTGTGAGTGAAACAGCCAGGGTTAGAATGGAAGAAATGAGTTTCTGAGGGAATAGGCACTCATCTGCTACACAGTGCCGGGCAACCGAAATATAGCTCTACAGAGAAGGACCCAGTCGTGCCCCATGGGCACAACTCCTGCACCCAGAAAGCACATAAAACTGAAAAGGCATCTGGTATAGGGAGACGGGATCTGGGTTCAAACAGCTTCTATTACCATGAATACTAAGTGGTGTTGGGCTGGTCATTCAACCCCTCCTGCTTCCTGTTTTTGTTGGGCTTTTAATTTCCCTTCTAGAAAATGAGAATAATCACTAGCACAATTATAAGCTCCCAGAATTCATTGTTGCTAATAGTAGTGTGAAAGAGGGTTTCTTGGGCCAGAGAGACAGTACAGAGGTTACTTGTGTGTGTGTGTGTGTGTGTGTGTGTGTGTGTGTTTTGTTTTCTTACTTCTTTATATATCTTTTTGGGTCACACCGGGCGATGCTCAGGGTTTACTCCTGGATCTGCACTCAGGAATTACTCCTGGCAGTGCTCAGGGGACCATATGGAATGCTGGGGATTTAATCCTAGTTGGCTGAGTGCAAGGCAAATGTCCTACCCACTATCGCTCTAGCCCCAGTACAGAGGTTAACGTGTTGTCTTGCATCTGGCCAACCCCAGTTTAGTCCTTGGCATTGCATATGGTCTCCTGAGTCCTGAAAGGATTGATCCCTGAGCACAGAGCCAAGAGTAAGCCCTGAGTACTACTGGGTGTGTTCCAACTTCCCTGCCCCAACTCTTTCTTGATGCAAGGAACACAATCTGAAGCTATTTATGGAGAATGGGGTGAGTTTTACACAAATACAAACACACCCTGGGTCGCCTCTTCCTGGAGACAATAGATTTCTTTGGAACAAAAGTCGAAAGTTGCAGAGAAAACTGAAACACATCAAATCTGGCTGAATTTTATCTGCTTTTCTTTCTTTCTTTAAACATGTTCCTTTACTGAAATTTTCAAATTACACAATAGCGCCCAATGATCTAATCACTAGATTTCTTCTTTCTAAAATCCCAGGTTAAAAATAACTTAAATACACTTCTTCTGTCAGTCACATCACAAGGTAGCAGAGCTGCACCATTCTAAATATAAATTGAGACTATTTCTTTCCTTAAAAAAAGAAAAAAAATCCTCCAATATCTTGATTCTGTTTCCATGGGGGCTTTGACAGGTCATATATCATGGAACCAAAAGCCCTGCACGCTTGCCAGGCTTCAAGATACCAGGAGTGAGGCTTCGGCGGGACATACTGGGGAGAAACCCATGACGCTGCCTCCTTGGAAGAAGTTGGTCACGACGTCCACCCCACTGCACCTTTGGGTGGGGCTCGACACTGCTCTCACTCATTCTCGCATGTGTAACACGAACAAGTGAGAGCAGTGTCAAGCCCCACCCAAAGTCCCTGGAACACAGGGGCGACTGGTGTGCCCACAGGGACTCAGCCTTGGGAGATGACCAGGAGAGAGGACACTGGTCTGTGCAGTGTGGCGGTCCCGCTGGTTTCCGTGTCCACAAGATATGTGGAGCACAGAAGCCTCCGAGAGGGAGTCAGAGACACATGGGGAGTAGGAGGCACTTATGAGCTGGGAGCTTAACCAACTCAAGACAGGAAGTCCAGAGGGGAAAGTGTAAGAACCTAAAAAAAAAAACAAGACCAGACTCAGTGTGGGCCTAAAGCAGAAGTGAGGTTACCAGAGAGAGGATTGTACCCAGATTTCACGTTGGGAGTCTCCAGGGTGGGGGTGGGTCAGACTTTCGCTTGTGCTCACGAGTCTTGCAGAAGCAGACAGGACCAGCTTTACTCCAGGAAAACTCTATGGAAGATCATCGAGGGGCCAGGACAGGGCCCTGGGCGAGTGGGGAGCAACCAACTAAGGTGGGAAGGGGCAGAAGCAATGGGCACAGGTAAGGTTCTAGAGTCATGCAGTAACAGATCCAAGGGACCCAAGTAGGTGTCTCTATGACTTGGGAAGATGGTGGATTTGTGAGGAGAAAAGGGCAAGGCAGGGCCTCAATTGTTCTACAAGCAGTGCCTCCATCCTCCTCTGAGACCATCCATTTCCCCTCAGGTTGATAAGGGATTGTGGCATAGACACACGGTCTCCCAGGACATGTCTGAGAATCCTCCAGAGTGTCCTGGATGCTCTGGAATGAGAGACAGAGGAGGAGGGGTCTACAGATGAGCATCGTCCATTCCTTCCCCACAGACAGAGTCGCCCCTCTATGACCACACAGATGCTGTCTCCAACCCTGACACAGGCACTGCTGCTTCCCCAGCTTCCTGTGTCAACTGTGGCTTCCAGTTCCCTTGATCGTGCCGGGGGACCAGGTGAAGGAGAGAAGGTAGAGGGAGACTCACAGGGATGCTTCTCCAGAGTTTCACTTAAGTAGCAGTGAAAGCCCTCCGGCCCTCTGACTACACAGGCAGGCAGGATCCAGGCTGGGTTCTGAGAGAATGACTCACCAGCAAGCCCCCCACTGTTTCCCCCCAGAGCCCCTCAGGTCTGCAAGGACAGACCCTGACCTTTCACCACAAGCTCTGCCACCTTGAGCACAGTTCTACAGAAAGGTTGCTGAGGAAAGTTTTATGGCTTTTCTGAGAAATGCCTGGTCAGGAAGAGAGTGACAGGACCCCCCAAGGGAGATGGGAGACTTCTGGGGAAAATGACCCATAAGATTACAGACTCAAAATGAGAAGAGGCTGACCAGGTGAACCTAGACACAAAATTGTTCTGTAGCAAGGTCTAGGAAATGTTTGGAAGTCAGGGGGGCTGGGCGGAGGAAAGCAAAGTCTCCCAGCCCTCTCCAGCCCATCTCTGGCAGTTGAGTCACCTGCAGTTTCCCCCGTGACCTGGCCACTGGCCGAAGTTGGCCACTAGGCTACTCTAGCACCCTATGCTCCTTGCCCATGTCTACTCAGGACCTGACCCTGTGGGGTCATGCAAGTCTGCTGCCTCCTGCACTCCAGCTGCAAACTTGGGCCTTGAGATCGTCAGGGTGGGAGGTCAGGATTCTGGCTGCTTAAGCCAAGGGAAGTGGCCACTCCCAGGGAGAGCCCGCCCATGTCCCGGGGCCCCTCGAGCATCTCATAAGGACCAGCACAAGACTAACCTCCCTCCTCTTCCCTCGAGGCTGGCTCCTCTCATCTACAGATAGTTCCACCTCAGTCCCCGAAGGACACACTGCCTGTGCATGTGGACACACATCTCTCCCGCTGCCCACAGGCCGCCCTCACCCCACCCGTCCCCAGCCCCCTCACACCCCTCACACCTTTCTAGGATCCACCATTCCAGACAGTTTCAACCCCACTGCTCTCTGCTGCGCCATCCCTCTGCCTCGTTCAACCCCAGGCAGGCTGCAGGAACGGAGTACTGCTTCCTGAGGCAGCGGCAGGACAAGTACAGGATCACAGCACAGGTGTTAGTTAGTCCACATGGATGCACATGGGGATGAGAGTGAAGGTTGATCAAAGAACCAGCCTAGGATACAGAAGCATCGCCTGGTCTTGCAGGGAACACCGCAGCTCTGCTCCCCTGCTCTAGAACCCCGCAGCTCTGCTCCCCTGCTCTGGAACCCCACAGCTCTGCTCCCCAGCCCCGGAACCCCGCAGCTCTGCTCCCCTGCTCCAAAACCCCGCAGCTCTGCTCCCCTGCTCTAGAACCCCACAGCTCTGCTCCCCTGCCCCAGAACCCCGCAGCTCTGCTCCCCTGCTCTGGAACCCCGCAGCTCTGCTCCCCTGCTCTAGAACCCCACAGCTCTGCTCCCCTGCCCCAGAACCCCGCAGCTCTGCTCCCCTGCTCTGGAACCCCGCAGCTCTGCTCCCCTGCTCTAGAACCCCACAGCTCTGCTCCCCTGCCCCAGAACCCCGCAGCTCTGCTCCCCTGCTCTGGAACCCCACAGCTCTGCTCCCCAGCCCCGGAACCCCGCAGCTCTGCTCCCGTGCTCCAAAACCCCGCAGCTCTGCTCCCGTGCTCCAAAACCCCGCAGCTCTGCTCCCCTGCTCCAAAACCCTGCAACTCTGCTCCCATGCTCTGGAACCCCACAGTTCTGCTCCCCTGTTCTGGAATCCTGCGGCTCTCCTACCCTCCCCGCTCTGTCCCATCCCGGTTCCTC
This sequence comes from Sorex fumeus, assembly GCF_029834395.1. Classification (NCBI taxonomy): domain Eukaryota; kingdom Metazoa; phylum Chordata; class Mammalia; order Eulipotyphla; family Soricidae; genus Sorex; species Sorex fumeus. The sequence goes on along the minus strand of NW_026606101.1, from coordinate 65,089,752 downwards.
CTTCCCCTGGACTCCTCCCTGCTCTTTCTTCAGTCCCTCCTCCCATGCCCCACAGGCCCTGTTTCATGCCTCCTCCCTCTCCCTCCTCCCTGCCCTTACCTGTGTGCCCTGCAGTTACTGCTCACTCTCTCTCTCTCTACAGTCTTTCCTGATCCTCACTGGGCAAGGTCCGTGCCCAAGACCCTTGGCCACTCCCCTGGAGCCCATGAAAGAGAGGAAGCTCTAAGCCTCAGCTCATTAGATGTGGCATCACAGGTCCCCAAACGCTCTCAGAATCTCAGGAAGAGTTTCCAACATCCACTCCCAACTCTGGCGAACAAAGTCAACAGCCTTTGAAACTGTTCTCTCCCTATGTTTAAAAATAAGATCATGGAAAGTCCCACGGAAAAAAATCAATACTGGCTTTTTAAAACTCCAAATCAATATGACAAGCAAAAGTTCTCATTAAGCGAGAGGTGGGTGAGGTCAGAGAAACAAAGAGAATCAAGAAGGAAGAGAAGGGAGTGGGGAGAGCCTTGGAGGATCTGGGGGCCGGAGCCCAGGAGGAGCAGAGGGCAGGAAGGAGGGAAGAGCAGGCTGGGGTCAGGAAGCAGAAAGCCCCTGACCCCCCAAGAGGAGAACGTGGAGATGGGATGGGACCCCTGGGGGCTTACAGTGTGCAGGCATGTGGGGGTGGGGGGGAGGAGAATAGAGAGAACAAACGGGCAATGTGCAGGAGATGGGGGAAGGCAGAAGTCAGAGATAACCTCCAGTTGGCAATGGCTGTGAGCACCCCCTTCCAGCTCAGAACAATATGAGGGCGGGGGCAGCAGATTTGCAGATGCTTAGTGGAAAGGGGCCAATTGTGCCAAATCATTTTGGATGCCTTTGACCCAGGCCCTGATGCCACAGCCCTGCCCTCCGGCTCATACAGTTTAGAAGCATCTTCTCTGGGATTCCTAGAGGACCCCAATGTTGACCTACTTCTGTCACCTTGAGCGTCTTCACTCTGCTCAGATGACTCATTGTCAGAGAGCAGAATCCAGACAAGGAGGGCTGCTTAGACATGCTCCCCAAATCAGGAAGGGGGCGTCTCTGACGGGCATTTGGGCACTGGGTCTGCAAAGCTTGATCCAGTCTTTTCACCATCAGCTCCTGGCCCTGCTCCAGCACAACTAGAGCCAATGCCCTTTTGCTTGTCAGAACAGGCAGGAGACCAGGAGAGTGGGCCACACAAGGTCCATGGGCCCTTGAGACCACCAGGAGGCCACAGGCATAGCACTTGCCAGAATGGAACGATCTTCACACCTGTTCACCCTGGCATCCTGTTTTGTCTCTGAACTATGAAGCCTTTCCATGAGGCCACCCACAGGGATAGGCAGAGAGCAAGAAGAGGGGCCGGGCTGGGCACCCCAAAAAAGCAGACAGAGCCAAGGACCACTCTGGGGAAAGCAGGTAGGCAACAGCCCCTCTTTCTTTGCTCAGAGAGTCTCTCCCAGACTCCGGGCTCGGGGACTGGAGCCCGGGATTGGAATGAGAAGCTCTTTCCCACTTAATTCTGCTTGTGGCCAAGGGGCTGCACGGAGCCTGCGAGGATCTTCCTGCACCAGACCTTCCCGACTCACTCTTAGGGGGGTTATGTCCTGCAAAAGCCCTGGAGAGTCGAAAATATCCAGTTTAAATAATGCAAGGAGTACACTGACATCAAGCTCAGTTCCTGGACATGGCAGAGCCGAGCAGCTCTTCTCACATCCTCATCTATGTGCTCACGCTCATCGGCCCACAGTTGGGTAAAATGCTCTCTTGTGAGACAGTGTGACTTATTGATCACTGTCCTGAAAGGCACTATGGAGTGTCAGGGACTTCTAGCCTGAGAAGAGAACAAACTTCAAAATTTGGGGCCAGGATATAGCCAGAAACCAGGTCACCTGCCTTTTATGTGTAAGGGCCCGGGTTCGATACCCAGCACAGTCAAACAAAACAAACCCAAACAAAAAAGCTTTAAAATGTGAAGTACAATTTCTGATGAACATGTATTGCTTTCACACCACAATAAAACTGGAAGATATAAATTGGGGGCCTTTGATATCGCAATTTTTGTGTTAAATGCATTCGTTGAATACAAACACTTCAGTCATGCCATAATTATTGTTACCATAATTTTGTAAACGTGATTTTTGTTTTGACATTTACCTCTTGAAATATACAATGAATAAGCAAACAAAATACATATAGACATATATTAAAGAACTAGACAAAGATTCAGTTTCAGCTACTGATAGTCATTCTTCCAGAAAGACCCCAGCACTTAAGGCCCGTGAGGGAGGGAGGGGTGCAGAGGAGAGGCAGCCCCCCACCCCAAGAGTCACGGCAGGCAGGTTCGGTTGCACACTGGGGCTTAGAGGCTGGAGGCGATCCTCACAGTGTGAGTTTCTGCTTGCGATCTGTAATTAAGACCTCCCTTTAAGCTGGTAACACGTTTTTTTTGTTGTTAAAAAAAAAGAAGGAAAGCAATTCCACCAGCTTTGTTTGGGTTTCTTTTCCTTGAATTATTACAAGTGCTAATGGGCGTCTTCATTAGCACACAATTTAAGAAATATTACGGGTTGGGTTCCCTCTCCGGCTCCAAGACTCAAAATCAGCAGCGCTTCAGCAGAGAAACGGAAACAAACTGAGCAAATGGGGAGAATGAACAAACAGACTTGCTCGTCCAGCGGTGGTAGCGAGACCAACCTTGGGTGGGACGTGGCTTTGCTTGTCTGGGAACCAGCAAGCAGTACATGACCAGCTTCCAAACAGGCCAGAAGCCTGAGCTGCCCAGAGATCATCAAAGAGTCGGGGCCTGCCAGCTGCCCGCTGGACTTGGGGGCGTCAGTCTAGAGAGGGTGGGATCTGGGGGGCCGCTTTCTGGAAGGGCCAGGTCCTCCCGCCAACAACACTTCCCCCTAGCCTCCCCAGCCAAGTCCTGCAAACAGAGGGACAGCCCTCTGTCCTGTTCCTGTCAGCCCCGCCCCCCACTATTCACTCGGGGAACAGTGAGCCTACTGTGCCCAGCCAGCCTCTTCCTCAGCCAGGCAACCAGAAGGTGGTCTCAAACCTTCCTCAAAGAAATTCCTGGCCGGCCCTGAGAGACACAGGTCCACCTGCTGCTGGAGAGGCCACGGGGCAGAGTGAGAGCATGTAGGAGGAGAGGAAGCTGGGGCCGGGAGGGGGGGGGACCCTCAAAGAACCAGGAAGCCACGAAGCATCCGGTCTCCCACTTAGTTGATCTGTCTTCCTTTCTTCTCCTCTCTCTCTCTCTTTTTCTCCCTTTCTCTTTCTCTCTCTCCCCTCCCCCAATTTGTTTCGAAGCATTCTTTCTCCCAGTTTAGTTCATCTGTCTTCCTTTCTTCTTCCTCTGTCTCTGTCTCTCTGTCTCTGTCTATCTGTCTCTGTCTCTCTGTCTTGCTCTTTCTCGCTCTCTCCCCCCCCTTTGTTGCAAAGCATTCTTTCTCCCAGTTTAGTTCATCTGTCTTCCTTTCTTCTTTCTCTCTGTCTCTATCTCTGTCTCTATCTCTGTCTCTGTCTCTGTCTCTCTCTGTCTCTCTCTGTCTCTCTCTGTTTCTCTCTCTCTCTCCCCCTCCCTCCCTATTTGTTTCGAAGCATTTTTTCTCCCAGTTTAGTTCATCTGTCTTCCTTTCTTCTTCTTTCTCTCTGTTTCTACCTCTGTGTCTCTGTCTCTGTCTCTGTCTCTGTCTCTGTCTCTCTCTCTCTCTCTCTCTCTGCACTATTTCTTTCTCAAATTCCCTGGGCGTCACACTCGCTAAATTAAGCCTCAGGGCTGGAACCAAAGCACTATTAGTCAGCTGAAAGGCTCCATTCTGGCCCACTCCTCCTCCTAAACAGCTCTGCCCGCATGCCCCCCACCCCCTCGGCCCGACCAGCCTCCTCATCTCCAAGTCACTTCTAAGTCCCAGCATTGAGGGCTGATTAGAATTTAAGATAATTTTCCCAGGGCATTAGAGCACTTTCTTTCTTTCAAGGGGCATAAAGGTGGAAAAACGGATAAAGCTTAAGTTTCAGGGGAAGAAATACTTTTAAGACTGAGAAGGAAAATAGTTTAATTGCTTAAGTTCTTATTAGTCTCAGACAATATGGTGGGCGGTGGGTGAGGGAAGAGCTGACTGAGTCTTAACACGGACAAACCTGTTTTGCCTGATGAACATGAGAGCCAGGAGGCCCCGTGGCTTCCTTCTGACACTGCTGCCTCCTAGGAGTTTCTGCACCGCCTGTTCGAACCCCCGACAGCTCTCGGGGATGCAGTCTGACCAGACACTTTGGACCCCTCAGGTAACAAACAGACCCCTTCCCCTGCACACTCTCCTGTCTTGCTCTCAGTGACATTGCAGTGAGGCGAGATGGAGAGTCCACAAAATCATTTAGCAAAGTGTCCACAGCATTGTTGATGGCATGAGCTATGAAGGCAAACAAAGCAGGAAGGGTATGTTGTGCTTGTGAGTGTGAGTGGGGTGTCAGGGCAGGTGATATCCAGAAAGACCACCAAGAGCTTTCTGGCATTATTATGAAAAATCGTAACTAAATGAACGTCAGACCCCAAACTTAAGGCGGATTCTAGACCTGATATAAAACATAAAATTGTAAAATATTTTGAGGAGAAAATATTTGTGACTTGGACTGAGGCAAAGTATTAATGGACAGGGCATTAAAAAGACAATTTAGGGGCCAGAGATAGTACAGTGGGTAGGATATTTGCCTTGTCCATAGACAACCCAGGCTTGATCCCCAGCATATGGGGATTTGTATATGGTCCCTCAGGAGTGATCCCCAAGAACAAAGCTGGGAGTAAGCCTTGAGCACGGCCAGAAATGGGTCCCTTCTCGCTCCAATGAAAAAGATCTCTAACTTGGTTGCTAGGGCAGGGGTGAGGTGATGAAGATTAGGTAAATTGAGAAAGGAAGGAGGACACATTCTCCAGACAATGATGTATTATTCAGTGTTCAAAACACATGGGCTATCAAGTTATGAAGACATACTCTGCCAGTGTGATGCTACAGAAAAGGCCAAATCGTGGAAAAGATGGTGATTTCAAGGAATGGGAGGGATGGGGTTGGGATGAAAAGAGAGCACCAAGTGGGATTTTGGAGCAGTGGGAGTCCTTGCTGTGGTCGCTATGCATTTACCCAAACCCACAGAAAGAACAGCACCAAGAGTAAACGCTAACAGAAGCCGTGGACTCTGAAGGTATGTCCACGTGCCCATATCGCCGGTTGCAAACGTACGTTCCATTCTGATGGGGGTTATGCATGCACAGGCTCTCTGCACCTTCCTTTCAGTTTTGCTATGAACCTAAAACTTCTCTAGTAAAGCAAGTCCTTAATTGAAAATTTTTAAAAGAAATTGTATTTCATCAAAATTAGAAGCATTTGCTCTAAAAAAAAGGTGGGGGCATTATTAAGAGAAGAAAACTGACAGGCTACAGACGGGAAGAAAATATTTGCAAATCACATATTCAACAAAAAAGACTCGTATCCAAGATATAGAAAAGAAATTTCAAAATTCAATGGGAAGAAAATGGTTCAATTAAAATGTGGACCAACATCTTGACTAGACACTTCACCAAAGAGAGAAACAGATGGCAAATAAGCACATAAAAGATACTCAGTATCATTATTCATTAAAGAAATGAAAATAAAACCTCTATGATATACCTGGGCATACCAATTAGAATGGAGAAAATTAAAACCCTGACAATACCAAGAGTTGCCCACAGACAGAGCAGTCACTGGTAGTAATAGAGAACAGTAGAGTCTATTCTGAACATCAGCCAGCAGAGAAGCAAACAATTTCCCTATGACCCTGCAATCCTTCTTCTGGGCTCTGGCCCAAGGGAAGTAAAGACAAGTGTCTCCGCAACAACCTGTACATGACCACTTACAACGACTCCATTTAGCTGGCCCATTATCGGAAAGTTCCAAATGTTCTTAGATATGTGGACAGATAAACAAAACTGTGGTACATCCATATAATAGAGTCTGAAGTATGAAAAGTTAAAAGGACAGACACAAACAACTTACTGAATCTTACCAAAATTATGTCGAGTGAAAGAAACTGAGTCTGAGAGGCTGTTGTGCTCTATCACCATTTAAAGACAAGGCAAAGAGGACGGAGAGCAGAGTCATGGGTTACCAGGACCAGGGAAGGAAGAGGAGCAGAGGACAGTCAGGGAGCGTGAGGTACATCGTCTGTGTTCTGTTGTTTATGGTGGTGAACACGAATCCAAACATGTGTTAAAATCCAGAAAACTGTCAGGCAACAGAAAACATGTGCCTGACATGTATCATAATTCCACAAAATTTAAAAAGAAGAGGTTCAGGGAGATAACACATGTGACCCAGCACATGATGGCACGCATGAGGCTCTGAGTTTGATCCCAACACTGGGTGTTTCTCCCGCGCAACCCAACCAACCCCCCCCCACCACCACCACCACCACACACAGAGCACTGCCTGTGGAAACCCTGGTGAGCTCCCAAACAACACTGTTTGGGAGCACCACACTACAACCAAGTACCAACAGCAGTAGCCCCAGTACCCCCAGCCCACTGGGTGTCACCTCTTTGAAAAGATGGAGGGGCCACAGAGACAGCATGGTGGGTAGGGTGCCCGCCTTTCACTCTGCCAACCTGGATTTGATTCCCAGAGTGGCATCTGATCCCTCAAATCCTGCCAGGAGTGATCCCTGAGCATAAAGACAGAAGTGAGCACCACCAGATATGCCCTCAAAAGATAACAGAAAGATGGAGAAAAATGAAAGCGGCGTTTAGATGCGTAATGGAAAAGCGACAAACTGAGGACCACATGGGCAGCTTCCACAATCTGAGAGGAACCCACCCGTGACAAGCTCCTGCTCATCCAGGCTTCTCTGACTTTTGGCCCTGTGGTCACTTCTGGTCTCAAGAACACCAGCACCCGATTCAGTTGGGAATCATCCTCCGGTGCAATGATGCTTGCTGAGCTCCCCAGAGCAGACAGACTGCAGCCTTCAGGGCAGGCCTGAGCCTGGGCTTCTCCAGTCAGTTGCCCGTCAACACGGAGCTTCCTGCTTCCAGCCCTCTGCACCCAGCGCCTTCCCCTGCCCTCTCGCAGTGTTGCCGCTCCTGGGACATGGCTTGAGGTAGGTGCCCCTCAAGTTCTAGCAGGCCAGGGCTGTTTCAAAGCAGCCCTCTGTGTGCCGGGGAAGGTCTAGTAAGGACAGACCCCCGGGAAGTTTACCTTGCGAGGAGACACCCACATCCCAGAACTGTGACTTTTGTATGAGATTGTCCAGGGCTCATTCTCTTTCCTCTAGTGTAGTCACCACCTGTCACATAAGAGAAATCACCAAGGAGAAGCCCTCACCCAGGCCCCACTGCCATCCCCTTCCCCCTCCCTGACCAGTTGGCACCATGTCTGCTAGGCCCGTTGCTCTTAGCTGACACTCACCAGAAATCAGGACATTGCTCATTCTGTTCAAGTGCCACTGGGCACTGAAGGCTGCCATTTTTCTGTGACCATCCTATCAGCCCATGCAGCTCAGGCCTGGGGGAGCGTCCCGACTGCCATCCCATACAAGGCTCTCCAAGTTCCCTCCTCCTGGGAATCCCAGGTCTACAGGGTGACAGAAGCTTAGGGCTTTTCACTCTGAATCTGGCAGAACTGCCAGGGAAGGCTCCTCTATCCTGGTGGCTGAAGGGCCTGGAACCTTCTATGAATGGGTGTGAAAAGCTGAGGGTGACATCAGGTTCTGTCCTGACACAGGCTGCTGGAGGCAGGACATAGCACCCCTTTCCCCCCAAAAGCTGGACAGCCAGCATTTCAGGTCCAGGGCTTGGAGTCACTCCTGGGAACCAGCAGTGGGCAGGGAGACATATCTCACCCAGGCCCAAGACAAGAACAGAGCAGGGAGAGGGGGCAGAAAATCTCAAATTATCAGAGGATATTTCCCAAGCTGGGCAGGGGGGGTGATGCAGTGAGGGCACCCCCTGAGTCAGCTCCCCTGGGAATCGAAGGCGGTGAGTGGTCCCCCACCTCCACAGTGAAAGGATACACTTAAATATCTCCAAAAAGGAGCCTATTGTTTGCCAGGCTATTGAGAGAGTGAAAGATAAAGGGAGCTCGGGTAGGTGGACCAGCGTGAGAGTTTACAAGCTGCCTGTCATTTCTTGTTTCCTCTGCTTTCATGATGGGAGGTTAAGACAAAGCTCCTCTTAGCCATTCGGAAGAAGCAGCTCCATGGGGTGCTTTGTCAAAATACCCCTTCTGAGCCCTCCAGGCCTTGCCTTGTCTGTCTCTCCCTGTTCTTGAAAGCAAGGAGCTGGCCTCGCTACTGTCCCTCTTCCAAGCTCACTCCCATTCTCCAGCTCTAATTAGCGACAGCGTTTTTATTTCTGTATGCACAAGCAAAGACTGAGGAGGAGCGCATGAAAGGGAGCACGCAGAGGTCTGTGAAAGAGAGAGCAGATGGCTTTGCCGTCGCCCCTCTGTGGACCTGGTCCCGTGTTGGCAAACAGCACACAATGTCTGTCTCCAGAGGCCTTTGTGGCTTGGGAGGAAGGGCAGGCACACAGCTCCGGGCAGAATAGAAGCCTGAGAGACTGAGGCTCTGGGGACTGGACCCAGACCATCAGACTGGTTGGGTGCCAGGGACCGCTCCCTCTGCCTCTCGCTCCAGGAGGAGGCAGTGGGTACCCAGCTGTCCAGTGGCCTCATGGACTGGTGCTCTCTACTCTCTGGTAGCAAGAAAATCTATCACTCTCAAGACTGGAACTGTGGAAAGTTCCAGAAGGAAGAGCTGCTGGCTGTGGCACCCTTCCTTTATATTTATACACAATAGGAAGGGCATAAACACTGCTTGAAAAGGAGTATGGAGGGTCTGGAGAAATAGCACAGTGGATAGGGCGTTTGCCTTGCATATGGCCAACCTGGGTTCGGTTCCCAGCATCCTATATGGTCTCCCAAACACCGCCAGGAGTAGTTCTGAGTGCAGAGCCAGGAATAACCTCTGAGCATTGCTGGATGTGACCCAAAAAGGAAAAAAAAAGAAAGAAAAAAGAAAAGCAGTGTGGAGACTCTCCTTAGGCCCTCAGAGTCTAAACACTTTCCCAAGTAAGGGAGTTTTAGGTCTAGGAAATTCTAAAGTAGTTGGGTAGCTACTTTTTCCCCCCCTGAGCTGAACCTCAACAGGGAAGGGTTTTGGTACTTCAGATTCAGCAACGAACAGTTTTGATGACTGGTTCTTAACTAGTAACTGGAAAGATTTAACATATGTCAGGGGATAGAAAGAAAGCTTTAAAGAACTCTCATAAGCCACAAATAATCAGGAATGGGCCTGAAGAAGCTCACAGAAGCGGAATGTACTCCAGAAAACTAAGAAACTGAGCCTGGAGAAGCCAGGTACTCTACAAAGATACACATTGGGAAACATCTATTGTTCTTTTTAATGACTCGTCAACGCGAATAATTATATAGTCACAATTTTGTTGATAAACATCACTGTTGTAATATTTGTGATTGTTTGCCACGATAAACCCTGATTCCCTGTGATTTTGCTTTCTAAAAGAATTCATTTTTGTGGCAATTTCCACGTAAGTAGATGTTTAGAGGGGAAACTAAAAACATGAATGGAAATAAGCCACCCATTCATTAAGATTCTACCAACAAATTGTGTTTCTCTTTTCCCAAAACAAGTCCAGAGAGAAGACAGAAAAGAGAGTAGGCTAAATGGAGAAAAAGAAAACAAAACAAGGACCCGCATTTGGGCCAAGATGCAAAGAGGGCAAGACAAACAGAGCTGGTGAGAAAAAGAAGCACTCCAGCCACCACTCCCCTCACCCCATACAGCACGACAAGGGCAGGCTCCCACCAGACCCAGACACCAAACAGGAGCCTGAGACCGTCTAATTTCCAGAACAAGCAAACTTTTGCCAAGTTCATGATTTGGCAGAGTTCTTGCATATCCCATACCATTTCAGCAAGAAGCTCGATCCATCTTGTGCAAAGAGCAGATTGTCATTTTCCTCTTGAAATACACACGTTGCACTGACCTTATGTCCTCTGTCAAACTGAGACTTTATCACCAACTTTTACTAAAAGCGTTTTACTAAACGGGCTTCCAGAGCATTCTGCTGATTTTGATTCGTGTATGTGTGTGTGTGTGTGTGTGTGTGTGTGTGTGTGTGTGTGTGTGTGAGAGAGAGAGAGAGAGAGAGAGAGAGAGAGAGAGAGAGTCTATTGGACAACAGACACAGAAAGCCTCTGCCATCAGGGTTGTTTCCTCCATCTGGTCCTGCCATCCTTCTTCACCTCGAAAAGTGCCAGCCTCATCAGCGGACTCTCTTGGTTCCTGCCTGCTTTTGTCCCAGCTTCCGCAACTCAGCACTGCTAGGCTATTTCCTGAAGCAAAGCCCTTTTCCCTCCAAGCCCATATCCTGCTTCCACGATTTTCGGTTCTTAATCTATTTTGTTTTGTTCCCTTTAATAACCAGCACAGAGCAGGCCCTGTGGGCGTAAGGGAGCCTCAGGCACGGCCCTGGCTCTGAGGTTGCAGCACAGGCAGGAGAGCAGCTGGGGGTGGCCAGGCTTGTGCTGGGATACTCCTTCATTAATTCCCACCTGCTGCTGACCTAAGCCACTCAGGAATCTCCTGGTCCATCCTGGGCCTCTGGGAAGTCACCTCCAGCTTCGAAGGCTTCTTTAGGTACCACAGTGAAGCTTCTATCTCAGCCCCGAAAGGTCTGAGTGTCCAGTACCCGTCACCAACCATGCTGGCTCCTGAACCAGTCCGGACTTCTCTAGCTGGGGTGAGAGTAGAGAGGGTGGGGATCCCTGGAGCCTCACAGTCCTGTGTTATATGTTCCTGAGAGAGCTCCTGGCTTCTTGATGCCTCTGCATTTTCAATTGAAAAGTGAAGATTCAGGGGCTGGAATGATAGCACAGCGGGTAGGGCATTTGCCTTGCACGCAGCCGACCCGGGTTCAATTCCTGGCATCCCATATGGTCCCTCAAGCACCACCAGGAGTAATTCCTGAGTGCATGAGCCAGGAGAATCCCCTGTGCATTGCTGGGTGTGACCCAAAAAGCAAAAAAAAGAAAAAAGAAAAAAGAAAAGACATGAAGATTCTCATAGGTACTGCAGATCTAAGAGAGGCCAAGCATGTGGTACACAGCAAGCGCTGCCTGAATAAATGACAGCAAGTTCAGCAGGAAGATGAAGGACGTGACTGTATCCCCACACGGTACCCTTCCCCGAGGCCTGACGCAGCAGTGTAGGGCTGCTTGGAAAAGGCGAGCGAGGCCCTTGGCTGGCTGAGCAGGTTGGCGGGGCCCAGTCAGCAGTTTTGCACACCCATCCGTCATCTGCATATTATCTTTATTGCTTTTCACCAGACCCACATGCCAGGTTTTTAATTTATATTTTAATTTATTAGTTTTCTTTAAAGTTGACTCACTTTTTAATCTGAATATATTTACTTTGTCAAAAATGGGAAGGAAAGGGAAGGGAGGGTGGGGGAGAAGGGCAGAAGAATGGCTCAGATGAAGGAAACTGAGGGAAAGGCCGGAGGTGGAGCAGGGAGAAGATGAAAAGATGGAAAGAGAAGAGGACGAAGCATCTGCTATGGGCCTGCCGGGAACCTGCGCTTCCTTCCTCCCAGCTGTGGCCTGGGAGACACCTGGTCCCAGGACTGGTCAAATCTGATCCAGGCCTGGTGAGGGTGGGCGGGTGCAGAGGATATGAAGATAGGACTGCAGAGCTGAGTGAGGGCTGGTGACTGAGGAAGGGGTCCCAAGAAGTATCTCCAGGGGAGGTCCTGCACCCCATTAAAAGCAGGGAGGTGGGGTGAAGGGACTGGGCCACATGAGAGCTGAGAGATGGGTGGCCTGGTACAGCACTGTGGGAACACAGAGCAGAGACCAGAGCAGGAGAATGATGAGAAAAAGGGGGTCTTTCCTGAGAGTGGGCCAGCAGAAGGACGTGACCATCAGCACCTGTTCCTGCCCGGGGTCATCTGTGGACTTTTCTCCAGCCAATCTGGGAAAGTCAGAGGTTCCCCAGATGTCCTGACACTTGGAGGTGGGCAAAGAAGCCAGACAGTGTGGGCTGCGGGGAGGGAGGCAGCAGAGACCACGTCATGAAGGGAGAACATGTCATGAGGATTCAAAACTCCTCAAGGTCCCTCCTCTAGGCATGGACAAATACCTGACTCACCAAAGCAGTGGTGAAAGGGGGTATGGCCCCCAAGCAGGTCACCCCGAGGACTCTGCCCTTCCTAGCTAGACAAAAGCAACTGAGAGCACAGGGGGAATGCCAATCCTCACCTATCTGAACTGCAAAGATAAAAGATGGAGAGTTTGTTCTCTTGGCAAAGGTATGGAGAGTCTCAGACACTATTTGGTAGGAACAAAAAAATAATATGGTAGCAAAGGCCTCTTTGGGAGGTCTATTGGAGAAATCTATCAACATTAAAAATTTATACACTCTGATTCAGCAATTTCACTTCTAAGAATTTGCTGCTTTCTTAGCTTTTAGAAAAATGCTTGGCACATAGAATGTCCCCAATAAATATTCATTGAATAAATTAATTAATGGTTCATCTCACAGACATAGTCACACATAGGTACAAAGATAAATGCGCAAGGATATTTGTTGAAACTATGTTGAGAAATAACTAAATACAGGAAGGAATCGAAATGTGCATAAATGAAGGACCAATTAAATAATGGTATACCACCCGCGAACTTCTACACAATTCCTGAAGGAACAGGGCAGATTTGCATGTAAGGACCGAAACTCCTGTTTGGCTTTGCTGTGAAGAGAGAAGATGGGGGTGAGGGTCTGGGTGCTCACTGCGGTGGGCTGCCCCTCTGCCAGTGGGCCTGAGGGTGCAAAGACAGAACCCTCTGTTGGGTGTCAAAAACTGGAACTGTAAGGGAGAAGTCTGTTTTGCAATTATGACCTGCTCCAGACATTTCAAATATAGGAACCAGACAGGTAAGTTGGGGTCGAGGAGATTATTCTCATCAGAGGTCCACTGCGCAGGCAACTTGAGCCATGATAGCCTGCTTCCTTCAAACTTTGGACTTCAGGGCACCAGGCCCTCCCGTTGATCATCGATTTGCTCGAGCGGGCCCAGTAACGTCTCCATTGGAGACTTTGTTGTTACTGTGTCTGGCATATCCAATACTCTCGGTAGCTTGCCGGGCTCTCCGAGAGGGGCGGAGGAATCGAACTCGGGTTGGCCATGTTGGCTGCGTGCAAGGCAAACGCCCTACCCGCTGTGCTATCGCTCCCAAAAATCTGACAGCCTATCTCTGGGGTCTGAAGGCTGGCTGGGGACCTTGCCTGCAGGCAAAGATGGTGTGGGCAGCTCTGCTGAACTCTCCTGGGATCACAGAGCTCTCAGCTGAGAGAGGGCCCTGTGCCAGGGGGTTCTCTGGGACACAGAGTCACCTGATACCACACTCCAGTACCACCAGTTCTTTCGAACTGCTGGGAAGTACTGGGAAGTCACCTGCCCCTTGGGAACTACAGAGGAGCCGGCATGGAGAGGCTTGGAATAAGTCCCCAAAGCACAGAGACCTTCAGTCCACCTGAGTCCCAGAGTGGGATCAACTTGAGGAATGAGCTGGAAGGCCAGAGCAGCCTGTGAAGAATGAACAGAGTAATTCCTCCCTGCTGCCAACACCGTGCTTGGACCCAGAAGCCAGAGGGCAGTGTCCTAGTCAGCGTCCCCTCCCTGACACCCCTTGGGAGTGTGCCTTGGCCTGTCCAGCCCTGAGTTTCTGTCCTGTGACCCCAGGAGCCTTCCTGCAGCCCCCCACAGTGCCTTATTCCCCTCAGCTACCCTTCCGGGTCTGCTGTGGACAAGGTGGCCTCCTCCAGGCCCCCCAGGCCTTGCATACACACATACACACACCATACACACACACCACATACACACATCACTTCCACACATCACATACCACATAACTCCCATATATGCAGCACATAGACATATATACCACACAGTCACACACATGCACATGTACACTGTACACATGAACCATGTACCGATGCTGGACACATACCACATGCACACGTCACATACTTAGCACACATGCACATATAGCACATTTACTCACAAGGATAAGTTCAGCACACCCGCAGCTGCACAGGCATCAAGGGGGCAGAGGGAAGCAAAAGTAGGGTGCCTGTTTTGTGGGGCCATTTCTAGGGCCCAGAGCAGTCCGAGACACACTCCTCTGGCCTAAACGCATCTCCCAGGATTTGCCCGACTGGGAGAGCCATGCCTGGACAGGCCAGACTCCACACTTTCTTTAGCTCTAGAAGGCAAACTCAGCCGCCAAGCTGGATATTTGTCTAGACACGTGTATAGCAAGGAACTGTCCCCGACCAGAAAGAGAAATGGGGGGATGGAGTGATAGCACAGCAGGTAGGGCATTTGTCTTACATGTGGCCCAGCCGGGTTCGATTCCCAGCATCCCACATGGTCCACCGAGCATTGCCAGGAGTAATTCCTGATCAGTCAAAGTCAGGAGTAACCCCTGTGCATCACTGGGTGTGACCCAAAAAGAAAAAAGAAAGAAAGAAAGAAAGAAAGAAAGAAAGAAAGAAAGAAAGAAAGAAAGGAAAAGAAAAGAAAAGAAAAGAAAAGAAAAGAAAAGAAAAGAAAAGAAAAGAAAAGAAAAGAAAAGAGAAATGGAGTGGCTGCTCATGAGCACAGCCTGTCTCCACTAGGACTCAGCTAGGGTGTTCCTCCAGGCTCCCCCTGCACCTAGCCCACCCACTGAAGGCCGGGACCTCAGCTTCCCAGGAACATCCCACCCACAGGGCTGGACACGCTCAGAGCAGCTCAGCATGTAGCACTCTGGAGAGATGGTGCTGGCCACTGAGTGCTCACAGAGAGCCCATGCAGAGGCCGGGCTGCACAGGAAGGAAGAGGGCTCCTGGGAGCACCCAGCCCCAAGGGAAACAGACAACACCACAAAGAAAGTGCTCCCGGGAGAAGGCTGCCCGCTGAGCTTCCATGGGTGGTCACTGACAAGGTTCAGAGCCGAGGCCCAACCCTGCCCCAGCACCCGCGACATCTCCAGCACTGGTGTAGGAACTGGGCGAGGGCTCTTTGGAACGAGTGGAATTGGGGTGTGTCGGCTCCCATCTCCCAAAGGCTCCAGGAGAACAGTGCCATGCAACACAGCGGGAGGTGCCCGGGCGATCCTTCTGTCTGCCTACCACCACCTCTGCTGCCACCGGGGCCCAGGTCCAGGCACTGTGCCTAGAATGCCACCATAGATGCGGCCAGGGGTATCCCACCAGCTCCACTTGCTGTTGCTACACCCTATACATCCTGCCAATTACCCCAGAGGGCACCAGGCAGGGCCATCATGGGGAGCAGAGAAGGCCGGGGAGGTTTCTAAATGAGGTGGCCTGTTGGGAAATCCTATTACAGCCCCGAGTGACAGGGCCACCGTGTTAATGACCTTGGCTTCTCAGACCCTGAGCAAAGCTGGTCTCCCTGAGGACTTGCAAAGAGGCTGTCTGGGCTGCAACCAGTCGCTGGCCAATGAGTGGCGGGCCAGAGGGTAGGAAGAACTCGTGGGTGTCTCTGACAAGGCTGCAAGCTTGGCAGCCACACACAGACACACACAGAGAGAAACACACACATATAGATACGCACAAACACAGATACAAATAGACACACACATACTAACACATAGACACAGAAACATACAGACATACACACACATACACAGACACACAGACATACACACAGACACATACAGAGACACACACAAACAACATAGACATACATACACATGCACGTGCACACATCACACACACACACACACACACACACACACACACACACACGTGCGTGCGCGCGGCCCTTGTTCCAAGTACCCAGAATGAGGGGGCTGGGGCAGCCTTGAGCTGAGAGGGAGCAGCAGTCCTCAGAGAGAGGGAAGCAGCACCCAGAAATTTCCTTCTCCAAGAAGAGCTCAATTAGACACATTTTTCTCCACCTTCCAATCCTGCAGATCTTTTCGTCTCCACTCCCCTAGGCTTATAAATTGGCTCATCTCAGCTACTCAAGTTGACGAAGGCACCGAAACTGTTGAAAGATTCAAAGTGTCCCTTGGGCCTCCAGACATGAAGACATGGAGGTGAAAATTTACCCAGGAAAAAATCTGCATGGAGGGAAGGGGCAGCAAGAGAGGGACCCCTGGGAGGCAGCAGGGAAGGGGTGGCCTGACGCTGGGCAGGGGGCAGAGGGCTGCCAGGCTGTGCCCATGGGCTTTCTGGCCCTAAACCACCCTATCACCCACCATGCTAGGATCACGGAAGCAACAGAACGAGTTAGATGGAGGCCAGAAACACCCTGCACTCCTGGAGCTACGGAGCTCAGCCTGTTACTGAATAGAAGCACCTGGGAAAGCCATGAGGACCCCCAGAGATCCCAGCCCTGGGACAGAGACCCAGTTCTAGGATAGAGACCCCCTACCCCCAGGACATAGATCCCAGCCCCAAGACAAAGACCCTAACCCCAGGACAGACATCCAGCCCCAGGACAGAGACCCAGCCCAAGGACAGGGACTCAGCCCCAGAACAGAGACCCCAGCCCCAAAAGAGAGACCCCAGTCCCAGGACAGGGACCCAGCTCCATCCCTCTGTCTATACTCTTTGTGAGTAGCAGTACCACCACCAAAGGGTGGGGCACAGACCCAGGGGCACGTCCTCAAGGTCAGCCTGAAGATCCTCAGGGCAGGATCAAAAGGTATGGCAGTGTGCAGTATGGGTGGCACCATCCTTTCCCAAGTCCCGACTGTGGACAAAGAAACATGTTCCTGAGGCGGATCCTTCTAGAAGCTCCAGGAATTGAGCCCGGAGGTAAAGCCAGACCCTTGGGGAGCAGACAGGGCTGCTCCAGCCAGCACCAGCTGCCAGAGGTTGAACCAACACCCGGGGTTCCTCCTTGGGCACCCACCTGTACACTATCTCCCTCAGCACCTAACAGTCAAGTGGCCTGCCATTGTCAGGGTGCCCCTCGCGACTGCCAGCAGCTGTCCACACCCCCCTCCCTGCAATCCCACTTGAGCCTCTGCCATATTTTAGGCTCTACAGCCCTGAAAATCTTGTCAAACGCCAAATCCTGGCCAGGCCAGCCCATGGACAGTTGACATTGAAAACTGACTTAATTCTCCAGCAGAGCAAGGAAGGAGTAGAGGGTGGGTCATGACCACGGACAAGGAAGTAGCTCAGGAGCACAGCATGCATGAGACCCTGGGTTTAATCCCTGACACCGCAATCATCACGATAATGCTAAGCCACTCTATCCTGAGTCCACTGAACCCTGACACTGGGCACATGAGGTCTTGTCCTCATCATGAACAATTCTGTGGAAAAGGGTGCTTACAGGCTCATCCCGGGCAGGGTCTCAGGTTATGAGAGCTGAAAGGGTGAGTCAGGCCTTAGAGCGTGAGCCACGCAGTGTCCACCCTGAGCTGCTGCTTTTCCAGGGCTTCCGCTCCACCCCCTCCACACCACAGGAAGCATGTGGAGCCAGGACTGCCCTGCTGGCGGGGCAGCCTCAAGGCTTCCAGAACTTTCTGCACAGCGGAGACACTGGCCTGTGACAGGGCGCAGCACAACAAAGCCAGAGCCAGGACAACCAGGTTCCTCCCTTTGGGAAATCCCATTCCACCAGAAAACGGTAAGAGGAATTTCTTCCCTTCACCCTGGAAGGCCATAAATGGGAAAGCCCAGCTTCGACTCTGCAGGAAAGATCATGTATCCTGGGTCCCCAGAGAGTGAACAGCATTAGAGCACATGCTGAGCACCCTTCCTGGGTCCAATCTCAGGACTGTGCTGCCCCATGCATTGCTGGGTGGAGCCTTAGAGACCTCTGAGCATTACTGCGGGGGGAGGAGGGGCTCAGTGCTCCCCAGCACTGCAGGGCCTCAGCAACATTGCATCCTTGATCCCTGGGGTCAAGCATTAAATTGCTGACTCTGCTGGCCAAGTATCACTGGGATATCCCTGGCCTCCTAAGAAATGTCCCCCGAAAAAGATAATGCCCCCTACTGATGCTGTGTGTGTCTCTGGCCTCATCCTCAGGCTATGTGGGGAGGGAGCAGCTGCCCGCCTCCCCTCCCCAACAGCGGCAGGAGGACATGCCACCCGCATCTTCTCACCTGCACTACACTCCAGCCAGCCTCCAGGGACTGGGCGAACTAGGTAAGTCCTGTAAAACAGCTGTGAACAAGCTTTCTTGCTCCACTTCACCAACCGGAACAAGTACCCCCCCAAACACTGTTTCCACAAAGGGCTCAGCGTCATCCTGAGAGGAAGCTCTCTCTCTGTCCCAAACCTACAGTCTCGCAGGTTCTACTGCTGTCCAAGCTGGAGGCTGAGCCCCCTCCCTTATCTCCCAGAGAAAGGAACCCTCACCCCCAAGGCCTGCATCGTAGGAGGCTGCCCCAACTTGCCACTTCCACTCGCAGAGTTTGCAACTGACACTGGGTTGGCTGTGCCTGGGCACCCCAATCCCCCCATCTCCCCACAAGTCTGCAACGACCAGTGGGTGAGTGCGAGCCAGGTTCAATGTGGCTGGTGGTTGAGAATGGCCCCTTGATGTCCCAGGGGAGCCGGGGCTGGGCAGGGCAAAGGGGAAGAAGCACCTGACTTTCCATACGTGTCCCCCATCCCTGGACACCACAGCAGGTAAGCGGCAAGCCACATGGACAGCAAAGCTCCCCAAAAGAGAAAAGTTCCAATTAGCCCCGCAGAAATGAGAGTCTGTTCCCAGAGTCCCAATTAAATCGGAACCAATCAATGCTCAGTCTGGTTCCTGCCGCTCTGCTCAGCAAATAATGAGAAAGATGAGCTGGCCCAAGCTAGCAAGTACGGCGGCCACTCTTTGAAGCCTGGAGACGTGGCCTGCATGGTCACTCGTGTCCCTGGTAGGCGGCACCTGTGCCTTTAAGAACCCAGCTTGTTGCCCCGGTTCCCACTCAGAGCTGACTTGCGCCAAAGTGGGCGCCTCCAGCCCCACCCTCAACCAGTGGGACAAAGAGGAGCGCTGTGGGATCAGGCCGGGCTGGTTTTAAATCTGTCTGCCTTGATTCATCACTAGACCTGGCACTCTCGCCCCTCTGTTTCCACACCATCCATCACCGGCACCATAACCAAGAAATCCAATAAAGGCACAAAGGCACAGCTCTCCGCTCTCAGCAGGCCTCAGAAAGCCTGTGTGAGGGCCCCAGCCCAAGCAATTAGCTGAGTGCAAAGGATCGCAGAGCTCATGGCATTAGCAATCCTGGGCATGGTGCTGAGGCCGAAGGTGTCTGGGTTGCAGAGTGAGGGAGAGATGACACACAAAGGATGGCTGGCGTTCAGGCCCATCAGGAAGGCTGACAGGAGAGCCAACTTCCAATCTGGCCCCCTGAGATGGGCGGGAAAGCTCAGTGATGGTCAATGACCATTGCTGCAGTCCATGTGCAAAGCCCTACTCTGGACAGAATCGGAAACTTTGAAGGCCTCAAGCAAGTCAGAATACAGGAAAGGATCCTTCTCTCCCCCCCCCCCCCCCCCGCCCCCGACTCCATACTCAGCTGCTCAGTTTACATGTCCTGAGCAGGATATGAGCAGTGAGCCCTCTACACCCTTCTCTGCATTTCCGGAGAAGACTGAGCCTTGAGTCAGCTCAGCACATTTACTGCCATGGACTGGTCACATGCTTTCCAGAGGGGATGAGAGTTAACAGGAACACACAGCACCCTGATATCCCAAACTGCAAACTTGGCATCGTTCTGCCTCATTCGGATGCAACGATAATACAAAATATGCTACAATCCCACATCCCCCTTCCAAAAGCTTCATCTCCTCCCAGGCCACGCTAGAATGAGGGTGGCACTGAGAGCCTGGCACTGAGCCGCTGGAGGAAGACAGCCAAGTCAGAGGACTTTGAGTTAATGAGCTACATGAGTCTAGCACCAAGTGGAGTGCTGTGGGAGCTGGACCGAAATGAACTAAAATATTTCCTAAATTCAGTCACTTCTCAATTACCCTTGAGAGAATTTTCCATGACAACCCAAAATTTCCCATGCCTCGGGATGTGAAACTGGACACAGGATGCAAGGGGTAGGGATGTGTGTTTGCATGCATGCATGTGTGTCAGGAGGGTGGGTAGGTGTATCAGAGAGAGAGAAAGAAGGTCTGTGTCTGTCCCCAAATTGAATATGACAAGGTTTATTGAGACTATTATATACCATTTGGAATTCTGGGACCCTCCCCCATGTCTTCCTTTCTTTTTCTTTTTTTTTCTTTTAGCTTTTTGGGTCACACCCAGCATTACACAGGGTGGCTCCTGCACTCAGGAATTACTCCTGGCAGTGCTCAGGGGACCATATGGGATGCTGGGGATCAAACCCGGGTCGACCCCATGCAAAGTGAACACCTTACTCGCTGTGCTATCACTCCAGCCACCCCCCCCCACCATGTCTTCTTTTTATCAAGAATTTAAACATTCTGGCTGGAAGACAGTAGGAAGATCATCAGACCTAGCCCTGGGATAGAGCTTCCCCAGGGCTTTCTACTAAGTCATATGTTCTTCTGTTTCTGAGATGCTCCTATATGATTAATAGCTGCAGGTGAGAAAACCTTGAAAATTCATCTGTGCCCCACTGGGCAGGAAACAGAGCCCTCAAGAAAACATGGGACTTACCCTTGCAGGCCACGCTGTTCTCTGGCTCATAGCCAGGTTTGCAGGTGCAACGTCCGATGGGGACCATCCACTCCCCATCCCCGTTGCAGTAGAGTTTGATGGGCACATCCACTTCCTCTGCATTGGGGATGCACGTGCCCCCAGCAATGACTAGAGAGGTGCTCTCCGACCCTGTCATGGTCTCTGGGAATACAGCAAAATTTTGAACAATGCTGGGACACTTTTTGAAGAAGACACGGACAGAGAGGAGAGACATACAGGCTCCATAATCCTGGAAAGCGAGATAAAACCCATTCCGAGTGAGGGGCCCGAAGCTCCTGACTTCTGTATTGACCTTCATCAATCTTCCCCCAAAGTCCACTTGGGAGAAGCTCTCATCTGCAGCAATGGTGTCCACTTTGAGGTAGGGCGCCTCAGACCAGAAGGCTGACTTCTTGGTGGCGATGACTGAGTCCGTCTCGTAGTAGTACAAGTTGAAGGTCTCCTTGCAGGAGCCGGGGACGTTGGGGAGGCTGCTGCAGTCCCTCACGGTGAAGCGCATCTCTGTGTAGATGCGGTGGGCCCCTCGTCGGTTGATGAAGGTGGTGAGCAGCCAGTTGTTCTGGTTGGGTTCGAAGACATTGCACACCTGGTATGTGCGGATGGTGTTCAGGTTCTCATCGTAGCCACTGACTTCTTCCCACTTTACCACACAGGCCATGGAGACACACATGCAAAAACACAAAACAGAGAGTGAGTAGACAGAGAGAGGCAGAGTGATGCAGAATCCTGGCTCTTGGGAACACTGCAGCGGGCCTTAAGGGCTCACAAATCCAGCAGCTGGACTTGAGAAATGAACATATCGAGCCAATGTAGCCTTTAAAGAGCTTTTATGAGTAGACAACAGAACATGTCTCTGCTGCCCATTTTAAAATATAACAAACTGGGGCAGGAGACAGTACAGGAGGTACGGCATTTCCCTTGCATGTGGGTGGATGACCCTGGTTCAAATCCCTGGCATCGCATAAGATTCCCTGAGTGCCACCAAGGATCACTTCTGAGCACAGAGCCAAAAATAGTCCCTGAGCATGGCCAGATGTGGATCAAACTTCACTTAATGTTAATATGAGAAATAAAGTACTTAAAAATGATAACATGATCCAGAGAAATAGTACAGAATGTAGGGATCTCACCTTGCACATGGTTAACTGACCTGGATTTGATTCCCAGAACCACATATGGTCCCCTTATTTTTGCCAGGAGTGATCCCTGAGCACAGATCCATAAGTCCTGAGCACTTCTAGGTATGCTACCTGTCCCCCTTACACAAAACAAGCCTTCATTCTAGAAAGCATTCTTTCTTCTAATTCATTCCATATTTCTCAAATAGGAATAAAGGTTTGTTACCTCCAAAAGACTACAGCAACAAGAACTTTCTTCTAAATGCCACAGGCTCTATTTTCAATGGGGTATATATGACAAGTTCCATTCCTAAAGTCCTCATTTTGGAACCAAATTTCTTGATTGTGGTGAAATTTTTCTTTATTTCTGAATAGCATAGAAATAAAAAGCTTTGCGGCCAGAAAGATAGCTATTGATAGCTATTGGTATATTGAATGCATGTTTTATATTCAAGAGCTTAAGTGCATGTTCCATATGCAAGAGTACCAGATTCAATCTCCAGAACCAAATATGGTTCCCCAAGCATCACCAAGAGTGACCCCTGAGAACTGATCCAGAAGATTCCCCTAAGCATCACCAGGTATGGCCCCAAAATAAAAATTTAAAACTTTTTAGAGTCTCTCAACAAATTTAGACTTCCACAAACTTTGTTTGATACAAAAGTTTCTTTCAAAGAGGTTTCCAAAATAGATGATACTACCCCTAGAGACCATTCAAAAGGTCCCAGGTATGTGTTGGGAGTGTGAGGTAGAGTTTCAAGTGCAATGGTGGTGGTGGTGGAAGCAATTTTTTATGGGAAAGTTTATTGCAAAATTTAGGTGGGCAAAATAGTACAGCAGTACTTCAGTGAAAATGAGTTACATCAAGTCAGACTGCCTCTGGACAGTTTCCAAAGCTAAAGTTTTAAAGGTTAAGCCAAATCAGAGAAAGACATGAAATTCCAGCACTCTGAGGAATATATTTAGAGTCCATATTTAAATCTCTCACCAATAACAATCAAAGATGGAAGTGAAAATATTTACAGTGCCTACATGTGATAGTACAGCAGGCAGGGCGTTTGTCTTGAACGTGGCTGACCCTGGTTTGATTCCTCTGTCCCTCTAGGAGAGCCCGGCAAGCTACCGAGAGTATCCCGTCCGCATGGCAGAGCCTGGCAAACTCCCCGTGGTGTATTCAATATGCTAAAGACAGTAACAAGTCTCACAATGGAGATGTTAGTGGTGCCCACTAGAGCAAATCAATGAACACAGTGCTACAGTGCTACATGTGATATATTTTTTTAAAAAAATCTTTAAATATTGACTTACTCTAAATTTTATTTTTGGCACCATGATTTATGATACTGATAACGGGTTCATATAAAACATTCTAACACCATACCCTCACCATGCCCCAATGGTCCCTTGTCCCTTACTAGGGGGGATCCCCATTTCCTCTACAGTGGTATGCTTCCTTTTAAGGACAGTTCTCAGTTTCTGTTGTCTTTGCATACTTTTTATCTTTTGACTGTGTTACTTTGTATACCACTGTGAGAGAGATCCTTCTGTTTATTGACTAAAGTTACTGTGATTTACAGCTGTGAGTGATGGTTTCACGTGTACATAATTCCAGCATCACACCCATCACTTTAAAAAGTGATGTTCCCAGGGAGGTGCTGAGTGACAATTTTTTTTTCTGAAAAGGGGGTAGTAGATGCTACATAGTATAGTGGCAAGAACAGACTGTTAACCAAGATCTCTTGGGAAAAAATTGAGTATTATGGCTTGCAAATTTCAAACAAATATGTAATGAAAGACAAAGTTGGAGGATATTACTTTAGATAGTGAGGAAAGCTTCTTAATCCAAGAGAGACAATTTCAGTAGCAAACCCTGAGCACAGCCGGGTGGAGCCCAACCAGCCCCCCACTCCACTACCAAAATAAGGGAAAGTCAATCATGAACCAAGTGGGAAGTGAGAGCTCTCACTTTTAGCAGCTCTATTTATTGGGAAAAGAGGGGAACAATGCATTTATTAAGTGAAATCTATCTTCCCAACAACATTCAGAGCAAGGTATTATTATCCCCAAACTACTGAAGAAAAGGCAGCAAGCTATTTAACCAAAACCACACTGTCGAACGGAGGGAGAAGTAGAAAGGAATACTTTTGATGGACAAAGAAATTTGCTAAGTAACTTATCTCAGTAACAGGCAGGAAATAGGGGAGTGGGGAAGAAATCATGTAGTCATGACCTCCTGAATGAACAGCTCTGACTAGGGGCCAAAGGCGAAGAGCTGTGCTTTCCCTTCTTCCTTGTGCTGTATCCACCAGGGCGCTCTCAGTTAGGAAATGGTCTCCCTCCCGGGATGCTCTTGGGTCCCTCATCTCAAGACCTGGGATTTTCCTTGTAGATTCAGGTGTGCTTGCTAATGTGGAAATTCAGCATCTCCAGTGAAAAGAGAAATGGATTAAAATCCTTGATTTAAGCTGTCTTGATAAAAGTACCTTGCTAGTACCTAAAATCGTACTCGTTACTTATTATTCTCCATTCAAGAAGTGTCAAGTGAGTCCTATGCATGGGAATCATGCTACACTGCTTCCTGCCCACAAGCCAACCCGGAGGGAGGGACAAGCCAATCTTTCAAACTTGTGTCACCATGGCACTTAGAAAAATGAAAAACATGGCATGCTGTCCCAAACACCAGGGTCCACAGTGATCTCCTGGTCACTCCTGCCACTTAGGTCCCCATCACCGAGGCAACTGGTCTGAGGGTCCCCAGGCTTCCCTCTCCACCAGCACCTCACAGCACACGCAGGGGTCAGCTCCCTCGCCGGCTCTTTCCACCATTCTCGCCCACACGGTCATACTGCTTCTTTGCTTAATTTCTTATTGATTCTCCTGGTGTTGAGAACCACTTCTTATTCCTTCTTAAAGGTTGTGTTATGTTCTATTTAAATGTGCTTGCAAGTGATGTTCTGCTTGCCTGGTTTCTTGGAACCAGAAAGCAAATATATTAGGGAGAAGTCGCTGATGGTTGTTTTAGTTCCGATTTTCAGCCCAGCTCCCTCTCTGTGGCTGTTTTAAAATAGCATTTTCCCAGCTGACCCTGTGTGACTTTTGAGGGAGGCATAAGCTTCTTCGGTTGTTCTGCAATTATTTTAACACAGCAGGTCTCACAATCCTTTTCATCAGCCGGACTGTCTAAGGTCTCGGCACAAAGGTGGGGTTCCTTTGTCAAGGCACAGGTGAAACCTGGGGTCTCATCACAGGCAGGAGTTCCAGCTAGAGTCCTTGAACCCACCCTTGATTAAGGCAGCTTTTCTCTGTGGGGGAAGGACTAGACGCTCCCCATTTAGGGTTCACCTTAGCACTGTTACCAACTATAAAGAATCAGCCTATTCTTTAAATAGGATGAGGATATCTCCTCTTGTGGAGCTGGGATATTGAGAACATTTATCTTAGAAAATGACACTGATTGGTATTATAAAACCCAACAGAGGTAATTGTCTCCAACATTAACCTCTCTGGGCCTCAGTTTTCTCATCTGTAAAATGAGGAATCATACTGGGTGACCTCGAGTCATAAAATTCTACGGATCTAATTGATTCCCTGACAGCTCCTAAGGGAACGATCAAAGCAAATTAGGGGGAATACAGCTGTATATTCAAAGTGAAAGAGTAGAGAGAAGCAGAAAGAAAAGAAAATCGCTCCCTGTTGTTTGGGGAAAGGCCATCATGGAGTTTCACATTCATTTTTTTCCCTCTTTCATTCTTCTCCTGCCAGCAGGCACCAAGGGGTAGGGAAAGCAAGCCTTCAGAATGGGTTAGAGGTATAAATGCTTTCCGAGCAAGTGGCAATTAGACTGAGGGGCCGAGAGAAATAGAAGATTTTGCTAAATCAAGATGAGGGTGGAATGGCATTCCCAGCAGGGAGGGACAAACACTGTTATTTGTTTCTGATATGAGGAATCAGTCTCATTATTTTATATGTATACCTCGCTCATTCATCAGGGAAAAAAATATTTACCAAATGCCAACTTTATGCCAGGCATCCCATTAGCCACTGGGGATATAGCAATATGAAGCTTATAATCTAGTGAGAGAAACAGAAATTAGACAAATGGTTATTAAAATAACTAAATAATTACAATTGTGGTAACTGCTGAAGAAGAAAATTACAGGGCGCCAAACGAGGGGGTGTACCTGATATAGAGGCATGTCAGGGAAGACCCAGGGAGGGGACGGATGGATAGAAGTTACCCAGAAGAAGTGTGAGTCTGAGGGAGCCATAGAGGGCTAGAAGGGGTAGAACTTCGGGCTGCAGGTACAAAGGCCCTATGGGGAGAAAGGGAAATTGAGGAATGAAGCTTGGGAGACAGGAGAATCTTAACCAGGAGTGGGAGGGATAAGACTGAGGACATGCTAGTGCCAATAAATAAACCTGAACTAAACCTGCTATGGATGAGCTGTTGGGAGGAAAATACAGGTGATCAGGGCTGGTCTCAAAGAGATGTCTCTGATGGGCCAGGCAGCAGGTTTGCATGGTTCTGATCTGTGGTGATGGACTGGTCCAGACAAGAGATGATAATGTGTTGGGCCAAAGCAATGGAGGCCAGAATGATGTTTGCAGGTAGAACCTATAGGTTCTTTCTGAGCCAAGTTCTGGTAGACATAGTTTGACGTGGCCAAGGGTTAAACACTCTTTGGCATCATCTGCCCAGACCAAAAAAAAAAGGTGAACCACCCTGCGTTCAAGGAACAGTTTCTGGGATCCTCACAAAGGGAGAATCATACCAAGCTTGGACCATTATCCCAGAGATGGCCAATTTCCCCTGAGGAAATTTACCCCAGGCCTATGCCAACCCAAGGCAGCTACACGCCCTCATTGCCAGCCCAACACAAACTGGTCAAGCTCTAGATACTCAGCCCCCACTTCCGGGTATTTGTCACATTACCTCCTGCATTCCTTTCTGTAATTATCTCCTCCCATTAAAGTAGAAACACCATGATTTGCTTATCAGATTGGCAAACTATGACAAAGATAAAATATTGTGTCCTGGTAAGAATCTGGAGAACAGAACACCATCCAAATCTATGCTTGTCAAGGTAACTGAAGAGGGCGTTGAAAGTCATACCAGAATCAGAAAGAGAGTGGGTGCAATGTCCAAGTCTTATCCCCATAACTCCCTATGCCCCAATGTGTGGTCCTGTTGGACCCCAAGCATTACACCATCAAGATGAAGATCACCAGCAGTAAAGCCCCCAGTATAGCTTGATGTGGGGCCCTGTTTTTACAAAAAGTCAGATTAGTAGTTTTTTTTTTAACATTTAAAATGTTGGCTACAAGTCAAATCAGCAGGAAAAGGTGAAAAATTTAAAAAATTAAAAACAATTTTTAAAATTGTTGTGATAACAGGGCAGCCACCTGAAAACAAATAAAATGCTGCCTCTCGTACTTTATAGCAGGACAAATTTTCCTTGAATCAAAGACTTAGAGTCAGAAATGAAAATACAAAAGAAACCATAGGGTCAATTTGCATATACTAATCATGACATGAAACGCAAACCTATAAATGAATAGATTGATAAGCTCACCTCTAAGCATTTTTTTGTTTTGTTTTGTTTTCTTTATATTGGCACAACAGAAACATCTATGTGTAAACATTTTTAAAAGATGAAAATTAGGGGCTGGTGCAATAGCACAGCGGGTAGGGCGTTTGCCTTGCACGTGTCCGACCCAGGTTCGATTCCCAGCATCCCATATGGTCCCCCAAGCACCGCCAGGAGTAATTCCTGAGTGCAGAGCCAGGAATAACCCCTGAGCGTTGCTGGGTGTGATCCAAAAAGAAAAAAAAAAGGTAAAAATTAAAACTGCAACTTGCCACAAAAAAACTGTTAATTTTCCTAATACATAAAGAAAATCTACACACTGGTAATTTAAAAAAAAGGAAAATAGTCAAGGAACATCAACAAATTATTCACTATGAAAAAAATTAATAGGCCAGGGAGATATCTAAGAGGGCTGGAGGGCATGCAAGAGATCAGGGTTGGATCGCAAATATTTCAAGTATTTCATGGACCCCCAAGCACCAGAACCACCAGAAACAACCCCTAAGCAAAAAGCTGGGGACAGTTCCCCAAGCCCTGCCAGGTGTATTCTCCACCCCTTCCCCCCCACAAAAAAAAAAATAGAGACCCAGGGAGCACATGCCTTTTGAGGTTCCATCTCTGACATGGCATCCCCTCCGCCCAGCTTCACCCCTCCCCTGCACTGCCAGGTAGAACCCCCAGAGAAAATAAACAGGCTCTTAAACATATAGAAAGATACTGAACTTCTTTCATTATAACCCAACTGTCAATCAGCCATGTTGTGATTTGGTGGATTTGGTGATTTTGGAAGTGACTTTCAGGACAAAAATCTGATAACACATTTGTCTTTTTGTCTTTTGCGTTGGAAACAGTGACAGAAAAGCACTCTGATTGGTAACCTCTACAAAATCATATCAAAATCACACCTGCAGCCCTCCCCCCCCCCCCACCACTCAGTCCAGCAATACCACTTCCAGGATCAAGTATCAGGTGTGCTTTTATTTCTGGAATTGCACATGACCATTATTACCAGCTGAGGCCAGCTCCAATGAGTGCTTCATACACACCCGGGCACCTGGGCATGGATGAAGCTTCCACAGATCATGGGGCAATGAGGAGGATGCCTCGGTGCTATGCTGAGTGCGACTGCTGGGTACTTGGCACCGCCAGGGTGAAAAGAGTCATTAATTGAGATTGGGATCAAACAGTAGGGCCTCGGAGTCCAAAATAAACTAATTAAAGAAAATGAGGTCCAAGAATTTCCTGTACACATTTACTTGTGGCGTAAGGCTCCGAGGTACTCTAGGCAAGCCTGTAGTTATTTCCCTCTTGAAGTTTTTTGGCTGTTCTCTAATACGGCCCTAAGCCCCGTGTAATAGCCCTTGGGCTAGTGAACACAGAAACCAAGATGGCATGTCCCTTAGTGAAATCTCTTTGGAAATAAAAAGCAATGTCATAGTGGAACATGAAACAGCACAGATGAAGTTCTAAAACCTCATGCTTTTTACAATTCCATAAGCATGATATTTTCAGCAAATCCATAGACAGAAAAATATTTTCCTAGGGCATAGAAGAAAATGGGAGTGACTGACTGCAAAAAAGCATGATGAGTCTTTCTGGGGAGTGATGGAAATGGGATGATGGCATGAATACCCAGGCATGCATGATATTAACATTCCATTGTATATTCAAACAAATTTCATGACGCATAGGTAATATCTCATATAACCTTTTCCATAAAATTTTTAAATAGAAAAACTGTTTCAATTAAAATATCTTTATTATCTGATTCAGTCTGCGCCTCAACATGCCAACCATGCTTGGTTTGGTGTCTTTTGCCCAGCACCGGTTCATGATTCTGCTTGTTCTATTCCCTGAGTCAAGAATGTCCTTCTGGCCTCTCTATCTAATGTCCCAAGGGATCAGCGTCTGCTCAGTCAGTTGGTTTGTAGATTAACAAGTGATGGCTAAATTGTGGCTTCCTGAGAGGGATGAGGAGGCCAAGGAAGTGTGGCTACAATGATGCCAACAATCAGTTCTGGGAAGGGGTCTGTGTAAAAAGATAGAATCAGAGACTTGGGATTAGGGCTTCATTCAAAATACACTTGATTGAGGATTCCTCCAGGGCTTGGAAGCTGGCCTCACATGCTGGGGGAAAAGGCAGCTGAGATTGAGAAGGGACCAGCAAGTAAAGATGCTTGGAGGGCTCATTCAGGATGGGAGATGTGTGCTGAAAGTAGGCTATAGATCGAACATTATTGCCACTTAATACCTGTATTGCAAAAGGAGAGAGAGTAAAAGGGAATGCGCCTGCCACAGAGGTGTGGGGGGATGGGATGGGGGTGGTGGGAGGGATACTGGGAACATTGGTGGTGGAGAATGGGCACTGGTAAAGGGATGGATACTCCATCATTGTATGACTGAAACGTAATCACAAAAGCTTTTAAGTCTGTAATTGTAACTCACAGTGATTCATTAAAAATTTTTTTTAAATTGTCTTGATTTTCTAGCCTTGAGTCAGGAAGGTATCATGGTACAAACCCACCTCAGTGCCCACACACCACATTGTTATCAGAATGCACCATTTATTCCGAATCAGAGTTCTTCCCTTCTGCTCTTCCTCTTCTATTCCCATGGCCGTGTGCCAAGGCTGTCATGGCCTCATGCCTGGATTAGCACCCTGGTGGCTTCCAGAATAGGAATCAGTGACAACAGATCAGGCAGGAGAGAGCAAGGGCCAAGTCAGGACCAAGTCTCTGGCACCTGGACTAAGTCAGTGCCCCCTTCTGTCCCTTGATATTGTCGCTGATATTCCAATCATCCCCGAGATCTCTCATCCCATCATAATTCCTCTAAGACACACATGCAGAACGGCTTCTGGCTGGAAGCCACTAGGATTGTGCTGTCCAAGAGCTTCTGTTGACAAAGGAGCACATTGAGACATTCAGTAGTTGCAGCTGGGGTGGCCCTGCAGACTTCTCTTCCAGGCGTCATCTTTTGTTGGGACTCAGTCTAAGTTCCTCCAAGATGCTTTTCCATCCTACACTCAGCTCGTACTTTTCTAAAAGCTTAAAAGCATGATTGAGCTTATTCCACACAATTTGACATTTGATAAGCCAGTGTTAAGAATTCTTCATTCATTGCATCATGTGTGTGAGTTTGGTTTTTCCCTACCGGGCTGTGAGCTCCTTGAGGACAGGGAATTATGTTTTGACTAATTTACTGGTTCATTTCAACATATGCAATAATTCCATGCATTTAGCCTTGCAAATTACACAACTGCATTTTCACTCAGTAATGTCTGTGATCAGTGAAATCCACAGGCTTCTCGGCTCTGCCCTCACATCCTTCTTGAATTTTTTTTTTCGTTTATGATCTCAGCCACATACGTGGGGCAATATTACTGTCCTTCCTCACCCCCCGCCCCCAGGCTTGTTCATCTAGCTACTAATAGGACAGACCCGTCACTCACCACCTTAATTCTTTCTTTCTTTCTTTCTTTCTTTCTTTCTTTCTTTCTTTCTTTCTTTCTTTCTTTCTTTTTGTTAGCCACCTTAATTTCTATGGTCCAGCTGAGCTCTCCCTCTGCACAAATGGCCCCGCACTGGAGCCACACTTTGAGAAAATGCTCCAAACCCTGCTATCCCCATCTCCCTCTCTTCTGCCTCTCATCCTGCACCTCCTAGCCCCAGTCCTCCCCGTTCCCCACTGGTTTCTCATACCCTTAATACCCCTGTCCCTGTAAAGTACAAATCCATCTCCTGTTGGTGGATTTGCCCAAACTGGGTGGGACCTTTCATTATGCCAGTGCCAAATCTTTCTGGGTACTGAATGCTGGGGTAATGGGCAAGGCCTGTCTGTTCCTTGACTTCTCTGCCTCCCTGAATCCTGATCCTTCACTTGGGGACTTATTGCAGGTGCCTCAAGTCCCCAGGAGAGGAAGACTAAGAAGTTTTTCCCAACCAGCAGAATAATTAACAGTGTCCAAAAAGGCATTATTATTGATGCCAAAGGGCCACTTGTCCTTGAGATAAGCATATTAAAGAAAACAATGACATCCTTTATAAAGTACTTGCTCAGGCTTTCAGATCATGAATTTGATGTATGAGAGAGACATCTCTGGGTTCTTCCAAGATCTAGGCTGGTGAGATGCACCTTTGCTGAGAGTCAGCAGAGTGGCTGCAAGTGCCCACTGACCTGTGACAATGCGATGGACAATCTGCAGTCTGGGCTGTGTGTGTGTGTGTCCCTTCAAAACTGCTTCCATGAACTCCATCTATTGTTCTATCTACATTACCAGAACAAACTAAATATTCTTATACATTCTTTAATTTCCAAGAGTAGATTCCAATATCAGAAACCAGCAAAGAATTTCTTGTTTGGATTCAATTTTGGTTTTGGTTTTTGGGCCACATCCTCTGGTACTCAGGCTGACTCCTGGTTCTGTGTTCAGGGATCACATCTGGTGGGTTTGAGATCAGGTGGGCATCAAACCTGGGGCAGCTGCATGCAAGGCAAGCACCCTACCTGCTGTACCACCTCTCTGGCCCTGGCAAAGGAATTTAAAAGCCAGTTCCCAGCATGGAGTTCTAAAAAGACTGTGGTGGCTGGTGCTGGTGCATCCTGGACTGCTGCATGGTCCCTGGCAAACCCTCATCAACCCCAGTGCCCAGTGGCCACCACATTGGTGCATCCAAACAGCTGAGATAGACAACGCATGTCTCAGACCTTCTGCTGGACACTTTTAGATAAGGACAGAAACCATTGAAATAGGCCTTTTGGTTTCTCTCAGACTCACAAGATCCCTGCTATTCTGAGTTATTTCCACCCTCACTCAGCTCAGTTTTTTGAAATGAAGAAAATTAATTTTGAAATGAATGAAATTAAGCACCTATTACATATCCAAGCAGTGTTGGTGACAGAGTAGTAAACGTGAAACCAAGTCCCTGCCTTGCCGCTGTGGGTTTTATATTCCAATCCAGAGAACCAGAGGCTGGACAAGCAAATAAGGGCATCACAAAAATGGGATATTGATAGATTCTGGAGGGAGTGACAGCGGGCAATGGGATTGTCGGGGAAGATGCTCTTTTTATTTTCTTTATTTTTTTTTTTACAGACTTAAAAACTTTTGTGATTACATTTCAGCCATACAATGTTCGAGTACTCATCCCTCCACCAGTTCCCATTCTCTACCACCAATGTTCTCAGTGTCCCTCCCACCACCCCCACCCCTTCCCACCCTGCCTCTGTGACAGGCACATAGGGAAGGTATTCTTCAGAGCAGAGGTGAGTGGGCACCTGAGGTCACTAGAGGAGCTGTCCAGGCTCAGGAAATAAGAAGACGCTCTGCGGGATAAGTGTCGCTAGCACTAGCCAGACATCTGGAAGACCTGGCTGCCAATGCACAAGAGTCTGCTTCTGCAGGTTTGCCATGAGACCTGGTCTGCTCCTTGATGTCTCCAGGGCCAGGTGGACCCCACTCTGTCAACCTCAGCTTACAACCAAAGACATTTTCCTGAGCTTCCGCTTCATGGGCCAAAGGCTATTTACCAGGCAATGCATCCTGAGGATGGAAGGATCTTACAAGGAACTCATCTAGGTGTGCCTGCCCATGACTTCCCCTCACTAGGCGCCAATTACCTGCATCATTAACATCATCAGGGGCATCATCCTGGTTAGGTCAACCTCAGGATACGCCCGCTGACTCATCAGTTTGAAACTTGCCGGTTCTCGCTGAGATAGATTTGGTCAGCAGACCTCAGGGTCCTCCTCTCCAGCCACCCCGCCCCTGTCCTACCCAAGTGTCCAGGACTTCCTCTGGGTTGCCTTGCATCTGGCTCCCCTGTCTCCACTGGACAATTCCCGCACCCCTGTGAGCCATTAGCTCAGACCACCAGGAGACATAATGGGACACAGCTCACCCACACTGGTGCCTCAGAGAGGCCTATCTTGGGGCACAAACAGTTGTTTGTGGGACCCTGTTGTAGGATCCTGCCACTATATCCCCTGGCACTGCCCAGTCAGGAGATACTCCCTGATCCCCCACTCAGAGATGGCTGCCTGAAAACATAAGAGGCCGAAGAATCTGCAGAGCAGCGGCCCACACCAGTCGAGGAAGGGCCCCACTGCCGACCAGCTGGTCCTCCTGGGTAAAGCTGTAGGCTAAGCCCTGAGGAGAGCAGATATTAGACAAGCTAGAGGGCTAATTAAAATGTAAAATGTGGTCTGTGGGGCATAAATTCCTACAAGCCCAGCGGGACCTACCATTTAATACACCAACCAACCAAGACAGAAACACACACAACGGCTCCCAGGGGCTGAGCACGAGCTCACCTCCCAATATGCTCTATGAACCTCCTGGGCTGGGGAGCAGGAAGGGACCCCCAGGCCTCTGCAAGGCCCCAAGGGTCTGGGTACTGACCTAGAGGGGGCATTGCTTAATTGAACCGGCCACCCACTCTCAGGGGCAAAGGACACGGGGATGGGGCTGAGGGACACAGAATGGGGAAGAACTAAAATATGGAAAACACACTGATTGCTGCCCAGTGAGCCCTCAAGGATTCCTCTAGGAAATATGGATGCAGAAATCCAGGAGAAATGGTTCCAAGCAGAAGAGCTCACCTTGCTGGGAAGGAAGGCAAGTTTGGAAAAACAGAAGAAAAGGGTTGGGATGAAGAAGCTCTGTTGTCACCTGCCTGGCCCTGAGCACTCATGGGCTCCGTATCTGAGACCTCCAGCCTGCTCCTTCTCTGCCACTGAGACTTCTCACCCTGCCTCACCCTAGGGGGACTGGGCCCCGACTGATACACAGGTACTTAGACTTGAAAGAGGCAGCCTCAGTTCCCCCCCCCCCCCCCGGCCCGCTGCTGTGAGCACTCCCATTTTAACTACCCCCATTCTACATTTTTTAACACTCCTGCGAAATTCTGGGCTCTTTTTGATAAATGGGAAGTTAAACAATTCCCCGGGACCAAGGATTCTCTCCCCAGACTGTAGCAGGCTCATGGAGACTAAGAGAGGAGGGATTATAGCTAAAGCCAAATGGGTAATCCACAATGGCCACAAGCTAGCCCAATCACCCTGGATAACCCTTGCATTTTCTGTAAAAATTCTTGTCACTTGATATGTAGCACAAAGACCGAGTTTTCCTATTAAACACACACACACACACACACACACACACACACACACACACACACACATACAGTGTCTCTTTTCTTCTCCCTTCTACTTTCCAATAAACTTTTCTCTTTCCAGCTCTGAGTCTGAGCATGTTTATGATTCAGCATCTTCACTCAGTCTTGGAAATATTGAAGAACCCGGGAAGGTGAGCCAACACAGAGACCCAGCCTCTCATGGCTCCTGCTTCAGACTTGGGTCAGCTGCTATGGAGACCAGCCCCCCACAGTTTCATGCTCTGCTTCTCCAAGGGGCCAGTGCTTTGTCTCCAGACCCTCCCCACTGTGGCCCTCCCTGCCATCTCTGCCTTGGTCTGCCTGGTTAGTGGTGTTCGTGTGCCACACCTTCAGAGGGGGCATGCTTGTACATGGGTCATGCAGGTACCTGTGTGCATCTCTACATATGCATTTGGGGGCGTGGACCATGGTTCAGGCAGGGTCTGTACACCCCCCCCCCCCAAACAATGCCTGAGAAGCCCTGGCATGCTCTTTCCTTCACCCCTGCCCAGGACGATGTCCCCGCCAACAGGCCAGTTCCCACCATGAGAAATGGAAGAGCCTCATTTGCAGAGGGCCGGGCTGGCCGGGCCCAGAGCCCAGACGCCGCCTGTCTCTGTTAGCTGGCGCCTCTCACGGCCTCACTGCATGGCACGGCATGCCAGGAGAAACACTGCAGGCTTGTGCCTCAGGAGGGGGCTCGTCGCTAGAGCTCCCGGGCCACTGCCCCGTCCACCAGCCGCGCCCTCGGTACCAGGCAGGGCCTGGAGTGGGGTCCTCATCCTCTCTGACAGCTGCCTCGGCTGTTGACACTGCAACACTGACAAATTCATCCTCCTGACAAGATCCCTTTAAATAATTCACCGGGAGCTGGGGATTAAAACACTGTTTCTCTCTGTCTCTGTGGAGATTTAAAACACCCCCAGCTGGGGTATTTAAAGGGAGTATAATGGGCCCAGGGGACTCTTGGGTCTCCCCTCCCCCCTCTTGCTCTTTCCCATTTCCCAAACTCAACCCCCACCCCACCAGCCAGCCCTCCATCAAGGAGGCCCAGAAAACAAGAAAGAGAAAAGGAGGGAACCAGTGCTTGGCTGGTCACTATGGCAACGGCGCCAGTTATTCAGCTGTCATTATCCCAGCGCCTCACACATGTGATTATCTTAAGCTGTCGATTGAATGTGCTGCTCACTGCTGCCCAACACGGCCTTGTTCGACAAGGCAGGGGCGGGAGCCGAGGGCCCCAGGCCCCAGCTGCTGGTGTCGCTCTGCCCGTCGGGGCTTCGGGAGGAGGAACCCAGAGATCCTGGGAGAAGCTTCCAGCATTTTCCATCTTTTCATTGGGAGGGATTTCTGCTCGAGACGCACCACTGGGGCCCCCCACCCGCCCCATGCATGTGCAGTTGGGCCCGCGGGGCCTTTCTGGACACACGGACCAGCCGAGGGGGAGCAGGAGGCAGGCCTGCCTGGGCCGGGCTTGGCTTCCGTCCCATTCTTGGGGGGAAGGAAAATTCCCAGCCACACGACGCAGGAGAAGCAGCTTCGGCCTGGCGAGAGACCTCACTCCCGCTGCCCCTCTGTCCTTTAAGCGGGCGGCAGTGGGGCTGCTGGGCAGGGCATGTGCCCAGGGACAGCAGCTGCCAGAACATGGTCCTGGGAAGTGGGTCTCAGCCCTTCTTTGGCCTCCTTGTCTTGGGCTTCCTGCATCCATGACCCAGAAATCGCGTCACAGCCAGCACCCCTGGGGCTGCTGACCCCTGAGACTTGGACCTGGCCAACTCTGGTGACCACTAGCTCTGCTGTCCTCTGATATGCACCACCGGAATGGCCAGTCACCACATATGTGACCCTGGTTGTGGCGGCACGTTTATGCCCGAATCAGCAGCCTGCTCTGAGCACTCAGTGGGACGAAGAGGTTGGAAGGTGGCCCCTGGTCTTTCTGTCACTGGTGACACTTGGGGACACCCTGACCAAGCCCATCAGTGTGGGGAAGAATCAGAGACCAAGTGTGTGTGACAGGAAGCTGCGCTTGACTGGAAATCCCTACAGGGTGTTACAGGGGAGCACCTCAACGGAAGGAGGGAAGAAGGACTCTCAGGGGTCTTCCCCTCCAGAACATGTGACCCCCAGCTACCCCCCATCCTCTATCTCCTCTTGGAGCTCACTTTCACCCCAGCGACCTCACCTGCTCCTGCTCCTCCGGCCCGACCCGCTCCCCAGAGAGCTGCACATGAGCTTCCCTGGGCCCTGGCCTTTCTCTGCCCTGTCCTTCTGCCTTGCAGCGAAAAGCACCACGTCTCCTCATCCTGCTCTCTGGGTTCTCGCTGTGCAACTCTGGGGTTCTTCTAGCATTCCGTCGGAGCAGAGGTGCAAGGGGTGCTTGGTGGGCAGACAGGACTGAGGTGACTCAGAGGCCTGAGCTGTCCCGTGACTTTGTTCTGAGCTCTGGCATCTGCTCTGTGAAATGGAAGGAACCCTCCCACTCGGGAGAGCTCAGTGAGGTGAGGCCAGTCCTGCTTGGGAGTTAATTACCAGTGACAGCAGCATGGTGGTTATCACTCTTACATATAATGACACCAGCTGAATAACAGAGGGAGCCTCCCTCTCCTGCTCTCCACACAGGAGCCAACACCCAACAAATGCCAGCTGCTGACCTTGCGTCCGAAGGACCCCTCCATCGCTTCCCATGCACCTGTGCAAATGAAGTCCTTCAAGTCAGAGTCCCCGCAACCCCAATCAGGGGACTGGGGTGCTTTAGACTGACTGTGCTCAGACTGACTGTGCTTTAGAATCTCCAGAGGAATCTGACGCAACTGAATCCTCTGTGCTGTGTAGACCACCTCTTATGGTCCTGTGTTCTAGTGAACTCTGAGAAGAATTCAGAGGACGATGATGGAAAGAGAGCAGGACATCAGATTCCAAACCCAGGCTTTGCTCAGATATAACAACTAGAAGTACCTGGAGTTTAGGCCATGTTCTTCAGAGACGTCTGGTCATGAGGGGAACGGAGGTCACAGTGCCCCTTCAGGGAAGGTCCCCAGAGCTCAGCACCAAATCCACGTTGGGTCCCCTCTTTCATCACACACCCACACTTTTTAGCCCCTTTCCTTCTGCCCCTCCTAGGCCTCAGCCCTGCTTCTCCTTTCTTCTGAGATGTTACCTCCCCCATAACAGATGACTTTCCTTCACCAATTCAACCTGAGTGGGGAGCTGAGCCCGGCTGAGCCCCAAGGCCCAATCCTGGGGTTATGGCCTGAGCCCTTTCTTCCCCTCAGGTGGGGAGACTCAGGGGTCAGGTGGCCTGTCTTCAGGCCACTCCTCTGAGAGAAACTTCCCAGGAGAGGAAAGACTGTGGGTCTGGGCAGGTGAGGGCCAAGGCCGCCTCCAGAGAGGGAGGCAGGTGGGTGCCTCTGTGAACCGGAAATGTTCCTGCTCTGCTGAGGCGCCTGGGAGCCACTTCCCCCGGAAGAGACGCAAAGCTGCTGACAGAGAGGTTCTGCGGGTGTCACAGAAGCAGGTCTCTCATGTCCTCCACCCGTCCTCCACCCCCTCACATAGCCCTATCCGATGAAGGAAGGAATTAATATTTACTCAATGACACCGGCCATCCCTAATAGTCGGCTCACCTCCTGCGAAAGGCTCACACAACCACAAGAAAAAGATCTGTGGTGGAAGGCCCTCAGGGAGGTAGCAGGAAGAAGGGGTCGGCCCTCCTGCTGGCCCTTCCCCAGGCTGCCACCTCCCAGGGGCGGGGCCTGGTCCTGGCCCTGAGGGGGGCGGGGCGGGGGGGAGGGCTCAGCCTGCCAGGACCAACTCCTCCCGCTCTGTCTATCACCGTCTCTGTCAGGCGAGTGATTCTAAGCTTCCATTCCTAAAAGACGCATATTATATAAAAAAATGTTTTAAGTGCCTCCGGGTGTTTTGTTCCTCATTGCTTCATAAAAGTGACATTAATAGCCAGGGAAGAGCACTGCTGAGTGCAATTACAGAGGAGGTTTCAGGTATGAAAGCTGTTTTGAGCCTGCTAATGTTTCCTAATTACAGGCCTTTTGGTAGCAGAAGAAAAAGATAAAGAGTGGGTGGGAGGTGTGGGGGGGCGGGGTTGCGGGGTGGGGTGGGGGTGGCCTGACTTCTCTGGGGGGGGGGGGTTACCTGAAGCCCTCCAGGGAGGGGCGCAAAGGCCAATGGGGCAGTGAAGTCAGAGGCCGCATCTCCCTGTGCGCAGGTAGATGTTTCTATTCCCGGGGAAGAGGGCGCCTTTGTCCTTGTCCTGTGAGAAAACGTACCTCACCTGGAGCCTGGGTTCTAGGAGCTGTCATTCAGCCCAGGCTCCCTTCTGGAGACCTGCAGAGTGATGGCAACTGACTGCAGCCCGGGCACTTTGCAACCACGGCAACAAAAGAGCCCAAGCAGTTGCTGGGTGAGGGGCAGAAGGCTCAGTGTGGAGAGGCCCAAACTGGGAACTGGGGCATCAACCTGCAGAGAGGGGACCATGCAATACTCGGGACCCCCGCTGCCCCCCACACTCCCTGAGCCCGCCGTAGAGCACACAGGGACTAGCAGGACCCCTCAACATCCACTCCTCAGCCCTGGCCAGAGGTTCTGAAATGTCATGGTCAGGGAACATTCCAGAAGAATCTAGGAGAAGGAACTGGGTTTCCAGGGGCGCAGTGAGGGTCCCCAGGACCCCACCTCTCCCCATCCCTACCACCATCGGTTTCTTTATAACAATTAGCTAACATGTGACTTTTCTCCCTCTGCTCACCAAGAGGTCTCTCTGATCGAGGCTAAACGAAAAGGCCTTAAATTAAAGCTGCAATTAAATTCCAGAACAGCCTTTTCCATGTGGGCATAAATACTTTCCATTTCTAATGTGCAATATTATGACTCGCTTTCCAGAGGCATCAAGGAAGCCACTTGTGGGCCAAGTGTGGGTGGGAGTCTTCGTCACGCCTGCCTCTGGCAGGTCTCGGGATAGCTGAGACACCCCAGGAGCTTCTCTCAGGGGTGCTGGGCACCGTGGAATTCATAATGCCTCTTCCAGACAAAGCCAGCCCCGGCCGCCGCTTCCGGGCCCGCACGCACACACCTTCTCACCCTCAGCCCCCATTCAGGCCCTCCTGAGGGCAGAGCACAGATGAGGCTTCGCTCCCTCTCTGCGATGGCGCCTCCCATCTCCTCCCTTCTGCTGCAAGAAGATATGGACGCCCTCTCCTAGCTCCCGGGAGATCCACTTGGTCCCTCCCCCACTCCTCCCATACCTTCCTGCTACCTCACAGAGGCCCAGGCCTTCTCAGCATCACCCTCTCAGCCTCACCCCTGTCTTGCCTCAGGACCCAGGTAGATCCCGGAGAGCAGAGCCCAGCCTCCCCTGTGTGGCCAGGCCATATTCTCACACAGGCCCCACTCGGCTGACACACTGAGCTTCTTCAGGGATGCAGGTGGCCACGAGGCTCCAGAACCCTGCCTCGAACCTTCCACACATGCCCAGAACCCGTCAATGCTCCACATGATGGTGAATTCAACCTCTACGCCCTCCTCAAGATCTTCCAACCTTCCTGGCCAGCCCAGCTCTAAGTCCACCTCAAAGACAAGATGGGTGGGGAGCTGAAAGGATTTCCAGTTTCTACCACCAAACCCACACGGCAGAGCCTGGCAAGCTCCCCGTGGCATATTCGGTATGCCAAAAAAAGTAACAATAATAGGTCTCATTCCCCTGACCCTGAAAGAGCCTCCAATACGGCAGCATTGGAAAAGATGAGTAAAGAGAGGCTGCCAAAATCTCAGGGCTGGGACGAATGGAGACGTTGCTGGCGTCTGCTCGAGAAAATCAATGAACAATGGGATGACACTGATACAGTGATACCACCAAACCCAAATGTGCCAGCAGTACCTCTATGTCTGCTGTGGCACCCAAGGTCCCTCTAGGGGCGAATGAGCCCCCAGTCCCCACAAGCACTGCTCCTCCATGTCTATGTGAGTGTCCAATAAGCCTGTGCCAACCCCAGGGGGACAGGAACGTGGCAGCATTGGGCCTCTCCATCCCCCTCCTCCCTGACACATTATACTGCCTGCCTTCCGGGTTTCCACCCCAACCCCGACCCCATCGTTCCTCAGCCAGCAATTCTCCCTCTGAGGCTGTGCAGGTGACTGGCCCCAAGCCTTCCCTGTCCCCGCAGCCACACATCCGAAAGGGGCGCTGCCTTTGGACAATCTTGCCCGCGTGGAAGAGACTGCGGTGCCCTCTCTGGGGAGTTCACCAAGACTAATAGCCACTAGGTGGCTCAGGGCTGCATGCCACCTCTTCCCAGCCCAGCCAGCTGCTCTTCCTCCGTCTGCCCCCTACAAGGGCACTTACTTACTAGCCCAGCTCAGATGGTGTCAGCAAATACGGTAATTACGGTAACATACTGGGTGTCAGGTTCTGGAGGAGAATGATGATGCCTGGCAGTGGCCATCTTGGATCCGTCCAGTGCCAACAGCTTGATATGTACCCTGGGCACCTGTGCACAGGGGCTGAGCCATGCTAAGCAGACCTGAGGCACAATCCCCAGCAGGGACGAGCAGATGGGGACACAGCGATGCTATCCCTGAGCATGACTGAGCTGCCCACGTCTGGGATTGGTCCCTGGCCTGTCCCATGTACTGGGGAGGGGACACGGAGCTGCTTCCAGCACAGCTCCACGAGCTGATTGCACACCTGTGAGCATCAAGGGAGATGGGGTGTCTCAGGGGCACCTCAGGGGGAACACCGTCTTGAGAGTCGCTTGAGTGTTCACAGAAGCAGCTGCGACTGTTTAAGATGAGGCCAGAGGGGCGACGGCAGAGGGCTGAGGGTGAAACTGTTTTCTTTTCCCCAATTTTTATTAAAGAAATGTTCCAAACATGGCGTGGCTTGTAGGTGCACAGCACTACTGTTCAGCCTCTATATCTGCTGTGCTATCTGACCAATCCCGATGGTCCAAGGAAATGGCTGAAATGAGCTGGTTTGATAACCAGCCCCATGCGACCCTACAAGCACCACTGGGAAAGACCCCCAAGCACTGTAGGGTGTGGCCACCCACCCACGAAGGCAGATAAACTAAAAAACTTCATTTCTACCCCCCACTGTACAGTGAATCCTTTCACCCACTGTACTCAGCTCCTCCCCTCACCCCTGCCCTCCACCTTTTGGGTGGCATCACTCTTGCCTCTCCTTCTAGACCAGGCTAACAGCCAGCTTGACCCTCCAGCTGCCCGCTGTAAACAGGCAGGTTCTGAAGCCACTCAGGACCATGGAGCCCCTCACCCCCCAACCCGTGGGGGAAGAGCAGCAGGCAAGAGAGGCCTGGCCAGCTGGGGTCTTTCAGGGGGTCCCTAAACTTGGGCGGGCTCGGGACGCTGCCCAAAAGGAAAGGAGATGGGAAGTTTCGAGAAGACAGGTGGTGTGGGCAGCATTCAAGGGAACCATTTACCATCAATCACTGCTCCAGCCCTGTGAAAACATACAAGCCGTCAAACAATAACCTAATTTGTAAGGCTGGCAAGTTCTTAGTCCCCAGGCAAGCTGGGGAGCTGCCGCCTCATCAGCTTTACATGAAGTGCCCAGTAGGCGTGGGAAGGGGCCTCCTTCCCCACAGCCCGGTCCAGCAGCATTTGGACTCTGTCCAAGGGCGTGACTGCAGCCCTGGGAAGGCCGAGCGCTCCTCCTCCACCTGGCTTCCTGCCCCAGGCAGCTGTGGGCTGGGCCGGATGCAGGAGTGAGGTAGCGGCTACACCAGTGCCCCCAGCACAAGGGGCACACGAGGACAGTCAGGTGCTGGCCAGCACTGGGCGGTGGGCTGGAGGTCACCAAAAGTGAGAAAGCAAGGGGACAGAGCAATAGCACAGCGGGTAGGGTGTTTGCCTTGCACTCGGCCAACCCGGGTTTGATCCCCAGCATCCCATATGGTCCCCCGAAGCACCACCAAGAGTGATTCCTGAGTGCAGAGCCAGGAGTAACCCCTGAGCATTGCCGGGTGTGACCCAAAAAGCCAAAAAAAAAAAAGAAAAAGTGAGAAAAGCAAAAGGATGGTTAGACCAGCCCAGCCACATTACAGCCCCTGGCCGGCCGGAGGTGGAAGGGGGGTGGCCCACCCATGCCTCTGACCTCACCCTTCAGGGTCAAGTCCCCAGGTAGCTCAAGACACTTGAATTTCCCACCATGGGGATGTGCCCCCACTCAGACACAAGGAGCACATGCCCCGCAGTGGCCTGCTCAGCCCACGTAGGGAGTGACCATGCTGTCCCCTCCCCAGGGTCAGCTTCATGACAAACTCGAACCTTCCCCACCCCCACCCCAGTCTCACTCCTCTCACCCCCTTCACCATCTCTGCCTTTGAAGCTGCCACACCTCTGACCGCGTGGGGGTCTCTTTCCAGGCTCTGATCCCCCTGCTCATGGGGGTCCTGGTCTCCTGCAAGACTCTCCGGCCCCCTAGCAGGGACGATCCCATCTCATTCCTGAGCCTGGCGGTCCCCCGCCCCCACACCCCAGGCCAGGAACACCTCAAGACGCTTCCAGGTGAACAGAGCCCCGCCCTCCGCTGAATCCCGGCTGGATCCCTGCACCCCTCAACCCTCCCGATTCCAATCTGCTCCAGAGCCACTGCCCCC
This sequence comes from Sorex fumeus, assembly GCF_029834395.1. Lineage (NCBI taxonomy): Eukaryota > Metazoa > Chordata > Mammalia > Eulipotyphla > Soricidae > Sorex > Sorex fumeus. The sequence goes on along the minus strand of NW_026606101.1, from coordinate 65,046,483 downwards.
TCCCCAGCCAGCCACGGCCAGTCCTACAGGCTGGGTCAGAGAGCCCAGGGCCGCTCTCCCCCTCCTGCTCTGCAGCTGGCCTGACACTCACCCCTGAAGCGGGATTGGCCGTCCAGCCCAGCTCTGCCGTTGCTGTCCTGGTGTCCATCAAAGTCTCTGTCAACAGAAAGAGGAAAACCTTTCAGTCGAGGGGCTTGCCGGGGCGGAGTGCAGCCCTCCGTGCACGCGGCCACCTGACCTGGAACGTCAGTGACCACAGAAGATACCCCCCACACTCCTTTCCCAGACCTGCGGGGGAAACTGAGGCTGAGAGCCGGGCAGGGCAGCCAAGAAGCTGCTGCTCTGGGCGGAGCTGGACACAGGCGCGGGTTCCAGAAGCTCAGCCTCCTGCTCTCTCCCAGAAGCTCCCAGCGCCTTGCCAGATGACGCCAGCCCCCACCCGCACCAGGGTGCCCCCAAACTTCATCCTCATCCCACCCCCCTACATAGTGGCTGCTCCAAGGTGCTGCTGGACCCCGGGGTCAGGTTTAAGTACCTCCCTCCCTCTTCCTCCCTTCTGGGCTGTTTTCCACCTGCTCTGCTTGTCCGTCCATCTGTCCTCCACCCCAGCAGTCTGACTCCCCTCAGGCATCTAAGACCAACCGCCACAGGTGGTTTGTCATCTTCTCCCAAGACTTGGGAGTCCTGCAGATGGCCTTGGCCCTGGACGCCCCCGTCCCCTGTCCTGGGGTCGCTCATCTGACACTGGCAGCAGCCTCACTAGCCACCCCACCCCTCCCCACGTGCTCCAATTGGCAGCTGGCCTCTTCTGGCCAGGAGGAGAACTCGGGTGTTGCCACTGGCCTGGACACCCACAATAGGTCACATGGGCACTCCGAGGTCACAGAGCTGTTTGTAAGGAGTTTTCTGGCTGACCCCCAGAACCTCTCCTTCTCCCACCTGCTCTCCTTGCCCCCTCTCGCTGACCCCCTTTCGATGGGAACTGCACCCACAGGCTGATCCTCAGCCCCCCAAGCCTCTTTTCGCCTTTGTCCCCCTGGCTCTACTGGAGGAGAAATGCCGTACAATAAAGGCGCACAATTTGATAAGTTTCAACACATATTTACACCCAGAAACTGTCACCACAGTTTAGGCAACAAATGTACTGTCCATCAGTGCCCCAAGTTTCCGCATCCCTCTCCTCCCCGCTGGCCGCCCCCACGGTCACTGTCCCCATGTAGGGGCAGCTCTGTTCTCTGTCACCATGGAGCAGCAGGCACCAGTGGAATCATCTAGAAATGGACTCTGCGTATTCACTATTTTAACCTGCTTTATCACTCTAAGTGTTTTCAGACCCATCCCCTGGTGTAGAGGTGTGGGGGTGTCCAGCTTCTGTATAGCGAGGGGTACTCTGTCCTGCGACCCCCCTTCTCTCTCAAGCCTGGCACCTCTGCAGCCAGCAGTTAGGTCATGGCTCTCGTGGGCCACTTTGTCACAGGCGCCTTTTAGCCCACGAGTTTTCTCATTTCCCTTCGCATACTGACAAGGGATATGTCAACCTCTTTCACAGCTTACTTGCCATCAACATACCTTTTATTTTGTAAGTGTATTTTCAAATATTTTCCCACTTTTAAATGTGTTTATCTGCTTTCTTGTTGGGGGGGTGGTGAGGAGATGCCTTTGACCCCACTATACCCCAAAGAGGTGAAACTTGATGCCTCCCCACAGCCCTGTTAGTCCCAGCAGGGAGATGGAGGGCCAGACGGCCAGGTCTAAAGAGGGGGACATGTGAAAACGCCTGAGTGAGCTGCAGGACACCGGGCAGGAGTCAAATGGCATCGGTGTTACCCTGGAGGGCAACAGCCAACAAGTTCCCTCCCCACGGGACCAGTCCGCTTGCTCATCCCAGAGGATCCAATGAGGATCCAATGGTAACGATGGCACAAGCACGGGGTCCAGCACACAGACCCCTGAGTCTACTTTCTCCTCCAGATCTTCTGACAGCTGGGGGTGACCCCGCTCCCCTTGGTCTCCACTTCACAGCACTAATAACAATCCTAATGACACACTGCATTTACATAATGCGCCTCTCAGAAGACACCCGGGAGGTTCTGCAGAAATTCTTCTCCAGCATTAAAGTGCCTCTGCCAGGTGGGTTGAATGAGGAGACCCTGAACCCAGTGGGCATGGTTGGGACCCCAGAATCAGGAGAGGAAGGGCTTGTGGAAAGCATCATCTGAGCAGGGTACAGAGGGCCAGAATGAATGTTATGAGGCCTGAGATGGTGTTAATGGGGTTAACAGAACAAAGCCAGCTCAGGAAGGCTGAGTGAAGGCTGAGTTTAGTTCCAGCGCTTCCGCCCTGCACACCGCCCAGGAACCCAGGGCTTCCAGAGGCTCTGCTGAAGCTTCAGGCACTGGGAAACATGAGGCCCAAGAAGCCCTGGACCAGGACTCCCCAAGAGTCAGGCGGAAGGAGCCGTGATCAGGCAGGGGAGTTGGTGGCAGCAACAGAAATGAAGCCGGAACCAAAACTAAACTCAACCTTCTCTCAACCTTCCTGGGCTGGCTCTGTTCTGATAACCCCATTAACACCATCCCAGGCCTCGTAACGTTCACTGTGACCCTCTGCATCCTGCTCAGAGAATGCTTTCCACAAGCCCTGCTGGAGAGCTGGTTCGGCAAGACCCTCCAGCCCCCACTCCTCTGCACCCCGCCTGCCAAGGAGATGGAGCTGGGAGCAACCTGTCTTCGGGCTGATGAAGGGCAGCCGCTCCCGGTGTGGGGAGCTCCTGATTACGGCAGGACGCTGGGGGGGGGGGGGGGGGGCGCTGGATGAAAGTGATTTGAGGAGGTTTACATCTCCCCAGGGAGGAAGAGAGCACTCATTTGCATTTATAAAGCATATTGAGAGTCCTGGCAGAAAGTTATGGTGGAAGCACAATTAAATATTTACTATCACTTCTGCTCTCAAACAGTGACATGGGACCAAACCAGCTGGAGGGACATGTGTTGCTGTCATATACCGAGGTGCCTACAGGCAGGACAGCAGAATGCACCCCCACTGCCTCGCCTTGGCCCAAGGGAGCACAGTCACTGCCCAGGGAAGCACACAACTGCCCAGGGGAGCACAGTCTCTGTCCAGGGGAGCACACCCACTGTCCAGGGGAACACAGCCACTATCCAAGGGAGAACGAGCACCTACCCACTGTCCAGGGGAGAACCCACCCACTGTCCAGGGGAGCACCCACCCACTGTCCAAAGGAGCACCCACCCACTGTCCAGGGGAGCACATCCACTGTCCAAAGGAGCACCTACCCACTGTCCAGGGGAGCATACACTCACTGACCAGGGGAGCACACCCACTGCCCAGGAGAGCACACTCACTTCCCAGGGGAACACACCCACTGTCCAGCGGAGCACATCCACTGTCCAGAGGCGCACATACTCCCTGTCCAAGGAAACACACTACTTTCTAGGGGAGCACACCCACTATCCAGGGGAGCACCCTCACTACCACCCCTTGGTTCAGGGGAGCACAATCTTTATCCAGGGGAGCACACTCATTGTCCAGGGAAGCATACGCTATGTCCAGGAGAAGCACACAGTCACTGACCAGAGGAACACACCCACTGACCACGAGAGCCCACCCACTGTCCAGGGGAACACACATACCATCCAGGGGAGCACAGCCACTGCCCAGGGGTGCACACACTATGGAGGGGAGCACATACTCTCTGCCCAGGGAAGCACACCCCCTGTCCAGGGGCGCACACCCCTGTCCTTGGGGGCATACCACTATCCAGGGGAGCACACAGCGCCCATGGGAGGAGGTTGGATAAGGCGTGGCCAGTGGAGACAGGTGAACAGGTGTGGCAGTAGAACAGGTGTGGCCCTCATTTCCCCCCCCACAAACACTCTCCCGCTGCATCCCCTTCTCTCTTCACTTCCCAGCCTCTGTGGGAGGCAAGAGCCAGTTGCCCACAGCACAGGGGCAGGACAGCAGGGTTTCTGAGATGAAACTGACACGGAATGGTTATTATCATTGTGTATGACCCTGCCTCAGTGTCCCATGATGCATCCATGGGACCCATGTAGGACACTTGCGACACGTATGTGACAGTATCATTCATCAGATGCCTAGGACAGCTGATTCCGGGCATTGCCTTGGTGGCAAGGAGTGCAGAGCACAGAGTCAGTGGGTGGCCCAGAGGACACAAGGTCTAATCCAGGGAGGGACAAGCAGCAAAGTCGCACTCAGCTCCTCTTCTGAGCAGTGAGAGGAAGACAAAGCCAACGGTAGACGAGGTCCCACACGTGGAACATAGGGACCTGGTGCAGAGAGACTGTTGGGAGGGTCAGCCTGAACGAGGCAAAGAGAGAGGCCCAGATCTTGGGACAAGGCCGGCTACAGCAGGACAGGACAATGGACACGTTCCCCATCTCTGTGTGTCAGAGATGCCAGAGTGGCCCCCAGGGGGGCACAGAGAATTGGGAGGAGCAGATACCAGTTGGGGGATAAAAGGGAATCTCCCCTGAAGCGGGAGAGTAGGGGAGGCCTCTGGGGGAGGGAACCAGGGGGCTCTAGCAGGAGTCAGGGAACTGGCAAAGGGCCTGAAGGTCTGCCTGAGAAACCTCACCTTCCAGGAACCGTGGCCCTGGAAACTTCCTACGGAAACGCTCAGGAGGCTTTGCCTGGGGGTCAGAGACAGCAGAGAAGCCGCCACTCCTGGTTCTGTCCCGACTGGCACCTGGGCTGCAGGGACATTGAGGATGAGCGAGACACCTGTCAGGGTGACAACAAGTTCAACAAGCCCCTTTCTTGCAGATGCGCCGTTCTTTTTGGAGAGACATCGTAGGGACATACAGCCAAGAAATGCGACACAGTGGGACAAGATTGAGGACTCACGTGGAGGGGGCAGCTGCATCAGGGCATGATGACGCTGCTCCACAGCCCCGCACGGTCAGAAGCACGAGTGTCCCAGCTGCCCTCTAACGTCACACTAATCCCGAGGTCTAAGAGTTGCAGTTTCCTGTGCCAAGCTCCTCTATGCAAATGCCCTGCCCCTCAGGCTGAGGCATGGTGGCAGACCCGGCTGTGGGAGCAGCACATCCGAGCTGGCCTGAGCAGGCCCCGCAGACAGGGTGGGCTCTATGTGGGCACCAGACACCGAGCAGAGAGAGACAGACTTCCCAGCCCACGGGGAGCTGGCAGGCAAGCCGAGGAACAGACATTAATCAAATAACCATGCAGATAAATGCAATTACAGCCCCCATGAATGGCAGCCCGGGGAATCCCAGGGACGGTGGGGAGCACAGAGTGAGATGACAGGTGTATAGAGCTGGCATGCAGCTGCCACCTCCTCTCCCCACTCCCCCACCCTCAGCATTGTTTCCCATACACATGCATGTACATGCCACACACACACACATACACACACACACACACACACCTCTGTTTTGGGGGGAGTTGCTTTTTTGGGTCACACCAGTGATGCATGGGGGTTACTCCTGGTTCTGCACTCAGGAATTACTCCTGGTGGTGCTCGGGGGACCATATGGGATGCTGGGAGTCGAACCCAGGTCGGCCACGTGCAAGGCAAACACCCTACCCGCTGTACTATCACTCCAGCCCCAAACACACCCATCTTTTGAAGCCTGGATCCTAAGTGGCAGAAACAGGATATGTGTTCAACAGTCTCCCCACTCCCCCTGCGTGCATGTACTCTCAGCCTGAAGAGTACTGTGGGGGGTCTTGGAATTCCGCCTCCAGTACCCACCCGCATGGTGCCCATCCTCTGGCCTTGCCCCTGCCCAGACCTCAGGCTCCTGACTTGCTGCTTTTCCGGCCGTCCTGGCCTATTCTCCTTCCCCATGCCCTGTTCCCTGGGCAAGCCAGCCCCACTGACACCGAGCTCTTCAATGATGCCCACACCATCTGCTGCTCCCAGAACCCCCAGCCCAGGCAAGGACCACACCCCAGAGTTCTCAACAGGCCTGGCCCCCTGCTGCTCAGGCAGACTGACCGCCCCTGATCCCCTCCAAACCGGCTTCACAGCATCCCTTTGTGGGAGGGGGAATCCCTTCGGGCTCTGGCGGAGTGTGAAGCAATGAGGGCCTAGCACCCAGGGCCCAGAGAGAAGGGCCACCAATGGGTAGAGAACAGAAGCCTGGAGAGGGCGGATGGTGGGGCTGTACTAGCAAATCTCTCTTCAGAGAGGGGGCTGGAACCCCCACAGCAATACCTTTCCCCGTGCTTCTCACGTCCCTCCTTCCCCACAAACTTCCGGCCTTTGGGAATCTTCTGGTTCACACCACCTTCCCGAAGATGCCCTAGTTCCCTGAAATGAGCCCTTCTTCCTTCTCCACCTGTGCTCCCGGAGCGCCTCTGGCCTGGATGTCCTCCTCATCCTGGGTCCGAGACTCATGCGAATCCAGCCTGGCCTGTCCCTCTCAGCCACCAGGGCTACTGCAAGACTGGCTGGCCCAGGCTGGTTTGAATCGTTTCTCCAGAGTTGAGTGAAGACTTCAGAGGGCAGCGCTGGGACCGTCCTGGGGGGTTTCTGGCCCCTTAGGTGGAACGGTCCCATCTATCCTAGGGGCCTCATCCAGCCCACTACCAAGGAATGAGGGCCGCCACGCCCCCTGCAGACTCCTGGCCTATTCACAGCAGGCAGCCACTCTGCATCCATGAGCATGAGCGGATCCCTCACTGGACTAACTAAACGCCTTTGCCCAGGGCCATGTGCCAGCCAAGCAGGAGCCGCTGTGAGCAGGTGAGTTGGGAGGGGGGCCAGGCGGGAGGTGAGGAGCCCCCTCCCCCCACCGGCACACAGGCAGACTGCGTCCAACAGGCATTTGAAGTCAAAAGACCAACCGAGATTTGCTCTTTGAAAGGTCCCCGCGGGGCTCCGCTCCCCATCACTTCCTCCCTGCCTGACACTCCCGGAATCCTACAAGGATCACACACTGGAAGAAGACCCTGCTGAGTTTGGTTGGAGCCAGAATCACACCTCAAGGAGCTGGGAGGGGCTCGAACCCGTTCCCCTGGACCCGGGAAGAAGATGCAGTGGTGTCAGTGCTGACCCAGTTCTGGGTGAGCAGACCAAGGAGGGTTTGAGCAGCCTGTTCCTCCCAGCTCAGCTCAGACGTGACACCTGGTCCACAGTGGTCCTGGTCTCCAAGAAGCAGGGGGGAAGCAGAGGCACAGTGGGCGCCGGGGCAGTCTGAGCCCAGTGCCCGGGGAAAGCCTGGCTCCAGCAGGTCCTTGTCTGAAACAGCTGTGCTGTTTCCTGCCAGCACTTCTCCCGGAAGGACACCAGCCCCAGCACCCGGTGCTGCAGTTACTGGGATTTGCAGGCAGAGCCAAACCGACCTGCCCTCAGAGGCCCTCTGGGAACCTGGACTCACCCATCATCACTAAGTCTTGGTCGGGGGGTCTCTAGCCAGCTCCTGCCCCGGGCCCCAATTCCTCCTGACCCGGATCTCTCCCCATGCCAGCACAGGGCGCAACTCCCTGTCCAACTTGGTAGCAAAGGAGAGATAAGGAGCAAGGAAAGAAGAGGGGTGTTTGTGAGGAACAGGGACCCAATTTTTTTTACCCTTTCCCCCTTTTTATTGAATCACAGAGAGATACACAGTTACAAAGTTGTTCATGATGGGTTTCAATCATACAATGTTCCAACAGCTGATCTTCACAGTGTACATTTCCCACCACCAGTGGATCCAGTTTCCCTCCCCACACCCTGCTTGCCATACCTAATTTAAAATATATATTTGAACCACACCTGACAGGGGTTCAGGGCTTACTCCTGGCTCTGCACTTAGGGGTCACTTCTGGTAGTGCTCAAAGGACCATATTGGGTGCTGGAGATTGAAACCGGGTCAGTCCTGTGCAAGGTACCTACTGTACTATCTCTCCAGGCTCCAGGGACCCTATTTAGATCAGCACCCAGTTCTAATGATGCTGGCCTACCCAGGAGCCGAGAGTGGTCAGTGAGGGGGCTGCAGGCACCCAGGGGCACCCATCACCCTGGAGGAGAGGGGCTGAGAGCCACATGCCCATGCAAAATGAGTCAGCATAGCCCTCACGAAGGCGGGAGGGATGGGCGGCCTCACTCAATATTCAGCTGCGCACTCACCGTTCCCTTCTGGGGCCCTGTGCCCTGATCTTGAATGGATCGGTGGCACCGTAACTCTCACACGTGACTGCACCAGCCCATCCCTGAGAAATCCCACAGGCACGGCAGTCCCATCTCCTGCAGGGTGCTGAGCATTGGGCTCGTGGCAGGGGGTAGGCAAGGGCCAGCACTCAGGGAGAGGAGGAGAGCTAGTCACGCAGGGCCTCCTGCACTCTGGACCACACTGGGGGGCTAAGTTCCCAGGGGCTCCTGATCTACCGTCACCCACCAGGCACACTCACACCTGCCTGAAAATGTGTGAGCTGCCACCTGGCCCCCAGCCCTGTGTCCTTACCCCAGCTTTGCTGGTCCTCACCCTCCTCAAGGGCCCCCCCAATCACCGACTCCAGATCTACCCCATCCTCAAGATACTCTAGCTGTCCACCCCAGCAAATCACCCCCAGGAAGCCCGCCAGAGGTTGTTCTCCCGCAGCCCTAGAGAGAAAACCACACCCTGAAGCCACGAGGTGGAGACGCAGCCACACCCTGAGGTCCTGTGGGGTTGTGCCAGGCTCTGCCATGCTGCCACTGTCCCTCAGAGCATAGACAAGCCATCAAGGCAACATCTGCGAGTCACAGTGACCAACACTGGACCTGGGGTGAGGGCACTGGTAGCACCCCGGTGTCCCACTGCTTCCTCCCAAAACCAGCTCAGAGCATCACTGCTAGGAGCAGGTGAAGGGAGTCCTTCTGTCTGCTTGCATACCTCCAGACTTAGGGCACTCACTACCCTCCAGGCCAGCCATTCACCTCTCCTATGGTCTGCTTCCTAGGGGCACCCCAAAGATGGCCACTGAGCCCATTGCTGCCCTTTCTCCAACACAACCCTCCTGAGCCCATGAACAGGACCCCCTAGACACCTTTCCCCAAGTCCACCTGATGGGGCCATCGACCCGCCCTCCAGCGCCCCACTGGTCTGGCGGTCTCTGAGGGAAGGCACGTCCAGGGAGGCTCATGGACTCTTGGGCCGCTCAGGGGAGACCACATCTGACTCCAACCCTAGTCATCCTTGGGAATCCAGGGTGCCTGCTGGGAGCTCTCAGAAGGACTCCCCAGGAGAAAGGCACCCAGAGCCACCCAGAACCTGAGGGGTCCTGAGATCCAGCCTCTCATCTTCTCCCTCTGTCGCCTCTCCCACTCCATTCTCTCCTTCTCTCCCTGCTGCTCAGGGCCGCATCTCTGGGTGAAAAGTGTTTCAGCTCCGTCGGGGAGCATTTGCCTTGCCCAGCCCACTGGGGGAGGGTGGGGAGGGGACTGAGGGCTGGGTCCTGGAGAATTTCCCAGTGCAGTGATAGGAACAAATTCCCTCTCCTGCAAGCTGGATGTGGGCACCACAGACCCAAACACCCCAAATCACAAGCTGCAGAGCCCCGAGGAATGACAGAGTTGTATGTCATTCATTTGGGGGCATCTGACACCTCCACACACAGCAACACCCTTTGAGACAAGGGGGTCTATGAAAAGGGTAGTGGGGAGGCACACAGCTCCCAGTCAGAGGGGTTCCCATCAGGGAAAGTGCAGGGGGAACACAGGCAGTTGTGAATGTCAGGAAGAAACCAGTCCCCCCACGAGCGGAGCGAACCATCTCCCACACTCCGCTCTTCCGCTCTTTCACGGAGGAAGCTGATATGAAGTACACACACTCCTACCTCTGCAGCAGGATGCCTGCTGGGGGCCCGGGAGGGGAGGCAGGTGAGCGTGGCTCCCCGGAGAGGAGTGATGCTGTGAGGTTGGTTATTGCTCAGGCCCATGCACAGCTGGGTGACGCTGTCTCACTGGGGGCCTGACCCAGATGCTGACTGCTTTTTCATTAACGAAGATAGCCAAGTACACCCCTTTGCCACAGGCGGCTATTTTTTTTACCTCCTCTCCACTGTGGTGCTCCGAGCTGACTTCCTGGGAGGCAGTGGGACACTGTTCCCTATCTAGAAGAGATCCTCTATTGTGCACAATCGGGTGTGATAAGTGGCAAATAACAAAGCCACTGTCCCCTCTAGAAGGCCCTCCTAGAATGTGCCTTGGTGCAGTGCGTCTCAGCCACATTCCGGCCTATTGCCGGGGAGCCCTGCCCTCCAGCAGGCATGGCACAGGTCACAGCTGGGGAGGGCCTGAGACATGGAGCGGTGGTCTCGGTTCCATTCAGCAGCCGGGCCCACCTGCCCTCCCTTCAGTCCCAGCAGAAAAACACACACCTGCCTCCTTTCCAGGGCTCCTTCCCAGCCAAGCCACGATGCAGCTAAGAAAGCTCCAGGCTTGAAGCCCAGTGATCTGGGATCCAATCCAGATGGGCAGGCAGACACCAGCAGGATGGCCACGAGCCACCCACACAACTTCTCTGAGCCCCAGACTTTCAGGGTATAATCTGTTTCTTGGGAAATCGGGGGGTCAGTGAAATGCTCATTCTATAGCCCATCTTACTGAACCTGCCCTACAATCATCACCAATGTTCATCAGTGCTCCCTGTTATTATTTCTTTTTTCGTTGTTTTGCTTTTTGGGGTTTGTTTTGGGGCCACAATCCAGCAGTGCAGTGGAGCTATTCCTGGGGGTGCTTTGGAGACCATATGCAGTGCTAGGGACTGAAGTAGAGTTAGTCGCATGCAAGGCAAGCACATTAACCCCTGCGCTAGCTCTTCACCATACCCCATTCTAATTTACAAAGAGCTGAATTTTAAAAAATGAAAGTGCAGGCACTTTAGGAAAGGGGTTAGATTGTCTAGATTCATTTTTCAGGACACGCACATCCCGTTGCTCCAGCCCGTTTGCTAAAGAGCTGACTTGGCTCCAGCCCGTTGCCTCTCTCCTCTGTCAAGGGAACTGAGAGTGTTTATGGAGAGCTACTTCTGGGCTCTGCTCTGTCCCATCGACCCATCTGTCTGTTCATTTTGCCAACTTCACTCTGTCTTGATTACTGTAGTTTTAGTTTAAATCTTGGAATTGGGTAGTATTAATACTTTAGCTTGAGTCTATCTACCCTTTAATATTGTGTAGGCTATCTACTCTGGGGTATATATATATATATATATATATATATATACATATATATATATATATTTTGCTTCTTTGCTGTTGTTTTGGGTTTTTTGGTTTGGGTGGGGGGCTATTTTTCTTTGCCTCTCCATAAATAATAGGCTTATCAAGCTTGTTCTAAAGTTAGGATTTGATCAAGATTGCATTGACTCTATGGTCAAATTAGGAAGAATTGACATTCTGGAAGAGTGAGTATTTCCATCCATGAACATGGGATACCTCCCCATTGAATTCTACCCATGACAGTCTAATGGTTTCCCCCTGCAAGTGAGCTAATATTTTGTAAGATTTATACTTGCTTTACATCTACCTAGCATTTAGCATTTATAATATGTTCTCACCTCCTCCATCACCTCTTCAAGTAGAACATTCAGAGGCCTTGGTCCTACACTTGAGATCCTGTTACACAGATCAGAGAAAAGAACAGAGTCAATGGGTCTCCGATTGCTTCCCCATCTCCGGGATGATCTAGCCTGGCTGGAGGAAGTATAGCCTGACCACACAGGGAAGTCAGCAAACTTTCAGTCAAGGCTCAGACAGCAAATACTCAGACTTTGTGGTAGTGCTGTCTCTGTGGCAGGTCCCTGATTCTGCCATCATCCTTGTGGAGGGAAATCACAGAGGCAGCAGCGAGTGAGCCCCTGGTCCCCATCCACCCTGCTGTGGCCCACCAGGCAGGGCCCAGGCCTGTACTCACACCACTGGCTCAGTTACGTTTAAGTTTCCTCTCATACTTTTGGATCAAGGAAATAATTCCTTTAGTGTACCATAATGAAATACCCCCCAGCCAGCAGCATATCTGCAAAGTGATGCCTCTATACCCTCCAGAGGAGCAGGAAAACTCCAGCTCGGGCCCTGACGCTCTCTAGTGAACAAAACCCCAAATTAAATAAGGTTCCAGCCATGTCCATCTATGCCAAAGGCCCCCATGGAAGAGAACTGGCCTAACTGGGGCCCCAGCTTCTGTCCTCCTAGCTCACTACTTTCCTCCAGCTGCAGGAGGGAATCTGGGTTTTTTCCAGAAGGTTCTAAATGGAAGCAAGAGCCACTCAGGGTGCACAAGCTGCACTCATCACTAATGACACAGTCAGAGAGGGGTGAAGAGGGTCAGCTGGTAGATGCAGCCTGGCCTGCAGGCAGCAGCAGGAGCTAGAGAAGCCAACAAAAGGACAAGGCCCTCAGAGGGGGCCATCAGCAAGAGCCACCCTCTCGGCAAGCCAAGCCCTGCTGCCTGGAGTCATGCATGGCAGAGTGGTGAGGCTCTGCCCTCCTCCACAGTCCAAAGGCAGCTGGGGACAGCACTGAGCCAGTGACCAGTGATCATCCAGTGACCACCAAGGACTAGGTAGCCAAGGGTTGGTCCACGCTGCTCCAGGTTTCAGGAGGAAAGTGGAGCCTATGAGAGGGTGGAACAGCTCTAACCAATATGGTAGCCAGTCCCAAATTCCTCCACCCTGACAAAATTGGTGGGTCCACACAACAGCAATGCCAGAGAGCTGAAGCCCAGGGAAGGGTCCTCTTCACAAGGCTGACATGACCACCAATGGCGGAGTGTAGGCCTAGTGGCTGGGGTTCCTGGGAGAGCACGCTGGAGCTCAAACCACCCCCAGTGAGGGCCCCCCCAAGGGTAAACTGCATCCCCCCAAGATATGTTCAAATCCCAGGACCTGGGAATGTGACCTTGCTTGGAAAGAGGGTCTCTGCTGGTGGGATGAAGTTTCTTAAGATAAGATCCTGCTGGACCAAGAGGGAGTCCAGAATGCACTGGGTGGAGTTCTTCTGTGGGAGAAGAAAGGGACACAGGGCAAGGCCACCCCTGAGGACCAGGCAACACCTAGGCATCTAGGAGTCACAGCTGGGATATTGCTGAAAGAAGCAACCACAGAGCTAGGAGAACTGATGAGACTCTGCCCTGGAGGGATTTGGTAGTCAAGGGACTCGGTATTCCAAGGACCCCTGGCTGGTGATACAGGAGAATGGATCTGCTGCTGGGGGTGCCCATCTGCCACCTCTCCACAGCAGCCCAGGAACACATGCCCTACCCCCACTGCCCCAATGCCAGGGACACAGTCCTCAGTCCCAGAGTCCCGGGCCCACTCACTGCAAACCCCATCCCCTGAGGCCCTGCGCTGGCTGGGAGGGGCCCCTGGGCCGGCAGATGGGAGGAGCCACAGTCCCTGTGGAGAAGGTTGGGTCCCTTTGGGAGGTGCTGAGTTGAGGGCCAGGGAAGTATAGTGAGGAAATGTGAAGTGTAACAAGGAGCAGATGTTGAGGGTTAACTGAAAATCATGTTCAGGTTCTGGGAAAGTTACCCTAACAAATGCCCCTCAGCCCCTGAATTGCCAAAGGAACCCTTGGAGCTAACTGATACCGGCGACCAGAGCCTGTGAGGAGAAAGGACTGGGGAGCCCAGGTAGTCAGGGAAGACTTCCTGCAACAGGGGGTTATATGCCCGATGGATTATGCAAAGGATTTAAAGGAAAGGAGAAAGAGGAGGGTGGAAGACTTAGTTCAGTATTTCCCAAAGTGGGCAATAGCAGGGGTGCTGGAAAGACCCAGGGGTGTAGTAGGAATCTCCACCCAACTGGGGTAAGGGCACTTTCTGTTTGATTAAAGAAGGTAGATTTCCAAATGGTCACTGAGTTACTGTCTTTTTTTTTCTTGAAAAGAGTCATTAGGCCAAATAATGACCTTAATGCGGCCGCCACTGGCAGAGAGCGAAGTATCCCCAGCAGCAAACTGCAGAACTGTGAGCTGCCAGGCCAGAACCTAAGGAGCAGGGCAGTCAAATTCCTTCTGGAAGCTTCTTAGTGCAGTTCCTTCCTCATAGCCAGCACCTTCCCAGTGAGGGCCAGGGCAGGAGCTGGGACTAAGATAACTCTCAGTCACCACCCAGAGTAAGGGCTCTGGCCTTCAGAGGGTCAGAGCCTAGTCACCAAGTGTGACCAGGATCTGACCCTGGGGCAGGCTGGGGTCGGCTGCAGGATGAGCTCCATTCTACTCTTTCTTCTTCAGAGGCTGAGCATGCAGCCAGACATGAGCCAGGACTGGTTGAAGGCTATGATGAGGGGGTGCACCAGAGCCCCCTCCTACTGAATCCCAGACCCCTGTCTCTGCAGAGAAGGAAACTCCTACCCGAGGTGGTTTTTTTTTTTTTGTGGAGGCTACACCTGATGATGCTCAGGGGTTGCTCCTGGTTCTACACTCTGGAATTACTCCTATTGGTGCTCAGGGGACCATATGGAATGCCGAGGATCGAACCTTGGTGGGCCATGTGCAAGGCAAGTGCCCTACCTGCTAAAAACACCTACTTGAGCAAGGAGACAGGAAATAGCCCAGCCTGCTGGCCAGCACACCCTCTCCAATGCACTCATATGAGTGCTGCTCTTGGTAGCAGACCAGGGGCCCTGGGTGAGAAGCAGCTCATGCTTGGGGGGTCACTTCCTTCTCAGCCAGCTCTCCACTGCTCCTCATCCCCGGGCAGCTTCTACTCCAAAGACCCTCTATCCAGAGTCAGGAGTGAACCCTGTTCCTGAAGGGTACCCCAGGCTCAGCTCTGTGGCACACACACACACACACACACACACACACACACACACACACACTCACACACGCTGCCTCTGCTTGTTCCCTTTGCTTTACATCTAATACCTGAGCCAGCAGGTGACTCCCCACTCCATCCACTCCCCAGCACTACACTGGAAGTGAACATCAGTGTGTGGCAGCTTGTGCCAACTCACACGGACAAAGAACGCAGCTTCCCAAGAGGCCCCAGGCCCTGGCAGCACTGCGGAGTCCCAAGAGGAAGTGGAGGCAAAGCTAATCCACAGCGCTTCTCAAGCTTGTCCCAAAGAGACCCTCCCCGACACACGGCCTGAGACACCAGCACAGCCACCCTGGGCCCCTTCTCATCCCTGAGCTTCTTTCTGTCTCTTCTCCTTTGGCGGTTCAATTTTGAGGACTTGGGGTGGCAACTCTGCCTGAATGTCCTGTGTTTGGAGGGTGGAATAGGGCCAGTGACCACAGACTCTACCTCTGCTCTAGCCTGGCTACTTCACTGTGAAGTAATGGGGTCAGTGGATTGGTGCCAGCAGGTGGCATCTTTCCAAGCATTGCCTTTTTTGCCCCCAACAGCCCTGGTTGAAGCGGGAAGAGCCAGGCATGGACAGCCAACAGGCTCTGGTCAAAGACGAATCCTATTCTGGCCCATGATGCATGGGCAATCTTGGGAGCTCGAAAGCGATGATGAAAAACCCGACCAGCCCTCCCCACTCTGTTCAACCATTCCTGCTCTAAGATTGCATCAGAGTCTCCTCAGCTGTCTCACCAGTGGGTTGTGCTGCAGAATCCGCTCCTCACTGCCATGTGGGGTCACAGACAACAAGGGAGCTCCCCCACATCTCTGCCAGGGCCCCTCCCAAGGAGAGAGAGGCTTCTCCCTCCCAGACGCGGCTCCCCACAAAGAATCACACCACCCCCTCCTTCCAGGAACCATCCCCCCTCCTCCCCCCAACTCCCCCTCTCTCCCTGCCCCCTTTTTTTCCATGTCCCTCCACTTCCGGCAGGTGCTGCCTCCCACAGATGAGAGGGACCTGATCCCTTAAACAGCAGAGATTGTTTGGAACAGAGAATTAACAGCAAATTAAACTGGTTTCATTGTACTCATTCATGCACAAAATGAGTGTGGGAGTTAAGTGGAGTAAAACCAAACAGGCGACGCGTGGTGATGATCAGAGAGTAAGATGCAGCCACGGGAGAGCGGGAGGCACCCAGCAGGCACAAGTCAGCCTGTGGCCTGGCCAGCTGTGGCCAGTCCCACGCCAGAGTCACACCTCCCCCGTCCCCAGCCCCACAAGGGACGGTCTCTCTCCTGTCCCATAGCCTCTGCCAGCTGCAAACTGCTGCAGCAGTCAGCGAGGGAACCCCACCATGCTCCTAGGTTTCACCTCAATGCAGAGGCCTGGATGTCACAGTGGAACTGCTTGGGGACTTTCCCACAAGACCTTCAGCCACTCCTCTGGGTTCCTCAGGACCAGGAGCTGCAGACACAGAATAACCAGCCTCAGGCAGAAAAGAGCAGGAAGATGAGCCCACCAGTCTCTGCTTCATCTGAGCCTGGAGTCCCCTCTCTGCTGGGTGTCCTGAAGGATGGGACAGGGGTACCTCTGAGACCCTCGAACCGCCATCCTAAGGTCACCTGCCAGAAAGGCAGTGACAGGACCAAGCACATGTCCCCACAGGGCAGGACACGTTGTTAACTGGCCAGTGCTCATCCTGGAACAAGCCTAGTGTTTACTCAGTGTTCATGTGGCATTGACCCAGCATTCACCTTCCATACCCCCAGTGGTCACCCACATTCACCAGGTGTTCAGCATCATTTACCTAACATTCCCCCCAATTCACCTCCTATTTGACAACTCACCCAACATCCACGCAGCATTATTCATCCAGTGAGCACCCAGCATTCACCCTGCATTCACCCAGTGCTCAACCAATGTTCACCCAATATTCACATAGTACTCATTCAGTGTTCACCCAACATTCACCCAGCCTTCACCCAGTGTTCAATCAACATCCATCTAACATTCATGCAGCATTCACCTGAAATTCACCTCATATTTACCCGGTGCTCACCCAGCATTCATGCAGCATTCAACTGACATTCACCTAGCATTCATTCAGCATTCCCCCAGAGCTCACTCAGCATTCACCCAGTGCTCACCCAACATTCACCCAGTGTTCACTCAACTTCACCCTGTGTTCACCCAGCATTCACTGAGTGTTCACTCAGCATTCACCCAGTTTTCACCAATATTCACTCAGCGTTCACTTAGCATCATTCAGCATTCACCCAACATTCACCCAGTGTTCACGCAATATCACCAAGTGATCACTCAGCATTCATCCAACATTCCTGTAGCATCCATCTACCATTCACCCAGTGTTCACCCGAAACTCACCCAGCATTCTCTCAGCATCCATGAGCTTTAACCCAGCATTCCCCCGGTCTCAGGGCAAGCTGATGATTCTCTGCCGAGCAGACCACTGCGGAGGCCAGTAGGTGGATGGGACACTCCAACCCTTCCCGCCCCTCCCTTCTCCGCATCCTTCCTGCTTTTCTAGTACCAGTAGGCCCCTCCCCAACAGCAGACCCAGTGAGCTGCAGGTTCCTGTAGAATCTAAGAAGCCCAGTGGACCCCAGTGGCTGCTCTGAGCTGTCACTATAAACCACCTCTCGTGAGGCCCTCAACTGCCCCCAGAGCAAGTCAGATTTCCAAGTACAGCGGCTGTCCTGTATCCATTTCTCTTTAAGACATAAAGATGAACCAGGAACTCCACATTAATCAGGCTGAATAGTCAAATAAACCCCTTTACCTGGGCCAAGGTGAGGCGCTGACATCAGGTGTCAGCCTCTGAGGTTCCCAAGGGAAGTATTGGGCAATGGTCTATAGAAGCATGACCAGGAGCACAGTCAACCAATGCCTGGAGAAGAGCATTTTCAGGCTCCATTATGGAATTTAGATCAAACACTTTCTTGAGGGGTTGTAGCTCAGCGGGAGAGTACCAGCCTTGTAGGTATGAGGGTAGGGGGTTGATCCTCAGCACCATAAAAAGAAAAAAAATTGAACCCAGGAGCCCTGGGTTCAATTCCTGACATGGCAGAGTCCCCCAAGTACGGCTGGAAGTGCCCCCGCCCCACCCCACACGTGAATATAGACCAAATTAAGCCTCACACAATTGGAATGTGGCTTTAAAATATTCCTGCAAAGAACATGCAAGTTGAACCGTGCAGTACTGCAGGCCGGCATGGAGCCCCAGCACGTGTGACAGCTGAGGCTCGCCCTGCCCTGCCCCTGCTAATAGCTCTTCATCAACCACACGAAGAGCTCAAATCCAGGATCATCTAATCAGATCTGACAAGAAATTGGCCAGAAACATCAAATAATCAAGGAGATTATTTGAAATATGGATATACATCCACCACCGTTAATGATGAGCCTCTCGCTGAGTGTATGTTGCGCCTTGCTGTACCAGCTAATGAGATTAAGAAGGCATTTTAATCATAGTGAGATATTTTAAAATATTGTTTCATCTTTATCTGACTCTTTAATAACTCTTATTTTATTGCATAGATTTGAATGCACAGAATATGCAGTAACACACACATAGTCACTAAAGACATAAATATGCAAGTACTGGGGTACCCTCTTAGTCTTGGATCCAACAGATTAGAAGACAACCCCCCCTTTCAGTGGGTGGCACCCCCTACTTGCCAGAAATCAAAGTCAAACACTGGGATCCTTTGGACTCCTGGCTCCTTTCTCATCCCTGTGGGTTGGACTACCTCTTCTCTGGATTTATGCCCTGAATTTCTCCTGTAAACCCCACCATGACCACTGCCATCACCCCAACCAGGCCATGGAGATCTCTCCTCTGTGTAGCAGTGTCAGATGTCTGTTTGTGATCTTACCCCTTCTTTGCACCTCCCAAATCTACATTCTATCTTTCAGATGACTCAAGTCTTAGAAATCTGGTCACATCACTTTCTGACCCCGAAGTTTTAAAGCTTCTGATACATCTCAAGAAAAAATTCCCATCTCCCTTCCACCAACCTCCACACTATGTTCAACATAATCATCTTCATCATCCATCATCATTAACATCAGCAATCACAGGTATTGACTCCTCTATTTGTCTCACTTGGGGAGCAGCCTCTGTGGTGTTCAGGAGTTGCTCCAGGCGGTGCTCAGAGAACCATGCAGTGCTAGGATCAAACTGAGTCTCCCTCGTGCAAAGCCTGCACTTGACCCGTGACCTAGCTCCCCGGTCCCTTGTTCCCTCTCTCTTTGCCAGCACTGGCACAGAACTATCTTCCACAGTCCCTCTAAGAGGTGATTGCAAGCATGATGTCCACTCTACAGATGAGGTTTAAAGAGGATGAGATCACTGCATTCCTCCAGCTCTGTTCTTCCCTTCCTCCCTGCTCTAGCCTTCAGTCGCCATGGTGGGTACTTGCTTTGCAGACACCGTCTGGTCCTCAAAGCTATTTTTAGTGCTGACCTGACCCCTCTTATGGCCAAGACTGAGCCTCGGGCCCTCTTCCCTCACCACCATTTGCAAACTTACCAGGTAGCCATAACCTCCTTGGCCTTACTGTTCTCCCCGCCCTGGCAAACCCGGCCCCTCCAAGTTCCAAGTTGAGGGTGTGTGTGTGTGTGTGTGTGTGTGTGTGTGTGTGTGTGTGTGTTTGGGTGGTTGACAAATATCCTTGGAAAGACATTCATTCTGCCTATTGGGTTGCCTGAGTCGGAGGTTAGCACTGGAAGTGCAGGAAGCAGCAATGAAGAATAGCACCATCAGACATTGAGGTAGGAAAAAATTGGGTGTTGGAAGTGGGTCCACAAACTGGATATCAATACACAAACAAGAAAGTGAGCCACCAGGCCAGCCTCAGTTCACCTCTGTGTGGAATATTCAACATTCATTTCCTACATCCCTTTGCACTGAGCTCCAAGACCACTGTCATATCAGCCAGACCCACATCTCCACCACAGGGAGAAATGGTTCATTTCCTGGGCACCAGCAAGTCAGTGAATGCTGGCGGGGAGATGTGTCAAAGGTGGAGATGGTTACTGTGGTGTCAACTGTGGCGGAAGGGTAGTGACCCACAGCCCTGTGGAAGGAGGCAGGGAAAGTGGAGACATAAGCCTTGCATTCATTTCCTGTAAACTCCACCATTAAGACCTGGGGAGATAGCATAAGGGTACCATGCAGGACCCTGGCTCCTTCCTGGCACCACAAGGTCCCCAGGCACTGCTGGTTGTAGCTCTGGAGGCCCCATAAGCAATACTCAGTGCTCCTGGTGCTCCCCAGCCCCACAGAGCCCGAATTGAACCACATCAATCTACTGTCAATCCAGTTGGCCATGAATCTCCAGGAGTGGTCCCCAGGTCCCTTGAGCACCGCTTTGGAGGACTAGAAAAGTCTACCTATCATGAGTCCTGTAAGCTTCATCTCCAGAAGCAGGCAGGGCTGCCTCATGAGTGAAAGGCAGCTTCTAGGAAGATGCATGGGATGCAGGTTTCTCTCCTGGAAGGTTCTGGAGACTTCCTAAACTCCAGCAAGGAGATGCCCTAAAAGAACAAGCTGGTGTACTGTTCCAAGAAACAATGAGATTCCCAGAAATAAATACCAGTAAGGGGAATAATATCACGGACTAAACTACTTGGCTCCTTCAGGAAACTTGGCCAATCAGAGGTCACCAAAGGAGGGACAAGAAAGGTCACCCTTCACAGCTGGGGGAGCCTGAAAAGCAGGAAGACCCCAGGCAAAAGAGTGGGCAGGCGGAGGGGAAAGGGTGTTGCTCCCTTCCACCTTTTTCCCTCTGGAAAGAAAGATGGCAGCCGCTTCGGAGCTTTATGGAAAGCCAGGTATGAGCCGGTCATAATGGGGTGACTGAAACCTTATGGGAAGGGGTCGTTCCTGGCTCGTCCTTCACGCCCTACCAAGGTCAGGAGTTGCCCCCAGCGAGCAACTCTCGGCACGGCCATGGCTCCAGAAGCACAGAAACCAATTTCATAATTATCTGACTCTCAGCAAAAATACTTCCAGGCTTAGTAAGTAAAATACCAGAAATCCAAAATCATGACAAAATCAAAAAATGACATCATTTGATTCTTGTGACCAGCTGTAGAAAACAAATTATTTCACAATGCCTTTTCAGCATGTCTGATTTGGGGGTGTAAACTCTAAATAATAATGGTGCATCTTTTGTCGAAACAATGAATCTAATCAAAGTAGATAGAGTGTTAACTAGAATTCATCTGCCTCACAGGCTTTGGGAGGGTTGGGGGGGGGGGTTATTGGGGTTCTTCGTGGTGAAAAATAAGTATTGGTGAAGGGAAATGTGTTTGATGATTGCATGACCGAGACTTAATCCTGAAAGCTTTGTAACTTTTTCCACAGTGATTCAATAAAAAAAAAAAGAGTGGGGCAGGTGTGTTTCCAGAGCCCTTGCTCCGAACACCAGCCCCTCACTCTTCCCAAGTCTGACGTCATTTGTCAGAACCCAGGGAAGAACCAAGCCAAATCCCCAAAACCAGACAGCAGAGGGGAGGTACAGCTATAGGAGGTGGGGACAGCCGGGTGGCAGGTGGGAGGCTGCCAGGCTGAAGAGCTTCACCTTGACCTCCCATGTCTTACAGGTCAAGCAAGGTTTCGGGGGAGGAATAGAGAGCGGGGTCCAGAGGCAGCTGGGCAAGGCTGGCCCAGTGGAAGCACAGGCCTCAACATTACTCTCCACAAGCATCCTGGCCAGACTCTGAGCCCCTGACCCAGTGCCCAGAGGAGACCCCGGACCAGGAAAGCCCAGGATGAAATCACCAACTAGCCCAAGGAAACCTGTGTCAGTCATGGGAATCCAGCCCTGTGCAGGGCCAGAAACATTCCTGGAAAGAAGTATTTGAAAGCCAAGATTCGAGGCAGGTATTTAAGATTCTGGCCAAAAAGGAAGCACCAGAAAGAGGCAAATCCACCAGGGGTCAGGCCCATCTGCACAGTGAAGGTTCTGTGTGCTGCGTGTGTGCATTTGTGTGAGAGTGCATGTATGAGTATGTGCATGCACACATTTTGTGTATGTGCATGTGTGTATGTACATGTGTGCATGAGCACATGTATGAGTGTGTATGTGCATTACTGGGTGCATGTGTCCACATGTGTATATGTGCATGCACGAGAATGTGTGCATACATGCGCGTGTGCACTGTGTGCATGCAGACGTGTGTATATGTGTATGTGCATGCACGTGCATGTGTGTGAGTCTGTGTACGCACACATTGTGAGTGAGAAAGAGTGAGTGTGTGTGTATGTGTGAGTGTGTACGTGCAGGGGGCAGCTTACGGGGGACAGAGCAGACAGGGTCTAGAGGTCAAATAAAGATGTTCCTTGTTTGAAGTGCCTGTTGGTTTGCTTGTTTACCCTTGATCTCAGAGCCCGGGGATCTCCAAGTGTCTAAGACAGGAGAGCCTATTTATTCCTTATCTCGGACCCCCAAGTTCAGGCTCCCACACTTTATGAAACAACAAAGGGTTTTTTGGCCCACTCTGGTGGATTCTCCAAGTAATTAAGCCTGTCACCAAAGTAATCAGTAGTCCTCTGAGACCATCAGCCCTAGGACTACAGGGCAGGGAGGGGGACCACCAGGAGCTAAACTGGCTCTCAGGGACCAACAGAGGTTTCTCCATCGCTGGAAACTGCAGGCCAGATGCAAGTGTGTGAGCCCTTGTGGGAATCCTGTCTGCAAGGGGCTTACCCCAGGCTAGGCGAAGGGTACGGACGGAGCTCAGTGAAGCAAGCCACACCTGATCATGATGCTGGAACGGGTCCAGCAAATCTAGGAGACAATCTGACCGCAAGCAAGTGGCACAGAAGAGGCGGAGAGGGCGAGGGCAGGCCAGAGCCATGGGGGCCAGAGGGAGATTTGAGAACAAAAGGGACAAGGGACGTGGGATGGCTGGGGAGAGCTGGAGAACAGAGTCCCACAGAACAGAGACCCACAGAGATGCCGCCGCCTGGCTTGCCTGGCTCAAGAAATACAAATGGAGCCTAATTTGTCCATCAGGGGGAAAAGAAACAGAAAAGCCTCCTACCAAGAGAGATGCCATTGGCAGGCGACCTGGAACTTACAAACCTTAACTTAAAAAACCACCGCCTTTGTGCTCCCGGGTCACCTAGGGAGTGAGTGGCAGCAGTGAGCAAATGCAACCTGGTCTCCTTTCTCATGCTAATAGGATGGGGAGGGGGGCTCTTCTGAAAAACCAGTTAACCTGTTCCTGGAACCCCTGATGCCCAGTGGGGGGCCCAACCCAGAAGTCCTCCAGAAGCCACAGCTCTTGTGGGGTCTGGGAAAGGGTGGGCTTTAGGGGCGGGTCCAGCAGAGAGGGCGATCAGCCCAGCTTCTCCCAGAGCAAGGCAGCCACCAGTGAAGAGCTGCTGCAGCCGAGGGACTCTGGGGCATGAGCTGGCTGGGGCATGAGCCACAGATGGACTTTCAGAAGGAAGTTCAGCTACCGCTTGAAGGCCTCGGGGGAAATGCACGCCTGGATCTAAAAATATCCCCCTCAGAACCCAATAACACAGGAAGTGGGGGAGCACATGAGGTTAGAATCCCTGGCGCCATTTTTGGTGTCTTATCATCATCATCATCATCATCATCATCATCATCATCATCATCATCTCCAGGAGTGGGTGGAGCAGGCAAAGGATGGGGAGAGTCAGCTTGATGGGAGGGCCTCTCCCAGGCTCCCCATGTTCCCTGCAAAGGAGACCTCCAAGGTGGGCTCTGAGCCAGGACAGTTGCCGGGGCTGAGTCCTGAGGCAGCTGGCCCATACAGGCAGAAAAATCTCTAGAAGCCAGGGGTGTACTCCCTTGGGAACCCACAAAATCCCAAGGGCTGGTTCTTCATATAAACGTAGAAGCTGTAATAACACTCTCATCTTACCACGGGGCTTCACCCCTCACTCCCCAACACTCAAACAGGCTTTTCAAATCAATCATGTTTCTGAGTCTCATTTTAAAAAATCCGAAATAAAACATCGAAGAGATAGTACAGAGGTTAAGGTGCTTGCCTTGCACATAGCCGACCGCAGTTAGAATCCCTGGCACCATTTATGGTCCCTGATCACTGCCAGGAGGGATCCCTGAACACTGCGTGGCCCCCAAACAAAGCATACACAAAAAGTCCTAAGTAAATTTTTAGCAGAAAATCCAGCAACAGGTTGAAAGATCAAGGAGTGAGTGTGTGTGTGTGTGGGGGGGGAGGGAGGAGAAGGGAGGAAGGTCAATATTAGAGAATTCATTACAAAACCAACTGATCCTAAGAATCGTCATCTAAGTATCTCAGAGGACACTGAAAAAGCAAGAAAAGAGATTTATCAGTGGAAGGTTTGGGGCCAAACCGTGGTGCCCAGGGAATCATGTGTGGTACTGGGTATCAAATTGGCATCTCAGGATGCAAGGTAAGTGCCTTTACCCCTGTTATATCTCTCCACCCACAGATATTATTCTTCGTTTTTTTAAACCCTGAGGAGGGTTTATATTTTTATCTTTCACTTAGAATGAAATCTACCAGGATGGCATCCATGTTTCTCAACACAAAATGCCAAATGGAAAACCAGCAGAATCTTTTCCATAACAATTAAGGGCTGGGGCAATAATATGGGGGTTGGGTGATTGTCTTTCACGAGACTGACAGGTCAGTCTCAGTAACCCATATGGTCCCCAAGCCACCAGGAGTGACTGCTGCATGCACAGCCAGGAGTAAACACCAAGCACCATCAGATGTCTCCCCCAAACAAATATAAAAATAAAAAAATAAACCAGGCAAAATACCCACCTTTATCACTATTATTTAGCAGCATGATGGAGCCCAAGGCAAAACCATTAGTTTTAGACTATTAGAAGTAGAAATTGGCAAGAAGACACCAACGAGATCATCATGAGTTCATAACGTGACCGCCTAACTAATAAACCCATTAAGATCAACTGCCAAAAGGCTTGAAAGGCGAAGAGGCAGCTGGAAAAGTAAGTGACAGGAAGGGATGGCTTTTCTCATTACAAACAACAACCAGTAGGAAAACAATGGCAGCGGAGAACTCTGTGTATAAAACCTGGAGAAAGACTTAATAGAATTCAAAGATCACTGTTGTTGGGAAAAATCAAGATGGTAATTGCTTCTAAATGGATCCATGCATTTCACGCCCAAACAGTGATTCCTCTGGTCTTTTCAGAAATAGTCCAGCTTCTTCCAGGGCTGAAGCAGAGAAACAAAAAGGCATACTCCCTTCCCGAAGCAGCTTGACTCTCTCAAGGGCTGAGCAAGCACGTCCTGCAAACGAGCACCTCCATTCCCAGGGACGGACGCAGAGAGCAGGGCGCAGGCACACTCAGAAACGCAGAGGCTGCAGAGAAGCATTGGCTGTCAGGGCAGGGAAATGCGCCCAGCAACAGGAAAGCGGGTGAACGACAATATTTTCATCCCCCTCAGGTCAACAGTAATGGACCAGAGCGACGTGTTTCAACATGGATGAATCTCTCCAACCCAAGGTTCGCTGAGTGGGGGGCAAAAGGGCAAGATTGAAAGAACACAGTGAGTCTGATGCCACGTATATAACATTTAGAAGCATCTAGATTTCTGTCTTCGTCAGGACATCATACATAAGTATAAAAAGTGAACAGAATGTCTGGGAATAAAAACAAACAAACAAAAACGCAAATGACCGAATTCCAGTTCACCCTGATGGGGAAGGAGGGACAGGGACAAAGAAATGATGTCAGTGTACTCTGGTTTCCAAGGGGAAACTGAGATATTTCGGAAGCTGGACGGGGGCGGGGGGGGGGGGTGGAGGGCGGGAGGGGCATTGTAGATCAATGTCTATAACACCATACATCTCTCTCACTGGTTTTCTCTCTCCCTTTTTCTTTCTCCCCTTTCTCCCCTCCTCTTTCTCTCATTTTGGGAGAGGCCCACCTGAAAGTGCTCAGGGGCTACTCCCAGAGGCTTGGTGATCAATGATGCAGGGTTGGTGCGGTGTCAGGAATCAAACCCAAGCCTCCTACCTGCCAAGCATCTGCTTCATTCTTTGAGTCATCTCAAAGAACTTTTGAGCCCCTCACCCCAAACCCCCCTCTTGTTAATTGTTGCATTCTTCTTTGTACTTTTTATGGGTCTGAGGTATTTTTAAAACGTTTTCGTAGGAGATAAATAAGCAAGAACAGTCAGAAAAACTTTCCAAAAAAGAACAGAACAGTAAGTGGCCGCCAAGCTCGCAGCTCTCAAACGTCCTCTCAGGCCACAGCCGTTATCGGCCTGGAGTCAGTGGAGCTAAGCTGAAGAATACAGTTTAGAAATAGCCCCACCTTTCTCTTCCCGGAGAGAACAACCTACTTGTTCTGACACAATAGTTTTATATTAGTGTTTTTCGCACCTTCTCGCCCAAGGATCACTCAGGATAGGAAGATGAAGCCAGTTTCTGGGTGCCTGGGACTATAGCAAAGAGCTGCCCCAGAAAAGGGGCAAAACTACCCCCTTTGAATGCTCAGTCTTGGCAGTTGAAACAGATGCAGAATTCGCTATCTGCTCAAAAAGACAATCCTGGTCCCCTTCACTCTCCTGAGGTCTGGCCCTCACTGTGCCTCAGCCCCGTCTTCGCTCCTGACCCCTGTCAGTCGACAGTTTGAGGAATCTAGACTCGCTCTTCAAGCCCGTGTTCTCCCCTGAACGTCTATCTCGCTTGCCAATCTCTGTGCTTCTTTGCTGCCCATTTTTTCTCTTGGACACATTTCCCCTCTTTCTCTCCTTTCACATTTTTCTACATAAATTTCAAGAAAAACTATCTTGCTTACAAAATAATAATATTAAACCAGTTAGAGGAATCTTATCAGCATTCGATGCATATCCCTTGTCCTCCTGTGTAGCACCCCGTGGCAGCCATCCCCAAACCCAAACTCTCCTCAGGGCCTGGCAGGGTCCTCAGACTTTCCTCTCAGTTCCTGAGCCCTGTGATTCTCACCAGTTGGCCCCCTTTGTGCTCCGGGCATCCACTCACCCCTGGAGCTCCATCCGCCTTTCCCTTCTAGAACATTCTCTGAAGCTCTAGGGGAGCAGAGATTTCATCTCCCTTGTTCATTGCAGCACCTCCATGCCTGCAGAGGATTCCGGCCTCAGCACCTCCCCACATGCCCTCCATGTGCACAAGCCCATTACATGAAGGTAAGGTTCATACTCCCGGGAGAGAGGCCTTACTTGCAGAACAGAGAAATTCTTTTTCTCTAGAAGAGATTTGGGATTCGGCCACAGCAGATCACATAGCACAAAACCCCTGGGGTCCTGCGATGTCTTGATAATTCACCCTCCTTCATACGGGGAGCTCCCAGAGCAGACCTCAAAGACTGGTGGACAGCTGGGGTTGCCCAAGTTTCCTGAGCAATTAACTGTGGACCCATCATGGGAAGCCCCCAGCTGCCCCTGCATGGCCACAGAGCATCCCTCTCCACCCTCAGATCTGTCCTCAGAGAAGGAGCCAGGCCCAGCAGAGAGGCTTTTTCACACTCCCAGCACCACACACCTCTGGCTGGAGGGGTCCATGTCCATCCCAGGCCCGGCCTCCCTAACTTGGAAATGTTCAGAGTCCCCAAGGCCAAGCAGAGGGGTGCGGACCACCAGCACAAACCCAGGAGAGTTCTTCAGGGTGCAAATAGGAACTGCTCTGCCTTTCTTCCTTTCTTCCTTTTTAAGCAGGTTATTATTATTATTATTATCATTATTATAATCATAATTATTATTATTATTCTTTGTTTTGGTTTGGGAACCATACCCAGCAGTGATCAGGGCTTGATTCTGGCTCTGCACTCAGGGATCTCTTCTGGTGGGCTCAGGGGACCAAATGGGGTGCCAGGGACCGAACTCAGACTGACTGCATGCAAGGTAAACACCCTACCAGCTGTCCTACCATTCTGGCCCCATCTCCCCTTTTCAATGGCCTTTGGATCGCTCTTGGATGCCTCCTCTAATACTGATCTTGCCCTCTCTCTTTTAAAGCTCCAAGAGGCTCTAAATACTCCAGGATCTCATTTATCTTCAACCTTTTATGAACTTACAAAAGGGATTACCCTGCCGAGTTAAAACAACACACACTCCAGTTTCCTATCTCAGCCTTCCCCAGATAGCAGCTCTGCATTATTCAGATTTATAAAGAGCTGTTTTGGTGGCCTCCAAGCTAACATCAAAAAGAGGAAATGAAATTGATTCTTCCTCATCTTTCTAATCAAACATTCTCCTCCCTCTGGCTGCCTGCCCCGCTATGTCCCAAACCCAGGACTGTGGGTGGCATGTGCCCAGTAAATGCAATGCCCGGTGTCCCTACCAAGGGACAGTGCCACCACTTCCTGGAGAAGCGGTGCCTCTTTCTTTACCCTCTTGAAGTCTGGCTGTCCACATGCTCTGCTTTGACCAATAACTAGTTGACAGTCATCACATGACCGTCAGCTGACTGTGGGCATTCTAGAGGCCTGCTGACAGTCAAGCATGTCTTCTTGGACCCTGAGCCCCCAGGGCCCTGATTCTTTTGCTCCAGCCCAGCCAACACTTACACGTGAGCTACACGTGAGCTACATGCAGCTCCTCTGTCCAGGCCAGGC
This sequence comes from Sorex fumeus, assembly GCF_029834395.1. NCBI lineage: Eukaryota > Metazoa > Chordata > Mammalia > Eulipotyphla > Soricidae > Sorex > Sorex fumeus. Next base: position 65,018,099 of record NW_026606101.1, on the reverse strand, counting down.
GCTGCGTAGATGCACCCGGTGAGACGAGAAGAGCGTCCAACCCATCAGCCTACAGGAACAGGGGAAGGAGCCACCATCAGTGGTTGCGCCTTTATGTTTTGGGCCATTCACATGCAACTGTGAAGAACCACCAGCCACAGGCTGCTTTGCCTGACTGCAAGTCTCTAATTTTATTTCTGTTTCCATCTAGTGAGCTCTGGAACTTGGAAAGAAGCCTCCCCTTGATCTCATTCACTTTGCACAGGCCTCAGTTATGCTGCCTCTGAGACTCCCCATCACTAACTGTGTGACCTTTACACTCACCCCCTGCCTTTATTTTCCTCACTTATAAAGTGGGGATAATCGCATTGCCATGCTAGGGTCATGGGAGCAGAACACAGGACAGATAGCTCTTGCACACAATGAGAATACAAGAATACTGGCTACTGTTATGACCATAAAATATTTATTCAAGAAGTAACCTTTCTAGAAGGTTCCAAGTGGTGCATCCATTATTTTTTTATGGAACATTTTTCACATAACATTTTATGGAACATGTTTTTAAGTGTCATGGGTCCTTCTTTTATTTTCTTTAAAAAAGTGCACCATGGGGGCTGGAGCAATATAGCTCAGAGGGGTAGGGCATTTGCCTTGCACACGGCCAACCCGGGTTCGATTCCCAGCATCCCATATGGTCCCCTGAGTACCGCCAGGAGTAATTCCTGAGTGAAGAGCCAGGAGTAACCCCTGTGCATTGCCGGGTGTGACCCAAAAAGAAAAAAAAGGTGTACCATGTGGGGCTAAAAGAAAATAGGGTCTGAGTTTAAACTCAAAAAAATTTTACTTTTTTATTTTCATTAAAAATTTTCACTTTTTCTAAAAAAAATTTCACTTTTTGAACAGACATGAACAGTGGGGGCTAGGGAGGTGGGGTGATTGCCTATGAAAAACCTGGGTTCTCATATATGTGAGAAATGTGCTTTACCACAGCCTGGGTTTGATTCACTTCTCTGCCAGACAAACTGTGTACCCTGGGTGAAGAGCTAAACTCTTCTGTGTCCCAATTTTCTCAAATGTGAAATATACTTAACTTTCAGGACTGTTGGGAGAAGGAAACAAAACACTTCCGGTCAAACGGAGACAGGAGGGCCAGGGGAAGTTCAATAAATACTCTCAATGAATTATAATCTCCAGGGTTTGGGAAACCCGCTGCTATCTTTCGGTTCTTGCTACTCTCACACTTCTGAAATTAGATTCCTTGAACCCTCTTCCTTCTCCTGAACCCAAAGGGCAGAGCCAACCTCTCCACACTTCATATCTTATTTTCTGCAGATAACTTCTCCAGAAACATCACCTTCCCCCCAGGAAAGTTAGGTTTTGCTTCATTAACTCTTTCTCCAACAAGTTACGTCCTATGGCATCACTCTGGAGTAGGGGTGGGGGTGGCTGCTATCTTTGCCCAGCCTGTCTCCCTTCTCAGCCCCCAAGCCACCCCATTCCACTGGTCTTCTCCCCCAGACTCACACGCAGCCATCCCACAGGTTCAGCTGAGTGCAGCCGCATCTCTGGCTTGTCAGCCTGAGGCTGCTCCCACAGGATGAGAGAAATCAGAGGGACGGACCCATCCTTTCTGCGGGGTCTAGATCTAAGGTTGGAACCCCTGGCTGGCTCACTCGCTCTCCTTCACAGGAAGTCCAATGCCCTGCCAGGCGTGCCTGCACGCTTGACTTTGTGATTCCTGAGGTTTTTCTTATTGGTAATTCATGGCCCCTTCTTCCTCACGATACAACTATGTTACACCAAGTTCCCAGAGGCCACAAAAAGAATAGATTGGGGAGTTCAGGGTTTCAGAACTGGACCTGAGCCTGTCAGGTCCAGTTCCTGGGTGTCACTGGGCTTGCCTCAGACCCACAGAGACAAACAGTGGAGAGAACACACTTATTTTCCTGAGAGGAAGCATATGAAACAGTCACCCGTGATCATGACTGGAGAAGGATGGGGATGCATCTTCAGCAAAGAAAACAGATTGAGACCTTTTCCTTCCACGCTCCTGTCTGCTGCTTGCCTTTCCTATTCTGACACATAGCCAGTTTCCGTGTTCGAGTGCCAACACTTTGCTGATGCTGATGCTCTATTCATTATTCACCCACCTTTTCTACTTCTGGGCTTCATTTAGGATCATTTCTCTCATTCTGTCTTTGAGTTCACAAGTATGGCTGCAATCCTTCTCTTCCTTCAATCCCAACCCATGGATGTCTCATCTCTGATCTTCGACTCTTCATGTTCAGTTCATTATACTTCTCTCTGTCTCCTTACAATACATTCCTCCACCAACCTGAGAAGCAAAGAGAATTCTCTGCACCACTAGAACCTGTAAACTTTTATTTTAATGATTCAGGATGGTCAAAACAAAGGCAGTCCTGAAGACCTGTGGGAAATATTTCAAATAGGCACTCATGGTGCTCCCTCCACGGGCTGGTATTGATACCAGCACCCCTGTATGCATGGAAGCGTTCAGTAGATGCTTCCTGACAGAGGAGCTGCAGTTCCTCTGACCAGGTCTCAGTGGGGGCACCACTCCATGTCTGTTCCCTGCAGATATCAGGTGTGGAGCCTGCAGAGCCCAATGCACATAACAGAGGAAGCCGAGAGGTTTCCTCTCCCATCCTCCAGTGAACAGTAGCTCTTACAATGCAAAAGATTCAAATAAGCCCAAAGAAATCTAGTCTAGGTCACTGAAGTCTTTGGGAAGAAAATGGCATTATTACTTTGCATCCTGGTGCTCACTGATGCTGGTTTTTGATATTTTGTTTAACTGACAGAACCAAGTTCGATGCCCTCTAAGTCTTTGAACCCCAACCAATTAGAGACCACAATATTCTCCAGCAAGAACAAACCACCTTCTGATCAAACAAACTTTTCTCGAGTCCCCAGGAAGAGCATCTGAGCAGCTTTGGCTTCAAGCATTTATTTTCAAAGAGATACCAGGAAGCTTATGCTCATTTATTTATAATAAGCAATGCATACAGAAGGCTTCTCAGAGGCTTCATAAGGTAACAGAATTGTGACTACTAATGGGTTTTGAGTTCTTCCAGCTGCCACGATCCAACACGGAGCATTCCATTCTGGATTCCTTCACACCAGATCTGCTCTTTGACAAACTGCATGGGGTAAAGGGAAGGGACTCGACCTCTGACCCAGAAGAGTCAGCACAGCGGGGAGTTGGACTTACACTGGAGCAACCACATCAGGAGGGCACTGGCCCAGAACTCCAGCCATGGCCACAGAGGCAGGAACAAGGGACAATGCACCAGCTCTAGAATGCAGGGACCTGGGTTCCATCTGCTGTCACCATCTGCTCTATGGCCTTTAAATTCATGAGGCAACATGTCTTCCCTTCTTATAGCATGAGAGTTTGTGAATGGTTGAATTGCCCTGACAAGATGTATGAGTGCTCATGGGCCACCAGAAGGATGTTCTCCTCTGACTACTACCCCACACCCACCCTCTGAGTAAGGGCAAACCTTCCCTCTCACTCAGGAGTAGGGTGCTGCGAAGAGATACCAGGGAGAGCAGGGGTCACTCAGGAAGGTGCACACTCAGAACAGCCCCATGGCCAGCCCCAATTCCTCTTTCCAAGTGAAGCAATGTGCTCTATTTCTTGGTGGCTAACTGAGGATTCATAGCTGGCACTTAAGGGCCAATAGAAGAAGCCACTCCTCCTCCTGGGCATCCCAGAGATGCCACGAAACCTCTCTGGCCTTACCATCTCATAAGAAAACTCAAGAACTAAGAAACAGGATCTTTCCAATTCCATCTTTGAACCCCCCTCCACAGCAGCTGCCTGATGGGGATGAAGTTCTCACTGCAACCCAGGATGAAATTCCCTTTGAAATCAGCAGGGCCCTCATCAGAGACTTGGGGGACCCTGCCTTGGGAATCCCCCCTCTTCCCAGGGTGCCTCTGCCTGCCTTGGAATCTCACCTCCAGCCTGCTCCCAGAACCCAAGGTTCTTTTGTGGGGTTGGCGAGTCCCACAAGGCGTGGGATCCCCCGGGTGCTGTTGGTTCCATTCAAGGGCCAAAAGATGTGAGACTGCCCAGAACCTTTGGGGCCAGGAGTACCCGGCCAGCCCTGATGCTGGCAGACAGTACAGACCTATAGGACTGTAGATTCAGGGGTGCGTGGTGGACCAGGAGGTTCCAGGAATTAAACCAGAACCTAGTATGCGCCCTAGTCACTATACTATCTCCCATTCTTCCCCTCCAAAAGCCTTCTTAGGACATCTTCTAGTGCCTGTCCCCTGAAGGGCTTGTTTCTCCTCCTTGGAAGTGAAATACTGACAAGTCTGGATGAACAAATCAGATGAGCCCGCGCATTCCCCTCTAATCCAAACTGCAGAAGGGAGGACATTCTTCGAGGACATCCTTCCCCAGGCCCCAGCCATGGACAATGATGTGAGGATGATGATGTTGGAGTGCGCCCACGTGTCTGCTCACACACACGCTATCCATGCCAAATCTTCACGCTGGTTCTGTGCTATAGCCATCTGGACTCTGGTGCTTTGTGATTGGGAATTTTTTTTATAGCTTTAATTATTTCCTCTGTTCTCTGTTCCCTTTTTATATACAATGAATCACTCTGTTCCTGAGAGAGGAAAAATGAAAAGATTTTTGAAAGTTATGACTGTAATTTCAATAGAAGGAGATTGGGCTTTGAGGAATACGAGCATTGGATGTATTTTTCAAGCCCATTTCTCATTCCTCACTGGTTAATGAAGATGTTATTTCTCTCCTGCATTTCAATTGTTAATTTCTTGACAAGCATTTCTTTAGTTATGGCTGGTTATATGCCTCTCGGTTCATCCCCTTTTGTATACTATGAAATATTCAGTTCTTGATAGGATGAGATTGGATTCACCCTTGGCTAGGATAAATAGTGTTAGTATTTTGGAACGTAATTTATGCTTCTATGATTCCTCTAGTGTTTCCATTTTCTTTTCTAATTATCCATCTCCCCCCAATCTTTTTTTTCCTCCCCCTGAAATCAGTACTGAATTAGCTCGCCTCTGATTACAGTCTTGGATGCTTCCCAAGGAATATTGTTGGACAGCTCCCCATTATCATTCCATTCCTTGGATTCTTTGTTTGGTTTTTGCAATAAAGCTTTATTAACCCTCCATGAACCCCGGTTGTCACTGGCTCCATCATCTTGGATCGGAAGCTCTGCCGAGCCGTGGCCGCAGTCACACCCACACGCTCTTCTGCCGCCTGCCAAGTCAAACTCTTTTTAAAAAGTCAGAATTCCAGGGATTAAAAATAAGATGCATGGTGGTGTGGAGGGCTGGCTGGTCTCAGAGGCTCCTCCTCCCCCTCACTGAGTCATCGAGTTCCCATTCGTGTGGCGGTCGTGGACACAGGGGTGCTGGTGCTCAGGAGTGGCTGCCTGCAAGTCTCGTTGGGTTAGGAAGTGGGGACACCCCCTGGGGACATGAGAGGGGGACTCTGACACAGGTGGTGGGGCTGGAGTTGGAACACCGTCTGCCTGAAACTCTGCGAGGAACAACTTTGTAAATCACAGTGCCTCAAGTGATGAGTCAAGCAAGTGGCTCCCCCACGGAGCTAGCAGTCTGCTTCTGCTCATGAGTTTCTCATATGGCCCCATCCCTCCTGGCAGCTGGGGCCCCAGAGGAAGGTGCCCTCGATGGATGGATTCTTCTCAGCCAAAGTCCCTTCGGCTCAAGTCAGCGGGGGGCTGCATCGGACCTCTTGGTGACTCTCCTCTGTCCCTCTCGGCCAGCACCTGCATGCCCCATCCACTCCTTAATGCACATTACATGCCACCAACTATGTACACACCACACCTCTGATGCATGCCTCCCAGTGAACCACATGTCATCTGCCCCTTCCCACAGGCCTTTGCAACCATGCCCCTCTCTGCCCCACGAAAGGCTAACCTACACTGCAGGGGCTCTTGGCCACCACTAAACCAAAGCTGCCCACAGACAACACAGGCTCCATCAGAACCCCCAGCAGGGCAGGATGCTTAACCTGCCAGCACAGCCCAGGTGAGTGTGGGAATGGGCCCAGGGAGGAACGCTCTTCTCCTGAACGCATCCTGAGTCCCAGACCCTCGGCCCCCCAATTCTCAGAACACCCTTTGCTCTCACAGATAAAGCATCACCATCCCCCAGCCCTGAAGAAGGATGCAGTTGCCCAGCCTCATGCTACCCACCCTCCCTGTGAGTAGCCTGGGATCGTCAGCTGCCGAGAGCATCCAACGGAGAGCCTCAACCCCACACACACGAGCACAGCTCCATGCTCAAGGGGTCAGGAAACGTCTCAGCAGAGCAGCTGTGGGGAGGTCTCATCTGTGGCCTCTGACCCTGGGGACGGAGCCTGAATGCACCTGAAAGCATTGGAGTGCCTCTTGTCTAGGTAGAGGGTGGCTGCCCCTCTGGGAAGGAGCTCATAGTGGGGAGCAGACAGGATACCAGCACGCAGGCCTCCCTGGGAGCCTTTCAGAGCAGTGAGGGGGCTGAGCACAGGAGAAAGAGCAAAAGCAGCCTTCCCCTCAGAGGGAGGGGCATGCCCAGCAGGTGTGTGAACTGCCCGGAGCGGACTTTAACCCTGACATGCACTTGCACAAAAGCTGCAAATCGAATGTCTTCTACATCTCTCAGCCTGACTACACCTCACAGTTCGAGTCCCCTGGCTAGAGCAGGAGGCCCCCATCTCCCATGGCAGTACATGGGGGCAGGAGCAGCAGCACAGAGACCCGTCAGAGCACAAGGGCAAGCAGTCGGAGAGGTGAGGAACAACAGCACAGCTTCATCAAACCCAGGACACAGGACTCTACCAACCATCCTCAGACCACAATACTCTAAAAACGGACATGGGTCACAGTCAGAAATGCGGGGAAACGCAAACACTTGGAGTTGAAACAAAAAGAGGTAAGTCCAAAAAGGATTTTGAACCAAAATGAAACCTATTATGGAAAGAAGGAAGGAAGTAAAGAAGGGAGGGAGGGAGGGAGGGAGGGAGGGAGGGAGGGAGACAACAGAACTGAGAGTAGATCTACATAGCTGAGCTTGCCTGGGGATGAATATGGGAGGGCAGGGTCCTTGGGACACTGGTGGATGAAGCAGGCGCTTAGGAGTAAGTGTAGAATTAGGAAGATGCATGCATGAAAGTATCTTTAACAGTAGTAAATCACATGGGGGAATGTTTTGGGGTTTATTTTTTGGTTTTTGTCCACAGCCAGCAGTGTTCAGGGCTTACTCTGGGCAGGTTTTGGGGGACCTTATGTAGTGCCGGAGATTGAACTCAAGTCTGCCACATGCCAGGTAAGCACCATACCTGCCATATTCTCTCTCTCCGGCCTCCAAATACAATTTTTTTAAATAAATAAATAAATATTTTAAATATTTTAAATAAAATAAAAATAAATAGGTGAAGGAGGGGCCTCAATCAGGAGGTCCGTGCCTCCCTGTTTGTGTAGGGAACAGGAAGACTGGGGCACAGGACTCTTCCCCCAGGCCTTTTCTATTTGTTCTTGAAATCGGAGGTACCCTTTGGGGATGTAATTTTTTCCACCTCATGTTGCATCCCTTCTCCAAACTCCATCATCTCATCTCGGATGTTCCTTCAAGGCGAGACTATCCCAGGCGTTGGAGCCTGAGACTAAGAGTTGACAGAAATCACTCTACCAAACTCTGGGGCTCTCCTCTCTCCATAGAACTCCATCCAGAGAGACTCCTTTCCTCAGAGGCTCAGGAAGGAGGACTGATTTTCTAGAAACTCCACCTTTGCACTTCTTTATAGAGTCTCTGCCTTGTTAGAGCTGCAGCCTGGGAACTGGAGACAGATGCTATTTTGCAGGTGGGGCGGTAGCCCAGTGATTCCAATTTCTTATTGCATCTCAAAACCTGACCTGCACAAAGGGCCTCAGGTAAAACCCTCTGGAGTCTCATCCTCACTGTCCATCTGTAAATGCAAAGATGGTTGGGAGAGTCCAGTTTTCCAGCAGGGGAGGGTCCGGCTCACAGATGACACACTCTGGAGTGACCCCAGACTCCGCCTGGATCCTCCTGAGTATCTTGAAGAGAAATGTGAGTCCCTTTCACCCCTTCCCAGCCTTCTAATCACCTTATGGTGGAATCTTGGTTTGGGTGCAGGACTTCATCAAAAACCTTTTCAACACTTGATACTCAAAACCATGCATTTGATTTTAGCTTGAATTTATGATCCTTTCCCCCTTTTGATTCATGAGTTGCCATCTCTTTATTACCTATGTCCAGTTTTCTATGTACCAGGATGATTGGGGGGATTTTTTTTACAAATGAATGCACTTAAATATTATTTTACTGACTCGACAGATAGTAAACCCAGATGGCAAAACTTCATCAAGGTGGTCGGCATGTGAACGACAGAAGTTTGGAAAACGCTGGGCCGCGTGGCACTGGAGGTCCCTTCTGACCTCACCATCTGGACGACTCCCCCTAAAATAACGCTTGTCAGCAAGAGCCAGTTCTCTGCCCCCACCTGCTCCTGGAAGCGCAGAGGCCTCCATCCGGACCCATGCCCCCGCCTGGCTTCTGCACTGGCAGATCTTTGCCCTTGCCCAGGGAGATGCCAGCCCACCAGAGCCACTCGCCGCAGCCACACGGTGTTCTCCACCCAGGGGCTGCCCAGCCTCCCTCTGCAATGTCATAAATTTTACACAAGCTGCCAACTATCCCTGCCTAATGCCTGGATGCCTCTCCATTAAGAGATGAGCAAATTTAAGTTTGGGAAAAAGAAGATGAATTATTCAAAGTAGCTCATTTCACCTGAGCCATTTTCTCACGGAAATTGCTTAAAGAGCAGCCTGAAACTTGTTCTTAATTCATGATATACAAATATCCCGTAAAAAGGCGGATGAAGCTGGGGCAAGGAGAGACTCTGGGAACTCCCAGTCTTGGCACCAGGCCAGCTGGTGTGTGTGTGTGTGTTTGTGGGGTGGTGGGGGTGGGGGAGGGCTCCGTCCTGGCTGGAATGACAGACCTCCCCTCAGCTCCCTGTTCTGAGAAAATACCTGCCTGTGTTTGCTCCACATGGTGGCACTAAGGGTCAGCACGGGGGACCCCCACTGTTGCAGGGAAGGAAGGTGGTGGCATGAGCCGGTTACAACAGCCCTACCCGCCCCTCTATGCCTGCGACAGCTCTGAGTGGGGGAAACTGCTCAGAAACTACACAGCTTGGATTCATTGCTACTAGTGACAGTTTTCGGAGGAACAGCATCGATGTCCAGTGAAAGGGACTCTGATACGGGTGCATTTGGGAAGTTGGTGAGAGACTGTGAATATGGCGCCTGAGGACCAGGACAGGAAAAATGGGGGCGGGGAAAGGCAGGGCTCCTGTGCTAAATCCAACACCCTTCCAGATGCCACAAGGTCTAGAGGTGTGTCCCCTGGTGCCCACCCAACGTCACCATGCAGGACCTCCATGCCCCAGGTCTGCATCTGTCTCATCTCATCTCCATGTGGCTGCACCCCACCTGAGCCTTCATGGGGTGGCCTCCCAAGTTCTAAACCCCCCTGGGGTGCCGTCCCGGGGAGAACACTCAGAGCTCACTGGGACACACGCCAGCGTCTGGGAGCTCAGAGCAAAGTGGGAGGAATGGGAACGGGAGTGAGAACTTGCTTCCCTGATGAGCAGCCCGGTAGCCAGAAGGTGAGCTGGGCTGGCAAGAGCAGCCAGAACGGTGCTAAACCCTTCCCTGACTACCAGCACAGCACCCGGGGTGAAAACATCCCAACTCACCTGAGGAAACATTTCCTCTCCCTCTCAGTCTGCGGGGTTCAGCCAGGTTGACACCCCCTAACCTGCCCCAGGGAGTCCATTGCTCCAGTCGACATGATCGCTCCATCCCAGGCCCCAGACCAGCCGCCGCACCTGCTCTGTGGCTGGCCCCATGGGGGAGCCTGAATTTGTAGGGACCACCACTTTGGGCGTCTGCCTGAGAGTGCGAGGCTCCCTCAGAGACAGCAGTGCTGTGGCAGGGAGACCAGGTCCTGGGGCTGCCTGAGGACACATTTCAGAAACCGCTCCTTCGGGGACCAGTCAGTTCCTCCTTTGAGCTCGTCTGAGGTGGGTCAGCAGCCAGGGCCAGAGGGGTGGACTGGCTGCATGAAGGAGGAGGAGGAAAGGCAGGTGTGCAGAGGTGATACAGCACAGTTCAGCCCATGAGACTGACAGAATTCAGGGACTGATGGGATGGAGAAGCTGAAGGACTTGGGGCTTCTTACTCTAACCCCGCGGCCTGAGAAACTCTGGGCACCTGGCGAGGACAGGACTAGCCCCACCACATCTTGATTTTGTAGCACTGTAGCACTGTCCAAACATTGTTCATCTATTTGCTCAAGCGGGCACCAGTAACGTCTCCATTTGTGAGACTTGTTGTTACTGTTTTTGGCATATCGAGTATGCCACGGGGAGCTGGCCAGGCTCTGCCATGTGGGTGGGGTACTCTACTCTCAGTAGCTTGCCAGAAGGGACGTCTCTGAGAGGGATAGAGGAATCGAACCCGGGTCAACCATGTGCAAGGCAAATACCCTACCTGAACATGAATAATTATCTGAGAATCGGAGAGTTTGCTAATAAATGCCCTTTTGTGGCTCCTCAGAAGGGGAGGGTGGTGCAGAGGAGGTGAGGCCGGGTGCTGGGAGACCGTGGTGGGAATGGGGCTGGGGGTGGGGTGGCAGCAGCTCCATGGCAGCAAAAGAGATCATGACAAAGACTCCACAGATGGCTTGTGGCCACTTTTTCTGATCTGTTCCATTTTGGAGGTTTTTCCGGTTTTTTTTCCCAGGCCTGGGAGAAAAGCACTTGAGACGTGGAATCAAAGCAGGTCAACAACGATCATGGCTAAGGCGATGACAGGCGTCTCCAGGCCCTCAGGAGCGTTAGCTCATCACCAGGCTGGGAGAGGTGGCAATTACGCTCCTCCCAGAGACCCGGGCGCCGGGTGATCCCGGGACTTCCTGCCGCCTCCAGAACAGGGCTCTGTGCCACGCTGCCCAGCCTCCCTGGGGACCCCCGAGACCCATCAGTCTCTCACTCCCTGCCGTTCCATCTGCGGGCCTGGTCCGTGCCATCCTGCCCACACGTGCCCCCCTGCTGCCGGCAGTGCCTCCATCTGCCCACATGCTCCCTCCCGGCTGGCCTTCTGTGCTCCTCTGCCCGCCAGCACGAGGCCTGGAGCGACACCCGGCTGGCAGGTCAGCTGTTCCCGGCTGATCCGGACAGAAGCGGATCGGGGAGGGCGCTGGGCCTCAGCAGCCAGCAAAGCCACTGGTCTGAGCTGAGACGCCCCACGGGTCTGAGCCTGGCAACACCACAAACTCTCCCAAGTGCCAGGAAGCAGGAAAGTGCTGCCTTGGGGGCGAGTTCCGGAGGATGCTGGCGGCTGAGCTAGGGAACACCCTCCACAGATACCCAAGCCTGGCCTGCTGGCCCTCCGAGGCCGACCAGGATGAGGAAGGGGGCGTGGACTGTTGACAGGACAGGAAGCTGAGCCGGAGGTGAGGGGGTGCAACAGTGACCGAGGAGAGGGCTTGGCAGTGCCTGCACCCCAGAGCCCTGTAACAGGCCAGTGGGTAACTCCTAGAATGATCATGGCCCACACACTGCAGCTGCTCCCTCTGAAAACCCCAGAGCAAGAAGGAAGAGGACTGAGTCTCAGTTTTGGGGTGAGCGTTCACTTCTGGGGACAAGAAGTTGGACCGGGAGTCTGTCCAGGTCATGCAGGACGGCAGCTGCCCACAGGAGCCAGCGGGGTTATGATAGCAGCACTGCTGACAAATGTTAGAGGGAGCAGGGAGAGGAGGAGTATGTATAATGTGTTAAAAATAGATCCCCCAGGGGCCAGTGATGGTACAGTCTGGGGCACTTGCCTTACATTCAGCTAACCTGGGTTTGAGCCCCAGCATCCTATATGGTCCCTCAGGTACCACCTGGAATAATTCACGAATGCAGACCCAGGATTAACCCCAGAGCATCGGAGCACTGCCAGGTATAGCCCCCCCAAACAAACAAACAAAACCAAATCCCTGGGCCAAAGAGGGAGCTCAGTGAACTGGAGTACATGCTTTGCAAACAGAAGTCTGTGTTCAGTCCTTGTTACCACATAGAGTCACCCAAGTACCTTAAGGAGTGGCCTAGAATAGCAAGCCTGGATAGATTCTAAGCACAGCGGGGTATGCCCCACCACCCAGTGAATTCGTGAAAGCATATTTAAATGTTTCGAATAAAAATATATCATAGACAACTGAATAGTGAAATAATCACATACGACCCCAAACTTCCCAATCGCATGCAAGGGCATCAGAAGTAAGTGTCCTTGCCTCTGCGAGGCTGGCTGGCTCGGTGCAAACGGGCTCTCTTCCGGCAGCCTCAGCCCAGCCCGCGCCCCCACAACCCACCTGCCCTGCCCGGAAGCAGTGCACTGAAGCAGCTGACCCTTCTGCACCCTCACACTCTCCTCCCTTGCGCCCACATCTCTCAGACCAAGCTTCTCCTCCTTCCTAAATTTCTGGGGAGTCTGAGGTTGAGGGTGCATCCTGTTCTTGACTATTTCTGGTCTCCGCTGAGCCCCTCCACGGCACTTAAGTCCACCTCCCAGGGCCCCTGGACAGTTCCGCTTTCTCCAGGGCAGCAGGCAGGGTTGGGGCATCATCGGCGAAGTTAGGGACAGAAGGAGCCTCTGGCTGCATCCCAGAGAGCTCTGAGCAGACCCTGCAGACAGACAGCAGCAAGGAGCAGACCCCCCCAAGCACGCCTCATTCCCATCCAAAGCAGTCACTCTGTTGATGCTGAGATGCAGTGAGGGAAGGCAGCGGGTACCGGTTGGCTGTTAGATCACTGGTCAACTCCCTGCAAATCTCCAAACTCCCCTTTGGCTCATATGTTGCACAGGCACCCAGAAAAGTTTTCTCTCGCTTTCAATTAAACTTGGGAGAAACTGAGTTTTAATTCTATTTAAAATTACAAATCCATGCTCACATACTGAGAACAGCAAGTGCTCAGATAGAAGGGCATGGGAGAGAGAGTGCCCCCCCCCATCCCAAGCTGCCTGTAAGCTAGAGTTGCCCCCTCCCCCTTATTTCTCTCTCTCTCTCTCTCTCTCTCTCTCTCATTTGCTCACCCATCTTCTCAATCTCAGTCACATCACGGGTAGCTAAATTGGCATAATTCTAATTTAATGGCTCATGTTTAAGAGTCTGTGCGGAGAGAGAAAATTCCAGGTGATATATCAACCAACTAGAAACATCCCTCTGTGCATTCTGGCTGAAAAAGAAGCCGAGTCATGTCCTGGAGCTTGTGTTGAGTCTGGCCAGTCCCCTCCACAGCATCTTGAGTTGACGGCACAGTTACTCATGTGGGCAAGTCAGGAACAGCGTGTCCCTCCTCCGAGGGCCCCTCTCTAGGGGGGCATGCCCCTGGGGACCACCTCCCCCAGCGAGAGCATGACAGAGGGGCTCCGGACACAGGCAGCTGTCATTCTCTTTTCTGGAAAGACACGGAAGGCGCTTAAGCGGAGAGTGAAGTGATCCCTCATGTAATTGAGCAGATTAGATGCCAAGAAAGCCCTGTTCTGTCCACGATATTGCCAGTCGGATTGTTATACAAGTGGCAGGCCCCGGTCTAGTTTTGCTTTATTTATTGGAAATCTCTGGTGTGTAATGTGATAGGTTGGCCATAAAAACGTCTAATCGCTACATGTGAAATAGCTGGGTCTTTCAGCTTTGCATGAAAATGGCAAATTCTGCTTAATGTTCCCGGACTCTTAGAGTCTGATTAATCGTAGTGGATCCAAATTATAAGGAATAGAAAAGGCCAGGAGGGTGAGACAAAGGCATGGTTAGCAAAGGTGCCCCCTCAAGTGGAAAGTATTGGGGCAGGATGTCCATGGGCCCTGGGGCTGAGACCACCGGTCCCCACCCCCTACCCCCCTCTGAAGGCAGCCCTCCTCTCTTCTTGGGTGTCAGGGGGGAGTCCAGGGCCAAGAGAATCCCCCAGCCCCCAGGAAAAGCAAAAGGTGGGACAGGACCGAATATGAAGGATTTTCATCAGTTGAGTTGACAGTGGTGACTAGAACGGTATGGGCAGCCCCTGCAAACTGTCTCCTAGCCCTCCTATCAAAACTGCCCACAGGGCCATCTGAGTGAAAGGAACTTCCCTTATCTGATATGGCTATAGGCTGCATGCAGAGCTGGGTGCAATTCACTGTATTAAACACACACACGCACGCACACACGCACGCACACACACTACAGCAGGATGTGCTGGCCTTCTCGGGGACACCCCAAGTGTTCCTGCGGGGATAGCCAGGACCTCTGGACAGTCACTCCCCTGACACCCACAGAACTTGCTCCTCAGACTCTCAGGAAGAGAGTTCAGGACTCATGAATGCTGACACGGTGTTTAAAATCTGGATGCAAGCCAAGACCTCTCTGGGAGCCCTGAGCTACAAAGGGCCGGACACTCAATAAAAAGGCAAGAGTCACAGGATCATAAATCACAATAATGATGACAGGGCCAGGGGTGCTCCAGTGATTCCACAGACATCTGATTCCTCGGCCCCCATGCCAGGGACCCTGCCCCTGGCCTCCAGAATCCACCGAACTGTCTCATTGTTTGTTCAGATGGTGAGACACCCCTGCCCCCAGACGTAGAGCTGGGCAGGCAGTTCTCTCAGTCAGAGCCCATGGGGTTGGTGGGCACATCCCTGCCCTGCCCAGAGATGGCTGCTTTCAAGGGTCCTCACTGGCTTCTGCTTAGTGTCAGGCGCCCTGCCCTCTCTCCCGCGCACTTCCTTCTCTACTCCGTTACTGGACTGAGCCTTTCTTAGTCCAGGTGTGGGGCTTTGACACCACCGAGACAGAAGCTGCAGCTCTTCAGGTCAAACAGGGTCAGTAGCTTCGTGAGCCTCAGTTTCCCAGCAGAAACCAAGGAGGCGTGGGTCACAAGGAGCGGACACTTCAGAGCTCTTCCTCAGTGCGAGCACTCAGAAAGTGCCACTCAGCCCTCAGCGCAGGCTCAGGGTGGCTGTCCTGGTCGCAGGACCAGGCTGTCTCAGACAGCATTGAATGATGCCATCTCTGCCCAGATTCAATCTGTGCCTGCCTGGACCCTGGGCTAAGGCGCCTGAGCCCCCCCCCCCCCCCGAGGGAAACCTTTTCAGAACACCTGACACCGACCCAAGGGGCACATATCGTTTGTGAGCAAGGCTCCGTGACCTGGCCACTGGGGCTCTGCTTCATCACAGACCCCTGCACTGGGCCAGGGCCTCTTGACTGCTCAGCCTGGACACTCACAAACTGGACACGGGCCCAGGAAAGGACACAAGCTTTCCAATGGGTCTCCATACTGCAGACTCTCAAGGCCAACGCACACCCGTGTTTCTTCCATGATGCTACTCAGACCCCGCTCACTCTCTGACCATCCAGGGTCACCAGGAAGGCCATCAGTGTCCTGTGCATGGGGCTTCTGATTTGCTGGTTTTCCTACCTTTTCTACATGCTCTGTCAAAGAAGCAATGCAATGCTCACAGCCCTGGGGCCGATTGAAGGCTACCCTGCCTGGGTGCCCCTCAAGTTGAATTGATTATAGAGGATTTTCAATCGCCAGTCCACAGACTGTGTTGGCTACAGACAGAAAGCAGCTGAAAACCATCAGAGTGGATTGGTGGCCCGGCCTCAGCAGTGCTGTCCCCAGACCTGTTTGCCAGCTGCGCTTGTTATTATAAATAACTGCTTACTAAAATATAAGCATATCAACAGGCTTCATGAAATATTCCCATAGGGATGGGAAGACAAGCTGTGGCTGAGCTGGAGAGACAACAAGCTGTAACACAGGCTTTGAGGTTCGATCCCTGGCGCTGCAGGGTCCCTAAGGCACCATGATTAGTGACCCCCCTCTCTCCCCCGCCCACAGAGCACAAGAAAACCCTCTGTTTCTCTGACCCAGCGCTGGATCGGAGCACTCTCCACTCAGTTTGCCCCGGGAAAGACAAAGCACAAAGATTAGAAACCAGAACTGAAAAAATCAAGCAGACTTGGGGGCTGGAGCAATAGCACAGCGGGTAGGGCATTTGCCTTGCACGCGGCCAACCCGGGTTCAATTCCCAGCATCCCATATGGTCCCCTGAGCACCGCCAGGAGTAACACCTGTGCATCGCTGAGTGTGACCCAAAAAGAAAAAAAATCAAGTGGAATTTACACTCCGGCCACATCAGGGCCACCAAGTTCTTCCTCCAGAGGTGGACACTGCCAGCTAGGAGGGCCCTTATATACTCAGCTTCAGTGGTTCTAGGCTGGGCAGGGCTCCCTCTGCTGAGAGCCCATCCTGGCTATTCTTGGCCTGGCGTTGGCAGACAAAGGTGCCTGCAACTATTCCCCAACTGACTTTTCCCTGGAGTCACCAACTCCATTGACTGGGGACGCCCTGCAGGGTACAACCAAAGAGCACTGCCTGGCCTCTGGCCCACTGGAAGGCCAACATATTCCCCGTGGGCTGCCGAAGTCTGCATCAGCCCAACTGCCTCTTCTCGAAGCCCCTTGCTCACCTACTTTCCAGAGGACTTCTCCATCAGCAAAGCCAACCTGTTAAACACCTTGGAATGCTGCCAAAGAACCCTGTGAAGCCAGGACCACTGAGAGGAAACTGAGGCACAGAGACTGCAAGCAACTTGCTGAAGATTGCAGATTTGTACCTTTTCCATCAGTAAGCCCAGGAAGCACCTGATATCTGGTCCTGCACCACCTGGGTTACCTTCCCAGCAGGAAATCAGATCCCATTCCTTCCCACAAACATCTCTCATTGAGGAGCCACTGGAACATGACATCCAGCTGTTCCCTGTCCATTGTTTCCACTGCTTGGCAAACAACTTGCAGCCCTGTGTGTCTTATTCTGGGTTCTATTCCCCAGCCTGAAACAAAGTAGGAGCTCAATAAGCACGCAATGATCAGGTTCACACCCCAGTTTCATATACCTCATGTCCCCCCAATTAACTGTCCCTTTCAAAATCAGCTTTTGTGGGCTCTCCTTGATGTGCTCCTTCAAAAATTAGAAATTGAGCTTCCATATGACCCCACAATACCACTTCTGGGAATATATCCTGGGGATGCAAAAAAGTACAGTAGAAATGACATCTGTACCTATATGTTCATTCCAGCACTGTTCACAATAGCCAAAATCTGGAAACAACCCAAGTGCCCTAGAACAGATGACTGGTTAAAGAAACTTTGGTACATCTACACAACGGAATACTATGCAGCTGTCAGGAGAGATGAAGTCATCAACGTTGCTTAAAAATGGATAGACATGGAGAGTATCATGCTAAAGTGAAATGAGTCAGAAAGACAAGGACAGATATAGAAGGACCACTCATTTGTGGAGTATAGAACAAGGACAGATATAGAAGGACCACTCATTTGTGGAGTATAGAACATAACATGAGGCTGACTCCTAAGGATAGGAGAGACACAGGGCAGGAAGATTGCTCCATAGCTGGAAACTTGCCTCATGAGCAAAGGGGAGAAGACAGCTGGAATAGAGAAGGGATCACTAAGAAAATGATGACTTGAGGAGCCGGTCAGGATGGGAGACGTGTGCTCAAAGTAAATAAAGGACCAAACATGATAACCTCTCAGTGTCTGCATTGCAAACCATAACGCCCAAAAGTAGAGAGAGAGTATGGGGAGTATTGTCTGCTATGCAGGCAGGGGCAGGGTGGGAAATGGGGGTATACTGGGGATATTGGTGGTGGGAAATGTGCACTGGTGGAGGGATGGGTGTTTGATCATTGTGTGATTATAACCCAAACATGAAAGCTTGTAACCTCTCACGGTGATGCAATAAAATTTGAAAGAAAGAAAGAAAGAAAGAAAGAAAGAAAGAAAGAAAGAAAGAATTGGGATGACTCCTGGCCCCATAGCACCGACATCCCTCCGGCCCCGCCCCCATCATTTTCCTCTGTGGTCCTCGCATCCTTCCTGGTACATCACAGCCCAGCGCTCAGGAGCCAGTTTATTTTCTCCAAAATCCTCTGCCCATAGTGAAGGCAAATTAGCACCCAGTGGGCAGTGGTGCCTTTGCATATGGCCTTAGGGCCCAAGCAGCTGAGTTTTATGCAAGGGTGATTAATGAAAAGTGGTGAGCGTCTTCACTCAGTTACACTTAAGTTAAAATAGAACTCTTTGTTAAAGACAGCCCCGCCAGAGATGGTAAGTGCATTAATCATATCCACATTTAAAAATCTGATACATAATTTAAGAACTAGAGGCAAAGAAAGATAAGCACTTAAGTACAATTTGGTATCTTTTCATTAAACCTTAACTCATCAATCAAGAGCTCCTCGACCCCTACTCTCCCCCTCTGACTGAGGCGGATCCCTCCTTCAGCAATCCCCAAACTTTGTATTAAGGAGAAGTCTTTGGGGCCAGAGAGACAGTTCAGGGGGTATGGTGCTTCCCTTGCACGCAGCCAACTCTAGTTTAATCTCCAGTCCCCTGGAGATATGGTTCCTTAAGCACCACAGGGAGAGATCCATGAGCCCAAAGTCATGAGCAAGCCACACCGGGTATGACCCCCAAACCAAAGGACAAAAACCTTTTTTTTCTTTTTTTTCTTTTTGGGTCACACTCAGCAATGCTCAGGAGTTACTCCTGGCTCTGCACTCAGGAATCACTCCTGGCGATGCTTAGGGGACCACATGAGATGCTGGGAATCAAACCTGGGTCCACTGTGTGCAAGGCAAACGCCCTACCTGCTGTGCTATCACTCCAGCCCCAGACAAAAACTTTTTAAACAAAGGAGAGGATTTCATCTCTTATTTTCAGGGTATAACCACCACAGGATCCAGTAGTTTCAACAACCGTCCAGTTCTCAGACTCTGGCCCCACTACAGGACTATTAGTTCCAGAGCCTAAGGAACTCCAACATCCAGTGGCCACAGTTTTTCCCTCAAAAGACCTGAGGACCACATGCTGTCCAGTCCACCCCATCCCTTCCGCTCACAGAGGACTTGCAAGAAAGGGAGCATCATTCCCTCCAAGCATTCTGTGGACCTAGTCAGCTACACCTCCCTTATAAACATTACATCCATTCCTTCAGTGAGCAAATTCCTGAAGTTGAAACCAAACTCTTACACTCAAACTCAAGCTGGAGATTTACTACCAGAGCTGGCAGGGGAGCCAAGGAGATGGGGCGTGGGGCTCTTCCCCTCCACCTCCCACTGATATTTGAATGTGCCGTCCCCTAAGACTCCTCCCTGTCATCCTTCCCACGGGCTGGAAGGTTCCCACGGAAACTTGCCTGTATTAGTTCCCACGGCTTCGTTCTCGCATCTTCTTCTGTCCTGGCATCACGGGCAGGCACTCACCTGCCACCCCCTGCCTACTCCACCCAGTGTGGGCCCCCAGCTTCTCACCAAACCCCTGCAGTTCACTCCACATGCACTTCCTAAGGAACTTCCCGGAGCCTCCCTGGATGGCGCCCTTCTCTTCACTGACCATTCTCCAGTGATCTTCTGCCAATCAAGCAGTGGGCTACAAGGTAAAACAAACCCTCACCTGCCAGGATGAGTGTATGAATGAATGACTTGGAAAGGTGTCACGGTGTCACTCCAGGGTGATCTCAGCAGGAGAGTATGTGTCTCTGTTCAACTGGAACTGCGCTGCAGATTCTCATGAGCCTAATAAAGGAATGTGTCCCACAAAGGAGTTCTGGCCACACCTAAAGAATATCAAGAAATTTCCTTTTTCCTCAGCATTGCCCACCCCCAACCCTTCACTCTACCCACTCCTCCACCCCGTCCAACACACACACAGAGTTCTGTTTTCAGTGAGTACCCAGCTATTCTGAAATGTTGTTCCACAGCACTCAGTAGCCTTCATGGCTCAGATTCGTGCCCAGAGATGCTAGACTATGCCCCTCTGGCATTCCCTGGGTACAGGACATGGTCAGGGGGCCTGTGTATCGTCTCCCCCTGATAGTTCTGCTCCCAAAGAAAGGAACCTAGGAATGTTGAGAGTCAAAACTGTTTCCCTCTGCCCTGAAAATATGGCTCTGTCCTCTGGGTGCTGATGACACCCAGCTTCCAAGTCTACAGAGTGCCAGCATGGAACCCCATGTGCTCAGGAGGTGCCTGGTGGATGTGGCCGGGGAGAGTCCAGCAGGGCATTTGGCCTGCTGCCAGGAATCCTCTATGGCAATAGACACCTGAAAACTACAGCATGGTCTTCCGGGTGCATCAAGTCCCACGTGTACCCTCCACCCTCCCATAGCGGGGCCAGTACCTAAGATATGCGCCCTGATGCTGGGACTCCCAGGATCTATGCAGCAGGCAATGAGTCATGGACTTGAGAGACGGGATTCCTGGCTGTGGGCAGCCCTCAGAGTCCTGACATCACTGGGACCAGGCCTGAAGCTGGCCCAGAAGCCCCGCTTGCTCCAGTTACTACAACAGGCAATGCTTTCCCCACCAGGAACAGCTGCCTTCCAACTTAACAACACTGACCGTTACACATGTAGCTTGTGCTCCTACTGCCACACACACACCATATCTAGGAAGAGGAGCAGTTCAAGGAGGAAGACAGACATCTGACAGTTGCCACGCCACGCTTGTGCCCACTGTTCCAGGCTGGGTTTGCCTGGGATTTGGGCATGGGGTGGGCAGTCTCTGTCTACTCGTTTGGTTCTGCCTTCACTAGGAGGGGCCCCCAGCTCTTCCAGGACCCACCTCTGAGGAGAATACTTCTTCCAATCAGGTCCCACTAAGAAATCTCTCTCCCATCTCCAGCTTGCTTCCCTTCTGACCTTATCCTTCCTTCATGCATATGTTATGTTGCACCGTGTGAAAATGCCAACATTCCACCATTTTGACCTTTAAATATGGTGATTTTATATGATTCAATCCAATATAAGCAGTACGAATAGTGAGGCTAATTACCCCCTCTTTGTTTAAAAGGTAACATATTAAATACTCTGTTTTGCATCTTGCTTGTTTGGCTTAATATATCTTGGCAATCTTTCCAACTTGGGTCATTGAAAGCTTCCCTGTTGTTGTTGTTTTTTTTTCAACAGCTGCAGAGAATTCTTCCATTGTGTGGATGTTCCATTAGTTATTCAACCAGTCCCATAATGATGGACATTTGGGCTGGTTCCAATCTCTTGCTATTATAAACAATAGAACAAAGAATTATCTTGAACATCATTTTTGCACAAGTTTATCTGTTAGGTAAGTTCCTAGAAATGGAATATCAAGGTCAATGGGTGTATGGATTTGTAAATGTGATAGATATTGCCAAAAGGCACTCATTAGGAGCGTGCTCATTTACACTCCCACTAGTGATGCACGCAGCTTCCCAGATCAGTGATTCTTAACATTTTCCTTTAGATCAGTGTTTTCCAAAGTGCAGGTTGTGACTCATTACTGGGTCATGAAATCAATTTTGTGGGTTGCAATCAGCATCTTTTAATGAAATGGCATGAGATAACTTATAATAGAATCAAAAATTAAAATAGAAATTACCACATTGATTCGCATGTAGGAAAGCTAAGTATTATTTGGGGAAGTTTGTTTCAGAGATACAGATATAAACATAGATAAACAGACACCCAGAGAATGCATTCTTTCTCTGTCTCCTTCTCTCTCTCTCTCTCTCTCTCTCTCTCTCTCTCTCTCTCTCTTTCTCTCTCTCTCTCTCACACACACACACACACATGCACACAAATTATATAGTATATGGATGTGCAGGATAAGATAAAGTGTTTTATTAATACAGGTATCAGTCATAAGATTTTTGAAGGCCAATCTCAGATCTTGACCCCTTCAAGGAATCAGAAGAAAACTGAAGGAATTATTCCCCCAAAAATGACCAATACAACCAACATCCATCTCAGTCTCCACCTCAGTGGGTTTCACAGAGACTCCTGGGTATGAGCAAGAGTTACTCAGGCTGATTGGTCACATCCCATCCCATGTGATGTCTGACCTTCTAGAAGAATGAACGAAGCGCACCTCCTCTTGGCCTGTTGCCTCCCTCTGCCTTTGCCTGCTCCTCCTTTTTCTACAGTGGTGAGAACCAGCCCCTGCTGCTGAGGCTCTGATGAAAGGCAAGAGCAGGAAAGGCATTGGGGGAGAGACTAATGGCACACAGAGCAGAGAGGGAGTCGGTGGGAAAAAGAGAGGGAGAAAGAAGGACCTTCAGTTGGGGGCTGAGAGTAGGCTTGGAAAAGCCAGGGTGAAAAGGAATGCAGGGGACTTATGGATGCATGTGTGCATATATATGCCTTGTGCCACTGTCTGTTTGCATCTGTGTGTGCAGGTGTATATGTGTGTTCTTGTGTGTGCATTGCACATCTGTGCATTGTGTGCCTGCAAATGCACAGACAGTAAGAAAGTGTGTAGCAACTGCAGGAGGAAAGAGCCTGTCCCTTTATCAGTAACATTTCCTGGAGAGGGGCTGGAGAGTAGAGGTGAGGCTTTTGCCTTGCATGCAGCCCACCCAGGTTTGATTCTGGCAAACCTAAGGTCCCCTAAGAACCTCCAGGGGTCACTCCTGAGCACAAGGATGGGATCAGCTCCAGAATACCACTAAGTGTGGCCCATCCTCCCACTCCCTCTGATATCCTTCCCAAACTACTAGGGACGAGGAACCACATGTCGGAGGAGTCCTATCCTGACATGCACATCGCTGGGCACAATTCAGAACTCACAGAACAGGTGATTCAAAGAAATCAGGTGAAAGAATTCACATAAGCACAAGTGACAGCCAGGAAGAAGCCAGCGGAGGTGGGTCCAGGAGCAGATGGAGCCCTATCTCGTTGGTCCCGGGGGAAGAGAAGGCAGGGGTGCCCCTTTCCCATCTAGAGACCACTCCCCACTACTCTGCTAGAGTGGAAGCCAAGTGGACTGGCACCAAGTGATCCTCAGACTTCCCTGTGCCACTCTCTGGACACAAGTTGGTGCTGCCTCTGGGCTCAGCACACTGTTCCCTTCACCCAGAGGACACAGGTTGGGAAATGCCAGGTGAGGCAGAAGGCATGTGTTGGCATGGGATGCCACATGTTCTACTTCCTAGGTAAAAAGTCAAGTTCAAAACATTGAGTTTCATTTACACAGCTTGTTCCAGACACTCTAGAATAACAGCTCCTGAGGTAAGCACCCTGGGATGACCCAGAACCCTGGGGCGGGAAATCTCAGGGGACAGGCCTGGCGACACAGAACACGGGCGAATTTATACAAACAAGAGTTCAGTTCCTCTGGCTTGTTTCTGATTGCAAAAACTTCACCAGACCGCTAAATAAAGATCCCCAACCCTTCCCCACAAACAATACAATAATTGTTCGATACAAACAATAGTTTGCACTCATTGAATCATTTATTTTCCAACCCGCCTACTCCAGATCAAGGCCCTGGGCAGCAGGGATTTAATGGGCTGCTTGGAGCACAGGGTAGGAACCCCCCCTCGGAACGCCCCCTTTTCTGCCACGGCACGTCGCACTCAGCCTGCTCAGAGCTGAGACACACCAGTGGTACTCACATGTACCACCTGGGGCTGAAACCAGAGTTCTCAGAGAAAACCCACAGCGCCGGGGAAGCCTGTGCGCGCCTGCATGACCGTGAGCCCAGCCCAAAGCCATTTCTTTTTCCTGGATCAACATTTTCACGAAGGAGCATTGCAGGAGACGCCATTACTGGAAGACCCGCTGTCAAGTCAAAGACTGTTAAGTCTTTAAAACCCCAACACAAATATCGATTCTCCTCTTACCTAATTTCTTCCTCCTTTTATTCCTGGCGGAGCTTGCTGCCACTTCAGAGCGCTGGGTTTTAAAGACACGAGGTGATCGATTTTCTCCCAACACTGTCCTACTTTGGAGGGCCCCCACATCAGTGGGTGGCATCCGGGTTGCGGCCTGAAGGCCCGGCCCGGTGGGAGGGAGGGGTGCGTGCTGTGCGGGCTCTTTCTGGAATGGTCACTGCACTCCCAGCCAAGGAAAACACTTCCTTAGAGGAGGGAAACGGGAAACTTGCAGAATTGGAGTTGATGTGCAAAGGTAAAAATATACGTGGATGATGAAAATCCAGGTGAAGGTCAGTCACGATGCTTCCCAGACACATAAGCACAATGTGTTTGCAGGAAAGATGTGACTTGCCACCACGAAAGATCTCTTGCCTTCCACCAAGGAGATCTCTGTTTATATGTGACCTTCAGGCTATAAATCGTTGGCAGACACTCCAAAGGATCAGAGGGGAGATGGGTCTAACTGGAACTCGAGGAGCCCGTGGCCAGGGACAGTTTTGGGAAAATCAATATCCCCAGAGCCCCCAGCAATGTGTCCCTTAGCTGGACACAGGCCTGGCTGTGGGGAGAGCCTGTGAACCCACAGATGCACCAGGAGTCCAAGTGGTACCAGGCATGGAAGGGAGACCCACCCCAGCAGCTGTCCAGGGTTCTCTGCAGTCTAGCCACACACAGGTGGCCTCAGCATGAGAGATACCAGTTCCTTCTCAAAAGAAAGTAACACAGCACTCACAAATGTGACTGTGAGTGTAGGTAAGTGTAGCAGGTATGAAGTATGGGCCTTCCCACTCTGGGCCCCTATGGATGGTCCCTGCCAGCTCCCTCTGCTTCTAGAACATGCTCTGCACCTGTCTCCAGAAGAGACAAGGGGTCACCACCTGTGCCGTGGGGTTGAAGGACTCAGCAAGAGGGACATGCTGCGCCCAGAGCACCAAACCTGCCTTCACCATCTTATGCTCCAAACTGCAGTTTCCGGGCAGCGCATCCATCCAGCCTGGACACTGGACCCTGAGACCAGCTGCAAAGGGGGACATAGAAATTAGTGTTGTTTCCACAGAGAACATGTTTTCATGGCAGCTCAACTCAATTAAATTTGACTCTAATAATGGATTTTTGTTGTTGCTGTGTTCTGAACTGACAAGCTTCAAACAAAAGAACATCTAAGAACTTGTGGAGGAAAGAAAATCCAAAAACAGGCCAGTAACCCCAAGAAAGGGGGTTGGCAAATACAGAAATAAATCTGTCCACGGGCATATTGCCCATGGACCACAGCTCCTCCTCCTCCCGCTGACCACTCACCTCCAAACAGGCACCAACTAGCCCGAGTCCAGAGTGTCTCCCATCCCTCAGCCAGTGCCCATCAGGCGCCCGCAGCAAAAGGTGTTTGGATCTGCACAGCACCCCTCCTGCAACAAGATGCCTATGCCAGAATTTTGCACTTTCAACACTATTTATAAGTGGTCCAAGATCACCAAACTCATTCGAGTTTACCAGGCCTGGCATGGAAGGGAGACCCACCCCAGCAGCTGTCCAGGGCTCTCAGCAGCCTAGCCACACACAGGTGGTCTCCGTTGCCCAGAGGCTGCAGTTTTCAAGAAGGAAAAGGAAGCTATACAAGTTAAAGCCACAATATTCCCGGTTTCGCCAAACAGGGGGATGGGCACAGGGCCAGCTACTTGACAGGCTATGACAAAACCTTCCCCAAAACGCACATCGGAGAGTTCTGCAAAGCAAGGGAAATGTGAACAGTAAATCTGTGAGCGTCCTGACACAGACTGGAGTGACCCCCACAGCATGCGCGATGATCTTTGTAACATAAATCATCATTTCAGAATTGGAGAGAGGAAGTGAATAAACACCCACTAACTGCACCGACGGCTACTCTGTGCTCGGGAAGTTCCGGGGAGCAATGCAGCAGTGGGCCGGAGTGGCCAGGGGAAAGCTCAGAGGGAAAATTCCAGCCACCGGGCTGGCGGGAGAAGGCCAGAGACTGCAGAGGGCTACGTAGGGCGGGTCCTACAATTCTGTGACTGACTCTGCTCATGAGGGAACTCCATCAGCCCTCCTGCCCCGCCCCCCACCCCAATCCTTCCAGGCTGTTGTCCTGGCAGTCTTTCCAAGCAGAAACGCCTTCCTGGGGGCCCTTTCTGGAAGTAAGTTTTGGGTTCCCAGAGCTCTAGGCTCCGGGATGTGCGCTGGGGCTGCCCTGTGGGATGCTGAGGGAAACGGCTTTGAAATCATGCCTGGGCACAGGGAGTGCAAACACACTCTCACTCACGCCCAGCGGTGCCTGCCACCACTGAAGGCCACACCCAGCAGCTTTGTGCCCCAATGACTGGACATCAGGTACGTCCCCCCTGCTTAATTACTCAGTGATCAGGGATGATTTCAAGTATGTACCACTCCAAGTGCGCCTACCAACATGCTCCAAGCCCCTGATCCTGACCATATGAGGGAGCAAATGAGAAAGGGGTGATAACAGCACAAGTTCCTAAGGCCCCAAGCATGTCACTTCATTCCACAATGACACCGCGCTCTGAAAATGATGATGGTGATGACCACAGGGTCACAGGGCTTGCCACCAAGAGCCGAGAGAGGAGTCAACTTAAAGCAACTGTGGAACCAGATCTGTGTGAGCATGGGGGGGTAGGGCACATGCTAGGACCCTGGACGACTCCAAAGTAATGTCAGTGTCCAGGAAGTCATCCCAGATGGGAAGGACCCTCAGTGTGGGAACAGAGAGGCTGGCCTGGGTTGATCACATTCACAAGAGAACTCTATAAGTAGGGGCTAAGTGGGTGGGGGGTCAGCCAGCCCCAGTGATATCACTCACACTCCCTTTCCACAGTGACCAGCTGCCCATGGCTCAGGGCTAGACAAAGCGGCTGACATCTGTACAGACAGTGGGCTCCAGGGGGCTCTGCCTTCACCCACATTCTGGGGGGACACAAGCATCCCTCCTGAGCGGGGACTTAAGGCAGGCACTACCGATCTCTGTTTCATTCCCCAGGATGAACCACACCCTTCTCCAGTCCCTGCTGTCCCCAAGACCATGGGATCACGTGAGGCCCAGCACTAGACTGGCCCAGCAAGTAGTCTGACCCCAGCCTGAACCCTCAGCAGACCTGTGGCCACAGTGGCCTGGAGTAGGAAGGGGACACCTCCGACCACAAGGAGCAGGAGGCAGGCTGGGTGGGCATGAGATGGCGAGGAGGGGGGCAGGAGGCAGGAGCGTGCAGGTCAAGAGGAGGCCAGAACCCCTCCACGGGAGGACAGGGAGAGGCAACGAGGGGAAGTCTCCACCACGCATCCCCCAGAGCCTCCGACCACACAACTGCACTCAAGGGCCCCCTGGCTCACTCCAGCCCTTTGTCCCAGACTTCCTGGGAGTCCTCAGGACCCCCTGCTCTGGCTGCGGGGCCTGCCTCACTTGGGGCTCCAGGGTTCCCACCAAGCTGTACATTAAATCTCCACCTAGTTCATTCACAGCCTGCTTGATTTCAGAAGACATAAGTTCCTTACAAGGGTTGTGTCCAATCCCATAAGATACATAAGCCACCTAGTGAAAACATTTATCTATTGCTGAATTTGTTACCAAACACAGTAAAACGTGGTGAAATTGCCCAAATGCTATGCATGTGTGCTACATCTGCTTGTGGGCATGTGTGTGCCATGCAAATGACATGTCTGTATGTGCGCATTGTGTGTACTGTGCCTGTGTCTGCATGCATGTACATGTATATCTGTATATAGGCACATGTGGACCATGTATGTGTCTGTGTGTGCCATGCACATGTCTGCATGTGTGCAGTGCATGTGCATTAGGGAGGTGTGTCATGTTTTTTATGCTGTGTGTCATATGTGCATGCATGTATCATATGTCTATCATGCAGATATGTGCCTGTGTGCACACGTGCCATGTTGGTGTGTCACACTTGTATGTCACACTTGTATGTGAGCATGTGTCATGTAGACGTGTGCTTGTGAGTCTTACACTCATGTGTCTGCACACACACATGTGCACTGCTGGCTGCCTGCATTCTAGAGCAGAATCAAGCAAACAGAAAACAGCATTTCAGAACATCCCAGCAGGTGGGGAGATGAGAATTGACTCCGTTCTCTTCTTTATATGTTGCTATGTTGTTTAACTTTTTAACAGTGTCATATTCTGTATGTAACAGAAGCAATAAAAAGAACTGGGGAAAAGGGGTGAGAAGGGAAACACTGAACCAAAAGTAGCACTGTCCTCCCGTTGTTCATCGATTTGCTCAAGCGGGCACCAGTAATGGTCTCACAACAAATTGTGAGACTCATTGTTACTGTTTTTGGCATATCGAATACTTCATGGGGAGCTTGCCAGGCTTCGCCGTAAAGACATAAATTAGAGCCTGTGGTGAGCCGTGAGAACTTGCTTTTGCTAGTGAAGCCCTGGCCTTTGGAGCAGGTTTTAGGGGGAGAGGGTTAGGGGGTGGCAGCAAAACTGATCCCGAAGGGTCCAGAGGACACCCACACTCTCATCATGCAGAAAGGAACTCGAGGCACTTCCCTTCACCCGGGCCACACAGAGGACACCCACAGGGGGCACGGCCAGCAGCACCAGCAGCACCTCAGTGTCATCACCACCAGAGCCACGCAAGGCTGCTCTTCCAGAGTCTCCTGACTGGAAGTGGGAGCCAGGGATCAGGTTCAAGGGCTGTGACTCAACCAGGGAACCCCTTCTCCAGTCGGCGCCTCCTGGCTCAGTTCTGTCCCCTCCAGCATCTACCCAAGCAGGCAGCAGTCACCCACTCCTGCAGCAGCTGTTTCAGGGGACCCTCCCACACACTGCTTTGACATACGCCTGTCACCCCCTCGGGGCCGTGGCAAGACACACCCATCACTGAGAGTCTCATTCTGCTCACAACCAAGAGGGGCAACTAGGGTAAAATACACAACGTTTTAAGGATTTTATATATAATATCTCAGCAATTTTAATTGGTTATGTGTTTAAATATTTTGGACATGCTGGAATCAATAAAACACATCATTAAGATTGATTTTCTCTTCTGCTTTCAATGGTTTCAGCTTACTAAAATCTGAATGCCAAGCGGCCAGCGTCATATTTGTCTCAGCTGGGGTGCAGGGGCTGAGACCAGCAGCAGGTCCGTGGGGCACAGGTGGCTGGAAGGGGGTGCCTGGGTGCACACCAGCTGGGGTCCCACGCAGGGCCTGTGATGGTCTGAGAGGACAGTGTTCTTCACAGAGACAGGACAGCTGACTCCTGCCCAGAAGCTGTCACCCAAGTACCCGGCAGGGCCAGCCAAATCCGCTCTTTCCTCCACCCCAGGAGAAGCCAGGAACATTCCTGCATGTTCTGGAGTCCTCCTCCAACCACCTGCCCACGGCCGGCTTCCCACCTGACTTCAGACCCCAGACCTCTCCTTCAAGCCCAGGCTCCCCCCAATCGCCTTGGGGTGCACTTGAGTCCCTTCAGCACCTTAAAGGCAGCACATTTGAGTCCTGTCCTTCCTGTCCAACAGTGGGGTGCCATCCATCCACGAAGGGGTGTGGCTCAGAGCCTGGACACTGCCTCTCCCTGCTGCCCACAGCACAGGCTGAGCTGACCCCAAACACATTCCTAGGTCCACCGGGAGGGGCTGCCAAGCCTAACACAGGTACTGGAGACACCTCACGGGTACGACTGCCCCCTCTGGCTTTCCTGGGTTCACCCACAAATGTGGACACCGGAGCCGAGCACACAGCAGAGCCATCACTCTGCCCTGCGCCCCCACCCCTGCCGGCACCTCCGCGGGGGTCACAGTGCCAAGCTCGCTCTTCCCTCATTCATTTGTGGTTTCATCTTGCTCCTCTCCTGTCCTGCACCACCTCCTTCTCCTCTCCCACCCGCCCTCCCCTCTCCCCTCTCCTCCCCTCCCTCTCCTCCCCCACCCTCCCTTCTCTCACTCTCCTCCCCTCCCCCTCCCCTGCTCCCCCTCTACCCCCACTCCTCACACTCCCCAGCCAGCTCTGCCTCTTCCTCAGATGTGACAGCACAGGGAGCCAGAGTGACAGCAACCTCACGTGCCCCCAGCTTTACAGATGGGAACAGAAGGCTGGGAGTGTAAAAGTGACACACCCACTGTCTCAGCACCCCAGCTCCACTGCTTTGTGGAGGGCCCCTCCCCAGGGCCAGCTCCGAGCCTCGGGCCTTACCCCCCATCACCCCCAGCCCCCACCCCAGAGTCACAGTCCCGACAATACACATCAGGGGTTTGGACACTCGGATCTGTCTGTCCTTCCTCACACTCCCACACAACGAACCCGCACCCAGAGTCTCGGAAGAGGGGGTTCACCCTGCGCACAGCCCGGGCCTCTGCCTTGCTGGGATGAAGCGAGCTCATTGGGGTGCAGTGAGGTGCAGCTGGATGCATCCACAAGCATCCTTCTTAAAATCCCACCACCGCTCGGCACAGACCAAAATGCCAGGAGAAGGGCCGGAAGATCTGACACGGGGTGCTGGTGGGGCGGGCACGCCTGACCCTCTGCCCTTCGCGCCAGCAGCCCCATATGGTCTTGGCACAAGAGGGACGCAGAAATCGAATCACATCTTCGGAAGCCATCCAGACTGAACAGAGCCATCTGTGAGCTCCGTGCGCCAAGGGGAGCGGCAGCGGGCGCCGTGGCTGCAGATCTGGGGTCGGGGTGGCTGCCAGAGGGGGTGGGACAGCCAACACGAGGCCCACGGAGGCAGACAGTGGTGAGAGACGGGGCAGGGGGGTGCGAGCAGATGGCAGCACACTGCCCTACGGTGACCGTTTAGAGGACAGGAGCCCCTGTGGCTTAAGCCCACAGCCCCGCCCTGGCCCGCAGGAGGTGGGACTCGGGTGGGGACACGCAGCCCTGCCACTCTGGTGAGATGCTAGCCTCCAAGTCAGGACTCGGCAAAGGAGGCGGCATCCACTTCCGGCTGGCCTTGGACCCACAAGGGACACGCGCGCACACACGCAGAGTCATGAAGAGGCAAACAAGGTCGCAGCGGCAGTGGAGGGGGGCTCGGAAGGTTGAGACTTGGCACCATTTGGGCGTTTTTCACCAAGGGAATCCATGAAAAGTGTGACAAAGGTGCTTTCCCATTTATGCTCTCTTTTCTAAGGCAGCCTGTGGACAAAGCCCCCACCCCAGAAAAGGATTCCTTGGAGGACGGGGAAGGCGGGGGGCATTGTCTATGGGCGCATTAAGGACACAGAGCCTAGTTCCCCGGCTCACACTCACATTCACACTCACACACACATACACACTCACACACACAAACACATGCACACACGTGCACAGATACGCAAGCACACAGAGATGCACACACACATGCATGCTCACACATACACTCACATACACATACACAAGCACCCACAAAGACGCACACACACATGCTCTCTCTTTCTCTTTCATACACACACACACACACACACACTATGCTAAACTGGCAGGAGCCAGGCAGAATGCAGACATAGAGGTCCACGGGGCACATGGCAGCTGGACAGGAGGGGGCCGGAAGGAGGGAAGCGGATGCGGGGGATAGAGGATCTAGGAAAGGGGCGAGCTGGGGGAAGGCTGAGAGTTGAACAAGCAGAAGAAACTTCGTGGAGACCCTGGAAGGAGTTTCTCGACACCTTGACCAAAAGGAGTTGCTGAAAGGGGTCATCTTGGGTGCTGATCTAGTGCCGCTCTGCCCTGCCCACGTTCCCC
Organism: Sorex fumeus; assembly: GCF_029834395.1. Classification (NCBI taxonomy): domain Eukaryota; kingdom Metazoa; phylum Chordata; class Mammalia; order Eulipotyphla; family Soricidae; genus Sorex; species Sorex fumeus. The sequence continues at coordinate 64,986,548 of NW_026606101.1, read as the reverse complement.
TGCACTTGGATTCCTCCAGCAGCCCCACAGCCTCACCACTTCACGGTCCCACCAACCCCCTAGCCCCTCGGTCCTGCAGTCTGACAGCCTCTCAGCCCGAAGCCCACATCCACAGCACCTCACCCTACAGCCTGGAAACGCCTCATCCTTCGTCTCACAGCCTCACAAACAGCACCAGCTCGAAAGCCCCTTGACCCTCAGCCCTTCAGCCCCTCAGCCCCTCAGCCCCCCAGCCCTCAGCCCCTCAGCCCTCAGCCCCCCAGCCCTCAGCCCCTCAGCCCTCAGCCCCACAACCCTCAGCCCCTCAGCCTCTTAGCCCCCAGCCCTTCTCTTGACGGCCAGCCAGACCCAACTAGCACCGCCCAAGGCCTCAACCTATGAGAGAGAGGTAAGACCAAGACTCCGCCTTCCATTGTGACACAGTTTCCCTTCCAGCTGCTACTGCAGCTGTCCCAAGGAAAGGGGTCAAAGGCCCTCCTGACTCAGCCCCAACCAGCCTGAAGAACAGGTAGAGCTGACTGGCCCCAGGGGAGACCATCCACACCTCCCTCATGCCCAGCACAGCTCAGGGTTCTCTGTGGGAACGGGGCCACTGTCCCACTGGACAGGGGTTGACCCCAGCTGCCATGGACACATTCCCACAACCCTGGGCAGCGCTGGGACCTTCTCCTATCTGTGCCAGGGACAGGAGCCTCTTCCTGCCCCAGCTCCATGTCCCGCCCAGGCTGAGAGCTGGCTGGGGCCGGGGGCTGGGAGGCAGAGGGCAGGCAAGACCCTGGCAGGTACCTGGGCTCCGGAGAGCCCCCCCCCTGCTTTGATGCAGAGCAGGATGACAAGGGCAGGAAGTGGTGGGAAGGCGCTTTAATGCTGCTGTTTTAAGTGACAGCCATTGTTCCTGAGCAATTTTATGATCAAGGAGAAGAAAGAGGCCTTTTAAGAAACAGCCAAGCAGCACGTTTCAGAAGCCCCAGAGGATTCGGGCAGGTGGAAGAATGGAGCAGCTCAGAGACGACAGTACCTGCGGCATCCAGGACCTGGCCCGCCCAGGGTCCCTGAACAGCCCGCAGGAAACAGGGAGTACGGGGCCCTGCTCCTGGGTCCCCTGGACTGGGTACGCACCCCTGACACCTGAGGCAGGGGACACTCGTCCCACAGGAGGGGACCCCAGGGAACCGAGCACCAGGAGACACGCCCACCCCAGCAAAGGCAGTAACGCCAGGGGAAGCAGGCCAGGGAGAGGTCCCCAGCACCGTCTGTCCTCTGGCACCGTCCTGCTGGCAGGAATTCCCTCGGAGCCCTAACCCCAGCCACCTCAGAGACACCCTGCATCCTCAGGGCAGCAGCAACAGCCCCTTCAGGGCCACGCAGCCACCTCCGGAGTGAAGTTCCTGCTCCGTGTACACCCCTCACCTCATGCTGCTGCTCTGCTCCTGGCCATCTAGATCCAAGGTGAGGGCAGGGGCAGCTGCCTACTCGGACCCCCTCCAGACTCTCCACCCGGTGAGGTCCCGACCCCTACACAGCCCTGCTGGCCTTGCTCGGGTCTACATCACAGCTTCTCCAGGTGTGGCCAGGAGTGCAGCAGCAACAGCTGCAGGGAAAGGGACCGCGTTCTGAATGCTAGTCTTGAGATTCGGCCTGAAAGCTACTCGGTCAGAAACCTGTGCCCGTGGACGGTCATCCATGCCGACAAGCCTTCCAGGTGGTTCTGAGGCCACAGCTGTAGGTATGCTGCGTAGGGGCCACCGCTGCCGGGCACATACACATGGGTGCCCTGGCACACACTTTGAGAACCACAGCTCGAATTCCCCCCTCCCCCACCTCTCGCCCCCACCTCCATCTTTCCCCAGTCCGCTGAGATCTGCATCTGTTTCAAGCAGGTGGGATGCGCACAGGCTATTAACAGGCCCGTCACTCAGGCGCCCTCCTCCTTAGGCGGTGGCGTTCACCCCAGTGGTGGCAGCTTCTCTCAGTGGGATGTCCACAGGATTTAGGGGCTCCATGGCATGGCCAAGTTCCTGATAAGGGACCCTAAATCCTAATCCCACCCCCAGCATTGCCACCAGAAATAAGCATGCTGGCCTGTGACGGCTTCCCAGAAGTTTCAGGCAACTTCAGCGTAACAGCCCAAAACGGGCAGAAAAAGTTATTTCTATTTTAAATTGTCAATATTAATCTAACGCCTGCGATGAATGGAGTGGTGATGATAAATGGGGTGTTTAATAAAGATGAAAGCCGCAGCAGCTGAGGAGAAACCCTCCTTTGACTTAAAGTTATCGTCTTGATTAAAATTTCCATTTTATTATCCTAATCAGCAATCTTTGTTCAATGCGCTACAATTTCTATTTTCTCCACTTAGAGAGATAATTAACAACACTATAAACATATTAAAAGTAAAATGTTTATTAGAATGGCGCTGTTATCCATATTTAACTTATTTTTTAACAATGCTTCAGAGCACCTGCCTCCAGGAAGACCTCCGGGGCTTTGCCCCACAGAAGAAGATGACCAACTCATGTCCAGGCCAGGACTTCTTGTGCTCTCTGCTTTGCCACTGTAAATCAGTTTCATTCCACTTCATTCCCTCTGATATCTCCATGCAGCACAGAGGAAATTCCTTATTCTCCACTGTGAATGGGTACCTGGGGTCGAGTGGGGACACAGGAAGAAACTGAGGCAGAGGAAATACATAAAGGCACCCTAATCAATCACCTTTACATTGCTCTGGAAGGTGGAAGGCTGGCTGAATTAAAGGGACATTCTGTGGCCAAGATTAGTACCAGGAATTTTACTCCATGGCTTGGGGGCCAACCACACATGCTAGGGGAAAAGGGAGCTCAAATAGAGAAGGGAGCACCAAATAAAGGGTGTTGGGAGGATCCTCCCAGGATGGGAGAAGCATGCTGAAAGCAGACTATAGACCAAACATGATTGCCACTCAATGCCTCTTTTGCAAACCACAACACCCAATAAGAGAGAGAGAACAAAAGGGAATACCCTGCCACAGAGGCAGGGTGGGAGGGGGAAATGGGGGGTGGGAGGGATACTGGGATCCGTGGTGGTGGGAAATGGGCACTGGTGGAGGGATGGGTATTTGATCATTGTATAATTGAAACCCAAGCACAAAAATTTGTAAGTCTACAACTGTACCTCATGATGTCTCACTAATAAAAAATTTTTTAAAAAAGGACATTCTGAACCAAGAGCCAAGTGGACAGAGCCACAGTAGCACATCGGAGATGGTCAGCGCAGGTCCGGGGCTATGTGTCTCCACAAGTCAGGTCCACCATGGGAGGACTGTTGAAGCCAGCAGCCCTTCTCCTGGAGAGGACTCTGCCTCCCTCTCAGGGCCCCTCCTCCCCACAAAAGGAAACACCCGATGGCCCCGGTTACTTCCCCTGGCTTCCTCCTCAGCCAGCAGCTCCCACGCTGTCCCCTCCACAGCCAAGACCTGCTGCAGCAGCGACCAAGAGGACTAAGGCAGCTGCCACTCCCAGGATCAAAGCACATTGACACCCTGCACCCGGGTGACCGCTCTCCCCATCTGCTGAAATCCTTGTCTCTGCCCAGGGTACAAGTGAGTCTAGGCGAGCTTAGGAAGCCAGGAAAGTCACTGGGTGTCACAGTTGCAGCTCTCCCCCATGTCAGAGCACTCATGCAGCACACAGGGAGCTCCTGCACAGCTTCCCACTGCAGCCTCAAATATATGTGCGTGCACGCATATATATTGCACAGGTATGTGTATGTATGCATGTGTGTGCATGTATACATGTGTATATCCATGAATGTGTATGTATGTATCCATGCATATGTTCATGAATGTGTGTATGCATGTATATATGCATAGGTATTTGTGTGCATTTATGTACATGTTTGCATGTGTATATCCATGAATGTGTGTATATGATGTGTATATTTGTGACTGCGTGTGCACATGTGTGAGCACACATGTATATGTGCATGGGTATGTATACATGTATACATTGTGCTTATCCATGAATGTATGTGCATGCATGTATGAATGCACAAGTATGTGTGTGTGCCTGCATACATGTTTATATACATGACTCTGTGTGCATGTATCATGTGCATATCCATGAATGTGTGCCGCTCATGTGTGTGTGTGTCGTGTGTGTGTGTGTGTGTGTGTGTGTGCGCGCTCCCACCAGGATCACTGCAGGCTCTCCTGGAGCCTGGCATGGGGAAGGCCACCCACTAATCAGCACCACCAGGCCCACACCCCTGACCTCGCAGCAAGAAGCACACGCACATGGCGGCCACACTGGGGAAGAGGAGGAAGCGGAGTACAAGGGCCCGGGGCATGGCCATTCATCTCCCTCCACCCAAGGAAATGAAATCATTCTGTCTGCAGCCACTCGGTCCAGAAGCACACATTTCCTGCCAGGATAATAAATGGATGCTTTTGTGTTCGCCTGGACTTCAAGACCTGGCCTCAGCCATCCCTCACGCAGGTGACATGGCTGAGGAAATACCTAGAGGTTTCAGCTCAATTTCCCTAGTGCCGTGGGGAGTGGCCCCCACACTGTGCCCCCACACTATCCACCTCTCTCCCACTGAAGAGGCCAGTGAGGCCCAGCCACCACGCTCTCCACAATAAGGACCGCAGCCCACCTCAGGCAGAAGCAAATTCTGAAGTAACTGCATGGGGAAGAGAGGATAAAGGCCACTTAGCACCAAGCAGCCACCACACAGGACTACTTGGGAAACAATAACGAGCCGGAAACGTGGCTATAAAGGTCCCAGGTCTGCAGGTGAGCGCCTAGCTGGCTTCCTGGATGCTGTGCGGCGAGGGCCCAGGGGGCTCAGAAGGCAGCACGATGGGCAACCTGTGTGGTGCTAGCTACATTAACATTCCTCCTTGGCCCCGGAGCCCTGCCCTGGCACAACGAGCCATGCCAGCCATGAGCCGCTTCACAATGGGCTTCTGCTCAGCCAGAACACCAGGCGCTTCCACAGCGGGTCTATTTGCAAAGAGAAATTAGCTAAACAGATGGCAGAGGCGCAGTGCCTGGAGTAGAGACCTAGGGAAGCCTGCCCATTGCTCCCCGGCCTCCTGCCCCTGGACGCTGCATGCAAAGGCCCCCTTGAGCCTTGAAGGGGAGAGGAAAGGAAACACTTCCCCAGATGCAGCCCACTCAGAAGACCCTCTGCACAGTCTCATCTCCGACATGGGTGCCAAAGCTCCCCCTCCTAAGTACTTGTGTATGTGCTCGGGAGAGGGGACAGTCCCAGGTGTCCAACAGAAGCAAGGCTGTCTACTTGGTGGGAAAGAGTGAGAGTTTGCTGGGTACCATCAATGAACGAGTTCATGTGAGTGTCCCAGGGTGAAACCAATGGAGAAAATGATCCCTGTCACAACAGAATATAGCAGAACCTTCTAGAAGTTCAGTGGGAGCACAGGTTTACTGTCTGAAGACCCCAAGTTGTTCCCCCAGAGGAGGCCAGATCTCTAAACCTCAAGTAACATAGAATGTGACTTCCTCACCTGCTCACACTAGCTCCCTGCCCCTCACCAGTGAGCCTGGAAGCCACAGTAAACGGCCAACGACATCGGTATCCACCCCAAATGTTACTTCTTTCATTTCTGCACCTGTAGCTCTTCACACTCACCATAAATTAATCCAGGGGACTACAATGTCTCTCTCCTCCTCTATGTTTGTCGGCAGAACACTTCCTGTATCACTTTATCTCTGTATCTACGGAAGGAAGGAAGGAAGGAAGGAAGGAAGGAAGGAAGGAAGGAAGGTTGGTTACATGGTTGGATGATTGGATTGGTGGAGAGACAGGTCAGTAGGCCAGTGGATGGATGGATGGACCAATGGACAGGTGGGTAGGTGGCTGGCTGGCTGGATAGCTAGATGGTCAATGCACAGATGGACAGACGGAAAGTGGATTGATGTATGGGTGGGTGAATGGATGGATAAGCCATAATATTTGATTCACACAACTATTCCAAGAAGGAAATTTCATTTTTGACTAAAGTTAAGGAATAGATTAAAGACAAAACTTTCCTCTAGAGACCAAGTGTCTACAGGAGTCCACTCCCAACATTGGATGGATCTTACCTCTTCCCTTCATTCTTCAGTTCAGAAGTGCATATCATATTTACTGCATACCTGTCACGTGCCAAGCATGATGCCACCCATTGGGGATGTAAGTGGCTACAGATACAGTTCTTGGTAAGCAGAGAAATACATGCAAGCTTTCCAATGACACCACAGTCTGACGAAAAGCTAATTACACATACAGACACACACATAGACACACAAACTAACTCTCTGTCTCTCTCTCTCTCTGTCTCTCTCACACACACTCTCTCTCACACACACACATAACCTGGTGAACACTGGCTAGAGTATAGAATGGGGGGAAAAGTTGGCAAATCCTTGTCTTTAAAACCCAACTATAAACTGAGAGGAATGTCAGGGAAAAAACACATCACAGCACCCTGAAAATTTACCAAAGACAACCCAAGCAGGGTCTATGTTTGAAAGGCTGGTCCTGAGGTAAGAAGAGCGTAACACTGTGGCATTCTTGCTGAGACTGTTCCCTCCTATCCACGGATCCCCTACTTTGTTGGACATGAATATCCTGCCAGGGAAGTTCATGACATGATTCAGGGGAGATGGTAAAACCCAGACGCCCACCTCTCCCCGCCCCCCCCCCCACCTGAGAAGGGTCAGGATCTCAACAAACTACCATGGCCACATTTGGAACAGGCCTATTCCTGGCTCATACACTCAAGACCAGAAAGAACCCAGGTGTCCACACCCTCTTGGCTGGCCATCAGGTGGTACTTACACACAGAAGACTCCCGGGGGAGATCAGGTCCTGGCAGGTTCTAAATGGCCTGACCTTGAAGGTGCTTCTGTCCTCATCCACGGAGATATGGGTAAGGAGCAGAGAAATAATGCCTCAAAGGAGCCGAGCACAGCCTGCCTGAACAGAGAGGGTCTTGGAAGCAAGATGGGGGCCTCAGAGCCAGCCTCCCAGCCCCTAGTACCCACTGCCAATCCCTACCCACTACATCATAACCAGCAAAGCCCAGCCCTGGGCAGGCAGCAGCAGGGGCTTCTGGAAGAAAAGGGAGCATGGTCAGGGGACCAGTGTGTCCCCTTCAACCTGCATCTGGATGGCAAGTCGGTCACTGATTTCTTAAAAGACCTTTTATGGGTTTCATTAGGTGCTGCCTCCAACCACTTCATTAAATCTCTCCTTCTCATGCAGTGGGCACCCACTCACTCATTGCGAAGGCAGAAATGCTTTTGCCAAGGCCCATGCATGATGTACATGAGAAACAGCTTTGTAAGGATGAGGCCCACGAGCTGTTCATTGAAACGTTTGTAAAACTGCTGAGAGCCCAGTGGACATTCCTGGGCTTTTAAAGCAATGACATTAAGAAAAAAAAAAAACCCTGAAAGACCTGCACCATAAGGTTTATCCCCATGAGCACCGGAAGTCAAGGTGATGCCCACGCAGCTAGACAGGGCTCTGCTCACAAGGTACCCACTGTGCAGAAGCTGGTGCAAACTCAGCACTCCTGCAGAGGATCTAGGACACCAATGGGGTTACCACGGGTACAGTCTGCTGCAGGCATTGGGGACCACCAGTCAGGGGACCCAGTCCCCATGACACACTCAGTGCCCGAGACAGATACACACAGCAATGACCATCCAAAGAGGATTGAGTCCAGCCCTCATTGAGGACCCAAGGGAAGGAAAATTTCTTCCTAAGAGACAGAGGAGTGATGTGTCCGTAAAGAAATCCACCTCCCCCTGCAGGCTGCCAGGGCAGGGGACAACAAGGTGCCAGGTCCCCCAAACTGAGCTGATGCTACCTGCCTGTCATTTGATCATTCCACAAAGGGTACGGCAGGGCCCATGCAGAATGGGCCGGAAGCTTTTTGTCTTGGTTTTGGGGCCACACCTGATGGTGCTGGGGGGTTATACCTGGCGCGCATACTCAGGTGACCTTATAGGGTACCAGGAATCGAACCTGGATCAGTCATGTGCAAAGCAAATGCCCTTCTCTCTGTACTATCACTCAGACCCCAAGGCTTTTGCACACCCACACAAACAGGCCTCAGCCTCTTTGGGACTGTCTAACTTTGGGGCCCTAGAAATTGCTTGAAGGAGTTACTCCCTATCCCATCAAATGTGGCCCAGTGTTAGCCAGCCCAGGTCACACTCTCTACCTGCAGGGTGCCCAGGACAGGGTGTCCTGTCGTGGACAACCCAGGACAGTGAGACCTGGGTTTAAGACACTGGGTCAGGCCTTCAGACTCAGTCCTGTGTCCTTCATCATAGGCTTCCTGGTGCCTAGGGACGGGGGCACTTTTACACCATGTGAGGCCCCTTAGACTTGTCTCTCCTGGGGGGAGAAGCCAGCGAGCTTTCACCTTTTCAGGCCCAGTACTGAACTAGAACACCAAGTGAAAGTCGGGTCAGCTGTCACTCATGGGCAGCTACCAACAGGGATAAGCCTGAGACCAGGCTTGTGGAGTCTGCCTCCCTTGAGGGAGACTGTGCCACACAGGAAGTGCTTGTCTGAATGTGGAGCCTTCCCAGCTGCCCATGAACCACTCTGCTCCAGGAAACGGGAAGGATGTTTTGGCTTGTCCATTGTATGTTGGGAAGCAAATGACATATATAATGTGCTCACTATGGTACCTGGCAAGAGTATTATTTCTCACCTAAATGAATGGGGAAAAAGAAATCACTGGAAAACGTCCCAGACTTCTTTCAATGATTTCATTCTTGCTTTTTTTCTATTACAACAAAGGGGTAGATCATTCAACCTTATTTTCTAATATCAAAGGATATGCAGGAGAATCGGCTTCTGTCCTGAAGACTTCTCGCATACTCTTGGTACGCGTCACCGGGGGAGGGGGGTGGCGGTGGCTGCTCTGGGAGCTTCAAGCTGGAGCCCTGAAGCTCCTCAGACCCACCTACCTGAATTTTTTCATAGAAGAATTCTCAAAGACCAAGAAAGCAACTATAGGCAACAGCTTAAAGAATTCCAAGAAGTGGTGGATTATTTTCAGAGGAGAATGCCAAGCAATTCCTCCCCCTAGACTTTCACTGATAACTTTCACAAGAAGACAAGAGTTTTAGATTTGGACAAACTAGATAACAGAGACAAGAACGAATGGAGACCAACAAACTGGTAATGATGTAGCCAAAACTGATAGGAAACTCCGTGGGAAGGCATCCAGGTATTCCTGAAGCCAACATCAGAGCAGGAAGATACAGGTTGCGGAAAGAGAAGGCCAGGAGCAGGAAGGCTGACTCAGGCTCACCTCTGAGCTCTGCTTCTAACTCCATGAGACTAGGCAGAGCAGCAAACTGTTCTGGGCCTCAGTTTCCTCTCTGCACAGAAAGTGAGGGGTTCAGTGGTCTCTCATGGCTCTGATGAACCATCTGGCTTTCAGGGATCCAGACCCCTCTGAGGTGATGGTAGCACCTCTGAGGTGATGGTAGTGGCCAGAGCAGCACAGACTTGAGGGAGAAATTATGACATGGGCAGGGGGGTTATAAGGTGGTGCTGGCAGCAGGACGGAGCAAGGCCTGGTTTTGGACTCAGGAATTATCCTGAGGTAAAGCCATTGGCCAGCAACCATGCTCTGTGCTCCAGGTACCTTCCCTCCACCCCCGACCTGGTTTGGGTCTGGGTTCACCTATGTTCAGGGGGCTGAGAGTGCATGTTCTGAGATGAGCTCACCTCTGGGGAGCTTCCTGCAGAGAGACGCCCAGAACAGAGGCTATTTCCATTCACAGGTGTTCCACTGTCTTTGGGTGGCACCTGTGAAAAATCCCCCCACTGGCCGCAAGTACCCTTCCAATGCCTTGTCCTACAGAGTGTTTTTGTACACCTCCAGAGATAGGAGCACACAGGCCTAAGGGAAGGCCAGTGAGGAGCCCCTCTTGACCTGCACCCTGTGACCCCCACTGAAAGTCACACCTGAGACAGACCAATGCCACCTACAACCACATGAACAAAAGGGGGTGGAGTATCAGGAATCTTTTGACAGGCAGGCGTTGGGGTGTAAACCAGGTTTCAAACCCCCAGCTTTAAACACATAAAGTTACTTTTTTTATATAACAACAGCAACAAAAGATAATTGAAAATGTTTTTCTTTTAGTTTGGGGGCCACACCCGGAGATGCTCGGGGGTCACTCCTGGTGGAGCTCAAGGAACCATATGGAATGCCAGGGATCGAACCCAGGTCAGCCATGTGCAAGGAAAATGCCCTATCCACTGGACTATCACCGCAGACCCTGAAGATTTTCTTAAAGCTCACAGACAGGACCCGAGGGTCTCCTGCTGTCAGCCAAACGCTGGTGCTGTCCACAGAGGGGCTGGAGTCTCTCCTGTCTGTGGGATTCCCGGCACCCACCACATGGTTAGTAGCTACCACCTTCTTCAATGGCTACTCTGCAAGTCAGAGCCAAAGGGCTCAGGACCTTAGAAAGAGCCATTTGCTGATGAGTCACTTCCACTGACCAAGTCTGTTCCCTTTGCCATGAGAACATGAGAAGCCGAACAGCTCCTAACAGTGGCCTCTCCCAGGTCCGGGAGAGCAACTTCTTCTTTAGACAGATTCACTTGACAAGAACCTCTTGGGAACCAGAAACCTCAGGATCTCCCACTTCTCTTCCTGTCAATGAATTAGAAGAAAGGAGAAGGTGGCTTGATAATGAAAAACATTAAGCTTCTTAGCCGAACAACACTCAGGCTGATTCCTATTGACTGTGGCTTCTCCAGGCCACATTTCACATTTACAACCAAAAGATGAACAAGACAGAGTCATGTTTTTAGAAAAGTGGGTTATTTTGAATGTAAATATTCCCAGATATAGAACTAGGCAGTTTTAACCAAAGTAAATAGTTTGCATGTCTTATTTCTGTTCTACTTTATTTGTCCAATAAAATATGGTTTCTAGAAATTCACCAAATACATATCATATCTCTCAGTTTGAAAAGGTTTGTCTTTTAATTTAGAAGTACGTGCTCCAATCTGTGTTAACTAAACTAAGGCTGACTTATTTTTTTAAGAACCTATTTCATATTTATAACCAAAATACTAACTATGCGTATACATGTTTTTGTTAAACATGTGGGTTTTTTTAATGAAAATATTCATAACATATAAATATGCAGTTTTTAACCAAACTAAAATGAAATTTCTAAATGATTACTCTACTTTCAGATGCAAAATTAAAAATAGACAAATGAAGTAATTCTTCAAATGCACCTTTAAAAAATGCATCTGATTTATGAAAAACAAGGAGCTCAAATCCATTATTAAAATTTACTTTTTAATTAAAAAACTGAGCATAATAGGTGTTGAAATCAGGCTTTGTATTGACTATTGCTGTCAAATCAGCTGGAGAACAAATGAGAGCTGAGCCCATGACTGCTGGGGAGGGGTGCCCAGTGGGGCTGGCGTCGCCAGAAGGGACAGGGACATAGGTGATTGTGTCAGGCTTTGCTCACGGCCACTTCTCCCTCAGAAGGACCTTCCCGTGCCCCACCCCATCGCCTGTTCTCCACAGCCACTGCATCAACCTCTACCTGCAGATGGGAAGGGGGCCCTAGCCAACAGCTGCAGATTCCCCACAGGAGACTCTGGCTGTGCCTGGCAGGGTCACCCCCCCCCCATGCCCTGGACACTGTGTTTAGCCCAAAGCAGCTCCCACATGTGGGATTTCCATCCTGATAACCAGTGGAGCTCACAGGGCAGTGGACAGGACTCTGCATTCCCCGTGGAGAGGAGATGTATGATGAGGGGGCTGAGAAAGGGTGGAGCCCACGGGGCTGGAGTGATAGCACAGTGATAGCACAGTGCCTTGCATGCAGCCAACCCGGGTTTGATTCCCAGCATCCCATATGGTCCCCCGAGTACCACCAGGAGTCATTCCTGAATGCAAAGTCAGGAGTAACTCCTGTGCATCGCCAGGTATGACCCAAAAAGCAAAGAAAGAGAAAGAAAGAAAGAAAGAAAGAAAGAAAGAAAGAAAGAGTGGAGCCCAAAGGGCCACAGAGCCTCTTACCCCATTACCAAATATCTGCTCCCCACAGGAGGGGCTGCCACGGGAAGAACACGGGCAATGGAGCCAGTTACACTGGGCTACCTCTCGGCTCCTGCCATCCCACTGACCTGGGTGGTATCACCTCCTTTCCAGGCCTCTGGGACCTTCCCTTTAAAGACCACAAGTCAAGAACCAAGTCATAGCTTCAGTCACAGACCATCTGCCTCCTGCAGGGCCAGGGAAGCCTAGCATGGGAAGGGATAGGGGCTCCACCCGATTCCTGCAGAGACCCCTCCAGGCGCCAACACTGCATCAGCAACTCTCGAGGAAGGAGGGCCTGGCGTGGCACACCTGCCCACTCTGCATCAAGCACCTGAATTACAGACAGGCCCCGTGCAGAAGCCACACGGAGAGCTGCCGAATGGGACACCGATGTCCAGCCATCCGTGTACGAGTGCCTCTAAATTACCCCCCTGTTCCCTTGACTGGGGAAGTAGCATTTGTTTTTATTTTCCAGGACAGACAGTCAATCACACCGATGTGACAGAAATAAAGATAGATACCACCCATTGAACTTTAAATCAAAATGCTAATCCCAAGCTGACTTCTCTGTCAAGGTCTGACACTGAAGTAATTCAGCAGGCTTTGATGATGCCCCAAATTAATGCTCTGGGGGAGATTATGTCCATTAATCATGGGTTTGGACCGTGCGGCGGCTCAGTCTCTCCACCAGGTGACACCCCCAAATCCGTCCTATTGGTCGGGAGCCTGTCCATGGGGGTGCCCAGGCACAGACGAAAGGACAAGCTCACTTGGAAACATCTGCAAGACCAGCAGGTGCTCACACAGACAGACGTGGCCATGGGGCGGGGCGGTGGAAGACACAGCAGGAAAGCGATGCACGGCCAGTGCGGGGTACCGCCGTCCTGGTGTTTCTTAGAACTAAACCAGAGACAGGCTGACCAACCAAGTGGCACACAGATCCAGAGTGCCAGCACTCACTGCCCCAAAGGCTATACAGAGGTCACAGGTTGGTTTGCATGGGGAGGAAAAAAAAGAAGAGCTGCCTCATGGTCTGTCTGGGCAATGGTGAATCCAGGCTGGTGAGAATAGGGTCAGAGAGTGAGCCCAGTGGGCTGCGCACGTACATGGCATGCTGCAAGCCTCAGTTCCAGCCCCAGCATGGAGGGTTCATGGAGTCTTGTAAGGAGGAGCAAACACCGAGCTCAGAGCCCAGAGTCACCCCTGAGTACAATCTGGAAACAGCAATGACGAGTAGATTCCAGGATTCCAGATTAGAGCTCTAAATGTCTATTTTCTGTTCACAGGATGAAACCTCCTAAACGTGGGAGCCTGAGAGACAGTATAGTGGGTGAGATGCTTGCCCTGCATCTGGCTGCCCTGGGTTCAATCCCCAGCACCTCATAGGGCCTCTGGAGATCCAATAGCAGTTATCCCTCACCATAATGCCCCAAAGCAGAGAGAGAGTATGAAGGAAATTGTCTGCCATAGAGGCAGGGGGAGGGTTGGGAAGGGGGGTGGATACTGGGGATACTGGTGGTGGAAAGTGTGCACTGGTGGAGGGATGGGTGTTGGATCACTGCATGGCCGAAACTCAAACATGAAAGCTTTGTAACTGTATCTCACGGTGATTCAATTAAAAAAAAATATCTTGGGTGGGGCTGGAGCAATAGCACAGCGGGTAGGGCGTCTGCCTTGCATGCAGCCAACATGGCCGACCCGAGTTCGATTCCTCCGCCCCTCTCGGAGAGCCCGGCAAGCTACCGAGAGTATTCGATATGCCAGACACAGTAACAACAAAGTCTCCAATGGAGACGTTACTGGGCCCGCTCAAGCAAATCGATGATCAACGGGAGGGCCTTTACTTTACTTTACTTACTTGGGTGGGGGGTAAAAGGAGTGATCCTTGCACATAAAACAAAATAATAATAAGCTTTCTAACTCTTGCCAGGTTCGGAAGCTCTCAGCACCTACTTCCCTTCATGAGGCTCTATCTCAAGCCCACGTGAAGCCAACCATCCCTGTCTCCCTGGGGCCTGCATCTCTGGGCACCTCCTCAGCCTGACCCAGAATGACTCAGCACCCCCGAGGGTCTTAGCCAGCCCTCACCATCACCCACCCCACTGTCATGTGACTTCCTTGTATGCCCACGTGACCCTGGTCTTCAGTAACTTTCCGTACTTCTCACCAGGTTCCGGGGGCCCCAGAATGCCCCTGTCACTCCGCATCCTCCCACCCACTCATCTTATCCTTCCATACTCCAGTCCAGCCATACAGGGACTAAAGCCCAGCGGCCCCTGCACTGGCCGCTGTTCACTCTGGAGGATACGCCGTGCTCCCCCGCTCTTCCCCCATCAAACCTCATTTCCAGACTCCACGCCAGGCAGCGACCCGGGTTTGACCCCCTCAGGCTCTGGGCTCTGACCCTCGCCATCCCCCACTGTTGCTGCAGACTCATTTGCTCCTCTTTGTCCATTTCTCTCACAAGACTGAGCTTCGTTTTGCCTAAAACCGGGGCTTTCTATGTTTGGTAGTTTCTACAGCAGTGTCTGGAACATATTAGGTGCTCAATGAAAGTTTACCGTCCTGAACCAATCATACCATAAAACTGGAGTACAGTTTCCATGAGGGAAAGAAAAAAAAACAAACAAACCCAGCGCTCTCCATCCTGCCTGGCCGGGTAGGAATCCAGCTCGCCCCCTCAGTCCCAGTCTCAAGGGGAGGGGGTCCATACAGCACATTCTCTCCTGTGCTCCCCTGCCCAGCAAACTGGCAGAGGCCCCAGGGTCATTGTGGGGCAACAGGCAAATCAGAACCTGGAAAACTGGTTGGGTGAGCTCTGTGGACTTATTCAAGGGAATTATTCAAGAGAGTCTCAAAGGAGCCCACGATGAGGGGTGCTGGCTCAGAGGCAGGGCATAATCCCTGAGGGGCATACTTGGGATCCGAATTAGGTCGTATGTTGCAGAAACCCAACTCCGGCTTGCAAACATTCAAACAATTGCTCCATGGAGAAGAGAAATGTATCTGGAAGTAACTCAAAAGCCAGGCAGAGCAACGGGCAGGGACTGTCACTGCCACAAATTCAAGATCAACAACTTCCTAGAAGTGAGACTCTATCAGGAGAGTCATGAAGCCCTGTCCCGCTGACACGCCAGCCTGGATGGCTGGATCCTACACCCGGAGAAAGGTTCCACAGGGACACGTCAGCTCACAGTCACACCTCTTCCTGTTGTCACCTTTGCTTTGAAATCAGAGGTTCTAGAGTCAAACGTTAGAATCCAATACATCAAGTTGATCATCCTTAAATGTTTCCAATCACCTGCAGATTTGCAAAACATGAGATGCTTTTCTCATGGTAGAATTGAAGTTTTCTTTCCCATTAAAAAGTTAAGGTGCTTAGCGCATGGACTGAAGGAATAGTATCAGGTGCAGTCCAGCATAGAGGGGGCAGGAGGGATCATGGGGGCGGTAGCAGGGGAGGTTCTCAGAAGGCTGAACATGAAGACAGGGAGCCCCACGTCTTCTGGGAAAGTTCTTGGGTGCTGTGAGATGCTGTGAAGACTCAGTACTTCCCTGGGAGATGTGGAGCCAAAATCTCAGTGTGACCAGGACTACCCAATCCATTTCCAGAACGAAAGTCATTTCATTCAGTGACCCTGAAAATCTGCCTTATTTAAGCAGAAAGTTCCTCCCACCCCACACCGCACCTGAGAATACTATGGTCCCCTGCTCCGAATCCACACTGACAGGTCTCATTCCCTTTGGTGCTCTGAAGACCATGTGGTACCAGGTATTGAACTTGGGCTCCTGCCTCCGTCTCTGGTCTGAAACGCTAGTTTGGAAGTTCCACTTACACCTGGCCTGCCCCCATTCCTTCCTGCACGCCAAGCATGCACTCAGCTCCCTGAGCTTGCTCACTGGCCTCCTTCTAGTCAGACTGGACTCCTGACCATTACCCGTACAGACCCACAGACAACTCTCTTCTGCTTCCTTCCGCTGCTGCTGTTGTGCCCCCGTGCTGGCCTCTGCTCCTTCCCTGGAGGCCTCGGGCCACACTTCCACATGCCCCATCTTCCTCCCCAGCCTGCCTCGCTGGTCAGACCAGCAAACCAGCTGCCCAGTTACATCCGACTTGCCGATAAAGAAACCAAGTGTTTCGCCTGAGTATGTCCCAAATATGGCATGCAATATGTCCATCTGCATCCCACAATATTTTAGCCAGACTCGTGTTTAAAAGTGGTTGCGTGTTTCTCTGGCATGCAAATGTAACTGAGCCGTCTGTCCTTCCACCAGCGGCCCCTGTTTGGCCATGTCTGACCAAGGCTGCTCCTGCTCTCCTCTGAGGGACCAGGCCCGGTTCCGAGAGCATGTGGGGCTGTGTCTCCACGGCTAGCAGAGGAGTCCTCCTCCCCCAGGGTGGTGGATGGAAACAGATGCGCCTCTTGGGGACCGAGAATGTACGAAGATCACGCATGCACACGGGTGCTCCTCTCTGAGGATGGGGACGTTAGACAAGGAGGGCCTCAAGCAAACCAGGGCTGCTAGCTGCCCAGGGAAGTGGGCATGTGTGTGTGAACTCAGAGAAGGCTGGGAAGGGTCATCTGTGCCCAGTCTGAACCTTGGTGTGGGAAGGGCGTCCCCACAGACACTGGGCGTCCCCAGTTTCCTGGGGGTGGACTCTGGGACCTGGGGGAAGCCCCTCCTCCTCCTCCAGCCCTGCCATGCTGCTTCAAGTACAGTTTTCCAGGTTCCTCTTAGGTGCCTCACCACCCCTGAGCCATGCTGGAATGTGTGTGTTTGAAGGGAGAGAGGAAGGGAGGGAGGAAGGGGAAGGAAAGAACAGGGAGGAAGAGAAGGAGAAAAGTGAAGAAAGGAGGGAGGGAAGGAAGGAGGGAGGGAGGGAGGGAGGGAGGGAGGGAGGGAGGGAGGGAGGAAGGAAGGAAGGAAGGAAGGAAGGAAGGGAGGGAGGGAGGGAGGGAGGGGAGGAGGAGGAGGAGGAAGGAAAAGGGACGGAGGGAGGGAGGGAGGGAGGGAGGGAGGGAGGGAGGGAGGAAGGAAGGAAGGAAGGAAGGGGAGGAGGAGGAGGAGGAAGGAAAAGGGAGGGAGGGAGGGAGGGAGGGAGGATGGAAGGAAGGAAGGAAGGAAGGAAGGAAGGAAGGGAGGGAGGGGAGGAGGAGGAGGAGGAGGAAGGAAAAGGGAGGGAGGGAGGGAGGGAGGGAGGGAGGGAGGGAGGGAGGGAGGAAGGAAGGGGAGGAGGAGGAGGAGGAAGGAAAAGGGAGGGAGGGAGGGAGGGAGGGAGGGAGGGAGGGAGGGAGGGAGGAAGGAAGGAAGGAAGGAAGGGGAGGAGGAGGAGGAGGAAGGAAAAGGGACGGAGGGAGGGAGGGAGGGAGGGAGGGAGGGAGGGAGGGAGGAAGGAAGGAAGGAAGGAAGGGGAGGAGGAGGAGGAGGAAGGAAAAGGGAGGGAGGGAGGGAGGGAGGGAGGATGGAAGGAAGGAAGGAAGGAAGGAAGGAAGGAAGGGAGGGAGGGGAGGAGGAGGAGGAGGAGGAAGGAAAAGGGAGGGAGGGAGGGAGGGAGGGAGGGAGGGAGGAAGGGAGGGGAAGGAAAGAACAGGGAGGAAGAGAAGGAGAAAAGTGAAGAAAGGAGGGAGGGAAGGAAGGAGGGAGGGAGGGAGGGAGGGAGGGAGGGAGGGAGGGAGGGAGGGAGGAAGGAAGGAAGGAAGGGGAGGAGGAGGAGGAGGAAGGAAAAGGGAGGGAGGGAGGGAGGGAGGGAGGAAGGAAGGAAGGAAGGAAGGAAGGAAGGAAGGAAGGAAGGGGAGGAGGAGGAGGAGGAAGGAAAAGGGAGGGAGGGAGGGAGGGAGGGAGGAAGGAAGGAAGGAAGGAAGGAAGGAAGGAAGGAAGGAAGGGAGGGAGGGAGGGGAGGAGGAGGAGGAGGAGGAAGGAAAAGGGAGGGAGGGAGGGAGGGAGGGAGGGAGGGAGGGAGGGAGGGAGGAAGGGAGGGGAAGGAAAGAACAGGGAGGAAGAGAAGGAGAAAAGTGAAGAAAGGAGGGAGGGAAGGAAGGAGGGAGGGAGGGAGGGGGAGGGAGGGAGGGAGGGAGGAGGAAGGAAGGAAGGAAGGAGGGAGGAGGAGGAGGAGGAAGGAAAAGGGAGGGAGGGAGGGAGGGAGGGAAGGAGGGGAAGGAAAGAACAGGGAGGAAGAGAAGGAGAAAAGTGGAAGAAAGGAGGGAGGGAAGGAAGGAGGGAGGGAGGGAGGGAGGGAGGGAGGGGAGGGAGGAAGGAAGGAAGGAAGGAAGGAAGGAAGGAAGGAAGGAAGGAAGGGGAGGAGGAGGAGGAGGAAGGAAAAGGGAGGAGAGGGAGGGAGGGAGGGAGGAAGGAAGGAAGGAAGGAAGGAAGGAAGGAAGGGGAGGAGGAGGAGGAGGAAGGAAAAGGGAGGGAGGGAGGGAGGGAGGGAGGAAGGAAGGAAGGAAGGAAGGAAGGAAGGAAGGGAGGGAGGGAGGGGAGGAGGAGGAGGAGGAGGAAGGAAAAGGGGAGGGAGGGAGGGAGGGAGGGAGGGAGGGAGGGAGGGAGGGAGGGAGGGAGGGAGGGAGGAAGGGAAAGGAAGGAAGGAAGGGGAGGAGGAGGAGGAGGAAGGAAAAGGGAGGGAGGGAGGGGAGGGAGGGAGGAAGGAAGGAAGGAAGGAAGGAAGGAAGGAAGGAGAGGAGGGAGGGAGGGAGGGGAGGAGGAGGAGGAGGAGGAAGGAAAAGGGAGGGAGGGAGGGAGGGAGGGAGGGAGGGAGGGAGGGAGGGAGGAAGGGAGGGGAAGGAAAGAACAGGGAGGAAGAGAAGGAGAAAAGTGAAGAAAGGAGGGAGGGAAGGAAGGAGGGAGGGAGGGAGGGGGAGGGGAGGGAGGGAGGGAGGGAGGGAGGAGGAAGGAAGGAAGGAAGGAAGGGGAGGAGGAGGAGGAGGAAGGAAAAGGGAGGGAGGGAGGGAGGGAGGGAGGAAGGGAGGGGAAGGAAAGAACAGGGAGGAAGAGAAGGAGAAAAGTGAAGAAAGGAGGGAGGGAAGGAAGGAGGGAGGGAGGGAGGGAGGGAGGAGGGAGGAAGGAAGGAAGGAAGGAAGGAGGAAGGAAGGAAGGAAGGAAGGAAGGAGAGGAGAGGAGAAGAGGAGGAAGGAAAAGGGAGGGGAGGGAGGGAGGGAGGGAGGATGGAAGGAAGGAAGGAAGGAAGGAAAGGAAGGGAAGGAAGGGAGAGGAGGGAGGGAGGGAGGAGGAGGAGGAGGAGGAAGGAAAGGAGGAGGGAGGAGGGAGGGAGAGGGACAGGGAGGGACGGGAGGGAGGGAGGGAGGGAGGAAGGGAGAGGGAAGGAAAAGAACAGGGAGGAAGAGAAGGAAGAAAAGTGAAAGAAAGGAGGGAGGGAAGGAAGGAGGGAGGGCCAGGGAGGGAGGGAAGGGAGGGGAGGAGGAAGGACAGGCCAGAGAGGGAAGGAAGAGAGGCAGGAAGGCAGGGAAGCAGCCTCCCCGGTCCACCCCCCCCCCCATAGGGAGCTGAGTGCAGCTTGGGGTTACCCAAGGGCAAAGGGGACAGACAGGACGAATGATGTTGGGTTCCTGTCCTTCGGGAAGCCAATGAGAATCTTCCCGCTGAAGAGAGCAAAGCTACTGGCAATAAGAGAGCAACAAGACACAGCTTTTCTGTCCTGTTCACAAGATGGTAGTGAGGAAACCTCCACACAGATGACAGCAGCAGGAACAACCCTTGCCCAGCCCTCCACCGCCTCCCCCAACGGAAAAAATCTCATCTAAACTCCCTCACACAGACACAAAACTACCAGAGTCACAGAGCCAACAGGAAGGGGGTCACGACTTAGAGCCTGCTCTCCTGCACGCACCTTTCTGAGAACTGACGTAAGGAGGCCCTACGGTCCAAGAAACGGTTTCTGATGAGAGACCAGAGCCTGGAAAGCAGGGGCTCACACCCAAGGCATCGGCGGGCTGCGGACCCAGGGGGCTGAGGACGAAGCCGGCAGGAGGGAGAGTGGCTGGAAGCGCAGGCGGGCGGAGGAGGGCTGGGAGCACTTGAGGAATTTCCCAGGGCAACCTGTAGTCCTGGCATCCCCTATCTTGGGGGGTCCTCTCCCTACTTCATGTGTATGTGCACGTGTGCATATGTGTGCATGTGAATGTGTGCATGTGTGCGTGCACATGCCTGCATGGCCCCAATCTCCCCTTCAGAAAACGCTTACTGGCTCTGGTGGCCGGGCTGGTCGGGTAAGGCCCCACCTCCAGGCAACGCGCTGCACAGCCCAGCCCTGTCAGGGACAGTCGCATTCTGAGGTCCTGCTGTCAGGACTTCAACAAAACCTTTGCAGGGGCACAATACACTCACAGCTCGGCTATGCGGAACTCTCTGTACAGAGTGTTCTGGGGGTCTGGCATTCCTTCCAGCTGGAAAGAGCTGGAGCCAGGCCACTTGTGGGATGCTGGGCACCGAGCGTTATCAGGGGCCTAGGCCTGACAGTGTAAAACACCCCCAGGAAGGCAGCTGTTGGGGCGCCCAGAGAAGGCAGCTCCCCAGTCTCTGAGATCCCAGGACAGGGAGACTCCCTTCTCTCTGCCTCCCCGGGGGGCCCGTCCAGCGCCAGAGGGCAGGCTCACTCCAGGTTCCCCAGATTCAAATGGATGCTTTTCCCTTCCCAGTGAGCGTGTGGCGGCGTGCTCGCCCGGCTCAGCAAGAGACACGCGCGGCGGTTAATTAGAAGAATGTTGCTAAACAAAGACAGCTAAATAATTGTGTGTTTCATAGAATTTTATTCCTTAACTAGTATCTCTCAAAAATAGAATGCTCTGTACGAGAGTTATCCTCTTCAGACTGCAGTTCAGCAACCACGCATCACAGCACAAGAAGGACCCCCAGAGATGTCAGAGGCACCCCCACAGGGCATGAGTCTGAGGGAGGAGGTCCAACACCCCTTAGAGGTGAGACTGAGAGAGGAGGCTCAGTGCTCCACACAGGTGAGTCTGAGGGAGGAGGACCAGCACTTTACATAATTGAGGCTGAGGGAAAAGGTCCAGTACCCCACACGGGGGTGTCTGAGGGAGGAGGTCAAGCATCCTACATTAAGTGAGGCTGAGAGAGGAGGTTCAGTTTCCACACAGGTGAGTCTGAGGAAGGAGAAGCAGCACCCTATATAAGTGAGGATGAAGGAAAAGCTTCAGTACCCCATACAGGTGAGTCTGAGGGAGGACCAGCACCCCAACAAGGAAAGGCCAGGAGAGAAGGACAGTGCCTACACACAATTCAGTCTGAGGGAGACTGTCCAGCACCCCACACAGCATGAGTCTGAGGGAGGAGGCACCCACCCCCAGTCTCCCTCCCTCCTGAGTCTTCCATTAGATGGGCCCCTACTGTCAGGTCGACATGTCTCTCTCTCTCTCTCTCTCTCTCTCTCTCTCTCTCTCTCTCTGGCCATCTGCATGTGGCGGCATCTTTCTAACCAGATCTGTTCCTGAGGAAAGTCCCCAAGCAAGCAACGTGGTCAGACAGCCTGGCTGGGTGTCCAGGACTGTCCACCGGTCTCCTGAAAGACCTCGGAGCCCTTCCCTGGCCTCCGGTCTCCAGCTGGTGAGGGGCCCACATGCCCGAGCCTCACTCACAGACTGTCAACAGCCTTGGAGTCTGGCTTTACACACCCCACACGGGACCCACACTGCTCACTCTCCTCCCAGGATGTCTGATTAATGTCTGATTAATGTCTGGAAAAGGAACAACTTGACCCATCTCCAGAGAGAGTGGCCCGACTGGGAACTGGACCTTTAGAAGTTTCTACATGACCAGGAACGAAGCAAGAAGACAACTGGCCAGTCCACGGCCACCAGCCACCAGACCTCCCCGGCACTAGCTTCAGCACCCTCAAGGGTCACCAGCACCCATGACCCTTCCTGCACCCACACTCCCCTTCCCCTGACCACCAAGGAGCTTTCAAGCCCTTCAAATTCCACTGAGATGCAAATTTTGCACACTTATTCCAACCTGAACATCGTCTCTTTTCTCAAAAGCTATCTCAGTGCATGTGGATGTCTTTCCTCTGGGGAAACCAAGGATAGGGGAAATCTGATCATAGAGGAGGAGGCGAGGATGGAAATGAGGAAGGGAAGAAGAAAGCAGAAGCAGAATGTTAGTGGGACAGAGACCAGGGCAGAGGCAGGAAATGTTGTGTCCCAGAAGGCAGCATCCATGGTGGAGGCACCCCCTAGTTGCAGAGGAAAGCAGGATCCCAGCCAATCAGAAAATTCCAGTCCCCCCCCCCCACACACACCCCATACACATACACACACACGGAGACAGGTTCAGAAGAAGCATGTGATCGAGGCTGGGCTCAGCTGGGAGGATCCCTAGCACATGCACTATCTGAACTGCAGTTCTGGTGTCAGCATAGACCCAAGAACCGGGATGGAAGAGCATGAAGCAAACCCAAAGGAGAAGGACAAAGAGATAAAATCTGAGTCCTGGATCCAGCCACGCCTGAAGCCAGCCTCACGCTTTTCCTGCAGTGACATAGGTCTGTATGCATGTGTCTGTGGGCACAAGATCTAGAGATCTTGCTGACTGTTACTCAAAACTAAAAACTGGACGTGATGAAGCTGGCAGCTCAGGTTCAAGTTCAAGAGAAGAGAAAGTAGTTGAGGGAGGTGTTACATGAACTTGGCTTGGAGTACAACTCCATGGCAGGGCTGAGCGTTCTGTATGACACGGAGTTTCCACAGTCCTGCTTACCCATCTAAGAATTTCTGAGTTGGCGTGGGTTACTGGTACAGGATGCTGGCACACTGTTGGAGCCTGGGGCCTTGGCCCCTAATACCTCTTAGGAGCACACTGGGCGAGCCCTGGCTCAACAGAGTCCCTCTTCAGGGGAACCCTGGACATGGGAAGGAGGGACGAGGAGCCCTGCTCAGAAGCCTGCAGCCTGAGGTGCTCAGTGGAGCAGAGGCTGTACCCAGGCCAGCTTGGCGGTGGGGGAGGGCACTGATACTTCTCACACTGAGCATGGGGCTCAAAAAGGAGGCGTGGCTAAAGAAGTCCCCCTGCTCTGCCGTGGCCTTTCTTCCAGGAAGGAGATGAATGAGCTCCCCTTCTTCCAGGGATGGGTCAAGATTAACCAGGACGCCACAAACTCGCTGGTGCTCCCTACGGGAAGGCCGCGAGAGAGCTATAAGGTGGTGATTAATTTTATCTCTCGAAATGTCTCGGTATCATTTGCCAAAATGATGATTTATTATTTAGACAACCTTCCTATTTCCAAGGGGCTTGAAAGTCATTTATAAGTGGGGAATGAAATAAAACTGATTAGTGCCCTGAAAATTGGGAATGGGGAGGACAGCAGAGGAGCCAGATCTTACTCGCCCAGACCAGAGGAGGCCGATGGAGGACACAGCAAGAATCAACAACGAGCCAGGGGCACGCCCAGATAGATCCTCCCCTCCACCATGAGGGGCAAAGCAAGGGGGGCGGGGAGCTCACAGCACCCAGGAGAATGAGGCTGGCCACGGAGATGGTCACAGGAAGCCCCTTCTCCCCACGCACGAGGCCTCGGCTCTCTGGGAAACAGAAATACGGAAAATAATGAGGTCAGGAGAGTGGCAGAAAGGGACCTGCATGGAGCAGGCAGAAGCGGGTTGCAGCCGAGGAAGGGGAGGGCACCCAAGGGCCCCGTGCGGGTGTTCGTGAAGGAGGAAGAAGCTGGTGCATGCAGCACGCCAGGAGCACAACAGGGTGGGCAGCCAGCATCGGCCGACAAGGAAGAAGGGGCCAAAATAATGAGCCTGCTTCCTGTCCTTCTGGAACGTTCTCCCAGGCCTCTGGGTCATGGTGTTTCTACACTCAGGAAGGTGGGGGGAACTCTGATGGGCAAGTGGGGGCCCAGACAAGTCCACATGTGGAAGTTCAGGGCTGAGCTCTCTCTCCAGCGCCCCCCCCCGGCATTCTGCACCCCGGCTAGGATAAAACTGCACAGGACAAGCCATCCAATCCCAAACCAACCCAACAGAACACAAAGTCCTGTACCACCAGCTTCAAAACCGGCCTGTCAGAGCGTGACGGTTGGCGTCTCAGCTGCCCAGCTGCAGCCCGGTGCTGGATTTCTGGAGCTGACAGGCTCTCCTCTGTGCCACCATCCGTCACGGCAGGTGGGCACCGCCTGGCCCTTCTGCTTCTGCAGCTCCGGGGCCTGGATTCTGCAATCTTACCAGTGCCATCCTCAGGGCCCTGGGCCTGCTGGGGCTGGTGCCTCCTGATTGATGCCCACAGACTCTCTGTTCCCGGAGTGCACAGCCCCCGTCTCCTGGGCTCCCGGCTCTGTAGACTGGCTGGGCACTTCCTATTCAGAGGCTGCCTGGGGCTCTCTGCTCCGAAGCCTGCTGCCCAGGCCACTCCCAGAGGGCACAGCTGGCACTGCCTCACCTGCCAGTACAGCCGGCACTCACCTGGGCCTTCCACCAGGGCCCTCACGTGACTCTCTCCATGTGACTTCAGAACCTCGCACCTGGGTTCCCAGCACAATCCTTCTACAGGCCAGAGTTCCCAGAGACTCCAGACACTGGAGCCACTGATCTGCACAGTCCAGATTGGGGTGGGGGGTGGGCACAGACTCAGCACTGGCACAGCCCCCCCTGACAAGAAGCGTGTAGACTCGAGACCCATACAGTCACTCTGAGGAGCTCTGGGTGCGGCCTGAGATGATGCCTGTGGAGGGAGGGGCAGGGCTCAGCCCGGGACCCCTGCCCCACCATGCTCCACATATACTCCCCACCTCCCACACTCGTTCCGGAAGACCCTGGCCTCCTGCTACTCAGCCTCAGCTGTCTCCTTGCCATGCTACACAAACCGGATTCAGAGCCTCACCTGGCTGGCCCCCAGCTACCTCTCAGTCAACCGCCGGGATCACCAGAGCAAAAGAAAAGGGGGGGGGGAGGACAGAAAACAGGGAAACCTTAACTTTCCTTATTTTGTTGTTCTATTTTTTGCTTTAGTGCCACCCCTGACGGTGTTCAGGCTCTGCACTCGGGGTTCATCACTCCTGGCGAGGCTCGGGGGATCAGAAATGGAGTCAGGGTCTGCTGCGAGTGAGGTGGACACCCTAGCCCAGTGTACTCGCTCTCCGGCCCTGGGGAAAACGGTGAAGACAACAGCTCTTCCAACTCGTGAGTCTGCAAGCTGAGCGCTCAGCAGTTCATCAGCGTGTGTATCTGTTCCAAATGTGAGCAGCAGCGCTGAGAGACTCGGGCAGCTGGGGGAGGGTAGGTGCGGGCCAGCATCCTTGTGAAGGGGCCTCCCTCCTCTCCCTGACTCCCCTCTTCCCTGCATGCCCTCTCAGCTGGGTCAGCCCACATCTGTCTGACATCATAGCCTGTTGCCCAGGAAACTGATGCTATCACCGCTTCCCAATTCCAGGCAATAAAGCATCTTTGTATTTACAATTTCCTGAACTGACAGTGCTGTGGACCTGCACAGTGTTCCACAAAAACGCCCCCATTTCCTGAGCCTCCTGTTCCCAATCACAGGCTCCTCACAGGAATGCTAGAAAGACCCCTGTGGGGCCCTGAAGAAGCTCTCGGGTTCCCTTGGCCAAGGCGAGCCTCAGTTTCCCTCTCCACACTGGAGTGAGAATGGTACTGCACCATGCAGAGCCCAAGGCCAAGTGGGAATTCGGGCCCAGGGAGGACCAGAAAGGACCCATCAGTGCTGCTGTCCCCTGACGTCCTCTCCTCGGTCCTCTTTTCCCAGTTCTCTCCGACCTCCCCCTCAGGTCTCTGGGCTCACCACGAACACTGATCAGAGGGTCCAGGGGAGCAGGAGAAAATTACCCTCACCCCCTTCCTTCCCCTCCCCCCTTTCCTTTTCTCATGCCATAATCCAAGGTCTGGCCCTCTTTGACCACACAACCCTCTTACCACCCCAGGCTCCCAGTTTTTAGGTTGGGCGTCCCCAGGGAAGACCCCAGTGCTGGATGCTGGGATAGGCGCCCACGAGGACAGAACAGGGGATGCCTCCCAGCCATGAGCCAAGGAGCATCCCTGGACTCTGGGCACCAATTCCCCAGGCCAGAGGATCCCCCGCCCTCCTCCGCCCTCTCTCCACTCTCCTCCCTGTGCAAACTCTATCCCCTCCATCTATTTATTCATCCAACCAGGCCTCCAGATGTCACTCCCTTCTGCAAGCCTGATCTATAGCTGCTTTCTGGAAACTTCTCTCTGAATACAGTCTGATAGGTGAGTCATTTACACCGGTTGACACTGTTTGAGAAACTGGCTTTTACGCAAAAGCATTGTTGGGGGCAGTGGAAGGGTGGGGGAGAAACCAGCGAAGCCTTCCACCCCAAGTCTGGGGGATGAGGAAAAGCCCCCACCTGCCCATCAAAGACACTGAGAAATAGGACAGAGGCTCTTGCCTTGCACACATCTGACCTAGGTTTGATCCCCAGTATGATAGAAGGTCCCCCTGAGCACCACCAGGAGTGATTCCTGAGATCCCTGAGCCCTGTGACATGGGTAAGCCCTGAACACTGCTGAGCATACCCTAAAACCAAGGCAAACAAATAAAACCAGAAGCATCCCTCCTGGACCTGAGATCTGGCATCTTGCAAAATGAGGCAGAAGGGAGAAGGAAGAGGCTTCAGCACAGCAGCTCAGAGCTATCTGCTTCCTGAGGGAAAGGATCTGCTCCCATAGGGCAGGTTTGCTGACCGTGGGCAGTGCAAGGATGGGAGAGGGGGGAGGAAGAGGGGAGAGGACAGTTCTGTGTACAGGAGGCTGCGCATGTCCCGAGAAGAACCACATGGAACAGACTCACAAGGATGCCCTCAGCCTCTCAGCAGATGTGCCAAGACCACCCCACAGATCTGACAACAAACCACTGGGATTTCCTCAAGGCTACAGGGGGAATTTCAGGCCAGGTCCGTCTGACCTTCCGCAGGCCTACACGCCCTTAGGAGGAGCCCAGCAATCCTCCTCTCTGCTCCCAAAGCAACATGGACCAGCCCAGGAGGCCGAGGAGAAAATCAATGCCAGAGAAGGTGCCCAGCCCCCGCTCCCACCCGGGCACTTACTTCATCTTGTTGAGACTCAATTCCCAGCCTCCCCCGCAAATGTGGCCTGAGAAATGTCTAAGGTGGAATATTAACGATCTCGGGATTTGCAAGTGAGCCCTGGGTGTTGATTGCACCCAGACTTCTCTGTCCTTTTTAGAAATATTCATAACAAATTGGGGGGGTAAAACAAAATATCCCCAGGTCAAAACTGATATACGACCTCATCAAAAAGAGTCCATGGCATCCAAATAGCTGAATAAAAATAGCTCCATCAAACAGCTGCACCAACCCTCTCAACGTGCTGTAAGAATATAAATTCATTCGGCCATTTCTGGAGGGTAACTTGCAACATGTCTCAAATTCTGGCGCAAGACAAACTTGTCAAATACTTTTCTTTTTTAAAGACTAGCAATCACTCTGGAAAGTTGCATGCACAGAACAGGAAATCTCTGTACACTTTTCATGTTGATTCACTGAATTTTAACATGCAGCCTCATGTGCTTTGTCATTCTCTCTCTCCACATGTATTTCACAGACAAATCGAATAACACCGATGACACACACATTCTGTATGACGGTGCATTTATTACAGACACACACAAACACATCTGCCTGTGGGTTTGTTAACCACTCCAAGAGAACGCACCAGGAGAGCAACGATACAGTCTGATCTGCCCATAGCACTGGGAGCAACACGGGGGGGGACTCACCTTTAGAACACTTCTCCAGGACAGGACCTGGGCAAGGCTCCTTTGCTACCCTTCCTTGTCATATCTTCTCTTTAATCTGGGGTTAGCGGGGCCACACACAGTGTTTTGTGCTGGGTGGGGCCTAGACAGATGTGGTCTTGGTGGCTGTGAGGTCAGGCCTGAGAGTCTGCATTTCTCACAGGCTCCCGGCTGAACACAGGCACCATCTCTACTGTGGAGAGGCCCGGGGGACAGCCGGCAAAGAGGCTCCAGGTAACAGCAGGAAGCCTCGGGTTGCCTCCATGAATTCTGGTTCTCGGGACTCAGCAATGAGGCAAAGTAGAGCCTTCTGGGAAGCTCCTGGCCACTCCACAGCTCGGGGGATTGAACCAAAGTGGCCCCCACAGATTCAGGCTTCTCTGCAGGCTTTCCCCTATCACTTCAGAGCTGGGAAGGGGATCTGATGCCCTGCCTCATTTCCTAGTCTGAACCCCCTTCTGAAGGTATCTCCTCCTTCAAGAAGTCCTCCTGGTTACCAGTCCGCTTCATCTTCTGTTCTCTGACTTCCTACACACAAACCCTGCGGTTGCACCACTGAGAAACCCCTTCACTGAAATGTTGCACCGGATTTTTTCCTTTCCCATCAACTCTGCTTCTGCTATTTGTCTATGCTCTGTGCTCTTTATCCTTCATCTACGTGATAAAGGCCCACTATACTCCTGTTTCCCCTAAAGCAATTGTTCTCTGTTCTGATCTAAACCCTCTTTACGTGACTCCCAGAATGGTCTCCTGTACTTTCTATGCTCTTGGTGTTTATATGAATCTTCAATTTAAGCCAGGGTATGGTGGCACTACATTAGTCTCTTCTTCAGTGACTCAAATAGTATGATAGGCATCAGAAATCCAACCACCCATCCACCCATCCATCTATCCACCCAGCCATTCACCCATTAGTTCATCCAGCCATCTACTCATTTATCAATCTATCCAGCCATTCACCCATATATCCACCCATTCATTCATCCCTCCCTCCATCCATCCATCCATCCATCCATCCATCTACTAAACCATTCAAACATATATTAATTTACCATACATCATCTACCCCCTGTTCATTCATTCATTCGCCCATTCATCCATCTACCCTTACATGTACCCACTCACCCTCTATTATACACTCATCCTCCGTCAATCCATTTACCCATCTATCCATCCATCCAGCTATCTACCCAGCCATCCATGCATTCATCCATACATTCACTCATTCATCTACCCATCAACCCATCTAGCTGTTTCAAACATCTACCAATCCCCCATCTATTCACTTACATATCTATCCATCCACCACCTAACCACCCATTCACCTATCCATTTATCCATCCACATTCACCTACCCATTTACCTTTCTCTCCATCAACCTACGTAACCACCCATCCACCTGCCCATCTATGAGCCCATATATCCATATATCCACCCACCTATCCATCCATTCATCTATCCATCTGCCCATCCATGCACCCATATATCCATATATCCACCCATATATCCATACGCCCACTCATCTTTCCACCTATTCATCCATCTATCCACCAACCCATCTATCAAATTCATTACCCATCCATCCCCCACCTACCCATCCATCTGCTCAGTCATCCACCCACCATCTGATCCATCCATCCATCCATCCATCCATCCATCCGTCCATTCACTCATTCATTCTTTACCAAGCGTTTACTTCCTTGCAAGAACCTGGACTATATTCCTGAGGACTTGTGGATAGGTTGAGCACCTGTCCTTCCCAGAGCCAGGGACGATGAAGTGAACTAGCACTGCCTACATATTTGCTGCTGAGCTCACGAGGTGCTTGTGAGAAGTGACGGGGGCCCAGCTGAGCACACTGAAGCTTGATGACACCATGGCAGGCCTCCGCATCCTTGTCAGGTGCCACCTCCCATGATTACAGTGATCACTGATCATCATCATGCAAATAGCAGTGAACGGGGCTGACGCACCCACATTATGCCTGGGGTTGAACAGCTCTTGGAAGAGCGAGCCTGTCACCTCAGGCTCAGAGATGAACCAAAGTCATTCCCCACAGCTTGATGCAGCACAAGGGGGCTGGCTGGGAACCGTTCAGGAGCTCAAACTGCCGGGAGCAAGATGATAAGCAGCCAGGTGGCGTGAAGGGATCCTGAAAGTGCACTGATCTCCATAGAAAAGAAAACCCCAAACCAGAGAAAGGGCACCCAGAAAATCCGGATTTTCTCGGGGACATCTACCCCTTTCTGCTTTCGTCTACTCCCCACAGAGTATAGGCCCTCCTATTGCACTCGGGAGTATGTGGGTGGAAGGTGGGCAGGAGGACAGCCTGCGGAAATAAGCACAGGGCTGTGCGTTGCCTGAACCCTGCTTCCTGCAGGGCTCACCCACCCCCAGGGCAAGGGTATGTGCTCCAAGGACCTGGTTCCCGTTTAGACACATGTTTCCTCCCTGGTAACCAAGAACCTCTCTGTCATGAGCATGAGGCAGCCCTACGCCACCTCCAGGAAGGACAAGCCAAGGTCTGGTCTTCAGAGCACGACCAAGTGACCCCCGCCTCATGGGCAGTAGTGAGGTGGCCCCTCTGTTAACCACCCATGCTGCAAATGAGCAGACATTTGCAGACATTTCGCTGGCAACCCCAAAGTGAGGCAAGATCAGCGCACCCGTCTCATCAAAGAACATCTCCGCATGGCACATGAAAAGCCCAGCGTGACTCATTAGAGAATGCAGATGGAAACCAGGAGAAGCCATGATACACCCAGCCAAGTGGCTACCGGGAGAAGGACTGGTGAGGAGGTGGGTGGCGGGGCTCCCTGCTCTGGGGAACGCACAGCACCCCAGCTGCGGAAAACAAATTGCTCTTCTCATGAAGCTGAACTTACACTTTCCAAATGACCCAGCAACGCCACCCACGGGGATGGCCCCAAGAGGAATAAAAACCTCCCTGCACTTTACGTCCACACAAAAAACATGTTCACCAGTGCTCACTTTATTATTTCATAACTTTTTCCATAAAAGCCCAGTCTGGGACATTGGTAGTGGGAAACGTACATTGGTGAAGGGACGGGTGTTGGAACATTATATGACTGAAACCCAACTGTGAACAACTTTGCAACTGTGTATCTCATCTTGATTCATTAAAATAAATAAATAAAATAGTACATCCTAAAACAATTAAAAGTTAAAGAAATCAATTGTTTCATATGTCCAGTCTAGAAACTAGAAGAAAATGTCCATCAAGGGTTGCATGGACGAGTGTTTGTGACACCCTGAGGGCCATCGACCACTACTCAGCACTAGACAGGAGTGACCCAGCGCTGTGGGCATCCTGCTGGGGAATGACCCGGACAAGCACAGAGACCCATGTCCACCAGCCTGGTTGGTAAACTTGCAGCAAAGTCCAGAAATTAGACTTGTGACAACCAGAGGAGAGGGATGACAAGGAAGGGACTTGAGAACAATGAAAATGTTCTCCGAAGGCTGCGCCAACTGTCCTGGAACTGTGTGCTTCCATGAGGCACGTTGTACTGTGTGTGGATTACATTTCCAGAGCCTTTCCTGCTCAAGAAACAGTCCCAGACTCGACAAACACTTCAAATCTAGGGAACTGAGAGCTGACCTTCAGTCAAGTATCACGGGGCAAAACCATCCTGCTTACAAGACTGGAATAATTTCATGGCGA
The DNA here is from genome assembly GCF_029834395.1 of Sorex fumeus. NCBI lineage: Eukaryota > Metazoa > Chordata > Mammalia > Eulipotyphla > Soricidae > Sorex > Sorex fumeus. The sequence continues at coordinate 64,955,004 of NW_026606101.1, read as the reverse complement.
CCGGTCATCACACTGCCCCACCTCTGCTTCCCTTGTGCTCAGAGGCCCCATGGCCAAAATGCACACAGGGGGCCTCCAGCACCTGCTGGGGTGGACATCCTCCCCCACTGGGCAGTGCCACACTGGGTTAAAGGCATAGGGAACTAGAGCAGATGCCAAGCCAAGCTCTAACTCAGCCGAAGGACCACCGAACCAAGAGCAGTCACAGCACAAGGCTATAAAGGAATTCTTGGAGGCCATCGAATCTGATACCCTCCGATGGCCCGTGGCCTTCCAAAGGGGCTCGGCGCTAAAGAGACATGCAGTATGTTGGCAGCACCAACAATGCTCAGGGTTTGGGGAGGTGGAAAGGGGGCGACTTACAAACTCACAGGGGACCACAGTGAGAATTAGTGCAAGAAGCTGATTCCTCAAGAGCCAGCCCCACCACAAAGGGCGCCGTCCCACCAGTGGGTTTGCCTATGCAGGGGGTCCCCTTCCTGGCCACTGTGACTGGGATGACAAGTGGAAGTCGGAGGGAGAAAGGGCCTCACAAGACCATAAGTGGCTTCCTAACAGGACACCCTATTTGGGACACGAGAGACAGGCTAGTGGTGGGGTGCTTACCTGGTACGGCCCGCCGGGGTTCAGTCTGTGATGCCTTATTATGGCCCTCCAAGCATTGCCAGGAGTCAGCCCTGAGCACCGCTCAGAACGAAACAAACAACACTCCTATCTGCTACTATATGGAGGGGAAATCACCCACTCTCGGTCCAATAAAAGTCTCTAAGGCAAGTCAGCCAAGCCCACCAGGAGCCCTGGGGCAGCCCCTGTCACAGCCAGGCTCTCCAGACACTGCCACTAGACCCGCGCGGAGGTCTCAGAGGGAGTCACACCCTCACTCCCTCCCTGACAGCTCGCTCTTGGGGGCCCAGGGCCGGGAGCAGGGAGCAGCAGCCCTGCAGGAAGAAAAGAAGACAACTTCCAGACGGGAAGCCCAGCCGCCCGCTTCGTCAAGCTCCGCTGCGCCGAGCCTCCCCGGGAGCAGCTCGCTTTGTGCACTTATCCATTATGACAAAACTCTAATTGTTCTTTCAGTCTTTTCCAGATATTTAATAACAACGTGAAGCGGGAGTCGCGAAGGTCAGCCCTAGCGTAGAAGGAGCTTTGTTCTTATTGTCCTTGTCTGAATAGCGGCTTCCGCGTGCTGAGCCCTGGTGGCCGAGGCCGGTACTGCGCCTGCTCGTCCGTCAATCCTACGGGCACCTACATACATCCTCTGCAGAAATACACACACGCGTACACACACTCACACCTGTGTGCACGCTCGCACACGCTAGGCACCCCGCTCCCCGTGGCTGTGAGCCCAAGGGTGGAAGAGTATTAGCGGCCAGGGCAAAAACCAGGGGGCAGACTTGGCGGGGTGGCGGGGGGGGGGGGGGGGGGGGGGGGGGGGGGGGGGAAACCCCATGCCTGGGTAGGTAAGAGTGAAAGGTTGTCTGGCTAGAAAATTTATATCCACCCGAACAGAAACTCCCCTCATTTCTTCTGAGCACTCCAGAGGTGGCAAGTGGGAGTCCCGAGCCCAGGGGCGCCCCTCCTTGCCCAGATCCACGCACCTGCCCCCCACCCCGCCCCACCTTGGCAATGGGTATCCTATCTTCTTTCTGAGCTTCAACTGCAAGAGCTATACAATGGGTCTAATTCCCCGCCAGGAGCTGCTCAGAGCTGAGATCTTAGAGCTTCCCTCTGCGCCCGGGTTCAGAGGACAGTTTCCAGGAAGCCTTGGGTTTGGGGGGAGGGGAGTCAGGGAGGGGGTGTCGGGGATGGACCTGCTCCAGGGCTGGGGCGGCCGCATTGTCATTCAGAGCGAGGAACTCAGCCCCGGCTTGTCGAGCAGGGCTCGGTTTGGTAACTGAGCAGGCACGGAAGGGAAGGCGCCATCCCGGCCCGGCAGGCTGTGTCAGGGAGCAGCTTTGTACCTCATCCGGAGGCTACGATAGTTGCTAAGGAACCATTGAGATGCAAATGAATTGGCAAATACTTAGCAGCAAGATATCAGAAAAGGGTGGGGAGGGATGCTCTGAACAAGTTAGTCAGGTGAGTGAAAGGAAAATTACTTTCCTCTGATTGGAAACGGAAAACCACAGGTTCTCATGCAGAGCCGCTGCCTCGTGCGGCTGGCCCAGCCGAGAGAGAGAAAATGGGCACCGTGGCGGCGTCCGCGGGGCCTGGAGGAGAGAGAAGTTGAAGCAGGAAACTTGCTTGCGCAGACACACGGCACGTGTTCCCAGGGCTCTGAGCAGCAGGAGGTCTCCCAGGTCACACAGCAGTCTCCAGGCGACACCAATGCAGCCCCAAGGCTGACAGCTAGCTCGCCGGTGTGAAACAGAAGCTCCGGGTGCGACTGAGACAGGATGGAAGCAGGAGGACTCTGGGCCACTCTGGCTCCGTGCCAGGTACTCCGGGCCCACGCTGTCTTTGGAAACGAGGAGGTGTGTGGTGCCCGTGTTAGAACCCAGAGACTTCCAGCTCCCCACGCCTGGTTTCCAGCTGGCCTCCTCTCAGAGTCTAAATGAGACACCCTAGTATTCAAATCTCCAGCCAGGCCTGAGACATAGGACAGTGGGTAAAGCAGATGCCTTGGATGCGACCAACCCTGGTTCCAGTCCTGGCACTGCAAAGAGACAGAAGTTAAGTCCTGAGCAGCCTGGAGTCCAGAGAAAACCTTGACTACTGCTAGGAGGGAATGATGGAAGGAAGAAAAAAAGGAAGGGAGGAAGAGAGGAAGGAAGGAGGGAAGGAAGGAAGGGAGGGAGGGGGGAAGGATAGAAGGAGGGAAAGAAGGAAAGAAGGAAGGGAGTGAGGGAGGGAGGGAGGGAGGAAGGGAGGGAAGGAGGGAGGGAGGGAGGAAGGAAGGAGGGAAGGAAGAAAAGAAGGAAGGAAGGAAGGAAGGAAGGAAGGAAGGGAGGGAGGGAGGGAGGGAGGAGGGAAGGAAGAAAAGGAGGGAAGGAAGGAAAGAAGAAAGGGAGGGAGGAAGGGAGGGAGGAAGGTGGGAGGGAGGGAGGGAGGGAGGGAGGGAGGCAGGCCTCTTTGTAAAGTCAAAGTAGAGTAACTGTGGCGCGCTGCTCCGGCCTCTCTCTCTGCCCGACCACGCACATAGCTCTCCATCCATCTCCCCATCTCATGGCAGAGTCCACGGATGACGAAGCCCACGTGTGACACTGCAGGACACTCCATTACCTCTCTAGTCCTCAGCCTTCTCGGCCTCATCCCTCACCAGGCCTCAGGAGTGCGGCTCCCGGAAACAGGCAGCCCTGCCCTGGTTGAGCTCATCCAGCAGGAAGTGCCAGCCGGGAGCAGAGGAGACAGTTCAGGATAACTGTGGCCGCCTCTGGCCTGGCCAGGGTTCAGGAGCACCGTAGGACTCAGTCCTGGCGGGTGCCTCCTAGTCTGGGCCCTTCATTCCCAGGGAAATCGCGAAGACACACTCAGCCCTGTCCCTGCCTTGCCACTTGCTCACCCCTGGAGAGCCTCGCGCCTTCAACGGGGCCTCAGTGGGCAAAGGCATGAGAGCATGGGGGGGGGGCGGGCAGGAACACGCAGGGGACCCCAGTTGAACAGCTGGCAGCACGGGGGCCCCTGGACTTCACCAGACACAGTCCCAGTGGCCTCCAGGCACAGACAGGCTGGGCCTGAAGTGGGGGGACACTCACCCCACAGAGTCCAAGGGGCACTGGCTGCATCCTGGGGCTCTGCCGTTAACACTTTGGTCCAGCTAGCTGAGTATTGCTGGAGGCGGCCCCAGGGCCCCCTGAGTACTACGTGGGAGCCCCCTACCCACCAAAACAATGAGGTTCCTTGATGGGGAGTCCTGGGCGCATACTCCTGAGGCAGACAGTAGGAAACATCATCAGCCTTGGTTCACACTGACCGCCCCTCCTTTGGGGGTGGCTTCTCCCCCACCTCTCAGCCCTCCAGGCACCACACACCTCGTTCTTCCCTCGGGACTCAGGGGCCCCTTTCTGCGTGTCACAGGATCCCCGTGCATCCTTAGGGCAGAGCTGTGCCCTCCTGACCTCCTCGGCTGGGTTTCCAGCTCTGTGTTTTCCTGTGGAGGCCCAGGAAGCAGGTCCTGTGTGGGTACTCAGAGGTCAAGTGCTCCTAAGCAAAGCCGCCCCGTCTCTTCACTAATGTCCATTTGCCACTTGCAGTCAGGGACCCTGGAGTCTGGGAGCAGTGCAGAATTCACAGGATACCCCACAAAGAGGGCAGCAGCACAGCACCCGCTCAGGGCAGCCTAACCTGTCATGGGCCTGCTGGACTGGAAAGATTTCATGTACACGCGGACACTCCCCACCCCCAGACCAGGCAAACCGCCGTGGCAAGACCACGTCAAGCGACTTCCCTCCCACCGCTCTTGCCCTTAACCCCAACTGCCTGTGCCGAGCTATCGCCCCATGCAGTTAGCGGCCTATCGCCTCCCTACCTGCCGAGCACTTGGCTGAGAGTCTCATCTTCACAGTGCTTGTCTCCCAAGGTTGTTCCCTGTGGCTCAGACCTCCCCCATTTGGGGCGCAGTGCTCGGCACCCAGCAGGAGGCTGAGCAGGGCGCAGTGGGGAAACCTCGCTTCCACGTCCTCTCCCACTCGAGCCCAGCCTGTCTGTCTCGAGGATGGATGCTGGCTGGGAACAGGGAGCAGAACGTCTGCACATGGCCCCCCAGGTCCCAGAGCTCCCTCCAGCAAGGTCCTGGGCCACACACTGGGCATCCAAGCCGACAGCACGGGGCCGAAGCCACAGTGTCTGCCATGATCTCATCCCTGACGGGGAGCAAGACCACGGCCATATTGGTGTTGCATCCAACTAGTGTTCAAGGGTAGAAGACCGAGACTCCGTATTCTTCTCAGAATTCTTCTCAGAAAATCTTCTCCGATTGCACAATAATAGCTACAGGCGTTGAAACTACACACAGGACATGGCTGCAGGTTTTCAAGAGTTCTGTTGATCCCCTTGTTCTTTTCATCCATTAATCCAGCTGGCCCTTAAGTGCCATCTACTGGGATCCTGTGCCAAGTAAGATAGGGGGATGTTGGGGAGAGGGGATCTGCAGGGTTCTCTGAACTGTGGAAGGCCCCAGGGAAGTGAACACACAGCTACACACCAGAGTGGACTGTGCACCCGCCATGAAGGGGACTGTGGGGTTCCTTGAAAAGCCACGTGGAGCATGACGTTGGAGAAGGCTTCTAGGTGGTGGCACAGAGCACTTTGCAGTGAGCTCTGAGGAATGAGGGATTTAAGAAAAGTTTGGCTATGTGGCCAAAAGGAAAGAGAGAGGAGAGGAGAGGAGAGGAGAGGAGAGGAGAGGAGAGGAGAGGAGAGGAGAGGAGAGGAGAGGAGAGGAGAGGGAATATGTTTGCTATAGAGACGGAGGGAAGAGGAGGCAGGAGGGAAATTGGGGACACTGGTAGTGGGAAATGTACACTATTAAAGGGTGGGGTGTTGCAACATTATATACTGAAACCCTATCATGAAAACTTTGTAACTGTGTCTCCCGGTGGTGCAATATTATATAGGACATCTCTATATTCTGCACGGTAGCAATGTCCTAAAAAAGAAAAATACAGATGGGCTACATGGTACAGGGGCAGAACCAACAAGTGCAGGAGGATAGTCCAGGGGACAGGACAGGCAGCCCAGGATGTCACCCGCGTCACCCAGAGACACATCTGTGTCCCTGCAGAACCAGGAGGACGGAGCGAGGAGGACCAGACTGGGAAGGTTCTTGCGTGGCCTGAAGCCTCCGAGGGCACCGAGAGGCTGCTTGTGGCAGCCAGGGTGCCCTGCAAGGGCTGACACCCAAAGAGGGGTCTAAGCAGCACCCTCCTCCCCAGTCCCAGGGACCCTCCCCAAGCCCAGCAGGTTTTCTACTGACACCAAGTTCTTCCTCGCCCTGAAGCTCCCAGCACTGGATGTTCTATGCCCCCGGGGTGCAAGGCCACAAGGAGTGCCGAGAGCACCCCCAAATGGGCACCTCCCAGCCCCACCCCCAGCCCAGCACATCTCCCAGCTCCAGCCCCAGCGTCGTCACTGAGAAAGCGGAGGGCAAAGGTCTTTAACCTTGATGTGCTGGGAAAAAATAGCAAGAAGAGAACAAGAGAACAATTAGCCCCCGCACAGCTGCCTGGCCCAGATAAGGCGTTTTCCCTGGCCCCTTCTGTTGCCAGGGTCGCCTGCAGTTGCTTGGGGTTCTCCATTCAACCTCCTACAGCCACACCCACCAGGCATGGCCCTATACGGTGAGCTAGGGGACCTGGGGGCTCTCTTCTCCACTCAATCCTGCGGGGAGCAGCACCCTCGGGCAGGACAGCTCCCTACACAGACGCCACAACGGGGGGTCCTGTAATGTCACTCCCCCAGACACAGTGCCTTTGAGAGCCATGCACAAGGAGAAACTTCAAGGAGCTCAGCCATGGTGCTCGCCAAAAGCAAGAGTCATGCAGACACGCAGACACAGGAAGCGGGTGAAGCAGCTGCAGGAACAAGAGCCCCCAGGAAGAGGCACGGGGAAGCGCTCTTCCAACTTGGGGTGCAGGGGAGAGCCTGGGGCCGGCACCTGGCGTGGAGACCACAGTGGAGAACCATGGTTCTGCCGGATCCCTTTGCTCACACCTGGCAGAACAGTCCAGAATTCACTGCAAGCTGCTAATATGCGCCCCCTAACTGAATTCGCAGATTAGCAGGGAGCTGTCCAACTTCACGCGGTGAAAAGTTGGGGTGAATCTCTGCTCCTGCAGTAACCCAATCTCAAACAGAGCCCTCGGTGCCCGGCTAGGTTGGAAGGGTGGACGGACATGTGGACACTTGGGTCCCAGGACCGATGCAGCTAGAGGCCGCAGCACCTGGGAAAGGCCCAGTGGGCGCCTGAGCTGCAGGAGCCTGGACAGTCTCCTCCCGTCCTGGAAACTGCTCTTGGGCTCTGCTCCCCGACTCGGGTCAGAGCTCAGGAGCCAGGCTGGGCCCTTGTCAGCTTCCCAGAGCATCCCTGGCCCCGGAAGCCAGTGCTCCAGTGTGAGGCCCCGGCTCCCATCCTGGCCACCTCCTTCTGCCCGTTTCTCTGCTCATTATCACCTCCTCTGGGGGACAGAGAAGCAGAGCCAAGAGGTTAAATTCAACTTGGTCACTTCGTCAGCGGCTGCTAGGAAGCAGGTGGGGTCTCAGGTGCAACGTGCAGGCAGCAATGAGCACTGGTAATTCTCGAAATTTCCGTCCCTTTCCAGGCAGCCTGGGTCAACTCTGACACAGGAGGAACAGCTGTCACCGATGGTATAGCCCGCGGTGTGCTAGGGTTTCACCCCACCAGGAGGAGCATGAACAGGGACTGAGTGGGGACAGGGACATGCCCACCCCCTCCTGTTCCTGTACCTGGCAGCCTCACCATGGCGGGGTCCCTGGAGAGCAGTAAGGGTCGCTGAGGGACACCAGTCTCTCCCCAGGTGTGCCAAATGCCAGAATCTCTGTTCTGAGCTGCAGGAGCCCAGGCTAAATGCCAGAACAGAGATGCTGCCTCTACTTCCCCAGCTGCGATGGCCTGCCCCCTGCCCCCCTGATGCCCCCATGAGGACCGCTCCCCCATTGAACTATCAGGAAACTGAGGCCAGGGAGGGAGAGCCCAGCCACACTTCGTGCTTCTGTGCCTGTGGGGCGATGGGGAGAAGTCTTGGCCAGAACCCACTTGGGACAGACACCCACTTGCTAGACCCCCACAGGGTCCCCAAGCATAAACAGCGATGCCCCCTCAGGCCCCGCCACTGCCATTGGTCCAGTGGCATCTGGAAGGAGCCAAGGAATGGCCTTGGCAACATTGTGCTTTTAAATATGAAATGTCTCCCAGGGCGTTACTTTATTGTTGGAGTCATTTTCTCGAAAAGGCAGGCGTCCAGCGCTCTGTCCCCACCACCTTCGGAGACGCAGAAACGGAAAGAGCTAGTTGGGCTCTGAAATCGCCAGAGCAGAGGCGGGGGAGGAGATGGACAGCAGCGCCTCCAAGGGGGTGGGGGCGGGGAAGGGCTCCCCGTGCCCCCTCCACTACCCCCAGTGGCATTCGGGTACCCAGTGCAGACACTCACCTACCTGGCTTCTTCCCTGAGAGCAGGCAGGATTGGGGGGAAGGGGGTCGGGGGGATAAAGGCTGCTAGTCTGTGCCCGCTGGGTGCTGGGGGAGGGGCCCCGGCTGGAACTCGAGTGCCCCTAGGAAGCGTTCTTCATGCAAGACCCACAAAGTCCGGGTGGCAGATGTCAGGGGACCTCAGTGAGTGACTCAACTGGTCAGGATCTGTCTCCCGGTTTGTGGATTGGAAAGAAAGAGAGAGGCCTGAGCAGGCCTGGCTGCATTTCTGCAAGTCCCTCCCTCGGGAAACCAGGCAGACCCCAGCCAGGATGCACTTCAGCCCCTCCCAAGCCTTCCCCCAGGCAGGGGTGCAGGAAGCACCCACACACCCAGGCTAGAAGGCCAACTTTCGGGAGCCAGCCCCATGCGCTGAAGCAGAGTGAAAGGCCAGGAGTCTTGGAGGCCAGCCGCACACGCTAGGGGAAAAGGCAGCTCAGATAGAGAAGGGAGAACCAAATAAAGGGTGCTGGGAGGATCCTCCCAGGATGGGAGATGCGTGTTGAGAGTAGACTATAGACCGAACATGATTGCCACTCAGTGCCTCTTTTGCAAACCACAACACCCAAAAGGAGAGAGAGAACAAAAGGGAATGTCCCGCCACAGAGGCAGAGTGGGATGGGGGGTCGGGGGCTGGGAGGGATACTGGGATCAGTGGTGGTGGAGAATGGGCACTGGTGGAGGGATAGGTACTCGATCATTGTATAATTGAAACCCAAGCACAAAAATCTGTACGTCTACAACTGTACCTCATGGTGTTTCACTAATAAAATTTTTTTAAAAAGAAAGAAAGGCCAGGAGTCTCCAGCCAGAGGTCCAGGTGCCTCATCTCCTTCCCCTTCCAAAATGATGCCCAGGCTGGACAAGGTTCCAGAAAAGGTGGATCTGGTACGTCTGAGAACGCTCAGGAACCAGCTCCACAGGGCTGTTTAGATGGACCCCCAGGGCGGTATTCTGGCTCTCACCACATCCTTATTGCGTGAGGCTCTCAGGTGGATATGAGTGATGCTGGTTCCTCGTCTGTGACCCCACACTGTGGGGGACACAGCTGTGAGGTGTGAACGTCAGGGAGCCACAGAATCCAACCATCTACCTCCTCTCCCCCACCATGACTGGTCTTGCTTCTCCTTCCCCAGCCCCAGGAGAGCAGGACCTCCGGGGACACGGGCAGCAGCTCCACACACTGACCCGGGCAGACACACACAGACTCCACACACAGACCAGGGCCCGGGCCCCGGCCCTGCCACACTCCTCTGACACTCTCCTTCTTTGGACAAATTTGCTTTTTCAAAGATAACTTCTCCCAGGCTAGAGTTTGGATAACTGCTATGTCGTGCCTCTCCGTTGGGGTTCTCCCGACCCTGCCCCAGCTTTACACAGACACACAGCGTAGCTTGGAGGTCAGGACCCATCTTTGCGAGGGGCTCTGAGTGTACTTAGGTCATGAGGGCAGGAGCGGCGAGGCTGGACCATCCCGCACTGCGGTCAGCTCAGCGGCTGCCAACCCAGAAGGTTCGGGCAGGCTTGGGAGTAAGCCTGCACCATTGATCTACATCACAGACCTCTCTCCAGCACTTGCCCAGAGCTGCACCATCCCCACTGCATTCATTGATTGGGGTACGGCCAGGGGGGGGATGCAGGGGATCCACAAACGTGGTGTTGGAACCACCTTTCCACAATGAGGCACAGAAAATAAAATCAGTGGATGGACAGAATGGTCTCAAATCCACTTTCTCTACCATTCCTTTTAATCATCAGCGCCTGCTACTGCTTATAAGCTTGTGAAGACCCAAGGAGGGAACCAGACTCCAAGCTCATACCTGTGCTTACGGCAAACACTTGGGAACAGCAAACAGATGCAGTTCATCACGCCTGACCTATGGCTGTGACTGGATGGAATGGGGGTGGGTCACCCGGGGCCGTGGCAGACAGAACTGTATGTGATGAAATTCTCTGAAGCCCCACGGGGCATCTGCCACACGGCACTGCAACTCAGGAGCTTGTCCACACACGGGCTGTTCCTCCCAGTAGACTCACCATCCCAGCCCTGGGACCCCTCCCAGTCAACCAAACCCACAGCTCTGGCTCAGGGAACCCCTGAGTCTCATCTGCAGGCCACACCAGAGGGCACAGCACATGGTCCTTCTGGGGGAGGCTCTGGGTCCTCAGTGTTTCCCCAGAGGGCTGAGAGGATCACTTGGGAGTTTCGGGGCTCTGACAGGGGGACCTCTTCTCCCTGTCCCACTGCTCGTTCCTGCATCTGCTGCAGAAGCACTAAGACAGGCCAGTCCCAAAGGGTGAAGCTGGGATGACAGGACTTGAACAGGATTTCCCACCTAGGATATCAGCAGCAAGTTTACCCACTCCGTGGGGCTGTGCTCTGAAACAGGGAGACGGCCCTGGGTCCCCTAGGGTGGACATCCCTTACCTGCGCAGATCCCCAGTGAGTGGACTCAGAAAGCCCAAATCCTTTCCGGGCAATGCCCTATGTCCCCTCAAAGCAGATGGGGCAGGGAAGTGGGCCCTGGTAATGTCCCCCCCCCCCAGGTGATTTGCTAGTCCACCAGACGCTGCGTGCGCTGATCCTGGCCTGGTGGGGCCACTGGGGTGGGGAGGGACCTGCCTGGTCCAGAAGCAGCTGCCCCAGCAAGCTCAGGCCCCACCAACATGACACCGCACCAGGACAGAGACCCTCAAGGAAAGAAGAGAGAGTGAGTGGTGGGACGAGCCACAGCCCAGCCGGGGAGGGCTCCGCTGTCTGAGAGGCAGCTCATTGATCGGCTTTTCTGATAATTATTCCTCACTCATCACCAGCGGAATGACGCTGGCCCCAGCCCAGCCAGGAGGCGGGAGGCACACACTGTGGAGAGCCGGTGACGGTGCTGCGTTCATTCGAGGAGAGGAAGGCGTGAATGGCGTGTACGATCCCTGTACGCCGAGCACGGACAAGGGGGCTGCTTTAATATTCTGCTGAATGTGGTGTTTCTTTTAACCCTTGCTGGGAGGACGAGCAGCCACGAGGCAGGTTTTCTTCGTTCCTACCCGGCCACTGGCAAAGTTTCTGGGGTTGCTCAGGGAGGGGGACCACAAGGTCCATCAGCTCAGGTAACCGGCGGACAGGACCCACAGGCCAGAAAGGCCCCTGCCCAGCAGAACAGAGCTGGGACTGGCAGGCCTGGGAGGCAGTGGTCGTCCACCCAGCCACCAGCGTTCCCAGGGAATTACTCTCCCAACCTTTTCCGGCTGCACGAGCCCCACCCCCCACCCCTTCACAAGCAGAGACCGATGCCAACAGCAGCTTCGCTTGAGAATGGCTGCCTCTTCCCCAGGGCCAGGGGTCCTGAGCCAGTGTCTGAGGGCAATTTCCTCCAGGCCACAGAAAGCTTCCAAAGCACACAGCTTTGTGCTTGTGGCTACCCAGCCTCAGAGCTGCAACCAAGAGTGGGGGGTGGCTGCAACGTCCAACATCAAGGACCCTGTCACGATGCTCCCCGGATATCGCCCTGGAGGGGTGGGGAAGAAACATCCCCTGGCAGATCCATTGCAACCGCTCACTCCACTTGCCCCCCAGTAAGTCAGCCCCAAGCCCCTCCGCCCCTGACTGCTGCGTGCACTCGCTCGGGTCCCAGCACGTGCCAACAAGCAACCCCTGGGCACAAAGGCAGCAGCCTAAAGGGCAGGAGGAGGCGGGGCACGGACAAAATGCCACCTTGGGGACAGCGGGCTGGAGCCTTCCCAGCGTTGGTCACCGCACCGGCGCCCAGCTCGGCCCAGCCCAAAGTCTGAACCCCTTAGCCCCACCCCAGGGCCTTCCAAGGCCTCCCCTGGCACCGAAAAGGACCGCGCTGGCTTCAGGGACCTGGGGGCCTAAGCACCGTGTTTGGGGGAGTTTCCACTCCGCAGCCACTAACAACAGATTGACGAGGAAAGGGTGCCCAGCGCGCGGGAGCTCCCGGCTTGGCTCGGGATGCGGCGCCCGGAACTGAGTCCCTGGGGCTCAGGGGCTGCCCGCGGAGTTTCACCCCCGCGCGGTACTACCACGCAAGCGAAGGCGCGAGCCCAGCCGAGCCCAACAGAACCGGGCCGGGCCGGCGCCGGGGCCGGGCGAAGCAGCGAACCACCTTCCACCCTGGGGAGTCACTTTCCCCCTGGGTGGCTACTCCAAATTGCGCTCCCGGCCAAGCTGCCTTCCCACGAGGGGGTGGGGGACTGCGAGGGATGGGGGCGGGGAGCGGGCGGGGATTTCCCACGGGGATTCGCGGGCGCCCCTGTGCGCCCCGTGGTGCCAGGCGCCGTGCCCGGCCGCCGAGCGCGCTTTCAGCCCACCACCGGCTGCACCGACGCGGAAGTAGCGGGACGAGGCCGCTGCCCAGCGCTCGGGGGCTGGAGGAGTAACCTGCGCAGCGTCGGAAGCACGGACCCTGGCCAGTGTCCCCCCGCATCCACCCCCTGGTCCCCCGCGGCGACAAAGGTGTCCACCTTGCCCCGGCCGGGCCAGCAGGCTCGGGACCCACGCTGTCTCCGGGGAGGGGGCTAGGGCCGGGCCGGCCCATCAACTCGGCCCCCCTCCTCCTCCCGCGGCCACCTGCCGGGGCTGGGGCAGAGCCCGGTGCGCGCGGTGCCCGGCGAGCGGCGAGCGGCGGAGTGGGCGCGCGGGGCCGGAGCGGCGGCGCGGCCGACGGGGGTGCGGGGACCCCGCGCCCGGGGAGACGCTCCGCAATGCAGCCGGCTCCGGGGCGCCCTGGCAGCCCGGGCGGCGGGAGCCGGGGCGGCCGCGGGCCGGGGGCGCGCTCGTTACCTTCCATCGCGGCCACGGCGGACGCCAGGAGCAGCAGCAGCAGCAGCAGCAGGCCAGCCGGGGCCATGTCCGGCCCGCGGCCCCCAGGCCGAGCCCGCGGACAGGCGGCGGCGGCGCGGGGCGGGCGCCGGGGGCTTCTCCGTGTCCTTTCGCGCGCGGGCTGGGACCGGACTCCCCGGAGCGCGGCGCGGGCGTGGGCGGGAGTGCGCGCGCGAGGGGCGGTGCGGGCGCGCGTGGGTGTGGGTGTGCATGTGTGTGTGTGTGTTTATGGGAGCGGTGGGTGTGTGCGTGCGTGCGTGAGTGAGCGAGCGAGAGGGGGCGAGGGCGTGCGAGCCGGGGAGAGCGCGCGGGTGCGTGTGCGTCCCAGTGTCACATTGCCAGCTCCAGCTGAGCCTACGGGAGGGCAGAGCCGGCCAGACTGACGGGGGAGGGCGCGGGATCCCCCACCAGCAGCTTTCTCCCCACCCCTAACACCTCCTGTCCAATCAAGGAATCAAACCTGCAAAATTCCCCCGTCCAATCAGGCGCGAGCACCTCCTCACGCTGGCATTGTTAGTTTAAGAAAAACTTTTGCTTGCAAGGCTGTGCGGGAGGGCTGGGAAGGCGCTAGGAGGGGTCGGGGCTCCCCCTCGTGGTGCTCTCGCAGAAACGCAGCGTCTGGCTTCCGGGGCTCAGCCGAGAGGGGTGCTGGGGCCCAAACCCTTCGGGGCCTGGGCGCTGCGTAAGCTTTCAGTCATCAGAATGTTATCTTTCATCTTCTCAGCGGAAGATTTAACCGGGTTCCCCTGCGTCGTGCAGCCCCAGGGCACACCCTGCCCTTCCTATCCAGAGCATTTTACCTTCTCTCAATTGTTGGTTTATGGGGGTCTCCCCTGATTAGAATCAGGATTGAATGAAGAGTCAAGTTTCAGAGAAGCTTCGGCTCCTGTCTGCGCAGGCGCTGGAAATCCTTCCTGGCCAGCTCCCTGATGACCTCACCCCGATATGCTGCTGGCCCTGGTCACTCTTCCCTCCCCAGAGAATCCTGCCGGCACCTCCCCCCTAGATGCCCTGAACCCAGAGGCGCGGACAGAGAGTTCAGGGGGCTCACAGCCTGCTCTAAAGAGATGTGGGTGCACTGGGGCTTCCGGGGTGCCCAGAGAAAGACCTGATGAGGCCAGAGACGGCTCCCCTCCAGCATCTTTTCCTTCCCTTCCTGTCTCAGGCAGAGTGTTCTAGATCAAGGTCCTCCTTAAGTTTCTAAATGTTCTGCTGTCCTCAGCCATCAAGATCTATCCATCCTCATACCCCAATGGCAGTGGCTGCCCACCTCTAAACACACACAAGCACGCACCCACGCACATGTACAAACCCTTTCCCAGAATTCCTATACCAGGTATTTAGTGCTTGTTGTGGGACTGCTCCCCATCTGCCTCGGCCTCCAGTCCCTCCTCCCTCCCCCCGCTCCCCCTTTTGGATATGCTGGCTCCACTTTCCCACCTCCACCCCACCCTGCCTCAGCTGCTGAAGGCAGCTCTCATCCCCTCCGCTCTCTCATCACCCCCTTTAATGCCAGGCAACAATTCGCCAAGTGTGTCCCTCTCTGGTCATTCTGGTCATCAGTCCCTAAACCCGCCAAAGCTTCTGGCAGCAGTGAGCAGCAGTCCTCAGGGTGCCCCTGCTGCAGTTTCCAGGACCCCGGTTCTCTTCGAAACTGTCTTAGTGCTCCTCTCCCTCCCCTCTTCCTTTCTAAAGAGCTTCCCCACAGCCCTATCCTTGGAAACTCTGCTCCAAGGCAGTCCTTCGGCAGCTCCTCTGCCTCTTCAGCATGCAGTTCTCCATGGATGGAGGGACGAATGGATGGATAAGTAGATGGGTGAGTGAGTGAGTGAGTGGATGGATGGGTAGTTAGGTGTGGATGGGTGAGTACATAGGTCCGTGTATGGGCAGATGACTGCATCAATGGATAGATGGGTAAGTGGTTGGGTGAGAAAATGAATCAATGGGTGGATGGATAGATGGATGGGTAAGTGGATGGGTGAACAGCTGGATGGATGAATGATGGATGCATAAATGGATGAGTGATTTTTTAATAGATAGCTGGATGGATGGATGGATGGACACACAGACGGGTGGGTGGATGGATGGATGGATGGATGGATGGATGGATGGATGAACTGGATGGATAGGTGGGTGGGTAGATCAGTGGGTAGGGGTGAATGGATGTGTGGTTGTTTAATTGGATAGATGGATATGTTGATCTATGCATCTCAAAATCCCCATCCTTCAACTACAGCCTCATAAGAGCAGCATCTGCCTCATCATCCTCCAAATGCTTTTCTCCCAGGTCCTTGGGCCTGCCCCCCTTCCAGCCAACGCTGACTCCCTCTGGTCACCTGGAGCATCTCTGGCCACACATTGCCTATTCTTCCCCTCCCGAATCCTCTGCATTCTACTGCTAAAGAAACCTTTCAAGCCAGTCTCAATATTATCTCCTCCTAGGACAGACACCTCAATGCTCCTCATCATCTGAGGGAGAGCGAACATTCCAGCATGGCTTCCAGGCTGCTCTCCAGGCTCAGGAACGTTTCCAGCCCAGGCCCTAGCAGGCTCACTCTGGGTCTGAGCTGCACAGCCAGCTTGATCCCTCCTGGTTACTGCAACCACACCCAGGCTCCCTTTTCCATGCACCCAGCTAGATATGCACTGGCTACCCACGTCCTCGGGCACTTGATGAGTGCCTCTGTGAGCTGGGCAGGACTCCAAGTCCTGTTCCAGGAGACTTCAGGGCAGTGAAGAGATGAACGATGCAATACTATGTACATATCTGGTTGTGAGAAGGATGAAAAAATCACAAGACTAAGTAACATCTGAAGGGGTGTGGGGTAGGTAGCTAGATACAAGGGGCGTAAACTCTGGTTAAGCCTTTCTGTACAAGATCACTGCACAGAGCACTTCAGCATCACTGTAATGAGATGAATTTTATTTCCTGCCTCTGCTTCTTCCCAAGCCCACCACTCCAGAAAACCCTGGTGTCCGTCAGCTGCTCCCCCTCCCCTCCCCATGGTCCTACATCTTTGGGTACTGAGGGCTCCTCCAGGCCTAGGTAAAAACAAAACTGTCTTCACTGGCAAGGGCACTTTTGTGTGGGAGACCCCAGGGAGAACTCTTGTAGAATCTTATCACCTGTGCCAGGTTCAGTCTACAAGAACCACAGGGGCACTGTCTTCTGATCCCCAAGGGCCAAAGGGTTTTCAGTCAGCAGGACCGAGTGGCTGGCACATGTGCTTTGGACCATCCTACTGTATGCACACACACTCATGCTGCTGCCCAATGACCGATCTTGGTCTGAGGCTATAAATTGGGCTCTGGAGTCTTTACTGGGCATAGTCAGTTGGGAAGAGAAACAGCCTTGGAAGCTCACCTTTGTTCCAGGCTTAGCTTTTTGCTGGCCCTGAATCAGGCCTTGATTGATGGAAGGTTGCCACTGAGGCAAGGAAAGGAGGAGGGAGAAAGGAGGAATAAGGGAGACTGGAGGGGAGGTCTACCCTGGGATTGTGTTGGGGGGGGTTACTACTTGGGAGCACGTGAAAGCAGTCGATGCATGAGAAGACTTGTGTTCTTTTAGGGCTTTTGTTTAATTTAGGGCTTCTGTTAATTTCCTGATTACCCAGGGACTTCTCTGAGCAAGTTAAATATTAATTTAGCTGTGCAGCAGGTCGAATTGCCTCTTGCAGTGGGTTCTGATGTGCAAATAGCCCCAAAAGCACCACTGGCTGACAATTCCAAGCCTGGGTACCTATTTCCCCCAAAGCAGCTCTTAGCTGTGATTTTTTTTCCTCTGTGATGTCAAATGCTTGCTTGTTTTCTTGATTAATCACTCAGCTATTTGATATCACTAAATCACTCCTTCAGAGTGACAGATGTTGGCCTCCAAGCCAGCAGCTGAGGGCTCTCAGGCACCCAAGGGTGACTTAACCCTTTTGCTGGGGTTGAGAGGGCCCCTGCTGGGAAGTTTTAGGGCAGCCAACCAGTTTTCCCTGATCCCTAAACAATTTTGTGCTTCAAATGTTGAAAAGCATTTCTAGTGGAAGCAATTGCGTAATGTCCCTTGATAATTGTACACATTATAAAGCTGCCCATTTAGACGGTCTCACTCCTCTCTTCCCCATGTCTCTTTTATTGAAATTTAAGCCTGTTTCTTCTGCCAGTCAGGAGCAGTGGAGAACATGGCTGCATCACCCATGTTGATCATATGGGCTGATCATATGGGTATCTTAAATCACGATCACAATCACGATCATCCTGTTGTTCATCAACTGCCTCGAGCAGACACCAGTAACATTTCCTTTGCCCTACATACTGAGATTTTAAAAAGTGCCATATTCAAGGCTCTTTCAGGGTTAGGAGAATGAGACCCATCATTGTTACTGGTATTTGGCATATTGGGTATGCCACAGGAAGTTTGCCAGACTCTGCCGTGTGGACAGGTTACATTCGGTAGCCTGCCAGGTTGTCCAAAGTAAGAATGAGATAATAAGATGTCACGAGGCCGCAAATGTGTCCGCACGCTTCTGGGAGCTGGGTTTTGTAGTCTCTGGGTCTTGGCCGTTGATGGGATTACACAGTGCCAGGGGGTCAGTTGGTCGGTGTGACCCCTGCCTACTGGAAGATGGAGGATCTGGGTGGAGGATGCTCAGCCCTGATCCGAGCAGGCTTGTAGACCTCAGCCCCGGGATCCACATGCCTTTGTTCCTCTGCCAGTACCTTTATGCATGTGGAGAGTGGTCTCAGCATGTTTGTGGCTGCTTCTGGAGGTCTTCGGCTGCTGAGGCTCTGCTCAGGGCGGGGAGGGAAACTCAACCCGCCCTCCTCCAAGGGGCCCCAGTGAGGACAGCCAGGCACGGGGGCAGGAGATTCTGCGCTGTTCTTTTCCAGGAGCTGGGTTTTATAGTCTCTGGGTCTTGGCTGTTGATGGGATTACACGGCGCTGGGGGGAGGGGGGCAGTTGGTGGGTGTAACCCCTGCCTACTGGAAGATGGAGGATCTGGGTGGAGGATGCTCAGCCCCGATCTGAGCAGGCATGGCAGGGGCAGGAGATTCTTAAATAAGGGAAGCTTAAATAAGGAGAAAAAAATAGTTACTCCCTAATTTCAATCTTTCATTTAAAAATATTACTTAATTACATATTTTTGTTTGTTTGGGGGCCATATTCAGTGGTTCTTGAGACTTACTTCTGGCTCTGTTCTCAGGCATCATTCCTGGTAGTGGTTGGAGTGGGGGGGTATATGGGGTTCCAAGGGTTGAAACCGGGTTGGCCATATTCAAGGCAAGTGTCCTACATACTGTTCTATAGCTCTATCCCTTAATTACATAACTTTATTGCTTCATTACATACCCTCTGCCCCAGACTACCTGTAATTAAATTCTGCAAGCTGCAAGACACACTTTCATCCATTGTTTCTGGAGAGGCAAGTGAGCCTTTTAGAAGTCATTTGAAACACCTGAAGGCTAGCTAGCGATACCACAGCGGGTAGGGCGTCTGCCTTGCATGCAGCCAACATGGCCGACCCGAGTTCGATTCCTCCGCCCCTCTCGGAGAGCCCGGCAAGCTACCGAGAGTATTCGATATGCCAGACACAGTAACAACAAAGTCTCCAATGGAGACGTTACTGGGCCCGCTCGAGCAAATCGATGATCAACAGGAGGGCGAAAGAAAAAGAAAGAAGGCTAGCTAATGTGCACAAAGCTCCCACCCCTACCCCCACCCCCCACTCACACCCACTTCCTTGGTTCTTTCTTTCCAGTGGAGCAGCACTTTGGGGCCAGTTGCCTCCAAGATTCTAGGGACCTGATGATGTCAGTGACCCAGTCCCTCCTTTGAGGATCTCGTGGGTGCCCAGGAAGACAGGCTCTGAATTACATTCTGGACCTTTCTGTACAAAGTGGTCTTGTGATTTCCAACAACCTCTCTTTGTTTCTCCGGAAAGCACCCCAGCAAATACAGAAGAAAATGACGATTCACACTCCCAAGGTGAATAAGCAGTGACAGACAACCTAATTGCCAGGATGTAGAAGGAACTGACAATACTTAGAAGGCACATGAAGCTGCATGGAGAGACCCATCAGACTTAGGGATGACATGTGCCAAGTGCTCTTCTCTAAAGGGAACTTGCTGTACAGACAGAGAAAGGAAGACACATTGTAATTCCCTCCCTGTTCATACCTGACTCAGACACCCAGGTCTCGGCTCACTAGAGCAGAGAATAAATGTCTCCTACCACTATTGTGGCTTCAAACCTCACAGAGAGCCTTTCTCAGGCTGTTCTTCTCCCTCCCTTCTGGGTTTTCCCAAGTTGAAGCTGAAATATGTGAGACAATGCCTTATGAGCTGGGGGAGAAGGCAGCTGGGATACAGGAGGTATCACTAAGTCAATGGTGGTTGGAGTAATCGCTCAAGATGGGACATGTGTGCTGAAAGTAGATAAAGGACCAACCATGATGGCCTCTCAGTATCTGTATTGCAAACTATAATACCCATAATTAGAGAGAGAATAAGAGGAAAATTGTCTTCCATGGAGGCAGGGGGAGGGTTGGGATGGAGGGGAGAAATACTGGGGACATTGGTGGTGGAGGGACGGGTGTTCGATCATTATATGACTGAAACTCAAACATTAGAGCTCTGTAACTGTAGCTCATGGTGATTCCATAAAAATAATAAATAAATAAAGGCAACTGAGCGGACAGAGGAGATCATGAAGACACAGTGGAAGGATGGAGGTGAGGAAGGATCTGGAGCTAACATTGTATGACTGTTGGTATAGAATAGTGTGTTGAGGGGAGTTTTGACTGTGATACATTAGGTCAAAGAACCAGAGAATCAGGCAAGTCTTTGGAGAAAGACTGTTCCTGAGCAGAGCAGAAATGCACAGATGAGACCTGTGGGCCACTGGCAACTAAACATCACCTGGTCTTTAGGGCCATAGGTATGGAAAGGTGATTCACCCAACAATCAAGTGAGAGCTGGGGGGTTCCAGGATCATTGCTTCTTCCCACCAATAAAAAAACAACAAATGTCACTCCTTGCTCGAGGAACTGACCACAGAAGCCCAGAAAAAGCAGGCATAGCCAACATAGCAACCAAAGGAGAGAAGCAGATAGAAGAAAGAGAAGGAGTCCTCCAAGTACACGATGCAGGTGAATTAAATGCCATGCCGGTGCAGTAGGAAAGAGCAGACGAGTTACTGTTCAGGACTGAATGAATGATATGGAACAGAACTGGAGAATCTTTCCAAGGCTGCCTACAAAAAAAAGACAGAAAAGGAAAAAATGAAAGATGAATACAAAACCTTAGGAGGTGAAATATGGAAAACCAACACATGTAAGATTGTATCAGTGCTTGCAAGGGATCCCAATCTTCAGGAAGCATTCCTGGAAGCGCTGAGATTTCCTGAAAGAGATACCAGTGGAAATGCCATGAATAAAATGGCAAAAGTAAAACAGAAAGCTTTTCTTAGCAGGATAAAGAGCCGATAGACACATCTAGGTAAGGTTTCTGAACCATATGGATGTTTTAAAGAAATCTTATACCTATCCAAAGACACATATGAGCAAACACATGAAAATAGATTCCCAGCTCTACCATACTAATTATAAAGCTGCCTTGATTCAAACCATATGGAACTGATGTGGAAAGTCAGGACCAAATGTGTACATGAAAAAAATTCATGTGCGGAAAGCATTACAAAATACTGGGGAGAGGATGAACCTTTAATACATATTGAGGAGACTTTTCGAAAAGATAAATTTAGATTCTTTTCTCACATCAAATGTAATAGGATCAATTCTAACCTGTGGTTTAAAAACAAATAATAAAAGCAGAACTTTAAAATTGTTTTGAAGATACTATAAGAAGATATTGTACAAAAGTCATGGGAAAAATGTACAGGAAAAATATAATATAAAATGAAAAACTTTAGTGCAAAAAGACACCATAAACTTAATTGCGTCACATACTGGGAGAAAACATTGACAATCCATTTAATTTCCAAAAGCATATAGAATATACAAATAATGTTTACAAATAAAACAGAGATGACCATTAAAAAGTATTGCTCTGGCCCTACATACACTAACAGAGAAACTCTTGAGTGTTTAGAAAACACTATGCAAAGAAGATATACAATATCACAGTGTGTTTCATATATTTAAACTAGACACAAGAGGACAAAGAATGCATGAGTCCAATTATATCAACTATCTAGATTAGACAGATTCACATACAGAAAACAGATTAGACTCTGCCAGGGTAAGGGAAGGGGTGTAAGAATTATTGCTTAATGAGTAGAGCTTCTGTTTTGGGTGATAAAGGGGGTTTGTAATAGTGGTGATGACTGAACAGCGTTGAATATATTTAATGCCACTTAGTGTACAGTTGGTGGGATGTGTCCATGTTTTATATACTTGACCACAATTTTAAAAAAAAAAGATACCATTACATGTCAAAGAGGATGAAAAATTCAAATAGGCACGTCAGGTAAAGAAAATCTCAACGAGCTTTCGATATCTGAAAAGACCATGAATATCATTTTCAAGTTAAAACAAGACTAAGATCATACTTCTCACCCTCTAGGAGGGAAAAGCAGAAGAACCAGAACCAGAAGTAGTAGAGCAGCGGCCGTTCGAATCCATACGTTGGTTAGAACTCATGAGAAGAGAAGGTATGGTTCCCCCATGGCTTGGTGTCAGAGTCCTGACACCAAAGTGGCAGAATGAAAAGCAGCTTTGATTTCATCGGAGAGAACTCAGTCACATAACTGCATTCAACTGCAAAGCAGTCTGGGAAAGACAGCGATCTGGACACTCGTGTGAGGATGGAGAACAGATTGGGGTGATGGCTACCGTCTCCACTACTACCGAGGACGCAGCAATACCTAGTGACACTCCTGCATGTGTTCATCAGGAGACACACACAAGGAAGTTCTTCGACACCATTTAGAATAGAAAAAACCATGATGTCATCCAAATGGACATCACTGCAGAATAGAAAGAAAACATAGTAGATTCATAGGTAGGAGCCAAAATGCATGATTTGCTGCTTCACAATTGGGGAGTTGCTCCAAAGAGAAGAGACCCTCAGCTAAGTCATAGGTGATTGTTTTAAATTGTGTATAAGCACATTTTTATCCTAAAATGAACGTAATATGATTTTTTATTCAAATGTAGGCAAAAAAGTTTGTTAATATTAAATGCAGGCAAGGAAATGGTCATATGGACAATTAAATAGTAAATTTCTCTTTTACCCTGTAGGATATTTTGACACCATCTGTAAAACCTTAAACTGGACAGTTGGATGAACTGCAGTGTCTTTGCTCAGCACCAGCCTAGACAAATAACCACAGAGGCACATGATATGCAGAGATGTTTGGGGCTCCACTTTCTAAAAGAGCCCCAAATTACAAATAGCCTAGATGCCATTAATTAAGGAAATGTGAAACTAAATTATGGTCCAGTCATACTACTGAATACTATATCAGAATAAAAAGAGTGATGAGGAGCTAGTTGCATGTAACATGAGTAGGTCTTAAAGACCCAGTGTTGTGTGAAAAGGCAAGCTGCAGAATAAATCAGGGAAAGCTCGTGCTTCCCATAGGCAGTGTGTGGGTGTATTGTTTGTGTTTGCTCTGAATTGTCCCCAGAAAGAAATTGCTCTTTATAAAAAGCCTATATGAGGAACTATTGTTCTAAAATGTCAAGATTCAAAATGTTTTAAAACTAAAGAGACTGTCACTTAAATAAGACTAAATGAAGAGATTATGCCACTAAAACATTTGTTTTAAAATACTGAGTGCAAAAAAAAAAAAAATCAAGTCCCATCTCTGCAAAGTCCAGTCATTGGAAGGACTGAATGAGAATCTAAGTTTCACCAGAAGCGAAGCGTAGAAATTATCCCACTAACCATTTCCATGTATTTTCATTAAGCAAACTCTCTGTGCTTTTACATTTTTAAGTGGGTCCGTTGGGCAAGTTCTGTAATTGCTCAAAGCCTTGGTTTACCCATCTGAAAAATGAGGTAAGTAGATATCCTGTTCAAAAGTCAATTAACAGGCACTTGAGAGTGCCAAATCTGATCATTCTCTTTATGAAGCACTATGTGTGGTTGATCAAGGAGAAGGAATGAAGGCAATTTATCTTGCTCTTCACAAAGAGTCTAAGGTATGAAATGCTAATCATTATAACAAAAATACAGTCCAGATCAAAATACTGTTAGATGATCACACAACTAATTGGAGAGTGAGAACCAAAGGGGACCTATTAATGGCGAAATCCACAAGTGCTTTTCAAGGAGGTCAGTGTGAAACGTGAGCCTTTTTTAACACCTACACCAAGGACTCCATAAGGCAATAGAAAGCATGCTGGTTAGATTTGTGTTTGTCACTGCTTGCCTTTTGAAATCTTCCCTTTGAAAGATTAAAAACAAGAATGGAAAGTTTTTCTAATGTTTAACAGATAAGCCACAGAAAACTGCCTCTGCTCTCATCTGGTCTGATTGAGGCCATCCTGGTTCCCCAAAAGGCTTCCTGTTCCAGGTCATGGTTCGTCCTTCCACCCTCTTCCTGTCGGTATTATGGATACCTCAAGCAACAGGATCCCTATTTCTCCCTGCTCTTGGTGGCCAGCATCAGACACCCCTTCACTTCCACGCTCTTCAACCATAAATGTCCCCCTTGGAGGAGAACCTTCCAGGCTGCTTGGCACCATTTCCCACCGTTCTTCACCCTCCTCTCCAACTTCATCATGGAATTCAGTCCTTGGCCCCATCCAACTGCCCGACACTATTAGGACCGCCAGGTTCTCATGGCTTCGCCTGACTCCGAGTCCAGCCTAAGTCAGGTTGTTTCAATAAAGTCAGTTTACAGCTGGTCCCTAGGATTGAGCTCATTATGGAACCCAATGACTGTATATGAGTATTGAGCACTGGATAAGTGACTAGTCCAAACTGGAATTTTTTAAGTATATATATAACATACATTTTATTACATAAATATACATGATATCTGAAATACACTAAAAATTTATACCAGATTTTAAGATTTTAGTGCAAAAAAGCAAAGGATGTCTCTGATAGTTTTATATCAACTATATGGACGTAATCATTTCTTTTTTAATTCAATGTTATTTAAATGAATTTCACCTGTTTCTTTTACCTTTTTAACACAATTATTGAAAACCTCTAGCTGACATTACATTTCTACCCCAGCCAGCTGGCAGGGATTAGGGGGACAGGATCCGAAGCTCTGGGGGGCATGGGAGGACCAAGCAGACATCGGCTGTGGTGCCAGGCATTTCAGAGGGACTGGACTTCCCATGGGAGAAGGGATGGGGGAGTCACAGACGTGTGGAGGCGGCTTGCTGAGGTGGCAATTGGCCACGTGGGTGCTCCCTGGCATATTTACATTTCGCCCATGATGCACCCACAGCATGGACCTGCTTCGGAAAAGTAGAGGGGTTTGGACACATAGAGAGTTGGGTGTCATAGCTAACTGAAAGTAAGGATTAGAAGAAGGAGGAAGAGAGTGTGCATTCCAGGAGACAGAGCCATACCTACTGCTTCAGAAAGCACCAGAGTGCAGAAGGGTCCCTATGGCAGAGATCTCTCTTCCACCCAAAATAACCTCCAGCAACAAATAGGAACTTCAAGGTGTCACTTCAAGGGTCGAGTTCCTGTCTCCTGAAGACATAGAAAAATCTCTATAGTTCTAGAAACAGATTAAAGATACATTAGGACAGCAGCTGTCTTGGGGGGGTTCTCACAGGTTACCCCTTTACCCTGTGCACATTTCTTGTGATGAGTGTTCCCCAGCTCTTTCTGGGAGCACTTAGCAAGATATGACTGCCCACCTGCAGCCTTCAGGGAATCCTCAGGAAATGTCTGAGTGAAACAGGACTCAGAAGACAGGGACCAATCTGTGGTACAATCTGCAGCCCAGACATCCAGGGGGATGAAGCCAATCCTAGGCTCCAGGTGCCATAGCAGTGGGCATGGTAGACTAGATTTGTGGGTGGGAAGGAAGAGGATAAAGGAGAAGCTGGCTGTGGTGGGTGTTTCAAACATCCTCTGAGGCATTCCAGAAGCCAGGGGGACCCCTTACTTAGCACTGCCCTCTTGGAGAGCAAGGAAGCTGGAGTGCTCTTGCAACGGTTCTCAACAGACCCAGTCAGACTGCTGGGCTGCAGAACCCCCACGTCACAGCACCTCCAAGTCAGCCATGAGAACCAGCAGGGAAGCCCCCAAGATCTAGAGACAGCCCCCGGGCCCGAACGTGGAAGCTGGAAGTCAGGACATTGTGACCAGCATGCCAGAGCTGAATGGCAATGGGTAGGGCAGACGCACTTCTGATTCTAGCCCCCAACTCCTGCTTCTGCTCCACAACATCTATATTGGACATAAGCTAGACCCACCTGAACTATCTCCTGTCCATTAACATCTATGTGGGAGCCAGTTTCCAAGGAGGTTTCGGCAATGGAGGAGAAACCTACTTTGCAGCACTAATACTGCACAGTCCTGGTGTTCAAAGTCCTTTAAGACTGACCCAGGAGCCCTGGCGGGCAGCCTTGACATGAACCAGAGACCATCGAGGGGGGTAATGGAACAAATGGGCCTTTCCTTCAACAGGACACCCTACCCTTCGAAGGTGGCTGCAGACCTAGTAAAACCATTTTTCTCTTGAAGGCAGGAGCACTGCGGCTGGCCATTGCCTGGCTGTAAGCCTAGGATTGAGCTGGCAGGCTGCACTGCAGAGTTAATAGTCGATGGTGCATGTTCTTTCTGCTTAGCTCCAGGGAAGAGCTGGAATATGGAGAGCAACAACGCCCCAAGGGCCTGTCCAGCCAAGGGACCAGGGGTCACGGTGCCTCTGAACTTCCTTCTGACACTCAGGGGCTGGTGCCCTGCCCCTGAAGCCAGTGCTGTGGGGTGCTGCGCCAGCCCATGATTTATTCAGTGGGTCCTCGCCAAACACCTGGTGCAGGGTGTGTGGAAACAATGGGAGCTAGAGAGAAAGCCCCAGTGCTTGGGGGGGGGGGGGTGTTAGATTATGAAGCAGACAGGCCCTCCCCCGCTGAATACAAGATAACGTTTGACAATGCCAGTTATGAGACATTTCAGCCAGAAGCTTCGTGAGAGAGGGAGGTTCTGCTGAGCTGAGGTACAGACCCTCCCCCGGTCATCAGGGCAGAGCCCTGTGAGAACAGAGCATTTGCCCAGGGGAAGTAAACTCTGTATCCATAAAAAGGAGGGGCACGCAGGTAGCACCTAGTCAGTGAGAAGCAAAGCATGAGGAGCATGGGACTGGGGTTCAGGCTCCTGAAGCTGTTTCCTCCACGTCAGGGCTGCAGTCACTGCAACCTGGTGGGGGTGGGTGGTCACAAAGGGAGCCCCCCCGGACCAGAGATTATAAGGCAGGATGTACAGAGCCTCAATACTCAAATCTGTTTGGCCTCCACAGCTGCCTTTTTTTTGTTATCCAAGGGGGTGCCTTGGGGGTTCCAAAGGTGCCTCCCCACCATGCCATGTAGAAAAAGCTCTGCTGGGCCCTGGCAGGAAGGAGTTCACAGATTGCCACCTGGAAACTGAGGCTCTCCTTCTTGAGCTCTTGGTCCCATAGCTGCGTGGGGATGGCATCCAACAGTAGCAGCCCTGGCAGCTGGGGGGCAGGGGCGGAAGTGGCACCGTTGCTCTGTCCCTGGCCAGCCTGTACCCTGTACATTGCTGTCTTTGTACTGGGCATAAGTGGAGGATGGGGCTGCCAAGCATGCTCGGGGGGAGGGGGGTGACTCGCGACCCAGATAAGAACCAGAGCTGTCGCCCATGCCTTGGAATCCAGAGACCCTAGAGGAGAGACTCTGTCCCACAGTGCCCATCTCCACTGGGAAGAATCCAAACTCTTCGAGTTAGACAGAGCTGCACCACCGGGAAAGAGCTTGAGCCCTGCTCCCAGGTGTCCAAGCTCTCTGCTCCCTCCAGAAAATGCCTGAGGAGGTGCCAGCCACCTTGGAATATCACTAAGGACCACATGGGCCCCCACCACGACGCTGCAAAAGCTGGGACCCCTGTGCGCCCTGGTTGGGACACACCTGGGGAGCATGTGGGAAAGAACCCTATGTCTAAAGCCAAGCACGGCCCTGAGCCTTTGGGGGGCATTTCCAACCCAGAGGGGGGTTGACCCTGAAAAAAAAAGGAGAAGAAAATGGAGAGGAAGGGTGAAGAAAGAGGAGAAGGAAAAGTGGAGGGAAGAAGAGAAGACAGAGTTGCAAGAAGCTGGGGAGAACCCTGGCCTGGCTCTCTGTCAAGTGCTCTCCCCCGCAAGCGGCTGGCACCCAGACAAGGTGCCCACGAGCCAAGTGTCTCCCTCTAGCCATTACAGCCTCCCATCATGGCTGGCGAACTGAAATCAATCTTCCTAATGCAGCCTCGAACAGAGGGGGCAGCCAGCCAAGTCTGGCAAGGGGACCCAGCCGTGCTTCAGCTGCACCAGGCGTCTGGCATGAGCGGGTCAGGTTTCTCCCATCTACTGTCTCTCCTGGCGTGGAAGGAGCCGGGAGCCCACAGAGCATCTGGGGGAGGAGGCAGTGGGCAACCAAGACCCCATCTCACATGAACACCTCCACAGCTCCTGCCCAGAGAGCCCTACCACATGTAGACAGCCCAACCAGCAGACTTGATCCACTTTGGTTTGGGGGCTCCATTCTGGCTCTGAGCTCAGGAATCGCTCCTGACAGTGCTCAAGGGACCAGGTGGGGTGCTGTGGGTCAAGCCTGGGTCAGCTGCAAGTAAGTCAATTGCCTCCCCGCTGTGCTCACTCCAGAAACCTGATCCACTTCCCAGCAGGAAGATGAGCTCATCAGCACATGAATCAAGAATCCTTTGGCCTTACAACTTCCTGCAAAAGTCAGGGATACAGAAATGTTTGAAGAAATTCCTGGATTCCTTAAAGGAAAAGAAAGTGTCCTGGGTTTGCCTCTTGAGGCTGGAGCTGGGCTTGGATGGGCCTCATGGCCTCCATTCCCCGCCACCACCCGCCTGCAGGGAGGACAGAGGCTCTCTTGCTGTCTCTAGAATGTGGTAGCCGCAGTATTGGTATGAAGGCAGGAGGCTGGTTGCTGCCTGGAGTGTCTCACCCCCTCGTGGTCGGTCTCAGCCCAGGAATAGAAGGCAGGATGTCGACTCTCCCCTTCTCAGCATCTCTCCCAAGGTTCCCCTCTGGCCCATGGGGCTGGATAACCAGGGAAGGTTGCTAAGGGAGAGAGAGTGTGGTCTGGAAATCTTATCTTTGTTTTTCAAATCAGCATCAACACAAGCTGTAATTCTGAAAGACTTTGAAGCTAATTAGTCCATGTATTAGTGATTAAGACAAAATAGACATGAGAGAAGAACTCAGGAGGGGTCCTGATGATACTATTATTTAACTATTCGCCTCTTGACAAGCAGAAGGAAGCCAAGAGGGAGAATGGTATGGACACCGTGGAGATCAAATTCCGTCTCTCTCATGAACCAAGCCTCTGGGAGTCAGGGAAGGGGGGAAGGGGAGGGAGAAGAACATTCACTGGGGTCTGATGACAAACTAGCTTAATGCCATGTAATCACACAGGGAAGAGAGCTAAATTCTGAAATCAGAGATTAGATAAGAAGTACCACTAAATCCTAGAATAGAATCAGGTCCATGGGAAGAAAGGGAAGATTAGAAAGAATTGTAACTGTTCCAGAGTATTTGTAATTCTATAATTTGTGCTTTAAATAAGACAGCCTGCTTGGTGCGATCGTTTTTGCTCAAGTCATTTTGCACGGAACAAAGTCCTCAAGAGCAGAGTTTAGGGAAAGGTGAGTGAGGACACAGTGGGTCCCAAGCTCAGGTGAACTACTCCATTGGAACTTCCCTGGGATCCATGGAAGTGAAGACTTGAAAGCCTCCCCCGCCCGCCACTGTACACCCTGATTTATGGGACCACAAGGAATGAGCAGCTCAAGTTGTCACCAGTATGTCAGTGGACAGCCAGATCCGAGACTGATCTGGTCTCTGCCTGCCACTTGCTGGAGAAGGCTGACTCCTATGTAGCCTGAAAAGACAAGGACCACACCACACCATACTCCAGACAGAACCACTTTGTGGCAGTTTGCCTTAATGCAGAAATATTCTCCTGTGGGAAAGGAAGGTGGAGTGTGGGTGTGGCAGGGAGGCGGGCGTCACACACCTTCCCAGTGTCTCAGAAGTGAGTCCACATTGCCTAAAGGAACAGAAGTAACCACAGACCCCTCACCCTGCTCTCCATCCTCCCCAACTCTGGATAAACAAGTCTCAGTGTGGACAGGGACAAGGGCCACCTACAAAACCTAAACCTTCCTCCCCCATGGCTCCCTGGGACCTGTGAGACAGGATTTGGCTACTCCTTTGGGGAAGCAATCTCTAATAACATGTATTTTTTTTCAGGGTATATTATCAAACATCATCATAGCCAGGGAATATTTATTATATATATTCAGTTATATACTGGACACCCGGGTGACAATTTTTAGTTGACAATTGTTTTAGAATTGTCTTAAATTGTCTCCATCAGAGGTCAGGGGAGGGCTATGAAAATTGCACATGTCCAGGTCCCACCTCAGGAATTGTTCTTGGATTTCTTTTATGTGAGGCCTAGGCAGCTGGAACTTGGGGGTCTTCCTCAGGGATCCCTGCGGGCAGCCCCTGATGGGATTCACTCCCCACCTGTGTTTCCCCGGGGGTATTCAGCCCAGAATCCCCGCAGGGCTTGGTCAAACAGGCCTTCACCCCAAGTTGTGCCCCAGCAGCGCTAGGTGAAGCCCAGGTACTTAGATTTCCCAGTGTCCTGGCTCTGTGGACATAGTGCTGGGATAGAACAGCACTCTGAACTATGAGGTGTTTGTCTCTCCCAACACCTACAGTTGAGAAAAAGGAGGCTCCGTAGTTAGTTTCTCAGCAGCGGCAGCTGCCCCACAGATGCTCCCAGATCTGCTCTGTAGAGTCACAAGCCCAAGCCCAGGGCCCGGTTGGGGTGACCTTGGGGTGGGGAGCGGCACTGCTTACTGGAGGCTCCAGGAAGATGCGGCCTCAGCGTGGTCAGCAAATAACCGGAATCCAGATCTTTGGGTATAGCCTGGTTATAACTAAGGTCTGATTTGTCTTCTTGCTTGGGGGCTACTCTGGGCTCCGTGCCCAGAGGTCACTCTCGGAGGTGTTTGGGGGACCAGGTATTGTGACAGATGGAACCTGAGCCTCCTTCATGAAAAATATGTGCCAGCCCACTGAGCTCCTCCCAGCCCGT
The DNA here is from genome assembly GCF_029834395.1 of Sorex fumeus. Taxonomy (NCBI): domain Eukaryota; kingdom Metazoa; phylum Chordata; class Mammalia; order Eulipotyphla; family Soricidae; genus Sorex; species Sorex fumeus. The sequence continues at coordinate 64,924,738 of NW_026606101.1, read as the reverse complement.
AAAGTCCCATTTCTCTGCTGGTTGGAGCTCCCTGGAACTCCTACAAACCAGCCTCTGGCCCTTGGACAAATGTGACTCCACTAGCTGAGTCAGCCGCAACCCTCCAGCCTTGAGCTTGGAAGCTCTCTGCTACCCTCTTCTGAAGAGCACCTGCAATCACACTGACAACCTAGGGGAACGGCCCCCCGAAAAGTCGGTTGATTCGCAATCTGGCCACAACAGCAAAGTCACTTCATGGCCCAGGTCTAACCGGGGACAGGGATTTTGCAGCCCTTCCCCGTTTCGGGTGAGCATGCACTTGGAGAAGCTAACCCCTTCCCAGTACCTGCACATCAAGAAGCCCAGAGCTTCCTGGGTCACACGGGGTGAGAATGAATGCCGCCACCAGAGTTCTCAGCACCATCTGGCCCAGTGCGAGGACAGGAAGACAAGATGCCTCCCATCACTGTTTGAGCTAGATATGTGATCGGCTTTGCAAAATGAATGTCTGTATGCCAAGTCTGAGGCTCAGACCGATGAGGCTCTGGTTCCTGGGCAGGCCAGTGTGACTAGCTCAGGATAACCTCCGTGATGGGATAGCATGTAACGGCATCCTCCAGGCTCTCAGCCTTTCTGGCAGCTCTGCGTCTGATACATCGTCCAAAATGCAAATCTGATCTCCTTGTGGCCCTGCTAGATTCTGATGCTTTCATGTAAAAGATGAAAAGATTTCAAGTTCCTTGAGCATTTGAAGGTCCTCTGGCCCCTGCGAGGAGACGTGTCAGCAAGTGTCAGCCGCTCCAGCTGGTCTCCTGGCCTCACTCAGTTTTTCGGGCTCTCTGTATCCCTGCGACCTTCCACCTCTTGGGGGCTTGGCCCGGGCTGCTTCTGCCTAGACTCTTCCTCCAGCTTTGGCTCGTGTTTAATCAGAGCACTCAACTCAGGCTCCTACTCTTCAGAAAAGCTCTTTTCTCTCCACAGTTTAGCCAGGCTAAGTGCCCCTGAATGTCAGTTAGCCGGTTTTTTCCTGCCCCTCTTGTTCCCTTGAGGAAGAGCTCAGCATAGCACCTGAAGCACAGACACCCCAAACATTTACTTCAAAGCAATAGCAACCACACCACTGGCAAGAGGTTATCTTTATCAGACTCAGACTTGCATCTTGAAGTTGCATCATTGATCTGGATATCTTAGAAAGGCCCAGAAACAGTCCCACTTCTAGAACTTGCTTCCTTACCCACAGACCCCATTGCAAAGTGAAAAACTAGGTCCCTTATTCAGTGGTTATTAAGTACTTCAAGACAGCTGTGCCTTTAACCTGTGAGATTTTAGAGTTCCATGTCATGGAGAGGACCACAGGGCTGAGATCTTGATCTGGAGAAAAAGATGGATCCAGGAAGGCCTCTGACCTTTTACTGCCCCAACTCTTGGGCCTGATTGAACCATCTCTGAGGATGAAACCATCTCCAGTGATTTCAAGGGGGAATGCAGTTTATCCATTGAGAATAAGATACCCGGGCATGTGAAATCTGGACTGTAGCACTGTACCCCCATTGTTCATTGAGTTGCTCAAGTGGGCATCAGTAACATCTCCATTGTGAGACTTGTTACTGTGTTTGGCATATCGAATATGTAACAGTTAGCTTGCCAGGCAAGACAAAATGATCGTCTGTAATTTCAATGCACGTACGCTAGCATCAGATGCATCCATCGAGGACCTGATGGTACAAGCGCGAAAGATCAAGTACGACATCATTGGTCTGGCCGAGACAAGAAGGCACCAATCTCATCATGCTGTTTTCGACACTGGAGAAGAATTGTTCCTCAGAACATGTGATAAAAAAGGTGTCGGAGGCATTGGTGCCCTTGTCAACACAAACTTGGCCATGGGCATTGATTCATTCGAATGCCTAACAACCCGAATCGAACGTTTACATTTGAATAGATGTGACTCACTGCTGGCAGTTTCTATCTTTGTTGTCTACGCACCAACATCTAATTATGATAAAGGAGAAATTGAGAAGTTCTGCATGGAGCTGGAGAAGTTCTATAAAGAAGACCACACCTTTTACAAGATCATTGTGGGTGATTTTAATGCCAAGATAGGACCGAGAAGATCAGCTGAAGAACTTCACATCGGGACCCATGGCCTAGAATGGAACGAACAGGGTGAGAGACTGTCTGAGTTCATCATGTCGACCAAGACCATCCATGGTAACTCACAGTTCCAGAAGGCCAAATCTAAACGTTGGACATGGGAGTCTCAAAGTGGACGATTTCACAACGAAATAGACCACATCATATTCAATCGAAGGTTTTGCCTGACCGATGTCGCTGTTGTCCCAAAATTCCAAACGGGATCGGACCACCGCCCCCTTTGTGCAAAATTCTACTTCACAGAGAGGGGAGAAAGGGCTGCAAAGTTTAAAAAGAGAACTCCCAGAACGACCACCAACTGGGAGCTCTTTGGCACTATTGCAGCAACATGGGAAGATGCCATTGTTGACAACATTGACGAGAAATACAATCGACTGGTTCAGCACCTCCATGATTGTGTGAGGAACGCCAAGAGAGAGATAGCCACAAAAAAAAAAAAAAGCCTGTCTTCGAAAACTCTTGAGCTTATTCGCCAACGTGGTTTGGTGCATGCCTCAGGCAATCGCAAGCGAACGTCCGAGCTTGAAAAGCAGTGCAGAGATGCGATCAAGGAAGACCTCAAAGAGAGAAGAGCAGAAGTGCTAGTAGATGCGGCGGAAGCCGGGAAAAGTATTCGTAATGCCCACCTGTCCTTAGCCAACTACAAGACCAAGATGACTGCCCTCCGACGTCCTGATGGATCCATCACATCCTCCAGAACGGCAATGGAGAAGATTATCCATGACTTCTACTCAAATCTCTTCGATAGCCATGTCCACTTGCTGACATACCAAATTCCACAGGATGGATATGTTGTTCCCAATGTTCTCCCTTCCAAAATCCGACACTCCATTTCATCGGTAAAGAAGCGAACAGCACCCGGCCCAGACAAGGTCAGACCTGAACACCTGAAGAACCTGCCATCAGTACTCATCAATACACTGACTCAGCTCTTCACACGCTATCTGTCTGAATGCAAGGTTCCATCCCAGTGGAAAACCAGCAGGACTGTACTACTGTTCAAGAAGGGAGACATCCATGACATTGGCAACTATCGCCCAATCTGCCTATTGTCTGTCATCTACAAGTTGTTCACTCGAGTCACCCTAAATAGGATTGGCAAAACACTAGATGAAGGACAACCATGCGAGCAAGCCGGGTTCTGCAAAGGATTCAGCACCATCGACCATATCCACACGATAACCAAGCTCATTGAGGTTTCTTGGGAGTTCAAGATGCCTCTCTGTCTAACGTTCATTGATTTAAAGAAGGCCTTTGATTCTGTTGTGACGGAAGCGGTCATTGAAGCCCTAGCCAATCAGGGCATTCAAGCTCAATACATCAAGATCCTCCGTGAGCTGTATTGCGGATTCACTACCAGGATATCACCATTCTACAAAGAAGTGATCATTGATGTCAAGAGAGGGGTTCGGCAGGGTGATACCATTTCACCAAAACTCTTCAGTGCCACCCTCGAGAACATCATGCAACGACTGGAATGGGAAGGAATGGGAGTGAAGATAGATGGTCGGCAACTACACCACCTCTGCTTTGCTGATGACATTGTTCTAATAACACCAAACATCAGCCAAGTGGCACAAATGCTGGCCGACTTTGACCGTGAGTGTGGAAAGGTCGGACTACAGCTAAATCTTACGAAGACAATGTTTATGAGAAACAGCCTCGTTCCTGATGCCCCATTCGCTCTCAATGGAACGACCATCTCTGAATGCAACAGCTATGTGTACCTAGGTCGAGAAGTCAACATGACAAATGACCTGGCACCCGAGCTGCTCAGGAGGAAGAGAGCGGTTTGGAATGCCTTCAAGGGCGTTGAAGAAATAGCTAAGAGGGCGAAGAACCTCCGGCTCTGGGCACATCTCTTTGATTCCACTGTTCTTCCTGCATTAACATATGCCTCAGAGACCTGGGCCCTACGCAAACAGGGTGAGAACGCTATTCGGGTCTCCCAAAGAGGAATTGAAAGAGCTATGCTTGGAATATCACGTTTCACTCAAATGAGAGAAAGAATCTGGAGTTCCGACATCCATCGACGATCAAGAATCAGGGACACTGTCTCGTTTGCCAAGGTGTCAAAAATCAGATGGGCTGGTCACGTAATGAGATTTAAAGACGACCGTTGGACTAGAGCTGTTACCGACTGGATTCCACGGGTTGTCAAAAGACCGTGTGGCCGCCCACCTACCAGATGGTCAGACTTCTTCATCAAGATCATGAACGATCGGTTTGAGGTTCTTCATGTTCCTAGAGCGAACAGACAACATTGGACTACACTAGCATGCAACAGGGACAAATGGAGATGTTACTGGCGCCCGCTCAAGCAAATCGACGATTAACGGGAAGTCAAGTGATCAAGTGATCAAGTAGCTTGCCAGGATTTGCTGTGCAGGTGAGATACTCTTGGCAGTTTGCCAGGCTCTGTGAGAGGGGCGGAAGAATCGAACTGGGGTCGTCCCGGGTCAGCTGCATGCAAGGCAAGCGCCCTACCCGGTGTATAAAACACCCTTGCCAGGAGAGGACCTGGGCATCCAGTGGCCATTTCACCATAGTGGTTGAACAGGCCACTCCCACCAGTGGCCCCAGAACCCACACCTTCCTTGGAGCTTGGCGCAGCTTGGCGGAGTTGCATGGCACTATGCCCAGAGCTAGGGATTCCCCCTACTCCCCAGAGAATAGTGAACCTCTCAAACCAGTCTCACAACTGCTATTCCAAGGGAGCAGAGCTCCCTGGATGCCACAGAAAAGAGCGGGGAGGCCCTCCCCTGCTCACTGGGGCTTCAGGCCTGGGGAAGGAGGAAGTCATGAGGGTCAGGTTCCAGCTCTGAGGCCCTGCAGTATCTCACGCTCACTCTACCTCCCCTCCCCTCCCCTAACACCTTCTGCTTCCCTGCACTTCTGTCCCCAGGGGGGCTGCACCCTCAAGCTGCAAGGCTCTCAAGGCTCTCGGTCTTTCTACACTCTGCTCCTCTCTGGGCTCTCTCAGGCCCCGGCCTCTCTGCTTCCCACCTGGCCAGGGAGCAGGCACAAAGCTCAGCAGGCAGCAGGCGGGGACTGGGCCCTGCTCCCTGGGAAAGGCCAGGTGGTGCAATAGCACTGGACACCATGGCCGGGCTCTTGAGCTTCCAAGGAAGGTCAACAGGAAGCAGGCTGCAGGAAAGGGTGGAGCAAGGCTGATCCAACCACAGAGATGCTGCTGCAGCCCATCGGCAGCTCAGACCTGCTGTGCTCATCAAGCATTGGGATGGAAAGTGTGGAGCAGATAGGTCTCCACCCTCTCCCGCGCCCCAGAAAAAAAGAAAAGAAAATGAAGGAGCAGGGCCTGACTCCCAGACACCCCTCAAGCCAGAGCACTGTCTCTTCCCACACGCCTGGTGCGGGGGTCTATGGGTTTGTGTAGTTGAAACCTCCCCCCGTGCCCTCCCATCTGAGCACTGTGGGCTGAGACCCTGCTTCAGTGACAAAAGCAGAAACCAGGAGAAAGACCTGGAGTCTTTCCCACGTGGGCCAAAGGGATGGTGTACAGGACCCCTCTCCTCTGCGTACCCAGCAGCTCTGCGTCCACGGGAAAGGAAGCACCACGGCCGCCCTAGGCCCACACCGCTAACACAGCAACTCGCAGCTCTCATCCCCGCAAGTCTTGTTAGAGCACAAATAGCTGCATTCACCCCACTGTTTTTTCTTTTGGGGGGGTTGTTATTTGGGCCACACCCTAGGATGCTCACTCCAAACTCAGTGCTCACAGGCAACTTCCGGGCATTCTGAGAGACCACACTGACCTTCTCCACACAAAGTATGTCACCAGTCCATGGAACTCTCTCCCTAGTCCCCACCTTTGCCCTGTCTTTCTTCTTGACTGTTAGGTCCAGGTTGTACCTGAGGTTTTGTGTACGAGACCTCCCTCCTTCCCCCCCACCCCGCCAACAAAATTTCCATTGAGCTGATTGTCGACAGGCTACGTGGGAGTCACGTCCCGGTCTCATGCATTATCAGAGCTCACCCTCCAATCACTCTCTCCTGCCACATTTTTCTCTGCTTTCTCTTTGATAGCTGCTTGCTCCTTTCCACCCTAAGTGACCACCAGAGCCCCTCTCCCCAAGGAACTATCCAGAGAACTTCCCAGCCTCCTAGAGTTGGGCGGTACTTTAACCACCTTCTCTCTACACCACAGCCCTGCGAGCCAGGTGCCCCGGCTTCCGAGAAACCCAGGTGCTAGAAGCAGAAGCCCAGCTGCCTGTTTCCTGGTCGTTTGGATTAATTTCCTGTTGTTGCTGCATAGTCCAGTGTGGACAGCCGTGGAAGGGGACGGCCCCCTTGCAGAAAAAGTCTATGACTAAATACAAGAAGCTTTGAGTGAGGGGTGGGGCCTCTTCATACAGAAACTCCCAGACAGAAGGAAGGACCCAGGTTTCTAGGCAGAGCCAGGGAGGAAAGCCACTAGGGAGAGCCTTTTCACTGGCCATTGCTGCTGCAACAAACGACCACAAGCCCAGCTTGACTGGCACACACTGATGCTCTCACAGTCCTGGAGAGCTAAGGCTGACAAAGCAGGTGTCAGTGGGAGCCATTCCTTCTGGACGTTCTAAGAGAATCCTTATCCCTCCCTGCTCTAGTGCTCCAACTGTCCCTCGGCTTCAGCCACTCCACTCTGGACCTTGCCCAACTCGCCCAGTTTTCCCATCCTCTCTGGTCTCTCCCTCTTCTGTTACTTGGAAGAAGTCTTGTTATTGGTTTAGAGCCTGCTGGTTACTCCAATACCCCACCTCGAGATTCTTTTTTTTTTAATTTAAATTTAAAAAAATTTTTAATGAATCACCATGAAATACAGTTACAGACTTACAAACGTTCATGATTGTGTTTCAGTCATACAATGATCAAGTACCCATTCCTCTACCTGTTCCCATTCTCCACCACCAATGTTTCCACTATCCCTCCCGCCACCCTCCACCCACCCCCCACGCCCACCTCTGTGGCAGGCACATTCCCTTTTACTCTCTCTCTCTCTCTCCTTTGGGGTGTTTTGGTTTGCAATACAGGTAGAAAGTGACTATCATGTTTGGTCTAGAGTCTACTTTCAGCACACATCTTTCATCCTCAGCAAGCCCTCCATGCATCACTCACTTAGTGGTCCCTTCTCTATCCCAGCTGCCTTAAGATTACATCTGCAAGAGCTTTTTGCCAAATAAGGCCACCTTTGCAGGTACAGGGAATGGTACTCCAGAGGAAAGAGGAGAGTCCCCTCCATCAGAAATTCAGGAACCATTAGATGTGCAATTCAGGGAGCATGTTCCTTAATGACTAGATCTCTATCCTGTGAGGGATAGAATCTCACAGGATGGTCGCTGGAGGGCTGGAAGTCTCTGAGGTGTCCAATGATAAAGCTGCTCCAGAGTTTCTGGGTGGTGGAAGATTTCTGGGGAATGGAACAACAGTCACCCGGGAGGAGTCACCAGTGACTGAAGCAGGCTAGTCAGGTTGGCAAGAGACCCCACCTCCCCACAAATTTTCCCAGCCACCAAACCCTGTGCCTGTTTAACAAAGTATTGAACTCAAATCAATATTGAGGCGAAACAAGTATACCATGAATGACCTATTGATGATCTCCCACCATGTCCTGAGAGTCCAGAATTTTGAATTCCAAGCCAAAGCTTACAATCTGTTGGTGCACGACTCTAGACTTCAGTTTTCAGTTTGCTTAACTATGAAGTGGAAACGAGCACTCCAAGCAGTCTGGCAAACACAGCTGGTTTCCTGCTCGCCTGCCCCTCTCCTGGTCCTCCTGGATAAAGTCATGCTTCCACCCTGGGTAAGAACAGTCTTCCACCCTGGGTAAGAACAGTGCTCCCTGGGTGGCCCATTCTGGCCTTGGAGGATATGGAGCAGGTCGCCTGGCCCTGAGCTCTGAGCACCCCTGGGTGAGCTGCGGTTTCCATCCTTCGACTGCAGCAGGAAAGGCCCAGCTTGCGTGTTCCTGCTACAGAAACAGAGTGGCCTGTTTTGAGGTTCAGAAACTGGGAGCCAGACTGATGCTCAGGTGCATTGGGTCCCTATTGGCCTGTCACCATGCAAGTTCTGTGCTATAGGCACCCTTGGGACAGATAGACCCTCTCCTTTCTGGGGCTGGCAGGAGCCAGTGTGGGATAGGCCCTCAGAAGGGCAGTTTTTCCCAGTTTGGGGGCCTTCTTCCCTGGCAGGAGATGGCTGGTTTCTAGAAGTCTCTGTGCACGCGCACACACACACATACATACACACAAACACACATGCATGAATACACACACACACATACACACACACGAACACACACATACATGAACATATGCAGGCCCCTGAAGGAAACAAGTGTGTCACAGGCCTCTCTCCTGCACGCAGCTGGACACCCCCACAGACTCTTCCTCACCACAGAAGGTCACCCCGACATTTGGCTGAGAACTCGGCCATAGAGTAGCACTAGGGGTCAATGTTCTCCACAAGAGACACAGTCCCCTCCCACTGAGCTCAGAAAGGCTGGAAGAAGGAGCTGGGAATCCTGGGACAGTTCTGGGCTAGCAGCAACAGGAAGGTCTTGAATGCTAAGCCCAGACCTTCTCCCCAGGCTGGGAACTGCCTAGAGGAGCATCTCTGTCCTTCGTGCCTCTGTTCCCCCAGCAGGCCCTGAAGCTCCTCCTCTGCCTGAAGCAGGACTCTGTGGCCTTCCTGGGCAGCCTTTCTCCAAACTAGGGCTACTCTCTGCTGCCACCCTCAGACAAAGCAGCACACAGCCCTGGGTGGTCTTCTCAGAGTCTGGTCGCATATGAGACCCCAGCCTAGCCCAGGACCTTCTGGGCCTTTCACACTCAGAGAGCCAGGCATCATTCCTACTGCAGTGAGGAAAGTCCAGTGTCAAGTGAAAAAGACATCATGAAACCAACTTTACCACGGGCTAATTGGTATACACAAAGGGGAAGTATCTATAGCATATCTCTCCTAGCAAGAACATCACCCAACAACTAAATGAAGACCAAGTTCAGGTGTTAAACACTACCCTGTATTCCTTCTTTCATTCCTCTTTCCAACCCACTTACTCTGGTCCAAGGCCCCAGGTGACTAGCTTCAGGTGCAAGGCGGGGCCCCTCCTGGACAGTCCAGGTGCCTTTCCACCCATCACAGACTCATGACAGTCCCACTGGCTCCCACTGGGAAAGCGTGTAGCCCCCAACAGATCCCCCGCCCCCCCACACACACACTTCTGGGAGTGGGGAAGAGAGCGGAGTCTCCAGAGAAAACCTAGTCATCCAAGAGAGAACAGGCCAACCCCACACAGTGACAATGCAGTAACAGTGATGTCTGAACCCCAGTTACTGTTCTCAGGTCCCCCAGGCTTGCGGGACAGTACTACCCAATGGGACAGGCTGAAGGAGCCAGGAGGGGTATGAGGGGGGATGAGCCCTAATCCTGGGGCTGCTGAGGAAGAGGCCGAGGAACCGTGGAGCAGTGGGCAGTGGCCTTTGGGCCCAGTGTTCTGTCATGCTGCTTCTCATCCATCGGGGTTGACCACTGACCTGCTCGGCCCTCATGGACTCTCCACTAGAGGGCAGGTCTGGGCCCAGGTGAGTGTACCACCCTGCAGAGCTTCCAGAGGTGACTAAGCTGAGCCCAGGGCCTCCTGCTCTGTACCTGCTGGGCCCATCCACCCATGAGGCCCCAGGAACCACGTGGCTCGGTGCCCTTCCTCAAAGGTCAGAACCAGCCGGCCTCACTTGGCTGCCTGAGAGCCCCACGTGCCCTGGCTGAGTGCCCGGGGTGGAGAAGGAGCACAGACAGCCCCAGGGGAGATGCGACTGTCCTCCTCTGCACTCTGTCCTCCTCTGCTCTGCCTCTCCTAGGCCTGGGGCATGGAGGAGGCGTTGGAGGGGCTGAATCGCCCAAAGCCCAGCAAGAACGCCAGCTTCTGGGGAGTTTCCAGATAAGCCAAATGCACAACTGAGATTGGGCCAGCCAGAGTCAGCCTCGGAGCCCCAGGGGACAAGGTCTCAGGACTTCCTGAGACTGAGACCTCCCCTGTGGCCACCACGGGGCCCAGGCAATGCTCATGTGTGTGCACCTGGCCGATGGCCGGTGCTGGGGCTCAAAGAGCCCCCCTCTTCACCCCTCTTCCGTCAGACTGAAAAGAGCATTTTGCATTGTCTGTGAGGCCCGGGGCCAGGCCTCGAGCAGCAGGTGTTTTGAGAGTACCACAAAGTGCTCGCTCGAGTCTCACTCCTTTCTGCTCCTGTTCAGGGGCTGAGATAGAGCTGGGGAGAGAGGGATGGGGTTAGGGGGGCCCAGAACACGGCAGCAGGCCAGCTCTGTGTCCTCTTCCATAAACGTGCATGTGCCAGAGCCAGCCAGCATCCAAGGAGTCACGAGGAAAGCAAGGGAGCTGGTCCCTCTGCTGACCATGTACGGAGGCCCATGGGACAGCACTGATGGTCCAGCTGGATCCAAGTGATGTGTCACAGCCTGTTCATGAGGCTCCTGGGAATAAGGGTCTCCCCGGTGTCAGGGGATGCTCAGCCAGTAGGGAGCTTGCCCAGAAGACCCTGGGGTTAATGACCAGTCCCCCAGAGAAAGGCCCCAAATGCAGCAGACAATGAGGAGTGAGCCAGGATAAATATAGACAATGAGAAACTGTAAATAGCTCCATGATGTTGCAAAGGGAGCAAGCAGGGATGGGGTTGGACACAGAGGTCGGCTTAGAGGACCACAGGGGCAGTGGCCACTGACCCCATGTTGGCCAGCAGGTGGACAGCCAGATAGAGAGGACAGATCCTGAGAGCGGGACCCCGGGGCACCCTCGCCCACCTGCATGCGTGGCTGAGGACAGAGGGCAGGCGTGGAAACGCAGCCTGTGACCTTTGCTCCCACTTCGTGGCTGGACTCCCCGACGGCCCCGTCCTCTCGGCAGCTGTACCTCTGCCAGGCCCACATCGTGCCCGGGCAGCAGCTCTGAATCTGGCGGGCAGGGCGGGCAGCCAGGGGCAGCGCAGGTCACTGCAGGGGGAGGTGGAGGAGGAACGTGGGGCTCCCGGTCAGCTGTGTGGTGCAGACGCCCTTCCCTGCAGGCCTACAGCCGCAGGTGGGGGTGAGGCCATGGGTGTGTCCCGAGACACACTGCCAAGTGATTCCCAGTTCTGAGGGGCTGTCCTGACCCTCCCTGTTCTGACCCAGACCACTTTGCAGGAGCCACCCTGAAAATTCTCCCCCCTTCTCTCCCAGGGGAATAATGCTGGTGAGGCGACATACCTACGTATCTGCTAGCACACTAGGACTTGGCTTCCCGTTCACGGCAGACCTTAGGAGAGCGGAGCAGGGCCACACCTGGGGGAAAGTCAGTGAGACCCAGGCCACCAATCTTTCTTCTTCCGGCCTCCTCTGGACGGAGAAATGCCTGTCCCACAGCACTCACTGATTACTTGTCTGGGGTTCTGAGCTGATCACAGAGGCGGGCCTGTCCAGAGCCATCCCCCGGGAATTCATCCTACCTCTCTGTGACCAAGGGCCTCTGGAGATGGACTGAATGACCCCGAAGTACCTCCCTGGTTCTCTCTGGTCTCTTCTTAGCCCTCTCATCACTGGATATTTGAGGCAGGGGATAGGGGTAATGCTGCCCTGGAGGTGTCAGGGTCAGGAACAGAGAGGGGAGCCCTGAAAAGTGCCCACAGGGGCAGGGATTATTACTAGCAGAGACAGCGGCCAGAGGCCATCCCTGCAGCCACAGGCAGCCTCAACCACTGCCTGACCCCCGTCCTGGATAAAAGCAATGTGGTGTAAAGGAGCCCTGGAGAGTGAGGTCAGAAACATTGGCACTGATGCTAACAGAACTCTCTAGAGACCAAATCCCATTAGCATCCTGGCCAACATTGCAGAACTTTCCTTGGGTGAAGCTGGGGAGATGATCAGGTGTCATTCAGATCCCTGGCTTTGAAGGGCCGCCTCCCTCCATGCCCAGTTTGCTACAGCTGTGCAGAGCTGTGTATGTGTGTGTTGGCGGGGGGAGGGTCCGTGCAGCGGGGGCTTCACCAACCAACGACAGGAGGGCTTGCTACCCTGGGCACCCTGATCCATTCGCTTCTCAGGGCATCCTCCCCTTCACCAGAGCAGCCCAGGGCTGGAAGCTCGCTCTGTCTGTCTGTCTGTCCTTGCTCCTTCTGTCTGCCTATCCTCCTGGGCTCTGGGTTACAGCCATGATGGGTTCCATCCTCTCTTTTTCCTTGTCTGAGCACCTTTTTGTGTACTGGAAGGGGCAGGAGCAGGCAGGCGATCAGGGAAGGGGTAGAGGTTATCCACCTATCTGCAGCCCCCCCATAGGACAGTCTGAGAGAGGACCAGATACCCTGGGTCAGCACATGATCTTCCCCAGACCCCCGACGCCCTGCTCTTCTCTTCCATCCTCCTTCCCGCTGCCTCCCTCTGTCTCCGAAGTCTTTGCAAGGGGTTATTTTTGTTTTTATTGACTTTGCCTCTGTGGTCATCTGCTGGAGACATCTCTGCAGTCAATATCCTGAAGAGTTGTGTCAACGTTTTCTTCAATAGATTTTATGGATTCTAGTCTAATCTTAATCCACTTTGAGTTTCCTGTTGTGAATGGTATGAGATGAGATTCTGATTCATTTACTTACATGTGGCTATTCCGTTTTCTCAACACCATTTGCTGAAGGATTTTATTCTCTCCACATCATATACTTAGCTCCTGTGTCTTAGATTATAACTGCCCATAAATCTGGGGGATTAACTCAGGACTCACAATTCTTTTCCACTGGTCTGCAGATCTATTTTTATTCCAGTATCATGCAGTTTTGACTATTATAGATTTGTAGTTAAGTTCAAAGTTGGGAAATGTAATGCATCCCATCCTTTTCCCCCTTAGAACTGCTTTAGCTATTTGGGGAGTCTTACGATTACATATAAATTTTAGTTGTATTTATTCCAAGTATTTAAATTACTTGAAGAAATTGGAATTTTAGTGGGTATTGCATTGAATTTGTATAATACTTCAGGAACAAAGGTCATTTTGACAATTTTGATTCTTCCAATCCATGAACAGGGAATGTCTTTTCATTTCCTGGTGCCTCTTTTATTTCTCTTAGCAGTGACTTATAATATTCACTGCACAAGGCTCTTACTGGACCCGCTTGAGCAAATCGATGAATAACGGGAGGACCGCACAAGGCTCTCACCTTCCTTGTTGATTCCTAGGTACTTGAGATTTTGGAGCACTATTTTAAAAGGAGTTATCTTTTTAATTTCTTTTTCTTCTAATTCATTGTTTGCATACAGGAGTGCCACAGATTTTTGTGCATTCATTTTGTAACCTTCTATTTATTGTTTCTAAGAGCGTTTTGGTGGAGTTGTTAGGGTCTTCGTGTATATTATCATGTTGTCTAAAAATAGGGATAGTTTAGCTTTTTTTTGCAATTTGGACCTCTTGGATAACTTTTTTTTCTTGTAGTAGTGCTGTGGTGAAACCTTCCAAAATGATGTTGAATAAGAGTGGTGACAGTGGGCATCCTTGTCAGTGTCTAGTCCCAAAGAAAGCCTTCAGTACTTCACCATTGAGTATGATCTTGCCGATAGCCATTACTGATCTCAGATATGTTCCCTCTATCCCTATTTGGGGGGAAGGGAGGTTAAATGATGAATGGATGTGGATCACGTCCAAAGCTTTCAGTTAATGTGACCATAGGATTTTTGTCCTTCCTTCTGTAGATATGGTGTATTTTATTAATTGATTTGTACATATTGTACCATCCTTGCCTCCTTGATATAAACCCCATTTGATCATGGTGTATAATTCTTTTGATATACTTCTGAATTATGTTTGCTAGATTTGTTGAACATCAATCTTTGTATTGATGTTCCTCAGGGATATTGATCTATAATTTTTTAGTAGTGTCTTTGTTTTGAGTATTAATGTAATATTGGCTTCATAGAAGCTATTAGGGAGAGTTCTTGTTTCCTTAATATTTTGGAAGCACTAAAAGAATGTAGGATCTAAGTCTTCTTTGAAGCTTTGGTAGAACTTACTAGTGAATCCATCTGGACCTTGGCTTTTGTTCTTGAGGAGATTTTTAACTACTGCTTTGATTTCTTTATTCGAGATTGGTCTACTCAGGTTTTATATTTCTTTTTGGTGCAATCTCAGGAATTAATATGATTCCAGGAAATTACCCATTTCTTTAAGGTTCTCAAGCTTGGTGACATAAAGTTATTCATAGTAATCTCTCACAATTTTTTGTATTTCTTAGGTATCATAACTTCCCTTTCTTCTCTGATACTATTTATTTTGTTTTTTTCCTTGGCGAACTATTAAGGGTTTGTCAATCTTGTTTATTCTTTCAAAGAACCAACTCCTGGTTTCATTGACCCTTTGCATCCTTTTCATTTTTAATATCATTGATTTCCACTTAATTTTTATCATCTGCCTTCTACTTGCTTTAGGATTAATTTGTTGCTCTTTTTCTAGTTTCTCTAGCTGAGACGTAAGATTGTTTATTTGAACCTTTTCTTTCTTCCTGTTGTAAATTTAAATAGCTATAAAAGGGAGAGTGTTTTTCAAGTGGCTGCTCCTGTGGTGCCCAGCCCCATGGTCAGGTCTGACCATTCGTGTTCAGTGACCAAGTCCCACCTGTAGTAATTACTGGTGTGAATGCAGTGTGTGTGTGTGTGTGTGTGTGTGTGTGTGTGTGCTCTAATCCTTGAGTTTTTTCCCAGTCCCAAAGAGAGCATTTAAGAGAAGATTACCTCTATGCAGAGACCCCAGTGGTTCCCTGGGGCTGGTGAGGAGAAATGGACCCACATTTGCCTCAATCCCCTGTAGAGAGACTTAACTCAGAAAGGTGGGCTCTCTACTGAGCTGGGGTGCTCAGACTCTGACTCTAATATGCTCACACTCTTTCAGGGGCCCCAGTAGCACCTAATCCAGGGAATGAGAACACAATCATCACTGGTTTTTAGACTAAGGGAGCCTGGAACCTGGAGCTCCCATCTGGACCCTTGCCAACAGCTCCAAAGCCCGTCTCATGCACATACCACCCTGCTTGCCCTCTGTCCGCACTCACATACATACCTGAAGAATGACACTTCAGCAGCGGGACAGACCAGGAAATCCCACAGGAGGATGGGGACCAGGATTGCCTCCTGGGCTCAAAGAATGACAGATAGCTGGCCGCCCACCACTGGCTTCCCTTGCTCATTATCAGATAATTTGATCTATGTCAGTGGCATGAGTTTCTCAAAGGCACTACCCAGCCCTCCCAGTTCATTGGTTCACCCCCAACCACAACTTCCATGCTCCCGGTTAGTCAGTAGTGGCCTCTATCTCTCCTAAGAGCTCTACATTTGTCCAAAAAAGAGATGTCCCCCATCACTTCTTTTATTCCATCTCTGATGATTCCCTCCTCATTCAGCTCCGACCCTTCTAGAACTGGCTTCTAGTTCAGGCTGCTAACTTTGGCTGTTCAGCAAACTCCTCTAAGACTTCTTTCATCTCCAAAAAGGGTCTGGTCCAAGGGACACCTCAGAAGCAGACTTTGTTGGAAGCCATTCAGAGGAATAGAGGAAGTAAATTGTAAACTCCATCCCTGTGTAGATTGCATCCTTTTAGAAGGTATGCAAATATGGGGGCAAATGTGTACCTCATTTGCAGCAGAACTAGACTTGCCTGATCACGGTACAACTACAGAGTAGAATGCTATGCAGGGTTTAAAATATGAGGACACTCTTTAATGCTTGCTCTTATAAGAAGCAGGCTTTATTTTAGTGAGAAAGCAAGCTAGGAAATGGTGTATATAATGTGCTACTTTTTATGTAAGAAAGAAAGAATGTAAAAATATTTTTATGTGCTTATTTTACATAAGCAATACACAGAACTTAATAAAGGCAGTTGAATCTAGTGTTCTGATGGGGGATGGTAGTGGGAAACAGAGATGGAAATGAGGCAGTTCACTGAGCCGCACTTTGGAACCACATGAATATATAACACTCGGATAAAAATGAACAAGTCGAATATCTTTCACAGTCAAAACCAAAATATAACTCTGATGTTGTGACTTAATTGAGATGATTTTGTAGTATGTATATTGTGTGTATTGTGTATATATATGTGTCCTAAGACACGTAGCACATGATTTAATGCAGCAGAATATAGCACCCTTCCTTTTGTATGGTTATTTATTTTAAGTATAAGGTTATTTTTTTCCACTAGAGAAAGTTTGGCAATTTAGAGCTGGAGAGATGGTGTCTTGCATGTTGTTAACTCGGTTTGAATCTCAGGACTGCATTGAGTCCCCTAAGCGCTGCCAAGAATGTCTCTGAGCATAGGGCCAGGTGTAAGCCCTGAGCACTGCCAGGTGTGGCCCAAAGACAAAGCAAGACAAAGTTGGCAATTTAGGAAAAGTTCTAAGGATGAAACAATCACGGTGGAAACTAGTCTTTGAGTGATCACACATACAGCACATTTGATGCTGCACATCTGAAACTTAAGTGACATTATTAATCAATATTGCCTTAATGAAAATTTATTTTTTAAAACCCACTCATCAAGGGCCAGAGAGATAGTTCTAAGGTTTAGGCACTTGCCTTATAAGCAGTTGACTCCGGTTCAATTTCTCGCACTCTCTATGGTCCCTGAGCACAGTTGGTGTGGCCCATAAAAAAAAAAATAAATAAATAACATAAAATAAAATTTAACTAATCTTTCAAAAACTCTCTTATATGGGGCTGAAGAGATAGTAAGGGGTGCTTGCCTTTCCTGAGGTCAGCCCAGGTTTGATCCCTGAAGCCCCATACCCCAAGTCACCAGCAGTGATCCCTGAGTGGAGAACCAGGAGTAAGCCCTGAGTACCACCAGGTGTGGTTTAAAATCAACAACAATACAATGAGTTATTATCCCTGAAGTAAGAAATTTATCCATTTATATTCAATAACACTGCACTCTCCTCCCATTTTTCATCGATTTGATCGAGCGGGCACCAGTAACATCTCACAACAAATTGTGTTTTTGGCATAACAAATACGTCACAGGTAGCTTGCCAGGCTTTGCCATGCGGGAGAGATACTCTCAGTAGCTTGCCGGACTCTCCGAGAGGGGCAGAGGAATCGAACTTGGGTCAGCTACGTTGGCTGCGTGCAACGCAAATGCCCTACCTGCTGTGCTATTGCCCCAACCCTTATATTCAATAATATATATATATATATTATTGCCTGCATTTACCTGAAAACAATGGTTTCCCTTGCCACTTCTGTTTTTTAATATCTGCAGAGCAATTATGATGTAAGTGCCTCTGTCAGTTGGTTACTTGTCCGTGGCCCCGTCAACTCCTTGAGGAACTGGGCAGTGTCTCCCTCATCTTTGTCTCTTCTGTGTGTGTGGCATGTAAAAGAATCCTGATACGTGTTTGTGGAATACATGAACAAACTGTCCAAAACTTAACTAAATAGTTCCAGTTGCTTCTACTACTCTAAATAACGCTTGCACTGTCAGCGTCACCATAAATCACCAGTCACTGTACACGTCTTTACTTATTTCCTTAGGCGAAATTCCTAGAAGTGGAATTACTGGCTCAATCCTTTGGAAAAAGTTTAAGGTTGTTGAAATCACATTGCTAATTTGCCTTCCAAAAAGTTGTCCTAGTATGCACTCTGGCCAGCTGCTTCTCGAGCCCACACAGACTCGTGCGAAGGAGGGGCCTAGCGCCTGAAATCTTTGCTCCCTGCAAGGGAAGAGAAAAGAAAACCTACTTCTCCCACTTACCCCCTTTCCTCGTTTCAGTGCCGTTGAACAGTGTTTCCCATTGTTTGAGCCCTGACGGAGCCAGCTGTCTGCTCATGCACTTTCTCTACTTGGGCCTTCATATTTTTCTTTTGTATCTTCTCTTTTGAAAAAATTGAAACTGCTGCTTTCTTGCTTCAGAGTTTGCTTAATATTTCTGATGGAAAAAAATTTTTTATAGATTTAGGGAGAATTCAAAGTGTGGGAATTTTCCAATCAGCCCGAGTAGAGAGGATAGTACAAAGAAAACCCCGTTTTTTCTTTACCCGGCGCCAACACGTCTCAGCACTTTGATAACCAGGTTCTATCTGTTTACCCCTTTCTTCCCCCAAACACACATAAAGACATAAACAATTCTGAACTATTTTGGGTAAATCATACACATCATAGCCTTTCATCCATAAATATCCAAGGAATTTTTAAGCTGCCATATGAGTATTTCTATTTAAGGACCCAATTTGACTCCACAGTACGTTTATTTATAACACTTCAGAATCTTGCCCTCTATCATTTCTTCACATTGACTTGACTCTTTATATAATCTCTGGCCTTTCTCCTTCCACATTTACCCCTGGGGGTTGGTGAAGTCTGCAGCCATGCATATAGCGAGGTGAGTGGCCGGGGCCTTGTCAAAGTCACTCAGATCAGCGGGAGAGGAGAATCATCAATTTGCATCTGCCCAGCACATAAACAACTCATCTCCCGGCCTCTGTTTTGCTAACAGATCACCCACCTGAATCAAACTCATAATTCAGTAATGTGAACACTGTTCAATCTGAATTCATCTTCATTAAACA
Organism: Sorex fumeus; assembly: GCF_029834395.1. NCBI lineage: Eukaryota > Metazoa > Chordata > Mammalia > Eulipotyphla > Soricidae > Sorex > Sorex fumeus. Next base: position 64,906,024 of record NW_026606101.1, on the reverse strand, counting down.
ACAGCTCGTGCTAGAGGAGGGAGAAATGGGCTTATCCCCTCCCCCACCCCCGCCTCCCCCTTTCCCTATTAGGCCAAGACTTCTCCACCAGGTGAGAAGCCATGAATTCTATCACCCTCTCCTTTGCAAACTGGGCTTTGGGGCTTAAGCAAAATCCGAAGACAGCAGCAATCTCTATATTGGAACGAGTGCATCCATCTCTCATTTCTCCAGAGAACAGAACGGGAGACTGCGAAGATTCCTCTGAGGGCCTTAGGAGTGCAGAGTGGGGGTGCGTGAGAGAGGGATCAGGGCGAAGACTTGCCTGCAAGATAGCAAAAGCCGTTTTTTAAAAATAAGTGCTGGCAAAGCCCTCCATGCAACCAGCCTGGAAGAAGAGAAGGCTGTCACCCTGTGCCCGGCCGTGGGGCCCTGTGCTAATCCTGGTGAGAGCAAGAGGAGCCTTGGGAATCTGAGCTGCCCCTGACTTCAGCATCTGGCCCTGGAGGCCAGGCTGCCCTGGAGGCCCAGCACCAGTGCCGCTAGCATCCTGGACCTGGCCAGAGAAGTCCATTTGCCCTTATGTCCTAGCACTTGCGTTGAGGTTAAAAATCTGTCCCGTGCCACCCTTTTAGGGTGTCTGGCTGCCTGGGTGCTGCAAGGGAAAAAAAATGAGTGGCAATCTGGCATCCCAGCAGCGGACCTGGTGCTGTGCCTGGTGAGAGTGTGTGCATGCATGTATGTGCGTGTGCGTGTGTGGGTGCATGTGTGTGCGTGTGTGTGTGTGTGTGTGTGTGTGTGTGTGTGTGAGTGTGACTTCAGGAACTAGAAGCTTGACCCAGCACCTGGTTTAAAATGAAGCCCACTGTCCAGTGGTAAACAAGGAGGATCCTGGGGATTAAAATGTCACGCCGACCTGAAACCAGGCTTTTGCTAACCTGAATGATGGCCTGGCAGTGCCCAGAGGGTTTTGAAAGGCCTGCAGCCGGCACGAGGTGTGTGAAACCAGAGCTTTGCCGGTCCATGGAAAAAGCTATGGGAGGACAGGAGACAGGTTCTCTCGCCATGAAACGTGTTCAAAGAAGAATCTTTTGAATTAAAATAGATGCACTCCAGAAATAATCTTGTTTTGAAACATCAGAAATCTTAGGAAGGGGAAAAGGCTATCAATGCACTTACCCTTTGAATCTGCTCTGGTCTCAGCTATTTATAATGTCTTTTCCTCAGTGGTGCTTAAAATAATCAGCAGACATTATCATTAACTCTTGCGACGCCCTGGGCTCCTGCAGACTCTTGACCTTCAGGGCCCAGAGGACGGAGCCCAGACCTGGAGGCTGCAGGCAGCTGCTCGGTTCCTCCTGCCCTGTCCCTTTCCGACCTGGCCTCGAGCACGCCCTGGATCTGCTGCCCTCTCAGCTGTCCCGCTGCACAGTCCTCACCTCCAGTATCACTGGCACCTCTAGCAAGTGACTATGTAACAGCAAAGCTCCAGTGCTTAACCGCTTGCTCAAAAGTCGAGGAGAGCAGGGCAAGGCCAGGCCCGGGGGAGGGGGGAAGCCCCCTGGCTGGATGCACTCTACCTTACGCTGGGGAGGCTGTATTCCCGTGCAAACGCCTCTGATCGTCTGGGGGCCTTCGGAGCTCAGCCTTAGCTGGGAACCCAGCACCCTGCCCCTGCAAGAGGGAACAGGATTATAGGGTAACCCCAAGAATCCTTGGGAGGGTCATCACCTCCCTCTGGAAGCTACTGCTGACCTGACCCTCTGTCGGCTGGATAAAGCAAGGGTCCTAGGGGCCAAACCTGATGTAATGGGACAGGTTTTAAGGAAAAATGACCAAAATACAAGCACAAATGAACAATAAGTGTGCCTTTAAATATATGTTCAAAAATAAATAAATATATGTCCATATGCCAATATATGATATGCTATATATGAATATGATATATATGTGACATTAGTGAATATATTCTATATAAATATTTTAAATTATATCTTTATTTTATATTAAAAAGCAATATTATATATTTAAAATATATATGACTGCATATTTTAGGAGCTAGAAGCTTGACCCAGCACCTGTTTCAAAATGAAGCCCACTGTCCAGTGGTAAACAAGGAGGATGTGTTGTTATATTATTGACACATATTAACATAAACATTTTCTACTATGTGTAATATACATCATAAGTTATATGATTATTAGTGTATCTATACACGATTAATATATCACCTCTAATATTTGCAATAGCATATATTACTGTGTATTTTGTTTTAAAATAGGCCATATAGTATTTATTAAATAATCATATTGTGTGAATTATGATTATGTAATATCATATAAATATTACATTATGCAAATATTTTATTTTTCCATTCTAAATCTTAGAATGAGAAAATAAAAGCCAATTACAAGTTTGATGATGATAAATACAACGATAACAATTTCAAAGTGATGTCAACTTTAATACCCACTACAGAATAAGAATAAGCATAATTTATAAAATAGTACTTTGCTTCATGACATGTCTCTGCAGTGCTTCTTTTCCTTTGGTTTTCAGATGCAGCTCTTTGATTAATTCTCCAAATGAAAATGATTTTGTAATATTTTCTTCAGAGAGAATAGACAGAAATTCACTTTTCTTCTTGGTCAGCTACTTGGAATTCAGCTGGTTATAATTCAGTTGACATTATTGATCACTTACAAAAATTTCATTCAGCTTCACCCTTTATGGTTCACACATTTTTGGATTGTCAGATTTAGGAAAGTTTTCACCAGGTTTTGTTCATCTGTGAGTTGCAGTAATTGTACATGAGGTTTGAGATATGGCCATGAACCTGCTCCTGTAGTATGGAAAGTCTGGCCAATTCTATTTAACAGATTCTCTAAGCAAAGGTAGGGAAAGATAATAGAATAATAGTAATATAAGCAGAACAATCATTGTGCTTTGCCCTTTTAAGTCTATTTTGCATAAGTGAACTTCCTGTTTCCCAGGCATTGAGGAGAATTGAATGTATTGTTTATTATTTATATGCCTAATCATCCGAAGAGTGTCCTCTCAGTCTCTGTGTATTTCGAGCTTGTTGTTCCTGCATTCCCGCATACTTCAGGAACTGGGGGCCCCAGTGCCTGCATATTACGTGCCAAGAGAGTTCACAGACTGAGCAGTAGAAGCATTCCTAAACAGTAGGCCAGAAGTGACATCATGGAGAGTGAAGCAACCATGGAATATATCCCACTAAACCCAAATGAAATGCAGCCCAACTCAACCCCCCTTTCCAGATGCTAGAAAAGTCCTTGGCTCCCAGTGCTGTGCCACCTGGGCTGAAGAGAAGCAGATGAGATAATGGAGCGAGGTTGCAGTTCAAACCCTCACCTTTGCAAGTTTACAAAAGCAGAAATGTGTGAGCACATCACAGGAGGGCCTGCCTGAGGTCTTGAAAGAGGCCTGAAAATTGAGGGGCTTGAAGTTGATACTTCCCTCACCTCTGGATCAATAGATTAAAACTCCCCTGATTTCTTGGCTGGAAAAGAAAGAGGTTCAATCGCCTGTGAGGGTGTGAGGCTTTTGTATCATATCCTAAGGCTTTAGGATCCAAGCTGTTGCCCTGTTTGAGCACTCTTTACTCAGAACCACTAGTCACGCTGCTGATCTCAATGACCATAGTGATTTCCTGCCCCAAATATTTTGGAATTTTGTCAACTGGTTCTTTTTTTTTGCTTTTGGGGTCACACCTGGCCATGCACATGGGGTTACTCCTAGCTATTCACTCTGGAATTACTCCTGGTGGTGCTCAGGGGACCATATAGGATGATGGGAATTGAACCTGGGTCAGCCACGTGCAAGGCAAATGCCCTACCTGCTGTGCTAGCGCTCCAGCCCCTGTCAAATGATTCTTGATTTGGAAGTGCTTCTAACATCTATCCTCTATCCATTGCCCATTAGATATGCCTGACCTCCAGGAAAATGGCAGAGGAGGGCTTGCTGTCGAGATGCTCTAAGCCACAGGTTGAGAAAGATGCGAGTTACTGAAGGTTGGTAAGATGTTCAACTCCTAACTCATCCTGTGTCCAAAGCTCTTTCTACTAACTCAGAGCCTAGTCTCAGTTTCATTGTGGCCCCACCAACCCTTGTCTCATCTGGGAAAGCTCCATGTGTACAACGGGTCAACCCCAAATCCTTTGGCTTAAAAACAAAATCACTTATTCTCAGGGATCTCTGTATTGGTCAGAGTGTTCCAAAACTTAGAATTGTGGGCCTAGCTTTGTTCCACGTATTTCTCATCCTCCTTGGCCTGGAGGACTAGCTTAGGCAAGTTCTCCAGCCATAAACTTGAACAGGAACATGGAAGACCTTTTCACATTAGGCTTGGAATGGACACAAAAGCTTTCATTCATAAGGCATTGGTCAAAGGAAATCCTATGGTCAAATCAAAGTCAAGGGTAGAAAGTGTACTCTACCCATGAAGGCCAGACAGGGCTAGAGAGATAGGATGAAAAGTTGGGAAGCAGAGATTCAGTGTAGCACACTTCAGGGATAGCCCAGCCGAGAGATAGGCAACGTCAGTCCGAGGGCTCTGTCAGAAACCAGAGGTTTGGCGAGTACCACAGACAGCATCATGTTAGCAGGACACCTGGCAGGTGTGATGCGGACTTTTGGGTGGACTTACTGCTGGGCCACTGTGCCCAAAGAACTCTGACTCCCAGATCGATGTCCATCTGGAAGAGGTTTGCAGTGGGATGCCATCAGCCACTTCCCAGTGCCACTGTTTTCATCCACATCTTGGATGGAGACTTTGGCATCATGTTTATCAGATTTTCAGCAAAACACAGCTGGGTCACATGCCGAAGATCTCTTGTTGACAATAACAAAATTTACATTGGTAGCAAGAGAATAGATTTATAGGCTCAAAGTAATAAAGACAGATAAATAAAAGGGAACTAACGCTTACTGAACTACTTGCCAGAAACACATTTTATTTTTCCTTTTAGCACTTTAAAGCAAAATTGCTTCTTATTTCCAGGCTAAAAAAAAGACTTCTGACCTAGGAAAAAAAAAGGAGAATGGACATTATCAAAATCAAATCAAAGAAATAAAATCAAAATGAGACTGGAAATTAATAAGGTAGAGGGTAGAAATACAATAGATAATATCAATAAAGCTAAAGCTGGTTTTTCAAAAGCAAAACAAAACTGGCAACCCTTTTGATAGCTGACCAAAAAAATAGAGAAAAGTCAAACCATTAAACTCAAGAATAAAGGAGAAGACATTACTACTGACCTCATAAAAATAAAAAGGTTTATAAAATGACACTATAAATAACTACATGTCAACAAATTAGTTAATGTAAGAGCAACAGAGAAGTTCCTAGAAAGACACATTTTATTGTGATTGACAACAGAAGAAACAGGAAATCTGAATAGGTCTGTGACAAACTCAGGGATCAAATCAGTAACTATAGAACTGCCTTGAAAGATAAGCATTCTAGGCCAGAGAAACTCACTAATGAATTCTACCAAACAATCAAAGGGATTAGTACCAATCCTTCACAAACCCCAGGAAAATTAGAAAGGGAGAAAATACTTTACAACTTAATGAAGCTAGTATTTCCCTAGTATCAAAAATATCACAAAATAAATAAAACAATATTTATAGATGCAAAACCATCAGCAAAATTATTAGTAAGCCAAAATCAGTTGCAACAAAGAAACAAATCATAAACCAGTAGGATTTATCCAAAGAATAACCTTCAAATATCAACTAATATAATAAACCACATTAATGCACTAAAAAACACATGCCCTAAGAAAATTTAAATAAATAGTAAAAATATTGACAAAAATCAATACCCTTGAATTTATAGGAATTCCATTAATCTGTGTGTAATCCCATCAGCGGCCTAGACTCAGAGACTATAAAAACCAGCTCCTGGAACCGCGTGGCCACATTTGCGGCCGCACAACATCTTATTATGACATCTTATTATCTCATTCCTACTTTGGACAAACTGGCAGGCTACCAAATGTAGGCTGCCCACACGGCAGAGTCTGGCACACTCCCCGTGGCATACCCAATATGCCAAATACCAGTAACAATGATGGGTCTCATTCTCCTAAAGAGCCTTGAATATAATCTCAGGGCTAGGATAAAAGAGACGTTACTGGGGCCTGCTCGAGGCAATCGACGAATAACAGAATGATTTGTGATTTGTGATTGTGAATCTATTAAAGGATATCTGTGAAAAACCCCAACTAGAACCATACCAAATGGTAAAAGACTAAACAGCTTTCCACAAAGATAAGGCTGCTTGATCTCATCACTTCTATTTAACATGTACTAGAGGATCTAGGCAGGGTAACCAAAAGAGAGAACAAGGGGCCAAGTGATAATACAGCAGATAGGGCATTGGTCTTGCACATGGTTGACCCGGGTTCCATCCCTGACATCCCATCTCTCTCTCTCTCTCTCTCTCTCTCTCTCTCACACACACACACACACACACACACACACACACTTCAAGCTGATCAGAAGTAATTCCTGAGTACTAAGCCAGGAGCATTTTGCACTGTCCTGCCGTTGTTCATCAATTTGCTCAAGCGGGCCCAGTAACGTCTCCATTTTGAGACTTGTTGTTACTGGTGTTTGGCATATTGAATACATCACGGATAGCTTGCCAGGCTTTGCCGTGCGAGGGAGCGATAGCACAGTGGTAGGGTGTTTGCCTTGCGCGCAACCAGTCCAGCCGAGGTAGGTTCGATTCCTCCGCCCCTCTCGGAGAGCCTGGCAAGCTACCTAGAGTATCTCACCTACACAGCAAAGCCTGGCAAGCTACCCGTGACATATTCGATATGCCAAACACAGTAACAACAAGTCTCACAATGGAGATGTTACTGGGCCTCCTCGAGCAAATCAATGAACAATGGGAGGACAGTGACAGTGACAGTGATAATTTTAAATTAGAATTAAGAAAATAATTCCCAGGACCAGGGAGTTACAATAGCAGGCAGGGCACTGACCTGGGTTCAGCCCCAATACAGACCCCTGCTACTTCATATTGTTCCCTGCTTAGAGTGAGCCTGGAGCACAGAGTCGGGAGTAAGCCCTGAGCACTGCCAGGTATGGCCAAACACTCTCCCCCCAAAAATTCTGTAATCATTTCAAAAGGAATGGACCCATCCCTCTTGATACTATTACAAACTGAATAATAAAAGATTGGAATAAATTTGACAAAGTAAATGCAAGTTTTGCTGAGAAAATTTGAGAAATATCTCAGTAGATGAAAACACACATTGTGTATTATTTGAAAATTTTGGTATTGTTAGGATGACAATCCTCTGCAAAGTAAACTATAGATTCAGTGCTGTAGCACTGTAGCACTGTAGCACTGTCCTCTCATTGTTCATCTATTTTGCTCCAGCGGGCCCAGTAATGTCTCCATTGTGAGACGTGTTACTGTGTTTGGCATATCGAATATGTCATGGGTAGCTTGCCAAACTTTGTCGCGCGGGCGGGATACTCTCGGTAGCTTGCTGGGCTCTCAGAGAGGGGCAGAGGAATCGAACCCGGTCAGCCATGTCGGCTGCGTGCAAGGCAAATGCCCTACCTGCTGTGCTATCGCTCCAGCCCAGATTCAGTGCTATATCCATCAAAATCCCAAGTGCAGTTTTTTCAGCTATTAAAAAGCTGATCCTAAAATTCATGTCAAAATGTCAAAAATTTAAGTGATCTAGGATATTCAAAATCCTCTTGAAAAAATATCATTTGGAGGGAGAAGAAATGAACAGAAGTTTCCTCAAAAAAGAAATACAAATGGCCAAAAGGGACAGGAAAAAATGCTCCACATCACTAGCCATCAGGGAGATGCAAATCAAAACAACAATGGGATACCATCTCACACCACAGAGACTGGCACACATTCAAAAGAACAAAAGCAACCAGTGCTGGTGTGGATGTGGGGAAAAAGGAACACTCTTTCACTGTTGGTGGGAATGCTCACTAGTACAGCCTTTCTAGAAAACAATATGGACAGTCCTTCAAAAACTAGAAATTGAGCTCTCCATATGAACCCGCAATACCGCTTCTAGGAATATATCCTGAGGATGCAAAAAAGCACAGTAGAAATGACATCTGTACCTATATGTTCATTACAGCACTGTTCACAATAGCCAAAATCTGGAAATAACCCAAGTGCCCTAGAACAGATGACTGGTTAAAGAAACTTTGGTACATCTACACAATGGTATACTATGCAGCTGTCAGGAGAGATGAAGTCATGAACTTTGCTTATAAATGGATAGACATGGAGAGTAACACGCTAAGTGAAATGATTCAGAAAGAGAGGGACAGACATAGAAGGACTGCGCTCATTTGTGGAGTATAAAACAACATAACATGAGGCTGACACCTAAGGATAGTTGATACACGGGACAGATAGATTGCTCCATAGCTGGAAGCCAGCCTCATGAGCAAAGGGGAGCAGGCAGCTGGAATAGAGAAAAAATAATAAGAAAATGATGGCTGGTGGAATTGGCCAGGATGGGAGATGTGTGCAGAAAGTAGATAAAGAACCAAACATGATAACCACTCAGTGTCTGTATTGCAAACCATAATGCCCAAAAGTGGAGAGAGAATCATGTCTGCCATGGAGGCAGGGGGAGGGTGGGAAAGGGGGGGGGGTGTATACCAAGAATATTGGTGGTGGGGAATGTGCACTGGTGGAGGGATGGGTGTTTGATCATTGTGTGATTGTAACACAAACATGAAAGCTTGTAACTATCTCATGGTGATTCACTAAAAATTTTTAAAAATCAGTTGGAAGATTCATACTTTCTAATTTCAAAACTATACTATCAGTGATTAAAACTCTGTGGTACTGGAGGAAGAACAAGTAAATATATCACTGAAATAAAATTGAGAATCCAAGAATAACTATTTAAATTTATAATCATTTGACCTTTGGTAATGGTGCCAAGTCCATCAAGTAATGGGGAAAAAATTAAACAGTGTTAGCAAATGGTGGCCAACAAATTGAATATCCACATGCACAAGAATAGAGTTGCTGGGGACTGGAGATAGCACAGAGGGTAGGGCATCTGTCTTGCTTGTGGTCAACCCGGGTTCGATTCCCAGCATTTCATATGGTCCCCTGAGCACTGCCATGAGTAATTCCTGAGTGCAGAGCCAGCAGTAACCCCTGAGCATCACCGAGTGTGACCCAAAAAGCAAAAAATAAAATAAAATAAAATAAAAATAGATTTATATGCCTGCCTCCACACCACAGACATGTAACTCAAAATAGATCATAGACTTGGTACATGAGCTAATGTGGTTGACTGCTATTGTAATGAAGTACTAAAACTCTACAACCTGATGAACACTGAAAACTCTATGCTAAGAGAAGTAAGTCAGACACAGCAGACCACATTGATTCTCTTTATGGGAAATGTCCACCATGAGGCAAACACACAGGAAAATGATAAGTAACTGCTTCAGGCTGGGGGGACACTATAGGAAAGGAAAAAAAATTGACTGCTAATAGACATAGGATTTTTATTAAGGGAGCAAAATTTATCCAAAGTGAGATTGTAGCACCAGACAGATATTACAACAGGGAAGGCACTTGCCTTGCACTCAGCCAATCCTCAGCACCATATATGGTCTCCTGGACTCCTCTGGAAGTGATCACTGTGCACAGATCCAGGAGTAAGCCCCGAGCACAGCCAGGTGTAACCAAAATAAATAAAGTCAGATTTTGGTACTAGTTAAATATGGGGAGAAAAAAGCACTATCATACAAAAATGTGTAGCTTATATATATATGATGTAATTCAATTAATTAAAAAAAATAACTGCACTGGACAAAAGAGTGCAGTTACCCTCTGTCCTTAGGGTATGTTACAGCTCATTTAGAGGCTTGATAAAAATGCAGATTTTGACTCTGAGATTTGAGATGAGTTTAAGATCTGACATATCAAGGATATACAGAGCACTGGTTGAACTCTACAAGAAGAAAACATCCAACCCCATCAAAAAATGGGGTGATGAAATGAACAGAAACTTTCCCAAAGAAGAAATCTGAATGGCTAAAAGGCACATGAGAAAATGCTCTTACATCACTAATCATCAGGGAGATGCAGATCAAAACAACAATGAGATATCATCTCACACCATAGAGACAGAGACTGGCCCACATCCAAAAGAACAAAAGCAACCAGTGTTGGTGTGGATGTGATGAGAAAGGGACCCTCCTTCACTGCTGGTGGGAACGCCAACTGGTTCAGCCCTTTTGGAAAACAGTATGGACGATTCTCCAAAAATTAGAAATTGAGCTCCCATTTGACCCAGCAATACCACTCCTGGGAATATATCCCAGAGAGGCAAAATAGTACAGTCTAAATGACATCTATACTTCTATGTTCATTGCAGCACTCTTTACAATAGCCAGAAACTGGAAGAAACCTGAATGCCCAAGAACAGATGACTGGTTAAAGAAACTTTGGTACATCCACACAATGGAGTACTATGCAGCTGTTAGAAAAGATGAAGTCATGAAATTTACATACAAGTGATACTACATGGAAAGTATCATGCTAAGTGAAATGAGTCAGAAAGAGAGGGACATAGAAAGATTGCATTCATTTGGGGTATATAAAGTAACAAAATAGGAGACTAACACCCAAGAATAGCCGAAATAAGTACCAGGAGGTTCACTCCATGGCTTGGAGGCCAGCCGCACATTCTAGGGGAAAAGGCAGCTCAGATAGAGAAGGGAGCACCAAATAAAGGGTGTTGGGAGGATCCTCCCAGGATGGGAGATGCATACTGAGAGTAGACTATAGACCTAACATGATTGCCACTCAATGCCTTTTTTGCAAACCACAGCACCCAAAAGGAGATAGAAAACAAAAGGGAATGCCCTGCCACAGGGGTGGGTTGGGATGGGGGGATGGGAGGGTGGGAAGGATACTGGGAGCATTGGAGGTGGAGAATGGACACAGGTGAAGGGATGGGTACTAGATCATTGTATAACAGAAACCCAAGCACAAAAATTTGTACGTCTACAACTGTGCCTCATAGTGTTTCACTAATAAAAATTTAAATAAAAATATAATAATAAATTTTTAAAAAAGAGTTGCAAGTACCATGTCCAGAAGAGCAATGCCTTAGGGGCTTATGGGAAGTGGTTGGGAGTTGGTGGGAAGATGATCACGAGAAAGTTGTGAGAAGGCTGGAGTGGACCTGGCTGCCATAAACCAGTGAGAAAAAGCTGCCAGAGGCTTCATGTGTCTGTCAAGAGCTCAGCCCAATCCCTGAAATTCTGGGTCAGTGTTAAGAGGCATGAATAGAAGTAGAGGTTCTGATCCCGGCAGGAAAGTGACAGTGTGCTCCTGTCTCATCTGACGGGAGCAGCTCCAGAGCCCTGGGTTCACATGTGGGTAAAGCACAGGAAGGGGCCACAGTGAGAGCAGAGGAACAGAGAATGATCAGTGAGGCTCAGAGTCCAGAGGGAAAATGCAGGCACACTGAAATGCCTTTCTGTTATTAAGGGCTTCCCCAACTCAGGAAGAAGGAAACAGATTTGCAAGAAAGACATAAGGGAAAGGGCGTGTAGGCTGTGAGTGCTCAGGACTCGGCAGGGCCTGAGGGCCAGCAGGCCTCGGAGAACTGGAGGTGACTGAGTACCACAGCCGGTGTGACCCCGGGAATTCAGCAAGCTACTTAGAGCCTAAGTGGGTGCCTCTGGCAAAACCAGCAGCGACTCATTTTAATCTTCCAACTCTGCAATGAGTGGGCTGTTTTCTTTGTTGTTGTTGTTTTGTTGTTTTGTTTTGTTTTGCAGCCACAAATGGCAATGCTCAGAGGTTACTCCTGGCTTGGCACTCAGGAATCACTCCAGGAAGTACTCAGGGGACCAAATGAGATACCGGGAATTGAACCTGGGTTGGCCACATGTAAGGCAAGTGTACTACCCACTGTCCTATCTCTCTGGCCCCCAACTGGGCTGCCTTCTAGTGCATTATCCTTTGCCCCCCACCCCGTATGAGCCTCAACCCTCTTCCCAGTGTCTGTGGACAGGCACAGGGAGAACCCACAGTTCGAATTGCCCTTCAGGAGCTCCGTGGACAGCACATTTGAAACACAATATTCACCTGACCAACTGAGCTAAAGGCGTTTGCCTTGCACGCAGCCAGCCTGGCCGAGCCAGGTTCGATTCCTCTGCCCCTCTCGGAGAGAGGCTCCCCTCTTGGAGAGCCTGGCAAGCTACTGAGAGTATTCAATATGCCAAACACAGTAACAAGAAGTCTCACAATGGAGACGTTACTGGGCCCACTCGAGCAAATCGATGAACAATGGGAGGACAGTGACAGTGACAGATTCACCTGACCAGCACCCAGATTTGACATCTGCACCCTTCTCTTACACCTGGGAACTGCTGAGAAGATCCAGGTGACTGGCCTCACTTTCCCTCTGTGACTACCAACCAGTAAAGCAATCTGGCCACCAGATAAGGGGGTAAGTTTCCAAAGGGAGGAGCAGAAATTAGGAGGAGGGGGCCTATGGCACACTACTTGGAGGACAGTAGCAGGGAAGGGATTTCCGTTTAAGGAAAGAGGGCAGGCACCGAATCCAGGTGTGCTCACTCTCTGCCCAGGATGGGACGTGGATCAGGGGCTCATTGGAAATCCTAGTTCTGCCTCAATGGTGCAGCCTGAGCCTTCAGATGTCCTGCTAGAGATGGACACTCCCAGTGCTATGGCATCACTGCAGGATTTCTAGGAGATACGCAGGAGAAAGGGCTGCACCTTTAAGACTATGGTGTCTGAGAAAGCCAGTTTCCTGTGAAAAAATACTGCTGAAAACCCCAGACAATAGGGACATCTGACCCTAACCTGAAGACACCATTTCCTGCAAATATACAACCAGAGAGACCGCAGGGAATTCCTGGGGATGTACTCCTTCCGGGCTCTGCAAGAGAACTGACATAGTAATTAATGGGATCTTATAAAGCAAATGCAAATTGATTGGTCAGTAAATGCGAGTATTGCCACCCAGCCTGAAGCCGATTTAAAGGAACATAAATTGAGTCAATAATAAACGTGGAAGGAGACAAGAGTCGGGGAAGCATCCAGTGCAGCATTATTGGAGTGGATGTGATTTATTATAGGGGATTAATAGTGATAATAAAAAAGTGCCATGGCAAAGCCTTTGAAAGAACCTACAATGTAAAACTCAGATCTATAAGTAAGATCTGCTTTTAGGAGCTTAATTGAAAATATTAAATAGGGGACAGCAATTTAATTAAATATAAAGATGATGATAAATTGCCAGGATTGTTCGAGCTCTCCAGTAAAGGGCTGTGGTCTGAGCAGAGTACTGGCAACCTTGCCCCATTGATAAAGGGTGTTCAAAGGACCCCAACGTGATCCTCCCTGTGGAGACAGTGAGAACCTGAGAAGTGGGCTCATCTCTTGCCCTCTCCCGTCTGCACCCCACTCCTGACATCACCCCTCTTCCCTGAACGTGCCTTACGTTATTGCACCTCGGCCCCAGAGTCAGCCGTGTTCTCTCAGAAACCAGAAGGAAATCCCTGCGCTGAGAGGTGTCATCTCCAGGTACTGATTGGCACGATGTGGAACTGTGCCACACCTTCCTCCTGAGAGCTCCCATGGAGGGCCTGGAACCCTTCCCTGCTCCGTGGATTCCCACTAATGCCATTGCCATTTTGCATTCTGCCATCTGTCACTATCACTGTCCTCCCATTGCTCATCGATTTGCTCAAGCGGGCCCAGTAACATTGTGAGACTTGTTACTGTGTTTCGCACATTGAATATGTCACAGGCAGCTTGCCAGGCTTTGCCATGCGGGTGAGATACTCTCAGTAGCTTGCTGGGCTCTCTGAGAGAGAGGCAGAGGAATCGAACTCCGGTCGGCCTTGTCAGCCGCGTGCAAGGAAACACCCTACCTGCTGTGCTATAAGAACTTAATTTCTGAGCCAGAGGGAGTATAGGGGTTAAGGTTCTTACCTTGCAGTGGCCGACCCTGGCTTGATCCTAACACTGGGTATGGTCCCTAGAGCACCCCCAGGAGTAATCCCTGAGCACAGAGACAAGAGTAAACCCTGAGCATCACTGTGTGTGGCCAATCTCCTCTCCCCCACCCACCCTAAAAAAGAATATAATTTCTAATCGAATAAAAATTCTTTTCTAACACAGTGGTCCCCAGGCAAGATTGGCCTCAGCTAAGAACTTCTGAGAAGTATAAATTCAAAAAGCCCAACCAGGGACCAGAGAGATAGTACAATGGGTAAGGTACTTGCCTTGCATGCGGCTAACTCAGGTCCTATCTCCAGGATCCAATATGGTCCTGCCAAGAATGATCCCTGAGCGCAGAGCCAGGAGTAACCCCTGAGCATTACCAGGTATAGTCCTCCCCTGAATCTCCTTTCCCACCCCCACCCCCCACAAAAAGGCCCAGCAAGAATTACTGAATGAGAAATTCTGGTGAGACTCAACAAAGAGCTTTAGCCAGTTCTCCAGAGCAGCTCAATGTACACCCAGGTTTGAAAACCCCAGGTCTGGGTTTTTTCTTCATAATCTTCAGCCCCACGACAGGCACTGGCTTTGGGAGAATGTGTTTTCCCTGTCACTGGCATCCTGGGCTGAGACCCAGCATCCAGACGCCCCAAGTGCTAGACAAGATCACCTCACACTCCACTCTTGGCCCTTGTCTAGCTCTATGTGGCCCAAAGAGCCAGCTTCCCAGCCAAGCCTGCACCACGAGGGGATTCTGTCCCTCGACTCCTGCTTTAGGAATGTTCCCAGGGACTAAAGCTCTCATTCACTCACTCCCAAAGATGCCCAGCTGCTCAGAAAGCCTCTAGAAACAGATGGATGGATCCATACCATCAAGAAAATCTCGCTCCTCCCCTAAGAGTAGCTTCTAGAGACCTGGTGTGCTGGAACACCGTGGGGCCACCGGATCCAGGCTCCTTCCAACCTCAGCCCTTCTCAGCGTTCATGTGTCTCCTCCGAGAAGCTCAGCTGAAGTTCACAGGATGAGCGCTCAAGCTCCTGTCCCATGACCAGACAAGGAGGGGAGGCTTCTCTCAGACTTCTTCTGTCTCTCACAAACCAACCCCAAATCCACTGCTGGCCAGGAAAATGAGATGGAGGAGATGAGCCTGGGACATTCCAGAACCACCAGGTCTCAGTCAAGGAGGAAGAAGGGGTGGTTCTTCCAAATTCTTTCACCATGCCAGGGGTGCACTATCCTGACCTTTGTGGTGTGTTTGTGTGTGTGTGTGTGTGTGTGTGTGTGTGTGTGTCCCCAGACTGTTCTTACTGAAGCCTGTTCCCAGTGAATCAGACTCAGACCCTTTCCTTCATGCTACCAGACATGAAACTGGAGAGGTTTGTCCACAGAAATGGAATAAGACAGGCACTGTGTGTGCAGGCCAGGGAAATACTGTCATTGCTTGTAAAGCATCAGCTCTCCCATCCTGCTTTGCTCCCGGGCCACCAGTTGACAAATTTATATTCAGAAGGGAAAATGTAGAATATTCTGGAAACTGGAAGGGCTGCTCCAAGAGAACACGCTATAACCTGCACTTCCCCCGACGAGACATTCACCTCTCTGCTCAGCCACCTCCATATTGTGAGCCCCACAGTGCATAACCTTCATGCAGCAGACAACCAGGGGGTGCGGGAACAGCAAAAGCTACAACTAGATCAAGTCCGTGCAAACGAACAGAAATGAAAAAGACGGAAACAGAATTCAGAGGGAAGAATTCAAGAGATGATTAAAACTCACAAAACACACACAAAAAACAAAAATAAAAGGTGATTTTTGTAGAATAAGAGAATAAGAGTTGCATGAAATATTTAAATATTTTGACTTAATATTCAGTAACAGGAAGATTAAGGAATTAAGGATATTTTCTTTCAGGTAAAAAATGTTTTTTTCAATTTTTTAACAGCAGATAATAAATAGAATAATCAGCTGCTGAGTTCCAAAATAGTATATGCTAAAGGATGAAAGAGGGAAGAGAATAAAGGGTATTTTCAAATAAATAAGATAAGCAATGTGGTATTTGTGTACAATGGAAATACTCATAATGTATATATCACTGTATCACTGTAGCACTGTCATCCTGTTGTTCATCGATTTCCTCGAGCAGGCACCAGTAATGTCTCCATTCATCCTAGCCCTGAGATTTTAGCAAGTGCCACACTGGAGGCTCCTTCAGGGTCAGGGGAATGAGACCCATCATTGTTACTGGGTTTTGGCATATTGGATACGCCACGGAGAGCTTTCCAGACTCTGCCTTGCAGTCAGGGTACACTCGGTAGCCTGTCAGGTTCTCCAAGAGTGAGAACTAGACAATAAGAGATTGCTTTCAGGAGCTGGGTTTTATAGTCCCTGGGTTCCTGGGTCTTGACCGTTGATGGGATAACATGGCGCCAGGGGCAGTTGGTGGGTGCAATGCCTAGCTACTGGAAGATGGGGGATCTGGGTGGAGGAGGCCCAGTCCCAATCCAAGCAGGCTTGGAGATCTCAGACCCGGGTCTCGCACACCTGGGTTCCTCTGCCGGTTCCTTCATGTGTGAGGCTCGTCCGAACGTGTGGAGAGTGGTCTTAAGCATGGCTGTGGCTGGTTCTGGAGGTCTTCAGCTGCCGGGGCTCTGCTAGGGGTGGGGAGGGAAACTCAACCTGCAGCCCCGCCCCCCAGCAAGGGGCCCCGGTGAGGACAGCCAGGCACGGGGGCAGGAGACTCTGCCAATGTATATATATATAATGTATACATATACATTATTATATATAACATATATATATTAAAGGATGAAATCCAGTCATTTGGAACAAGCTGGATGAAACTTGAGTATCATACTGAGTAAAATAAACCAGAGAAAGACACCATATGATTTACTCATAAATGGTGCATAAAGAAAGCAGCTTGACAGAGACAAACCTATGGATAATAAGAATCAAATGGTTTTAAAAGGGAAGAGAAATAAGCAGAATTAGAGAGGGTGAACTATATGAAAACGATGAAAATTGGATTCTAAGAGTGAATGTAAGAAGATTAGGCCATGCCTGATAATCTCCATTTACCCAAACCTTTATAATGTTATAAACCAGTATTTCCTCGGTGAAAAATAATATTTGAGAGCAGTCTCAGACCTCTAACAGGAACTGCTAACATAGGCTCAAAGTCTGTGGCAAGGGCCTCCAAATTGATAAGAAGAATGTTTGGCCTGAACTGCTGCTGGGAACTCTCCCCATCCAAGGTGGCAGAACTGTATACTTTTCCCTGAAGGCCCCAGGGTTGGTGATTTCCTGGATGAAGGAGTCAAGACAGGGGAGAGAGAGGAACGGGGACCCAGGAATCCCGAGGGGTGAAGTGTAGAAAGGACCCTTAAGGAACACATGAGCAGGAGTCTGCAGAGAAGCCCCAACCCCAGAGGGCTTAGGAAGGATGGTCCCGGGAAGGAGAGTGAGTGAGTGACTCAGGATAGGAGCTGGGGATGGGACCACAGAGACAAGATTCTAAAGCAATTAAAAAGCGAGAGTCACCCACTGCCCAGACTCCCCAGAAAATCAGCAGTAAGTTGTTCAAGAAAGAAAATGTAATCATAGAACAATAAGCTGCTTAACTGTTGATTATATTTATGGTCATCTGATTGCAAATATTGAATATTTATTTAATCAAAAAGTGTAATATAAACAGATTGGGAGAAGGGAGGGATGAAAGAGAGAGAGAATGTGTGTGTGTGTGTGTGTGTGTGTGTGTGTGTGTACGCGCGTGCGTTTGTATAGGCAAAATGCTAATATTTTTATATAAGACTGTATCCAGAGGAATTGGGGGATCGGTTGTGGGGGGTGCCTAGTAGTTACCCAAGCTCCTTGGCCAGGGCTGTGAGTACAGTACCTGGACCTGAATCTAGAGCCTTGTGTATGACCATGCATGCACTCTGACATGAGCTAAATCCCAGCCCTAAATCCTAATCTTGAAATAACAAATCAATAGATGATATCTAAAGCCTGAGGACAGAAATAAATTAAAGTCAAGCCATATAGTTTGAGACAGAAGGAAACAGAACAAACAGGTGAAAGGGTTCTGTTGGGAATAAATTAGCTTTTATTAGAGCTGGGGGACACTCATTTAACAATCCACTTAATCAGTGTGATCAGCCAAATCACACTGTCTGGATTATGAAAAGTCCTGATTATCTTTGTAAATTAAAGCTTCCTGAGGTAAAACTGACTCCCCTGGTTCCAAGAGTCATCTCTGAACCTGAGTCTGGAGCAGAGAGCTCATGGCCTGACCTTGACCCAAGGCTGCAGAATTCAGCCACAAAGGCCACCTGGCACGCTCTGAGCCCACAGTGGGGCAACAGCTCAGAGATTTCAGAAGTGTGCCCAGTTATCCCACTCGAAATCTCAGCCCAGAACTTTAGAAATTTAGAAATTCAAAAATCTCCTGTTCCAGGAGCTGGAGAGCTAGTACAGACACTTGCCTTGCATGCAGACCAACTGGAGTTCAATTTCCGACATCCCATAAAGTCCCCTGAGTATAGCCAGGAGTGATCCCTGAGTACAGAGCCAGGAATAAACCCTGAGCACAGACAGGCATGGCCCCAAACAAAAAGTCTATATGATGTCTTTGTCCTCAATAAATCCATGATGTATCAAGGGGGGGGGGGGGGGGGACGGGAAATCTGTTCATTCATTTGCTAAGTAAAGATTTATTTAAAAAAATTAAGTACCTGTTCAAATCCATGCCCATCACAACAAACTTCACTAATGAGATCTACTTTCCTGCCATCCACGGATCACCTGTCTTGATCAACAGAGTCCCCCTTTTTCCAAATAGCTTGTCCTCCTTAGAGAAGCTAGACCTGCCCCTGACCCCTTGCCAGATCTCCTGGGCCCATAGCCTGAATTCCTTTATCCCAGACCTTCCCCATTCATGGTGCAGGGGGACTAATTCCACTCCTGAAGGGCTAGTGTGGGAAATCTCCACAGCTGGTAGGCCCTTGCTCTTGATGCACAAAGGATGCAGGTGAGCTGGGCTTATAAGCCATTTTATTTCTCCACGTTAAGGGGTAGATGGACATTCCAATGCAGAAACCAGGCCACCTTCCACTCAGAAAAAAATGGGTGTGATGAAGGCGGCTCATCCTAGGGGCTGAGTTGGAGGAGGTCACAGAAAAAACTGCACCCTCTTAAAAATCCTCATCAAGGCGTGTTCTCCCTTGAACATGTATCTCACCATCACTGTCTCTTTGCTTGCCTATTTCCACTCTAGAGAAGCCTGTTCTCTCTCTCATGTTCCTCCTTTCTCTCCCCTCACATCTTAAATTTCAATAAAAACTATCTTGTTTCACCAAATAATAATAATGATAATAAATTAAAATCCTTGTTAGCATTTAGACCCCTGTGAGGAAAGATGAAGTGGGCAGACTTTTTTTTTTTTATTAGTGAAGCACCATGAGGTACAGTTGTAGATTTACAAATCTTTGTGCTTGAGTTTCGGTCATACAATGATCAAATACCCATCCCTCCACCAGTGCCCATTTCCCCCCACCCCCCCTCCCACCCTGCCTCTGTGGCAGGGCATTCCCCTTTGTTCTCTCTCTCCTTTTGGGTGTTGTGGTCTGCAAAAGAGGCATTGAGTGGCAATCATGTTCAGTCCATAGTCTACTTTCAACATGCATTTCCCCTCCTGGGAGGATCCTCCAAACACCTTTCATTTGGTGTTCCCTTCTCTATCTGAACTGCCCTTTCCCCTAGAATATCCGGCTGGCCTCTAAGTTATGGAGTAATCCTCCTGGTGTTGATCTCAGCTATTCTTAGGTATTGGTCTCATATTTTGTTGCTTTATATCCCCCAGATGAATGCAATATTTCTATGTCTATCCCTCTCTTTCTGACTCATTTCGCTTAGCATGATACTTTCCATATTGTACTACTTGTATGTAAATTTCATGACTTCATCTTTTCTAAGAGCTACATAGTACTCCATTGTGTAGATGTACCAGAGTTTCTTTAACCAGTCATCTGTTCTTGGGCACTCAGGTTTCTTCCAGTTTCTGGCTATTGTAAAGAGTGCTGCAATGAACAAACAAGTGCAGATGTCACTTCGACTACACATTTTTGCCTCTCTGGGGTATATTCCCAGGAGTGGTATCGCTGGATCAAATGGGAGCTCAATTTCTAATTTTTTGAGAATCGTCCATACTGTTTTCCAGAAGGGCTGAACCAGTCGACATTCCCACCAACAGTGAAGGAGTGTCCCTTTCTCGCCACATCTGCGCCAGCATGGGTTGCTTTTGTTCTTTTGAATGTGGGCCAGTCTCTGAGGTGTGAGATGGTATCTCATTGTGGTTTTGATCTGCATCTCCCTGATGATTAATGATGTAGAGCATTTTCTCATGTGCTTTTTTGCCATTCGGATTTCTTCTTTGAGAAAGTTTCTGTTCATTTCATTGCCCCATTTTTTGATGGGGTTGGATGTTTTCTTCCTATGGAGTTCCACCAGTATTTTGTATATCCTTGTTATCAACCCCTTGTCAGATGTGTATTCGGTGAATATCCTTTCCCATTCTGTAGACTGTCTTTGTATTTTGGTCACTGTTTCTTTGGAGGTGCAGAAGCTTCTTAGTTTAAGATAGTCCCATTTATCTATCTCTGTTTTCACTTGCTCGGCCAGTGGTGTGGCATCTTTGAAAGTACCATTAGCCTCAATGTCATGGAGGGTTTTGCCAACTTTGTCTTCAATGTACCTTATGGTGTCTGGTCTGATGTTGAGGTCTTTAATCCATTTTGATCTTATTTTTGTACATGGTGTTAGGCAGAGTTCTGAGCCCATTTTTTTTGCATGTAGCCATCCAGTGATGCCAGCACAATTTGTTAAAGAGGCTTTCCTTACTCCAAGAAGTGGGCAGACTTTTAAGAAACATTTTAGTGGAGCTGACAGCTGGCAGGAGGCTTGCTTTGCACACTGATTCTGGGTTCTATCCCCAGGACCCCATATGCCCCCCGCCCCAGCATCAACAAGAGTGATCCCTGAGTGCAGATTCAAGTAAGACCTGAGAACCACAAGATGTGAGAAAACAACACAACACAAAACAAAAAGAAACAAAACAAAACCTTTTAGTTTAGCACCAGCCTGCAGCTGCTGAAGCAAGCAGACTACAGTGGCCACATTCATTTGTGGTATATAAAAATAACATCTAGTAGGAGACTAATATCCATGACCAGGGAAAACAGGGGCTAAGAGGACTGGTCAATGGTGGGAACTAACCACAAGTGTGGGGGGAGCTGAGGGTGGGTAAGACAGAGAAGAGACCAGTATGACAATAATTGCTGGGACTGAAGTAGGTAAAGGGATATTCATGATAATCTTTCAGTATCAATATTGCAAACCACGATGCCCAAAATGAGGGGGGGGGGAGAGAGAGAGAGAGAGAGAGAGAGAGAGAGAGAGAGAGTATAGAAGAGCACATGCCGTAGAGGCAGAAAAGGGGTGGGGGTAGGGGTGATAGGAGGGAAACTGGGGACACTGGTGCTGAGAAACGTGCACTGGTGGAGGGATGGGTGTTGAAATAATGAAATCCAATCATGAAAAGCTTTGTAAGGGTCTATCTCACAGTGAAATAAAAATATTTTTTTATTTTTTAAAAAATAAAATGAACAAAATAAAATAAAATAAAATGAACAATAAAAAGGTAAAAAAAGAAAAAAACTGCCAAAAGCATCCCTGAGTCAGATAAGGCTTTGGGTACTGACTCTCCGTCAATGACACGGCTAATGAACTATGTTCCCAACTATAACAAAAGCAGCAATAACACTATCAAAGTGGACAAGGTTTCCTGTACCAGGTAACTGTGCTCCATGTAACCGATTCCTACAAGCATTGAGTGAGACCCCCTGCTCAGCAAAGTCGTCTTCTCTAAGACAGCACAGCGCTGTCCAGAGTGGCAGTAAGATTCCAGAATAAGCAACGCAACTGTGGGATCATCTCTGCCCACCCCCCACCAAGTACCCCCCATATTTCCAGAAGCTCTCAGATGCTTCTTCTCCAGAAAGTTAGTCTGGTTATCTGGAGCGTGCAAGCAGGATCTTTGTGTGTGGTGTCAGGAAGGGCACCCAGGGCCTCAAGTGTACAAGACACATGCTCTGTCACTGAGCCATGTGCTGACTCAGGTAGAAACATGTGTTAGGGCATAGGGGTGAAGAAATACAGCCCAGGAGCTAGAATGTCATTCCCAGAAAATCCAAGGGGAGAACTTTATTTTAATTGAATCACCCAGAGATATACAGTTACAACACTATTTACTATTGGTTGGTTGGGCTCAGTTATACAATGTTTCAATACCCATCCTTCCACCAGTGTACATTTCCCATCACCAATGTCCCCAGTTTCCCTTCACGCACCTGATTCTTTGGTAGGCACTTCCCTTCTCTCTCTCTCTCTCTCTCTCTCTCTCTCTCTCTCTCTCTCTCTCTCTCTCTCTCTCTCTCTCTCTTTCACACACACACACACACTCTGTCTCTCAGTCTCTGTCTCCCTCTAACTAACTCACTCTGTCTCTCTGTCTCTGTATCTCTCTATCTCTCTGTCTCTCTCTCCTTTTGGGCAATATGACTTGAAACACAGATATTGAGAGGTTATGATGTTTGTTCCTTTCCCTACTTTCAGCCCTTAGTTCTTATCCAGAGCAATCATTTCCAGCTATCATTGTCATGGTGGTCCCTTCTCTACCCCAGCTGCCTTCTTCCCCAGCAAATGAGGCAGATTTCCAACAGTGGACCAATCTTCCTGGCCCTTGTTCCTACTGTCCTTAGATATTAGTATCATATTGTGTTCTTTTTTATCCCACAAATGAATGCAATTATTCTACATCTGTCCCTCTCCTGACTCATTTCACTCAGCATGAGGCCTTCCATGTCCATTCTTTCATAAGTAAATTTCATTACTTCAATTTTTCTGGTGGCTGTGTAGTATTCTACTGTGTAGATGTACCATATTTTCTTTAACCAGTCATCTGTTCTCAGAACTCAGGTTGTTTCCAGATTCTGGCTATTGTGAATGGTGCTCAATGAACAGAGAAGTCCAGATGGTGTTTCTGCTGTGTGTTTTTGCGCTCCTGGGTATATTCCCAGCAGTGGTATTGCTAGGTTGCATGGAAGCTCAATTTCTAGTTTTTGATGAATGCTCATATTATTTTCCAAAAAGCTGGACCAGTTGGCATTCCCACCAGCAATGAATGAGAGTCCCTTTCTCTCGAGGGGAGACCTTTCATAGGGTGAATCCTCCACTCCCACCTTTATGAAAATGAGGTTCTCTCGGTGTGATTCTCATAAGGAGAGCTGGTAAACAGAACTTGTCCTCGTTCAACCCTGGGTTTCTGACTTGAGGTCAGGTGTGGGCCTGCCCTAAAATGCCAGGTGGACCCTGCCTCATGGAAGCAGCCCTCCACACCCTCTGTCTCCATCTGGCTCCACCAAAACTTGGAATGACTCTGGGACTGTCTTTCCTTTTGCTATTTGTCGAGCTCCTGTGTGCTGGTGAGCATGTCCCATGAATGACCTCCTCCTCCTCCTCTTCCCCATCGTCCTCCTACTTCCCCTTCTCTCCCTCCTCCCCCTCCTCCTCCTCCCCCTCCTCCTCCTTCCTTCCTCCTCCTCCTCCCCCTCCTCCTCCTTCCTTCCTCCTCCCCCTCCTCCTTCCCATCCTCCTCTCTTCCTTTGTTGCCAGGGCTGTGTCCCACTGAGGCCCTGGCTAGATTCAGCACCCTGGTACCCTGGCACTGTCTCCTGTAGCCTCTCCAACCACTGCTATAACTAGAAAACCCAGCACTTCTGCAGTGGCAACACGGGCACTAGCATGAGAGCCTGAAGACGGAGCCCTCTGTGCTCTGTGCTGGAAGGAGAGGGGCCCCTCCCGTTGTCCACACAAGACTACATGGAGGCTGTGTGACTGCACCAGGATGCTTCCAAGGTCTCACTGAAAATATCTTGTCATCTAAACTGTGAATTTGGTGGGCTCAGGAGACACTGAGCAGGTGACAAATCCAGGTGACAGCTCCTCTGAAGACAGGCTGACTCCCTCTTCCCAGGAGGCTCTGTAATCCCATATGAAAACAGTCCCCTCCCACCTTCTAGTCTTCTAGAAACACACTGACATAGCTAAAGCCTTAGTCAGCTGACTCCCTGGTGCACACATACCTGCACATACACACAAACTCATGCATGCACACATGCACACATGCATGCAGACACATGCACATATGTGCACACACAAATACACACATAGAGCTGTTCCTCAGCGAACCCTGAATTATGGGAAGCAGAGGTGGAGGGGCCCAACCAGCATCCTTGTGGCCAGCCTTTCTGTGCCCCAGGAGGACCAAAGGGCTCAGCAGTTCCAGCCCAGTGAGAGGAGGACTGAATGGCCACTAGATTCAGTTCACCTACGTAATCATCAGCAGGTCCCATTCTCCTGTGGAAGGGAGTGAGTGAGAGCATCCAGATATGCTGTCCACACCAATGTGCTTGCTAAACTATTCACTGTGAAGCACTCTGGAAAGGAAGTCAGCTGCCAGAGATATTGTGTGCCATCCTTGATTCTCGGCAACCAGGCACACGGCCTGGGACGTGGGACGTTAGAGAGGGACGAAGCGGACCCTGTCCCACTGTCTGGGGCTGGTGGACCCTAGGCTGCCCTCAAAGGGAGCTCAGAAACTCCTAGCAGGACCCACCCTTCCGGCAAGCCTGGGTCCTTCCATTCTGGGATTCACACACTATTTGCAGAAGGTTCCAGCCCAGGAGCAAGTCCCAGCTTGCCCAGCTTGTCCAAATAAAGCACAGAAGGGCCGTGGTGGTGGGTTGGTTCATAGGAGAGGGGCCTGGAACAGATTCCTACAGAAAGTAGGCAGAACTGATGCTGGTCCCAGAGGACATAGGCCCCTGGTCAGGAGGTTGGAAACACTCTTAAATCACAATGACCTCTGGGTTCAACAGGAACGTACTTCTAATTGGGGTGCTGTTCTCTCCCTCTCTCTTTGATTTTTTTATATCTTTTCTAATTCTGTCGCCTTTCCTTCTCTCTCTCTCTCTCTCTCTCTCTCTCTCTCTCTCTCTCTCGTTTCATTCTGTCTTTCTTGCTACACCATCAGGAGTGGCCCCTGGTGCTGGGATGCAGAGTTGCTCAAGGTCCCAACCTTCCCCTGGGAGCTCGTGCTGGAGAGAGGATCATAAATCCTATACCCAGAAACTCGCAGCAGTACAGAAACGTAGGGGAGAGTCACTCCAGCCAACCCTATGGAAAAATTTTACCTTCAATTGAAGTTCGCAGGGTTCCATGATGGTTGTTAAGTGGGAAGTTCAGAGCATTTCAGAGAGGTCCTAGAGCCACTGGGACTGAGGGAGCAAGCAGCATCTGGGAAGGGGCAGGCACCAACATGTGCCAGCATTGGCATACAGGTATGAACACAGTAAGCAGTGGGGTTAGTGAGGTTGAGGAAGGTGAAGAGGAATGGAGAGTTCAGGACAAGCCCTGGGCGCAAAGACAGGATTTGATCTCGAAGTCCGTGGGAAGCTGCAATTTAAGTGGAAGAGGCTGAGGGAGGTTTCACCAACCAGGGAGGAGATAGAAGTTTCTGGCAAACCAATGTTCCTGCCACAACACCTAAGTAGAGAAAACATTAAGTTGGGGTGTGGAGCTAAAAATGTTTTTAGATCCTTATAGAAGCATAGAGTCTAGATAAACAAAAGTTACAAGAGAGCTTTTTCTGGGTGAGTTGATGAAAATCCCTGCCATTTCAGAGCACAAGCCAGTGACAGGACTAGCCAGGGCAGAAGGACATGCAGGGAAGAATAAATGAGCAAAGGCACTGAAGATCACAGAGGGACAGTGGGTAGGGGGAAAAATAAAAAAGCAAAGCAAACACCTTACCCGCTATGCTCTCTCTCCAACCCAGAAATTCTTTTGAGTGAGAGATTCCATTTCACCTATTAGGGATTCATCAAATAGCTTGCAAATTTTCATCCATAAAAAACACTCTTAGCATCTGGACCATAAAAATCAGGTAGTAGTCCTGAGATATAATCTACCAGGCGGGAGAACATTGAGTTGAGGAGATAGAAATAAACCAGTTTTTTTTTTCACCAAAATTTCAGAATGATTTCATGCCAGTTACTATTACAAAGTAAAGATGAGCTGAATCTTACTAAAATAGCGACCTGTGTTCACTGAGCTCAATGCCTCGTTGGGGTGAGGTATGGTCACTCTAATGACACGGTGGACAGAAGATTTATGAATCCAAAGAGACAGTCAACAGGAAGTGCCCACATGACGCACAGAGCCATATATCTGAGAGAAATCATACTGGCCACAGGCTTTGGTGGTAGGGAATAAAAATTAAAGCCAGTGTATCTTGAGGAGGATGCTAGAGATTTGCTTTTACCAGCCATTAAATGTGATGATAGTCACATTTTGCTCTTCACAGTTACTGTGTGAGAAGCAAACAGTACCCATAACATCCTCCTCTACCCCTTAAAATGGTACTATTTGACCATTTCCCCAGTGTGGATCAATCTTCCCAAGGACAGCATACTGTCTGTTATTTTCTTTTAATGTCAAACACCTAAAAAAACTAAAACTCCTCAGTGCTCAATAAACACTGTTAAGGGTATCCTTTTTTAAAGCTTCCTACCTCTGAGATCAAAGTGATATAGTACAGCAGGTAGAGCTTTGCATGTAGCCAACAGGAGTTTGATTCCCAGCCTCCCATATGGTTCCCAGAGCACCTCCAGGAATAATTCCTCAGTGCAGAGCCAGGAGTAACCCCTGAGCATCGTTGGGTGTGACTCAAAAAGCCAAAAAAGAAAAAAGTTTCCTACTATTCCCTAAATCAGAATAAACCCTGACCATCATCGTGTTCATAGTATGTCACTCATGGAAATAAGGATGCAAGGAAAAGAGAAAGGAAGAAAGAATTTTAAAAAAATAGAGGAAGAGAGAGGGAGAGAAGATTTTCAGCACTATTTACTGGACCCAAATGCATTGCTTTGGCTTCAGTTGGACTCGGAATCTAATTAAGATTCATCAAATTCACATTCAATCATTTTATCAAAATTTTTTTTAAAAAGAGCAATAAACAAGGTTTACTCAGAAAAACAAGAGGGAGAAGACAGCAGACAAGGCATCTTAGCAAACTGCACTTAGCAAACTTGGCCAGTGTCCAGCGTGAAGGCTGTGAGCAGGAGGGAGACTGGTTCCTGGGCCACACCTGGAGCATAAGAAGATAAGATGACAATGGGGTTGAGACAGAAGCTTCCTCACCCTCTCATCCCCCACCACCAGCAAGGACACCTCTGCCAAATGCGAGGGGATGGGGGCTGGAGCGATAGCACGGCGGGTAGGGCATTTGCCTTGCAAGTGGCTGGCCCAGGTTCAATTCCCAGCATCCCATATGGTCCCTCCAAGCACCGCCAGGAGTAATTCCTGAGTACATTGGCCAGGAGCAACCCCTGTGCATTGCTGGGTGTGACCCAAAAAGCAACAACAACAACAAAAAATTGTGAGGAGACTAGCCGGGAAGGCCTGACCGACAGGGGCTGTGAGGGGCTGTGAGAAGTAGAAATTGCAAGTGTGAGTGGTGGCCGAGGAGGGCAGGGACTGTGGGCCCTGGTCACAGCCTAGCCTCAGCCTTCTGGCTTCTGGCTCCAAGAGGAGGAACAGAGCCCACAACTTGGGGGAAGAACTTGAGGATGAAGGAGGCTTCCTGGGTCTCCTCTGCCGTTGAGAGGAGCCAAGCAATGAGCAGGAGGGGAGGGGCCCACAGGGCCTGGGCTGGCAAACCAGGGGAGAAGCCCGCTTCCGGGAGCAAGAAAGAAGCATGGTGGAAGGCAGTTCTTCACATCCACACTTTCTGGAACTCTGCTGCCTGTGGATGCACAGCCCGGCCACTGCACACTCCCAACAGCGTACTAGTGGCAGGTCCACCTCTGTGGGTCCCACTGCTGTGGCAATGGGCCTGGAGGCAGAACCAGGGGAACCCACCCCTCAGGCCCTCATAGGTAGCTTCTGTCACTGCCAAGGCACTGCCCATGTTCAGAACCAGAGAAGGTGCAGGTGAGAGGTGCCTGGTCACAAGACCCTGCCCCCTGACCCAGGTCTGCTTGGCTTTTACCTCCAGAGAACTTTCCAGAGTCCATTGGCCAGACACCTACATGGCCCTCCAGTCTCCAACTGCTTGGAAACAGTCCCTGAGATGCAACTTACTGGCCAGAAGACAGATCCTGTTCGGGACTGCCAAGGGAGCGGTGAAGACGAGCACTTCTAGCTGCATCCCAGGAAACAATTGGCATCATCACAGGCTGATGGATGGCAGGATGGCATGTGGCACAAACCTGGGAGGTGACGTTGCCCTGTAGGCATTTTTTATGCCAGATCACTGCCTGGCCCCTGGCCACCCAATACCATGTCTGATATGTGACACATCTGCATCAGGGGACAGCCCCAGCTCCACCATCAGCCCCAAAACTCCCTGGTGGGTCGTGCACATGACTGGGAATGAGCAGAGGCAAAGTGACACTGTTGTGACAGCAGTGAAAAGGCCAACAGGGGAGCGTGGAGGGGAAGGGGTGTAGCAGGAGGAGCTGATCCCTGGGAGGCGCCCCATAGAGCCCAGTTGAGCCCTGGCGGGGCACCCCATACAGCCCAGCACCCTGTGCATTGTTTGAGAGAGACAGAGAAACCATGAACAAAGAACATGAATATCGAGGGCTGTTCGACACACTTTCAAATACCCATGGCTGCTAGAAATGAAGTTCTCCCTGGCCCCTTGCATAGCATGAGGGTTGCTGCATGAGCTGTCCCAGCCCACCTACAAGAGTTTTCAGGAAGGCACATGCTTCCTGAATCATCTTCTGTGGGCAAAGCATACCTCAACACCCCAAAGCCTGGGCAGCTCTGTGTGAGGCTCACGCTTATCACTGACCTTTCTCTTCCCCTGACCTCTCCCATCTTCCTCACTTCATTCCTCCATCCTTCCCTACTTTACTCCTTATTCTCTTTTTCCCTCCTTGCCTCCCTCCCTCTTTCCTTCTTTCCCTCCCTCCTTCCTTTCTTCCCTCTCTTCTTCCTCCTTTCCTTCCTCCCTTCCCTTCTTCTTCCCTCTTTCCCTTCCCTTCTCCTTTTCCCTCCACATCTTCAGTTTCACCTTCTGGAACCTTCTATAAGAATCTCACTTTCTTCTCATACAATGACCTCTGGAGCATTTGCAGTCAACTACTCTATTCACACTGCCTCCCTTGCCAAAGTCTGGGATCCTCATTCCCTAGGTAACTGTGCAAGGGGACCCACCTCACCCTGATGAGGTGAGCATGGTACTCCTTGTTGGATCGCATCACCACCCCTTAAAGGTGGCCAGGGCTTTGCAGCAGATGTAAAAGGATGTTACGCTGCTCCTGATGTTTTTGTCCATACCTAACTTCTGGAGCCCCAACCCAGGCAATGACCCCTGTGAGTCAGGTTATATTCTTCCAGATCTGCCCTATTTAGAAGACGATATAATAATAAAAATTAGGGGAACAAGAGAGATTACACTCACTTAGCAATGACGCTGTATGCCGTAAAATCACAGTCATTCTGGGGATGAGGACATAAGCACAACTGGAAATATTACAGACCCGTGCCTGGCACTCAAAGGCACACACAGACCACAGAGAAGACGTTCCCTGAGTGTGGACCCGGGTCAGACCACAGCATTGATTCTCTCGCCGTTCTCTGCCTTTCTCAAATATCAGACAAAGAGTACAAACCACCTCTGAGTTCCAAGTAGAAGAGTCCTTCTTTGTCCACGGGGGTCCACAGTGTGGCGAGCATGCTGCCCCCCCCCTTGCCCTGGAGGCTCCTGGGCACTGCTGACCTCTGTAAACCACAGTCCTGAGGTGACCTCCACTGGTGACCCTCAGGGAGAATTGGTTTCACTTGGGAAGGGCTTGTGCAGGACAGGAAAGGGGGAGTCAAGGGTAACTAGTGCTTGGGGGTAGCTGGTGCAATGAGAGAGGCCACAGGCCCATCACTCATATGTGCCCACCTTCTCAGGTCATTTTCACAGAATAAGAGTTTCTAAATGGGCAGATTTCACCTCCCTGCTAAGTCCCCATCAATCCCTCAAAAGAGAGCATGTAGCTGGTGACTTATTGTACAAGCAAGGTGGAAAGCAACCCCACAGGGTGAGGGAGGGAGGCTTGGTGAAGTGGTGGAGCCCAGAGGCACTTTCTTTCTGTGTGACCTTAGGTAAGTCACTGAACCTCTCTGAACCCTACTTCTGCCACTGGAATGCCAGGAGCTTGTCTCTGCTTGTTGGAGGATCCACAGGTTAGAAGCAACCAACATGGTCACAGCTAGCTCAGGACAGGCTCCTGCCAGAGGGCCTGGTGCCCTCCTCCCTCTCTGCCCCTTAACACATGCCCCCTGTGCGGATCAGGCCCCTGACGCTCGGGGACAAGGTGCCAGGACCCCCAGCTGTTGACAAAAGCCAGCTGGGCTCCACCTCCTCCTGTGAGCAGGGATCAGGGCCCGGGAAGGAGGTCACGGCCTGTGTGGGCAGCACTGCTCCATGAACTCATGTCTCACTCGGCACCCGGTGCCCGCCCCAGGAGCCAAACAACGCTCGCCCAAGTCTCTGCAAGCAACGTTGTTCCCACAGGCCTTGGGATTCCGCGGGGCACATTTGGTTTACCGGTGGATGGAATTTCCCCTTCAATTTCTTCTTGGATGACAGGTCTGTGATTGGAAGCAGGGCATGAAAAATCATGCCCTGGTGGTTATTTCCATTAGTGACTTTTGACTCTGCTAGGACACCTGGCGCCCAGGGCGCCAGCCCCTCCCACCTGCCACTGCAGACCCCCCACCATGCCGGCAGGTCCTGGCAGCTGACCCGGAGCCTCATGCTTCTCCTGGGCCAGCTGGCCAGGACCTCGGCTAACACACCTTCGCAAGAACCTGCCACACCACTCCTGAACATATCATCATCAGCAAAGCCAGGCTCCGGCCCTGCCTCCCTCCCCTCCTGTCTCCTCAGACAGACAGATGCACGCTTGTACACACACCCCTGCACACACCAGCAAGCACATATGCTCACACTGCACAATGCGCTTGCCCACACACAGGTGTGCACATACACATGGATGCACACGCGCATGTGTACACAGGTATACTCACATCCGTGTGGACACGCCGAGGTCCACACGGTGAGTGATCAGCCTGCGGTCAGCACTCCCCAGTCATTGACACAGGGAATGAGGGGAAGGAAAAGTGCTCACGGAATAACCAGCAGGGTTCCAAAACCCATGAAGCCCCGTTAAGGGAAGGGGGAGGGGACCCACTCAGCAGGGGGGCCCGAAAGCAGGTTGAGTGAGACTCACAGACCGGCTGTGTGTGTTTCCTGTTCCAACCCAGGAGCCTTGGGGCAGACATTCCCCAAGGGTTCCTCAGCCTGCATGGGTTCAGGCCCCGCCACGTGTCACGCAGTGATTCCTGCCTGTGAGCCCCTCCCTGCACGGTATTCACTGGGCAGGAGCATCAGGGGCCGAGGGGTGCCCTCCACACGGGCGTCACAGGCCTGCCTTGCTCAGGAATCAAAGCTGACCCTCAAAGCCAGGGCCAGGGGGGCCTCCTCCCCTAGAACGGGAGGATTCCTTGCCTGTCACAGCAAGTACCGTCATCCCAAAAACTGAAGTACCTGCTTCCTGAAGCAGTGGCCAGAGGAGGCTAATGGAGACAGCACTGCAGCCTAGGATAGGAGGCTGAGCCTGCTGGGTGAGCGGCAGGAAAGGAGGTTCTGAATTCGCACAGCCTCCATGCAGCAGGGACAAGCATGTTTCATTCCCTCTCGGCCCTCCAGCATATGAAGCCCCAGGGGAGGTCGGGGGTCTCCAGAGAGTGGAGGCCTCTGTCCAGCCCAGACTCTCTGTCGAGGCGCCACCTCCTGAGAATGTTTCGAATCCTCATGAACAAGCCCACTTTTCCCCTCCCTGCCACCCCAACAGGGAAACAAATCATCTTGCCTTGTTAAAGAGTTGTGTTTGGCAACAGGAATCCAAAACAGCGACCCAAACACAACTAGGGATCTATGAATGAGTTTGTTAAGTTGGGCTGCTATTGGGACCTACTGTTTTGCTTACAGACGTCTGGCACTAATTAATCAAGACCTTATTAATGGTTCCATGGAGCCCTTAAAGGCCCCAGTCTGCATCTGGCTCTCAGCCACACTGTCCTCTCCATACAGCCCTATCCTCCTGGCTCCTAGGCTGAGTTCTAGACAGAAAGATAAAAACCAGCAAGGGGTCATATGTACACTATTGGCAGGGGGGTGTCCTGTCCACACCTGGCAGTGCTCAGGGCTTACTCCTGGCTATATGCTCAGGAGTTTCTCCTGGCAATGCTCACGGACAAGACCAGCCCCTTATCAGCCATACTATCTCTCTGACCTCACCTCATGTATAAACTATTTTAAATGGAGTTTCTTCAAAGCCCCACCCAGTACCTGTTCTAAGCATCTTATTGGTCAGAAATAGCCACATGATCACTTCATTTACAAGGAACACTGGGAAATGCTATTTCTCTGAACACATGGTCTCCCAACAAAACAGAATTTCTATTAATAAGGAAGGAGGGGAGAATGGAGCTCTCCGCAGCAAGGTTGTTCTCAGACAGTTCATTCAAGGACCTGGAAAGTGGAGTCAAGGGTGGAAGAAGAGGAGGAGGGGAACAGGGAACCAGAGGAGGAGAAGGAGAGCCCGGGGCAGGGGAAGAGGGGCCCAGCCTGGTTTAAATAGAAATGTTTGTGGTGTTAGGCTGGGACATAGGACCTCAAGTGTTAGAACCCAGAGTTCAAGTGTTGAAGTCATAAGAAAAAATGGACGGCTGAGGCTCGTAAGGGTGTGTGTGTGTGTGTGTGTGTGTGTGTGTGTATGTGTGTGTGTACCACTTCACTTGGTCACTTGACTTCCCGTTACTCATCGATTTGCTCAAACAGGCGCCAGTAATGTCTCCATTCAACCCTGTTGGGTACTAGTGTAGTCCAATGGCATCTATTCATTCTAGGAACATGATCACTTGATCACTTGATCATTTGACTTCCTGTTGTTAATCATCGATTTGCTCAAGCGGGCACCAGTAATGTCTCCATTCGTCCCTGTCACATGCTAATGTAGTCCAATGGCATCAGTTTGTTCTAGGAACACTAAGAGCCTCAAACCGATCGTTCAGGGTCTTGACAAAGAAGTCTGACCATCTTGTAGGTGGGCAGCCACCTACAAGACACGATCTTTTGATGTCCCGTGGAATCCAGTCAGTAATGGCTCTAGTCCAGCAGTCATCTCCAAATCTCATTACGTGTCCAGTCCATCTGATTTTTTTTTTTGCTTTTTGGGTCACACCTGGCAATGCACAGGGGTTACTTCTGGCTCTGCACTCAGGAGTCACTCCTGGCGGTGCTCAGGGGACCATATGGGATGCTGGGAATTGAACCCGGGTCAGCTGCTTGCAAGGAAAACGCCCTACCTGCTGTGCTATTGCTCCAGCCCGCCCCCCACTTGATTTTTGACGCCTTGGCAAACAAGACAGCATTGCTGATTCTTGACCGTCAACGGAGGTTGGAACTCCGGATTCTTTCTCTCATTTGAGTGAAACGTGATACTCCAAGCATAGCTCTTTCGATTCCTCTTTGGGAGACCCGAATAGCCTTCTCATCCTGTTTTTGGGCTGGAGCGATAGCACAGCGGGTAGGGCGTTCGCCTTACAAGCGGCCAACATGGCCGACCCGAGTTCGATTCCTCCGCCCCTCTCGGAGAGCCCGGCAAGCTATTGAGAGTATTGGATATGCCAGACACAGTAACAACAAAGTCTCCAATGGAGACGTTACTGGGCCCGCTCGAGCAAATCGACGATCAACGGGAGGGCCTTTACCTTTACCTTTACCTGTTTTCGTAGGACCCAGGTCTCTGAGGCGTATGTTAATGCAGGAAGAACAGTGGAATCGAAGAGATGTGCCCAGAACTGGAGGTTCTTCGTCCTCTTAGCTATTTCTTCAACTCTCTTGTAGGTGTTCCAAGCCACTCTCTTCCTCCTTCGCAACTCAGGTGCCAGGTCATTCGTCATGTTGACTTCTTGACCTAGGTACACATAACTGTTGCATTCAGAGATATCCATTCCATTGAGAGTGAATGGAACGTCAGGAACGAGACTGTTTCTCATAAACATTGTCTTCATGAGATTCAGCTGAAGTCCGACCTTTCCACACTCACGGTTGAAGTCGACCAGCATTTCTGCCTCTTGGCTAATGTTTGGTGTTATTAGAACCATGTCATCAGCAAAGCGGAGGTGGTGTAGTTGCCGACCATCTATCTTCACTCCCATTTCTTCCCATTCCAGTCATGGCATGACGTTCTCGAGGGTGGCATTGAAGAGTTTCGGTGAAATGGTATTACCCTGCCAAACCCCTCTCTTGACATCAATGATCACTTCCTTGTAGAATGGTGATATCCTGGTAGTGAATCCGTAATACAGCTCACGGAGGATCCTGATGTATTGAATTTGAATGCCCTGATTGGATAAGGCTTTGATGACCACTTCTGTCTCAACAGAATCAAAGGCCTTCTTTAAATCAATGAACATTAGACAGAGCGGCATCTTGAACTCCCGAGAAACCTCAGTGGGCTTAGTTATTGTGTGGATATGGTAAATTGTGCTGAATCCTTTCCGGAACCCGGCTTGCTCGCATGGTTGTCCTTCATCTAGTGTACTGCCAGTTATATCCAGTGCCAATCCTTTTGTAAATCTAGAGTACTGCCAATCCTATTCAGACTTGAGTGAACAGTTTGTAGATGACAGACAATAGGCAGATTGGGTGATAGTTGCCAATGTCGTGGATGTCTCCCTTCTTGTACAGTAGTAAAGTCCTGCTGGTTTTCCAGTGGGATGGAACCTTGCATTCAGACAGGTAGCATGTGAAGAGCCAAGCCACTGTATTGATGAGTTCTGATGGCAGGTTTTTCAGGTGTTCAGGTCTGACCTTTTCTGGGCCAGGGGCTGTTCATTTCTTTTTTTTTTTTAATGTAGGAGTACTGATGTTTATTCAGCCACTGATTAGCTGATTGAATTGGGCATGAACTCCACCTTACTTTTTTTTAGTTTTATTTATTTATTTATTTATTTATTTTTCATCTTATATTTATTTATTTAATCACTGTGGGGAAAGTTACTAAGCTTTCAGGTTTAAGTCTCAGTCATACAATGATCAAACACCTTTCCCTTTACCAGTACTCACATTTCACCACCAAGAACCCCAATATACCCCCTTCCCACCCCACCCAATGCCTGTGAGGCAGATGATTTCTACTTAACTCTTCTCTACATTGATTACATTAATCATTTAGACAAAAGATGTACCATTATTGTTTATAATCCCCCCCCCCCCCGCCAACAATCAGAATTGCTGAAAAGGCATTGTGAAATACTCTGTTT
The DNA here is from genome assembly GCF_029834395.1 of Sorex fumeus. NCBI lineage: Eukaryota > Metazoa > Chordata > Mammalia > Eulipotyphla > Soricidae > Sorex > Sorex fumeus. The sequence goes on along the minus strand of NW_026606101.1, from coordinate 64,870,499 downwards.
TCTATAGCTGGTTATGAGAATCATATAATGTTGCGTGGCTGCTATTGTGGCCACACAATTTTGGATTTCTGCAAAGAGCTAGATAATTTAGAGATTGGTTTCTGTGTGTCTGGTGGTATGGCTGTGCTGGAGAGCTGCTCATGGGAGGCAACTTGTAACCTCGGTAGGGCATGAAGTATGAGCCAGTACTGTCCCCTTTCCCATAAGACTGCAGTTGCCCCATCACTGCCGGCTCATACCTGGCTTTCCAATAAGCTCTGAGGAGGCGGCCACCTTGCTGCCGGAGGGAGAAAGGCGGAAGGAAGTAACACCCTTTCCTTCCCGGGGAGGCATGGCGCCGTAGTTTAAGGTGTGGTCCATTCACTTTTCTGCCACAAGCTGCCGGGTTCTGGATTAAGTCCTTTTGCTTCTGGAGCCATGGCTGTGTATGCGGTCCAGATGCATTTCTGCCAAAAGCCGCTGGGTTTCTAGATTTGTTTCTGAGTCTCTGGGATCATGGCCATTAATCAGCTTGATCAGGATCAAGAGAGGCCATTTGTAGGCAGCGACTCGAGGTCTTGCTGGGATGGGGAGGAATGGGCCAGTTCCACCCCCATCTGGTGAGTCCCCGCGTGTCTCGTCACTGCAAGCCCAAACCTGACTGTCCTGTGGCCTCTGGAGGATGATGGTCACCAGGCCACCAAGGGGAACAGGCCAAGGCACGAAACCTATTCCCACCTGAAGTGGCCCAGCCCCAGTAACCTACTGCAGTAACAGTAGGCATTTCTGCCAAAAGCTTTTGGGTTCCGAGATTTGTTTCTGAGCTTCTGGGATCACAGCCGTTAAGCAGTTTGATCAGGAACCAGAGAGGCTATGCCTCCAATTATATAGCTGAGCCAGAGGTGGTTTGTGAGTGTGTCTCCCACATACCTAACTTTTGGCCGTTTACTTTCTTGGTAAACTTTGCCCCAAGTTTTTGGGATCTGGCCAAAGGCACAGCAGCAATTTTGGGGTATCTGAAAGCCTGTCAGTGCCATCAGGCTGCTGATGCACTCACCTCACAGGTACAGATTGACCTGCTGGCAGCACCATACTCCCGGCTGTTCATTTCTTTACCAACAAAATGGCGTGTTGGATTTCAGAAAGAAGAATGTTGGGAACGACATACCTATCCTGCAGAATTTGGTATGTGGGCAGGTGGATGTGGCTATCAAAGAAATTTGAGTAGAAGTCATAGATAATCTTCTCCATTGCCCTTCTGGAAGATGTGATAGATCCATCAGGACGTCAGAGGGTAGTTATCTTGGTCTTGTAGTTAGCGAAGGACAAGCGGGCGTTGCGAATGCTTTACCCAGCTTCTGCTGCATCTACCAGCACTGCTACTCTTCTCTCTTTGAGGTCTTCCTTTATCGCATCTCTGCACTGCTTTGCAAGCTCAGATGTTTGCTTGTGGTTGCCTGAGGCATGCGCCCCAAGCCATGTTGGCGAATAAGCTCAAGAGTTTTCAAAGACAGGAGTATTTTTGTGGCTATCTCTCTCTCTCTTGGCGTTCCTCACACAATCATGGAGGTGCTGAACCAATAGATCGTATTCCTCATCAATATTGTCAACAATGGCATCTTCCCATGTTGCAGCAATAGTGCCAGAGAGCTCCCAGTTGGTGGTCGTTCTGGGAGTTCTCTTCTTAAACTTTGCAGTCATTTCTCCCCACTCTGTGAAGTAGAATTTTGCACAAAGGAGACGGTGGTCAGATCCTGTTTGGAATTTTGGGACAACAGCGACATCAGTCAGGCAAAACCTTCGATTGAATATGATGTGGTCAATTTTGTTGTGGAACCGTTCACCTGGAGACTCCCATGTCCAACGTTTAAATTTGGCCTTCTGGAACTGTGAGTTACCATGGATGGTCTCGGTCGACATGATGAACTCAGACAGTCTCTCACCCTGTTTGTTCCATTCTAGGCCATGGGTCCCGATGTGGAGTTCTTCTGCTGATCTTCTCGGTCCTATCTTGGCATTAAAATCACCGACAGTGATCTTGTAGAAGGTGTGGCCTTCTTTATAGAACTTCTCCAGCTTCATGTAGAATTCCTCCATTTCTCCTTCATCATAATGAAGGATGTTGGTGCATAGACAACAAAGATAGAAACTGCCGGCAGTGAACCACATCTATTCAAGTGTAATCGTCTGATTCGGGTTGTTAGGCATTCGAATGAATCAATGCTCATGGTCAAGTTCATGTTAACAAGGACACAGACACCTCCGATGCCTCTTTTGTGGAATGTTCCGAGGAACAATTCTTCTCCAGTGTCAAAAACGGCGTGATGTGATTGATGCCTTCTCATCTCAGTCAGACCAACAATGTCATACTTGATCTTTCGCACTTGTACCATCAGATCCTCGATGGATGCATCTGATGCAAGCATACGTGCATTGAAAGTACAGACAATCATTTTTGTCTTTCTTCGTTTTGGCAGCCTAGTTCGACCTTGATATTTTACCAGCCTCTCCTTCTACATCCTGTGTGTGTATAGGGGACATTATTTGACATGTCAGCCTAGAGCAGTGATTCTCAAGTGTTTTCCAAGGACCCCTAATGCTCCCAACACCCCTTTAGAAGGTCTGTGAGACCTTGTGTCCTACCATATGAAGCAGCCCCATTGTGGTTATTTTTCCAATAGTTGATACTTACTCTTTCAAGCACTTGGTCTTAATTTCCAATATGATACTGATAAATATAAACTACATTATTAAAGAAAGAGTTTATTTTAAGCATCCTCTATTGCACTTGACTCCTTTTGTGATGAGACCAAGGAGTTTGAGATCTGTTGTCCTAACTGGATTGTAAAAATGGGGGCTCAGAGGATGAACTCTCTGGGGGAGTGAGGGAGGGACAGCTGAAGGCCAGATCCTGTCACTGATCACCAGAAAGCAACTTCCCAGGATCTGGTCAGCCATGAGTGTGTAAGCGCTGTGGTTGGTGCAGCTGGGAATGCATCCCCAGAAGAGCCAGGCAAACTCCCCTCTCTGAGTTCAGATCCCTGCCCTGTAGACTGACAACCATGGCTTTCGGTCTCTTGAAACCAATAATTCAAAAATTGGGGCTTGTATTTTATGCATTTTCTCTCATGCTATTTTGCTAGGAATTTATTTTTACCGTCTTTTTTTACACAAGTACTCCTTAATGTACCTAAAATGTTTAAAATATGGCCCTTTCATGCCAGAGATGAATCTTCAAAGATAAATATTGGTTATTCAAGCAAAGAGGGAGACGAAGTCACCCATGGAAAATGTTGTGCTTCGGGGGAAACTATGCACTGGTTAAAGCATCCTCTTTCTGATTAGCGATTCTAGTCTTTCACGGAGCTATTTTGCAATTTTACAAATTGTAGGTGACTACGAGCAATGCAAAATCGTTTCTGCCTGAGACTTGCCAAGCTTCTCTCCTGCAGCTGGCTCCCCTCCCTCACTCTGGAAAAGGCCATCATCCCTCGCATTTGCTCATTCATTTCAATATTTCTCGTCTGCAATTAAGTTCGTTCTTTGGATTCTCCTTGGAATGAGTTGCAACATCTCACTGACTCCCTTATTAAGTAATTTATTAAAATAATAAATACATGCTGGTTATAAAAATAAATTGTGCCTTCCTTCTGTCTACATTCCAGACTTGTAAATTCTGGCCTGCAGACAATGTGCAAGACACAAGATGGGACGTGGTCGCTGTCTAGGAATCAGGACCATTCTCCTGCCCCCACGTGCTGATCTGGTTGCCCTGGTAACAAACTGTTTAGATCTCATCATCTTGTTCAGGGCATCAAAAGTGGCCACAAGTAGCCATCACATGCCAAAGAGAAGCACTGTGTTGAGTTCCTTGAGAGAAACCTAGAGAGCACCAGGATTGAGTGGAGGGAAACAGGCTGTCATTCACACATGGGTTGGCACGGGAGCTCATGACAGCCATGGCCCAGAATCAGAGCACCCTTTTTGTTTTTGTGAGCAAAACCCCCTCTCTTTGAGTTCTATAAAGCTCATCCTGACTGATCACCCCTAGGTCTCCATGCAGTACCCAAGCTCAGTCCTAGGAAGGCCCTGGCAAAGGATGGTCTTTAGTAAGACGATCAGGGGCCCAGAGAGACAGTACAGAATGTACAGTACTTGTCTTGCATGCGGCCAACCTGGATTTGATCCCCAGCAACCCATAATGGTCCCCCAAGTACTGCCAGGAGTGATTCCTGAGTGCAGAATCAGGAGGAATCCCTGAGCATCACCAGATATGCTCCCCCCCCCAAAAAAAAAACAAATTAACAAAAAGAGGATCATGACTGGAGCAGATTTCCAGGAAGTCTGACCTAGCATGCAAAGGAAAGCCATCGAGCCACCAGGGACTCTGCCTTGAGGACATTGAGGAAGCCACACTGATGGCCTCAGCCACCTGCCATCCTGGAGGGGCGTGGGAAGGGGATGCTGAGGGTTCCTTTCTGCCCTGCAACTCTTCTTCCCCAATTCGCTGATGAATGAGAAACACCCCAGTTGCCCCCAGTTCTCTATGATCATTTTGGAGGGTCTAATAAGTAGGTGCCCACCAAGCACCAACCCACACTACTCAGATTCTGCTGTAAATTCAAATCTTTTTAACAATGTGTAGGGGTGGAGTGACCCATAGTGTACTTATTTGAAAACACGAGTCAATGGCTTTCCATACACTAATGGAACCATGCAACCACTAGCTCTACAACATTCCCACCATCATCCAAAGGGATTTGAATTGCACACTCTCCACAGGACCCCTCACCCCCAGACCCCACCTGCACTCAGCAAACCCAGGGTTGACATGTTGGAGTGAACACAGCAGTCTCATGGCAGGGAAGCATTGGCTTGTTCTCCATGGAGATGTAGAGTGGGGCAAACCCCATCAGAACCAAGGAGGGTGGGAGCCTCTCCCGGTTCCGAAGGTGCCAGGATGAGGATGGAGTATGGTCCAAGCCGGGACTCGCAGCCCTGGAGCAGCTACAGGATCTTTTGCAAAGCACAGGCATGCAGAGAAGCACTTCCTGTGCAGGAAACCAGAAAAGGGGTGTTGGGGCCCCTCGGAACACGTCCACAGGCCATTCTCCTAGGTGACTCAGGGAAAGGCTGACTGATGGAAGCAAGCAGACTGTGTGGTTGACCGAGCCTGGAGCCCTCTGAGCCGTGGCCGGCTTGACTTTTGTGAGGTGCAGCTGCTCTTCTTTCCCAGCAGGGTCCTTGTGCCTGAGCCAGCACTGGCCTCCCCTTCAGCATGCCCCTGAAGAAGAAGGATGTCCAAGCAAGATGAGTCCAGGGCCATTTTGTTAGGATGGCCATGTGTTCAGAGAAGTAACATTTCCCAGTGTCCCTGGCAGATGGAGCAGTCACGTCGCCAGTTCTGACCAATGAGGTGCCAGAAAAGCACTGGATGGCCCTTCGAGGAACCTCCATTTAAAATAGTCTCTACATGAGGCGAGGGAAGAGGGACAGTATAGCTGGTAAGGGGGGCTGCCGTCAGTCAAGTTGCCTCTGCTCTGCATCTCAGCTCCTCCATGCTAAGGCTGTGCAGAGGCGCCCGGGGAGCCCAGCCCCTAAGACACTTTCTGTAGTCCCCATTGCCTTTGCAGCAGCTGTCAGCTGCTCTCTCCTGACCCTTCCCTGGCTTGGGAGCTGCCTTTGAGCTGCTGATATGGGGTGGTGGAAGGAGGGATGCCGCGGGCTGGGGGTGGGGGCAGGCTAGCATGAAGGGCTCCAGGCAACCCCCACATCTCCAGCTAGGCCTCTGGCCAACAGGTCCCATTTCCTCCCCTGGGGGGGGCGGGGGGCGGGGAAGGCTCCTGACCAGCCAGCACTGCAGCCTGCCAAGGATACTGCTGACCCCAGCCCAGGTCAGGCATGCATTTGGAGGCGCGCTCCCCTCTGCACCCTGCCCAGGATGACAGGTGTATGTGCTCAGTAACTTGAGCCTACCTTCTGAGCGCCTGGGAGATTGAGAGAGGACAGACAACTCTTTCTTCAGACAACCACAGGCTAATAAACAAGTTTTCAGGAGGCGATGGCCAGCTCGAGGCTCTCCCGGCAGGGCCGGCTGTCAGTGGAGGATTAGCCAGGACCTTAGCTTCTCGTAACAGAAAACGGCAACATTTGCTGCACCCCCGGGGATGCTGGCACTGTGCCAAAGCCTCCCAACACTGCTCACCTTCCTTCCTCTCGGCCACCCGAGAGGGGAGCGCTGGACAGGCACAGAGATGCTGGATCAGACAGCCCTGGCCTTAAACCACAGCTCTGCCACCAGCTGTCTGACCTTGAGCAAGGTATTAACCTCCGGGAACCTCAGTTCTCTGAAATGATAATGCCTCCCTCATTCACGCGGTGTTCGAGAATTAAGAAAGACCACAGAGGGCCCGCTGGGAGTCCAGCACTGGCCACTGAGCCAGCAGCCAACACCTGATGGCCAAGTCAGTTTTCAGACAAGAGCTCAGCTTTCAGTGCCTGCAGTATGCAACCCCCAAGTCCACCTCTTGCAGGCCTCTGGCTGATGCTCTTGTCCACTCTGTAATCTCTCTGCAAGATACTATAGGTCTGTAGTTTTCTGCATGGGCAGAACTACCTAGGCTTCCTAACTCATTTACATTGGTTTCTGAATATTAAGATTGATAATGGCCAGCTGAGTCTCCCGAGTTTCCAATCTTCCTTCCCTCCTCCACTCAAGCCTCAACACTTCACATCTCTCCACTGCCCTAGCTCCAGGAAGGGTCCCTCCAGAAGATTAGCCAATTTCTTTTCTTTTCTTTTCTTTTTTTTTTCTTTTTTTTTTTTTGCTTTTTGGGTCACACCCAGCAATGCTCAGGGGTTACTCCTGGCTCTGCGCTCAGGAATTACCCTGGCGGTGCTCAGGGGAACCATATGGGATGCTGAGAATCGACCCCAGGTCAACTGCATGCAAGGCAAACACCCTACCCTCTGTGCTATTGCTCCGGCCCTGGATTAGCCAATTTCTTACCAGCATTGAGTTCTGAATCTAGTCAGCACTTGGCATCTCTCTGGCGATTGTCATTGGTCTGGGAATGGATGTCCAACTAGGTCCAGTTAGACTGAAAAAATCTTTCACCCTGTGGGAAGAGGAGAGCTTCCCTGTTCTTCTATGCAACGGAGAACACAGAACATATTAGCCCAGGGGCTTCTGGCCACCATCTTGTTCACACAGGTGCTGAGAACAAAGCTATGATGATGACGGTGTTCTTAGACTAGTGATATCAAAAAGTCACTCCTGGCTTCACTGGGCCCTGTCTCATTGGCTTCACCTCCTGACTTCTGGTTTTGCAGGATGTTAAATCCTTCCTGTTCAATTAGAGGAAAAATTTCAGTTCCTTGCAAAAGGAAAGCACTGCTTGCTGGCAGGATATAGATCTAGAGATGAACGGAAAAGCAGAGTTTTGTGGGGTTTTTTTTTTTTTGAGATAATGATGCAAAGGTTGAAAGAGATCATAGGAGGAGGGAAGGGATTAATAAAGGAATGCATGCTTCAGGAATGAGAGAAATTTCCCCACTAGCAATTACTCAACAGGAGAATCATGAGGAAATTATGAAATTTGACTCAGGCTCTCCCTCCCTCAGGAGAGGATAAAATGGAGAGAGTTTTTTTTTTAATTTTTATTAGTGAAACACCATGAGGTACAGTTGTAGACTTACAAATTTTTGTGCTTGGGTTTCAATTATACAATGATCGAGTATCCATCCCTCCGCCAGTGCCCATTCTCCACCACCACTGATCCCAGTATCCCTCCCATCCCCCCATCCTCCCATCCTACCCTGCCTCTGTGACAAGGCATTCCCTTTTGTTCTCTCTCGAAAATGGAGAGAGATTTCTATGTAGTTGAAACCAGACAATGAACCCAAAAAGACTTAGTCTCCATTTTTAAGGGAAGAATAGAAACAGAGGAGAAGACCATAATGGAAAAGCCAAAGGGTGGACAGCTAGCTCTCTGTGCTCCCAAGCTATGGGCACATTTCTACCATCTCAAGAAACTTAGAACCTGCAGTCTTATGAGCAGTTTGCACCATCTTTAAGGAGCTTCCTTCTAGCCCCTGATCTAGATGAGATAGAGCTTTCACTTTTCTTTTAATCCAAATAGTTAACACTCTTAACTATTCTCATGCCATTCAGCACGCTAGTCAATATTTCCTCCTATGGCAAAAGCCAGATGAGAATGAAAAATGTCCAACAATTTGCTCTTATGAAATTTGGCAGTACACATATGCTACTTTGCCTGTCTTGCAGCCATATCCTTGGGTCTGTCAACAGACCCTCCCCCACCACCAATTCTTCCCCAAGCCAATATGGTTTGCAATGGGTCTGATCCAAACCCAGATCCAAGGATAAGCGTGTGGCTGAGGTCCCAACAATGGGGTACTCTTTCTCCCTGCACACAGCAATGCAGGAGTGGGAAGGTGACCCACCAGCCAGTGTGAGTGATTCAGATAAAACTATTGGTGGAGAGTTGTGGGTTAGGTGCTCCTTATCTTCTAATCCTGCAAAGTATTGAGCTGCTGGGGTCGTTCTGACAGCCTTTGAGAAGAACATGCCTGAAAATGAAGTCAGTGTGGAAGGAGGCAAGCAGGCTGAGAGACAAAGCAAGTCTGATGACATCACTTGAATCATGTGCTTCAGGCCTGTGTTCTGGAATTAGGGACATATTCTTTATGTTTATTTAATCACTTAAATTGACTTTTCTGTCAATTGTAACCAACAGAGTTTGAGTCGATAAAATTCTCAGCCTCAAAACAGGGATTCTTCTTCTCTACAATTTTATTTTTGTTTCCGTATAAAAGGCCTAGATTATTCCTCAGATACATCAAATCCATGCTATCTGACTTGCACACGTCCTATGAACATGGGCTCGCCAATTAATAAAGGCATTGCACCCATCTCCCACGTCCCTTGCAGCTATGAAATTGTCTGTGAATTGTCTCTTAGCAGCCTTCACACACAGAATCAGATGCCAAGTGATTTCCTTGAGGCTGCATATGTAGCACAGCAGCAAAGCACCTGCCTTGCGTATGTGGTCCCCGGCATTGTCAAGCAGAAAACAAACACCCTATTCTCTTCAGGATCACGAATTCAAACATTAAGATGAAACTTCCTAAAGCTTCATCAGGGCCAGAGAGCTATTACAGCAGGCAAGTCACTTGCCATGCAAGCAACCAACCTGCTGTTTGATCCCCACTAGGAACCACATATGATCCCCCAAGCTGTGACCCACCCCTGCCCCCATAATAAGTCCCACCAAAGGTCCGGCAATGAGACCACAGACACCCTCTCTGTTTTCACATACCCGTGTCTCTGCTACTCAGAAGCGCAGCCATACTCATGCTGCAGATGTACCGTGTGGTTCTGGAACCAGGAAATGTCCCTTCTCCACGTCATTACAGCCAGATCATCTCATTCTAACTTCCCATCCAAGCACTCCACAGAGGCAGGGGAGGCAGAGCAGCTTAATCACCTTCAGAAATCCTGGGCGGAGGGAGAGAAGGCAAGCTATCCACATTGTATAAAGAATGTGGGGTTCTTCTTCAAAAGCCTCTTGATAGCCCTCAGCAGCCAAATGTCCTGTCAGATGCCTCCCCACCCATTCACTTCCCTTCCCCTCTCCTGCCTACTTGAGTGTCTTTGTCCCACCCTTAATCTTTCCAGGATTTAGTCCCCCCTCAATCACCCTCCCACCCCTGTGAAATGGAGATAATGGCAGCATCTCCTGCCAGCTCTATGGACTTCCTGGATAATTCCCAGAGAGCTGTAGCCACTGTATCCAGATTTGTTCTTTTCTTCCTCCCTGTCTCTCTTGTTCAAGGTCCAGTGGAAGGCTGCTTGGATGGTCCCAGGAACAAACCTGTCACCACAGGAAATGGAATATTTCTCATCTTGCCCATTAAACATCTTGCTCATTAAAGATGACCTCAAGTGATAAAAGTAGCCATTCAAAAGGACAAATCCTGCACCCCCATCCCCTCCTGCCCACTCCTGAGGTGTCTGTCTTCTTCTTGCAGCCTTTATTGTTGGCTCACAGACCAGGATGTCTGGTGAATAGTGGCTTTCATCTCTTAGTGCAAATTTGCTTTTCTGGGTTTCTAATATGATCTGTTCCCAATACAATTGCAGGCTCATTTCTCAATTATGTCTGATTTAGCACCAACATATCCAGAGTGACCCGCTGACCCTGACACTCAAATCTCCGAAGCGCTCACAAGTAACAGGATTGGGGAACCAATTCACCTAACCTACCCTTAAATGAAATCGGCAGATGACCCAAAAAGTCCACTTCTTGGGAATAACAGAGGGAGATTAGACAGAAGCCCTGTCCAGGCCTCCTGAGCACTCAGCTTTAGAGAGCTGCATGCCCGCCTGCCCACAGCACAAGTGGAGCCAGGCAGCATTGAGAAACGTGAGGGCAGCCCAAGGGGCTGGCCAGGAGGGGCCGCAGGATGCGAGATCTGGAGGGCTCAAGTCCAGTTCCTATTTTCTCAGAGGCTCAAGGTCTTCAATCTTGGGGTGAGCCCAATTCCCAGCTCATGGAGCGGTTATGAGCCTCCTGAGGGTTAGGTGCCTGCCCTGTGGGCAAAGAAGCCACTCCCAGGAACCTGCACCCACCCCAAATCCTCTCCTCCCCCAGTGTCATCTGGAAACACAGTAACCTTTACTACAGCCCCAAAGCTCCCCTCTCCTACCATCACCAGCTCCTGATGGAAAACCCTTGGCAGCTTCTAGTTTAACATTCACCACATGTCACCCCAACTCAGGGCAAGACAGAGCTGAGAACCCAGGGACATTGGAACTCCCTCCCCTGCCCCAGAGGAATTCCTGGTAGAGCACACTTCCCACAAGCCTGAGCTCCAGGGCAGGTCACTTGCACCCCAAGATCCCCCTTGCCTGCCATCCTGTCTACACAGCTAGCGCCCCCGCCAATTGCACCCACAGAGCAGCAGGGAACAGACCCAGTGCCATTCTCCAAGCGCCCCAGAACAGGGAGATGAAAGTGGTTTCTCCCTCCCAGGGAGCTGCCAGAGAGCCCCTCATGCCACCCGTCCCTGCTCTCCCCATCCTCACCCTCCTCTCCTACAGCTTCAAGGCCCCCTGGCATGCCCCCAGGCGCTGGTGCCAGCAGTCCAAGAGCTGCTGTTCCACCTCTGGGCTCAGCTGCTAGGCACGGGAAGCAAGGCCTCCCCCACAGGTGGGCTGAGAGCATCATGGGTCTCCCAGAGGTCCTGTCTCCAGCGCTGTTGTGGGCACTTACAACTGGGCAGGGCTCTCAGCGCTGTCTGATTGCACCCGGGGCCCACCTGCCTCAGCTGAAACCTTTCCATAGAGATGGGGTGCAGGTTGGGTCCCTCATCCTGAGCCAGGACCATGAGTCACTGAAAAGGAAGTGCCCACCTTGCCTGCTCCCTGGTACTGGGCACTGCTGGGGCCTGACTTCTGATAGGCTTCTCTCAATGTTGACGTGCTTCCTCCCACAGCCTCGGCAGTGAGAGGTCAGGTGGGCCATGCACCTGGCTGCCGTGTTGGGGTGCTGGGCAGAGATAGCCTCCCAGAGAAGCTCCACAGGAGATGCCCAACTCCTTGTCAGTGATCAGCAGCTAGAGAAGCAGGGTAAACAAGACAGGCACAGATGCCAATTGTAAGATTTGAGTCAGGTTGCCAGGGCTGCAGAGCAGGGCTGAGCCCACAAAAGCGCCATCCCAGCCACATGGCAGAGGTGACCTGGGGACCAGCAAGTGTCAGTATTCCTCCCCAACAGCTGAGGAAGCGCTGGCCAGCCTCTGACTAAACATGGTGAGGCGTGTGGGAGTTGGGGTTATCATGACACCAGTCGAAGGGAAGCAGGAAGAATTAAGGACTGACTCTGCCCTCATAAAATTTCCTGGGTCTGGAGGAGAAGAGCCCAACTGTCTGTGGAAAAGAACAGGGACCCACCCGAGAGGAATGAGGAGAGGCCAGACAAGGGATGGGGTGTCTGCAAAAGCATCGTGATTTATAAAAAATATCTATTTGGTCAGGATCCAGAGATGATCATACCAAGCTCCCAGGAGAGAATAAGGCAGAGTCTCCTACCCTGTGCCTGACTGTCCTCACCAGGGCCTGACAGCTGAAGACCTCCGGAACCCAACCAAAGTCATGCTGAGACCACTCTCCACACATTTGGATGAGCCTCATGCATAAAAGAACTGGCAGAGGAACCCAGGTGTGTGGGACCCGGGGCTGAGATCTCCAAGCCTGCACGGTTTGGGACTGGACCTTCCAGTAGCTAGACAGTTACACCTACCAACAGCCGTGCAACCCCAACAATGGCCAGGATCCAGAGATTATCACACCAAACATTCATGGCTGTGCGACTTTTTATTTATATTTAATTTTTCAGGCTACCTTGAATATCCCACCCACAGGGCAGAGCCTGGTAAGCTATCCGTGGTATATTCGATATGCCAAATCCAGTAAAAAAAAAAATAGATCTCATTCCCCTGACACTGAATACGGCAGAGTCGAGAAGGATGTGGAAGGAGAGGCTGATAAAATCCCAAGGCCGAACTAGGCTGCCAAAACGAACAAAGACAAAAATAATTGTCTGTACTTTCAATGCACGTAAGCTGGCATCTGATGCATCTATCGAGGACCTGATGGTACAAGCACGAAAGATCAAGTACGACAACATTGGTCTGACCGAAACAAGAAGACATCAATCACATCACGCTGTTTTCGACACTGGAGAAGAACTGTTCCTTGAAACATGTGACAAAAGAGGCGTCGGTGGTGTCGGTATCCTTGTCAACACGAATTTAGCCATGAGCATTGACTCATTCGAATGCCTAACAACCTCGAATCAGATGATTACACTTGAATAGATGTGGTTCACTGCAGGCAGTTTCTATCTTTGTTGTCTATGCACCAACATCCAATTATGGTGAGGGAGAAATTGAGAAGTTCTACATGGAGCTGGAGAAGTTCTATAAAGACCACACCTTCTACAAGATCATTGTCAGTGATTTTAATGCCAAAATAGGACCAAGAAGATCAGCTGATGAACTCCACATTGGAACCCATGGCCTAGAATGGAACGAACAGGGTGACAGATTGTCTGAGTTCATCATGTCAACCAAGACCATCCATGGTAACTCACAGTTCCAAAAGGCTGAATCTAAACGTTAGACATGGGAGTCTCCCGGTGGATGGTTCCACAATGAAATTGACCACATCATATTCCATCAGCAGTTTTGCCTAACCGATGTTACTGTTGTCCCAAAATTCCAAATGGGATCGGAACACCATCTCCTTCATGCAAAATTCTACCTCACAGAACAGGGAGAAAAGAATGCAAAGTTTAAGGAGAGAACTCCCAGAATGACCACCAACTGGGAGCTCTTTGGCTCTGTTGCGGCAACATGGGAAGATGCCGTCATTGACAACATTGATGAGGAATATGATCGAATGATTCAGCACCTCAATGATTGTGCAAGGAATGCCAAGAGAGAGATAATCACAAAAAGCCACCTTTCTTCGAACACTCTTGAACTTATTCGCCAACGTGTCTTAGCACATGCCTCAGGCAACCGCAAGAGAAAGTCCGAGCTGGCAAAAGAGTGCAGAGAAGCGATCAAGGATGACCTCAAAGACAGAAGAGCAGTGGTGCTGGTAGATGTGGCAGAAGCCGGGAAAAGCATTCGTAATGCCTGCCTGTCCTTCACCAACTACAAGACCAAGATGACTGCTCTCCGACATCCTGATGGATCTATCACATCTTCCAGAATGGCAATGGAGAAGATTATTCATGACTTCTACTCAGATCTCTTTAATAGCCACATCCACTTGCCCACATACCAAATTCCACAGGATGGATATGTCGTTCCCAATGTTCTCCCTTCTGAAATTCAACACGCCATCTCTTCGGTAAAGAAACAAAGAGCACCTGGCCCAGACAAGGTCAGACCTGAACACCTGAAGAACTTACGGTCAGAACTCATCAATATACTGGCTCGGCTCTTCACACTCTACCTGTCTGAATGCAAGGTTCCATCCCAGTGGAAAACCAGCAAGACTGTATTACTATACAAGAAGGGAGACATCCACGACATTGGCAACTATCGCCCAATCTGCCTATTGTCTGTCATCTACAAACTGTTCACTCGAGTCATCCTGAATAGGATTGGCAGAACACTAGATGAAGGACAACCATGTGAACAAGCCGGGTTCCGAAAAGGATTCAGCACCATCGACCATATCCACACGATAACTAAGCTTATGGAGGTTTCTCAGGAGTTCAAGGTGCCGCTCTGTCTAACGTTCATTGATTTAAAGAAAGCCTTTGATTCTGTTGAGACAGAAGCGGTCATAGAAGCCCTAGTCAATCAGGGTATTCAAGCTCAATACATCAAGATCCTCCATGAGCTCTATTATGGATTCACTATCAGGATCCTACCATTCTACAAAGAAGTGATCATTGATGTCAAGAGAGGGTTTAGGCAGGGTGATACCATTTCACCGAAGCTCTTCTGTGCCACCCTCGAGAACATCATGCAACGACTGGAATGGGAAGGAGTAGGAGTGAAGATAGATGGTCGGCAACTACACCACCTCCGCTTTGCTGGTGATATTGTTCTAATAACACCAAACATCAGCCAAGTGGCACATATGCTGACCGACTTCGATCATGAGTGTAGAAAGGTTGGACTCCAGCTGAATCTCATGAAGACAATGTTCATGAGAAACAGTCTTGTTCCTGATGTTCCATTCACTCTCAAAAGAACCACCATCTCTGAATGCAACAGTTATATATACCTATGTTGAGAAATCAACATGATGAATGACCTGGCACCTGAGTTACGCAGGAAGAAGAGAGAGGCTTGGAATGCCTTCAAGAGCGTTGAAGAAATAACTAAGAGGACAAAGAACCTCCAGCTCTGAGCACATCTCTTTGATTCCACTGTTCTTCCTGCATTAACATATGCCTCAGAGACCTGGGCCCTACGCGAACAGGATGAGGATGCTATTCGGGTCTCTCAAAGAGGAATCGAAAGAGCTATGCTTGGAGTATCACGCTTCACTCAAGTGAGAATAGAATCCAGAGTTCTGATCTCCGTCAAAGCTCAAGAATCAGGGATGCTGTCTCATTTGCCAAGGCATCAAAAATCAGATGGGCTGGACACGCAATGAGGTTTAGAGATGACCGCTGAACTAGAGTCATTACTGACTGGATTCCACGGGACGTCAAAAGATAGCATGGACGTCCACCTACAAGACGGTCAGACTTCTTTGTCAAGACCCTGAATGATCGGTTTGAGGCTCTGCATATTCCTAGAATGAGCAGATGCCACTGGGCTACGCTAGCACGTAACAGGGATGGATGGAGATGGTACTGGCACCCGCTCGAGTAAATCAATGAGTAATGGGGTATCAAGTGATCAAGTGATCTATTTGGTTATTCAGATGAACAAAGTGTTTATTTCTCATATATTTGATCTTCACCTACATTGTCTAGCTCCTAGCTCTTCCAAGTCTTGAAAGTTACTATGTTAAGAATAATTATGAGGGGCCATAGAGATAGCACAGCAGGTAGAGTCCTTGCTTTGCATGCAGCCAACCCTGGTTTGATACCCAGCATTTCATATGGTCTCTCAATCACCCCAGGAGTAATTTTTTGTCAGTCCTTACAGGTGTGGCAAAAAGGGGGGAGGGGGATAATAATGATTGGGGTCAGAGTTATTAGTACAGTTTAGCACAGTGGGTAGGGTGCTTACATTGCACACAGCCAACCCAGATTTGGTCCCAGCACCTCCTGTGGTTCCCAGAGCCCACCAGAGGTGATTGCTGAACACGGTGTCAGGAGGAAGTCTTCAGCACTGCCAGGTGTGGCCAACCCCCTCTCACCACCACCAAATAAAATAATGTAATTTAAATAAAAATAAAATTGTGAAAGACACTGGAAATGGAGGGCTGTTGGGAAATAGAAAAGTTGGAATATCCAGCCCCCATCCCCAGTCCTCCAGGAGGTAGGAGAAGGCTAGAAAGTTGAGTTTAATTGCCAATGACCAATGAGCTAATCAATCATGCTCAAGTTTCCCAAAAATCCATAGGAGGGACTTGGGAGTTCCCAGACTGGTGAACGCATGGAGGTTGCTGGAGAGAGGCACACTGGGAGGGGCCATGGGCTGGGGGTCTCTCCCTCTCCCTCACCCTCTTTTTCTCTCCCTTATGGCCACTCATGAGTGATCCAGTAAGGAAAAAGGTTTCCTGGACCCATGAGCTCTTCTAGAAAAAACTAATGATCCTGGCAGTGGATCATCCGGCTCAAAGCCAGTGGATCAGAGGTACAGACAACAATCTGGATTGTGATCATCCCCTAGCTCAAGGAGGTGGATCATGGTCATTTTCCCCTGTAACCAGTTTCCTGGAAGCTCAGGTAGGATGAAACTTTCCCAGGACTTTAATTTGCTCTGAAAAGGAGAGAAGTCTGGGAGAGGAGTCGTCCTGTGGAAACCAACATCCTACCCAGGTAGGTGATGTCAGAATTGCGTTCAATACTGGGACACCTTCAAGGATCCCAAGCTTGATTCTTGGTACTTCTATCTCCCAAGTCTGGGAAACAAATGTCCAGAACGAGCAGACAAAACAGGAATTATCAAGATGATGGGGGCAGTTGGGATGAGCCTACCTGGAGAGTGAGGTCCTGCATGAGGACCACAAGACCCAGTGAGCTTGCTGAAGGGCCACGGGAGGGCAGTAGAGAGCCTGTGGCGTGTGGGTGGAGCCAGAAGCAGGGGACAGAAAGGGACAGGGATGGGAGGGATCTCGAGTAACAGAGAAGATGGGACTCTCAGGGGAGACTTTTGTGTATGGGCTGGGGGAGTGTTAAGCCATACCCCATGGTGTTCAGGGATTACTCCTGGCTCTATACTCTGGGATCACTCTTGGTGGTGCTCAATGGACCATATTGATCAAACCAGGAACAACTTGTGCAATACACCTTGACCCTCTCTCTCCCTCTGTCTCCCTATCTCTCATCTCTGTCTGTCTGTCTCTCTCTCATATATATATATATATATATATATATATATATATATATATATAACAGCTTAGACCCTCCGGATCCAGCCACGGCCATGCTGGGACCACTCTCCTCATGCATGAAAGAACGGGCAGAGGAACCCAAGCATGTGGGTCCCAGGGCTGAGGTCTCCAAGCCTACTCGGACTGGGCCTTCTCCAACCAGACCCTCCATCTTCCAGTAAGTAGGCATCACACCCACCAGCTGCCGCCAGCACCAGGTTGGTCCCATCAACGGCCAAGACACAGAGACTATAAAACCCAGCTCCCAGAAGCGTGCAGCCGCATTTGTGGCCACGCAACATCTTATTATCTTATTTTTCCTTTGGAGAACCTGGCAGGCTACCAAAAGTATCCTGCCCGCACGGCAGAATCTGGCAAACTTCCCGTGTCATACTCAATATGCCAAATACAGTAACAATGATGGGTCTCATTCTCCTAATCCTGAAAGAGCATAGATATGGCTAAATGGCTCTTTTAAAATCTCAGGGCTAGGAAGAAGGAGATGTTACTGGTGCCTGCTCGAGGAAATCGGCGAACAACAGGATGATCGTGATCGTTATATATATATATATATATATATATATATATATATATATATCGATATATATATCTTTCTCGGGCTGGAGCGATAGCACAGTGGTAGGGTGTTTGCCTTACAAGCGGTCAACATGGCTGACCCGAATTCAATTCCTCCGACCCTCTTGGAGAGCCCGGCAAGCTACCGAGAGTATCTTGCTCACACGGCAGAGCCTGGCAAGCTACCCCTGACGTATTCGATATGCCAAACACAGTAACAACAAGTCTCATGATGGAGACGTTACTGGGCCCGCTCGAGCAAATCTATGAACAATGGGAGGACTATGATCCGTGACTGTGATATTTTTCTCATGAGATTTTAATAAAATGGGGGAGAGCTGGGTTGGAGCAATCGCGTAATGGGTAGGACATTCACTTTGCACGCAGCCGACCCGGGTTCAATTCCCAGCATTCCCGAGCACTACCGGGAGTAATTCCTGAGTGCATGAGCCAGGAGTAACTCCTGTGCTTTGCCAGGTGTGACCCAAAAAGCAAAAAAAGAGAAAAAATGGGAGACAGCAAAAAAGAGTGGAATCAGGTAGGTTAATTTGTTTATTATGGAGCCAATAAAGGCAGAGGTGGAAACGTGAGGAAACTGAAGGGCTAGCCCGGAGAGTAGGAAGGCATGTGTGCCAACCTGGGCTCCTTTGGGGTAAGTGATAGGAACCCTCCCTGATCTAAGAAACAGAGAATGTGTTGGCTCATGTAACAGAAGCATTCCATGGTAGTCTGCATCCTGGCAGCGCCAGCTATAGGGGCTCAACCAAAACCACAGAATCCGTTTCTTCCCATTCCTCATTCCTCCCTGTCAACCTCTTTCTCAAACAGACTTGTCTTCATAAATTTTTTTAAATGGAGATACAGGGACTGGGGATATAGCTCAGCATGTAGAGTACTTGCCTCCTGGTCTCAACCTGAGTT
Source organism: Sorex fumeus (assembly GCF_029834395.1). Classification (NCBI taxonomy): domain Eukaryota; kingdom Metazoa; phylum Chordata; class Mammalia; order Eulipotyphla; family Soricidae; genus Sorex; species Sorex fumeus. The sequence continues at coordinate 64,851,922 of NW_026606101.1, read as the reverse complement.
TGATACCCAGCACCCCAAATAACTCTTCGAGCCTGCCAGGAGTTATTCCTGAGCACTATTGTGTGTGGCCCAAAGAAACTATTAAAAAGAAAGGATAAAATAGACATAATTCACATATTATTAAGTCCGCCTTTTAATGTATAAATTGTAGCACTGTAGCACTGTCCTCTCGCTGTTCATCGGTTTGCTCGAGTGGGCATCAGTAACATCTCCATTGTGAGACTGGTTACTGTTTTTTTTCCTTTTTAGGTCACACCCAGCAATGCACAGGGGTTACTTCTGGCTCTGCACTCAGGAATTACTCCTGGCGGTGCTCAGAGGACCATATGGGATGCTGGGAATCGAACCCAGGTCGGCCGCGTGCAAGGCAAATGCCCTACCTGCTGTGCTATTGCTCCAGCCCCAACTTGTTACTGTTTTTGGCATATCGAATATGCCACAAGGAGCTTGCCAGGCTCTGTCATGCGGGTGGGATACGCTCAGTAGCTTGCCAGGCTCTCTGCAAGCAAGAGAACCCGGGTCGGCTGCATACAAGGCAAACGTCCTACCCTGTGCTATTGCTCCAGCCCAATGACTAGTCCAAAAATAGTGAGTAGTCACAAGGTCAACCTAAAGTTAACCTGTAGCAAACTATAAACTAAATGTATAAATTACACCTTAAAATTATTTTAACTATAATTATAATTGGGCTTTTTTGTGGGGGGGGGCAATAAAGCACAGCAGAGCCTCGCAAGCTACCTGTGACGTATTTGACATGCCAAAAGCAGTAACAATAACGGGTCTCATTTCCCTGACCCCCGAAAGAGCCTCCAATACAGCAGCGTCGGGAAGGACGAGTAAGGAGAGGCTGCTAAAATCTCAGGACTGGGACGAAAAGAGATGTTACTGGTGCCCGCTCAAGCAAATCATGAACAATAGGATGACAGTGATACAGTGATGATTATAATTAAAATTATTTTAACTAAGTTGTGCAATACACTGATTGCAGTGTATTTTAGTCATCATACCCCTCACCATAAACCTACACCCATTAGTCCCGCCTCATCTCTCTCTTCTAGACTTTGGAAAACACTAGCTTACTCTCTTGCTCTTTGTATTTGTCTTACAGATCCCAGATCCCAAAGAGGTTCTTTTCCAAGACCCCTTATCCTCTCCTTAGAAGAGATATCATGGAGGTCTTGTCATGCAAGAATGAGATTTTTATTGAAAGTAAAAGGGAGACACAAAGTGACTGTCTCCAAGCTATCTCCTCAAAGAGAGTTTCACTGAGATCCCTGAGCACAAAGCGGGGAGTGAACCTTGACCACAGCAGGTGTGGTCCCAAACAAAAACAAACAAACAAAAAAAAGACATGGCATCTTGTGGCTGGCTTACTTCCCTTATAATTTTTTCCAATGATGAGATCTGTGGTATGGCAAATATGTGACTGCAGCATATGTGTGATCATAGTCTACTGCATTCTTTCTCATTCCTAAATAACATTCGATTGTATTATATGCTGTGGCTTATACATCATCGTATTGAGATGGTTCCATCTTTTGATTATTATGAATAATACTGCTAATAACATCTATGTATGCGTTTTATGTAAATATATGTTTTCTATTATCCTGGGAACATACCTAAGTGTGGAATTTGGCATCACCTGATAATATCCCATAGAACTTTCAGAGGAAATGTCAGATTTTTCTAAGTGGTTATACTATTTTAAACTTCCACCAGCAATGTATGAGCAATTTTTCACATCCTCACCCAAACATCTGTTTGCTAATAACCATGTAGTGAATGTCAATGATAACTATGGTTTTGATTTTCATTATCCAAATTATAAATGATGCTGAGCATTTTTCATGTGCCTATTGATCATTGTGTAACTTCCTTGAAGATATTTGTCCTTTATTTAATTGGATGATGTTTATCATAATCAATTTTAAAAAATTATTTGTAGTCTACAGGTCCTTGTGTGATGATAATTTGAAAACATTTTCTTCCAGTATGTAAGTTGTTTTTATGATTTTTTTTGAAGTGCTGCAATTTACAGTACTGTTGATGATGGCTTCATTTGTGCAATGTTCCAACACCTCTCCCTGCTGCGGGAGCCCTCCTCCCTCCACCCCCTCACAGGCTTCCTTCCCAACCACCGCCTGCCCCTTGCCCTTCGCCACCTTAGTTCTATAGACCAGCTCTCAGCTCCTGTTGCCTTTGACCATTTGCTATTACCATGCTGTTTTTTTAATACCTCACATATTCACTTTCTTGATAGTCTCCCTGGTAACAAAAGCATTTTTTAATTTGATGGAGTCCAATTTATATTCTTTCCTTTGATTTCTTATTGAGATCTAAGAATCTAAACCCCACATTGTATTTACACCTATGCTTCCTTCTAAGCGTTTCATCATTTTTGTGCTTACATTTAGGTTTGTGGTGCACTTTGAATTCATTTTTGCTTATGCCTGGAGCAGGCATCCCGACTCATTCTTTTGCTTCTAGATATCCAAATGTGTCACTTCTCCCAGGACCATTTGTTAACAAAACTATTTTTCCCACTTAGTTGTTTGGTGGGCTGGAGCAATAGCACAGCAGGTAGGGCATTTGCCTTGCACACGGTTGACCCGGGTTTGATTCCTCCGTCCCTCTTGGAGAGTCCAGCAAGCTACCAAGAATATCCCACTCGCATGGCAGAGGCTGGCAAGCTCCCCGTGGCGTATTCAATATTTAGCAGTTCTCACAATGAAGACATTACTGATGCCCACTCAAGCAAAGTGATGAACAACGGGACAACAGTGCTGCAGTACAATTGTTTGGCAGACCTTGTTAAAAATCAATTTATCATAGATGTATAGATCTATTTCTGTGCTCTTGATTGAACCTGTATTTCTATTCTATATAAACCTATATTTGTTTTATTTTTATTTTTTGTGGATGTGGGGCACACGCAGCAATGCTCGGGAGCTATTCCCATGTCCATTCTTGGACATTATTCTTGGCATTACCTGGTGAATGGTGCAGTACCAGGGACAGAACCAGATCTCTGGCATGTGAACTGGCCCTTAGAGATATCTGCCTGGCTTCTATGTAATTATTCCTATACCAGACTGTAGAGTATTGATGAGTGCCTCTTCACAAAGAGTTTTAAATTAGGAAGTATTAATCTCCCAATTTTCTTTTATTTATTCAAATAGATTTCACTATGCTAGGTCCCTTGTACTTCCCTATAAATTTTAGAGCCAACTTGTCAATTTTTTTAAGGCAGCTGAAATTTTAAATAGAAATTGTGCTAAATCTAAGTACCAATTTGAGGAGTACTGCCCTCCTAATATACAGCCTTCCAATATTCCAATACAAAAGGCTTTCTATCTTATTAGGCCCCCTTCAATTTTTTTCAGCAATATTTTAGAGCTTTCAATATCAAGTCTTGTACTCATTTAAATGTATTAACTATTGAATCAATCTCCAGGCTATAACAAATGATAATTGAATCATCTTCTTGATTTTATTTTGGAAAGTTTGCTATTAAAATATAGCAATACAATTGATTTTCATATTAATCTTATAATCTGTTACCTTGCTAAATGAGTTAATTAGTGTTTATCGTGTTTTGTTGGTTCAGCAAGATTTTCCCTTTGTAATGTAATGATAACAGCACATGTAATTTTGCTCTTCCTGTCTAGGTGCCTTCTCCAATTTCTCTGTAGATAACCTCCAGGACAACATTGATTCAGAGTGATTAGAACAGACATCCTTTCAGGACATAGAGAGAATGCCTTCCATATGTTATCAATATGCTCATGTTAACTGGGGTTTTCATAGATATTCTTTATTGAATTACAGAGTTCCTTTTTATTCCTAGCTTTTAACTGACTCCGCACCAGGCTGTGGTGCGGGTGAGAGCCCTCCCCACCCCAAGAGACCCAGCTCCAGCAGCCAACCTCCACTGCCTGAACACCGCCATGCTCCAGGCTGCTTTCTGGACCACGCGACACATTATAAGACACTTCCTACCCATTTATGCCTCTCGGAGAGCCTAGCAAGCTACCAAGAGTAATCCGCCTGCATGGGCAGAGATTGGCAAGCTCCCCATGGTATATTTGATATGCCAAATACAGTAATGACAATAGGTCTCATTCCCCTGACCCTGAAAGAGCCTCCAATCATTGGAAAAAGACAAGTAAGATGAGGCTGCTAAAATCTCAGGGCTGGGAGGAATAGAGATGTTACTGGCTCCTACTCAAGTAATTCGATGATTAACGGGATGACAGTGATACAGGTGTTGGTTTTGTTGGATATCTTGTATTTATATTAAGATCATCTTGTGATTTTTGTCCTTTCTTCCATTAACAAGGTGATCTATGTTGTTTGCTTTTCTTACTTTTCAAAGGTGAACCAACCTTGTACTCTTGGGATATATTTCGTTTACTCATGGTGTGCAAGTCTTTTAACAAGTTGATAAATTTGGTTTATTTTGAGAAAAGATTTGCCTCCACAACATGATTTTAGCTCAAGATCGGTGAGAAATGAAAAAGATCCAACCACAATGATATAATAAAAACTAGGGTTTGACTGTCATTTTTTAAACTAAATCCTGTGTCCACCACGAAAACTGCAACTGACAGAAATGTGTTTTATCAGTTGGTTTAGATCTGGATATTGGCATAGAATTAATTCCAGGAAAACTTGAGATGGGAGAGAATGAGGAAGAATAAGAAAGAATGAGGGCACCCAAAAGAATATGGGGCAGCACTGTAGCACTGTCCTCCCGTTGTTCATCGATTTCCTCAAGTGGGCCCAGTAACATCTCCATTGTGAGACTTCTTGTTACTATGTTTGGCATGGCAAGATACTCTCAGTAGCTTGCCGGGTTCTCCGAGAGGGGAGAAGGAATCAAACCTGGCTCGGCCAGGCCGGCCTTATCTGATTGAAAGAAAATGGGATGGGGGCTAGTCAAATAGTACAGAGTTCAAGGCACTTACCTTGTACGTGGCAGATTCTTGTTCAAAACTTGAACACCACCTTTGGTTCCCTGAACCACTAGGAGTAATCCTGGAGCAAAGAGCCAAAAGTAAGACCTTAACATTGGCAGATTTGGGCCCAAACCTTCCCCACAAAAGGAAAAGAACAAAAAATAAATAACCAAAAGATGTGTTATTTTGTGTGCCCCCACCCCTAAAAATTTATGTGTTAAAACCCTAACCTCCAGCACTTCCGAAGGTGACCAAATTTAGAGACAGGGCCTTTTATTTACTAATTTATTTTTTTACTTTTTGGGTCCTGCCTGGCGATGCACAGGGGTTACTCCTAGCTCATGCACTCAGGAATTACTCCTGGCAGTGCTCAGGGGACCATATGGGATGCTGGGAAATCGAACCCCTGGGTCGGCCACATGCAAGGCAAAGACTTTATCCGCTGTGCTATCACTCCAGTCCCAAGACAGGTCCTTTTTAAGAAGGTGATAGAGGTAAATGAGAATCACAGAGTGGGACCAAATGTGATCTGACTGGTGTCCTATGAGGAGAGAATTGGACACATCGAAGCTCCAGGGAAGTGCTCACCCCAGAGGAAAGGCCTGTGTCGGCACAGGTGAGAAGGTCCACCCAAAGGGATGGATGCTGGAGCAAGCCCGCCCTACTCACATCCTGTTCAGGAACTTCCAGAAATGTGAGTAAATAAATGTCCACTCTTGAAACCACCCTACAGTCAGTACTTTGTTATTCAGGCCACAGAAAATAACATAGGCAACAAAAACAAGAGATGCCCGGACAGGGTGGGATCAAGACTCCAGGTGGAGAAGGGTCCATGGCAGGGAAAGCAGAGAGTCAATGTTTGGCCAGCAGGAGGTGGGCAGTGGCCCTGCAGATAGTGTCTGATGAGGGATGGGCAGGAAAGAGATCAGAGGGATTAAGAAATGGGTGTTATTTTCAACTCATGAGAGTTTCTGGAACTGACTAGCAAAAGTTTCCTTAATGAGTGTATTTAGACTTGATTACAGAAGAAACAATGAGCACAGGTCCCACCAGCACTTGCTCTCCATTCCCTTCCATGCCAGGCACTTCTGTGGAAAATGCCATTTAGTCCTTCACTAGTATAGCAGCAATCACTGAATTATGTAGATTCAATTTAATTCTAGATCCCACTAATAATGAGTGCATCCCTCAATTATACAGAGAAGGTTTTGTGGTCCTTGAAGAGACAGGAACATTGTGATAAAAATTATTTAAACAGGGTCCAAAGCAATAGTACAGCAGATAGGGTGTTTGCCCTGTGTGCGACCAACTAAGATTTGATCCCTGGAGTAAGTCCTGAGCCCACCAGGAGTAAGTCCTGAGCAATGCTGAGTGTGGCCCCAAAACTAAGAAAAATAAAAGAAAATAATCATATTGCATTTGGATTACCCAGTGAATCATTGTTGAAAACTCTTTCTCAGACTGGAGTGATACTACAGAGGGTAGGTCATTTGCCTTGCACACAGCCAACCTGGGTTTGATTCCCGGTATCCCATATGGTCCCCCAAGCACTGCCAGGAGTAATTCCTGAGTTTAGAGCCAGGAGTAACCCCGAACATCGCTGGGTATGACCCAAAAAGGAAAAAAAAAACTCTTTCTTGAACTCAAATTCTTCTCCAGCCTCCAAGTCCATCTTTTAAACATGCACTGGCTTTATTTTTATTTAAGGTCTTTAATCCGATTACTCAAGCATTTCAGACCTGCTGAAATCATGGAACAGTGACTAAAGAGCTTTATCATGACTTAAATCACCATCAGCCTTATCGATAAGAATTATGAATTGAATCCAGTTGGCCCGGGGCTGTATTGGTGTTACGCAAAATAATGATCCACACCACACAGCAACTGAAACAGAGAAAGACTCTTCGCAGTCTGGTTCATTTGTCTCAGCCGGAGAGTACATGGGACCCAAGAATCCCTGGTCATTCCTACATCGCCAGATCTGCGAGATGGGAAATCACAAATGCCCAGGTCTGGGGGAGTGGGTAGAAGAGAGACCCTGCCATCATCAACCCAAGATAATGTCTCATCAGAATCCTAGAAGCAGGCTCCCAAGAGAGGATAGAGGCTGCAGCACGAAACCCCAGCTCTGTGCTCCTGGGCTTGCTTCCTCCCTGTTGCATGTTCCAAGTCCAGGACAAATTCTTTCATGAGGCTGTGAGTGGAAGTAGCGGCAGAGGTAGAGAGTGGCGGGTGGCAGGAGTGGAAATGGGGATGGAAGAGGTGATGGGGAGGTGACAGGTGGTGGGAGATGGGGAATTGGAAGCCACTGTGGACTTAGTGGAGGGGAAACGGTGGCAGAGGGAAGCTGGCAGTACTGGGAGAGGAGTGGAGGTGTATGAGGAGGTGCAGATGCAGTGGCAGGGGGCACTGAGAAGCAGTTGCAGAGGTGGCGCAGATGAAGATGAAGGTAGAAGTGGTGGAGATGGAAGTTGAGTGGAGGTGGAGACCTCTTGCTAGAAACGTGGTGATGAGCTGCATTTTATTAAGAAGGAAACGATCCAGGAAAAAGTAAAATAACATTCACTGGCATGGAAATCTAAGGGCTGTGAGCGGTCTTCTGAGGAGCCACTGTATTCAGGTAAAAGAGTAAATGACTTCATCAAGAGACCAGCACTGGAAAGCAGGACTCCCCTTCAGTCAGGGCAGCTTCGGGTGTGTTCTTGGCTTGTCTAGAGGGTCATGGAAGCAGTGAGCCACCCTGGCCAGCTCCAGGGCCCGGGGTCCCTGACATCTCCTCCTTGGCCGGCACCGCCTTTCCCAACCAGCAGCTTCCTGCAGCCAACAGGGAGCACACGAGTGCACCGTGGCCTTCTCCTCTGACCCCGCCAACATCTCCAAAAGTGTGCAAAGTGCCAAATGTCTCTGGACAATGTGAAGACCACTATCCGTTTCCACCAGGAGGAGCTGGGGAGAGGGCAGTGGGCTCGTGCAGGCCCGCCCTCAGTGTTGGGAACATGATGCTTGGCAACCACCATGCTCAGACCTTGGGGAGGGGGGCTTGCAGGATATGCCCTAAGGCAGCCCCCCCAGAGTGCCCACACCACATGCTCCATATTGCATGTGTGATATCCGTGCATCATTTCTAGCGCTGCCCTCATACCTGCTAATATCTGATCTCAGAGTCTGGCGGCCAGCATGGAGCCCCTAAAGCCCTCCTAATTCCCTGGGTGGTTGGGGTGATTAGAGGATAGGTGGGTTCATGAGGACCTCGGGTGGGCTCCTGGCTAGAGGCTGTCCCCCAGAGAGACCAATCCACAGCTTGCCGGGGTGAGAGACAGGAAGATCCAGAGAGAAGGACTCGTGGTTCATTTTATAGTCCTGAGCAGTACTGAGGCAAAGAGCTGGGGTCACTTCACTGGGCTGTGCTGTGACCTCCAAGGACTCCCAGTTGCCCACCCAGGAAGGCACCCCCAAGGCACCCGGACATTACTGGCTGATGAAAGAAAAGTCCATGGGGCCTCCCAGTATCAGAAGAAGGAGAGCAGGAGAGGAGCTTCTTCAGGTGCTCCTATGGCCGTAATGGGCACAACCCCACAGGAACCGCCTGGGTGCCCCGCCCCGGAAATGCAGCTTCCTGGCCTCCCCTTGACCTGCAGGCCAGACTGTGGGGGGTGGTCCCTGCACTTACACTTGAACATACTCCCTGCTGACCTCATTGCAGGCAGCCAGGCACTGGTGACTCTTCCCTCTGCCAGCCCTGACACCCAGAGACAGTTCCTGCAGTTCTTGCACCCCTGCATCTCTGCTCATCTACTGCACCCTCTCCCCCATGCCAGCCTCACCCTTGCAGGCACCCGTCCTTCTCTGTCTCCAGGAAGCTCTTGGCCTCTCTGCTGGTCCATCTTCCTGGTCTTTGACTCCGTTTCTCTCTTGGGTCTCCCTGCCATCCCCTGCTCTGGGCTGCCTGTGTCTGCCCATTTCTCTCTTCATAGCTCTCTCTCTGCTCCTCCCTCCCTCCCTCTCTCTCTCTCTCTCCTGTCTCCCCTTCCCCTGCCCCCCTTCCCTTCCTTCTCCCCCACCCCATCTTGTCCTCCCCTGAGGCCTCAGCAGTGGCCCAGGACAGATGGCCGCTGTCAGGCCTTGGCCAGTGGCTCCTCCCCCATGGCAGCCTGTCAGCGACCACCTGGGGAGTGCAAACTGTTCTGCCACGAACAGGTCGCTGTCATCACTGCGATCAGGCCTGCCTGCCTGCCGCCTGCCTTGGGTAACCCTGGGCAAGGCCAAGCTCTGCACCGCTTGCGCAACTGCCATTGGGGCCAGAGGCCCGGCCTCAAGGGAACCCGATGGTGCAAGCCTGGCACCAGAGGCCTCTCTTGCCTAGGGGTGCACAGGAGGTAGAAGTCCTCAGGGGACTCTCACCGAGAGGCTCTTCACTAGCACCCCCACACCGGAAGATGGGGTGGGGGGAAAAACCTGCCCTCGGTCCCCCAACTCCAGGGCTTGCAGGGGTGCTGGAAGTGGTCTTGTTCCAGTCACCTGGGACCGGCCTGACCCCCATCAGCCAAGCGGCAGCTGAGGGGCTCCCTGAACCCTGTGGCCCCACCTTCCCACCCCTGTTCCCTGGAGCAGCCCCCAAGGCAGCCTGTGGACACGTCTGCTAGAGAAGGGAGAGAATCGGGGGTCAGGGGTGGATCAGCTGCTGGACTCCCACCCCCAGAGGCCAGCTGACCCCATGCACCCATTGTCCAAGGAGGAACTGAGGTGACTACAGCAGGGCATGCAGAAGAGGCGGGAAGACTGCACACATGTGCATGTGCGTGTGCATGCGCACACACACACATGCACACATGTGTGCTCACACGAGAACTGTCTTCAAGGACTATCTGGAATGTACAGGAAACAGATGCTCCAGGAATAGGAGTGGGCAGTCCAGCACACATGGCGCATTTCTGACCTCATCCTGCTGCCCAGGTACCAGAGGTGCCCCCAGGAGGAAGTTTCTGGAGTTGGCCCTGCCCATGCTGAGCCCCAGTTGCCATCCATGCCGACCCTCTGCAGCTCCCTGCAGGCCCTGGAAGATGGACATACGGGCAGCGTGGCCAGGGAGACAAAGGCCAGGAAGGAAGAGAGACTCTGCGGGATGGACAGGCAGGGTGGGTCTCCAGACTTACTGTGTATGCTCGTGTGTGTGTGTGGGGGGGGGGGGGGCAGGTGTGCATGCATCAGTTCATACGTGTTTAAGGTGTGTGTGCCCATGTGTATTTATGTAAAACCATATGTGTGTAAGGTCTCTGCCTATATGTAAAATGTGTGCATATGTCAGATCATATATGTGTAAGGTGTCTGCCCATGTATATATGGGTTAAATCACATGTGTTTAAGGTATGTGTATGTGTGTAACCCATGTGTGCATGTGCCATCTCATATGTGTGTAAGATAGGTACATGCCTTGTATACATGTGTCAGATTATATTATGAAGGAATGCACATGTGTGCAAGGTATGTGTACATGTATCAGCTCATATGTAAGGTATGTGCATCTGTGCCCATGTGCACGTGTATCAACTCTTATGTAAAGTGTGTGCATCTCTTCCCATGCATGCATGTGTAAGCTCATGTGCATATGTGTAAGGTGTATGCATGCATGCAAGCTCATGTATACATGTGTCAACTCATATGTGAGTAAGGTGTGTGCATATGTGCCCATGTGTGCATTGATGCTCATGTCTGCATGTGTAATGTCATGTGTGCATTGATGCTCTTGTATGCATATATCAGTTCGTGTGTGTACATGCAAGGTATCTGCATATGTTAGCTCATATGCGTGCCTATAAGTTGTGTGCATGCATGTCCATGTGTGGATCTGTCAGCTCATGTATGTGAGGTATGAGTTGCATGTCCATGTGTGCATATACACGCGCATGTTCAGGTGTGAATGTGCCCATCATGATTCATGCTCAGGTGTCCAGGTGTGTTCAGGTGTCATTGTGCATGTGTGTTCAGGTGTCATTGTGCATGTGTGCATATTTGATATGTAATATGTGTGCATGTCAGTTTTTGTGTGCGTGTGCAGCCATGTTCATTCGTGCGCATGTGTGCGTGCTGGTGTGTGGGTGTCATTCCTGAAGGAAGGCCTAAGTGACAGTTTCCAACCACACAACACCCCTCTCCCCACTGTAGAGCAGCCCAGGGCTGCCAGCCTCAAAGCAATCCTGGCCCCTGCCCTTCTGTGTCTCCAGCCCCCGCCCTCCTCTGTCCTGGCAGGAGGGAGGAGAGGATGGCAGGAAGCAGTGGGAGAAGACGAGGCTCAAGTTTCCCCTCTCTTCCTGGGGGGGGGAGGGGGGGACGTGGTAAGCAAGAAGGACAGCTGATGAGTTGGCAGGTGGGAGGCCCTGCCATGCCGAGGGGAGAACTGGGGGCGGGACTGCCAAGGAAACGGGCAACAGCAGCCACCAGCCTCACTCACGCCCTGCCCAGTCTCAGAGGCTGCCACGGGGCTGCTTGGGGCCAGCACAGCCCCCGACATCCGGGCACTCATTCCCCAGGCTCTGCTCTCAAGTGTGGCAAAGGCACCCACACCCTCCAGAGAGCGGAAGGCACGCTCTTGTAGGAAGCCACGAGGTTGAGGGGAACGAGGGCTGTGGAATCCTAGAAGCAGTTTCCCCACCCCTCCCAGCCACCCACCTCCCACCAACAGGCTCGGCAGCTGTCCCACAGCAGCTGGGACAGGGCTCATGACCCGCCATGGTATCCCATCACCTAGCTACACCGCCACCTGGCCTGTGAACAGAAGCACGGAGGTCCTCAGAGAGGGCTCAGGGCTCAGGAGCCCCTGAGTGGCCTCAAACACTGAGAACCTGATTCCGATCCTGAAGGGCAGACGCTGCACCTCAGGGTACCGTAGAGCTGGGCCTGGGCTCGGAGCTTCCTGGCTGGTTGCTTCTGGCAGCAGAAGCAAAGCTGAGCTTTCCTCCAGGGTTCCCCTGGGTCCTCCCAAGCAAACGAGAGCAATCTGGGGCCAGAGAGGCCACTTCCTTCCCATTCTCCTCCACTTCATCTCTATTGTATCTGCCCCCAAGTAGAGTCCATGTATCCCAGGGAGCCTTCCGCACCGCTGCCACCTCCTCCACCGCCTTCTTTGCCTTGCTCCCCTCAGGACCCTCTGAATTCTACTGCTTCCTTTGCAAGGACAGACAGGTTTGCTGCGAGAGGGACTCATCTCTGCATCCACCCTTTGTCCTCCACAAGGCCTGAAACGGAGGTCCAGGTCCTGTCCAGCTCAAACAGAATGAAAAGCTCAGCGAGCAGATGGGAATGGAAGGACTGAGGAGGAGATGGATGAGTGGCCGGCCAGTGTCTGGAGGGGCAGAAGGACAAGCTTGGGCAAGGGGTCAGGGAATGGAACCAGGGGCAGTGGAGGAGTAGGCAGACAGATGTCTGGTGAGAGGATGAAGGAGCTGAGTGGCTGGATGACCAGACGTTAGGATGGGCTGGTGGATGAATAAAAGGACAGACAGAGGCACGTGCTCATGGCTTTGGACTGCAGCTGAGATGCGAGATGGGAGTCCTCCATGCTTCCATCTCAAAGCCCTGAGTTTGCTCAGCTTGCACTGCTCCCAAACCATGCATGGGCCGGAGAGGAGAAGAGGGAGGGAGTGGCTGACAGTGGCTGAGGCCAGGTCCCACCTTTCTTACGGCCTGGGGCTCAGCACTCAGGATGAGGGACGCAGACAATGCTGAGAGGACACTTGACCCCCAGGCTAGCTGACCCCTGTGGGCAGATGCCACACAGCAGAGAGCTGACTTCAACAAACACAAAGGAAGGCCAGAAGGCTGGGACAGGCCTGCAGATGGGTCCAGCTCCAGCCAGAAGCAGCCTCGACGTCACCTGGCTAAGAGAGAGAGAGAGAGAGAGAGAGAGAGAGAGCAAAGCACAGAGGCTATGTGACACCCAGTCCCCTACCTGAGACAGAGCTGGCACAGACTGGCATGGAACAGACGCCTGCGGTGAAATACTAGGGGCCCTTCACCTTAACCCTGGCTGCTGCCCATGGGGGGGCCTAGTTCAGTTACCCCGCACCAACTGAATGCCAGCCCTGCCACCCCATCCCTCGGGGGCCTCACTGTATCCCCCTTCCCACCCTTGAGTCTATCGGGTCGTTCTGATGCAATGAGTTGGGGACTGTCCTTTGCACACTTGGCCTGCTGTCTGGGTTGCCACAGCCCAGAGCCTCACCAGAGGACAGAGAGTCTGTGGGGAGTCAGGCTGTGGGGCACCGAGGACCCAGGCCGGCGGCATGCTCCACTTTCCATGTCTGTGCCGGGGCCGCGCACACTCACCCCGACCTCAATCTTTCTTTGTGAATTATGGTAAGCGCTCCCTGAAAAGGAGGCGAGCCCAAGCACTGTCTCCTCTCCTGCTCCCTTCGGCTCATCCTTCCCGGCTCCCTGAGGCCCGGAGCCTGTGAGCTGTTCCGGCTGCCTCGCCTGTCCTGTGCCTGTACACGTGAGACTAAAAATACCCGCAGCTCCTATTAGCAGCTCTGCCCGGGGCCAGCAGGCCTGCGTCCCCGCTGACATGGAAATCTGGCTCCCTCGTGCCCCCTGGGATCCAGGCCACTGGGCCTGAACTGGTGGGGACAGACAGACACCTTCTCTCATCAGTCCCCAAGAGACTAGAATCAGGAGCTGACTCTTCCTTCTGACCCTCCAAAGTCCTCTGTGGCCCAGCCTACCAGTGCCTGGACAACCTCTATCCCTGGGAGAGGTACCCTGCAACTGACCGTGTCCCTAGGAATGTTAGCCAGGATGAGGAGTGGCTGTCCACCCAAACATGCAGGACCACAAGCGTGTCAGGTACAGTGAGTCCTGGACCCTTCTAGAAACCAGGTTGGCTCAGAAGGAAACGCACAGACTCTTTTCTTGATCCTATTTCTTGGCTGGTAAGATTGGCAGAAATGCATCATTGTGAGGCCCCGTGAGTTCATGGGAACAAACCTGTAGGACTGCATCAAACCTGCATCAAACCGAGGGACTATCAGGATGGGGTACAAGGACTACCGCTGCCCCCAGGAAGAGAAAGGTACATCGAGGAACACCCAGAGGGTATTTCGATCTCTCCACTCTAAACACTTGGCAAGGCTGAAGAGGTCATCTCTCCGTGGGTTTTCGTGTGCCACTGGACACCACGGTTGGCCCAGCCTGAGATATTTTGGAAGTGGTGGTGAGAGACAAATTGATTTTCTTCATTTCCATCCACAGGAAAAGGCCAAGAATGGCATCAAGCATAAAGCCCGCATGATCCCAGCTCCACGGGAATGCGGGGCTTCCCACACTGGCTCACCGCTGCATGCGAGGTGACAGGGTGTGACACCCCAACGGGCAGAAAGCTGAGGCAAGTCAGTGAAGGGTGGTGCAGACAGGAAAAGCCAGATGCCGGGTGGCAGGCAGGCCCTTGGGCAAGAACACCAGAAGGTAGAGATGGAAAATGCCACCTCACAGGCCCCAGACCCAGAACTCCCAGAATCCTGCTCCAGTTGGTTCTGCTAAGAGCCGGGAAACTGCCTTTAGAGCCTCCTGTCCTTGATCAACCCCCTTTGCCCTCCTTCTGAGGTCCAGGACAAAGACACAGTAAAGCAGATCTTAAGAACCACAAGCAAAGGTCTGCTGAGAGCATTCGTTCCATCCAATTTGATTTGAACATTTATTGAGCACCTTCTGAATATAGCACAGAAGAGACCCAAGGTATGGTGAGGGGGGTAACTCAGAATCAGTAATACCAGGCCATTGAGGAGCTCACAGGGTCCCACAAATGCCAGGGACTTTGCCATAAGATAGGACCCATCTGCAGACAGTGATATGGGAACCATCTGATGGTGGTTCCTTTTTGTTACACCAACATTTAAGGGCTGGAGAGACAGTACAAAGGTTACAGCAATTGCCTTATATGCAGCCAACCCAGGTTTGATCCCCGAAACTGCATAGAGAATGCTGAGTACTGTCCCTGGAGTGATCCCTGAACACAGAGTCAGGAGTAAACCCTGAGCACGGCCAGGTCTGATCAAAACACAAAACCTGGGTCACATTTAAATGTATCCATCCAATAGAAGGAAGAACTCCTTGCTCTCATTCTTCTCCCCTGTCCCACCTCCAACTCACAAACACATAGACTTAGGTAAAAATAATGGTTCCACCTCCAAGGGGATAAGAGAGAAACATCCTTTCAAGGGTAAATATCAGGATTGAACATTTTAGCATGTGCAGTAAGAGAGATACATGGAGACAGGGGAACCACAAATAGGCACAATCTTTCTGGAAAGCAATTTGACATTTTATATATCTCAAGCCTTAAAATAGTTGTAACCTTTGACTCCACTTAACTTAACCTTAACTCCACTTCCAGGAATCTATTCTAAGGAAATAGCCACATAAGTGGTCAAAGGCACATAAGTGGGCAAATATTTATCATCACATGTTTTATAAAAAGTAGAAAATGCAAAACAAACTAAAAGTCCAAGAAAAACAAGGTGGGCCATGACACAGACCTATAATGGGGAGTGGGCAAACTTTTGAAATGGGCTTTGGAGGATTTCAGTAACTTCTTCATTGTTGAGTGAAAGTTAAAGAAATATAAACAAGATACTTTCTGTACCTGGTGTGATCCCAATCTTATTTTTTAATGTTGAAGTGTGTATACACACATATAAACATGTCGATTGTACTGGATTGTTGTAGTGTTCATGGAAGAAAACGCTAAACAGCAGAATATCTGATGAGACGCAGCGGTTTTGTTTTCTTCTTCCAATAGCTTTTGCATTTTCTACATTTTCCACCATGAGCCTGGTCATGGTCAAGGTCAAGCCTTATTTTTTAGGGACCCCTATGGAGGGCATTCTCTGGGTCCCTCGTGGCCAGGGCCACAAGGTCACTGAGGTGGGAGGGCTCTCAGGCAGGCCCTGGACTGGAAGGTGCCCCATTGCCCCTGCTCTCCACACTAAGCCCAGTTCCCACCGGAGGCCCGGCCACCACACTCCTCATGACAGTGTGAGACCCTGTGTCCTGCCCTCTGCACTCTGACCACTGTCCCCACAGCAGGGCCCCCTTGGTTCAGGTCAGTTATATCAGTCCTGACCGTACCTTGCTGCTGAGACTGAGCGGCTCCCCTCCCCCATCCCTGCAACTGCAAGTTTCTGTGCTCACATTCATCTCCTCCCTCCCCTCCAGAGCCTCAGCGCCCCTGCATGCCTGAACCCTGCTACCTGCAAAGCCCTCGCCAGCCTTCTCTGGCATGGAAAACGGAATTGTCAACTCTGTACTCAAAGAAAATGGGTTGTCAAGCATTAGGGAGTCCCTTGCTCCCTCTGAGATGCCCGTGAAGTAGATGGTCTCCCAGTTTCCTCATCTGGAAAATGGGCCTTAGAGAAAGGCATGATCAGGGGTACCCAGTGTTCAGGGGTGCGGTGTGGAGGTGAGGAGATCCAGGTCACCCGGGGTTGCCGCTGCCCGCACCTTGCCAGCTCTGCTGTGACTGGGCGGTGCCGCGTGAGGCATTTCTCGGAGGAAGGACAGTGGGGCTCAGGAGGAAAGATGGCTGCCGTTTGGGGGGCAGGAGAAGTTTGGGCTTCAGGGATGCTGCCCCCCGCTCGCACCCCAGCTGTGGGAGTGCATCCTCCTCCAGAGTGTGGACTCCTGACAGATGTGACCAGAAGCTGGCACAGCTGCAGCCGAGCCAGTTTCCGCTAGATTCCGCTCTTAATCCCAGCAGCGCCGTTGGGCAGATGAGGAAACTGGCCTTGGAGAGGCCACACCCGTGCCCAGGCCATCCTGATGGGAGCGGGAGTCCACACGACAGGTTGAGTGTGGGCTGGTGCAGCACCAGCCCCCGGCCAGTCCTGTGAGCTCTGGGCATGGTTCAAGGCAAGATCCCTGGACTGGACTTGGAGCTTCAAAGGTGCTCCAAGAACAAAGGTGGCCGGGCCGACCGGAGGACGAAAGTAAGAGAATTAAGTCTGACCCTGAAGAAAAGGAGGAGGGTCTCAGGGGAGTTGTCTAGGCAGTGGTGACAGCAGCCACGACCAGGACTGATCAACAAACATGATCAGCTGATCAGGCTGATCAGCCTGCCCGCCTGCAGAAAAGGCTTCTGGGGAACCACCTGGTCTCGTACTTCTGCCCCCTGCCCATTGCACTCAGGAGGACAACCTGGGCCGTGGCCACATACCCGCCATCCCAGCACTCAGCTGGGGACAAACTAGCCACAGGGACCATAACCTGTGTCTCCCAGGAGCCTAGGAAAGGCAGCATGAGGCCCAGCACGGGGGGAGGAGATTCAGGGCTCTGGCAGGGGAGCAGCCTACCAGCTCCCCAGAAGCGAGGTAGTGAGTGGACAGCATCAGCTAGGGGGGGACGGGGTGGACACAGTCCGACTCTTACTGAAAGCAGCACCCAGGGAGCACATGGCACTGAGTCCTATGCCAGAAAGGAGGAGTTATCTTTCAGGTGACTCCCAAGGACAGCTCTGGAGCTCCTTTGGGGATCTGCACCCTCAATTGACCACTTCTTCCAAACAGCATGGTACTGGAACAAAGGCAGAACTGCAGACCAATGGAACAGGGTTGAATACACTGACATCTCCCCTCAATCATATGCTCATCTAATCTTTGATAAAGGTGCAAGTAATGTGAAGTGGAGTAAGGAAAGCCTCTTTAATAAATTGTGTTGGCATCACTGGATGGCTACATGCAAAAAAATAGGCTCAGAACTCTGCCTAACACCATGTACAAAAGTAAGATCAAAATGGATTAAAGACCTCAACATCAGACCAGAAACCATAAGGTACATTGAAGATAAAGTTGGCAAAACCCTCCATGACATTGAAGCTAATGGTATCTTCAAAGATGCCACACCATTGGCCGAACAAGTGAAAACAGAGATAGATAAATGGGACTATCTTAAACTAAGAAGCTTCTGTACCTCCAAAGAAACAGTGACCAAAATACAAAGACAGTCTACAGAATGGGAAAGGATATTCACCGAATACACATCTGACAAGGGGTTGATATCCAGGATATACAAAATACTGGTTAAACTCCACAAGAAGAAAACATCCAACCCCATCCAAAAATGGGGCAATGAAATGAACAGAAACTTTCTCAAAGAAGAAATCCGAATGGCAAAAAAGCACATGAGAAAATGCTCTACATCATTAATCATCAGGGAGATGCAGATCAAAACCACAATGAGATACCATCTCACACCTCAGAGACTGGCCCACATTCTTCCCAAGTCAAGTTGAACACCCGGGAGTAAAGAGCTGCCTGGACAACCAGCAGGTTCCAGAAGCTTCAGTGCTCACACCCCAGCCAGCCTCACTCCCCTGCCTGCGTCTCCTGCATGCAGACACCCACCACCCCAGCACCACCCCACGCTGTCCCTCCATGCTGCACCATGAACCGCTCCTTCAGTAAGATGCCTTCAGATGGAAGGGGTGTGGGCAATGGGGACTATGGGGGGGGCGGGGTGAGAGTCAGCAGTAAGTGGTGAAGGGACCAGTAAGGGGCGCAGTCTTTACAAGAGACCACCTGTGTGCCCACCTGGGCAAGAAAGCTCTGCAGAGTCAGGGGGTGCAGCTGTGGAGCCCCAGTTTCCTCACTGGCCGCCCTTCTTCTCTGTCCTCTACCCTTGAGATGAGGTGGGCCTGCAGCATCCTCATCACAGCCAGCTGTGAGATGCACAGCCTCCCGGAAGCCCAGATAAGCAGGCTGTGCCGGGGGCCAAGCAGGCAGTGCAGAGCAGCGCTGGGCTGGGCACCCAGGTGAGGGGCAGCAGGAAGTGGGGTCCCAGGGGACAGGCTGGCTGCAGGGGAAGTGTTAGCCGGGGGTAGAAGGGTTAGGGTTCTGGGGGCACTGGATGCTTCTGTAAACACTCCTGAGCCCCCGGGCCAAAGGCACCGCTGCTGGCCAGGCCAGGGCCCGCTAAAAATAGGCGCTTCTCAGGTCCAGCTCCTGACCGCAGCACGCTGCCCGCTCTCCCTGCCACCCCCTCGCCTCCCGGCCGGAGCCGGGCTTCTAGAAGGCACAGAGATGTCAAGACGTTCGTTCGCTGCAGGCCAAGCCAGTGGCGAGGCTGTCGCCCGCGGAGAGCGCTCCAAGTTCTGGGAGAGATGGGTGGGAGTGGTACACACACAAGCCGCGGGGGTGAGGGAGACACTGACCCCCGACACCCACCACCCCCTTCCCTGCAACACACGGAACTGACCAGTTCCAACCCCACCGGCGATGCGGGGCTGAAGCCCTAGCCGGCCAGCACCTCCACCCGCCGCAGCTCCGGCAGGAGCCCCCTGCGCCTCTGCCCGGCCCGAGCGCCTCGGTGGACAGCGCGCGTGCTGCCCTGGGCGGGTGGCCGGGGGCTGCCGGCCCCGGGGCGCTGCCGTGGGGGGCGGGGGCGGCCGGGCGGCGGGTGCAGGTCGGGCCGGGCGGGGATTTCCTTTCGAAGGTGACTTAGAGCGGGCGGGCGGGAGCGCCCTGGCGGGCAGGCCCTAATGGCGTGTTTGGCAGAGTCAGCGGAACCGGCGCCCAGCGGCCCGGCGGCGGGGGAGCGCCCTCTCCCGCGCCCTGCCCGTCTCCCGCGCCGCCCGCCGGCCGCGCCGGGCCATTTGCGGCGGCGGCAGCCTTGCGAGCGGCCACGCGCGGCGGCCCCGGAGCGCGGCGGCCCCATGGCGCTGAACAAGGACAGCCCGAGCGTGGCCATCGACATGCTGCTGATCGTGCAGCCGGAGCCGCGGCGCGCCGAGCCGCCGGCCGAGCCGGGCGCGCTGCAGCCGCGCCCCGCAGGTAACGCGCGCCGCCCCGGCCGGCCTCCCCGGGTCCCCGCCGGCGTGCGCACCCGCGTCCCGTAGCAACGCGCTCGCCCCGGGCGCCCGGGGGCCGCACGCGCGCCCCGAGGAGGCCGCCTTGCTCGCACCCGCCCTGCTGGCTGCGGGTCTGGGTGCGGAGAGTCTCGGGAGCACGGACCCGGGTCCCAAGCCTCCGGGAACTGGGGGAGCTGGGCGGGGGGTGGGGGGGTGGACTGCGCTGCTCTCCCACATGTGGGCTCTTTCCCGGACTAGCCGAGGCAGGGGCTGCATGCTGAGCGTCGCTTTGACATGGGGTGGGGGTGGAGGGGGGGGCTGCTCCCTCAGTGCCGTTGCACAACCGCATGCAACTTCTGGCCTCAGTTTCCCCTTTCTGGAAAGGCTTGCAGCAGAAGGCGCACAGGGTGTAAAGGAGCAAACTTGGGGAATGGGGGGGACTTTAAATGGGCTCTCCCTCTCTCCCTGTTCCTGTCGTTGGTCTGGGACATTCTCAGGGGGGCTGGGGTTGGTGCAAGAGGGGCCAATTATAAAGTGGCTATAAACGGCTCATCCAGGCTGTACTGGGTGATACTGCAGGGGATATAAATCACCCTTCCCAAGTGTGGGACCTTGGGTCCTGGGGGTCCTAGGGCCTGAAGAATCCTGGGAGACAGTTGGAGGGGCTGCCCAGGCTGGCCACCCACACACAGCGGCACTACAGTAGCAACATGTTTCACAGCCGGGCTGGAAACGATTTCTGTGTCCGCTCCACCAGCAGCACCAGGCCTTCCTCTGGGGAGCCACCCTTTCTCCTGGCCCACCGACCCTGTGCTCACAGAGCACCCACCTACCCCAGGAGTCCAAGAGGGACAAGCCCACTGTCACACTGACTGAAGCTAGCCTGGGAACTCCCTGTGACCGCTGGGTAAAGAAAGAGATTCTCAGTGCAGAAGCTACCTAGGGGTGCCCCTCCCCAGGGAATGGCCCAGCCAGAATCTTTGTGCCAAGGAAATTAATTGAAAGACGCCATGGACCCCTTGGTCGAAGAAAGGCTGGAGAGATAGCCCAGGGCGTATGGCCTTGCATACACAGACCCAGGTTCAATACATGTTACTGCATATGGAACGAGAAGAGTGGAGGAAAAAGGAGAGGGAGAATAGAAAAGAGAAGAGGAAAGGAGAGAAGAGAGGAGAGGAGGGGAGAGGAGAGGAGGGGAGGGGAGGGGAGAGGAGAGGAGGGGAGGGGAGGGGAGGGGAGGGGAGGGGAGGGGAGGGGAGGGGAGGGGAGAGGAGAGGAGAGGAGAGGAGAGGAGAGGAGAGGAGAGGAGAGGAGAGGAGAGGAGAGGAGAGGAGAGGAGAGGAGAGGAGAGGAGAGGAGAGGAGATTTATGAGCTGATCTAGATACCAGCCTGCAGAACCCCCATATGGTCCATACCCAGGTCAGCCCATGAATCCCTTCCCCATCACACCCCACTCCTAAGGGCCCTGGCTCTATAATGAAGTAGGACAGAAAGGTGCCCAAGATGTATGCAGTGTCGGACACCAGCGCCCACCCTGTGGTGACCACAGGTGCCGCCCTGCACACTCATGGCCAAGACTCCATGAGGGAAGGAAGCCCCTGCTGGCGGGGCCCAACCAGCTGCTTCTCCCCATGTTCTCCTGATCGTGGTCTCCCGTGGTTTCGTGGCAGTGGGGAGGCCATCCTGCACCCACGCTGAGGCCTGATGGGCAGTGGGGTCCAGCAGGGGCGCTGCTCAATGATACTGACTTGTTCTAAGGCCCAGAACACTTTCTTACACGACCCACCTCCAAGCACCCCTCTTGGGTCCTTCCCACTCCTGGTCCCTGGCTGGAGACCCTTCCTTGGCTCTGCAGAACAAGGCCTGTGTCAGGAAAGAGTCCAATGTTGGTCGGGACATAGGGCAGGGCAAGGAGGAACGCTGTGACCAGGGAGGCTCCTCTGCTCTGTCCTGGCAGATGAAAAGAAGTTAAGGGCCAAGAAAGCAAGGAGTATGCACTAAGGTCCACACCTGGCTGCAAGCCGTGCTCTCACCCCAGTTTCTGTAGGATTCGAGCATTTTCCCAGCCATGTGCTTAGAACAGTGCTCCTGTAACAGTGCCTATGAGTCCTTCCACTCCTAAAGCTGTCCTCCCCTGACCTAAAGCCTCCCACATCTGAAGGCGCACACACATGGCCAAGCCCGATGTGACATGAGGTAGCATGTGCGTGACCCTCCACAGAGGTGGCAAAGAGAGTTTTCCAAGCATGATGTTCCAGATGCTGATGCAGAAAAGGAAGGTGAAGAGAAGGGCCTTGGGGGCCCTGAGTGCTCTGGAGAACAGGCTGAGGGCTGGGGACAGTTGCACACAAGGCACACACAGATTTGGCCTGGTGAGGACGCAAGCAGGCGTCCTTGGTACCTGTCCCACACCAGGTCCTTGATTTCACTGCAGCTACTCCTGGTGTCAGAGTGTATGCCAGCCCCGAGCCGGTAACTCGACCTTGCTGTACCACTTCTCACCACAGCCAGAGGTGGGGGACAGGGGGCTTCTATTCCCTCTCCTTTGGCATTATCAAGCCCAAGAGAGAATGGGGTACAGGTGTGACCAATGGGCCATGCCTGGGCTGCACATGCCCAGAGTTTAGCTGCAAAGGAGGTGGGGAGAGTGGGCTGCTGTAGCCGTTGGCTTTGGTGACCACTGCCCCCAGCCCCTCCACAAAATGAGTGAGAGATTCATCTTTCACAAAAATAGATGGGCAAGATGAGTGGCAGATGTCTTCTAGAATAATACTCCCAGATTTCCAGATTTTTTGCACTGGAAATGTGGGTGTAAAAAAAATAAGCATGTGTATTGCAAACCCCCAACTCCTGGAAATGAGTGTTTTTACATCTCAGTATTGTCTATGGGTGTTACAATCACCCCACACACACCCCCACACACACATACATACACCCCAGGGCCTTATTTTTGGCAGCCCATCTCAGGGCAATGGGAAGGGTCCCCTCTACAGTGACCTGCTCACCCAGATGCATTTCCAATGTGCACACCCCTTGCTTGGTGTGGTTATCTTCTCCCCAAAGGGCCTCACGCCACCCTTGTTATTCCACAGGATTCCAGAGTGTCACCAGTGAAATCCGGAGATGGCAGAGATTGGAAGGAAATGACCCACATGGTAAATTCTCTTTTCTTTTATTTCTCTTTCCACCCTTGGAATGAAGCACCCTGAAAACTGGCTGGAAGGATTGAGTTTCTCTGGTTTGAAGAGAGGCTCAGGGCATGTGACCTCTCAAAAAGTAGTGACTTAGCCAAACCTCTGAGGCCACAATGACCCTGCAAGGGTTTTCCTGGCATCGGGCCCCGTGATTTCCTGGAAGCAGTACCACAGGCTTGACCACCCTCTTGTTCCCAGCCAGGCTCTAGGAAAGACGCATATGATGGAGGATGGGGAGACCCCAGCACCCCTGAGCACAGGGCACGGTGCCCATCTGTCATTTGAAAATAATCCCAGACAAAGAGGACATGACTTCTCCACCTCACAGTGCCAGGTAGAGCTAGCATAGAACTAACCTGGTTCTAGCCATGGAAAAATCCACTTGGTCCCTGCCATCCTCAGGTGAACAGAACAAAGACTTGGGACAGTCCTACTCAGGCCCAGAAAGATGCCCATTGAGTCATCTGTGGCTTCCTGCTGTCCGAGGTCCAGAACTCAGCTCCTTTCCCAAGCCTCTGGGGAGCAGGGGGGGTAGGGTGAGCACTGATGCCAATAGTCTCTGCTGGGCCTTACTCTCTGCCCAGGGGGAGTCAGCTGCCCAGCCTCTAGAAACAGGGGTCAGTAATGAGCCCTGTGGGCATGGGCAAGTGCTGAGAAGAACCAGGCCTTAAACCCGAGGCCCTGTCCTGGCTGTATACCAAGCATTGAAGAGTGGTATCAAAAACCACCATGAGGAAACCTTCCCCGGGGAAGTGGGCTCAGAACTGCAATGAGACCAGACTAAATACCTAGTGACAATAATGAAGCGTGGTCCATGCTAGCTTTGATTCACTCAGCCCTTCTCTAGGCTAGGCCTACTCCTTGCTATGTGCCAGGTCAGCTGCTAATTGCTGGGGATGGGCGTGGGAAAAAGACCAGCAAGAACCCCTGCTTTCTGAAATGTTCCTTGGGGCAAGGGCCAGAGGAACCTGCTTTGCATGTGTAGACCCTGGATTTAATCCCGGGCACTGCATGTTTCCATGAGCACTGCTGGATACAGTTCTGGAGGCTCCAAGTAGCACCGATATCTTGGTGGTTCCAGTTTCTCAGGGACCATGCAGTCTCTCATTCTTGGACCCTAGCATTGTGCAGGCCAGAAGCCTAGTATCATGGAGATTGGTTCCCGAGAACCCTGAGCACTACTGGGATCTCCATCAATCAAATAAAATAATCCTATTCCTAACACCATTTACCTCCCAAGTCTCTACCCTCTGGAGGGCCTCACTGTCTGCACTTCTGCCCCACGCAGGGTGGGTCCAAGTCACCTCAAGACAGCTCCCCCTCCCCGAACCGGTCTGGATCCTCTCCAGTGGACTTGTGGGTGGTGATGGGGGTCATCCTGTCCTGTTCCTGGGAGACATCCGACAGTTCCCAGACCAGCTCTAGCTCCCTGGAGGTCAATGCCAGAGTGAGTGAAATTCTGACAGTGCGAGACCTGCGGAGACCCTGGTACCGACCCCCCTGCCCCAGAGACACACAGAAGCCCCAGGAAACCCCTCAGGGGCAGCTCAGCCCGCATGTGTGTGGGTGAATGGGCAAGAGAGCAAGGGAGGAGACGCAGCAACCATGCCTGGGAGTTGTCAAAGATTCATGCCAGGGGCCCTTGGGCATGTCATTCCATCCAGAGAGCACGCCAAATCCAGCCCATGTCCTTTTTTTTTTTTTTTTTTGGTCACACGCAGTAATTCTCAGGAGTTACTCCTGGCTCTGCACTTCTGCACTCAGAAATTACTCCTGGCAGTGCTCAGGATACCATATGGGATACTGGTGATTGAATCCGTGTGCGGTGTGTAAGGACCCTACCTGGCTGTACTAATGCTGTAGCCCCAAATGCAGTCCATTTTTATCATCTTTGGTGACTCTGGTTTGGTTAAAGAAAAAAACACAAACACAAGTGACTCAGTAGCTCTTACAATAGAGAAGGCAGGTGGGGTCTTAGGACACTGTGAATCAGGATGCAGAAAGTCCTTTTTGCAAACCCTTTCGGGCGACAGGGCCAGGTGGTGACTTGCAGAGTGCTGGTTCCCCAGCCCATGTAATTTGCAGCTTGGTTGTATTTCTCCCTCTGACAGCACACCGGATGCTGAAATGAGAGGGGCAGCTTCTTTCTGAGTTTGCTAAGGATGGGATTCCAAGACAGTGCCTGCCTCGTGGGTGCCACAGACACCCAACCCTCGAAGTGAGGTGACTTTCATCTGAAAAGGAAGAGGCCGGTGTTGGTGGCAGGAGCAGAAAGGGGGCTGGGTAGGGGGTCCAGAAAAGGACCTTCCCCACGTCTCGATGCCTTGTGCACTCCTGGGGGTTGATAATGTCCGGGGAGCCGGGAGAGCTGCGAACTTTTCCAAGCAGCAGGTGTCCGGGCTGAGCCAAGCCCTTCGCTTGCCTGGCACCAGGCTTGGCCTGCTGTGATTGGCTGCTCTCCCTGGTCCAGGCTGAAGTCTGCCCAGCAGCACGGCGGCCACTAATGCCCACAGCGACAGGGAGCGCAGTGGTGCAGCCCTGGCTATAAATACCCCCCACGGCTCTGCCAGCCAATCGCTTTCCGGGAGGATTCCCTTCCAGATCCCATTTCCTCCCTCGGCCAGCCGAGCCGACAAGCGGCCAGCTGTGCCCATAGGAGGCACCTCCCGGCCAGGGCCTCAGCCCAGCAAACCACACGGACCTGCGTCAGCACGCATAGTGGTCCTGGCCCTCAGCCCACAGGCCAGCCACAGTCCTGGGGGCTGGGGGCTGGCTGCACCTCTGTAGAAGAGGGGCTGGGATAGGCAGGCATCTCCAGAGCAGGGCCCACGGCTGGGTCAGAGCCCAGCACTGCTCGGTGTCTGCCTTGACCCGCCTGACATGTAGGGGAGCTGGTCTGGCCCCCTGACACATGCCTGCTCCTGGGCACGGGCCCCTCCTATCCAAAGGCAGCTCCAGGTCCTCGCTGCAGACCAGGAGGAGGCCAGGGAGAAGGTGGCAGCCAGGCTGGTTGGCAGGTGGGAACCTTTTGTCTTCCTAGCACCCCCTTCCGCCCCTCTGAAGCAGAGGTTCAAGGGCAGCTGCAGGAAAGAGAGCACATGGAGTGTGTTTCCACATGGGAGGCAGCATGAGGTCAAGTCCCACCTCACAGCATCCCCCAAGCACACTGGAAGCAATGCCCAGACACCGTGCCCTCTCCCCAAATGAGAACAAGCTTGAGGGCAGGGCCAGTGGGAGAGATGTGAGGGAGACAGCACTTCCCAGAGGAGAGGAGAAACCTGGGGTCTCCCCTGCACGCCAGGAACTGGGCATTTCCTACAGCGGCCCAAGTCATATGGCTCTGGGACCCACATAGGGGATCCTTGGAGGACGGGTCATGATCCTGTGATGTAGAACCAACCGCAGGGCTGATCATGGGATCCCGTCCCAGGTCTTACCCTCCTGAGCCCTGGACAAAGAGTTGCAGGAAACATTGAAGGAACAGGACCCCTCCCTCCCAGTCCCTTCCCATGCCACAGAGAGAGGAACGAGCCACCGGGCATTAAAGACATGTGCGGCCACCCAGAAGTGAAGCGCTGAAGTCCCTTGGCCCACAGAAGTGGTAGGAATGGAGGGCTGAGGGTGTGTGCCCCTCACTGAGCCACGTGCCCACACGTGACTGTGGGGGTCACACGTGTGCAGAGGCATGCCTCGTGCTCAGATGAAGCCTAGGAGAAACCCTGAGGTCTGCCTGGGGGCAACTGTGGTCCCCTGGGTCCCGGGCTTCAGGTCATCACTTCCTACAGCCACCAAGGTCAAGGGAGTTTGATGAGCATGGTCTCTCCCCAACAGAGGCAGAGGGTACAGACAGAGCTTAGGTAGGAAAAATCAGGTGTGTTGTGGCTGATGTCACAACATCAGTGCCCCCCCACTTTAGTCCACAGATATTGAGTGTGAGCCATGGCCAGGTACCCCCCCCCCAGCCACTTAATATGACCACTCAGGTGAAAATCGTGCTTGGAGTGCTTGGAGCCATAGTGAAAGTACAGAGGGTTCGATCCCTGGCATCCCATATATTCCCTTGAGCCCTGCCATGAGTGATCCCTGAGCTCATGAGAGAGAGAGAGAGAGAGAGAGAGAGAGAGAGAATAGCACTTGGCAGCCATCTAGTGTGTTGGATTCTCTTACCATCCTCATTTCACAATTGGATAAACTGAGGCTGGGTAGATTATCCCACATGGCTCACTAGCAGGAGCCAAGGCCACTGGACGCCCCGCCCCCCGCCACCTCCCAGGCTGCTGCCCCTCCCCTTCCCAGAGTTCTGCTTCTGTATTCCCCAAGACCAGCTTGTCCCAAGAAACTCAGGGCAGTGGCTCGGGACCATAACTCTGGGCATCCTGGCCTCGGGAGACTTACCCAGACTGCCAGGGGGCAGGCCTGGGAAGGGGCCACATCAGCCTGATTGCAGGAGCACTGTCCTGAGCAGCCCCCACTCCTCCTGGGTTTCTACTTTGGTCGCTACTGGTCCCAGCTGTGATTAGAAACAGTTTCCTTACAGAGAGTGGAGATAGTGGACCCTGGCAGAGCAGGGCCTGCTCGGGGCACAGAGCTCTGACATCAACAGAGCAGAGCGAGCCAGGGTGGACTGCAGCCTGGCTTCCACCGCCAGCAAAGTTGGTGTCTGGGGGCTACAGAAGAGCACTCAGGGAGGTGGCTGAAGGATCCAATGGTCTCAACTCTGACCCTTGCTGGCTGGCCGTGTGGGTCAATCGACCCAAGCCTCAGTTTACCCAACTTTAAAATGAGAATCGGTCATACTGATGGCTGCCAAGTGCCTGGGGGTGCCTGGCCCCACATGGCGCTCTACTGATATAGACCAGAGCGGGGGATGGCAATATCTCAGGATGCCGATAGCCTACAACCCACCTGAGACTTGTCCCGTGAGGCTCAGGGCACACACACACACACACACACACACACACACACACACACACACATACACACACGTGTGTGTGTGTGTGGCTCTTAGACCAGTATGCGCACACACACACATACCAATAGCCATGGCAGCAAGGCCACACACACACACTGAAAGTCAGGAATGCTGGCTGAGGGCCACAAAAATCTTGGTTTTTTGGGCCTCAGAAGTTCATGCAGGGGGCAGCGAGGGCTCACCAGAGCCCCTGACTTCTGGTTCCAAAGTCAGGAAGGAGCCAGGTTCCCCTGAATGTCCTCTTAGCTTGGCCTACATCCCTGTCCCAGACGCTGTACCCCCATCACTCAGGCCACACTGCCACTATTCCCAGACCCAGGGCAGACGGAACTCTGAGAACCTGCGGGGCCCGAGCCCAGGGGAAGGAGGGCAGGTCAAGGCTACCCGCAGGTCACGGTGTCATCTCAGGACTGCACGAACTGCCTGTCCCACCACTGTCCTGCAGGCGGCTCTGGGCTGTCAGCGCTCGAAAGCTGAGTCCTACATCCTGTGCCACGGCTGCAGAGCCTCCAAGGAACCCCTCACCAGGGGGTTTGGAGAGGGAGCTGTTACAAATGCCAGAGCTGAGGTTTCCAGTTCTCAGCTCTGCAGGGGGAAAAATAGGCAAAGAATTCAGGTTGTAAATGTGGCGGCCAGGCAAGAGTCAATAAACACTGGAAGTCAGTAACGCTGGCCTGAGGGCCACACATATGCGCGCACGCGCGTACACACACACACACACAAACACACACATGCACACACACTCACAACACATACATGCACACACACACACACACACATACACACTGAGTGTCAGGAATGCTGGCCTGAGGCCACACATGCACTCGCATACGCACACACAGACACACACTCACATGCACACACACTGGAAGCCAAAAAAGCTAGCCTGAGGGCCACACACACACACACATACCACACACACACATACACACACTAGAAGTCAGAAACGCTGGTCTGAGGGCCACACACTCACAGACACACACACATACACACACGCGCACGCACAACACACTCTCACATGTATACACACACACGAAGTCAGGAATGCTGGCCTGAGGGACACACACAACACACATACACACACACACACACACACACTGGAAGTCAGGAATGCTGGCTGAGGGCCACAGACACACAAACAAATACACAAACACTAGAAATGAGGAATACTAGTCTAAGAGCCACACATATTCACGGTCACTCACATACATACACACACTGGAAGTCAGGAATGCTACCCTGAGGGCCAGACACATATACACACTCACACACTCACACATACACTGAAAGACAGGAATGCTATGCTGACCTGAGGGATGCACACATACACACACACACACACACACACACACACACACTGAAAGTAAAGACTGCTAGCCTGAGGGCTGTACATACCTTCCCCCACACACATACTTTCATATGCACATGTACCCACACTCATACACACATGCACATACAACCACACACAATACACATACATATACTCACATACACTCAAACACACGCACACACACACACACACACACCCTCACTCACACAGGACTGCTAGTCTTGCTCATGTGACCCTTCTACTCCGCGACAGTGAAGGAACAACACAATGTCTGCAGTCAGCCTCCAGAGCAAGCCTTTAAGCAGATTTTGCCTTATGTGTGAAGAGACCAGGAGATAAGCTGCCGGGGCAAGGATGCTCCAGGCCAGTAAAGGCAGGCCCTGGGCAGGACACACACGCCGCGCCCCACCTGCTCCCTCTGCACTCCCCAGAGTTGGGGAAGGAGATGGGGTCAGTGGAGCTTGGGAACCAGCCCCCAGGGTGCCACAGGAAACTGTCACTAACTCCTTCACTGTGATAACCAGAGCCTCCAAAGTAGCATTTGAGTGACACGTGGTAGAACTGGGGTGCGGACCATGGAGAGAGCCAGCCGGGACTGCAAGTCCCAGACAGGCTCCTTGGCATAGCTTCCGGCTTCCTTCTCAGCACTGGGGTTTTATCTGCTGGCATTTAGCATGTAGATCCAACTTTTCTTCATGCTCCTTTCTTTCTCCTTGGCAATTTATCTGATGCATTGTTTTCCTTGGTTTGCCTTGAGAGATGAGTTTTGGAGAGGAAAGTCACACACTCGGCACTTCCCGGCCTCCGGCGGCAGGAGGGGCTAAGCCAGCAATGCTGCTCACCTGGACACATCAGTGCCTGAAGTCTCAGCAGACTCCTGCCCCGAGTGTGTGAGGGCAAGTGAGTCCCACAGGGAGCTGCTGTCCCTGCAAGGGGCTTTCAGAGACCAGGAAGTGGGACTGGAGGATGCTGGCTGCTGGCTGCTCTCCAAGCATAAGCATGGGGCGGGGAGGTGGGGTGAAGAAGAGGAAGTTCAGGACTGTGAGGGAAGCGCTTCCGAGCCTACACCAAGTTCCAACAGTGAGACTACCGCCACCCGACCCTGCGGGGATGATGTGGCTGGAACCACAGTCATTTCTTTGCCAGACCAGGGATGGAGTGGAAGAAGGACCGCATGTGGGCTTGGAGAGATAGTACAGTGGGTAGCGCGCAGACCTTGCACACAGCCAACCCAGGTTCGATCCCCATGTGGTCCCCCAAGCCTCACCAGGAATTATCCCTGAATGCAGAGCCAGGAATAAGCTCTGAGCACTGCCCGGTGCAACAAAGGGGAAAACAGCAAAACCAAACAAACCAGAAGGAAAATATGGGCACATTATGGAAGGATTGGGGGGGGGCAAGATTTGGTGGTTCCTGAGCCCTGAGCCCCCAGCTATGTTGAGGATGCCCTTCCGGCAGTGTGTTGGGCCATGGAACACTGAGGCAAACCCACTTCTTTGCTCCCTCCCATAAAAGTTTTGCACGAAAAAAAAAAGTTGCACAGGGAGACTTCCAAAGAAGAGAGTGGGGCACGTCCTTTCCACTCTTGTTCACAAGGGTTCTCACAGCCAAGTACGCCATGGCACCATGTTGGAAACCTTCCCCGTATTTCAGGTGGAGGACAGAGCCTGGGGCCTCAGGCCTCCGGGGAGGCATAGAGAGCTTGTGATGGCGATGACCCCTGCCCTATGACCAGAACGGAGTTGTGCTCTGAACTCCGAAAATGTTTAGAATAGAACATTGTCCTCCCATTGTTCATCGATTTGCTCGAGCGGGCCCAGTAACGTCTCCATTGTAAGACTTTGTTGTTACTGTGTTTGGCATATCAAATTTGTCACGGACAGCTTGCCACGCTTTGCCGTGCATGCGGGCAAGATACTCTCGGTAGCTTGCCGGGCTCTCCGAGAGGGGCGGAGGAATTGAACTCGGGTCAGCCATGTTGGCTGCATGCAAGGCAAACGCCCTACCCGCTGTGCTATCACTCCAGCAACCTGAAAATGTTTAAAGACCTAATTAGAAAGTCACTGGCTGACTTTTTTCTTTTTTGATGGTGAATGAGTTAGAAAATGCATTTCAGGGGCTTGGAGAGATAGCACAGCGGATAGGGTGTTTGCCTTGCACACAGCTGACCCGGGTTCAATTCCCAGCATCCCATATGGTTCCCTGAGCACCGCCAGAAGTGACTCCTGAGTGCAGAGTAACCCTTGTGCATCACTGGGATTAATCCTGAAAAAAAAAAAGAAAAAAATTGCATTTCAAAATGAATGAATGTTAACCCCTTCAGAATAATGCCTAGGAGCCCAACAACGTATCTTTCAGAATGAAAAAAAAATGCCTCCTTCAGTAAGCAGAGCAAGTGTAGGAGCAATACAAGAAAGTGGAAAACAATTGCAACCCATTTTGCAAGCAGAAGGTTAAAACAAAGAACTCTTGGGAAATGAATAAGGAAAAAAATTAATCAATTGGAAAATAGGCAATTCGCACAATAAGATTTTAAATGGCCAATAATTATATAAATGTGTGCATAATGCTACACTGAAGAAACAAAAAAGAAGAAATGCACAAAAGTGACAATGAGCCATCACATTCATTGATAGAAATGTAAACGATTAATTAAAAAGCTAGTCACCGAGTCTACCTGTGATCTAAGAATACAGTGAAACCCAAACTCAGTGCTTACGGCGGGTCTTCGTCTCCTTAGCTGAGCCATGCTCAAGTCTGGCTCGGGCTTCTCCTGGCTCTGTGGTCAGTTGATGAGCTTGCTGGAGACCAGATGGTCAGGGATGGTCTCCTGAGCTGGCTCTGTTCTGCTCCTTGTGACCACTTTTCCTCCAGCAGGCTGGCCTGGGGTCATCACATGAATATCACAGAATCCCAAGAATAGCAGCAGAAGCCCCGAAGTCCCTAGAGTTCTTGGCTCTGTCTGAGCTGGCTCAGCATCACTTTTGCCTTGTGCATTTAATTGAACAAACAAATCATGATGCCAGCCCCAATTAAGAAGACAAAAGGCCTCTCTCTGAGAGTACAGAGTATTGTGGTCAATTTTGCAATCAAACACAACAGGAATGAGCACTGTTGGTATGGCCATAAACTGAGAAAGTCGTTCATGGGAAAAGTTGGCCAGTGTCTAATAAAAATCGTCAACATCTCCATAACTTGGATACCACAAATTCACAAGAGTTTGTGAAATAAGGTTTTCATCATGTGTGAAATGTCATAGGTTGTTTAATATAGTTGGACACAAAGAGTCATAATTTTCAAGGAATTGGGCCATTTTCTCCAAGCTGTAGAATTTGTGTGCGTGTATAAAATTGCTTGTAATAGTTTTTATTAGTCTTTTAATATATGTGTTGGAGCGATAGCACAGCGGGTAGGGCGTTCGCCTTACAAGCGGCCAACTATGGCCGACCCGAGTTCGATTCCTCCACCCCTCTCGGAGAGCCCGGCAAGCTACCCAGAGTATTCAATATGCCAGACACAGTAACAACAAGGTCTCCAATGGAGACATTACTGGGCCCGCTTGAGCAAATCGACGATCAACGGGAGGGCCAAAAATATATGTGTGGTCTGTTGTGATACGCTCCATTTTATTCCTCATGTTGACATCTTAATTTTTTGAGAAGCCAGTCCCAACAGTGCTCAGGTGCCTGAAGCTATTTCTGGCTGTACTTGAGGGCATCCGGTGCCAGGGATCCAACTCAGAGGTTCATGCATGATAGGCCTCTATTCTGCCTCTGAGCCAGTACTTCAGCCTGGCATCTGGGTTCTTGATTGGTCCCTCCGTTTTTCTTTTTTCTTTTCTTGTTTTGTCACTCTGCTTAGGGGTTTATTAACTCTATTGGTCTTCTCAAAGAAGCAGCCTTGATTATTCTCTGATTATCTCTTCAGGGCTGGAGTTATAACACAGCAGTAGGGCATTTGCCTTGCACACAGCCAACCC
The DNA here is from genome assembly GCF_029834395.1 of Sorex fumeus. NCBI lineage: Eukaryota > Metazoa > Chordata > Mammalia > Eulipotyphla > Soricidae > Sorex > Sorex fumeus. Next base: position 64,818,655 of record NW_026606101.1, on the reverse strand, counting down.
GAATGACCAGGGTTCAATTCCTCCACCCCTCTCGGAGAGCCCGCCGAGCTACCGAGAGTATCCCGCCCACACTGCAAAGCCTGGCAAGCTACCCATGACATATTCGATATGCCAAACACAGTAACAACAAAGTCTCACAATGGAGACGTTACTGGGCCCGCTCGAGCAATCTCTTCACATCTATTTTCTGTTCTACCCTATTTCTCCTCTCTTCTGAGCTCCTTCGGCATCTTAATGACATAGATATTAGACCTTTTTTAAAAGGGAAAAAGAATTTGGGGGGAATCTTCAGAGGATACTTGTGGCTCTGCATTCTGGGATTACTCTTGGAGGTGCTTGGGGGACCATATACGGTGCCTGGGATCGAACTCAGGATGGCTGTGTGCAAGGCAAGTGCCCTGCCTGCTTGCAGTATCTCTCTGGTCCTAGATATTAGACATTAAGCATTTCCCACATTCATCCCCGAAGCTCTGTTCACTATTTCTCTCTTACACATACTGAGTAATTTTTACCGATCTGTCTCCAAGTCCACGAATTCCTTTGTCATCTCTATTTTTCTATTGAACATACTCAGAAAAAATTTTAACTACTCTACTTTCCAGTTCTAAACTTTCCACCTGTTTCTTCTTTGTATTTTCTAAATTATTTTACTGATGAATTTGTATCTTTCCACTTGTTTGATCCTTTTCCACTGTTTGCCCTTACTAGTTAGAGCATGATTCCAATGGCTGTTTTGGATTCTGTTCATTTCATAATTGTACCACCAGGTGGCTGGTAACTGTTTCTTTCCTTTCCCTTTTCAAGATGAGATTATCCTGGGTCTTCCTATGCTGAGTAGTTGGGGATTATGACTTTGGCAATGCTATAGAGATCTGCCTTATAGACGCACCACCAGTATCCTGGGTGGACACTTGTTATCCCTTAGCTAAGTTCCTAAAGACTAGTATGATGTTTTGGAAAGAATGCATGTCCAACTTGTAGTGACCACAGGATTTTATCGTGCCTTTATGGAATTGCTTTCTTAAACTCTTTCCTCTTAATCACCCCCTTCTCAGCCGTCTAGCCCAAAAGCTTTACTTGCCTTGCTGTGCCAGGGAAGTCCTCTGCGTTTGGATCAATTAACAGAGAATGAAAAAGGAAGCAAAGCTAGGGTATTTGCCCACACAGTTCTGGATCTCCCCCTTGGAGACTTTGGTGTTTGCCCGGCCACCACCATCACTTCTGCCACAGCAGAATTTCCTGAGGGGAAGTCAAACAATCACAGGGAAGGTTGGAAGGACCAACCAGCCAGAGAGGGGTGGGGAGGGGGGCAGGGTGCTCGCCCTGCGTCCACCAAGGGCCCTGCGCCCCTGGGTCCCAAGAGTAGTGATCCCTGAGTGCGGAGCGTTGAGCACCACTGGGTGTTGCCAAGCATGAAAAAGAGGTGGGGGTGGTGAATGAGTGGGGGTCTCCCCCTCTCCCCCCGGGGCCAGGGAAAGGCCTTCCTTGGAGCATTGTTTCTCCGTACCAGACCGGGAGCGGAGAAGGGCCCTGGGAATCTCCCTGCCAAATTGTTGGTGCTTTATCCATCCAGCGCCTCCCCTGGCTGCTTTCTCGCACTTTGTTTGCAGGGTCCCAGGGGAGCTGCCCCAGAATTCCCTACCTGCCTTCTCCTTCTCGCCAGCACTCAGCCTCGCTGTGTTTTCAGACAACCCTCACCTGCCCTCTCCAGAAAGAGCACACGGAGGCAGCGGGGGGAGGAGGGGGTCTGCTGCTGTCCCTGCAGCCACTGACCCTCTCACCCCCCGTTTCTCTGCAGGCACGCAGGTGACCGTGGAGATCCACTCTCGGGACACCGTGCCCCAGTTGCTGCAGAAGTTCTCCTTGGCCAAATGTACGTACGGGCAGGGCCGCTGAGTGTCCTGGGCTGGTGGAGGGCATTCCTGGCCAGCATGCAGGAGAAGCCTTCTCGGAGGGAAGGACAGGGAGAGCCTAGGCCTGCACCCCACTAAGAGGCATGAAATTTCTCCGCCCCAACACCCTCCATCTTCAGCAGCTGTGCAGGTGGTCCTTGAAGATGGGCTACCTCAGCGGGAACCACAGCACATGGTTTGGGGGGCCCTGATAAGCTGCCAGCGGGGCCTGGGCCGAGCTAAGCAGCTACCCCCCTTCCGTGCTGTCGTGCCCACCCCACTTTGTAGAAAAAATTCTATTGATTGAGGTTCGTGGTTTGCACAATACTGTGAATAATGGTGCCTCATGCATGTAGTTCCAACAGAGCAGCCCTCACCAGGGCCCACCTCCCTCTCCCAAAGACCCCAGCACCCCCCTCCCAGCCCCCGCCCCCCGACTCAGTTGTGTGGATCAGTTCTCCCACTGTTTTTCTTTGGCGCTGGGTTGCTGCCTTCTTGTGTATCTCAAAGTCCCGCATCTGAGCTGTCATTCTGTATCTAGTCCTTTTCTTCCGACCAGCTTCACTCTGGATGACACGCTCTACTTTCATCCATGCTGTTGCGTGATTTTCACCATCCTTAGAGCTGCCCAGTATTCTGTCATGTAAATGTCCCACCACTTCTTGATCCTTTCATCTGCAGTTGGTAAACATGGGCCAGCGTGAGGGCTGGGCAGCACCCCCCCCTTAATGCCCCCCGAGTAAGGCAGAGCGAGGCCAGGGAACAACAGCCTGGGCCCTACTGTGTTCCCAGATGCTGGACTGCTGTGTCCAGCGCACTGACCAGGCTACCCGGGCCCCTAGGGGTGCCTCCCTCATGTCCTGGCCACTCAGCCTGGGCTGGGCCGGGCCCTCGAATGGGGAGGGGGTGGAGGACCACGCTTCAGCTCTGCACTTGGGCCAGCTGGTCTAACCTCTCTTTGGACCTTGTTTTGCCCAGGTATGAAAGAATATCATTAATTCCACACCTTTTAGAGAAGTATGGAGAAGTTAAATGAGAGAATGAACCCACAGCACACATCATGGGAGGGGTCCAGTAAACACTAAGTGCCATCGTGAACCCCCACCATCCTGCCAAAGAAAGGGGCCAGAACAAAGAGACAGGGCAAGCAGCGAAGGGCCACAGCTTCTGGGGAGGCCTGGGACACTCTCAGCTTCCAGCCCGCTGGGGCCTACAGGGATATGCAGAAGAGACCCCCCATTCCCTCACATACACCCCAGACTCCAGCCTACTGGGGCCTACACTGATCCGCAGAGAAGACTCCCCCCAGCCCCCCACACCCTAGATTCCAGCCTGCTGGGGCCTACAATGGTCTGCAGAGGAGACCACCCTCCTTCCCCCACAGCCCCCTGCATCCCAGATTCCTTCAGGGATTCACATCTTCCTCACCTGCTTTCACAGTTGCAGGGAGAGTTTCTTTGCTGTTGCCTGTAACCTCCAGGAACTACTGGGGGCCACATGCAGGCCTGAATCCATAGGATCTGGTGCCTTTGCACCTTCCCAAGGAACGTGAGTCAGTAATTGCTGGGAGCAGAGAGGCAGTACGGGAGTAAGGGCACTTGCCTTGCATGCAGCTAACCCCGGTTCACTCCCCAGTTCCACCTGGTCTCTGAGCAGCATCAGGCATCACCCCTGAGCACAGAGCCAAGAGTTGCCAAGTGTAACTCCCCTCTCCTGGATGTTCTGGGTTTTATGCTCCATGCATTGGGCTGGAGCAATAGCACAGCGGGTAGGATGTTTGCCTTACATGCGGCCAACCTGGGTTCGATTCCTCCACCCCTCTCGGAGAGTCCGGCAGGCTACCAAGAGTATCTCGCCCTCACGGCAATGCCTGGCAAGCTCCCCGTGATGTATTCGATATGCCAACCACAGTAACAACAAGTCTCACTATGGAGATGTTACTGGGCCCACTCGAGCAAATGGATGAGCAATAGGAGGACAGTGTTACAGTGCTATGCTCCATGTAAACCCCCTGCCCCTCTCTCATGCAGCCCATGGTCAGCTCGGGTCCAGGAGTTCTGTAACTGTTTGAAGCACCCAGCATCTCCCAGTGTGTTCTGAGCTGGCAGGAGGGTGGCGGCACCAGGGCCCAGGCAGCCATGCTGGATGCCCCAACGTGCTCCTGGTGGAACTCTCCCGACTTCAGTGCTCTTTCTTGTCATCCCTTCCCTGGTCTTGTCCTCCTGCTACTGCCCAGGAAGTGCAGAGTGGTTCTGACAGTCGTGGGTGGGGGCGGGATCCATGGGGAGGAGGGACGCCTGCCCGAACGTCTGTGTTCACGTGCTTCTTCTGAAGTCTCTCCACTCTGTCCTTTGTGGTGTCGTAGGTTTACACAGTGACAAAAACGGAAACACAAGGCCCCGGCAGCCTGGAACGAAAGACGCTGTGGGTGAGTCACAGGCCTGCTCTGAGCTGCCGCTGGTTTTGTGTCGGGGTCAAGCTCAGGTCTCTGAAATGGCTCCCTGGGGCACAGGGCTGAGAGCCTGGGGCCACTTGCTGTTGGGAGATGGAGGGAGGGCACGAAGAAGTGAAGAACTCACTCAAGGGACGCGGCCCCCGAGCTCAAACACCACCCCCACCCCGCCCCACCCGCCAATACCAAGGCTGCGTGTTGCAAGGGTCACTCAAAACAGAGCTCATGGTCACATCCCCAGCCAAGGTGCAAGGCAGGAGTTCAGAGCCAGCGACAGACGCCTGGGTTGGGGCCAGGGACATGGGCGCAAAGTCTGCCTTTCTCCCTCACTTGCCATCCCAGCCTCAGTTTCTCCTTCGGTGGACCCAATGTCATCTCACGCTGGGATGGCTTCATGCATCGACCCATTGTTCTGCTTTAAAATTGGAATCATTTGGGGCTGGAGCGATAGTAGGGCATTTGCCTTGCATGTGGCCGATCCGGGTTCAATTCCCAGCATCCCATGTGGTCCCCCGAGCACTGCCAGGAGTGATTCCTGAGTGCATGAGCCAGGAGTAACCCCTGTGCATCGCTGGGTGTGACCCAAAAAGCCAAAAATAAATAAATAAATAAATAAATAGTACTCCGAGTCTTCAAGTTCATAGGTTACACCTTTGCCACAGCCTTGGCTAGGTCTTGAACTAGTGCTGAATTCAGCTGTGCCAGAGTGCTGATCTTAGCGTGCTTGGATGTGGCATATTTGTTCTTGATAATCATGTGCTATCAAATAAATAAATAAATAAATAAATAAAATTGGAATCATTTAATTCATGCCACTGGCATTTTAGACACGTTCATGCTCATTCATATTTAGGTCTTATGTAATCTGTTCAGAAGGTAAATTTAATGAGGCAACAAATCATGATGGGTATTTTGGGGGGCTCCCCACTAGTGCTCAGAAGGCCTGGGAGCCCCCCCAGTCAGCTGGACTGGAGGTTCAGTGCCAGGGCCTGAGGATATGCTGATGTGATGCAACTGCAGTATTGGCGATCACCCAGAACCCCCGGGCAGCACTCAGGCAGGACAGCAACTGTCCCCAGTGATTCTCAGGGGACCACGTGGTGTCAGGTTGGACCAGGTTGGCAGCATGCAAGGCCAGTACCTTCACCCCGAGACCACCTCTCTGGCCCTCGCTCTGGGCACTGTTACCATTCAGGCATTGGAAGCTGGAAGGAGAGAGAGGGAAGAGCAGGGCTGGCTTCCCACTCCTGCTTTGCAGACCTGCTGGGCAGAGACTTGGCTGCTGCATCTACTTCCTGTCAGCTCGGGTCCCCTGAGGACCCTCATCAGTGAAAAGAGGGAGCCAGGTTCCATGGAGGAGGGGCACTGGGAAGTGGGGTGCTCTGCAGTGGCTGCCTTCTGAGGGAACCCCAGGGTGGGAGGCTGAGAGACCACACAGCAGAGGAGCAATGATCTAAGTGATGGGAGGCAGGACCCCCCAGGAATGAGGCATGGCGGTGCAGTTTTCAGGAAGCACCATTGGGGGCTCAAGGGTGCAGAGTAGGGGGGAAGGATTGGGGAAGACCAGGAAGTTACCCTGGCCCTAGAAGAGGGGCAGAAATAGATAAGAAATGCCAGGTGCGGGTTGTGGCTGGTGAAGGCACCCAACCTGCCCACCCCAGAGACTGCCCTGTCCTTCACGGGCCTCCCAGTGCAGGTTTGGGTCAGTGCTTAAGTGCTCTGGGCTGCCGAGAATGTCGGGGTGGGGCTCCACTTGGGACCCTCCATCTTAAGCCCACAGCAGGGAGAGGTTTCCCTACACAGCCTTGTTCAGGGGTCTGAGGTCTGCCTGAGCATACTTAGGGTGCTTCCGGGGGGCATAGGGGCATTCTTTCTGGGCTCAATGCACCCTGCAACCCTGGCCTCCATCAGTGCCACCTCTGGACTGGGCGCCTGGCATTACAGGGATGCCCCTCCCCAACAGAGCCGACTCTGCAGAGAGGTGACTGCGGGGTAAGGCAGAACCCTCATCCCCCTCACCCATTTGTGGGGGCTGCTGAGGCTGCTGAAATGAAACCGGCCCCCTGGCCCCCTGGGGTCTGCCAATAGACTGAGAACTAGAGGGGCTGCAGGTTCCCCAGCTGGTGTGCCCAAGGACCGCTACCAGGACCCTCAGATGCGAAACTCTCACACTTCAGGATCAAACCGAAGGTGGGGGTCACAGCTTCCCCCCACACACACACACAGCCCTTTGGCCAAGGGACAGCAAGTCTGGGCCCCTGTGCCCAGGGCTTTGCTGCTGACCACATCTCCCTGTTTCCAGCGTACCCCTGGGACCGGTCCAGCCTGAAATCCCTGACACTAGACCTGCAGCAGTTTGAGAAACTGGACGCCTACGCGTCCCAGGTGAGTGAGCCAACCAGGGAGGGTGGGGTACCGTGTGAGTGGAGCAGCACCCACTTTCTCCACAAAGACTCTGATGTGCATCCTATCGTCTGTGTTTGTTTGTTTGGGGGCCACACCCAGCGGTGCTCAGGGCTGACTCCTGGATCTGCACTCAAGGATCACTCCTGGCAGACTTGGAGGAGCAAATGGGGTTCTGGGGGTCGAATCTGGGTTGGTGGTGTGCAAGGCAAGTGCCTAACCCGCTACACCATCTCTCCAGCCCCGTGATGTGCATCCTTCTGCATCTGGCTTTTTTGTACTTAGCATCACACTTTTTTTTTTTAATTTCTAAAGTTTAATGAGGGAGGTAGAGGGTAATCAATGAGATAGGTTTTTTTTTTTAATTTTTAATAGTGAGACATCATGAGGTACAGTTGCAGACTTACACATTTTTGTGCTTGGGTTTCAATTATACAATGATCAAATACCCATCCCTCCACCAGTGCCCATTTTACACCACCACTGGTCCCAGTATCCCTCCCACCCTAATCCCCCCATCCCACCCTGCCTCTGTGGCAGGGCATTCCCTTTTGTTCTCTCTCTCCTATTGGGTGTTGTGGTTTAGCATCACACTTTTAATGTTCACCCTATCGTGGGAGGTTTCCAAACTTGCTTTGGTAGGTAACATCCCACTCGATGGATAACCCACATTCTGTGGATCTCTTCACCCGTGCTGGACTCGAGGCCGCGGCCTCCTTGTGGCTATTGGAAAGAAGGTGAAGGAACATTGGCAAGCCAGGATCCATCTGAGTGCCTCCTTTCATTCTTGTAGGTGCTTTCTTAAGAGTGGGATTACTGGCTCGTGGAGTCTTTCCAACTTAACTTTTGGAAGACCCGCCAAATTGCTTTCCACAGCAGCTGCACGCTCTGCCTTCCCGCGGCCATGGCGAGGGTTTCCACTCCTCACATTCTGGCCAGCACCACTCACTGTTGCTCATCTTTGTAGTCAGCCTACGAGTGGGAAGAATCGGTCCATTGTGGTTTGATTTTCTAGTGACTAATCAAGGTGGAGAGGCCCTCTTCAAGTGCTTATTGGCCACTGTGTACCTCTGGGAAAACATCTGTGTGAGTCCTTCGGTCATTTAAAAAGCCCATTGCTTGTTTTTTCCCCCCAATTCTTCTGCATTATTGCATTTATTTGCTTTTATCTGTTATTTTCTTTTATTAGAAGTCTTTCTTTGTGTTTTGTTTTTTTGAGATACACAGTTACAAAGATGTTCATGATAGGGTTTCAGTCATACACTGTTTCAGCACCTCCACAAGCACACAGTTCCCACCACCAAAGACCCATTTCCCTCCCGCCACCTCCCACCCCCAGCCTGTCTCCCTCGCAGGCCCTTGACATCTTTCTCTCTCTCTCGCTCGCTCGCTCACTTGCTCTTGCTCTCTCTCACGCTCCCTCGCTGTGTGTCTTTCCCTCTCTGTGTCTCTGTCTCTGTTTCTCTCTCTTTCTTGTTTGTCTTTTATTGCTGAATTGTAGGAGTTCTCTAGATATTCTGGAGATTAAGACCCTACCAGACATGTGATTGTGATTATTATTCTCTGCTCCTGTGAATTGTCTTTTTGTTCTCTTAAAGTCATTTGATGCACAGGGATTTTTTTTTTTGTTTTAGGAACTACAATTAGTATCTCACTTTTACAGCTTCTGCTTTAGCATCAAGTTTTAAAATCCATTGCCCATGGGGCCGGAGAGGTAGTACAGCGGGTAGGATGTTTGCCTGGCAACAAGCCGACCCTGGTTGGATCCCCAACATCCCATATGGTCCCTGAAGCAACACCAGAAGTGATTCCTGAGTTTAGAGCCAGGAGTAACCACTGAGCGCTGCTGGATGTGACCCCCCCCAAAAAATCCATTGCCCAAACCAAGGCGATGAAATTTACCCCTGTATATTCTATGAGTTTTTATTACTTAAGCTCTTAAACTTAGGCCATTGATCTTTGAGGAGGCCCCTTTTGAACACGGATGAGCTCCAACTCTATTCTTTTTTTTTAATGTAGGAGTACTGCTATTTATTCAGGCACTGATTAAGCTGATTGAATTGGGCGTGAACTCCACCTTACTTTTTTTTCATTTTTTATAATTTTGTTTAGTGAATCACTGTGAGAGCAGTTACAAAGCTTTTGGGTTTAAGTCTTGGTCATACAATGAAACACCCGTACCTTCACCAGAGCCCATTCTCCACCACCAAAAACCCCAATGTACCCCCATCCCACACCCTCTCCCTACCTGTGGGGCAGATGACCTCCACATTACTCTCTCTCTCTACTTTGATTATATTCAATATTTTGACACCTGACCCATCATTATTATTTGGGATTTTACCCCAGCACTCGGATCTGCCAAAAAGGCAACAGTAGAGAATTTGTTTTCTATTGCTGGTTATGAATGACATATGATGTTGTGCTGCTGCAGTAGTAGCTACACAATTTTGAAATTCCGAAATTTTAACAATTAAATCTGGAGGGATTTCTGCCATAACCTGCTGGGTTCCGAGATTTGTTCCTGAGTCTCTGGGATCATGGCCATTTAGCAGCTTGATCAGAAGCCAGAGAGACCATTCGTGGGCGGTGACTCGGGGTCTCGTTGGAATGGGGAAGAAAGGGCCGGCTCCACCCCCATCCCATGAGGCCCTGCATGTCTCGTCACTGCGGGCCCAAACCTGACTGTCCAGTGGCCTCTGAAGGATGGCAGCCACCAGCCGCCAGGAGGACCAGGCCAAGGCATGAAACCTATTCCTACCTGGAGTGGCCCAGCATCGGTAACCTACTGCAGGGACCAGACGCAGTTCTGCCAAAAGCTGTTGGGTTTTGAGATTTGTTTCTGAGTCTCTGGGATATTGGCCATTAAGCAGGCCTCCAATTATATAGCTGAGCCAGAGGTGGTTCGTGGGTGTGTCTCCCACATACCTAACTTTTGGCCATTTACTTTCTTGATAAACTTTGCCCCAAGTTTTTGGGGTCTGGCCAAAGTCACAGCAGCAATTTTAGGGTATCTGGAAATCTGAAGGCGCCATCAGGCTGCTTATGCACTCGCCTCACAGGTACAAATTGCCCTGCAGGCAGCACCATACCCCCATCCAATTCCATTCTTTTGCACTGATCATCCAGTTGTGCAGAACTCTGTTGAAGAGATGCTTCCTTCCCTGTTTAGACTGGCCTGAATATCAGGGTTTATTTCTGAACTCTGTGCCACACTGCTTTCATTACCATTGCTTTGCAGTGAGTTTTGAAATCAGGAAGTGTGGCTCTGCCGACTTTGTTTATTTGAAGCAGAGCATTGCCTGTTCTGGGCCCCTTGCCCTACCCAGACGTGTCCGAGGCGTGCCCTTCCAATACTCTGCAAAAGGGCTGCTGGACTCTGACAGGGCTCTGCTACCTCTGTAGCTTGCTCTGGCTGGAGCAAGAAGCTGATGCAGCTGCCCAGGGCCACACTTGGCTCACCCCAAAACCTTCAGAGAAAAGACAGGGCCTGACCAGCCGCACACTCTAGGGGTAAAGGCAGCTCAGATAGAGAAGGGAGCACCAAATAAAGGATGTTGGGAAGATCCGCCCAGGATGGGAGATGCATGCTGAAAGTAGACTATAGACCGAACATGATTGCCACTCAATGCCTCTTTTGCAAACCACAGCACCCAAAAGGAGAGAGAGAACAAGGGAGAGTGCCCTGCCACAGAGCAGGGTGGGATGGGGGGATGAGGGGGGTGGGAGGGATACTGGGATCAGTGGTGGTGGAGAATGGGCACTGGTGAAGGGATGGGTACTCGATCATTGTACAACTGAAACCCAAGCACAAAAATTTGTAAGTCTACAACTGTACCTCATGGTGTTTCACTAATATAAATAAATAAAGAAAGAACACTTTCTCATCAAAAAGAAAAAAGAAGAAGAAAGAAAATATAGGGCCTGAGGGCCAGTGGCTCAGTGGACCAGTATGCCCATCTGGTCCAGTACCCCCAAACTGAGGTTGCTCTCAGCCTCGCCAGGTCACTCTGGGCCCTTGTTCCCTCCTGCCATGGCAGGGCCCTGGTTCCCGTGACACAGCACCCCCCTCCCCTCCTAGGTGACCGTCAAGAGTGGCCTGAACGAACTGGTGAGTGACCTGCTCCAGGAGGCCCACAGTGACCTGGAGCGGGTGCGAGCCATCTGGATCTGGATCTGCCACCATATTGGTAGGCCCCAGTGGCACTCCCCTAGCCATTCGTGTCATGTGGGGTTGAGAGGGGAGGCCAGGGAGCAGGGTCCCCAGGGTGGGTCAGAATGACATAGACTAATGGGAGGGACAACCAGGGTGCCGGGCGGGGAACCCCCACCACCCCTGCTGTAGCTACAGCCCCCACCCAGCTGCGGCCTCCTCAGTCATGGTAAGCCCAGCCCACCCGGATGAGAACCCAGGACAGGAGGGCACTTCCCAGAGGGCAGACCATGCATGTCACGGTTGGAAAACAACAAATGTCTCGGTTGTTGTTTGTCTTCAAAGGTTGACCTTTTTATTTAGTGTTCTGGGAAACTTTAGGTTGCTTCTTACAAATGAAACCAAAGAAATTCCCAGTTCGCAACATAAAGAAGCAGGAAATAGTCCTTTAATTGAAAATAGTGGGGCAGGCTCCAGGGGAGGGAGGCAAGGGTCAAGTTGGCAGGACCTTTAACAGTGTGGGGAAGGATTTTACCTTGCACCCAGCTGACCTGGGTTTGATTCCTGACTTCTCCACAGATGGGACCCTGAGCTCTCCCGGGAGTGATTCTTTTTTTTTTTTTTTTTGCTTTTTGGGTCCCCCCCCCCCCCGGCGATGCACAGGGGTTACTCCTGGCTCTGCATTCAGGAATTATCTCTAGCTGTGCTCAGGGGACCATATGGGATGCTGGGAATCGAACCCAGGTTGGCTGCGTGCAAGGCAAACGCCCTACCCGCTGTGCTATTGCTCCAGCCCCTGGGAGTGATTCTTGAGCACAGAGAAGGGAGTAAGCCCTGAGCACTGCCAGGTGTGGCCCACACCTCCGAAAACAAGTCACAATGCCAAAGGTTGCTGGTACAAGTGCCACGAAGGGCGGGCACCCCACTGCTCCCCTCCCCATCCCACCAGCAACCTTGGCCATCTATCCCAGCTCCGTCCCCAGGTCCAGGGTCTGCCCGCAGGAAAGCCCCACAGGTGGTTCCAGGTGCTGCCCCCCTCGCGGCCCCCACAGACCCCCAGAGCAACTGGGTGCTGTGCTCTCAGGATTAGGGGCTCCCAACTTTCTGCTTTTCTTTTGTCCTCTCTGGATGGCAGTGGGGGTGTAGAGACTAAACTCTAAGTGTAAAGACTAAACTCAACTGACAGAGGTGGGCCCCCTCCTCCTCCACCCCCTGGGTGCTCCCCCAGCTTCAAGGGAGAAGAGTGAGAAAGAGACCACTGGCAGTCTCCACCATCAGACTCTTCCTTACTGAGCTGCCTCTTACTGCGCCCCCTACTGGTCAGTATGAGACCTGCAGGGACAAGAGAGCAGCCTGACTCCAACACTGGAAACCAGTGCATGGTACCAATAGCAAAGTGGAGGGCAGGGCGTGATGGGGACACTGTCTCCCCCCCCCACCACACACACCTCGTTTCTGCACCTGCCTCCCCACAACCTCTCCCTCTGCCCTGCAGAGTACGACATCGAGGCTGCCCAGGACAAGAATTGCCAGGTCTTCAAGCCCACCGAGATCCTGCGCACCCAGAAGGCCAACTGTGACGGCTATTCCGGGCTCTTTGAGAAAATGTGCAGGTACAGAGGAGCCCCCGGCATGCCCCCGCAGAGACCCATCACCCCTCCCCTCACCCCGAAGCACCATGCCCCCCGCCCACGCGCCAGCCTAAGTCCGCAGCTCTGCCCTGGAAGCTGAGTGAGTCCTGAAAAGGTCAATTCTTCCCTTTTTAACACCAGCGTAATTGACTTTGCACCATCTGCGCGCTTTGCGATGCATTAACATAATGGCAGATGAATGCACGCAGATAATTGGGTTATAAAAGGGCCTTTTCCACCTTCTCCCATCTCTGAGCAGCTGAAGGTTAACGGAACACCAGGTCAGGGACAGGGGCTGCTTGCTCTCAGGGGAATTGCGCGGGGGTCCTTCCACAAGGGGAACGAAAAACAAACCCAGGCCCCAAAGGACTTGTCGGCTGCAGAAGCTGCGTAAGTGGGCGCAGACCCTGGGCCCTGCCCGGGTCTGGGGAAAGCGCTTGCCGGCAGCTGCACCTGAGCGAGCGGGCTCGGGAGGGTGGGAGGAACCTTTAGTGTCTGGAGACTCCATTGCTGATTCCGGGTGGGCTGGAGTGAGGCTCGAGCTCAGGGTGGGGGAGTGCAGACCCCCACAGTCTACTGGGTCTCTTGAGAGAGCACACAGCCAGCCCTGAACCGCCTCTCTCTGCCTCCCGCGCTCCACCCAGGCAGACCCACCCAGGCGGACCCAACCGGGCCTCGGGGCTTCCCACACGCCTGCTCTTCCCCTGCGCCTCCTCCCAGGCCCACCCCAGACGTTGGGAGGAGCCGAGGGCAGCCCTGTGCCCCCACCAAACTCCTTCTGCCACATCCCCCCACTGCGCGTCAAGACCCCACTATCCCCGGGTCTTTGGGTCTCTCCGGGACCCCTCAGCAGGCTTGCCAGCCCGACTCAAAGCCTAGCTCCAGTGTCCAGCCCTCCTGCCTCAAGCACAGACCAGGGAGTAAGCGCTGAGCATTGCCAGGTGTGGCCCACCCCTCCAGCTGTCAATCATCCTTGCGACCAGGTCCTGGCCCCGCCCTCCAGCTCTCTGCTCCCCCTTACCTCCTTCTACCACCCCCCAACACCCGGGACAGCCCGACGCCCCTCCCTGCCTGAGACATGGCCGCGCCTGCTTCCACCTTGATTTACACTTTCATTTTATAGCTTTGGAAATCTGAAACAAACAAAACACCACTGGTTAATCAAAGACGATTTATAAAATGCACAAAAGTCAATAGAAGACCGGTAATGTTCTGAGCCGCAGCCATTGGGCACAGCTCGGGCCTTTTTTTGTTTGTTTTTTGTTTTTTGTTTGTTTTTAATTTATTTATTGAATCACTGTGGGAAAAGTTACAAAGCTTTCAGGTTTAAGTCTCAGTCATGCAATCATCAAACACATTTCCCTTCACCAGTACTTATTTTTCACCACCAAGAACCCCAATATACCCCCCCACCCCTCCCAATGCCTGTGAGGCAGATGAATTCTAGTTAACACTCTATCTACTTTGATTAGATTCATTGTTTCGACAAAAGATGCACCATCATTATTTAGAGTTTACACCCCCAAATCAGACCTGCTGAAAAGGCGTTGTGAAATAATTTGTTTTCTACAGCTGGTTACAAGAACCAAATGATGTTGTACGGCCACTACCGCGGCCACGCGATTTTGGATTTCTGACATTTTACTTATTAAACCTGGAAGTATTTCAGCCTAGAGTCAGATAATTATGAGATTGGTTTCTGTGGCTCTGGAGCCATGGCCGTGCCGGAGAGCCGCTCGTGGGGGGAAACCAGTGACCTTGGTAGGGCGTGAAGGATGAGCTGGGAACGCCCCCCTTCCCATAAGGTTTCAATTGACCCGTCACCACAGGCTCATACCTGGCTTTGCAAAAAACTCCAAGGCAGCCACAATCTTGCTGTCCAAAGGGAAAAAGGTGAAAAGGAGCAACACCCTTTCCCTCCTGGGCAGGCATGGTGCCGTGGATCAACACATAGTCCATTCACTTTTCTGCCGCAAGCTGCCAGGCTCTACATTAAGTCCTTGTACTTCTGAAGCCATGGCCGTGCTGGAGAGCCGCTCGTGGGGGGCAAGCTATGACCTCGGTAGGGCATGAAGGACGAGCTGGGAACGCCCCCCTTCCCATGAGGTTTCAGCTGCCCTGTCACCACCGGCTCATACCTTGCTTTGCAAAAAGCTCCAACAGTTCGGGTCTTTGAAGCAAGCCTGTGTGCTCTCTGTGCCACGAGCCCGGCACTCTGCAACCTGTGGAAGGTCCCCTGGGATCCTGCCGGCGGGCCTGACTCACCTGTTTGTGCTGGACCAACCACCCATCTGCTCTCAGCTCTGCCGTAGCCTTCCAGCCCCACCTGTTTCCATCGTACTCTGCGCCCCGAAAGCCCTCCAAGCATTTCAGTCATAGAGTACATCCTTCGTCCCGTGGAGCTTCCTCAGATCCAGAACTAGGAGCCCCCTGTCCCCATCTCCAAGCTAACAGCCCTCAGACTGTTTCGCTCCCTTGGCAGTTTGCTCCCTGACCTCCAGTAGCCTCTGTTTCCCCACCTGCATACTGGGACTCTATCCACGCACCTCTGAGTCTGCGTACCTCACTTTGGTGGGTTGGTTTGATTTTTAACCGTCTTGTCTTTTTTGAGAGCTGGAGGTTTTGTCCTACGGATCTTTCCTACAAACCCTCTCAGACTCAGGAAATTGTCACTTACCTGGAGTGTGACTGTCAGCGCCAGCATGGCCGCTTGATAACGATGGCCAAGGGCTGACCCCAGAGGGTCCTGGCAGCACCTCCGTGTTTCTACCTGTCTAGAGTCGGGCTCCCGGCCGATTGCTGTCGCGTGCAGGGCGGCCCCGTGGCGGGGCTTCTCCACAAGCACCAGCAGGGCCCTGAATGTCTTTCCCTTTAGCTTTAAAGATCAGTGATCTCATTCATGCCTCGCTCAGCTGCAAACAACCAGGAAGGTTCTGGGCACTCGCTTGCTGAGGCCTTCCTGCCCAGGGCCTGTGCTTCACTCACTCCCTGTGTGTGGAGCTGGTGGTCTCTGTGTAAGAGCCGTCCCCAAACGGCCATCAGCACTCCTGCCGGCTCATCCCGCCTCCCTCATGAGAGGCCGGCTTGAGGAAGGGGGTGGGGGATTCCGACAACTGAGCAGCCTCATTCATGTGCTCCCCGTCCCTCCAGGTGACTTTTTCTGTTGTTAGCGCTAATGCCAGGGTTCCAGTTCTCGTTCCTCCCACGTCCTCCTGGCAAGCGTGCCAACCTTTTCTTTTCTACCTGCATTGTCCACGGCCCAATGAATTCGGTTTCATTTCCCTGCAAGGAGCCAAGCTAATTCTCCAGCTTCCCAGCACTGCATCAGCACCACTCCCCGCTCCATCACCTCCTGCTCCCCATCTCTGCTTCAGCCACACCAGCTGATGCATTTTTCTGGGAGCTTATTACCAGCCTGCGGCTTGGCGCTTCAGGACTGTCTCCATCACTGTCAGCCTGTTACCCTCCAGCTTCCCGCCCTCACAGCAGAAAAGTGACAGGCCTCTGCCCGACATGACATCCCATGTGATCCCTCAGTCTTCCGCGCTTCCAAAGGCTGAGGCGTTACTGCCTCAGTCTACCCAGTGCGGATGCATTAACCTGTCTCTGGCTCTCAGAGCGGGGGCTCCACTGCCCTCCTCCTGCTGATGGACAATGACATGGACCCTGGGCAGCAGTAAGGCCACATGCATGCCCCGAGACAACTCTGTCTCTCATGTGTCCCTGGATGTGGCAGTTTCTTCCTCACCTGTTGGAAAGAGAATCCCTGAGGGTTTGGGGGATGTGTCGCCGGGATCAGGGATACTGGCCTCCACCAAAGGGCATGTCAGAAAAAAGGAGAGAGAGCAGAGGCGAATATGAAGATTTTGCTGATGAGGACCGAGGGTGAGGAAGTCAGGACACACCTGACTGTGCGTGTCCTGCATCGAAAGGCACAGGTGTCCCGTTAGGCCTCCTCTGTGCTGTGGCCGTGCAGAGAGAGTGCTCCTGCTTCTCAGGCGCTTGCCTTGCACGCAGCCAACTGGAAGGTAGAATCATAAATCAAAGCTCCCCTGTGGCTCTCTGTGCCCTCCCTGTGCGGACGAGAACTGGAGAAAGCGGGAAGGTCTCTCGCCCCCTGCCCCTTTTTAGCTCTCCCACATCTCGCGGGAACATCTCTCCTCGTCCCCTTCTTTAGCTCTCCCGCATTCCCCCAACACAATGCTCCTTCCCAGTGGTGTGCTTGTCACTGGCGTTTGAGTGACACTTAGATCCCAACTATGAGCACGTTCAGGAGAGCCGGGGAGCTTAGGTGGGGAGTAGTATGCATTTGTATTGCTATCATCCAAATGTGTGGTTTTATATTTTATAGTCTTTGTATGTGGAATGCATCCTTCCTCTTCACAGCACAGAGCCCGGCACTACCTGGTCTCTCAAGGACAGGAAGTGGCCCTGCCCATAGCTGGAACCACGAGTCCACTAGTTCCACGACTGCGCATGAACTGGGGAGTCGTTGCCTGTCGTGCTTTGTATTCCGTTCAATCTGTCTTGCACGTTTGTGCCAGGAATAAAACCTCCCCGCACCCGCAGAGCGTGGCTTAGGGGCACAGCCGGAACCTTTCATCTTTCTCTTGCCCCAGGCATTGCCCACGGCCCTCGGGCTTCTCCTCCCCCTGTCAGGAGAGCCCTGAATGCCAGCCTCCCCATTGCCTGGGAGGTGCCTGGCAAGGTCACATTGAGGGGAACTTCAGACGTGGGACTGGCCCTTGCTTTCGCCAGCTCCCGGCCAGTGCACGCCACAAGGACGTGGCCCCCAATGTCCCCCTGTCCCGACCCCTTCAGCTCCTGGGGGCAGTGACTCCTGCTCCTTACCTGGCCTCAAATCCCCCCCCATCCACCCCATGCCCCGGGGCACAGTCCTCCCAGGAGGATGACCAGCAGTGCCCACTCCATTTCACTCTGCCTGGAGCTGGGAGCCCTCCCTGCCCACCCTGCTCCTTCCCTCCCACCCAGCAGGCGCCCTTCTCCCCGCCCTCCTCCCCAGCCCCTTCCTGCAAAACAGCTGCTCTCCAGCCCTCCCTCCTCCACCCCTACTAAGGCTGCTGTGGGCTGCTCTGGCCAGAAGGGAAATGGACTCATCCAAAACATGATTTTTAAGTCGAGTTTATGGATTTTTTTTTGCTTTTTGGGTCACACCCGGTGACGCTCAGGGGTTACTCCTGGCTTTGCACTCAGGAATCACTCCTGGCCATGCTCGGGGAACCATATGGGATGCCAGAAACCGAACCCAGGCCAGCCTCATGCAAGCAAACGCCCTACCCGCTGTGCTATCGTTCCTGCCCCGAGTTTATGGATTTTAAAAAGTTTCATTTTGGGTGCACACCAATGATTCTGGGGGCTGCTCCCAGTCCAGTGCTTACACACACAGACACACATGGAATGTGCACACACATAGGCACATGTACGAATATGTACAAACACATCTAGGAATGCTCAGGCACACACACGGAGCGGTACACGCACATACAAGCACACACATACAGAGATGTACACGTATGAATACACAGGGACGCACGTGTACACACATACACACATGCAGAGATGTCCACTCACACACATGCTTTCACACATCACGTGTGCACAGGGAGGGACATGCACAGGTTCACACGCAGGGATGTGCCTGCCTGCATAGGCACACGTGCACTCACCCACATACAGGCATCGCATGTTTTATAGCTTCTTGTCAGCTAACAGGGAGGCTGTGTGAGGAACCTAAGAGAAATGTTTATATTGAATATGAAGACACCATGAAGGCCTTCACTGTTGGCTTTCAGGCAGTGTTCCAGCACCCCTCCCCAGTGGGCCAGGTTCCCCCCACCCCCCCCAGCCTGCCTCTGACACGCAGAGAGGTTTTGTTGTTGTTGTTTTGGGGGCCACATCCAGAAGTGCTCAGGGCTGACTCCTGGCTCTGCTCTCAGGGTCATGCCTGGCAGGGCTCAGGGGACCATTTGTGGTGTGTGTGTGTGTGTGTGTGTGTGTGTGTGTGTGTGTGTGTGTATGTGTGTGGTGGCGGGATAAGGCAATACCCACCCGCTGCTGTGGCTCCAGCAGAGTTCGGTTCTTGTCGCCTGGACATCCTGCTTCCTGTTGCTGACCCTGCCTTCACTGTGTCGTCACACAAACCCCCTGCACCTGTGTTTTCCAGCCCCTGTGACCTCCCGTCCAGCCTTCTTCCTCCCCTTTTCTTTCCTTCTCTGTCCTTCTCATTCCTACAAAAGGCTCCTTCTCTCCACTCGCTGTGTGCGGTACCCCCCCAGACCCCCACTCCGTGCCCCCCTCCCTCTCTGCTGGCTGAGCCCCCAGACCAGGAGCACTGCAGTGCCCCTCCGGACCTAGAAATCACTCTCAAAAGGACGCTCTCCCTCCAGAGCTGTAGGGGGCATTCATGGAGGGACTGTCCCCAGCAGAGAAGTGCTAACATGGGAAGGGTCAGTGACTCTGGGGATGTGCCAGGGACAGCGCCCAGGAGACACAGCAGGAGCACCGTGAGGCACTCGGGGAAAGCTGCCTGGGGGCGTGGGGGGGGCCCTTGGGACAGGCCTGGCCAGTGCAGCCACCCACCGCAGGGAGAGTGATTCTGTGCCAGGGCGTCAGACCACAGGCCCCCAGCCAGCCAGGGCCCCTGCCAGGCGGGGGCTGCAGTGGAGGCAGGAGATCCGGAGGGCCCGGCTGAGCTGGGGTGGGGGTCGACCCCCGCGCACAAGCCTCTCTGAGAACCCGCCTGCCTGCAGGATTGCCGGAGTGCAGTGTCTCACCGTGCCCGGCTACTCCAAGGGCTTCGGCTACCAGATGGGCCAGAGCTTCTCGGGGGAGTTTGACCACGCCTGGAATGCCGTGTTCCTGGACGGCCGCTGGCACCTGCTGGACAGCACCTGGGGCAGCGGCCTGGTGGATGCTACCACCTCCAAGTTCACTTTCCTGTGAGTGCGCATCTTCCCCGTAACAGGAGTGGGAGGCCGCTGGGTGGAAGGAGGCCATGGGTGGACAAGGGTTGGAGGAGAGAGGGCACTGGGGTACCCCTCACCACTGCAGGGTTTGAGCCCGGACCACCTGATCCCCTCAAGAGCTTCCAGCATACCCTAGGGGCCTCATGTGTGTGCATGCACATGTCTGTTTATGCGTACACGTGCATTTGCACGCATGTGTGTGTGTGTATATGCGTGCATACTTCAGGGAGCGTTCTCTCAGGCCCTGTCTTTCGGCCCCACTGGTTGTATTGCAATGTGGGAGCCTCAGTTTGCACCC
The DNA here is from genome assembly GCF_029834395.1 of Sorex fumeus. Classification (NCBI taxonomy): domain Eukaryota; kingdom Metazoa; phylum Chordata; class Mammalia; order Eulipotyphla; family Soricidae; genus Sorex; species Sorex fumeus. The sequence continues at coordinate 64,798,840 of NW_026606101.1, read as the reverse complement.
TGCTCCCCTGTACTTCGAGCCCTGTCTGCAGCCCATGGTGTCTGGGACCAAGGGGCCCTGGTTCTGTTGGGAGGGGACCCCGGAGGGTGCTGGGCACTGGGCCATGTTGCCCCCAACCCTGGTCTTAACCTGAAGCTGGCGCTCCTCCTGGGCCCCGAAGCCTGCAGTGGTCGGGTTCCAGGAAGGAGAACTCTGTCAGCTTTTGCATTCCCCCCAGCCCCGCTCCCAGGGGCAAACAGGAGGCAGGATCAGACCCCTCCCACAGGCCCCCACCCCTCTGCTCTGCCAGCTGCTCTCCTGAGACCAGATGAGTGTCTGTCACTCACCTGTTGGGGAGCAATTCCTGCCCGCGGTGGGTGGGGACCGGCTTCTCCCTCAGCTCCTCCTGGCAGAGCAACTCAGGGCTGGAGAGGACACTGCTTCTGTCCGGGAACTCCGGGGAGTCGGCGCCCGCTCACGGCCTCCCGCTGCAGGTACAACGAGTTCTACTTCCTCACCCACCCGGCGCTCTTCATCGAGGACCACTTCCCTGACAACAAGAACTGGCAGCTGCTCAAGCCCCCGCAGTCGCTGCACCAGTTTGAAAACAACATGTACCACAAGAGCGAGTTCTACAACAAGGGGCTGCTCAGCGCCCACCCGAATGTCCCGGTGATCAGAACAGGTAGTGCCCAAGTACTCAGTGTCCCACCGGGCGCGCGCTCGGCCCATGCACGAGGATCCCCACCAGCCGCGTGCTTGGCCCAAGTATTCGGTGCCCCGTCGGGCACACGCTGCGCCCATGCACTCAGTGACCCGCTAGGCGCGCGCTCGGCCTGTGCACTAGGAGCCCCACCAGGCGCGCGCTCCCCTAGATGTGACCCACCAGGCGCGCACTCCGCTGTGCACTAGGAGCCCAACCCCAAGAGGCGCGTGCTCAGCCCCTGCACTGGGTGACCCACCAAGCACGCTCCCTAGGGGCAGTATGAGCTGGAGATCACACTGCGGGAACAGAGTTCCCTAGCACAGCGGTCAGAGGACTGCCCCCCCAGTTCCCTGCCCACCCCTGCCAGGCTCTGCTCAGCCCTGTTTGTGGCCTGTGGGTCCCAGTGGGGGGACACGGCCTCGATCCTGGTGGCCGCGACCTCCCAGGGACCCCACAGTCCCAGGAGAGAGAGGGTCTGTGGGGGGCAGTCGGACCACTTAGAGAGGCTGGGTCCCCCGACACTGGGTGACTTGCTTAGGGTCATGGCCTCAGGCTCTGCCCCTGGAGGGGAAGCACTCCCACTCTGGGGCCACCTCAGAGGGTGCAGGCTGTCCCACCCCCGCCCTCACCCCAAGGCAGGGCCCAGCCTTGTCCCGGAGGTTGCATGGTCAGGACAGCAGCTGAGCTATCCTAGAGGGGGCCCAGCTGACCTTCCCCCCACCTCCCCTCCTGGACCATGGCTGCTGGGAGAGGCGGGCGGAGGGTCAGTGTTCACTGGCTGCTGACTTGCTCAACAAGGTTTCCTAGCAAAGTGGCAATTTTCACGATGCTCTTAGCACCCACAACACCCAGAGCTCTCAGCACCCACAGAGCACCCAGCACCCACAGGGCCCTCAGCACCCACAGGGCCCTCAGCACCCAGAGCCTTCAACATCCATGGAGTCCTCAGCACCCACACGGCCCTCAGCACCCAGAGCCCTCAGCACCCACAGGGCCCTCAGCACCCACTGGGCCCTCAGCACCCACAGGGCCCTCAGCACCCAGAGCCTTCAACATCCATGGAGTCCTCAGCACCCCCACGGCCCTCAGCACCCAGAGTCCTCAGCACCCACAGGGCCCTCAGCACACACAGGACCCTCAGCACCCACAGGGCTCTCAGCCCACAGGCCAAAAGCGAGTTAGTTGGGGCGCTAACTAACTAATGGGGCTCCCCACACCTCTCGCTGTGAAGGGGGTGCGGGGGCAGCCGAGAGCAGCCGGTCAGCGTCTGGCCCTGCCCCCCGCATCCCCGCGAGCCCGGCTCTGTGTCCACAGTGAACGGGAAGGTCACCATCACCGTGGAGAGCCGCGCGCCCACGCCCTTCATGTTCATGCTGAACGGCAAGCAGGAGCACGGGCTGCTGAGCCTGCGCAAGAACGGGATGAAGCTGGACGTGTACCCCCCGACCCTGGGCACCCACAAGCTGCAGATCTTCGCCAAGGGCCGCTCCGACGTGTACAGCTCGGTGCTCGAGTACACGCTGCAGTGCAACTACGTGGACGCGGGCGTGCGGCTGCCGGCCGAGCTGCACCAGCCCGTGGGCCCCAGCTGGCTGTCGGAGCAGCTGGGCATCGCCAAGCCCTCGCACCGCGACCCGGTCATCCACACGCGCGACGGCCGCTGCGCCGTCAGCTTCGGCGTGGACGAGGGCCTCAGCGTGCTGGCGTCCCTGCACGGCGACGACGGGCCGGGCACCGAGGAGACGCAGCGGCGCTACATCTTCCAGCTGCGTCGCGAGCAGCGCACCGAGCTCCGCGTGCAGCTGCCGCACGCCGGCAAGTTCGCGCTCAAGATCTTCGTCAAGAGGCGGCAGGACGCGGGCAACTACGCCTTCGTCTTCAACTACCTCGTGTGCTGCAGCAACAGCCAGGTCCGCTGGCCCGTGTTCCCCGAGAGCTTCGGCAACTGGGGCCCCGGCAACGAGCTGCTGGAGCCGCTGTCCGGCGTGCTCCCCGCCAACCGCAGCGTGCCCTTCAAGCTGAAGCTGCACGGGGTGGCCAAGGCCCTGGTGAAGGGGCAGGACACGTGGCCCCTGACCCTGAACAGCGACGGCTACTGGGAGGGCAGCTACAGCACGGCCGGCTGCCGGGAGGTGTACGTGATGGTGCTGGAGAACGCCAACCACAGCTTCTACTCCTACATCCTCAAGTACCAGGTGGGCGCCCAGTGACGGCGCCCCGGCCCCGCCGCGCTGCCCCTGCCCGGCGCCCAGCAGGGCTTTCCTCCAGCCGGCCGGCGCCCAGGGCCAGAGGCAAAGGCCCTGCGGAAAGAAAAAGGTGCTATGTAAACCCGCGGTATTGTGAACGCGGCCCCGCCCGGTGCCCCTTCTCGGCTCAGAGCTTCGTTGTCGAGGATCCAGGGGGAAACGGGCTGGACGCGGTGTCCAGGGGAGGGGGCAGGAGCCCAGGAGCCCCTCCAGGAATGTGTCTGTGCTTCTCCCTGACTCCTGGGCACCAGGCACCAGGACGGGGGTGTCACTGCCTTAAGCCCTGGGCCTCGGGGTCCTGCCCACCACCTGCCCCCTGCCCCCCACCCCCCACCTCGGAGGCTGACACAGCTGCTGCCTGTCCTTCTCGGGTCTCCTAGGAGGGGCGTGAGAAGGGTCTGGCACCTCGGTCTGAAGGAGTAAGACCCCAACAGTGCCTATCAGTGGGGGGAGGGGAGGAGCCTAGCCTCTCCCAGGGAGCCCCAAGGGGCCTTCTCCAGCCTGGGGGAGTGCAGGGGCCTCTCACAAGGGCCCCGGGCAGCAAGGTGACGGTTGGGGTGCTCCACCCGCCAGGAAGCAGCTACCTGAGCCCACACGGCAGTTGAGAAGGCCCCTTGTGGCCAGCAGCCCCTCCCCCAGTGGTCCCCAGGCCCTGTCCTCATGGCCCCTGGGGCATACTGACTGAGGATGATCCCTGGCCCCCTGGCACCGTAGCACCACCCAGCAGGACCCAGGCATGACTCCTGGCGCCCCCGCCCTCCAGCTCTCAGCTGCCCCCAGAGCCTCCTCATGCCACCTCACCTTAGTGTCACCTTGGTGCCACCAAGGCCCCAGCAGCAGCCCTCAGCCCCTGCCTGGGTGAAGGCCCAGCCCCGCACTTCAGTCCTTTGGCCCTTGTGGTACCTCGGGGACCTGGATCCCCTTCCCCTGACCGGCACCCGCTGCCCAGTCCCTGGGGGTACCGTGTTGTTCACCCCCAACAGATGGACAGAGGCTGCCACACAGGGGAACGGGCAGGTTTTACACCCAGAGAACAACCTGCAGGGACTGTGCACCGTCAAAACACTCAGTGCTTTGGGTGTTTAAAAAGTCACCCATGGGCCCAGCGCAGAGATACAGCTATTGCTGAGGGAGCCAGCCCCGTAGGCGGTGAAGTTCATGCACACACGCTGTGACATGTAGGGGGTGCACGGCCAGGGACCCCTCGGCTCCTGCAGCTTCCTGACCCCATTGCTAACCAGCGCCCTTAGAAAAGACAGCTGGGGACACAGCAAACCACTTGCAACTCTTGTAGCTGAAGTGAAAATACATGAAATGCGATGCAGTCCTCATGAATTCTCACACACATGCTGCTGGGTTGGAAACTCACGGTTGCCTCTGGAAACCAGCTCCTCAAATCCTCATCTTTGTTTCCTAGGCAGGGACCCCGGTGGCCGGAGGCAGGGCACGGGCGCCGCCTGCTGGCCAAGTGCGGCATTTCCGCGCTGCCAACCTTCCAGGGCTGAGTCTGTCTCCAGGGCTTCTTTTTTTTTTTTGAAAGCCAAATTTGAGAAGCTTTCTGAGATGTTTATGTTAAAAGTCACTGGGTGCTTTCTCATGGCTTCTCGGCGCTTTCTCTTGTGTACTCGGGGGCCGTCTTTGCCATGCACTAGCTGTGAGGTGGGCCTGCAGGGCTGCCGCCAGATGGGACTGGGGGGGGCGGGTGTTTGGTCAGAAATTAAGCTTGAACAGAGGCAAGGAGTAGGACTGGGCGGGACAGCACTGACCGCTCTGCCAGGGACACAGGATGGAACGTGGTGGAATTTAAGGACTTTATCTGAGGACGGCAGTGGTGAGGCCACAGGCAGGAGGTGCAGGAAAAAGGGGGAGAATGGGGAACTCTGGGAATCGGAGAGGCCAGGGCAGGCCGCCAGGCACTTTCTAGCTCCTTCTAAAAAGCCCCTGCGCAGCTGGACACCATTACCACCCTGATGGTGGCCCTGTGAGTTCCCCACACATGCCCAGGACGTCTCCAGCCAGCCTGCCGTACTCTGGGGACATGGATAGTCCGAGGCATCAGCTGAACGTCAAGGACAAGGGTCATCAGGAGGACGTGTCGCCAAGAAAGCCTGTGAAGTTCTCTCCTCTAAAGACTTGAGGAGAGAGACGGTATCCCCAGAGGTCTAGGATTTGGAGGGGGGGCCCCAGTTCTTTCCAAACCAGCCAGTTCCTAACATGCAGTCAACGGGCTGCAGCTGAAGCAAATGGTTTATCCGTGGCTGCCGGCCAGACCCGCTTTCATGGGGACAAGGCTGGGGACAGTCCTGAAGGGGGCAGCCCTTCACTGTGTGTGCCGAGGTGTGTGGGCGGGGGGCTGCGGAGTGCTCTCCTCACCTTGTTGCTCTTGTTGTTTTCCAATAAAATTTATATTCATTTTTATCCAACAATGTAATTATCGATCAGTTCTTATCACTGTGCTCACAAGGGGAAGGGGGAAAAAAATCACACAACAGCAACTGGAAAAACGGCTTTCATGTTCAAAGAGAGCCCTCGGAAAAAATCAATGTCCCGCCATGGGGATGTGACGGCGAGATGCAGATGGGGTGTCAGGCAAGGCGCGGGCTCACATTAAAGGAAACGTAATTAGGTTCGCTCCAGCCCATCTCTGCTCACTTGCCTTTGAAGAACATGAAGGCAGTGTGTCTTTCACTGAATCTTGTTTAACTTGAAATTTTTAAAGTTAATCCTAGCTTCTTTTTAATGGGAGGGGAAAAAATATCAAAGATGCCTCTAGCCTACTTTTCCTGTTGTTAGGAATGTACTTAATACATATTAGTTGATGGTCAAATACATGCAGAAAACTTTCAGTAGTTTCCCTAAACAGTTTAATTCCCAACTTACACACTGACGGAAGGGGAGGGGGGGCGGTAATAAAGATCCAGGCTCCTGGGGGAAGCCAAGGGAGGCAGGGAGACCATCTTTAGAGCTAGTTTGAAGGACAGAAAGGTCTGCCCTTCCTGTGGGATCCATACCCCGAGATTCAGCTGGCTTCCTCCCCAGGCAGCTCTCCGGGGGCACCCCGCCATAGCAGCAGACTCAGGGAAATGAGATGAAAATCTGCTCTGCATAGGAGATGCTTCGATTATTGGCAACAGTCAGAACATGGCAGGCCGAGATGGAGGAGGGTCCACTAGGACAACATTAGTTGGAAATGATCACTCTGGACAAGAACTGAGTGTTGAAAGTAGGTACAGGGATATCCATGAAAACCTTTCAGCATCTGTATTGCAAACCATAAGGCCTAAAATGAGAGAGGATGAGAGAGAAAGAGACAGAAAGAGAGAGAGAGAGAGAGAGAGAGAGAGAGAGAGAGAGAGAGAGAGAAGAGGTGCCTGCCGTGGATGCGGGCTGGGGTGGGGGATGGTTTGGGGGGATTGAGAGGAAAACTGGGGACATTGGTGCTGGGAAATTACAATGCTGGAGGGACGGGTGTTGGAGCTTTGTATGACTGAAACCCACTCGCGAACAGCTTTATAATGCTCAATCTCATGGAGATTCAATTTTTTTAAATTGAGTAATTTTATTTAGAAAAGAACATGCCAGAGCAGGCTGGGATGGTGACCTCTCAGATCCCCCCAAGTTGGGAGAGTTTGTGATGCTGTATCCCCCAGACGGCTGCTGGCAGGCGGTCAGCAGTGAAGCATCTGAGGGGGTCCCGCTGTGCTCAGAGGTGTCCTGACAGCCCCCCAGGACTGCAGACTAGCACCTCTCCTGCTTGGAGCAAGAGAACCCAGCCAACCACCTAAGGGGCAGCCATAGCCCTGACACGAGGCTTCCTCACTCTAACTTGACAAGCAGAACTAATGGAAGGAAATTTCAGCCGGCAACATAGGGGCCACTCTGGGACCGGTCCTCGGGCATTCGAAGCCACTGAGGAGCCAAGTGGCCTCAGCTCCTGCCATGCCCCCAACACAGCAAATGCTCCCTTCCCAGCCACCTCAGCCTGGCACATGGCAGGGTCACACACTCCTTCATTGTCCTCCTCCAGGGCTGGCGTCTTCCCCCTGACGTGCTTGCTCATGTCAGTGCCGCTCTGGGCTGTTGTGGGCACCGTGGCTGTCATCTCTCAGCCACTCTGTCCCACAGGTGCAGCCCGGGACTCTTGGCTTGATGTCCCGGGTGGGAACAAAGCCTTGTTTCTTCCCAAAGAGGCTCTCCGTGTCCTGGGAAGGCATCAGCAGCACTGGTGAAAGACTGACCGAACCGAGCAATGGTCTGAAAGGAAAGCAGGAAGATGTTCTGTCTCCCCGTTTCTGGGCTCTGGAGAGGCACAACGCTGAGGTCCTTGCCCTGGTGAGGGGCCAGACTCCACAGCAGATGGCTCTGTCCTCCATGACTAGATGGGCCTGGGGGAGGGACAGGTGGAGCCTGCCTGTTCCCCTTAGTGAGTCCAGCGGTTACTGTCCCTCTGGCCCCCGGGAATCAATGCCATGCTGATGGTTGCTCCGTGCTGTCAGCTGGGTTTCTTTTTTTTTTTTTTTAATTATTGAATTACCATGAGATAAATACAAGCTTTCATGTTTGGGTTACAGTCACACAATGATCAAACACCCAACCCTTCACCAGTGCACATTCCCCACCACCAATATCCCCAGTATACGCCCCCTTTCCCACCCTCTCCCTGCCTCCATGGCAGACAATATTCCCCATACTCTCTCTCTACTTTTGGGCATTATGGTTTGCAATACAGACACTGAGAGGTTGTCATGATAACCTCACAGCTGGGTTTCTGAGAAGAGAGTGTTCTGGGCGTGCAACTGGGGCTAGAGAGTAAGACTCAGAAGGCAAAGGGGGAGCAGCATTAGGCAGAGGGAAGCTCAGACAGGGTCCGAGGCCCTGCAGCCCAGCAGAAGAGTCCTCAGTTGGGCAGAAACTGCTATGCTCACCACGTGTGGCAGCGCAACGAGTCTGCCTGGGACGAGCCTCAGTCCAGCAAGCAAGAAATTTCATTGTCAGGGCTAGAGCAATAGCACAGTAGTTCGGGCATTTGCCTTGCATGCTGCTGATCCGGGTTCGATTCCAAGCATCCCATATGGTCCCTGAACACTGCCAGGAGTAATTTCTGAGTGCAGAGCCAGGAGTAATCCCTGAGCATCGCCAGATGTGACCCAAAAAGAAAAAAAAAGAAAGAAAAAAATTTTGTCACTCCAGCTACCCATGTAAAAAGCTGGACACACTGAAAACCCGCAGATCTAACTGCAAGAGAAGTGAGATCGTGCCCAAGTTTGGCTCCCACAGTTGGAGGGACTGTTCAGCCAATGCAGAAACTGACAGTGCACTGTGCAGAAAGGAGAACACATCTGCCTGCCAGCCGGCCAGAAAACCTGAACCACAGCTGAGGATGGCCAGGGGCTCATGGAACATTGCTGGAGGCGTGGAACAAGATCCGTCACATTCTGGACCATTAAAATACACCTTGATCGATTTAGAGGATGAGAAATCATATACTGCCTTCTCTAGTTTAATGGAACTGAGCTAGAAATCGATAGAAAGACAGGTGGGAAAATCTCAACATAATTTAGATGAAGCCACATGCTACTCGATTTCAAAGAAGAAATCTCATGAGAAAAAAAGTTAAGTATTTTTAACTAAATGAAAATTAAAAAGACAACTTGATGTGGGATGCAGTGAGAGTGGGCAGTGTTTACAGGGAAATGCATAGCATTGAACGCAAGCATTAGAGGAAAAGAAAGAGCAATCAATAGGATAAGCCTCCATCTTCAGAAAAAGAGCAAACTGAATCGAATTTCAAGATTCAAAAGGAATGAAAATTAAGGCATAAATAAATGAAATTAAAAATGTGAACTTGATGGGAACAAAATACACAAAACCAAACTCTGGTTCCTTGAAAAGAGCAATCTAACCAATAACTCTCTAGCCAAACTCTATATGAAAAAAAAAGAGGACACAAATTAGTAATATCAGACATGAAAGAGGAGACATCACACCATAGCCAGAATGTAGAAGGAACTCACATGTCCAATGACAGATGAACAGATAAAGAAGCGGTGGCATAGAGACATAACGGAACACTGTGTGGCTGTAAGAAAAGGTGGAATCTTCTCAGTCATGGCAACATAGATGAAACTGGAGCAAATTCTATTGGGTGAAAAAAGGCAGAGGAAGAAGAACAAATACCAGATGACCTGCTCATCTGTGCTATTGAGAGAAACCAAAAATAAATATATATATTCAATTGTATCTAGCAACGATAGGCCCTTGGCCTTGGATCACAGAACTGAGATTATACAGGGGGTGAAGGGAGGGAAGGGAATAAGGAGGTTGACTAGAGGTGACATAAGAATCATGTGAGGGTCTTGGGCACTTAGATGGGGGAGAGTGCAGTAACTACAACAGACCACACAGGTCAACAGCATTGTAACCGTGTTGCCTAAACTATTACAAAAATTATTTTTGCTTTTTAAAAGGGAATTTCACTTCAGAGTTCATGGATGTTAAAAAGGATGTTAACACAATGCCAAAAAAAAAAGGAAATACAAAAATGATTTCTGTGAACAGTTCTCTCACCATTAACCTGACAACCTGGATGAATTGGTCCAATTCCTTGACAGACAACAATCTACCAAAACTCACACAAGAAGAAATCAGGGCTCTGAACAGGCCTGTATTTGTGAAAGAAATCAAGCTTTAATTACCTTCCTCACAGGAAACACCAAGATGGGTTCACTGTGAATCTACCAAACATTTCAGTAGAATTAGTTCTCTATCAGGTCTCACAGGAATGGTGCAAAGGGCTCCTCTCCTCAGGGTGTGCTCAGCTAACATTGGCACCATCCAGCACAGGGTAAGATTAATAAAGACAGCCCTTCATGAACATCCAGTGTTTGATTGAACAGCCTTAATCAAACACTAGCAAATCAAATCGAGCAATGCATAATAGCAAACGCAAATCTCTCAGGCATGACCGAAACATTCAGTGAACCCCTCACCCTCAGGATATGTGACCCCCTCACCTTCAGACTGTGTGATCCTTCAAGTTGAGCCTCCAGAGTCAGGACACATCATTCCTCACACTCAGGTATAAGATTGATACAGATTTAGCAGAGAAATCATTCAACAGAATGGAGTACGGACACTTTCTGGTCCCATGAGTACCTCTGGGAGCACTAAGCCAGGCGTAGGCCCCAGACATTGAGCTAGGTGAAGGGAAGGAAGGAAGGAAGGAAGGAAGGAAGGAAGGAAGGAAGGGAGGGAGGGAGGGAGGGAAGGAGGGATGGCAGGAGGGAGGGAGGAGGGAGGGACAAAGGGAGAAAAGAAGGAAGGAAGGAAGGAAGGAAGGAAGGAAGGAAGGAAGGAAGGGAGGGAGGGAGGGAGGGAGGGAGGGAGGGAGGGAGGGGAGGGGAGGGGAGGGGAGGGAAGGGTGGGCAGAGGGGAGGGGAGGGGAGGGGAGGGAGGGCGGGAGGGAGGGAGGAAAGGAGGGAGGGACGAAGGGAGGAAAAAAGGAAGGAGGGAAGGAGGGAAGGAAGGAAGGGAGGGAGGGAGGGAGGGAGGGAGGGAGGGAGGGAGGGAGGGAGGGAGGGAGGGGTAAAGGGAGAAAAGAAGAAAAAAGAAGGAAGGGTAGGAAGGAAGGAAGGTAGGAAGGAAGGAAGGAAGGAAGGAAGGAAGGAAGGAAGGAAGGAAGGAAGGAAGGAAAGATCCCTTGCACTTATGTGGTCCATAATTTTGTAAAGTGAGTGTCAATTTGTCCCATTCAAAAGAAATATTTCATCACAGGATTTACTTAATGGCTGTTGCTCCAAGGGCTATAACCTATAGTCTTTTGACTCGAACTATAACCTCCTAGAGAGTCATTTCCACATTCTTCCCAGCTTAGGAGAAGCCTACGCCAGGCAGGCATGCCTTCAGCTCTTGGGGAAATGTGTGTTTACAAGGAGACACTCATTCCCGTCGGGAGTGCTCCTGCTCTCATCCAGGAAGAATCAGGCCAACCGATCGATGGAACTGGAAAGAATCAGGTCAACCGATCGATGGGAGGAGTGTCCATCTCAGGGGACCCAGTCCCCTCAGCTTGGGCCAGAATTGCGTGGTTTCCGTGTGGAGGCAGGTACGGCTGACTGGCTCTGTGACACAAGGAATCAGCCATCATTTCACCCCAGCTGTGGGGGGACCTGGGAGAGGCACGTGCAGAGGGGCAGGCAGAGCTGCGGGTGGCCAAGGGCAAGTGGACTGTGTGATGAATTGAAGTGCAGCTGTTCAGAGTGGGGGTGGGGGTGGAGAAGCTCCCCTCAGAACAAAGAATGAGCAGAGAGGAAAAAGAGGACTATTTCTTATCTAAACTGAAACGCTTGTGGAGTTGTTAGATTACCCAGTGAACAAGTTGCCGACCAGTACATGTGTTTGTATGGATGTCAACACCTTCAGGCTCTGAAAATGAGCATTTTACTACATACTGAAAAAAAGATTCAATGTAGCTAAGGATGCAGGACATTGACTTCCGGCTCCCAGACTCCCTTCCCGTGGTGCGGGCGCAGTCACCCGCTCAGGGGCTGAGCCCACTCTGCTGGGAACAGCCTCTCTTCACATTTCTAAGACTCAGCAAGTGTTCAAAGTCCAGTTTCAAACAAAGCCAAGGGCTTTCTTTCTGGAAAGCTGGACCGAGTCTGCTGTGTGACTGAGCACTGTCTTACTTACAGCTGGGTGGGAGCCAAGTTTCCGTTCCCCTCTGTCAATGCTGGGATGATTTGGGGGAGTCCTACTGTTAGCTGGAGACCCCTCCCCGGACGGTGTGAGGGTTTGGGGGACAAACTCAACAGTCAGCTCTGCCTCCAACCTCAGCTCCTCCACTGCCCAAATGCCTCTGACAAGTTCCTCAGTCTCGGACTTCTCTCAGCCATCAAATGAGGCGTTCATAGCATCTTCCATCTGAATTTCTAACAGGGATTAAATGAGTCAATGTAGACCCGGAGAACAAGGTGTGTTCATGCTCCACGAATCCAAAGGCCCCTCATAAAATCATGGTAGCCAGTGTTGTTGAGCACATCTGTCAGAGCATGTTGGACTGTTAGAGTACGCGGGACTCATCTGTCAGAGCATGTTGACTCGTCTCTCTGTTAGAGCATGTCAGAGCATGTCGAACATTCTGTTAGAGCATGTTGGGCACATCTGTCAGAGCATGTTCAACTCCCGCAGAGTCCTGCTCTAGACTGGGTGTCTGAGGTGCTGGTATAACAGCCACAAACCTATAGACAACAAAGGGAAGCCCAAAGAGGAGGAAAGAAAAGGAACGTTTCCCACCCAGAGATCTTACAAGCCAAGAACATGCAGAAAGCTCCTGAGGAAAAGTTATCAGACAGAATAATACAGTCTTTTGATTTTACTCACATGTGGCACTTAAAGAAACAAAACAAATGGACTAAATTTTTAAAATTAACATTTAGACCAAACTATGGTTACCAGAGGTTTTGGAGGATAATATCTGGGAAAATCAGGCAGAGGAGTCAAATGTATGCAGATGATGAGTGAGATTCTGCTTTTACCGATGAATGGAATACATTAGAGATACTGACATATACTATTCTAAGATGATTTTATAAACCAATGACCTCAATAAAAATATTTTAAATTTATTGTTTATAATATGAGACTGACACCCAAGGACAGTAGAGACAAGGGCCAGGAATACCATTCATGGATGGAAGCCTGCCTCATGAGCTGAGGGAGAAGGCAGCGGGAATAGAGAAGGGATCACTAAGTCAATGATGGTTGGAGGGATCGCTCAGGATGGGAGATGTGTGCTGAAAGTAGATAACGGACCAAACGTGATAGCCTCTCAGTATCTGTATTGCAAACCATAATGCCCAAAAGTAGAGAGAGCATGGGGGAATCTGTCTGCCATGGAGGCAGGGGGAGGGTTGGGATGGGTAGGAGATACTGGGGACACTGGTGGTGGAAAATGTGCACTGGTGGAGGGATGAGTGTTCGATCATTGTATGACTGAAACTCAAACATGAAAGCTCTGTAACTATCTCATGGCGATGCAATAAAAATAATTTGATGTTTAACTATTGGTTTTAATAAATTATTTTATAAAGAAAGATTATCTATATAATCTGTACCCTGAAAGCTGAGACTACCCCCCTAATTCACATTAAACACCCTCCAACCTGACTGCCCGGGGGAAAACCTGGGGGATTCCTCTCTCAGAAAACTGACCAGCCCAAGAACCATGGTTCTCAGGGGCTGTCCCTGGGCACTATTCCAGCAGAGGCAGCAGGGCCACCTCAGAAAACTGACCAGCCCAAGAACCATGGTTCTCAGGGGCTGTCCCTGGGCACTATTCCAGCAGAGGCAGCAGGGCCACCCCGGGAAGGAAGCAGCGGGTGTAGTGGTCTGAACATGTATCCAGATGTGGCAGTAAGACTGAGTGACTCACTTTTTAAAGGTGTATAGAATGTGGCAGAAGAAACAGAGGGTGATATTCAAGCCTAGGACATAAAAGGTCATGGTCACTTCCTCTGTTCCTCTCTCAGCAAGAGGAGTGAGTTACCATGTCACAAAGACTCACGGCGGCCATGAGTGGGGAAAAAGTTTTCTCACCACACACCAGAAAGCCCAAGGATCCAAGATATCACCTCACACCACTGAGAAGGTCCTGCATCCAAAAGATGGCAAATGACCAGAGTTGGCAGGGCTGTGGAAAAGAGCCTGATTCACTGTGGGTATAATGCCATTTGTTCAGACAATGGAAAATTGCACAAGATTTGTCACAAAAGTATGAATAGAGCTTCCATCTATTTTTTGGATCTCCCCCAAGGGCATAAAAGCATTCATTTGAAAGGATATTTGTGCCTCTTAGTTCACTGTAGTATTGTACACAATACTGATATTCTAAGATCTGGAAACTATCCAAGAGGTTAGAGGCCAAAATATTTGAGTGAATAAATAAATTGTATACATTATATATATACACACACAAGTTCTATACATATATATGTATAAGTAGATACATATACACACACAGCTTTTACAACTCAGATTATAATACTGAGCAAAGTCAGTCAAAGAGGACAAATAGATATGATCTCTCTTGTATGTAGAATGTAGAAAACATATTAGGGGAATAAATGGTGGCCATTGAAGTGTGTGTGTGGGGGGGGGCGGGGAGTTGAAGACCTAGAAGAGTGACAGTAGTATTCTGATGGCCAGTGAGATATAGCAGCATTATATCTTGAGATGTTAATATTAACACTGTTTTAATTAAAAATTAATTTTTTAAGTTTTAAAAACTCTCAAGTATTCCATGGAAAAGACCATGTGAAAGAAACTGAAAGATCATTCTATGACTGTCCCTCTCCTTCTCACTAACTACACTCGCTATGACACTCTCCAGATGTTTCTACATAGTAGCAAATTGGTTGATTTCATATTTTTATAGTTGAGTAGTATTCCACTGTATATGTACTGTAGTTTCAGATATCAGGTATCTGTTTCTAAACATATTCAGATATCTGTTCTTGGACACTGGGTAGTTTCCAGATTTGGGTGATTGTGCTGCAAAGGACATCAGGGTAAAAATGTCTTATCTAAATAGGTTTTTGGTCTCTTGGGGTAGATGTCAAGAAGTAGTATTGCTAGGTCATATGGAAGCCCAATTGCTAATTTGGAAGGGTTTTTTTTGAGAAATGTGAATATTGTTTTCCAAAAGACTAGACCAGTCGACATTCACACCAGCAGTGATTAAGGGTCCCCTTTTCCCCACCTCCATGCCAACATCATGGGCCGTTTGCCTTCAATTCTATCATTGGAGTATGCTGGGTAGATGTGGTGGCAGTATTCTTCCCAATCTAAGGAGAACTTTTAATACTATCACCCATTCAGGATGATGTTAGACACATATTCCTGAAATAAATTAAATTTTGGTTGCTTTACATCATCCATGTGGTATGTCATTAGATTCTATTAGATAATACTTTCTTTTAAGCTATTACATCTGTGGTCTTGAAAGAAACTAGTCTGTAATTTCCTTTTCAAATGCCCTTGACAGGTTTGGTATCAAGGTGATAAAATGAGAATTATTTCTACCTTTGTCATATTTGTAAAACAGTATCAAATTGTGTCTTCCTGAAAAAGGCAGACGTGGTCACTGGTGAAACCATGCCCACTGATGCTTTCTTTGTGGGAAGTTTTTCAACTTGGAATCAATTTATCTCATTTATTTAAAACTTTAGATTTTCTGCCTCTTGTCTCCTTTTGCGTGTACTGTACCAAAAGAATTTATCTGTCACTGTCACTATCACTGTCCTCCCATTGTTCATCGATTTGCTCAAGCGGGCACCAGTAACATCTTATAACAAATTGTGAGACTTGTTGTTACTGTTTTTGGCATATTGAATACATCATGGGCAGCTTGCCGGGCTTTGCCGTGCAGGCGAGATACTCTCGGTAGCTTGCCGGGCTCTCTGAGAGGGGTGGAGGAATCGAACCCGGGTCGGCCGCATGCAAGGCAGATGCCCTACCTGCTGTGCTATTGCTCCAGCCCTTTACTTATTTTTTACTTTTATTGGCAAATAATTGTTCATTTTATTAGTGTTCGTAGTCTTTAACTTTTGTTCCTGATATTGGTATTTTAAGCCTTTTCCTTTCTTTCTTCATCAGTCCAGCCATCGATATAATCTATTTTATTAATCATTTCAAATAAATAACTTTTGATATTATAGTCTCCACTAAACAATTTATAATTCATTAACTTCTGCTCTTTATAACTTCCTTTTCCTTTTTTTGGCTTTAATTTGTTATTCTTTCCCAACTTCTTGTTTTTTGGGGGGTTTTTTTGTTTGTTTTTTTTGCTTTTTGGCTCACACCCAGCTGATGCTCAGGGGTTACTCCTGGCTCTGCACTCAGGAATTACTCCTGGTGGTGCTTGGGGGACCATATGGGATGCCGGGGATTGAACCCAGGTTGGCCGCGTACAAGGCAAACGCCCTACCCGCTGTGCTATCACTCCGGCCCCCAAACCAACTTCTTGTTTTTTGCGGGGATCCACAGCAGTGCTGGGGGGCCAGTAGGGACACATCTGGTGGTTCCAGGAGATCACGAGGTACCACAGATTAAACCTGGGGTGCTGCGCATGTCAGGCATGAACTCCAGTCCCTTAGGCTCTCTCCCAGTCGCTAACTTCTTAAGATTTATATTTACATTACATAATTTATTTTCACAATTTTTTCTTTTCTAAAATATGCATTTAAGGCTAAATTTTTCCTTCAAGTAAAACTTTAGTGGCCTAATAAAAGTTTTATATGCAGCAGTTAATCTAATTTAGTGAAAAATATTTTCTAATTTAGATTTATTTTTTTAAATTGCATGTTTCTTGGCCAGGGATATAACTCAGTGTTTGAGCACTTGCCTCACCTTTATGAGATTCTGGATTTAAACCCTGGCACCACATAGTCCCCTGAGTTCTGCTGGAAGTGACCCAAGAGGACCAAGTCAAGAGTAGTCCCCAAGCACAGCCAGGTGTAGCCCAAGAAACAAATAAGCAAATAAATATGCTTCCAAATGTATTACCTAATTTCCCATACCTTATTATCAAAGTTATCTTTAAAATATAATTTACTTTTTAATTCTACTTTTGTCAGGGGACAAAACATATCCAATATTTTGGCATTGTTGAGCCTTTCTTTATGGTCCAAATTTTGTTCAGTATTAATAAATGTCTCCAATGCTCTTGAAAAGCACAGCCTGAAATTCTGGAATGGAATCTATTTTGTATGTCTACTAATTCAAGTTTGTTGATCTAGTTCAAGTCTTTTTAAAAAAAATTTAACTTCTGGGCACATCCAGTGATGCTCATGGGTTACTCTTGGCTCTGTGCTTAAAAATTACACCTGGGGAGCTCAGAGGACAATATGGGGTGTGGGGATTGAATCTGGGTCAACTGCATATAAGGCAAGCATGCTACCCACTGTACTATCTCTCCAGCACCCCCCTAATCTCTTGCATTTGTGCTTTTTAATCTTTTGCATTCTTGTTTTTTAATCAACTGTCTCTTAAGTGTTGACAAAAAAATTATTGAATTTATCTAGTTGTGTATCTGCTCTAGTTGTGTATCTTATTTCTTTGTCCTTTGATTTCCATAAGCATTGCTCTTCTGTGGTTTTATTATTATTGGTTGCATATAAATTTAGAATTTTAGGCACACACTCCATAGCCGCCACCATGTCCAGTTAGCTAGCGGCCCTGTACTACAGATTCATAATTAAATCTCTGAGGAGATACAAGCCCAGATGCTAAAATTCATGGTTACACCAGTCTCTTGGCTGAAAGCTCTGGGGCACCCTCAGGAGGAGGGTAGACTGAGTCCCCACAAAGTTGAAGCCCCAGCAGCCACACTCATACCCTACAGCTGCCCCCATGACAACAGCCCAGCTCCACTGCTTCACAACTAATCTCTGCAGAGACACCAAACTGCAAAAATTCCAGGTACACTGGATTTTAGGCTTAGAACTCTGGGGCCTTCTTGTAGTGGGGGATGAACAGAGGAAGAAACTGCCCCAAGCTACTAGGTGTGGAGCTGGCTATGAGGCCCTCCCTGCCTTTCTCACACCTCACATCCCTGGGTCCCACTGCTCTGGGCCTCACCAGTGATGTGGGTAGCTAAGGGCACGGGTCTGTTTCTGCCTTGCAAGGGGCACAGAGATCCTGGGATACAGAGCAAGCTGGGGCCTGTGTCACCCACCTACTAACAGACCTTAAGGAAGATACATATATACGTCCCAGCAACATAGTGGTAGAAAGGGACTTTAACGTTCCTCTATCACTGCTGGATAGAGCCCGTGGGCAAAAACTCCTAAGGAAGCACTAACCTTGAAGGAAGAAATGAAAGAGATAGACCTAGTAGACATATATAGGGTCCTTCATTGCCCAAAATATGTCTACACTTTCTCCTCCAGGGCACATGAGACAGTCTCCACAATGGGTCACATGTTGGGTCATAAAAACATATCTCCAGGGGCTGGGGAGATTGTACAGTAGTTAGGGCCTTTACCTTGTTTACAGCTGAACCAGGTTTGATCCCCACAACTCCATATTATTCCTGAAGCACTGGCCCAAGATTGATCCTTGAACACAGAATCAAGAGTAAGCCCTGTGCACAGTACAACAGTAAGCTCTGAGCCTGGATGGGTGCAGCCCCAGAACAATAATAATAATAATAATAATAATGATCATGATCATGATCACGATCATCCTGTTATTCGTCGATTACCTCAAGCAGACACCAGTAACGTCTCCTTCGTCCTAGCCCTGAGATTTTAAGAGGTGCCATATTCAAGGCTCTTTCAGGGTTAGGAGAATGAGACCCATCATTGTTAGTGGTATTTGGCATATTGGGTACGCCAAGGGGAGTTTACCAGACTCTGTCATATGGGCAGGTTACACTTGGTAGCCTGCCAGGTTGTCGAAAGCAATAATAATAATAATAATAACAAAAATAAATTTTAAAAAATGTTTAAAGAAAAACCACATCTCCATAAAGTCAAGAAAACAGAAATCTTATCAACTCTCCTCTCCTAAGACAATGCTTCAAAACTGGACAAAACATGAAAGAGGGAGGCAGGGAAACCCAAACTCTTACAAATTAAACAAAAAATAAATTAGGATTTTCTTATTTAAAAAAGAGGAGCCTTAAGAAATAAGAATCTCAAGGGGGAAAAAACATATTGAGGTAAAAATGGCTAGAGGCAGCAGAAGTGGAGAGTTGGTGTAAGGAACAGAGGTCACTTGGAATAGGGGGTAGAGTGAAGAAAGGGTGTTTAGGACAATGGTGGGGGAAGGCGGCATTCAGGTGGAGGGTGTGGTATTGGGCTCATACATGCATGCATCCCCCATTAACAGTATTGTAGATCCTGGTACTCCGATTAAAAAAATAATCTTGACATGCTTGAGGCCTTCAGCTCCCAGTTCTGGAGCACAAGGGGAGGCCATCAGAGAAATGGGTGAGGGGGATGGATGGCTGTGAAAATGGGAAGGTAAAGGGGCCCCCCAATATTCCAGGGAGGGGGATAGCATGCAGCCTTTTGGTATAAGTTTACTTCTAAGGAATAGTAATGAACACTGAAAATCTCTGGATTGCTGAACAAGTTTGAGAAATATAGATCTAAGCAATAGTTTGGCCTGTAAGATACAGGAATTGCATGAAGTTAGACAATGTATTAGTGTTTAGTCTTTCAGGAGCAAAATGAAGATGAAAAGCACGGGGTACATTCCTGGTCTGTACTCAGTGTCTCAGGTCAAAGAAGGGAGGCTAAATTCTAGACCATCTAAAGCTCCCAACCCACTGCTCTTGGCCTAGGACTTATGAATACTAGCAGGCTGCTGCCAGGGTTCCTGCTGGACTGAAGGGACCTGCCAGCCGCGTGAGGGTCACCATACACCACTGGGCTCCTGCCCTAGCCGAGGCTCTGCCACACACCGGGAGCAGTGCCTTGAAGCGTCCTGCGGAGGGGAGGAGCCAACCTCAGGACTCTGGGAAGAAGCAGTTTGCTTTTGTTTAGGGCATAGAATTTGGGGCTGAGGCTGAGCAAGACATATCCTGGGGTGCAGGAAGGTTCAGGGGTCAGCGGTGTGCTTTAGTTTATGTCACCCCAGGGGCAGACAAATCAGAGACATAACCCATGGCTCACTCTGCACTCCCCATGGTACCTGTTTCACGCAACATGAGGCACTCCAGTTCCAAGTTGCAGCAAACTGCAGGATTTCATCCCTCCCTTCACCCCTCCATTTCTTTCTCTCTCCCTCCCCTCCCCTTCCCATCCCTTGCCTTCCTCTTCTCCTTCTCCTTCCTCCCCCCTCCCTTCCTCTCCCTCTACCATATGCACCTCCTCCAGCCCCTCTCCATTTCGTCTTTTCTTAGGACAATAGTAGTTCACTTTGTGGACCATACCATAACTTCTTTAGCCACAATCCTTTAAAGATTTCAGGGCCAGAAAGATAGTATAACAGGTAGAGCACTTGCCTTGCACACAGTTGACCTGGATTCAATTCCCAGCACTGCATATGGTTTCCTAAGTCCAGCCAGAAGTGATCCCTTGGTGCAGAGCCAGGAGTAAGCTCTGATCACTGCCAGATGAGCCCCCCCCAAAACAAAGGTAAAGGTAAAGGCCCTCCCGTTGATCGTCGATTTGCTCGAGCGGGCCCAGTAACGTCTCCATTGGAGACTTTGTTGTTACTGTGTCTGGCATATCGAATACTCTCGGTAGCTTGCCGGGCTCTCCGAGAGGGGCGGAGGAATCGAACTCGGGTCGGCCACGTTGGCCGCTTGTAAGGCAAACGCCCTACCCACTGTGCTATTGCTCCAACACCCTTGGAGACATTACTGGGCCCGCTCGAGCAAATCGAAGATCAACGGGAGGGCCCCAAAACAAAATCAATAAATAAAAATAAAACCCAGTCCCATTTGGAAATTATTGGGTTCCTCGACTTTCTATCTCCCTAGGAAATAGAAAACTCTTTTGTGAAAATTCTAGTCCTGAGACTTATGGTTCTTTACCTTTTGGTTCACAGATGTCTAAGTCTGATGAGAACTCCAGGCCCTCTCCTCCAGGAAATAAAAAGGACACGTGCCTATTATTTTCTGCACTTGCTGCCGAGTGTTCCTGCATCTTTTGCCACTGAAGCACCCACTGCCTTTTCCAGCTTCTCCTTTTTCCTAAGAGGAGTATTAACCTCTTCTGACTGAACTGAAAAGTTGTTTGATCCTGGTCTTAGTAGGCAACATAAAATCCCCAAATTCTAGGTTCCAAAAGGAAACTTACGGTTTGAATGACCAAACTGCACTGTGGGGAAATAGCTTTCAGGAAGATTTTTAGCGACCTGTAGGTCTTCATTCCTGCATTCCTTCCATCCAACATGGGCTGCTAGAACATTGCAGCCAGGTCTAGGCTCATCTTTTCTCTAAACTGCACTTCAACCGTTTTCCATCAACCAGGATGATGGCCGTAAAGAGGAGCTGTACAAAGGCTTTCACTCTCGTTCGGAAACATCAGATCTCTCCAGTGCTCATGCACCCATCAAAGGCTCACCTGCCACGCAAACAAAAGCTCTGTGGAAGCCATTTCATGTTGATCTTGTGGGCCGCAGAAAGCTTTTGGGTCTTCCTCAGCTTTTGCACTTAGAAGCCTCAGACAGGGACTAGAGAGAGAGGGAACAGCAGGTAGGATGCTTGCCTTGTATGCAGCCAGCCCTGGTTTGATGCCTAGCTCCGCACACAGCTCCAGGGCCCTGGCAGAAGGAGGCTCTACACAATGCGGCCATTTTTTGCCACAGCAGCTAGAGAAGACATGTTTCTGAGCCAACATTTTCCGCCCTCACTTTGCTCTGCCTTGATTCTACCCTTGCTTTCCTTTTGAATAATTTTGTAGCAAAAGTGAGCGTCTCTTTCTAGAACAGGCCCAGACATTTTTTTCTAACCTTGCAAGCACTTCTACACTGGAATGGCTTGTGAATGTTAAGTATTTTTTTCTTTCTATTCAAGATGGGCTGCAGCGATAGCAAAGCAAGTAGGGTGTTTGCCTTGCATGCGGATGACCTGGGTTTGATTCCTCCACCCATCTCGGAGAACCTGGCAAGCTATTGAGAGTATCCCGCCTGCACAGCAAAGCCTGGCAAGCTCCCTGTGACATATTCGATATGCCAAAAACAGTAACAACAGGTCTCACAATGGAGACGTTACTGGGCCCGCTCGAGCAAATCGATGAACAATAGGAGGACAGTGCTACAGTGCTATTCAAGATACTTTCATGGTGTTTATTAGCCAGGCACTGTTTTTAGTATTTTATAGATACTAACCTTGACTAAAGTCCTATGTGGTAGGTCTGACTGTGTTGCTGCCAATCTATAGTAAGAAAGTTCATTAGGTGAGCCAAGGTCACGTAGCTAATCAATTCCTAGAATTGGAAGAGTTTCAAGCTGTATGCTTTCAACCCTAAAGCCAAACAGCCTGGGCTCGAAGGCCCCAGGCAAGTCATTTATTTCCTCTTTGTCATTTAACAATGACATAACTGCCTTCTAGCCTTGCTGAGTTCGAATAAAGCTCCATGGAAAGACAAGAAGCAACCCACAGTGAGATCTCAACTTTGTCCTCATCAGCTAAAATCTGCATAAAAGCCAGACAAAACTTCATGGAAAATTCTCGCCAAGAGGAATGAGAGGATTCACCCCTCCAGTCCCTCCACCCTCACCACCGTCGAAAAGGGGCACCCGATTCTCTGAGAACACCCGGGGTGGGCTTCATGTCTTCATCTCATTTGGGTAGCCCGATTAGTGAATTAGTGATATTAAGAAACTAACTCAAATTTGGTTTAGACAATTTTAATATTTGGCATATCTTTTGGAAAAATGAAGCAGAGATTAAATTACAATAAAATGTTCTGAAAAATGTACGCAGTTTACTACTTTGAGTTTAAATAACATAGAAGATGCTTAAGGAAGTACATAGTATCTCATGATTGCTTAAGTTCTTCCAGTGACTGCAACGTCTGCAACTCCCTCTCCGAGTTAGCACAAATAATGAAAACTTCAGGGCCAGGTTGGGCTCTACACACTCTAAGCTCAAGCTTGGGATATTACACTAATACCAATCATCGTTGGGACAGTTCTTTACAATCTATAAAGTCCTTTCAAGAAAATGTTTGCAGTGAATCATCAAAATCCTACGAGATAAAAGCCCAATTTTACAAGTAGATAAAGCAGCGGCCTGAAATAGTAGTTATTGTCATCCACTCAGTACTTGTTCAGTTCATGTATTGGACAGCCTACTGGCTAAGAATGCAGACGGGACTAGCCCCTGCTTTTAGGGAAACGTAACGGGAATGAGCATTTAAAGAAGCACGATGTGTTTAGTGCAATGGGAAGTGGAAATTCCAAGTCTCCAAGAGAAGGCAGGTAGAAGCGTATGGAAGAGGCAGCTGGCCCGAGGCACAACACGGCCAAAGGCACAACCCGGGAAAACGTCTGTCTGGAGGCCAGACATCTGCCCATGAGTTCAAACTACCTGAGCTCCTCGGGTTGGGTGATGAGAACCCCACCGTGAACCAGACAGGCAAAGGGCTGCCCTCAAGGAATCTGATTCTAGAGGTAGAAAGAGACGAGAGAGAAATAAGGAGAATGATCTGATGGGTGAGAGTATAGCAACTACAGCAGGGTAGTGAGCTCAAGAAACGGGAAGGTTTGGGGTGCAGTCAGGGCAGCTTTGCAGTTCAGAGTTTTACAGCAGATGCGAGGAAAGAGGATCAGCCACTCCTGAGCGAGGGGAGAGAAAGAGATTGCAGGTGAAGAGTCAGCTGTCCTACAGAAGCAGAAAGGAGGCCGGCATGGCAGGAGCACAGCTTAAGGCACATAAAGCAGTGGTAAGCCGGGCAGGCCCAGACCAGAGTCCTGTAGACTGGCAAGCAACTGAGATTTATCCCAACTGCAAGTAGCTGCCTCTGAAGGGGTGCAGAGATATAGTGGGTGACATTATTGCCTGTAACTTTCTAAAGGGAATTGCGGGAAGTGCTGTGGGGAATAAATTACTGGGACTGGGAGGAAGAGGAATGCTTTTTGCCAGAATGTCAGTGACACGGGGTTTGCCTGGATCAGAAGTGTGATCATGGAAGAAATGGCTGAATCTCAGATTCTGGAGTCACGACTAACAGACCGCCCAATGGTGTGGTATGGGGAAGAAAGGCATTAAGGAGAACTCCTAGGGAGATTCCAGGACATGTCACTATCCACTTCCTGGTTGCCCTTCCTTACTGGAATTAGGCATCAGCAGCTACACAACTTGATCAATTTCAAAGCATGATGAATGGCATGTAGAGAAACAGTACAGGGATTGCATGCGGCCAACATGTCGCAGCATCTGGTGCCTGGACACCATCAGGAACGACCCCTGAGCAAATACTATGGAACCAGTGGAAGGCAACACACAGGAAACAATACAGCATGGATGTGAGGCACAAGAGAGCAGAGAGGACAAAGATGAAAATGATTAAACTGCTTGGTCAAGAGAAGCATAGTTTTAAAACAGCAACAGGTACCTTTGGAGACATGTGAAAGGAAGAATTCAGGCAGGAAAACTATCATCCAAACAGAAGCACTTCCCATTGCTGAAACCTTGCCTGTGGGTTGGAAAGAGAAAGGCTCCAAGTAAGGTCATGGAAAGAGAAAGGGAATGCTGAAGAGACGCCAGCTGCTGGACCTGCTTCCAAAGCATCTTGCAGCCTGACAGTCCGCTCACACCCAGAGCCTGGACACTCCAGTAAAGGCCTGACCTTCGATTCCCACCGTTCTGCAGGCACCTTTTACTTTCACTTACTTATTCTTGGTCTGGGGGCCACACCTGTTGGTGCTCCGGGTTACTCTTGACTCTGCATTCACGAATCACTCCTGATGGTGCTCAGAAAATCATATGGGTGGGAGCTGGGGGCCAAACCTGAGTCAGCTGCATGCAAGGAAAACACACACTCTCCGATCTCTCCAGCCCCTCCTGAGGCACCTTCTGGAATAATCTCTTGCTGCTCAGCCCATCAAAGTGGACCCCAACCAACTTAATTACATGCTTTCTACCCTGCTGCTGGCTGTCTCCTACCCTCCTGAGACCTGGGACGGAAAGCTGCCCTCCCCCAACTTCTGCGACCTGTAACCAAGCCTGTGATTTTAAAAGAAGAAAAAAAGAGAATTCTTTAGTAGAGCACATGTTCTGCAGGCACTGGATTCAATCCCTGGCTAGTGCCAAATTTAAGAATAATAGGCAACATTGAATAAGAGGATCCTTTTGGATGTTCAACAGAAAATGCTTCTCAGATACTCCAGTTAAAATACCTCACATACAATTAGGCATCTGAGAGGAAGGGGAGGTTAGGTATGGTATTTAAAGGCACAAGACCAGGATGGGTGCTCGAAGGAAGAGTGCGATGAGTAAAAAACTCATTTCAAAGCCAAAGGGAAGTCTTTAGGAGAAGAGCCAGAAAAGAATGTGATGAAGTGGCCAGAGAATAGGAAGGAAGGTGGAAACATTAATCAGTGGCTCCGAGAGAGAGAGAGAGAGAGAGAGAGAGAGAGAGAGAGAGAGAGAGAGAGAGAGAGAGAGACCAGCCCTGCAAATGCTGCTCAGAGACTGTGAGTCAGTGTTGAAATCGAGAACAGAGAGCACATCCCTAGTGGGGATGAGGATGAAGAGGGGCGAATAAGAATCACACTGCAGATAACTTGCCTAAAGCAGTAGCCTGAGGCAACAGAGAGAGACTGGGAAACTGAGGTTTGATTTCACTTTCAAGAATAAAAAGGACCGGATGTCTGTGTGCGGACAGGAAGGAGCCGCGCCAAGCAGGGAGACTTCTTGTCTCTGCATGCGCTGTCTTCGCGCCCGCCACTCCAGCATCTGGGACCCTTGGGTGCAGCATCCTCGGGGTGCCAGGCCCTGCCTTCTGTCCCTCTCTTGCCGGGTAGCCTTCCCGAGCAGAGCAGATCACCTCCCCAGGACTTCCCAAGTGCCCCGCTAGACTTCAAAGTTTGTTTTTTTAGACACGCCACAGGCATCACGTACTTAAGCCAAACCCATCCCTGCAGCCCCGCCTGCCTCCACCTCTGAGGGCTCTTGGTCAAGGTTCTGCAGTAAGCGAGGCCTGCTAGCCCCTTCCTGCCTGCACACCACCTGCCCGGTCAGCAGCAAAGTACATCAATGAAGATCAGCTTGACTCTGGAATTCACACTTCTACCACATACTTTCCTTAAACAAAGTTCCTGCAGTTGCTTTATTTTAAAGAAATATCATCAAATC
Source organism: Sorex fumeus (assembly GCF_029834395.1). NCBI lineage: Eukaryota > Metazoa > Chordata > Mammalia > Eulipotyphla > Soricidae > Sorex > Sorex fumeus. The sequence goes on along the minus strand of NW_026606101.1, from coordinate 64,773,093 downwards.
CTTATAGTCTACAGCATTCACATTTAAGTCAGTAAGAAAAAAATATCACTATGACAGTAAGTATACTATTATGAGAAAAGATCAGCAAAGTGGTTTATTACTGCTAGAAGTTCTTCTAGCAAACCAGCATGGTTAAGCCCACGAAGTACTGGCTTGCTGGGGTTCCGGCTAAGTCCTTTCGAGCGCCTCACGTTGGTAATGCTTCTGTGCTCATGTCTACAGAGCTGTTTCTTCAGAAGACAGTTGATTCTCTGGGTTTATTTCCAAACTGATGAGTACCGAAGCAACTACACAAGGGCTCTGAACTGTCTGACCGTCTTTTCACTCTCTCTCTTTAGTTCTTCAATATGGGCATCCAGGCGCTCTAGAATATGATGAGACCTCAGTTCCTCCTCCTCCAAAAATCTTGCTGCTACCGAACCCAGAGGAGATACAGGTACGGGACACTGTAAGAGAAATGAAAATTGACATATAAAATCAAATATTTTCTAACTAGTAATATAAAATGTGTTTTTTTTAAAGCACTCTTATCCTATAGACAAGTAGGAAAATTAAATCAGTAGGTTCAACAACATCTAACACACCTAATTATTTCTGACCAAAGTTGTAAAAGTGAAGTGCCATATAAGTAGTTGTTACAGGCCTGGAGAATACTTCCATTTGGATTTGTACATCCTTTCTCCTGAATACATACCTGTTATTTCAAACTCACTTTGAATGCTTCTTTGTTTTTAAAGTATAGAAAAACCAAGCAACAATAAAATTAGCTATGAGTTAAATTCAATGTTTTCTCCCCTTTAAAATTTTAATCCCAAGTCCCTTACCTGAAACCCTTGTGGCCAGTGGTATTTCAAAATTCAGATTTTAGAAAGGCAATAGTATATATACTTGACCCTCCTTTCCAATAAAGGAACTAGTGAGGATAGAGAGACATTGGCAGGGCTGGGGAACCTTATTTCCACCAAGGGCTATTATTTATAATATCAGACGGGATGACATGAGAAACAGACGTGTCATGAGCCAGGAACAAAACATGTGACTTCCAAGGTGTCAGATTTTGCAGACTGGACACTCCCTACACCTGTTCTAAGGGATATGGACATGCACAAACCCACACCCATGCATCAGGGGCACAGACACACATGGGCACACACAGGCACACACACCTCGTTTTGTTCTCACTCTGAAAACAATGCATATGTGTCAATTCTATTGTCTCTATTTGATAGGAGGAAATGGATGGGGGAAAGAGCTCAAGTGACAGAGCACATGCTAACACACATGAGGCTGTTGGACAGCAGGCAGCCCCTGGTGTAGCCCTGGTGGCCTCTAGACCTGCAAGCACTGAACCACAGGCCAGGGGTTCTCTGGGTCAGAAATGGCAGAGGGTGGAGGCAGTTCTCTGGGTGTGGCCTCAATTTTTAAAAGAAAAGAGAAAGAACATAGTCAGATCAGCTCAGGGATTTGTCTGAGACCCCACCAACGGCACCGGAATTAGGGCTGAAAGCCCACAGCCTGCGCTTCTTGCCTCCCGCTTGCTCCCTGCTGCTGACTCCATCCTCTGCCCTCCCTGTATGGGGGCGGGGGGGGAGGGGGCTTCCTGGCTGCCCTTGGCCCAGAAAGTCTAGGGACTTAGATGTCCCACAGCCCTGCACATATTCCCAAGTAAGCGTGCTGGTGAAGGATTGCAAACAGCTTCATGAGCACTCAAATTCACACAGATGAAACCTATGGCTGATGAGGATCAGCTTTATTACCCTAACAGAACCTGGGGTCACTTGATCACTTGATACCCCGTTACTCATTGATTTACTCAAGCGGGTGCCAGTAACGTCTCCATTCATCCCTGTTGCATGCTAGCGTAGCCCAGTGGCATCTGCTCGTTCTAGGAACATGAAGAGCCTCAAACCAATCATTCAGGGTCTTGACGAAGAAGTCTGACCATCTCGTAGGTGGGCCTCCACGCGATCTTTTGACATCCCGTGGAATCCAGTCAGTAATGGCTCTAGTCCAGCGGTTGTCTCTAAACCTTATAACGTGTCCAGCCCATCTGATTTTTGATGCCTTGGCAAATGAGACAGCGTCTCTGATTCTTGAGCATTGACGGAGATCGGAACTCCGGATTCTATCTCTCATTTGAGTGAAGCGTGATACTCCAAGCATAGCTCTTTTGATTCCTCTTTGAGAGACCCGAATAGCGTCCTCATCCTGTTTGCATAAGGCCCAGGTCTCTGAGGCATATGTTAATGCAGGAAGAACAGTGGAATCAAAGAGATGTGCTCGGAGCTGGAGGTTCTTTGTCCTCTTAGTTATTTCTTCAATGCTCTTGAAGGCATTCCAAGCCTCTCTCTTCCTCCTGCGTAACTCAGGTGACAGGTCATTCGTCATGTTGACTTCTCGACCTAGGTATATATAACTGTTGCATTTGGAGATGGTTGTTCCATTGAGTGAATGAAACATCAGGAACAAGATTGTTTCTCATGAACATTGTCTTTGTGAGATTCAGTTGTAATCCGACCTTTCCACACTCACGGTCGAAGTTGGTCAGCCATTTGTGCCGCTTGGCTGATTGGTGTTATTAGAACGATGCCATCAGCAAAGCGGAGGTGGTGTAGTTGCTGACCATCTATCTTCACTCCATCCCATTCCAGTCATCGCATGATGTTCTCGAGGGTGGCACTGAAGAGTTTTGGTGAAATGGTATCACCCTGCCGAACGCCTCTCTTGACATGGATGATTACTTCTTTGTAGAATGGTGAGATCCTGGTAGTGAATCCGTAATACAGCTCACGGAGGATCCTGATGTATTGAGTTTGAACACCCTGATTGGCTAGGGCTTCGATGACCACTTCCGTACCAACAGAATCAAAGGCGTTCTTTAAATCAATGAATGTTAGACAGAGTGGCATCCTGAACTCCCGAGAAACCTCAATGAGCTTGGTTATCGTGTGGATATGGTCGATGGTACTGAATCCTTTGCAGAACCCGGCTTGCACGCATGGTTGTCCTTCATCTAGTGTTCTGCCAATCCTATTCAGGATGACTCGAGCGAACAGCTTGTAGATGACAGACAATAGGCAGATTGGGTGATAGCTGCCAATGTCATGGATGTCTCCCTTGTATAGTAGTACAGTCCTGCTGATTTTCCATTGGGATGGAACCTTGCATTCAGACAGGTTGCGTGTGAAGAGAAACTGGGGTAATGTTCCATAATCAGCTACACTGGTAATGCTAAGTAGAATGAGGAAGTGTCTCTACATCATCCCACGACTTCAAGTTTCAGTACCAAGGAAGTTTTGCTGACCACCTTAGGAAGCAAGCTGGTTTTCAGGATTGTTGTTGAATTTCAAAATTTACTTTGTTTTTCATGTTGGGGGTCAGACCCAGCAGTGTCAGGGGCTCTGCGCTGAGTCTACTCTCAGGATACTGCTGGGGGACCGAGCCCAGGACACCAGCAGGCAAAAGGTATCTCAGGGCAATGAGCTATCTAGCTCCCCAGCCCAAGTGATTTTGGAAACTAAAAGCAAATCTTTCTGTGAACTTCTTGATATATTAGGTAAAAGGTAAAGGCCCTCCCGTTGATCGTCGATTTGCTCGAGCGGGCCCAGTAACATCTCCATTGGAGACTTTGTTGTTACTGTGTCTGGCATATCGAATACTCTCGGTAGCTTGCCGGGCTCTCCGAGAGGGGCGGAGGAATCGAACTCGGGTCGGCCATGTTGGCCGCTTGTAAGGCGAACGCCCTACCCGCTGTGCTATCGCTCCAGCCCTTGATACATTAAGCAGGGGAAAAAAAAAACCCTGAACTTTTATTTGTATGGGATCATATACCTAGTGATGAGAAATAAATGGTCCAAATCAAGTGCTTTCGCACAGAGCGCAAAACGGCGGTGTGCCAGCAGCCGTGGGAGCAAGGGTCCAGCAGCGTGAAAGGAAAGGCTCAGCCACTAGGTCCAGCATCGGGCAGAACCCAGTGCTTGGCTAAGTCAGAAGCCGGCCCTTCCTCCAGCCCCACCAGTTCCCTCCCAGGAGTCCCTCTGTCCTCTTCACTAGGGTGCAGGACCATCTTAGGCTCCAGATCTGTTTCTTGAATGCACCTCTCCCATGCAAAACTGGCCTGTCTGGAAAGGGCAGGAAACAAAATTTCAGACAGGGTCAAAGATGAAGGAATGCCCACTGCTTAAATTTTGGAACTTAGATACATTTTGAAAATTAACAGTGGCTGAATGTCTCTTCCTCCACAAGTGAAACTGTAAGACAGAAATACCTGAGCTTAAGAAACCCAGTAAGAAAAACAAAAACTATCACCCTCCTCACCCTTAAAACTAAAAAATAAAACTAAGTAAATGAATAAGATCAGAACATTTTCATACCAAAGGTAGCTCTTCTGCGTCACTTATACTTTCAGATACAGTGTCAGAAAAATTGGCTTCATTTATATCTAGGACTGAAGGCAGAGATTCAGTTTTATACTGAAAAGTGGAAGGCAAAGAGACCGTAGAGCTGTAATGGCTGGTGGAAGGACTCAGAGGGCTGAGGACCCTGGACATAGGGTCTATACTATCCACTGCTTGTCCTCCTGAAGAATGAAGACCTGCTGTACAGTGTTCAGCCTTTACTCCATCATGTCTGTGTTGGCCAGGGATTGGCCTGGATACAGATTGAAAAAACAAAACAAATTTAAAAAAACTGTAGCAAGTTGCCTCTCCTTTAACAGAAGTATTGTAGGCAATTCATTTGAAATGGAACAGTCAGAGTTAATAAGACTATGATTTACAAAATGAGCAGCCCACACAGATAACCCTTAACTCCACATTCAGGCCCCAAATCTCCACTGCGAGGCCCCTGCCCTCACAACTTAAAATAGGTCAAGGAAAACAAAGCTGCTGCCAAAGTGACCCAGGGTGGGTCATGCAGGACAGGGAAGTAATGTGCATATAAGAGCACATAAGAGTAGCTGTCTGGCTGGACAGACCACAGTCAAGAACAGCCTGAGCACTACTGGGCATGGCTCGGCCCAACTCCCACCAAAAAAAAGGGTACCGATAGTGTTGGGGGGTGAAGCAGGAGTGGGCTGTGTCAGCAGAGAATTTGGTAGGAAACCATGTAAGCCAGATAGTAAAAGCTGAAGCCAAGGGGTTTACTGCTAAGGAAGCTTTCTACGCACAGCCAACCTCCCATGGAGCAGGTGGGATTATGGAGGTGGAGAAGGTCTTAAAAGCTCAGGAGAGCTTTTTCCCATGCTGGGGAAGCCAGTGTTCTCTCCTGAGCACATTACCTTCATCAACTTCTCTTATCTCCCTTTATCTCCCTGAAACTCATTTTACTTTAAAAGGTAGGAAGGAAGGGCGGGAGGGAGGGAGTAAGCTCAGGGGAACAAGGATGTCCTTTTTGGTGACACTCAGAGTACCAGACACTAAAGCCTGATCCATAGAACCTCCTCCACTTTTAACCTGGTAGCAGCTGTCCTTGTGCACACGGAACTTCAGGAATGAACACAGAATCCTCTGATAAAAACTGATTTTTGTCAACTGAAAATAATTTTCAAAGAAATGAGAACGATATTACAGTAATGCACTGTGAAGAAATTTTACTTGAACTCTGTATTCTTGATCTCAGGTGCTTTGCTGTGTGTCAGTTGAAAGACAAGGTCAGGGGACTTTTGGCACTTCTGAGTAGAAAGCTCCAGCTTAGATTTGGTGTCCATCAAATCTTTCTGTAGTTGTTGATTCTCGGACACTAACTTATTTAATGCCCCAATATAATTCTCCTGAAGGTCTGTTAGTGAATTCTCTTTAGCCTAATAAAAAGGAATATGACAGTCACTTAATTTACATGTGGGTACTAGTGATTAATGATACTAATGATGGAAAATTACCTTTCACTCAGTTCTAACTAGTTTATCTGCGGCTCTACTTAAATTTATTGTTCCAATATTTGTTTTTGGCTCTCATATGAATCAGAGAGAGGGCCGAATGATAGTACAAGGGTTAAGGCACTTGCCTTGCATGTGGCCAAACCCAGTTTGATCCCTGGCACCACATAAGGCCCTGGAGCACCACCATGCTAATCTGCGGGGTGTTCTGTTTCTTGCGGCAAATGGGGATGGAAAAGTTTGAAGTGCCTTAATGCTCCAAGAAAAACTCCAGAAGCTAGATGAAGTATGAAAGCAAAATGGAGGAAAGTGGTAAGAGAGAAACAGTTAACAAGGAAAAAATAGCAGCCATAGCTTCCTCCTTAGGAAATAGTAGGCCTACTTCAAGGGAAAAAATGTGAAAGGAAGATTCTGAGAAGAAATTCTGGCTTGCAGAATTCTTAGATAAATACTTCATTCAGGTGTCCTATGAAATTACTACTTGCATCTGGTCTGAGTTCTGTGATCATAGACTCTATTGCTCTTCAACTCTAGGAGTTTCCTGTATTTTGGCAATACGGTACCTTGGGAAAAAAAAAAAACAGGAGACTGGACAAATGACTGTCCAGATATAATTATTTTTCTAAAGACAAATCATTTAAACTAGCATTCCAAAAAAATTATGGCAATCTAATTATGGCAATTAGATTCATCTTTTATGTAAAGATTTTTCTGAATATCTGATATTCTAAATATCTAATAATATTTACTTAAAATAACATAATTTTTCAACAAGTTGTCAATGCTAAATAAAATCTCAAAATAAGTCAACAGTGAAGCTACAAGTCCCAATGGGGGATGTAGACTCGTGAGCTGTGTGGTCAATGACATGAGCATTTTATTTCACAGAGAGCAGGGTGCCTGCCTTCCACACAGCTGACCCGGCCTTGATCCCTGGCACTCATGGTTCCCTGAGCACTGCCAGGAGTGATTCAGGAGTAAGCCCTGAGCACATCTGGGTATGGCCCCAAAACTACATAAATAAATAGCTATAATTAGCTCAAGAATTTATTTGTAGAAGGAATTTCTAGGTAATAAAATGCAATATGGTCCTTCCTTCATGGGCTGGAGCGATAGCACAGCAGTAGGGCGTTTGCCTTGCATGCAGCCAGTCTGGCCAAGACGGGTTCGATTTCTTCGTCCCTCTCTGAGAACCCGGCAAGCTACTGAGAGTATCTCGCCCGCACAGCAAAGCCTGGCAAGCTCCCTGTGATGAGTTCAATATGCCAAACACAGTAACAACAAGTCTCAAAATGGAGACGTTACTGGGCCCGCTCGAGCAAATCGATGAACAACGGGAGGACAGGACAGATACATATATACACACATATATATTGGGCTGGAGTGACAGCACAGTGGATAGGGCTGTGCCTTGCACGCAGCCAGCCCGGCCAAGCCGGGTTCGATTCCTCCGCCCCTCTCGGAGAGCCCAGCAAGCTACCGAGAGTATCTCGGCCCGCAGGGCAAAGCCTGGAAAGCTCCCCATGACTTATTCGATATGCCAAACACAGTAACAATTGTCACAATGGAGACGTTACTGGGCCCGCTCGAGCAAATCGATGAACAACGGGAGGACAGTAACTTCAGTGACTTCACAGTCCTTCATAATAATTCTTCGTAATGAATATGTCCACACTGTGTTCAGCTTCAAAACCAAAGACGTTTGAACTCCTGACAGGGTTTCCAACAGACTTTGCTATCATTACATGCATAGTTTAAAAAAGTAATGATTACCTTTTCTGGGCATCCTTAATTTTTTTCTTAAACATAATGTTTTATTAGTCATAGTTACAGCTAATGGTGTGTGGGCAGTAATATAAAAAGCGAGGTGTGCAGCGTACCCCTACCTAGAAAGAAAGGCCAGCAGCTCGCCACGGGAAGGTTCTGCGGCAGCAGCTAGCAAACACCATCTCGGGGACAGGCTCACTTACGCTAATCCCTAGGAGTGTCAGCTCCAAAACAGGAAGAAGTAATGACCACAGAAGACACTCTTCAACCAGTACTGCAATATCCAGGACCCCTGCAGATTCTGTGGTGGATTAAGGTTAGTTCTTGCTTCTACCAATTTAGAATTGGCTTTACGTGAATATGTAAAGCAAATCGATGAACGGGAGGACAGTGACAATGACTTTCCTTCTTATTTAAAAAAAAAATGTTTTTGTGCCATACCTGCTAGTGCTGAGGAGACCATGTGGGTGCTGAGATTGAATCCGGTCAGCCATGTCAAAGGCAAGAGCCCTCCCTCCCTGTTCCCCTTCTCTCTTCCTCCTTATCCCTTCCCATATTGCCACCCTCCCACTTCCATTTTCCATAGAAAATCTTTAGCTATTGTCTCCTTTTCTAGAATTTTTTTTCTCTTAATCCTTTCATTACAAGTTTCAGAAGGATTTGAGGAGGGAACAAGTAAGATTTAATACATGTTTTCATCCGCCACTTTAAATGACAGCACAGTGTAGTGTTTCGTAGATAGAAAGTCACAAAGAAACACTTCTATAGGTTAACACTTTATCAAAATTTTGGATATTGCAAGTAACACTACAAAGACCAATTTTACACGTTTGATCCTATAGAGTGGATTCTTTTGGAATGCAAACTGACATGTTCCTTCTGGAGAACAAGTGAGCAATAATTATCAAAATTAGAAATACATGTAACCAGGGAGTTATAGGCTATATATATTTACAAGTTTGATACATTTGGCTAAATTGTCCTTTAGAAAAGCTTTATCCATTACCTTTCTTATTAATAATACATGAGAATGCCAATTTCCCTGATCCTTACCAATACCAGAGATAATGACTTTTAAAATATCATTCTTAATCCAAATAGTGAAAGAACATTTATCCATTTTGTTATGATTCTTAGTGAAGTTGACAGCTTTCCTTATTTACCAAAGCTTAGAATTATTTCCATCAGTTACCTATTTTTGTTCTTTTACCCATTTTTCTATTGAATTATCTTTTTATTATTTCAGTCCGTTTGTTTTCCCTCAACCTAATAGTCACTTTTATGGGGTCTTTTGCCTTCCAGAAATTTCACATTTTTATGTTGTAAAATTCCTTGTGCTATAAAACTCTTTATGGTTTTATGATGCTTATAGAGAATCTTCCCCTTCCAATAGATTATCTTAAAAGTTCTGTATTTTCTTTTAACTGAAACATAGTATTCCCGAGCTTTCCCCAACCCTCCCCCCACCCCACCTCACAGCCTGCTTAATCAACCATGAATGAGAACTGTTTGGGCACAAAGGGCCACTATCTAACTATGCATCTTTGGAAGCAAACACTCTGGAAACAGGAAAAAAGTATTTTTATAATCTCCAGACATGTGACCTACATCAAGAAAAGCTGAGTCAGAACACAGGATCATTTTGCAAATTATAAGAATTTCATAACAAATTAGTTAAAAAGAGCATATTTATAACTCACTGTACAATCAAGCACTAATCAAGTTCTCTTAAGTTTGACAGGAGCTGGTATACATTTCTTATCCTTCCTCCCAAATTAATTTCTATCTCATGGGCAAAAATCTTATTCATCTATTCTGTGTCTATTACCTACTAAAATGCTTTGAGCATAAAATATTCTAGAATATTTTATTTTACTTAAAAAAAAATACCTTCAAACCGCTGAAGTAAAGAGGAATATTTTGCACAACTGCACCACTGTCTTCACTTTTTTTTGTTTGAGAAAGTTTCTGTAAAAGGATCATTCCATAGTATAATCTTAACTGCATCTGTAAATATCAGTATCTAAAAAGAGCTTTCTTTGAAGTATTGAACAGTAGAAAACTTGAACTTTCTTTTTATGTACTTCCGTACCTGATGTAAACTCAACTCCAGTTTCATCACCGTTTCAGAAAGATGACGGTTTTCTAATTTAAGTGACTCCAGCTGATTCACAATCTCCTGAGAAGGGAAAAGTAAAAAAAGAACAAAAATAACATCAAATGCACGTTACACAATTTTTCTACATGTAACTTTCATTGGGTAATGTTGTATTCTTCATATATAAGAAAAGGACATTTAAGTGGATAAATAACACAAGCAATTATTCTAAGAAAATGAATTGGCTCCCTGGCAAATCCCTAACAGCTCTCCAACGTTAGACTCCTCTAATTTGGCTTTGACCTCCAATATCATGTGCTATGTATTATGTACTACATTCACAAAATAAGTTGTTTTTAGTCCTCGTTCTCCTTAGCTTTTCTGCTCAAACATTCCTTCTTGAAAAGATTCCTACCTTCTTTGGGCTCTACTTCCTTAGTTAAAAATACCTGGTTTTCTTTCTTTCTTTCTGCTTTTCTTTAGTTATACTCCATACCTTCTTTATACTTCAAATGAATGGCATCCTACGGTTGGTTCAAGTCTCTGCCCTTCACATACAATGTTTTCTCATTATAACCTTGAAGTCTCTCAGAATACGTTTCATCCTCATGCAGACTTCCACAGCTCAATATCATCCTGCTTTTAATCTCTAACTTCTAGGCTTTGGTGGAACTGATTACTGGAGACTTCAAGCTTTTCTGTCAAACCAAATATGTCCCCTCTGCCAATTGCCCGACATTGTGCTTTCCCTACACGTTCATCATCTTCCCCAAACTTGCTCCTTATCCTGTATTCCACTAAAAATTAGCATCATGAACCACGTGACAGTCCTACTTGAATCCAGAGTGCATCCTTCCGGTCTCATGGAGTCTTCCACAGCGCAAGCACCTCACTCTCTCTATAGGAGTCTCTACTTGTCTGTACTTATTCTCACCTACTCCCCCACAGTGCTCACTAAAATGGTTAACAATGTCCCTAACAAGGTTGGACCAAGATGGAGGAAAGGAAGTGTTCTCTGAAAGTTCCTGTTCAATACAAAAACGTGTTAAGAGCTGAAAGAAACATAGTACCCCACAAAGAGCTCCCAAAAAAAAACCCACTGGAGAAAACAGCCATTACTCAGGGAGACTCAACTCCTCAAAACAAAGAACTGTGGGCAAGTTCTGCCCTAAGGAGCGCTTCTCCTGGGTGGGGGAAGGGGAGAAGAGAACTGAAAGACAAAAGTGACCAGCAAACCCAGCAAGCTGGTACCAGACAGAAAATGCCAATTTAGGCAATAATCACCTCGTAAAGCAAAGGTCTTTTAACAAAAATGTTTTTTAAAAAATTTTATATACATATATATATACACATACATACATATATATCTATATATATATATATATCATTAACAAAGTAAATCTTAAAAAACAAACCAAATCGGGGCTGGAGTGATAGCACAGCAGGTAGGGCATTTGCCTTGCATGCGGCAGATCTGGCTTCGATTCCCAGCATCCCATATGGTCCCCTGAGCACCACCAAGAGTAGTTTCTGAGTGCATGAGCCAGGAGTAACCCCTGTGCAATGCTGGGTGTGACCCAAAAAGGAAAAACAAAACAAATAACAAATAAAAGCATTTTTTCCTTTTTTATCTATTTTTTTCTAAGATTTTTTTTTTCAATCTTCACCTTATGCTCTACTGCTTTTACTTCTGCCTTTTGGATCTCCTCTTTGAGTCGCTTTTCCATATCAGAGGAAGAACTTTTGGTGGAAGCAATGGTGATATCCCGCTGGTGCAGTTCCCGGGTGAGCTGGGAGATCTCCATCTTCATTCCCTCTAGCACAGAGTTGTAACTTTGGTCAGTCTGTAAAATTTGTTCTTTCAACTGCAAAGGAACAGAAAGGAAAATGTAAAAGGTTGAAAGAAAAAAAGTATATATATATATGTATATATATATATGTATATATATATAAACATTAATTTAAATGAGGACATTTCTATTACTGAGATCTTGCCTCAAGCTATGAATTTTTTCTCTACATAAACTGCCAAAAGGTATTTACAAAATTGTGTTATCTGTTCTGAAGGTCATGTATTAGATCTCAAAACAGGCATAGACGACTTACTCAGAGAGGCTGAGAACCAGTACCCAAGTACAGAACACAATAGTTAGGGTACAGTTCCAGGAACTTCCATTCTTTTTCAGTAACTACAAATCTTAAAAAAAAAAAAAAAAGAAAAAAAAGAAAGAAAGAAAAGAAAAGAAATCACAGTGCCTATTTGGTTCCCTGGTCCACCAAAAGACAAGAGGAAAAAAAGGCTGGAAGTAATCCCAAAGAAGTAAAACAAAATATGAGTCAACCACTTGAGATAGTACGGGCCCTGCAAAAATCTTAATGATCAAAGGTGTCTACTACACCCAGAACAAAAGAACCACAGTCACCACTAGGTAATGCTAGCTCAAATAGTTTATAAAAAAAAATTATAGCTTTCAGAGATTTTTCATCAAAACATGATTAAAGTAAGTTCAAGAATTCAAAGGCAGCAAGTTTGCAATATATGGAAAGTATTTCAGATCCCTGATGAGTCAAAATTTGCCTAAGCACATTCCAGATTATCAAGTGGCCCTCTGGACTATCTTTTTCCTTCTTTCAAAATTATCCTTGTATAACCTTCCAACCCACACCTCAACCCATAAACTAATATAACTTTGTGATCCCAGATATATACCTTCTTTATTTCTGCCCTGTATTCATTGTTATATATTTCCATCTTCTTCAATTCTTCGTATTTTATCATTAGTTCTTGGCTTAATTGTTTACATGTGGAACTTACAGATTCCAAGCTGTACAAAAATAAAATAACATATTTAAACAAACCCCCCCAGATAAACTGATAAACCGAGTTATCTAGTTTACCTTCTTGATGTCCAAGAAAAATCTTAATTTATCACTTCTTCCCAAATAATAAAACTTACTTTCCACTCCCTTATCACTAGAAGCAGCTAAATCCAACAGAAACCTTTAGAGACCTTTGCTTCTGCTTAAAATTTAGCAAACTAAAAAATTCTACAGACTAATTAACTTAGCAAATTTGTTCTCTCTAGTTGTACAGTAATTGCCACCAACATTTCAGCCTTTACATACTTAATTACAACTCCATCCTACACAAACTTGCCAGAATAATCTAGCTGCTCAAAGGAATATTAAATTTGTCATCATTCCTAAGAATAAATTCCACTTCAAGTTTAAGAACCTCAGGAACACCATGTCTGTCTTGTCTCACAAATATTTTTGCTTCTAAATCAATACTTGACTATCTGGTATGGGTGCTTGCTCTGCTATGGGTCATGAGATATTTGATCCAACAATTCCACTTTTTAGCATTTACCACAAAAGTCCCAAAATGTTAATTCAAAAAGATGCATGTACTACAATGCTCACTGCAGCTCTATTCACGATAGCCTAGATCTGGAAAGAACCCCTATCCAAGAACAGATGAGTGGATAAAGAAACTGTGGCGTATTATGCATAGCAAAATACTACTCAGCTATTTAAAAAAAAAAAAAAAAGGATAAAATCCTGCTGCTCCCCGAGGGTATCATGCTGAGTTACATAGGTCAAAGGAAAAGGGACAAATACAGAATGGCCTCTTGCATATGGAAATGTAAGAAAGATAATAGGGAAATAATAAAAAACAGCCAATGGTGACAGAACCCGAGAGTCAGTCTACATAACTGAGTTCTAAGGCTAGAGAAAAAGGATGGCAAACAAGATGATTGCTTTGCTCAGATTATCTGGGTTCAACACCTTGTCATTTATATAATCCCTTGAGCCCTGCTAGGAGTGATTCCTGAGAACCTCTGGGTATCTCCCCACGCCCACGCCCCGCCTCCCCCCAAAATCTGGGCTTTTAAGGGAGGTAAGGAAGGAAACCTGGACACATGGCTAGAGGCACACTAGCCCTCCAGTGGGGGTATGGTGTTGAGGACATTGTGTGTCTCAAACATTACTTTTTTACAGTTAATACAGCACGGTAAATCACACTGCCTAAATAAACACTGAAGCAATTAAACAAAGAAATGGGCCAGAGCTATAGTACAGGAGCAATAGTACAGTGGATAGGGTGTTTTCCCCATCTCCTCTAACACGCCAGGAATAATTCCCAAGTGCAGAGCCAGGAGTAACCCCTGAGCATTGCAAGGTGTGACCCAATAAAACAAACAAACAAAAAAAGAAAACACACAAAGAAAGAAAAGAGAGAGAACAGACGGACCATGGCTCAGCATCACATATGAATCTGGCCCCCAGGAGTGATTCCTGAACAGAGCCAGGAGTAACTGAGTTGTATTTCCACTGACTGGCTTTGAGTAGTCCACATTTTGGACTCCATTTGGTTCATCGGTCCCTGAAGACTTGCATCTTGTTTCTTACATGTAGTGTGACCTTAGCTTCTACAGGTCACTGTTTCCTAATTAAAGAAAGGCCAAGATTATCCCTGACTTGCTGTTTTTCTTTTGTTCTTATGCCACACCCAATGGAGCTCAGGAGTTACTCCTAGCTCTGCATTCTGGGATCATTCGTAGTAGTGCTCAGGGGACTACGTGGGGTGTCAGGGTGGAACCCAGGATGGTTGCACGTGTGCAAGACAAGCACTGTACCCGATGTACTATCTTGTTGGCCTCAGAAGTTAGGCCATTTATAGATGTTAGATTTAAAAAAAAAAAACTTAAATTTTCATGAATTCTATTATACTACTTCACCAACAAAATAAAATCACGTTTACTAACTTGAACATTGCTTGAATGTGTACAGAATTATGTACCTGGTTTCTAAACGAGTCACCTCTGCCTGCAGTAGCTCTTCACTGGTGTGGGTGAAATCCAGTTTCGACAGCACGTTCTCTAAATCCCCATGCCCCTGACATGAGTACTTCCTTTCTGCTGTCTGAGACTCCTCGAGTGACCTATGAAAGCACACAGGACTGTTAACCTTTCATCTTTGCAAACCAAAACAACGCAAAATCATTTTGTATTTTCCAGCTGTTTCTGGTAAAGACGTCTGTGGAGTCCCTCCATTTTTCTCTTTTTGAAAAGAACACTGGAAGAATAAAGAGGCAAGAGAAATTTTCTTCCAAAGACAGCAGCAGCTCACACCTTCCTCAACTGGGATTTGGTGTTTTTCAAAGGAAGTAAGATAAGGTAACTAAAAGTCACTTTGTTCATACTTGAAAGCTTACGTTAAAAAACTAAAAAGCTATAGGAGAGCTCTGGAAGAACAAAAATGTGCATCAGATTTAAACTACGTAGAGCTCCTTAAAACAAAATGATGACTGTGCAATATTCAAACTGATGCTTAATGTCAAACCAACAAGTGGCTAAAGGGACTAATACCTAGACTCAAAATACTTTAGTGGAATCAAACAGATGAACTAAATAAAACAAAAATAAACTTCTTGACTGTACTGGCGGTTAATAGAAGAGAAAGGGTAAGGGTGGGATAAATCTTGACAAAGGTTACAAATGCATGATGAAGTCCAATTCTGGATTTTCAGTGCGAAACTTAATGAAGTATATATATACAAGCTGATATTAAAAAGTTTTCAGCCCAATAATGGCCAAAGGATTGTTTTATGTATCACAGTACATAAATTAGAGACCGTAAAAACAAAAAATATAACTAAAAGTATAAAATAATTACTTTTAATCATGCACAATTGTCATTTGTGATTCTAAAATAATTCGTAAATAAATTATTGTTATGGCTTGTGAGTCTAAATTTTATAAAGAATAAAAAGACCTTTATTGTCAAGAGATACTTCAAAGATGTGAAAACTATGTGAGTAATTTGTGAATATAAATCATTTTTGTTCGGTTTTGGGTCACACCCAGCAGCAGTCAGTGCTTAATCCTGGTTCTGTGATCAAGGCTCACTGTCGGCAGTGCTCAGCAGACCTTATGCAGTGCCAAGCATCGAACCTGGGTTGGCTGCATGCAAGGCAAGTGCCTTCCCAGCCATACTCTCTCTCTAGCCCTTTGTGAATATAAGTCTTTCAAAAAAAAAATAGTCAAAATTCACTAAACTATGCCTCATATTTCATCAGCATTTGTATAATTAGTATGCCACACACATATTTAATATCTCTGAAAGCTCACCTTTGTTTGCTGAAACAATTTTTAGATTCTAAAAAGACTGAATATACCTTATGGTTTCTACTGTGTGCTGAGTATCAGTAGCCTTTAATTTTACTTGTAATTCCTCCTTTCTCACTCTTGCCTCATGGATGAAACTTTGAGACTGAAGTGTTGCCATCAGTTCTCTCTTCTCTTCCCGTAGAACCTGCAAAATATTCAAGGGGGAAAAGTCAAATGTAATTAAATTTTTTTCTTTCATGTGATAAGGAAGTCAGGAATCTGGCTGTAAGTTGTATAAAAAGCACAATATAAAATTATTAATGTCTGATCCACCAGCTACAAGGTGGGGAAAAAAAAACAGAGACTTTGGAACTTAGTTCTAGATTATTTTCTTGTGACACAATACTGGCACTGCAATTTGAGTTTCTTGCTACCTGGAGACTTCAACACTTTTTTTCAACAAATGTATAAGTTAAATTTTGAAATTATCAATAAATAAATTAATTTCAGCTCTATGGCAGCTTTTTCTATTTACCAAACAAGTTTAATAAATTATTATACATTTGGCAGTACGATCTGTCTGATGTGACATCAAAGTGTGAGCCACTGATGCTACATCCTGGTGTCACATGCTAAGATTTCTCAAATTACAGTAATTTTAAAACACACCTCTAACAGTTTTTCCGATTCCCTGAGCTTCTCTTCTTTCAGTCGCTGCTCCTGGATAATAGTCACGTTGGTTCCAAGCAAGTCATTGACCCTCAGGGTAAGGCGCTCTATTTCCAGCTCATTGGCACAGATAGTGTCGTTGGCTCGCTGCAGCTTACTGCTCAGGTGCTGAATTTCTGACTGGCTGGACATCTCCATAGACTCTAATTTCTGTTTCCGATTGGCAAGCTGAGCCTAGCAATAGAGATCAGCAACAGGTTCAAGTGGAACGATAAAAGAATAATCGACGAATAAGGAAGACTAAAAACTAAATTTTACTTTCATATCTCCTCCCACTATTACTTTTCAATATTACTTAGATGCAATAATGCAGAAGGAAATACATATTTGGAAGACAAAGATGGTCTCTGTTAACAGATAGCACAACAGTGTAGCCAACCTAAGAAAGGCAACAAAAAGAATCCCTGGAATTAATAAGCAATTACATTAACAGTTATGAGAGACACAATTATTCTGTAACAATGAACACCTGGAATTTGAAATTAAAGCACAACACCATTTGCTTTAACTTTTAAAAAATTAAAATGTTTAAATATAAATCCAACAAAATATATAAACATAATCTATACAAGAACTATAAAATTCTAATGAATAAAGTCAAGGAACTAAATACATGGCACTCCATATTCGTTAAAAAATTCAGCACTGTCAAGGTGTCAGTTCTTCCCAACATGACATACAATTCAACACAATTAATCAAAAATCCAGGAATGGGGATCAGAGGATAGCCCAGTGAGCATTTGCCTTGCACATGGTCAATTGGGGTTGGATCCCCAGAACTGTATGTGGTCCCCTGAGCTCTGTTAGGAGTGACTGCCAAATGCAAAGCCAGGAGTAAGTCCTGAACATGACTGGGGGTGACCCCAAAACGAAACAAAACAATTCCAGGAAGAGTTAAGGCAGATAGTACAGAGGGAGGGGAATATGCAGGAATATGCACATCTTATATGAATGAGGCCTTGAGTTTGATTCCCAATGTTGCATGGCCTGAGAGTCCTACCAGGCCTGGTCGTGGTAGACCTTACCACCACTGGGCCCAAGCAGCACTGCACTGTTGGAACCACATGGTGAAGAGTGGTATGGGGGCCCCTGAGCAATGCTGAGAGGCAATCCCCCAACCCCCCCAAAAAACCCAACGAGTTACAAATATTGACAAAACTATTTTCAATTGTACACAAAGGCAAAAAATGCAGGATGGCCAACATTATATTGAAGGAGAAGAACAAAGTGGATGGCTGATGTAACCCGACTTCAACAATTAATGTAAAGTTACAGTGATCAAGTTAAGTGTAGTTTAGCAAAAGAACACACAAACATACCAAAGACACAGAATAGAGAGCTCAGAAATAGACTGGTAAATAGCGACAATTAATAAAGAAACAAGGCTGGGCTGGAGAGATAGTACACAAGGGAAGGCATTTGTCTTGCATATGGCTGCCCTTAGTTCAATTCCTGGCATTCATCCAGTCCCCGAGCACTGTCAGGAGTAATTCCTGAGTGAAGAGCCAGGAGTAAGCTCTGTGCATGACTGATGTGGCCAAAAAACAAACAAAAAACCCAGAGGTGACCTTACATTATACTGACTGAAACAATCCTTTTTCTACGCTTATATAGCTAACTGCATCTAATAATGACATTGTTTTAACAGATTACTAGATTAACATTAAAACATAACACATTTTGCTCTTTAACACTCATTTACTCTTCCAAATAAATTTTGCTTCAGCCAAAAAGAAGAAAGAATGACAAGACTGGTTTTGTTCCAAGGGTACAGTTTTTTAAAGCTGAAAAAACTCTACAGAGATCTGCATTAAAAAAATTCATGTGGTTGGGGCTGGAGCAATAGCACAATGGGTAAGGCATTTGCCTTGCCAGCATCCATATGGTCCCCTGGGCACCACTAGGGGTAATACCTGAGTGCAGAGCCAGGAGTAACCCCTGTGTATCGCCAGGTGTGACCCAAAAAGCAAAAAAAAAAAAAAAAAAAAATTCATGTGGTTAACATTACTGTTCTTAGCTTTCTATGACATGATTAAGATGGTGAATTTAGATTTGTTTGCCATAGTAAGACAAAAAGTTGGCAAAAGAGGAACAATTATGAATGCTGAGTAATGGGCACACATATTTACTTACGTCATCATGTTTCCCAAATGATGACCAGCAGCATTAAAAATGAATTACAGAAAGATTTAATTTTTCTTAGTTTACTAAAATATTTAGGAATATAAGCAATTTTTATTTTTGAAAAAAAAGGCACCAGAAAATAATAATTTCCTTCAAAGGGAAAACAAATGTTGGCTTTTTAAAGCTTCTTATTGTCACCTTAGACAACAACTATAGTAAATTAAAAAATCTCATTGTTACTAACAATGAAGTTTTAATAATCGAGAGTAATTATGGAGGCGATTTGAAAAAAGGATCTGCAATCACTAACAAGCACATTTCATAGATGAGTAACTGAGACTCAGTTTTTCTTATCAACCTGAAGACTACAATTAGAATGTAACAATATCTTATAGCTCTTCATGTTTGTATAGACTTTTAGTACTGAGCTCAAAAATTCTGGCCTAGATATCCTGGATTCTGTTGGCTGCTCTGACTGCCTAACTTGTTGCAGCCCAGAGAATCATTTTTTTTCCTGGAGGCTGCTGTGGGCCCTTCCTGCCAGAATCATTCAGGGAATAGCCATTCTAGGTAGTTTATTCAGTCACCTGATATTTCAGATAGATGATCAAAGCCAGTATGCTAGTAAGACATACAGCAGCACATAATGAAGATTATATAAAATCCCTCCAGCTATCTTAATTTATCCAGTCTGTTCCCTCACACTGTAAAACTGAGGAAACCACTGCACTTATTGGATTTCTCATGATACCAAGCAGACAATAAATAACTGCACCTTAGATAACTGCATCTGGAAGAAACACGGAGCCAGGGAGACAGTGTCCAGCACATAACAGATGGTCCCGGATATTCATTTCTATGTTCTTTTCCCTTTATACTCTTGGCTTTTAGTTTAACAAGCAAATAAACATATTCTAGGAAGAAATATCATCGATGACTAAGTGGCTTTTTGTTTTTGCCTAAGTTATTGATTCTCCCCTCCAAAGGGCTGTGGATGCCAGACACCCCTGCTTTGAGGCAGTGCACACTCTGACACGGTGCAAACACATCTCTCAGCGTCTGTGTTCAGATGGGCAGACTGGCTCAAGCGTCTGGCCAAGGCATTCTGTCCACTGTATTTCCCCAAATCTCAAGAAGAACAAGACACAATCAGAAGGAGAGCCAAGGCAAGGGGCAGGGACAGAAATAAAAGAAAGAGGAGGGAAAGAGGAAGAGAGAGAGGGAGAACCCAAGATTAGAGAGTGAATATAAATTTGAGATTGGCCCGCGCATGGAAGGAGAGGAAGCACAGGTGAGGGAGGGAGCCTGCAAGTGGGAGCTGTATTAAGGTAGTTCTGAAGTTTAACCCAAACCTCTCAGTTTCTCATTATTTAAGAATGTCTTTTAACCTACCTGAATTATCTCTGATTGTTCAGCCAGAGCCTTCCTTTGTGCCTCCAAAGAAGATACCTGCTGCTGATAAATCAAGCGTTGCTTCTCCCAGTCCAGTGATTTCTGACGGAATTCCTAAAGAGGCAATTACAGTACTTAAACTTCTAAGTGCTTCCCCTTGCTTGTGCTGCTTCCCAAGCTCCTTTCCTCTCACTCTTCTCCGCATCCATGGGGACACACACCTTTCTCCACAGCAGGAGCCCCGTTACTCACTTAGCTGACACAACTACAGCACAATATTGAATTCTTTGCATACTGTGCCCCTGGATATGTCTTTCTAAATTTAACACCCTAATGGTGAAGTGCATGAAACATTGAACACATGGTGATTTTCACAGATTTGCTGCCACCTAAGGGTTGTTATAACATTTTAGTGATTTTTTTTTCTTCCAGAAGACCTATGCTAACTAAAATTTCATAGTATGTTGATAATCATACAACCCTCACTACCCAAATTACTAATATTCAAAACCCTGTTCAGGAGTTGGACAGAGTGAAATTTTAGCTAAATCACTCAGTAGCCCAATTATTACTTCTTAGTATCTAACACTCAGCTACCAAACAGATTCAGATGACACAAGAACATCCTTTGGTATTCAAAAGTTCTACAATCTTAACAGAACTGCAAACTCAACTAACAAGAAAAATCTGTACTATAAGTTAGTAGACAAAACCCAAACAAGTTGCATAAACAAGAAATGTGCCCAGTGTTTCTGAAAAAGGAGCAAGTGAAAGGGAAAGAAAACTCAATCACTCATTCACAGGATCTTCAACTCCTAAAGCTTCTTACAGCTTGGGGCAGTTACAGGTAAACCAATTTTCTTACTATTCATTCATTCGATCATTCTACTGTATATGCTGTGTTGAGCTACACCCAAAACAAAGAGAAATCCTAGCCCCACTACACTGGAGGGCAGTAGCCAATACATTTATTGTGTAGTATATTACATAGCAGGGCATGCTTTACAGAAAATAAAACTTGAAGTGCTCAGAGGTTTAAGGACAAAATTTTTAAAAAGGAGAAACATCCTGGGGTTGGAGCAATAGCACAGCAGGTAGGGCGTTTGCCTTGCACACAGCCAACCTGGGTTCGATTCCCAGCATCCCATATGGTCCCCCGAGCACCGCCAGGAGTGATTCCTAAGTGCAAAGCCAGGAGTAACCCCTGAGCATTGCCGGGTGTGACCCCCCCAAAAAAGCAAAAAAAAAAAAAAAAGAGGAGAAACATTCAGAGAGATGAATATGAAGTTGTAGTTTACTAGACAAAGGGAACAGCAAGCACAAAGATGCTGGAGTGGAAGACTGGTATGTTTAAGGAAGAACAAGCAGGCGAAGGTATCTGGAGTGGCATAAAAGAAAAGACAAAGGCCATTTAACCAAAGTGGGTTATTAAAATAAGTTTGACTTTCAAGAGATATCACTGCAATGTTTTTTGGTTTTGGGGGGGTCACATCTGGCAGTGCTCAGGCCTTATTCCCAGCCGGTTTCAGGAATTACCCCGGTGTGCTCCAGGGACAATATGCAGTGCCTGGGATCAAACTGGGGTTGGCCATTTGCAGGCAGGTACCTTAATTCTTGTACTATCTCTCCAGCCCATTACTGTAATACTTTTGTATAGGAGAGAACATGATTTGATTTACACTATAACAATCATTTGCTGGGTTTGCAAAGAAAATATGGGTAACTCCAAAGTTTTATGTTCAAGCAAACTAAGGAAGGAAGTTGCCATTATGTGAAACAGGAGTATTGCTGGGAGGACACCGAAGAGAAAAATCAGGACCCTTCTTTCAGTTATGCCAGACTGAAGGCAGCTTTAGACACTAATTCGGAGATTTGAAAGAAGTTGGAAATTATTCTGTTGAAAACAGGTACTAAAATCCTTGCGAATTATGTTGAGAAATAACATGTGAGAGAATAGCAATAAACTAGGAAGTGATTTCTCTGTAATCCTGGAGGATTCGAACATGAATACTTGACTACTTGGTCTATATAAATGAGTTGGTAAAATGTGGCTAATGACAAAAAAACTGAAGATGAGATTTTTGAAGTAGGAAGAAAAGACAATGGTGGGGCTGGAGCAGTAGTACAGTGGGTAGGGCATTTGCCTTGCACGTGGCTGACCAGGGTTCGATCCCCAGCATTCCATGAGGTCCCCCCGAGCACTGCCAGTAGTGATTCCTGAGTGCAGAGCCAGGAGTAACCCCTGAGCATCACTGGGTGTGACCCAAAAAGAAAAAGAAAGAGAATGGTATAATTAACAGTACTGTAAATCATGGTACCTCAATAAAAAGGGTAAAGAGAAAAAAGCAGAAATAGCACCCCCACTGACTATATCATCTCGCTTGTTAGCAGATTGCTGGGTTATAGAATAAAGGTTATTCATGGTGGCAAAACAATATTAGCAGAAGTCAGACATAAAGCGAGTATTGCCAAAAACAAGATGTTTCCATAAATTATATCACTATTCTGAATGCAGCTACTACACAGAATGAAATGCCTAGATATAGAAAAATGATTACAATTTTGAAAATGTCAGTTATCTACCTATCTATCTATCTATCTGGGTAAGCAGCTATGCACAGACAGAGCCAGAAAGGCAATACAGCAGGCAAAGAGCTTGCCTCACACCACATACATCCCCCAAGCACCATCAAGAGTGATCCCTGAGAACATAAAGTAACAAAATAGGAGACTAATACCTAAGAATAGCCGAGATAAGTACCAGGAGGTTTACTCCATGGCTTGGAGGCCAGCCACACACTCTAGCGGTAAAGGCAGCTCAGACAGAGAAGGGAGCACCAAATAAAGGGTGTTGGGAGGATCCTCCCAGGATGGAAGAAACATGCTGAAAGTAGACTATAGACCAAACATGACTGCCACTCAATGCCTCTTTTGCAAACCACAACACCCAAAAGGAGAGAGAGAACAAAAGGGAATGCCCTGCCACAGAGGCAGAGTGCGATGGGGGCTGGGAGGGATACTGGGATTAGTGGAGGTGGAGAATGGGCACTGGTGGAGGGATGGGTACTTGATGGGTACCAAGCACAAAAATTTGTAAGTCTACAACTGTACCTCATGGTGTTTCACTAATAAAAATTTTTAAATAAAAATTAAAAAATAAAGAGTGATCCCTGAGCACAGAACCAGAAGCAAGCCCTGATGACTGCTTAGTCCCAAAACAAAACAAAACACAGACAATACAGCATAAGTCCTTTTTGTGTGTGGAAAAAAGTGCTCTCAGTTTCTTTGTTTAATAAATGTTTAATTATAAACCAAATTATACCAGTGAATATGTGTATAATTCATACCAATAAGTATGTCTAATTTAACCAATAAATGTATGCATAATTGTAAACAAAATTTCATTTGTAGTATAAATCAGTACAAATTTTATTACTAAAAGTCAAAAAAAGAGAGAAACATAAAGAAGTATAATGAAGAGCAAGAACATGAGAGTGATGAGGTGGGGGTAAGTGTGACTACAGAGACTGAAGAGAAATGTAGCAAAGAAACAAGATACATGTAAATGCTCTGATAAGCAATTCAAATGTATGCAATTATTGAGATCTAAAAGAATAAATTTTAAAAAATGTTAAATTCAGGTACGGGCTGGAGTGATAGCACAACAGTAGGGCGGTTGCCTCGCGCGCAGCTGGCCCGGCTGAGCAAGGTTCGATTCCTCCACCCCTCTCAGAGAGCCCAGCAAGCTACCGAGAGTATCTCGCCCACACAGCAAAGCCTGGCAAGCTCCCCGGGACGTATCTGCTATGCCAAACACAGTAACAACAAGTCTCACGATGGAGACCTTACTGGGCCCACTCGAGCAAATCGGTGAACAATGGGAGGACAGTGACAGTGAAATTCAGGTATATAATGGGATTGATGGAAGACAGGTCACTCTGAGGAAAAATGATAACAAAGATGCTTCAAATATTTCTCAAATTAGTATTAGCTAGAAAGCTGAATTAAAAAAAATACAGGTTCCCACGTCCCATGCCACACACCTAAATCTGAATGTGGGTGACTCTCAGCCACTCCAGAAAACCCGTGACACAGAGAACAGAAGATGCGAAGGCGGAACCCTTGTGCTGCTCCTCGTCCCCTTTCAGCGGCAAGCACTCACTCTTCCCCGAACCCACCAGAAAAATCAGTATTGACAACATTCATTCTTAACAATAAAAAGGCATCAAAGAGGAAGGGCAAAGAGCTTACTACTTCTAAGTGGAAATAAAATGAACAAGCTGATACGCAGAATATTCTGTACAAAAATGTCCTGAATTTTCAACGTTTACTGAGTCTATCTACTCCACTAGGTGATACTTAAGGACACTGCCCACAAAAGTGATCATAGGGAACCACTTCTCAAAATTAG
Organism: Sorex fumeus; assembly: GCF_029834395.1. Lineage (NCBI taxonomy): Eukaryota > Metazoa > Chordata > Mammalia > Eulipotyphla > Soricidae > Sorex > Sorex fumeus. The sequence continues at coordinate 64,748,584 of NW_026606101.1, read as the reverse complement.
CACTTGGGGTACACAAACCCCTCCTGTGTGGAAGAGAACCGAGCAGCTCCAGAATTCCTCATCCGTCCCCTAAACGCTGGTTTCAAGTCCAATCATTTTTTTAAATCCCAATGATTTTAAAACCAAAACACGTCTCCAAACATTTCCAAGAGTCCCTAAGGGTCGTGCTGCCCTGTTGAGAACTCTTGATAGCTAGGAGTGGTCAACCACAGGAAGCAGCAGATGATAGGATGATACACAGAGGACCACTCTCCCACAGCTCCAAGAGCTCAGTGGCAGTCCTGGAGAGGGTAGAAAATTGGTTTCAGGAAATAGCACTATTACAAATCGCATTTTCTTCCTGAAGGCTGACAATCGCTAGGAACAGATTATTACTGTGAACATACCTCTATTTTTCCAGTTAACCTCTCAATTTCAGACCGATCTTCCCTGTGATTCCTGGCGCTGCCTCGGAAATCTCTCACATGCTTTTTCTGTAGTTTTTCATAACTTCTCTTCAGTTTGCCTAACTGTAGACACAGTTATTTCTAGAGTTAAAATTTAAGAATTTATAAAGACAGATGGGGGAACAAATTGAAAGCAAAAGTAATGCTAAATAGTACTATTGATAACAGATTAAGTTAGAATTGCACATTAGAAAAATAATTCAAAACGACATATAAAAAAATAAGTACCAAACCACCCAGGGATGCAAAAAAAAAAAAGTACCAAAGAAGAGATATATTGAGAGGGGGGAAAAGGGAAACATTAGAAGTTTAAGGGAAAGTTTTAAACAAAATCCTAATTTTATTATAATAGCCTTGTTCTAAAGAGCCCACAACTTACCTCACTATGGGAAAAACAAAAACACAACTCTGTTGCTTGAAACATTTTCCTGGTAAACACTGATATTCAGAAAGCAGAAGAGGGATACTTAGGAATTAAAATCAAAATTAAAGCAGGGGCTCAAGCGATGGTATAGCATGTAGGGCACTTGCCTTGCACGCAGCCGACCCTGGCTGGACCCCTAGCATCTCATATATCCCCTAACCCCACCCCTGAGCACTGCTGGGTGTGACCGCCTCCCCACCCCCCCCCAAAAAAAAAAATTAAAGCAGATTTTGCCCAAATTGAAGCGTAGAATAAAACTGAGTAAATAAAAAAGAAGCTTTTTTTTTGGTATTTATCCCAAAACACTTTTTAAAAAATTTATTTATTGCTTTTTGGGGGATCATGCCCAGCGATGCTCAGGGGTTCTGCACTCAGAAATTACCTCTGGAAGTGCTCAGGGGATCATATGGGAATGGGGCATCCAACCCGGGTTGGCCATGTGCAAGGTAAATGCCCGCTCCACTGTACTCTCTCACCATCACCCCAAAACACTTTTGAAATATTTGTATCTATTGTTTTATATCTTCAAAATTAAAATATTAAATATAAGTTTTGGTATAAATACTTTCACAGCATTACACAAAAAAATTAATCTTTTGGTCCCTTATTGAGAAATATATTTTAGAATTTCTGTCCTATAAATAAAACATACTTAGACAGATTCTTCACCTGAATTGAAAAAAAGAAAAATAGATCTCCACCTCCTTCCTCCCCTAGGATATTTATTGCCCTCTTTATGAAGCAGAAACTGGCCTATTAACAAAACTCTCAAGGATTAAGGAGATTTATACAACATATAACAAGATTAATCTCACTTCTTCCTGTAGTTTCTTTAACTCCTGCTTATATTCCAGAGTCATTTCCTGCTTGTTTTTTTCATTTTCTTCTATCTGCTGATTCAACGTTCCAACCTAGAAGCAGAGAGGTGACAAGATATATTACTATCGGCTACTCCTCTGACTAGACCTTCCCACTCTGTTGCCCCTTCAAAAGTAACAGCAGCAGAACTGCCCTTTACAACCAACCCAATCCCAGCAGTGTAATCAGAAAACTCATAAAACATTCACTTTCAAAATGAATTGTTTACACTGATACACTTCTGAGTAAATTCTGTAGGCAGACTAGAGCTCATCAAACTGCAATCCAAGACAAGAAAAGGAGCATGAGGCAGAATGTAAATCAACCAAGTCATGAAATACACTGTACAGTAGCATTTTATATAGCAAAATTTTCTATGAAGTAAAGAAGATGCAATGTATGGAATTACATACACATTGGTCGGGGATGGGTTTGGGTCACACCTGGCTATGATCAGGGCTTATTCTTGGCTCTGTACTCCAGGGACCATCTAAGGTGCCAGGAATCAAACAAGGGTCAGCACATGCAAGAGAAGCATTTTAATCTTTGTGTATCTCTCCGGCTCATCAAAATTATATTTTAGGGGCTGGAGTGATGGCACAGTGGGTAGGGCGTTTGCCTTACATGCGGCCGGGTTGGATTCCCAGCATCCAATATGGTCCCCCAAACATAGCCAGGAGTAATTTCTGAGTGCATGAACCAGAAGTAACCCCTGTGCATCGCTGGGTGTGATCCAAAAAGAAAAAAAAATTATATTTTAAATCCAGCTTTTACATTCATCATGGATCTGTCACCTAAGCAGCACTGACTTACACCTATATTATTTCTAGGACTGCAACTTTCAAACAAATACAAATGACAAAACCTTAAAGCCCTATTTTCTAGTTCTCTTATCATTCACTGTTCAAAGTACATTATAAATATGTTATTACCAAGACAATTTCACAAACTATATAAACTAGATTCCCATTATAAGTGTTTAGAAAAGTACTTTAAACTTAATTAACTTTCAGCAGCCAATCAATGAAGCAGTAAACTGACCAGACAGCTACAATTTTAAATTTTATTTTGATGCCCCAAGGCCAAACGCATAATCCTCAAATTTTTACTGGAACCTATCCATTCAATCCCTTTAATTTCTCTTTAAGGTATTAAATAATGGCAATGATGTCCTTGACATCAAAACTAAGTCTCAGAAATAAATTTAAACAGCCTCTGAGTGTCTCGATATTTTCATAATCATACACACAGGAATTTTCTAATAAGTGACTTGGAGACCTTTATAAAAGTACCTTTCTTGGGCGGGCAAATAGCATTTGCCTTGCACATGGCCAACCCTAGTTTGATCTCTGCCACCACATAAGTGTTGTTGAGCTTTGTGAGTGGTTTATTTATCTAGAAATTAGCTCTGTATGGTGAGCAAATATTTACTTCTACTTAGTATGATGTATTTTATTTAAGCTTTTTTTACAATCTCATTTGATTACTTTTTGTTTTCTTAGTCAATGTGCTGAAATCCTCTGAAGTCATGGAAAGTTCTGCCTCTGTACCTTACAGTGTCAGGTCTAATATAAAGGTCTTTCATCCATTTTGAGTTCACGAGTGGGTCCTTTTGGGAACCAGATTCATTATTTGTATGTTGCTAACCTTTTCCCAGCATCATGTTGAGACTTTCCTGCACCACTTCATGGACTCGGCTCCTTTGTCATAGATTAACTTCCACAAAGCTGAGGATTTAACTCTAGCCTCTCCATGCTATTTCATTAGTCTATCTTTATTCCAGCACCACGCTTTTTTTATTACTATTGTTTTGTTGTATAATATAAAGCCAGAAAGGCAATGCCTCCCATTTTCCTTTTCCTCAAAATTCCTTTGGCTATCTGAGGAGTTTTATTACTCTGTATAAACCTTACCAGTACTTGTTCCAAGTCCTTAGTGAATGCCATAGGAATTTTGATGGTGAATTATTCAATCTGTATAGTGTGATAAGCAAGATGGTCATTTTGACTATGTTAATTCTTCCCATCTATGAACAATAAATATATTTCCATGTCCTTGTATCTTCATCTATTTCTTTTAAGTGACTTATAGTTTTCTTTATAAGTTACCTACTCAGTTTATTTCCAGGTACTTGATTTTGGAGGGGACACAACTGAAAACACAATCTTTTATTTATTTCTCTTCTACCTCATTGATTGCACTTAAAAATGCAATAGATTTCTGCGAACCGATTTTATAGCTTGCCATTTTAAGTTTATCATTCCTAGAAGTTTGACTGGGGTAGGGATTTTTTTTTTGCATACTCTTTAAGAATAAAACAAATCATTTCCAAACAGTAATAGTTTGATTTCTTTTCCTATTTGAATCCTTTATCTTTTCCTTGCCTAATTGCTGTTGCAAAGACTTGCAAAGCTTTGTTGAATTATAGTGGACAGAGCAGTTATCCTTGTTTTGTGCCTGATCATAGAGAAAAGACTTCCAATGTTTCAGCATTGAGAATATTATTAGCTTTGTATTTGTAATATATAATCTTTATTTTTTTGGAAGCGTTTAGTCCCACTTTGTTGAGAGTTTTTATCATAAATAGATGTTCGGGGGCTGGAGCAACAGCACAATGGGTAGGGCGTTTGCCTTGCAGGCGGACAACCCGGGTTCAATTCCCAGCATTCCATATGGTCCCCTGAGCACCACCAGGAGTAATTCCTGAGTGCAGAGCGAGGAGTAACCCCTGTGCATCGCCAGGTGGGAGACTCAAAAAGGAAAAAAAAGGAAAAAATAAATAAATAGATGTTGAATCTTGTTGAATGCTTCTATGCATCTACTGATATGATCTCATGGCTTTTATCTTTCCTAATTAATGTGGTTTATCACATTGACTTGCATATATTCAACCATCCTCACAGTTCTAGAGTAAATCCCACTCGATCACTGATCATTGTCTACCATCTTTTTAATGTATTCCTGAATTCAGTTTCCTAAAATTTTGTTAAATCTCTTTGCAGTTTTTGCAGTTTATGTTCATCAAGGTCACAGCTCTTTGTCATTTTAAGTAATATCTTATCCGCTTTTGGCATCAGGGTTATGCTGGTCTAAAAGAAACTGCTCAATAGGATTCCTTTTTCTTTGACTTTCTGGATGAGTCTGATGATAGAAAGCAGGTCCTCCTTGAAGGTTTAAAGAAACTCACTAATGAACCATCAGGGATTCCGTTATGGGGGGACTTACAATCACTCCCTTAATTTCTCTGCTAATAAACAGCCTATTCAGAAATTCTACTTCTTCATTATTCCATCTTCAGAAGCAACAGGTATGTATGGTGTTTAGTTTCCAATTGAGTTTTTGTTACATTTTGGTTTATGGTTTATTTCCATCTGCATAGTTCTGTGGTATAAGAAGATCCTTGGTATGATTTCCATCTGCTTGAACTACTGGACATGTTTTGTGTCCCAGCATGTGCTCTGTCCTGAAAGAATGTCTCATGTGCACTGGAGAAAAATGAGTTCTTGGCTTTAGGGTGTGAACAGTCCTCTATATTATTAAGTACCTGGCAATGCTCAGGAGGCCATGTGATGCTGGACTGGGTTTATCAAGTGCATGTACCATCTCCCTGATCTTAATGTAATTTTTAAAATATGATTTATGAAGTTTGTCTTTGCTGGCTTTTTTCTTCTCCTATACTATACTTTCTACCTTTTATGCTTTCCAGTGATCAGGTTCCAATCACTTTTCTTGGTTATATTTTTTAAGTATCTTTGCTTTGAGATTACCATGTGGTTTACTTCTGCGGTTTTGGGCCTGTATCCCCTCTTAGGTTCAAAGTGAGTGAGTTTCAAGTATATTGTACGAGTCCATTATTCCTCTCCTCCTCACCTTATTTAGCTTTTTTATCTTACTACCTCCAAATGGGTTTCTTTGCCTTTTACAAAAGACCATCTAGTGCTTCTTGAAAATCTAGATTAAGGGTCATCAACTTCTTTAGCTGATATTTGTCTGTGAAGCTTGTGTCTGATCACTGCATGACTGAAACTCAAACAGAAAAGCTTTGTAACTGTATCTTACAGTGATTAAAAAATTTTTTTCTAATAATTTAAAAAAGAGATCTCAAGAACTATCATTTTAATTATGATAAAATGTGTCCTTTTTTCATTTTGGAACTTGCTTTTTACAAAATATTTTTTAATTCGGGTTACTTTGTTTGGGACTCTAAACTTATTGAGACCAGGTAAACAATTTGATCCACAGACTGGGGAAGTTTTTGGCTACAATTTCTTCAAACAGTTTTCTTTCCTCATCCTCTGCACTACTATAATCTGTATTTTTATTTTAATTGTCCCATAAGCCTTTGTATTTTCTTCTTCTTTTCGAGCCACTGCCAGTGGTGCTCAGGACTCATTATTGGCTCTGTGCTCACAGATCACTCCTGGTGGTGTTCAGAGGACCATATGGGGCACAGGTCAATCGCTTACAAGGAAATCACCTTGCCTGCTGTACTATCTCTCTGGCCTCTTATTTTATTTGTTTTAAAAATTCTCTTTTAGGGTAACTGCAGCCTCATGGGATAGGGGGCAGAACCAGCACATCCTTCCCGCCCCACCAAAGCTGAGAGTTGTCCCCCACGAGCGGCTCTCCAACATGGCCATGGCCCCAGAGGCACATGGACCTAATTCAGAGCCCAGCAGCTTCGGCAGAAATGTGAATGGACTGTGCATTGAACTATGGTGCCGGGCTCGCTGGGGAGGGAAAGGGTGTCTGTCTCTTCCGCCTTCCCTCGCCTCCTCCCCGTCCCCCCCACAGCCCGGTGGCTGCCACGTCAGAGCTTATTGGACAGCCAGGTATAAGCCACGGGTGATGGGGCAACTGCGGCCTCATGGGATGGGGGGAGGAATTGTCACGTCTTTCCTGCCCCACCAAGGCCAAGAGTGCCCCCCACGAGCGGCTCTCCAGCACGGCCATGGCCCCAGGGCACACAAACCAATCTCATGCTTTTGGCAGAAATCCCTCCAAACTTAATTAGTAAAATATCAGAAATCCAAATTCACGCAACTGCAACATCACATGGTCTTCATAACCCGCAATAGAAAACAAATTATTTCACAATGCCTTTTCGGCAGGTCTGATTGTTGGGGGAAAATTCCAAATAATAATGGTGCATCTTTTGTCGAAATAATGAATGTAATCAAAGTAGAAAGAGAGTTAGGTGAAAATCATCTGCCTCACAGGCATCAGAAGAGGTGGGATGGGGGTATATTGGGGTTCTTGGTGGTGGAAAATGTGCACTAGTGAAGGGATGGGTGTTTGATCATTGTATGACCAAGACTTAAACCTGAAAGCTTTGTAACTTTTCTCACGGTGATTCAATAAATAAATTTAAAAAATAAATAAATAAATATATAAAAATCTCTTTTATTTGGTTGTCCTTCAATGCTTATTTATTTGAGGGGGAGGGGATAGTAGTGGTGTGGAGCTCCCAGGCCATACTCAGGAGGTCCAGGGCTGACTCCCAAAGATACCTGACTAACCTTTCTGGCACTTCGGTGCTAGAACCTGAGGATGCAGTACTATTCAGGCCCTGTGCTGCTGAGGACCACCAGTGCCATCCCAGCACTGTTCAAAGGTTCCAGGGTCACATTGAATGAGCTGATAACCTCCAGGGCTATAGCCAGCATTGCACAGGAGACTCTGTGGTGCTGGGGATCAAGACTAGGTCAGGCATATGAAGACATACACCCTAACCCTCATCTCCAAACGCAGTTTCGTACAGCCCATCCTCATGCCTCCCAACCTGTTGTCTTTTGCCTCTTTGCCCTTGAATCTTCCAATTGATCACCTGATCCCCCGTTATTCATCGATTTACTCAAGCGGGGTGCTAGTAACGTCTCCATTCATCCCTGTCGCGTGCTAGCGGAGCCCAAGGGCATCTGTTCATTCTAAGAACATGCAGAGCCTCAAACCGATCAGTCAGGGTCTTAATGAAGAAGTCTGACCATCTTGTAGGTGGGCATCCACGCGATCTTTTGACGTCCCGTGGAATCCAGTCAGTAATGGTTCTAGTCCAGCGGTTGTCTGTAACCCTCATTACGTGTCCAGCCCATCTGATTTTTGACTTTTTATTTACATTCATTTAATTTTTTCAGGGTATCTTAAATATCCCACCCACACGGCAGAGCCTGGCAAGCTATCCGTGGTCTATTTGATATTTGATATGCCAAATCCAGTAAAAAAAAAAATGGATCTCATTCCCCTGACCCTGAGTCCTCCAATTACTTAAAAAAAAAAAAAAAAACCACTCTGCTCTTTATTTCGATCATTTCTAAGGGCAGTTTTTCAGACTCTACCTCATACCTTCCCCTTTCACTAGGCATCTCTTCTACTGCTTTCCTCAGTCACTTTGAAATTGTCATAGCTCTTAAGTGCTCAGGAACCATTTCAGGTTTTTGTTCCATTATTTTGGGCGGGATCCTCCACTTCTTGTCTTCTCTACTGGAGGTTAAGGATGAGGGTCAGGCCGGCTTATGCGCAGGCTTGATTGGTAATCTACGGCTCACATCTGTCAATTCCACAGAGAGCTTTTGGAGCTGAGTTTGTGTCACTTCCAAACACTGCCACATCTCTTCAGTTCAGCCCAGTGCTGCTCCCCCTCTGTGTTCTTATCTCTCAGTGCCTCATCCTGCGCCCCTCGCCTTGGTCCTTATGTGTGGACAGCCAAGCACAACAGAACCAGCCTTTCCTTTTTCTCGGAGCCAGCCTCTTCTGACTCTGAAAGAACCTCTGAACTCAGATGCAGTGTGGCGGAGGGTACGACCCTTCTCTTCTCCTGGAGCAGGCAATGTTGATGAGTTGTCTCACTGACCAAGGCTGCGGCTGTGCATCCCCTTCAATTGATGGCCTGAGACTCTTCCAGACCAGTCCCACATGCTGCTCAGGTTTTGTAAGGGTAGACATGCAGAAAGCTACCAGTGAGCTTTTCAGCCCACCACTTCCCTGGCTAAAATCTGTTCCTACATTTCTCCTTTCTTGCCTGCCCCAGAACACCCCCTTCCTGGGGTCACACGAGCAGGGCTCATTGCAAGATTCTCCTGAAGACTGTCCTTTCCTGAGCACTTCTGTGGGCCTACAAAGCCATTTCTGTTTTGTGGAAGTTTGAACTCAGTGCAATTCAAAGGGCTGATCATTTCCTACCAGCTTGGCCCTGCTTCCTTCACTCTTTATAAGAAGGCATGTACATGACATATGTGATCAAGATAACATGATCCTCAAAGACAAATTTTAAAAAAAAATCATGATTCTTGATACATTAATGTTCTTATGTCACAATTTTCCTTGTAAAAGAAACTATCAAAATTAATACAAAACAGAAACTTTAGAAATGCTTTACACATATACTTAATATATCTAGTGTAAAAAGCAGATGTAAAGGCATTGTAAAATCAAAAAGAGGAGTCAATCAACAGCTTTACCTCTTTCTGCTTCATCTCTAACTGACCCCTCAGAGTCTTAACTTCCTGTTCACGGATGTTCAAGCAAGTTTCAAGCGCATGTGTCTGTCCCTCCCATTCAGACTTTTTATGAGCCACCATTATGTCAATTTGTTTCATGAGCTCCTGTAGTTCTGCTTCACAGGATGTCAAAAAGCCCCTAAAAATATAAACAACCCTTGAGATACAGAACATGTCCAAATGGCTTTTCACCTTTCACGCAAAAAACTAAAACAAACATAATCTTAAACAAACAAACAAAACAAACATAATCTTAAAATAGGTACGATCCTAGAGAATGTGAATAATCAGAAGCAAAGAAGATTATTTATTCCACATAATACTTTGTTTTCCTCCATGGGCCAACCTAAAGCCTAAGTCATCTGTTGATCACAAGACTGTTGTTAAGTCTGAACGATGAATTAGATCTCTACAACCAACATCCCTTTTATAATATTTGACAGAAGCTTTCAGGAAGAATCCAGGCAAATTTCTGTCACATTCTCTGGTGGACAAAATAAGAAGCCTAGTAAGCAGGCTAACTACTCACAATTTTACTGAGAAACTTACCCATCATGTCCCCGATTTTGTATTCCTTCCAACAAAGCCTCCATCACCAAATCTCCTTTGTTTTGGCAACTAGGAAAAAAGAAAAAAAAGAAAATTCATATTTTAGGTTCAAACATACCAGCTAGTAAACTTAATAATGTGAATGATGCAGGAACCAGGGAGGTGACTAAGGGGTGGAGCATAGGCTTGGTATTTGGAGCTCAAAGTTCAGCCCTCAGCATCACAAAGCCTCCCAGTGGGAGGAGTCCTAGAGACACACCAGGTGTGCTCACCTCCCATAAGAGAGAAAGCACAAACCACACGGAGAAAAGTCTTGTGAGGGTACAGGAAAATCAGTCAAGGACTATCACTTCAAGAGGGACCACGTACACTGCTGTCTTAAAGACAGAACCGTGTAATTGTCTCACTTCCGTCGCCATTCTCCCGTGTGACTGAAATCAAAAATCTCATTGTTGTATTTCAAAGGTAAGGATGGATGAATACAGGAGGTACAGGCACTGGCAGAAACCCCCTTATGACATGACAGGAAGAACTACGGAGTCATACAAATTAGAGGAAAAGCACAGCTGTAAGAGATGCGTAAAGTGTTAAATGTCCTGAATGTGAACTCTGTGGTTCATCAGAGACTCATCCCTCAGATGACAGGCAGGCAAAGCTTTTAGAATACTACTCCACTCCCGGGCACGCAGGCTACATGGGCCCTTCTCTCCTCAGCAACTTTTTAATCTTAATCCCAGGTCTCTTCAAAGGAGCAGCGCACACTAGAAATTACTTTACGGAGCACGCTTTTTCTGTCTTCATCCTTCTAGGACAGAAAACCAATTTTGCTCATCTCCAGCTCCAGGGTTTAGTAGAGCTAAACACGGCACATGGTAGACAATTACGGCTTAATTCCCATCTCCATTAACTATCTCCTATGTGCGCTGGCCTGGGAGTGATGGCGCAGCGGGTAGGTAGGGCATTTGCCTAGCATGCGGCCGACCGGGGTTCAATACCTCCACCCCTCTCGAGAGCTTGGCAAGCTACTGAGAGTATCTCGCCTGCATGACAAAACCTGGCAAACTACCCGTGGCGTATTCAATATGCCAAACACAGTAACAGAAAGTCTCACAATGGAGACGTTACTGGTGCCCGCTCAAGCAAATCGCAAACAACGGGAGGACAGTGCTACAGTCCTATATGCACTGGCCATAGCTGGAAAGCTATAGAGAAGAGTCTAGCAGTGAAAGGGGGGAGATGGAAAAAACTGTCATACTACCGAATGTAGCCGCCCACACGGCAGAGTCTGGCAAACTCCCCGTGGCGTACCCAATATGCCAAATACCAGTAACAATGATGGTCTCATTCTCCTAGAGAGCCTTGAATATAATCTCAGGGCTAGGATGAAGGAGACGTTACTGGGGCCTGCTCGAGGCAATTGACGAATAACAGGATGATCTGTGATCTGTGACTACAGAGGGAATGACACGCTGTGAAAAACAGAAAACCCAGACAAAAGACCACCCTAAAATTCACAAGTGCTAATGAAAAAATATCTGCTAGAGGTTTTTCTTTTTTTTCTTTCTCTCTTTTCTCTCTCACTCCTCTCTCTCTCTTTCTCTCTCGCTCTCTGAGCCACAGTCAACTGTGTTCAGGGCTGACTCCTGGTGGGCTCAAGGGACCAATCTGGGGAGCTGGGAATTGAACCCAGGTCAGATGTGTGCAAGGCAAGTGCCTTATCTGCCATACTCTCCATCTGGCCCAAGTTTTTCAACCTCTTATGACAAATCTTCATAAAGCTAATCAATGTCAAATCACTTCTCACTCCAGAAAAGTGATTTTTCTCAGACTCAAGCCTGAATTAGTGTCTTTAAACAGCCCTATGCTTTGTATGAAAATACATTGTTCTGAGAAGGGAATGCCTTTTAGTCAACAAAGAATTCCAGGTTGTAACAATCACTAAACATATCATGATAAAAAGACATGTCCCTTTTCTTTTTTTTTATTGTTTGTAATTGTTCCTTTTATTTATTTTTTAAGACATGTCCTCTTTCAAAGAATTGATAGTTGAGCAAGACTTAGAATGAACAACTAAAATTGTTTCCCCAATATGACAAACACAATGGCAAAGCTATGCACAGAATGTTCCAGAGAACCAGTATAAGAAAACTGGAAAGCCCAACCCCTGCATGATGTTGATATTTCTCAAGTTACAGGTATATTCAAATAACTTTTCATGCAGATCTGACAGAAAGGATTTTTCATTTAGCTTATCCTTTATACCACACTATCAGACACAATGAAGACCTAAAGAAAAATTTTAATGTTAAAATCTACTTTCTACCAACCACAACACAACACAACCCATATTCCACATTTTGACCTCCCCTTCGGGAACTGAGAGGTAGTCCTCAAGTTACTACGGAGATACAGATGCAGGATCTATTAATCTCCGCAACTGACTAGCTCCATGTCCCTGAATATCAGTCTTTGTACGTGTAAAATAAGGGGTACAAAATATCATCTCCATTGCTTCTTCCAGTTTTTTGATGGATTCTCCTTTAGTTCTGGGCAACACCTGGCAATGTTCATGGATCGCTCCTGGAAGGCTCGGGGAACGATATTGGGTGCATGCAAGACAAGCAGCCTGCCCACTATTCTATCACAACAGCCCCAGATTTCCATGCATTCTTACAGCAAACTAAATGTCCACTGAATGCCCTGCCACAGAGGCGGGGTGGGGGGGCGGGGATGGGGGGTGGAGTGGGAGGGCTACTGGGATTATTGGTGGTGGAAAATGGGCACTGGTGGAGGGATGGGTACTCGATCATTGTAGAACTGAAACCTAAGCATGAAAGTTTATAAGTCTACAACTGTACCTCATGTTGTTTCACTAATTAAAAAAAAAATTAAATGTCCATTGTAGATGTCCTGTTACAAAACACAACTCTGCATGGATATTAAGTACCAAGGACAGTTATTAAAAATTACCACTGCGAGGCTGGAGAGACAGCACAGTGGGTAAGGCATTTGTCTTGCATATGGCCGACCAGGGTTTGATTCCCAGCATCTCATATGGTCTCCTGAGCACTGCCAGGAATAATTTCTGAGTGCATGAGCCAGGAGTAATCCCTGTGCATTGCCGGGTATGACCCAAAAAAGCCAAAAAAAAAAAATTACCCACTGTAAAGTTACTTTATTTAGGGCTCAGGGTCACATCCAGCAGTGCTCAGGGGACCATGTACTGACTGAACCTGGGAAGGCCCCAAGTCCCCTAGCCATTTGAGTCACCTCTCCTGTTTCTAAAACTGGACTTCACTAAGTCAATTATTCTTAAACATTATCATGATAATATATATTAGTAATACATTCACTATTATGCAATACATTAATTTACTTTCTGGGTATCACTTAATACATTAGCAATATTTATAATAAATGCTAAAATGTCATTGAATGTTCAGCCTTATACGTTATCACTGCCTTATAAGACAGTATATTACATATTATCTTATTATTGCCTTATATCTTAACTGCCTCACATATTATCTAATTCAGTTTCACAACACTCATAAAAGAGTATTACTTTTTTTGAGAGGCAGCACATCCAGACTCACTAGTTTGTTCAGGGAACCACACAGTGCCAGGAACTGAACTCTGGGCTCCCACAATCAAAGTATTGTGCTCTATCACTCTAAGCTATCTCCAAGACACAGGCACTTCCACTCTGAGAAAACAGTCTCAAGAATTCAAAAAGCTACAAACTATAGTCCTAGAATTCAAACCTAGAATTGTAGTCCCAGAATTCAGTAGAATTCCTCAGGTTTAGTCCATGTGCACTATTTAAATATTGTATAGTTTAATAATGTTATAATACACCAAATATTAATATACATTATTACATCTTTTTGTTTAATAGGGAAATCCAAGTCTAAAGATGGGAAAAAATACAAACAGAAGTATGGCATTGCCACCATCACCACTAGATGGCAGCAGCACAATGAGAAATGGGCATTTCAGATATCAGAACAATGGTGTAAAATTAGGAGATCTCTACATTAAAACGGTGGGAGTGGGGGTAAGAAACATTCTATGTGAAAAAATCTTACTAACGTGGAATGTGCTTAGAAATACCTTCAACATCTGCGTGAGCCATAGCCAAATACCATCACCTCAGATCCAGTTCCTTAGGATCAGGTTAAGTAGCAGACAGGTTTCCTCTTTTTCTGAGTTTCTTAGCTACAACACTATTAATGTCCCTACCAATCTCAAGCAAACACTTGCACAGTCATTTTGTTTTTTTCTTTTCTAGCCTGCACGGCAGAGCCTGGCAAGCTCCCCATGGCATATTCGGTATGCCAAAAACAGTAACAAGTCACACAATGGAGACATTACTGGTGCCCACTCAAGCAAATCGATGAACAACGGAAGGACAGTGCTACAGTACTATGTAATAATTATACAAAATTAGTCCTTGCTTGCAATATTAAATATAAGTAATCACTGTTTGAAACCCTGATATTCTTTGGCACCAACATAAAATGCTAATATGGTTAAACAGAAACTGTGCAGCACTATAGCTGATATAATCTTTGTTGTATCTGCAGTTAGGCCAAGACATCAACAAACAGAAACTATTTTAAGCCCTCCTGTGGAAGAAAGGTGTGGTTTTGATTTTTTGTCTTTCTTTTCACCAAGTACACGAAACAAGGAAAATCGGGAACAGAGCCGAGGAGACAGCACTTGCCTTACATGTAGTTGACAGGTTCATCCCTGGCAACACAACCCAAGCACTACCAGGCACAATCCCTCAGGAGAACCACTTCAGAAGTCAAAAAAAGAAAAGAAAAAAATCAAAACAAAAAACCCAACAACTTAATTTTAAAACGCTGTCCTTTCTTTGGCTTAAAAATCCAAATACGGGGAAGCAGTAATTAAAAAGGTACTTTTTCCCATGGGAGAGCTTTTAGTAAAAAGACAAAGGTCTTACAGTAGAATTTGGGAGTTCATCACAAAATGTCAACTATTCAAATACATATAGAATTCCAAAAATCAAGGGGACTGTGGAGCCAGAGCAATAATGCAGTGGATAAGGTGTTTGCTTTGCAAGTAGCTGGCCTGGGTTCAATCCCTGGCATCCCATAAGGTCCCCTGAGCACCACCAGGAGTTAATCTTGAGTACAGAGCCAGGAGTAACCCCTGAGCATTGCTGGGTGTGCCCCCCACCCCAAAGTGGGTAATTCCTGAATGCAGAGCTGGAGCCAGGAGGAAGCCCTGAGCATCGCTGGATGTGGCCCCAAACAAAACAAACAAAATGAAGGGGAAGAAAATTAATTTTTAAAAAAGGGCAGGAAATATGAACAAATATCTTGACAGGATAAGAAACGTAAATGAACTTAAATATTAGGAGATTTGTCAACCTTGCTCAGAGTAAGAGAAATGCAAAGTTACATTACATTACTGTCTTCTGTATTATATAATCCAAAAATGAGTCTGACAATATATTCTGATGACACGACTATGGGGGATGGGGGGAACTCACATGTAAAATGGCATAGCCACTGAAGAAACATTGGCAATAACTAGCAACTGATAAATACACATTTATTCTTCAGAGCCAGCAATGCCTGTTCCGGATATCTATCTCAAAGAATCACTGCCTCCCAACTGCCCCACCCCCCAATTTAAATAAATAAAAGGTTTGTCAATTAAATGCAACCAGAGCAAGCTCCTGGGGAGAGGCACAGACAGAAGGTCCTGTTTCATTCCTGTCCTTTTCATTCCTGTCCTGTGGCTTTCGGTGGTGTTTAAGTAAAAATGTTTTGCTACTGTTTAAGTGGACTGCTGACACTGTTGCCACTTCCAGAACTAATGGAAACAGTGTATCATGTGCAAGCATTACAAATTAACTTTTAAAATCTTAATCTACCTGGGACCTGGGGGGCAGTGCGTTCCTTGTGGTCCTCAGACCTTAAATTATGCTCAACTCAAGTTGACAAGAAGACAAGGTAGGCCCTGCCCTGAATCTAGTTTAATGCGCTTTATGAAAATTTACTAACCTCTAATCCATGTTAATGCCAGCCTCATTTTTAAATAACTGTTTATCCCTGATAATACAAAGGGCATTTTAAGAGCTCAGAACACAAAGGAAGATCACATTTCAAGTATGAAAATGCAGCCACCTTGTTAAGCCTCGACTATAGTAAATACTAGTAAATATCATGCCAATGTAAAATAACCATCCTTATTATTTGCTCTCACCCATAAGACAACGGGAGCGAGGCTGGAGAGTGCTGTGGGTAGGGCGCTTGCTTTGCACGTGGCCAGCCTGGGTTCCATCTCCAGCACCCACACTTGTGATCAACAGGATCACACTTGTGGAGCACCCCGAGTGTGATCAACAGGGGTGATGCCCGAGCAGAGCCACAAGTAAACCTTGTGCACAGCCAAGCGTGGCCCAAAAACAAAGCCAACAAAGAGAACAGGTGGGGAATTTTATAAACATCAGAAACCTACCCAGAGGAGGGGGCTTTTTTTAAGAAACAAAAGCATTAGCTATAAAAGCTCAAGGAAGACTTTGCAAACGTGTGTGCTGCCCATCAGCCTGGTCTTTGATGATGCAAGGGACAGAAGAAAAGCCTTGGTGGGGGGGAGGGGGGCCTTCAACTTCAGTCTTCCAACAGCTTCCCGACCGACGCGTTCCTAAAGGCTCACGCCCCCGAGGCCGGGCATCTTCCACCCCGATGCGTGCGGCCCACTGCGCGAGCTCGGCTCCCCCGCTCCGCTCGGCGGCCCTCGCCCCTCGCCCGACCCGGGACCGCGCCTCGCCCGACCCCGGCGCGCAGCTAACCAGGTGAGGCAGCTCGGGCGGGAAGGCGGGGGCCGCAGGGAGGCCGCGCCCGGCCCGCGCCCGGCCCGCCGCCCGCCCTCCCGCGCCGGGCTGGGCCCGCGGCCGGCCGGCACGCAGCGCGGGGCAGCGCCGAGGCGGCCGCTGGGCTGCGCGCTGGCGGCCAGGGCGAGGCGTCGGGGGCCGCAGCGGACGCGGGCCGGCGGGGACGCGCCCGGGGAGCGGCGGGAGGCGGGGCTCGGGGGCCGCAGGACGGCGAGGCCCGACGACCGGCGGACGGCTCGGGAGGCCAGCGCCGACCCATTCGGCTTCAGAGCCGGCCGCACCAACGGAGCCGGGCAGACCTCCCGGGCTGGACTCGAGCGCCCCGGGGCCAGCCTGCGGGCGCACATGCGGTTACTAGGCGGGCGCGCTCCCGCGCCTTCCCGCCGTTACCTCCCGTCAGGACGCGCGCGCGTCCCCGCCAGCCTAACGTTCAGCCTCCGGCGTCGGCACGTTGGTTCCGCCCCCCGGCCCTGGCTTTGCCTCCGGACGTCCGCGCGGGCCACCCCTCCGCGCCAGCCCGTGGGCCCGCCCGAATCGGAACAGGGGACACGTGATGGGGGCGTGGTGCCGTGGAGGCGTGGCCGTGCAGCACCACGGGGTCACGTGGTGTGGGGGCGGGTCCATACAGCGCGAAGTGTGGGGTCACGTGGTGTCGGGGGCGTGGCCACGACTGGCAACCGGCTCGGTGACGGTGGGAGGGCGTGGCGACATGCCGAGGCGGGCGTGGTGACGCGTGGGGGGCGAGGCTATACAGTGGGGGGGGGGTCACTCACTAATGCAGAGAGTGGGATCACATGTGCCGGGGCGTGGCTACGACGCGCGGTGGGCGCGGTCACATGCCGAGGCGGGCGTGGTGACGCGTGGGGGGCGTGGCTATACAGTGGGGGGGGGTCACTAATGCAGAGAGTGGGGTCACATGTGCCGGGGCGTGGCTACGACGCGCGGTGGGCGCGGTCACATGCTGAGGAGGGCGTGGTGACGCGTGAAGGGCGCGTCACGTGGTCACACACTGACCATACAACGCTGAGAGTCAGGTCACGTGGTTCAGGGGCGTGGCCGCGGCGTGCGGAGGGCGTATTAACATGCGGAGGAAGGCGTGGTGACGCGTGAGGGGTGTTGGCCACAATAGCGCGGAGGGCGCTGTCACGTGGTGTGGCGGGCGTGGCCTTGAGGAAGCGGATCCCGCGCTGGGCCGGGTGCCGGTAAGGGTTTCCCGCGCTCCTCCCTCGGTCCTTAAGGGGCGGGAAGGAGCGTGTCGTTGAGCGTCGGACTTCGCATTCTCAGGTCCGAGTCCCGGGTCCTCACTAAGCCCTGGACCTCCCCCCTGCATGACGCTAGGTCGCGCCGGAAGTCGCGGCGGCGGCGGGGCGCCGGACACCTGTGCGGACGGTGGTGGCCCGCGAGGGTCTTTTCAAGCGAGGGCCAAGGCCTCCCTACTTTGATCCTGCAGGCTTGAAGAGCCCCAAGCACAGAGGTGGAGAAACGCTCCCCCTCCGCGCGAGAAATCGCGGCCACGGAAGGGCGAAGGGTGTCGCGTGCCGTGGGAAGGGTCATCTGCTGGTGACCCCAGCTAGGTGTTTGGAGAGAATAGGGGCTGTTAAAAAGTCTTCCAGGCTCTGGAGCTGCACAATAATTTAAAATTTTAAAATCGAAAAAAAAAAAGATTTGTTGGGACATCATCTGTCTTTGGTATTTCATGCGCCCCCAAAGAGTGGTTGGTATGTTAGCACCTGGCCTTGGAGTTAGATGCTGGCCCCTCAGTCTGAGGTCCACTGGGATGTGTAACACAGCAGGAATTAGTGCTGGAGAAAAAGGCGTTTAAATACAAAGGCTAGCAAATGTGACAGGTGAGGAGACACAGGCCAGATTGGGCAAAGGTGTGCTGAGTAGTATTTTTTTATTATTATTTTTAATTGATTATCCATGAGATAGATCATTGCAAAGCTATTCATGATTGGGTTTCAGTCATACAATGATTCAACACCTTTCCCTCCACCAGTGTACATTTCCCACCACCACCATCTCCTGCCTGTTTCCCTCCCAGCATCCTCTAACACAAAGCCTGCCTCTGTGGCAGACACTTCTTTCTCTCTCTCCTTTTGTGCATTATATTTTGCAGCACAGGAACTAAGAGGTCATCGTGCTTGTTCAGGGCATTCAGTATTTTTATCAAGATGGTAAGGCTGCAGTAGCTTTTTAACTGGGTGGCAGCTTTGGGGGGGTGGATCTGACTGCCGAGGCTTCTGGAAATGCTGGGAGGAGGGGAGAGGGTAGCCCGTCCTGATCTCGAGATTTCAGTCACAAAACCCGTATACCCAAATGCAGATCGTATCTCTGTGAGGTTGGTCCAGAGATGATGGAGTCTGGCAGGGGGTGTGGAGGTGATTTGGGATTGCGGAAGCAAGCAGCTGCCTAAAGTTCTACTTGGGCAGGCACCTCTCCGATGTACCCTGGTCTGTTCAGCAATGCACAGGTCTGAGATTAACTGCGCCTTTTGGTCTCTCTCAAGATTTATTTATGGGTCTCTGAAGCAAGGAAAGGCTGGTGAAAGAGCTTATATGGTGGCGTTGGAGTTGGCTCATGGGGGTGACTACTGGTGTTTCCAGGAGTACTGGGAAGTGGGGGGAAGTAGGCCATCCCAACTTGGAGATTTCAGTCACAAAACCCACATACCAGAAGATTCAGCAGATTATATCTTGGTGAGATTCGTCCTGAGATGGTGGAGTCGGGGGGATGGTGGCAATTTTGGATTGTGGGAGCAAGCGGCTTCCAGGGTCTCTGCTTGTTCGGGCACCAGGCTGATCCCCCACCCCCCGACCTACCCTGGTCTGTTTAGCCTTGCGCAGGTCCAAAATTAACTGCGGGTTTTGATCTCTTTCAAGATTTATTTATGGATCTCTGAAGCGAGGCTGGTAAATGAGCTTATATAGCTGAGCCAGAGGTGGTTTGTGGGTGTGGCTTCCACCTACCTAACTTTTAGCCATTTAATTTCTCAGAAACTTAGTCCTGAGTTGCTGAGGTCCAGCCAGAAGCACAGCCGCAATTTGGGGGATCAGGAAGCCTGAAGACATCATCAGGCTGCTGATGTACCCACCCTGAGGGTACAGGTTGACCTGCTGATGGCACCCAAAGTGCTGAGTAGTATTGACACAACTGTGAGCCAGGTGACATGTCAGGAAGCATTGCCTGGAGGACTGTAGAGTGGGATATAGCGAGATGTCCCCAGAAGAGCCACCCTTTAAGCTTAATATATCTCTTAACTGTTTTCATACAAAATGAGTAGAAATATTAGTAAGAAATAAATTTAACACGATTGTTTAAGTGGATTACTAGCTAAGGAAAGGAGAAAGCAATCTGCCCTTAGATGGAATCCCGCTGTGGAGCAGATCTCCTAGTAATCTAGAGTGCTGAACCCCCAGATGAGATCTTGTACTTGAGTTAGTCTCCTAGAAAACTTCCCCTGAGGGAGGGGCTTTATATCTGCTTACTGTTATGCTAATCTTAAACCTCACCTCTGTGTACCCCCACCGGTCTCAATTTCTACACAACTAATGCTTTGATAGAATGAAAAATGGCCATTGATTACCAAATAGCCTGTGGCCCCATTCCTTTGTTCCCGTTTCTTCATTCATTTGTCATCATTGGCTAGCCAGGGGATGGAATACACACACACTTTGAACTCACATAGGACTCTTGTCAGTATGACACTGCCGAGCCAGTTAGTCTATCAACTTTGCTGGGTACAGTATACACAGCAAGGCTTCTGTCATCTTGGGGTCAGGGGACGGGAACGGGGATATTCAAGTTGTCACAGGGCCTGCAGAGACAGATGAGTTGACTTACCCAGAGTGATGTTACACCAGAAGGCTTGAGCACCTAGAAGTCCCGGTCCGAGATAATACCATTTCCTCCATCTTCAGGTTTAAAATATAAGCTATTTGGCTTACAGATTGACACCAAAGCTGCCAGAGAATGGACAGTGAGGTACAGAGAGATGGAAGAATCTTGGATTTGATCGACGATGCTTGGCGAGAAGACAAGCTGCCTTATGAGGATGTCGCAATACCACTGGTACGTTACGGTTTATGCCCAGCACATCACCTGGCAAACTTCGGTACACAGGTAGGGCATGAATGGCACATCAGCGACAGAACAGGGAAGCAAAACTTTGCAAAACTTAACTTGAAACTTTTGAAGAACATCTAGATCAATGTTATTGTTTGAGGAGAACCATGGTTCGGCGAGTTGGCATGATTGGCCCAGTTAGGAGCATTCCAGATCCAGAACCCAAGATTTTCTGAGCCACATTATGTTGGGTTCACATTCCAAAGCCAGAAAACGAGGTGATAAGAGTTTGTGCACCAGTTGGGAAGAGACTAAAAGCAGTAGTATATCAACTTTCTTTATCTTTGTCTTGTTGCTGATATCGTTAGAAAATTCTTGGAAGTAGGTTCCCTAGAAAACATTTGGAAGACACCTGGCTTTCCTTTAGACCAGTTTGCTCCCAGAATATTCTTGAGTACCCTGGAATAGTTTCTCTGGGACAGTGCCCTGCAAGAAGTTTGTTAGGCCTCCGCAATAAGGTTTTCTTTTATAAATGTTTATCCAAAAACCAATTTATGGGCCCAGAGCAATAGCACAGCAAGTATGATGTTTGCCTTGCATGCAGCCGACACAGGTTCAATCCCCGGCATCCCATATGGTCTCCAGCATCACAAGGAGTAATAACTGAGTGCAGAGCCAGGAATAACCCCTGAGCATTGCCAGGTATGACCCAGAAAGCTAAAATTAATTTATTTTAAAAAAGAAAAAAAACACCTGAAGTTATTTATAGAAGCAGAACAAAGAACAAGAAGAACAGTGTCCAGGGACTGTTTTCTTTAAAGCATGCCAGTCTCCTAAGAAAAACTTATTTAATGAAAGACAGTTAAGGTAGATTGCTGCTGTTTACAGAAAATCTATAATGTAGTTCACCTAAATTCCCATTTAAGAATAAGATAAATGGGTCCTGGAGATAGCTCAGAGGCTGGAGCCCCAGGTTCAATCTCTGGCACCATTTAAGTCCACTGAGCATCCCCAGGAGTGAACCAAAAACTTAATAAGGTCATATGTTCAGTATTAATAAAGCTGTGCATTCCAAATGATGAGTCACGGTTGCATTGAAATTAAGAATAGGTAAATGAGAAAGCGTAAGAATGACAACTAAGGGCCAGGGCAGTCGCTTGCCTTCACACAGCTGGTCTGGGTTTGATACCCGCAGCACCTCGTTTGTTCCCCGAGCCCCTCCGGGAGTGATCCCTAAGCACGGAGTCAGGAGTAAGCGCTGAGCATTGCTGGTTGTGGCGCTTCCCCGCAACTCAAATTAATTGCAGAGGATTCAGAGGCCATTTCAGTGGTCTAAGCAAGGGCAAGACATGGAGGGGGTGGTTGGCAAACTCTGGATATATTTATGGCAGGACTTTGGTACTATGTGTGTGGTAAGGTGGGAGGGCAAGGGAACTTTTCGTGCTGACTCCAGGTTGCAGCCTGACCCTGCCACTGATCCATGATCTTTGTGACAGATGGTGTGGCTGGTTTTTGGGATGCTACGTAACACCATCCCCGAATTTGGTGGCTTAAAAACTCCCTCCGTAACTTTGGAGCTCAGCTTTTGATCTTCCTCAAAACCCATCCAGTGGTCCTCAGCTTGGGCAGGGCCTGCTGGACTTGTTTGCACATGGCCCCCTTTCCGCCGACCTGCTCGAAGCTGGCTAATTCAGGACACTTTCCCATATCTAGGAGTCAGTCAGCAGGCTGAGCTAGGATGAGGAGATAACTAGGCGACAGTCACATTGTCCAGCAGACAGCCCAGGCATCTTTGCACAGACATCTCAGGGCTGCAGGAGTAGCAGAGACGAAATGTTCGGCTGCTTGGCTTGCTGTTGGCCGGGACAGGTCTCATGGCCAGTCTGAATCTAACTGCAAAGAACCTGGCCATTTTTGCAGCAGCCATAATGATTGTGTCTGTCATACTCTGTGTTCTGGACACGTCAGCAATTATGTGCTAGCTTCCCCTGACAGAAGTGACAAAACCAAAGTCATATGATAGAAACCATACCACAAATGGGAGGAAATCAAGCCAATGGTTTAAGTAACTTACTAATATCAACTATGAGTAATTATTGGAACTGAACTTTCTCTTTGAAGATATAATCTCTTTATAATAAATGATACACTTGCAGCGTGTATGTTTGAACCTCATTTTATATTTTAGAATAGAGCAAGATATATCTGTAGGTATTGTGAGTGAATTACAGTATTGGCCATGGTTCTATTCACGTTACTACATGTACTGTGCCATGTACTACAGATTAGAATCTAGTAGAAAATTCTAAGTCTGGATAGTGTTCACCCTTTGAAAAAGTACAAATTTAAATAACTTAAAAGAATATGTTGGTATTGATAAACTGGTACAAAGCAGAGTACTGGTAAGTCTTGAAGTATAAAAAAGACTCTCAAAAATTTTCACCAGGGTCAGAGAGATAGTATAGTGGGTCGGGCACTTGCCCTGCAGGCAGCCAACTTAACACATTGTTTTGTTATGATGTGAATTTAGTCTCAGTAAGTTGGGAAAAAAGGCCAAAGCTATTGCAGATTTCCCAAGTGTTACCCTCTGGCTTCCCATGATCAGTCTTGTCATATGTGGCCCTGCTCTGTTCCAAGGGGGCAGACGCATCCAGTGAGTTACATTTTCAGTTTCCCTCACTGAACCTCCCTCCAGTCTAATGTAGTTGTAGACATACAGGTAGTTTCATGATGTTCCTTGTGTTTAAGAAATAGGCCACAAAGTACGGTTTTCCGCTTAAGCAGGCTCCAAATGTAGAGCACTGGGTCATTAGCACTGGTTCCTAGCCACTGTTTGGAATAAGTCTAAGTCGGATCTGTGCATATTGTAATCCCCATCACTGCCACAGAGTGAGACTGCAGAGCTGTTCGCCAGCTGCCTGCCCGTGCTGTGTGCTGTGTGAGGAGCTGACCTGACTAGTCCTGGGACGTGAGGGCTGCTTACTGCTCCTGTTTGCCAGAGAGGAAGCAAAGACTAGGGGTTTGAGTACCGTGCCCAAGTCACCCAGCAGTGGTCGAGTGCTGGGCGTGGCTCCCCAGGAATTCCAGAAGCTTCTCTTCTGGCCCTCCACTGCCCAGCCTCCTGCACTTGTGTTAGAGTCCTCATGCCTTCCCCTGCTGGACTCGGACTTGTGGACACCTGAGCCCTCCCATCCTCTTTTCCCACACCCCTCCCCCCACACACACCCCTCTTCATCCCGAAGCCTGCTTCTAGGCCGTCAGGGGCTGTCACAGCCGAGTATGCTGTCATAGTGAATGTCCACTTTACCTTTTTCAGAATGAGCTTCCCGAACCTGAACAGGACAACGGGGGCACCACGGAGTCGGTTAAAGAACAAGAAATGAAGTGGACAGACCTAGCTTTACAGTACCTCCATGAGAATGTTCCCCCCCTGGGCAACTAACAGCTGGACTTCCCCTCCTCCACTGGTCATCTTTCAGAAATACATGGGTACAAAAAGGTTTCCGTTTTGTCTCCTAATTCAGATCTTCTGGTGCTAGAGCAGCACTCAAGAAGGTACACTGCTCATGAGAGACGGGTTGAGATTTCTCAGGAATGCAGAATAGTTTGCTCTTTAAACCTCAAGTTCTTCATTCACTAGCCCGTGTTTGAACAGCAGTTGATTAAATGTTTGCCTTTAACTCTGATTTTGTCTTATTGTCGGTGTTTAACACTTCAGACTACTTATCTGTGTCCTCTGACACAGGTGCCTGAAGATGTGAGAGGGGAAATAGGAAAGAAGGAGGAAGTTGACAGGAGCAGAATCACTCCCCCGTGTGCCTCAGGAGGAGACGTGTGTGAAGCCTGTGGACAGATTGTACATTCCACTCACCTCTTCCTGACACAGGGATTCCTCACATTCCCTGTGGCGTGTTCAGGCTTCACTACGTTTACATATGAAAACTATGACAGTGACCTCTGTTCTTCCTACAGAGGTGACTTGGAAAAGGTCTTGGGCTAGATGCACCATTAGCTTTATCCAGTAATAGGATTTCTTACTTCCTCAAGGTCCGTAACCTGTAACTGAGATGCCATGGGGTCCACAGCCATGCGCTTGTATAAGAATTTATACCAGGCGAAACCTAGACATTTATCTCCGTCTCCAGAATATTCGCCTCTACCAGATGCTCTCATCCTCTGCCCAGATTATAACTTTGTGCCAAGACACATTGGCTTTTATGCCTTTGATTCCCTTGTTGAGAAACCGGAAATACAATACCAGATGATTGAAATTTCCCTTCTAATTCTTTTCTGCTGGGTCTTTTCATTTGGTCTTTAGGAGAGGAAAAGTAGAGCAAAAAAAATAGAAATTTTCCAAGCTCATCTAAAGCAGAGAGGTAGTACTTCCAGTACTGTAGACCCTCCCCCACGATGCCTTCTGTGACTGCCCTGTTCTAAAATGGGAAGAAATTCCAACAAACATTAAGAACTTCGGAATGTTTATTTTGTCTCTGTAGTTGAGATCAAGAACTGAAAAGATAAATTTTAGTGGGAACCTAGTGGTCATGAAACATTTTAAAAAATTCATTCCATTACCAAGTTAATATATATATAACTCATAATTTTACCACCATGAGTCATAGTGTTGTCACTGGGTTAGAAATTCCGAGGGTGTATTTTCATATGTGGTTACTTCTGAAGTGGGCCTCTTAGTGTCAGTACCCCTATTTCCCCAGCAGGGGGCACCAGGCACCTTTGAGAAAACTGGAGCCACCTTGAGTAAATCCTGAAAACTCACATGGATAAATAAATACGGTGTTTTGTTTGAAAGTGATTCTCCTAACTGAATCTCTCAGTTTTCTGGGAGAATCCCTTCAAACCTGGCCAGCCACATGTGGACTGGGTGGCTCACCTAGTGAATTCTTAGCCTGCACATTGTGGGGGTCTGCAGGTGAGAACAGGAAGTGAAAGCGGCTCAGATCTGGGGCACTTTCAGGAAAAGGTAGTCAGAATGTGGCATCTTGCCCTCCTGTGGTCCCAACGCTCTACCCTGAAGCACTAGGGACGCTCCTCGGATGAGATCGCTTGGATCATTCAGGGATCATCTTGGGAATGGGCCGTTGGACTCCAAAGTTTCCTTCCTGGTGCTGACCAGATTTTACTTGCAGGTGAAGTTACTTCCTAGTTCCTTGCAGTTAGCAGTTGTGATAGGAAGTATCGGGGCTAAGGGCTGACGGGGCCGGGGTGGGGGTGGTGTAGGCAACAGGAGGGTCTGGGGGGCAGTGGGAATGGGGAGAGTTTCCCAGTTAATGGCTTGGGATGGTCCCGGCTAGTGCCTCCGGCCCAGGACAGGTTTCTGGGCGTTTGGCCCATACAGTCACGGGGCTCTGCACTGTGGGGTCTTGTTATTTAGCTTCTGACACTTTTTCTTTCTGGCCTGGGCCCTGAAAATTATGCAGCTGGTCCTCAAATCTGTGGCGCCATCTCTAGCCACCCAGGTAGCTAGTGATTAACCCAACCCACAGGTGACTCACCTGGGGGGTGAGAATTCATGACACCAGGCCTTTGGGTGACAGAAAAATGGACAGACCTAGTGGAAGTGGCCAGAGAGAAGCTGGAGCAGACTCCGCTCCTGCATGGCCTCCTAAAGATGACCAGCTTCCTCCCTGAGTCCTCCGGAAGGGTCATCCTAGTTGTTTTCTGAGCTCAGCCAAGTCTTCAGCCTCTGAGTGACCGTGCCTAAAGCAACTCCTGTCTGGGGCCGGTGTAGCAGGACCAGACGTGTACGTGGCTGTGTACGTGGCTAAGAACTCAGCAGAGCATCACCCAATCCACAGCGTGCCCTGCCTGCCTTTCCTCTGCCTCCTGAGCAACTGCTCTAAGAATCTGTCAGCGTCAAGTCTCTTAGCTGGGGTCGCGGGCGGGAATCCCAACCACAGTCATGCAAGAAGCATTTCTCCCTCAGTTTTTGAGTTTATCCTTTTGTGTTGAATCACATGAAAAAAAGCGGTTTTTTCCAGGTTAAACAGTCACAGTTTCCCGTGTTTTTAGCTAATATTCTTACTTGGAGCCAACTGTGTAGTCATAAACACACAAACACACACCCCACACCCTGGTTTGAAATGGGAGGCGAAGGGTGGAGAATTCGAGGACAGCCCAGTGACTGGAAAGGAAGTGAGGTGGGTGGATGCATAAGCACCCCGGTTATTCCAGGCCTCCACGGTGACTCAGATCCCCTTTATCGTGGGGCTGGCACCCAGGGGCGAATGGGGTTTTCCAACATCCCGGCCAGGATCTTGCCTCCGTTCTCGGCACCCCTGTCCCTGCTTCCTGCCCACCTGCCGACTCGGTGCCAAGCAGTGCCCTTGCCCTTGCCACCCCTCTTGCTTACAGGCTGCCGCCATTTTTTTTTTTTTTTTTTTTTTTTTTTTTGCTTTTTGGATCACACCCGACACTACACAGGGTTACTCCTGGCTTTGCACTCAGGAATTACTCCTGGAGGTGCTCAGAGGACCATATGGGATGCTGGGAATCGAACCCAGGTTGGCCAAGTACAAGGCATATGCCCTACCTGTGTGCTATCGCTTCAGCCCCCACAAGCTGCCCTCTGACCAGTGGGACTTCTTGGGGGAGAGTGGGAGACACCACCCCTCCCGCTTTCCCTGTTGGGGACGCCAGCACCTATCACTGACCAAGACCACTCTGCCTCCCCCAGCCCAGCCCAAGCAGAAAAGAACCAGGCTGAGCCCCGTCGGGCCCTTCTCTGCCCTGTCCAGTGTGGGTGCCATGCTCACTGCTCCATGCCCCATGCTCGCTCCTTCCCCACGCAGACCTTCAGAGGCCAAGATCGATGTCCAGTTCACATTGTACCCCTTAGTGTGAGTACTCATTTGATCATTATACATCGATGTGGAGGCAGAGCTGTAGACTGATTCACGTAAACTTTTTTTTTTTTTTAAGACTAGAGGGTAAGAACAAATTATGGGGAGTCCTATTCTCTAGCAACAGGTTTAAAATAGCAGAGAAAGACATTGTCACGTCTTAATTTTTCTCATTCTGAAAAGGTGGTGGGGTTATGCATGACTCTAGGGGGGAGGTTTGGGTTTGGGGCCACACCTAACAGCGCTCAGGACTTACTCCTGCTTCTGTGCTCAGGGATCACTCCTGGCTCACAGGAATGCAGGGTGGCAAGGAATCATATCCGGGTCAGTAGTGTGCAAGGCAAGTGCCTTATCCACTAGACTGTCCCTAAGGTCCACATCATTGTTTTTAGAATAAAGTCACTACTAGAAAACTCAAAAGAGCACCGTTTTGAGGCCATGGACCGGAGTCCCCGCCTCTTCCATCCGAGGCCTGTGCTCTGTCACTGAGCCCCAGCCCCAGCCCAAGAATAGCATTGCTTGAGGAAAAACAATTTTCCACTGTCTTTGAATAAAGAGCTGGAAGGTATATAAAAACTGTCAGGATTCAGAGCCCGCAGTCCATTAACATTCAGCAGGAATCCAGGCTTTGGGCAAAACCGGCTGGGAGATATAAGGTAGATGAGATGTGAGATTCTTCTTGAGACACAAAGCGCAGAGTCATATTCTCAGAAGAAAGAGGACACTGTAATGGGGCACAATACTTCTGAAGCAGAGGGACAGATGGCTGGATTGATGGCGGGAGGGAGGAAGGAAGGGGATAGAAAGACAATGTCCCGGAGTGGGGAATCAGCAAAGGACCAGCTCCTGCCAAGTGAACTTCGCAAAGCTTTGTGAGACCGGTAAGATGGACTGGGTTTGCATATCGAGATTTTATTGTTGGAAAGGTGCCTTCTGGTGATATTCTCTCACTTTTGGTTCTGTCCCGGTTTTTCTCCCCCTCACCCTGCCTTCCCGCTACGGCGAAGTCCTGGTATGCTTGAAACATACGAAGTTCTTTTTAACTGTTGTCAAGAAGGGGATGTCAAAACATACTGCATTTCATGCCTGTGAAGCACTAAAGAAAAGTGCTTTAAAGTGCTTTTCATGCAGTAAAGAATTGTTCTGTCCAAAACTGAGAAACATGGTGGGCAAGATAAGCATCATAAACAGGTTATTACAATGCCAGCGCGCGTTGACAGCTACCTGCACATTTTCTGCTTTTGTCAGCAGAATCAGATGAAGTGCCCTCAAAGGAAGTGGGAAAGAGTGAGGAGCTGAACCCCTTGAGGCAACTCAGCAGAGATTAAACAAAGCCTAATCGAGATCCCCTCCTGATTAGCTGATGACCTGCCTATCTCTTCTTTAGGAAATGACAAGCCCCTATTTTAAAGACTCTCCAAATGTGAGGTGATAGATGAAAATTTAAGCATTTACATGGGGGGTGGGGGGTAAACTTTTGTTAAAGCATAATAAGATAAGTTTATTGAATAAATTATGTGAAATGGTTGATTTCCCATTTAGGAAATTAAAAACTAGATGAGAACCGTACCTCATACCACACATTGGGAGTGGTTTAAAGAATTAAATTTTAAGGGTCCGGAGAGATAGTACAATGGGCGTTAAGGAGCTTGCAGCCGACCCAGTTTATATCCCAGCAACTCCATATGGTTTTCTGTGCACCGTCAGGAATAATCCCTGAATACAGAGCCAGGAGCAAGCCCTGAGCACTGCCAAGTGTGTCCCAAAAGCCAAAACAAAAAAACAATAATTGAATACTTCATAAAATTTGAAGTGGGGTTGCCTTCCTAAACTATACAACCAGGATCCAGAAAATATAAAAATAGATAAATTTGAAAGATTTCTACATGACATGGGGCTGGAGCAATAGCACAGCGGGTAGGGCATTTGCCTTGCACACGGCTGACCCAGGTTCAATTCCCAGCATCCTCTGGGGTCCCCCTGAGCACCGCCAGGAGTGATTCCCGAGTGCAAAGCCAGGAGTAACCCCTGAGCATCGCCAGGTGTGACCCAAAAAGCAAAAAAATAATAATAATAAAATAGATTTCTACATGACAAAAGCTGCAACATTAAAACAACCAGAAGGTGAAGTTTGGGAGGGATGAGGGGGATGGGATCACACTGAACTATACTCAGGTGTTGCTCCTGGCTCTGCGCTCAGGAATTACTCCTGATGGTGGTGCTCTGGTGGCCATAGAGGATGCCAGGGCTCAAACCTGGGTCAGTTGTGTGCAAGGCAAGCATCCTACCCATCTTACGATCTCTCCAGTCCCCAGAAGGTGATTGTTATATAATAGACAAAAGGTTTTGTTCCAGGTAACCTGTTTTATAAATTAATTTTTTAAAAATGAGCTAAATAGAAAAAATGTGCAGTAGACATATTCATAGGGAAAAATATAAAAGATCTTTTTAAAATCCATGAAAATGGGATCATGGTAGATGTTTCCGATTGATTTGCTCCTTGCTCACCTCCTTGTAGCCTGTCTCGGGCCCTGTTTGAATCTTCCCAGGCTCTGCTTGTGAGCTGGCTTTCCCTGCAGAGATTTGAGTGGTGGCACAGGGGGTTGAGGGCATCTTTATTCTTTGTGTTGTCCGAGTCAGCTCTTTTCTGACATCAGGGTTCTGCGTGTGCAGCGCCGTGGAGAGGATGCAGGGCACACATGCAGCTGAGACCTTCCTTGTGGTCCTGGAGACCAGCCTTGCCGACGCTTCCTGCTCGCCACCTTGCCAAGTCAGCAGTTGGGGGCTGCTTCCACAATCCTGTTTCCTGATCTCAGCAGAGATGCAGTTCCTGTGGTAGATGGACCTGGCCGGAGTTCGGGGAATCAGTCCTAGGCGCTCAGTCCCGAATCTGCTCGTCCGTCCAGTTTCCTTTTTAAGTTTTGGTTTTAGAGCCACACCCAGCAGTGCTCAGGAGTTACTCCTGGCTCTGCACTCAGGAGTTACTCCCTGTGGGGTTGGGGGACTGGATGGAGTGCCAGGGATAGAACCCGCATCTGCCATGTGCAAGGCAAATGCCCTACCCGCTGTACTCCAGCTCTCAGTTCCCTATTTTAAATCAAGCAGTTCCCTTTTCCTCTTTTTACCTTTGCACAATTAATGTTGCTTTTGTGATCTATACATACGTGAACTCTGACACAATGATCAGCCTTATTTGTGTAATCACAAAATAAATAAGTGATCAGGGCAGGCTGGTGATGTGGTCTCTCTCGCTCACCACGTGTGTTTGATGGCCAAGAGCCACTTCCCCCACCCCAGCCCGCAGCCACTGCAACCAATGCAGGAAGGAGGGAATAGGGCCAACAGGCTGGTTGGTGATCAGTTGCCGTTTATTCCATTCTCCTCACATGCCTGATCCAGTCTCACTGAGCGCCCCATTCCAGTCTCACACTGGGCCTCATTCCCATCTCCTCCTGTCCCCTACGCTAGTCTCTCTGCACTCTGTCTCGCACTCTTGGTCTTCGGTCCAACCTCCAAGCATTCTGGGTAGCAACCATACCTAGGTCCATTAGCACAATCAGCACATGAAAGCCCTTCCTCATCTGCAGCCAGGAGATCTGCTCAGGGTAAAATATCACCTAGGGGTGTGTTTCTCCTTTCCTTAGTCCAATAAACATTCAAACATTCTTTAATTCTACTTCTTAATATTAGTCATTTTTTATGGATACAGTAAGAGATACATTGGACTTGTAGGGTGGCTCTCCTGGGACATTTTGCTATAGATCTCAGACCAGTGGTCAGGGCAGATTAATCTTTCCAAACCCCAGCAGGGCCCTAATTCAGTTGTTACTCTTTGGATCATGACAGAATTTGTCCGTGACCGTGCTCTTAACTTATAGTTAAGTATTATGACCCTTGGCCTGGCCTGTTTCGATGTCAGGGTAGATCACAGCTTGCCCTGGGCCCATCCAGTCCCTCGTTGGGACCCTGCTTTTGGAGTGCTAGGAATTAAGGGCAGCTGAGGCTTAAGCTGAGAAACCAGATGCCCAGGAGTGAATATTATTTAGAGCCAATTAACTCCCAAGGTCCAAAAGCATAGCATTAACTGTCTTCCTGTGTCTATACAAAAAGGACATTGCTCTGAAGTAAACTATGCAAAAGGACATAAGAGAAGGAGAAAAGCAATATTTCACTTACAAATACAAATCAACAGAGTTTGATTTGGGAATAAAGGTACTGGTTGCGGAAGCAGAGCACAGAGAAGAGGTTAAAGATAAACACAGGAATGGGAGTGCCTTGGGAGCTCTGTGATGGGTGTAATCCAATAAACCTAAACTTCCTGCAGCCAGGGAAAACGACAAACCAATGTTATCCTACACTTATTAATATCAAAAAAAATGCATGTTTGGATAGGAGTCTTATTAAGAAAGCAGCTGGGCACTCAAATTCAGGTACCTCTTGAATCATGTCCAAAGAAATGTAGGCAAAACCAACAGTCAAATTATTTCTTATTCTTCTGAGCAAGAAGTCTTTAAATGATTAATAAAAGCCCTAGCTGGATGAGGGGAATTGGGCTGGCTCCTGGAGGCTGTGTAGATGGGAGCTGGCCAACTCTAATTACATCCAATCCAGCTCCCCACCTCCAGACCTCTGTCAAAGAGAAATACTGCCACATCTCAGGGAAACATTTTCCAGGACTACGAATTGCATCATCGCAAGTCATGGAAAAATAAGAACAAATAACTTAAATGTCCATCAATTGGGAATAGTTGAGAATATTATTGTATGACTGTTCTTCAGAATCAGTACTCTGAAACAGTCAAGAATGAGGCAGAGCTCCAAAGATGAATATGGGAAGATCTCAGACATCTGAGTGAAGAACAAACTGCAAAACAGCATGTGGAGTGTGAGCTCATTTATGTTTAAAAACACTTTATAACCGAAATACATGTTTCTGTTTTCGCCTGTACAAACACTGATGGAACTCAGGAAGACACAAGCCAGCCTCCCCTGTGGGCTGGGGGGAGCGCGGAAGGCTGAAATAGCTCTGCTGCTTCCGCTCAAGTGTTCTGTCCATTTCAACGTTTAGATATTTTACAAAAATATACTCATTTATTACACAGTCATATTAAGACATGTAACTTCGAGGGCCAGCAAGACAGTACAGGGGGTAAAGCTTTTGCCTTACAAGCAACAGAACTGAGTTCAGTCCCCAGCACCACATACAATCCCTTGAGCACTGCCAAGAGTGATCCCTGCCCCCCCCCACACACACACACGACATATAACTCCAAAGTTTTTTTTTCTTTTTTTTTTTTTATTACACCCGGCAATGCACAGGGGTTACTCCTGGTTCTGCACTCAGGAATTAC
Source organism: Sorex fumeus (assembly GCF_029834395.1). Taxonomy (NCBI): domain Eukaryota; kingdom Metazoa; phylum Chordata; class Mammalia; order Eulipotyphla; family Soricidae; genus Sorex; species Sorex fumeus. The sequence continues at coordinate 64,715,664 of NW_026606101.1, read as the reverse complement.
CCCTGGCGGTGCTTAGGGGACCGTATGGGATGCTGGGATTCGAACCTGGGTCGGCCACGTGCAAGGCAAACACCCTACCCGCTGTGCTATTGTTCCAGCCCCTCCAAAGGTCATTAAATAAAAGTTATTAAATGCTACAGAGGCAAGATTCCAACTTTCAAATGTCTAAGCAAAAGAGATGGATCCATCTACCTATGATCTGTCTCAAAATGAAAAGCAAACAGGACAAAATATAACTGTTGGTGCAAAACGAAGGGACATAGGTTTCATTGTACTATTCTCCCAACTTTATTAATTTTTTTTGTAATATAAGACTGGAAATAAATACACATCCTGAGACACACACACACACGCTTCCTGTTGAAGCAGTGTTTCCCAGATGTGGGAGTGAAGACTAAAGCATGCCCAGCTTCAAGCACAGCCAGAAGTCACTGGTGGTCTTGGAGTGGACTCCTGGGTGCAAGCACTCCTTGAGTGGAGGTGCCGTGGTATGGGCCGGTAGGACGATGTCCCTCTGCCTGACCTCTCTGCAGGCACCCAGGGCCAGGGCTGTCTGGGAGCAGGACCTCACTGCCCTCACCCCTTCTTCCCACAGAGGCAGAGTGTCCAGGGCCCAGGACCCCTTCAGTGTCCCTTAGACCAGCCCTGGTAGATGTTGATGGCACTCCATGAAGGGTGAGGTGACAACTGGTCACAGAAGGCCACCTTCGCACATGGCCACCGCAAGCGTCTCTGCAAAAACACCTTTGCTTGAGTTGTGTCCTCAGAGCCCCTTGCTCAGTCCCCAATCTGGCAGTTTGAAGAGAGTGGGGGTGGGGGTAGGAGAAACGACTTTTTTTTTTAAGGAATTTACTTTTTTTTTTTTTTAGGAATTGGAATTTAAATGAGAGCCATCTGGACTGTTTTGTCAAGGGTGCATATGTTTGGTACAAGAAAGCAATTCCTTAGCTCTCATGGAATGAGTGGAAAAGAGAAGGGGAGGAAATTGTCATCCTCTGCTTATTCCCCCCAAAGGATGGAGAACAGAACCATCTACAGCACGCACGGGACAGAGGCTGGGGGTTCAGAAGTGCTGCAGGCAGAGAGGTTGGGGGGAGCAGCGGGCTGGGGCAGGAATGCACCTCCCAGGCCAAGAAGGCTCAGAGGAATGGGTTGCGGTGGGCCCTGGGCCAGCGCCTGGAATCTGGGTAACCATGGAAACAGGCCCGCGGGTGACAACAAACATGGGATGGAATTTCAGCTTTCGCAGCCAGGCCACTGAGGAATGGGAAAGTTGGGGAAAGTTTTTTCTTGGGGGGAGGGTGGTGGGGAGGCCGGTTGTCAAGAGGAGAGGGAGGCAGGATCCCGGAGCCTCAGTGTCCCCAGGGAAGGCCCACTGCCCAACACCTGCACCAAGTCCCGGCAGCCAGGTTCTCACCGAGATTGTTTTCACTTTATTTTCATGATTCGCAGCCCCGTTGCATTTCGCCAAGGATTCCACTGGGGTCCAGAGTCACGCCCGAGGGTTGCCTGCACACAGCCAGCTCCCTGTCCAGAGCCAAGAGGCCGCAACATAAGGCCATCCACGTCACGAGGACAGCCACCAGCACATCCTTCAACTCCACCTCGCAACAGCCCTGCGGCTGGGGTGGCCAGGGCACCCCCGACAGATGGGGAAGGGGAAGTGGGCGAGCCAAGATTCCCCAGCAACTGAAGCCACGCTGCCCGGCCCGGCCTTCCCCTCCCTACCAAGCCACGAGTCGCTGTAGTATCAGCATTTCTGGAAAGTAAAGCATTTTACGTTGATCCGTGTACAAATGTCAACGAACCCTAAGGTTAAAGCTTGAACCCTCCTGGGGCTGGAGTGATAGCACAGCGGATAGGGTGTTTGCCTTGCACGCAGCCGACCCAGGTTCGATTCCCAGCATCCCATATGGTCCCTCAAGCACCACCATGAGTAATTTCTGAGTGCATGAGCCAGGAGTAACCCCTATGCATCGCCGGATCGCCGGGTATGACCCAAAAAGCTTAAAAAAAAAAAAAACTTGAACCCTCCTGGATAGAATGAGAGAAGATGGATGTGATGGAAAGAAAGAACTACCAGTTACTGGGCAGAAAAATTAAACAATAAATGGACTCAAAATTCTCTTCTCTGAGAGAACAAAAGGGAATGCCCCGCCACAGAGGCAGGGCGAGATGGGGGGGATGGGGGGTGGGAGGGATACTGGGATCCGTGGTGGTGGGAAATGGGCACTGGTGGAGGCATGGGTATTTGATCATTGTATAACTGAAACCCAAGCACAAAAATTTGTAAGTCTACAACTGTACCTCTTGGTGTCTCACTAATAAAAATTTTTTTAAAAAATTCTCTTCTCTGGGTTTTCCAATGTGGGACCATAAAGATCTCTTACTTGGAGCCAGTTGCACATGGTAGCCTTGGCTTGTCATCCCTGGCACCTTGTCTGGTTCCATGAGCCCCTCCAGGAATGATCCTTGAGCACGGAGCCAGGAGGAAGACCTGAGCACAACAAGATGTGCCCCTCACCTCCCAAAAATGATTCCCTATTTGGCAAAGGGGTAAGTTGAGGCAGAATCAGAACAGGAACCCAAAGACAAGCCCATCATTGACTATGGGGGTATGAAAATGAGCATTGGTGAAGTGGTATGAAGAAACAGGATTAAATCAGGAAATATCAACTGTTGCCGAGAAAAGGATCCTTAATTTTCTGGGGATTAGAAAACGGAGAAAGTGCATAATAGATTGGCGTTCTTCTAAGCTGAGATCAGTGTCCTGTAAAGTCCGCTTGAGTTTTATTGTTGTGACTATCTGGAGCTAAGAGGGAGCTTCCATCTTTAAAACAACAACAACATAGAACTATAAGACATTACTCAAGGAATGACACAAAGGAAAGGCATCCCATGCTCACGGATCAAGAAAACAGGCATTATTAATATTATCATCTTACTAAAGCAATCTACAGTTCAATGCAATCCCTATAAAAATAAAATATCAATGGTATTTTTTTAAGAGACTCCAGTTCTTTTATTTTTTCAAGGCCTTACAGAGGCAGTTCTGCCCCCAGCCCTACAATTTCCCTCTAACTGCTGATGTATGTTACAAGTCATGAATCAATCATAACAATTTCACCGCATTTGGGGAGTGAGCAAATCCAGGCATATGTATAACCCCTTATCTAACAAAGTAAATGCATTTTCTAGTTGACAATTTTAATTTCTGTATGAAACAAAGAGAACTCCTAGAGGTCAAAGAGGTAAAACTAAACCAAATCCAACGCAAATGACGTCATTCACAACCTCAGGGGAATCCTTCCCTGGGACCATCACATCCCTAGTAAGATCTAATTTTTTTTTTCCACTTCAAGTTCCTAAAAAATAACAGTTCACTCTCCAAAATCAGATTTTGTGCAACTGACCAACAGAAGACACTCACGAACCACGTTCCCAGAGAAAATGGCTTTGCTGACCTCTGGTGTCCTGTCAGTAGTACCCAGAGGGAGGCTGCTGCTTGTAGCCACAGTGTCCATACTGTGGGAGGTAGTAGGGGTCTTGTCTCTGCCGCTGGTAACTGTTCCCCCAGGATCGTCCGTGCCACTGACTCGATCGTCTGTCATTGGACCACCCCCGTCTGCCATCCCCTCTAAAATGTCCATTGTCTTATAACCAGTTGCCTCAATTTCTTTGGTTCCCACCAGCTCTGCTATTCCCCTCCTCGACAATTGGAGGGGTTTTAGGTGTTCCTGAAAGTCCTGGTCCTCTTCTGTGAATCTCTTGGCAAACATCTCTTCGAAATTCCGCGCTGCTTTAGAAGTGTCCGTCATTTTGATATTTGTAGGCGCTCTGGGGCCGACGTGCTGCAGGGATGAATCCACTCTGCCACACTGGCAGAATCCCTCAATGACATTTTTTTAAAAAGTAGAACAAGCAATTCTAAAGTTCTAAAACTTTATTGTTCTTGTACGGAATAATTATAGCCACACAGTGATTCAAAGTGACTATGAGGGAAAAGAAGAAAATGAGGGCCAGAGAGGGAACTCAATAGATCGAGTACATGCATTGCATACGGGAGACCTGGGTTTGATCCTCAGAACCACATCGTTTCCCAGCACTTCCATGAGCAACCATCAAGCCCTGAGCCAGGAATAGCCCCTGAGTACTCCTAGGAATGGCTCCTGACTTCAGCCTATCTTAAGAAACGATGGTAATTAAAACAGTGAAGTATTCAAACAGAAACGGGTATGTAGACCAGTGTAACAAAACAGAGAGCCCAGAAATAAGTACACACACACACACCTAGGACAAAGAAGACAAGTCCACACAATGGAAAAAGGAAAATCTCTTCAATAATTGATATTGGGAAAACTAGACAACCACATATTTCTTTAAAAATATAGAGAGACTACAACTTAATACCACTGACAAAAATTAGCTCAAAATGAATCAAAGACTTGGATATAAGATGTGAAAACGATAAAATACATAGGAAAAATATAGATGATATATTCCAGGACCTGAACATCAAGGATTATTTAGAGACACAACTCCAATGGCAAGGAAATCAAAAGAAAAAACAAACAATTGGGATTAAATAAAATTTAAAATTTTCTACACAGCAGCCACGAAAACAAAAAGGCAAACTAGAAATTGGGAGAAGGTATTTGTGTATCATAATATGACAAGGGTCACGGTCACGGTCCTCCTGTTGTTCATCGATTTTCTCGAGCAGGCCCAGTAACGTCTCCATTGTGAGACTTGTTACTGTGTTTGGCATATCGAATACATCACAGGTGGCTTGCCAGGCTTTGCCGTGTGGGCGAGATACTCTCGGTAGCTTGCCGGGCTCTCCGAGAGGGGCAGAGGAATCAAACTCGGGTCGGCCATGTTGGCTGCGTGCAAGGAAAACGCCCTACCCGCTGTGCTTCCAGCCCATGACAACGGATAACGTCCAAAAATATGTAAAGAACTCACACAACTTCCCAATAAGTGAAGAAATACAAATGGAAAGTGGGCAAAAGACCAAAATAGACACTTCTCTAAAGAGTACACATAGGTGAGCCACAGGCACATGGGAAAATACTCAAATTCACTTATGATCAAGGAAACACAGATCAAAAGCACGAGGAGACATCCACTTATCCTAAGGATGGCCTTTATCAAGAAGGTTGTGACCAATAAGGGTTTGGGGTATGGAGAAAAAGGAATTCTGCTCTACTGTTGGTGTGACAGTAAATGATACAACTTCTATGGAAAATGATATTGAGATTTTGTTAAAAATAAAAAAGAAATTTCATATCATTCTGTTATATGATCCTGAGACATAGGGAGTCTGAAGGACATGAAAACATTAGTTCAAAAGAAAACTTTTTACTCCTATGCTCACAGCAGCCAAAATGTGGAATCAACATAAAAATGCACATTCTCAGAGGATTGGAGAAAGAAGCTCTGGTAGAGATACTTTCTTCTGTCATCATAGTCTGATGTCTATTATGACATAAGACTATTCTGGCATTTAAAAAGATGAAATTGTGGACTGGAGCGATAGTTCAACACGTAGGGTGCTTGCCTCGCGTGTGAAATACCCAGATTCAATTCCCAGCACCATATATGGTCCCTTGAACTTTACCAAAAGCCATCCCTGAGCACAGAACTAAGAGTGAACCCTGAGCACCACCAGGTGTGGCCCCAAAACAAAAGAAAAAGAGAAAAGTGTGCTTTTTTTGAACAAAATGGATGAAACTTATTTTTGTTTTGTTTTATTTTTTTTTTTGTTTTGTTTTTTGTTTTTTTGCTTTTTGGGTCACACCCGACTATGCTCAGGGGTTATTCCTGGCTCTGTACTCAGGAATTACTCCTGGCGGTGCTCGGGGGACCATATGGGATGCTGGGAATCGAACCCGGGCAGGCCACGTGCAAGGCAAAGGCCGTGCCCTAACTGCTGTGCTATCACGCCAGCCCAAAATGGCTGAAACTTGAGGTGATTCTGTTCAGAGCAACAAGCAAGATCATGGAACACAGTTACAGGATGGTTTCACTCACATGAGGAATATAAGTAACTAAATCTTCAAAGTGAATCCCCAGACTCAGTGAGAACAATAGTAATTCCCTGAGGGAAAATGGGGTTGGAGTGTGTGTGTGGGTGGGGGGGAATGGGTAGGGGTCTTCAGTGAAGGGGTGACCTAATATTGAATGGTGGGTGGAGTCAAGCCCAGGTACAGTTTTGTGCCTGTGCCCTGAAATTCCATAATGTTGTAAAACATGGAAAACCAATAGAAAAATACTAAAATACAAAAATTAAAAGAGAAAAAAACTCAATAGTTAAGAATTTAGTGAAGAAAATAGTTTTAAATCCTCAAAGTTGCACAATTTTCTAACAGTTTGAAGAAATCATCTTCAAACTTCATTAGCAAAAAATGTCCTGAAATAAGCCAACAGGAAAACAGAAGTGCCAGGAATTTCTGGAAACCGGAGAGTATGATTTTGTTTGTTTTTAAAGTGGAAAAGAAAGTTTTTAAGGAAAAAGGAAGCCCTGACCCACATAAAGATAGGGTTTCAGTGAAACTAATTTCAGAGCAAGAGGCAAAGCCGGACCTCTCTGCAGAGGAGTCAGTGTCCGGCCAGGGGCTGTGTGGCCTTGCTGAAAACAGCAACAATCCCAAAAAGGGGTGCAGAAGCAGTCAGCTTCCCACTAAATAAGCAGCTTCCTTCACCCAAAATCAACAGCTCTTGGCGAGCCTGGCCTTGGCCCTGGGGAAGTTTAGTTACTACATGGGGAATTTACAAACGGTTCCAGCACTGAATCCAGAAATAGTTGCTGTTCATCCTCAAGTCATCAATTTTTTTTCCTGCTGTCTGAAATATCCGGTTTCCCTCTTCTGTGTTTGGACACACGGGTGGAAAGAGCGTGATTGTGGACCGAGGGTCCTAACTGAGCTACTATCCCATCTTGCTGCTGCCTCTGGGCTCAGTCCCAGATCTGAGTTTTTCATGGTAAAATGCAGAGTCTGCATAAATTTGTGAGCATCTCATAAAGTGTTGAGTGTTTCCTACCTTCAAATACTATGCAAGCTTCAAGAGGCCACTGCCCATTCCTAATGAGAATCTTCTGTTTATGATTCATGGAGTAAACCCCCGTAAATGGCTTTATGTACATGGCCAAAATATGCGGACCCACAAGACGTCCAAGAGTACTCATGTGATACTCATGTAAGTATGCATCTGCTCGTGAGAAAGTGTGTGTGGGAGGGAGGGAAGGAGTGCACACTGTTTCTGTTTAATTTTAAAAAGCTGGGGGGGGCAAGCAAAACCTATTGGAACACATACATCCGCCAAGGAGTGAGAGTAGAGGGTGGAATGATGGCAGAAAAAATTCGTTTCCAAAGAGTTTGTTTCCAAAGAGTTCGTTTTCAAAGAGTTCTCTTTCAATGGGAAACTCTATGCTGCTTTTTATTTTCATGGTGATAATAACATAGTTTTGTTTTTTGTTTTGTTGTTGTTGTTGTTGCTGTTTGTTGGTTTTTTGATTTTTGGGTCACACCCAGCGATGCACAGGGCTTACTCCTGGCTCTGCACTTAGGAATTACTGCTGGTGGTGCTCAGGGGACCATATGGGATGCTGGGAATTGAACCTGTCGGCTGCATGCAAGGCAAACGCCCTACCCACTGTGCTATCACACCAGCCCCATTATTGTTGTTTTTCAATCTTTGTGATATTTACGTTTTCATTAAGGGGGGGGGGGGCGCTCAGCCACACCCCGCGGTACTCAGAGGATGCTCCAGGGTGCTTTAACCAGGGGACCATGAAATGCTAAGCATGTGAACAACAAGCCTTTGGAGCTATCTCCTTTTATACAAAGCAAGCAAATAAAACCCTACCCTGCTGCAGAAGTGTTTATTTAAAAAAAAAAAAAGCAGGGGGGACGTGTTGTTTTACCAGTTTTTTATGATCTCAGTGAGAACTCCACTGAGAGAAATGTTCCTGCGGGCCTGGTAGGGGCCACACCATATGTTACACAGAACTAGCCCAACTGAGTTGAATGCTCTGTTGGCACAAGGGTCCAGATGCCAGTGTTCTCCAGCCAGGGCATCTCATTCCCGTTGGGTTTGAGAAGTAAGACACTGGATTAGCTCTGTGTGACCCTGCAGATATCCCCTGGTCAGTCCCTGGTCCGGCGCGCAACTCACTCTTCACTTTCATGGGAAGAAGTAACCAGAAAAATTGGAGCTACTACTCAGATGTCTTATATTGAGCAAAACTTAAAAGAACACTTTTGTTTGGGCCAAAATGCCTCCATGAGGCCATATTATTGGACAATTACTGACAAAAATGATGAAGCAAAACCTGTTGAACTTAGTGTGGTGCTATCCAGATGTGAAGCTCTCATCCTAATCAAGAAACATAATCTGTCCAATCAAGATGAATATCCTGTATTCAGCAGAGACTTTTATAATATCGTTGTGCCATGTGGGATGATTTTAGCTGCAAGTAAAATAAAATTCAACTCAGCAAAGCTTAAATCATTAAGGAATTTATTTCCCTAGATCAACCGACATCCATGGTTGTTTAATTCCAACCCAGGTTCTTGTTCATCTTTAAAGTTCTTGTGACATAGCCAAAATCTGAAAACAACCCAGGTGTCCAGAAACAGATGTCTGGATACAGAAACGAGGGTACGTGTACTTAAGGCATACTATTTGGCTGTAAGAAAAGATGAAATCATGCAATGCAATTTTTTGCTACATGGATGATCTGGAGAGTACCGTGCTGAGTGAAGTTCGAAGGAGAAGGACCGACACAGACTCTTCTCTCTCATGTGGGATACAGAGAAGCATAGCAAGGAAAAACAGAAATACCCAAAGGAAACAGCAACTGAGAACTGGTTTTCAGTAGGAATCTCACCACAGTAAGGGACTGGGGGCTAGGATGAGGGTAAGGAGACACTGGAACAAAGCTGGAAGAGAGTGGACTTCAGTGGAAGGTGTGCTGTGGCATGTTTTATGCATGAAACCCTACCATTAACAGTATTGTAAATCATGGTGCTTAAAGGAGATTCTAATAAAAATTTTAAAACAAATAAAGTTCTTAAGTCTTTCCCTCACCGTCCTCAAGCCCACGGCTCTGAGCAATATATCGTCAACTACATAAGAAAAAAGGGGCTTTGCTTTTCCCCTCTGGTTCCAGAATGGGAAGAGGCAGAATCCAAGCCAGTGAAAACTTAGTTGAGAAAGTGAAACATAGAAAAATAGCTATACTACGCATGAAGACACACACACACACACACACACACACACACACACACACACACAATGGATTGCCAACAGCCTTCTTGGAACACTCTGGTGATTGCATGTCCAAGGACGTCCTGACTGTTAAGGACGTTAAGAACTGAACCAAGCCAAGAGATAGGGTGGCACTGGACTTGAATGGCATTCTGGGTCATGCTCTCCTGTGGCTTTCTTACTTCCTATGCCAATAAGTTCTGCATAACAAGAAAGTTCAGACAGGTTGTCTTTGGCTTGTAACAGAGCCTTCGCTCATACACATACACCATCCTTGTTTAACTTCTCCAGCCCAGCACTGGCCTTCCAACTCTTGTTTGATTTTTTTTCAACTATTATAGGTTGGGACATTCTGCAATGACTCTTGCCAGTACTGACCAGGACGTGAAGAACAAAGACTGAGAAATAGTGAGAAATTGGTGAAAAGTAAGGAGAGCTGAAAACTAAATGCAATGTGGTATCCTCGAGTGATGGAAATGAGAACTGATGTCAAAACTAGGAGCGTCCCATAAAGTCTGTTGGTGGAATCATCTCTTTGTTCCTTTCTTCGTGTGACAAATGTGCTGTAATTTAGAAAGTGGCAGCTTTAGGAGCAGCTGAGTGAAAGGTTTACAGGATCTCTCCATACTTTCTCTGCAACTTCTCTGTGAATCTAAGGAATTCCATAATAAGATTTTGTTGTTGTTGTATGGTGTTTTATTTTCCCCTTAACACTCTCTTTTCCAGGATCCAGTCCAGGGTACCACTCACACACGATAAATAGATGATATAAATACAGATACAGATAGAGAGATAGATATCTTCTGACCTATAGTCCTTTCTCTCCAGCCCTGGGAAAATACACCTTTTATTGTGGTCACACACACACACACACACACACACAACCCTAACTGTGGTTGTCCAGAGATCACACACTGTTGTGGAACTAGGAGGGGCCCAAACTGAGGAGCCGCTGGCAACACACTTGGCACATGGGTGGCATGGCCTTATGCACACAACTCAGGAACATTTGTCATGGATACATCCCTAGGGCCCTTGAAATAAATTTTTTAATAAGTACTCCAAAGTTTAGTGAACATTACATTACACTGATTTCTTCCAGACACAGGCAATATTAAGTCTTAAAGTGAAAGTACTTGCCCAATATAATAGTGTCAACACCCTCACTCTACCACCTGGGTACACAACTCTCACCGCAGGCCTGGCTGGCACCTGGCATCTGCTGGGTCTGGGCACATAGGGTTTTGCTCGTTTCCATGGAAACAGCCCAGCAAGAACACCAAATTCCTTGCTGCTCTTCATATTAGCTCTGGACCATTAGATTTCAAAGTCTGCTTTTCACATTGATAAATGACACGATTCTAGCAGTCCAAGAATGAGCTGTAACATCATGCACAAGGAATTTGAAGCAGAAATGTAAACTGCCATATGGTCCATGCATTAGCATTCTCCATAAATAGAAGCCATTACATTCTGTGGGACCTGACAAGCATGCTTGTATGAAGCCAGCATTTTTTCTGAAACACAATACATGAATTCAACCGACAACATTTCCACAGACAGACTTTATAGGGCCTGTAACTGAAATAACTTCGGCAGGCCTGGTCGTGGCATTCAGTCAGAAAGCAGAGGATGCCCCAAGTGGTTCTGGGGACAGCCGACCCTGATACCAGGCTTGTTTGTAAAGTTTGGAGAAAGTGTGTTTTATGAAATGTGAAGAAGTGGAATGAACCCTAGTCCACCAAGAGTCATGTCCACTTGTGAAGATTCCTCCTCCGAGAGTTGAACCCACAGATCCAGATGACTGAGTCTGACCAGGGCCTCCTGGTCCCCTCAAACATGCTGGTCCACTCGGATGTTCTTCTCTAAAGCTTCCATCACCCATAGCCTGGTGCTCTGAGCTGGGCACAGAGTCAACTGCAAATGTCAATTCCCTCCTTTCCTCTTCTCCTCACCCCATAATTATTCTCTTCCATCTCTGAGCCCCAGCCCTGCTGCAGAGCCCAGGCCTGGGCAGCCTCTCATCACAGAAGGCCAGAGCCAGGGGGATCCCTGAGGAGTTTGGCCATGCCAATTAGCACCCATCCCTGTAATGGCCAGGGATTTGGGAATTATCTGATCAAAGTGATGACAGCATGCCCCCTGCCTTGGCACCAAGACGACTTGAGGAAGCGTATCCTCCTAGAGGCAAAAGCCACAACTCCTGTGGTTGGTTACAGTGCCTGTCATTAGCTAATGGTTATATAGCAGAAGATAAAATACACGGCTTTGACAGGCAGGAATAATGGGCCCTGAGTGACAAAGTGTCATTTGGAAGGAATGTAGGCAGTGCCTCAGTGAGGCTCCTCAAAGTGCATTGCAAGGCCCAGGAGGCAACGGAGGGATGCTGGCCTGGGAGTGGCAGCGACAAGTCACTGGCTTCAGGAGAGGCCGTTCTCTCAACAGCTTCAAGAGACACCAGCACCATGAAGATGAGTCTGCGAGTGATGGTGTCTGCAGGAAGGTGTGTCGAACCACAGTGGGCCATATGCTTCCCGGGGAATATTTGCCAACTCAGAAGAGGGTTGGTGACACAAGGTTAAGTGAAAACAAAAAGGGAGAAGAAAAACTCAACTATGGGTTCCAATTCTAGTTCCTCCGAAATAGATGCATCAGACCTTTAAGGAAATGATGACCAGATTAGTTGCCCACTGTTCAACTGACAGAGTATTACTATCCAAGATCTACAAAGCACTGGTAGAACTCTACAAGGAAAAAACAAAATCCAACCCTATCAAAAAATGGGAAATAGAGATAAACAGGAACATCGTCAAAGAAGAAATACAAATGGCCAAAAAGCATATGGAAAATGCTCTATATCGCTATTCATCAGGGAAATGCAAATCAAAACAATGAGATACCATCTCACACCACAGAGACTGGCACTCATCAAAAAGAACAGCACCACCCAGTGTTGGTGATGATGTGGGGGAAAGGGATCCTCATTTCCTGCTAGTGGGAATGGTGGAAATGTCGGTTTTGGAAGACAGTATGGACATTTCTTAACAAACTAGGATTTGAACTTTCATATGACTCAGCAATTCCACTCCTGGAAATATACCTCAAGGGCCCAAAGGCACAATTCAGAAAAAACATCTGCACTCCTATGTCCATTACAGCACTATATACAATATCCAAAATATGGAAACAATCCAAATGCCAATGAGCAGATGATTGGAAAAAGAAATTATAAGTATACACAATGGAATACTATGCAGCCTTTAAAAGATAAGGGCTTTTTATCATGCAATTTGCTGCAACATGGAAGGATCTGGAGAGTATCATGTTAAGTGAAATCAGCCAGAAAGAAGAGAAACAGACTCAGAATGATCTCTCTTATATGTGGATATAAAGAAACCTCACAGGGAATATCAAATGTTCAGTGACAATAGAAATGAAGAGCAGAAGAACTAGAGCAGTAGGAAGCAGTAGGAAGCTTGGCACTGGGGCAAGGGTGAGGGGGATAAGTTAGGGAAGGTAAAACTAGGACAATGAGCAAGGGGGGAAAGTGGCACAGCGGCAGTCTGGGGAGAGGAAGAAAACTGGGGACATTGGTGGAGGATATTGGGCGCTGGTGAAGGGACTGATATTGGAACAATGTATGTCTAAAACTCAATCAAAAATATATTTTCAACTGTGTAATTCATGGTGATTCAATAAAAAAAAATAGATGCATCAGGAAAAAATATCAGGAGAAGGCACAGGCTTGGGTTTGAATATTCAGAGCCCTTAAAATTGGAATAACAGTGTAAAAGTGGTAAATGCTTAGCTTTAAAATATTCCCTCTGGGGCTGGAGCGATAGCACAGCGAGCAGGGCATTTGCCTTGCACACGGCCGACCCGGGTTCGATTTCCAGCATCCCATAAGGTCCCCCGAGCACCGCCAGGAGTAATTCCTGAGTGTAGAACCAGGAGTAACCCCTGTGCATCTCCGGGTGTGACCCAAAAAGCAAAAAAATAAATAAATAAATAAATAAAAATAATAAAATAAAATATTCCCTCTGGGGCTGGAGCGATAGCACAGCGAGCAGGGCGTTTGCCTTGCACATGGCCCACCCGGGTTTGATTCCCAGCATCCCTTAAGGTCCCCCGAGCACCGCCAGGACTAATTCCTGAGTGTAGAGCCAGGAGTAACCTCTGTGCATCGCCGGGTGTGACCCAAAAAGAAAAAAATAAATAAAATAAAATATTCCCTCACTTGCGCACATGTTCACACACACACACACACACAGAGTGAAAATTGAGGTTGCTCACATTGTTCCTCTCACTGATCCTCCTCAGGTATAACCTGAATTAGCGTTGTGAAATAAACCGGATTTGACCACATCTAGAATTTACTAGAAGCAACTGTTGCTTCAAGCAGTCTTTAAAAGATGTCAGTGGATTTTGCTTTCCTTGTAACTAATAATCTTTCAATTCCCTGGAATGAGCAGCACTTTTCTAACAAATGACATAAAATGAATTGGCGTTTTTATGCACTTGCTGACAAAGCAGATAGGGGAGCCCAAGGGAGACCCCAGAACCAGCTACTGTCATGTGCAGGCAGCAGTAGGGGTCGGGGCCTGTACCCGGCAGTAGAGGCCAAGAGCCGGTCCACTCCAGAGGTTTTCAAAATGGCTGAGGGGTAAAGGGTACGAGGCAGAGAGACACTGAAGGCTGCTCGGGTCCAGGCTTCCCAGTCTGCGCCAGGCCAGTTGGGTAGGGCTGAGTCAGAAGGCGATATCTTGTCAAGGACGGGAAAGAAGAGCTTGGTAACTTTGCATGTTGCACTGGAAAAACCAGTGTGAAGGCATTCCTTTCCTGAAAAGTCTTCTCAGTTCTTCCACACCGACACCACCACGCACAGCTGAGTAGGCCCCGGGTTTGTCTCTAATAATCATGGTCCCTAAAAGGAAAGGGGAACTTAGGGTCATCTGAATTATCTTCTATATGTTATCAGAGACAGGAAGCTTGGGGGGCTGTCTGGGGCTGTCTGGAAGGACCAGGAGCGGCCTTGCAGGGTCTTGTCATGGACTGACTGAGCATCCGAGAGGATCAGAAGCAGGACCAAAAGGGACGCCAACCCTGAAGCTAGAATTCCTAAGAGAAAGCTCATATAAAATGATACAGTTGATGGGCTGAAGTGATAGCACAGCAAGTAGGGCATTTGCCTTGCACGTGGTCAACCTAGGTTCGATTTCCAGCATTCCATATGGTCCCCAGAGCACTGCCAGGAGTAATTCCTGAGTGGAGAGCCAGGAGAAACCCCAGTGCATCACCGGGTGTGACCAAAAAAAAAAAAAGATACAGTTGAAATTCAGAAGATGAATGTGGCACGTTCTGTTTGTTAGTGCATTTACTAGGCAGAGGAGAACATATAACATACACGTACACACATTTGCTGTAACCCCCAGGGCCCCACCACATGCAGAAATGGGAAGGATGTGAAGAGAAAAATGGCCAGTACACAAATATTAAGACATTCCTTGTTTTGAGGGAAAGATGCTTCCTTTCAGAAAACTCAAGTCTGCTTTCCTCCCAGAGAATTCATAATAACATCCATTAGGAAGCATTCCACCAGACCCAGAGGGACTTCTTGATATTGGTGAAGAATTCAGAGCTCACCTCTTAGAATCTTGTTGGTTCCAAAATCTCCCATGAGCCCAGAGAGCTAACCCAGAGGGTGAGGCCTTGCCTGCCACAGGGCTGACCCTGCTTCTCTCCCAGGCATCACATCTAGTCTCCTGAGCACTGTCAGTAGTGATCCAGAGCACAGAAGAAGAAGTAAGCCCTGAGAACGGCAGGGTTTGTCCCATCCCAAAATAAAACAAAAACCTGGGCCAGATACTAGAAGTTGTTAAATGAGGATAAGGAAAGTAGTTCGGGGACTTCGAGTGCCTGTCTTGCAAGGTCCTGAGTTCAAATCCCTGGTGTACCACATGCGCCAAGCATAATCCTGGAGCTCTGCTGTTTGAGCCAAGGAGCTCTTCCTCTCTGCATCGGTGGCACCACAAGGAGTATCCGGCTGCACCACCACCAGATCTGTCTGTGTCCCCATAAAGGGCTGTGACCCCCCCTGGAGAGCTCCACTACTAACGCTGTGTGAGTACCACTGCCCAAAAGTAGGACCCCTGATGGGCCCATTGGTGAGCACTGTCACCGGAAACCATGTTCCTCCACTAAAAGCATCAGAGTGGTGTGCCCAGGGAATCAAGCAAACCAGGGGAGCACAGCCCCTGGTGAATGACCAGCGCAACCAGATGCTGCCAACACCCCAGTCCCAAGCCCCACAACCAGACATGGGCAAGACCCCCAGTTGTCACAACATCATCAACGAAAACAAAAGGAGAAGGGAGGGGAATTAATCCATAAATAGAACTTATGGTGAAGATAAGAAGGGATAAATAAATCCAGTTACTGACACCTTTGTAGCTGCGTTAGAAATCTAACGGTTGTTCTATAATGACGTTGACTTTTGGAGAGCTTCGCTCCCTCTTCCCTACACACAACCACCAGCTTCTCTCCTCTTTGTTATTTCTGTTGTGCTGATCAGGGTCCACAGACACTTGCTCGCAGTGTTGGAGTATCAGACATGGCATGTGGGACGATGCCAGGGATTGAACTCTCAGCTCTCCTCCTGCAGGGCAGGAACTCTGCTCTGTGCTGCATCCAAGACTCCAAGGAATTTTTTTTCTTAAAGTACTGCAAGCACTTAAGAAAGTCTCATAAGAGGCCATTAAGTACCTTAAAAGGTAGAGCACAGACACTGCCATGTGGGAAGATGGGGTCCAGTCCCCTAAGGTCTACTGGGACTGACTCCTGAGCACTGAGCCTGGATGAGCACCCTTAGAGGTGACCAAAAAAATGGGGGGAAGTCCAAGAAAATGAACTGGTAATTTTAGAAAATCATTTCAAGTGTGGTTAATGTCCAGAAGACTAAATGTTTCCCAGCAATGAAAAATGACTGGGATAATTTCATTTGTTAAACAGTGTTTTGGTTTACAATTCTCGTGGTATTGTATGAGTGGTATAGAAACAGGGACCCCTTATACTTACCAGAATCTTAATCTTTTGATAAACTTGGAATATGGATGAATGAACCATTAAACAAAATGCAGGTAGAGTAATATTCCATTCTCAAAACTCCTTACACATTCAGTAACCATTTGAGCATAGGTTTGGTGTCCAGGCCGGTGACCAGGCCAATGTTACTATGTGGGCTGAGCTGATGACCGCACATGTGGGCAGGAGTGACTGCGGCTCCAGCCCAGCCTGAGGAACCCTGGCCTCTATAGGAGACAGCACCTGAATGATGAATGGTCCCTGCTGCTAATAGATTTTGATCTCTGGCCAGCAGAAAGCACAGTGGTCAGTGTGAACCTCCAAAGGTCAGCCCAAGGGGCACTAGCATGAATCCAGCACATAGATAGACCAAGTTAATCTGCTAAATAGAACGATGCCAACCTCTGGGCCATATCATCCTGGAAATTTTTCTGACATTTTCATTTACATGAGCAAACACATTCCCTTTGTGACAAATTAATTTGATTTGAATTTTCAGGCATTTGTTCTCAGAACAGTCTTAAATGATACTCGTGTATGTGAGGATGACTTAAGAGGATCTTGACATTTCACCAAGCGAGAAATTGGTGAGGTAAACCTGTGAAGGCTAGAAGACTACATGCTAAGTCCATTCAAATGTCATGTCAAAGAAGGTCACTGGATGACAAATGCTCACACCAACGAGGAGCCAAATAAATAAAGTTGTCCTGCAAAGGGACCAACTCCTTCAGGGAAAGATGGAATAGTCCAGTCAAGGGTGCATGACCACCTGACAAGGATGATGAGATGCCTTCACTGGGTGGGAAGCATGACTTTCACATGACTCTCCTGCCTCTAACAGTCAACTGAGAGTAGGAGAAATCATCCTTAAGGGAGGATACAACTAGAAAGCAGAAGTACTAAGCACTGCCATCTTTTATAAGATGAGTTGTTTAAATGAAATTCTGTTCGGAGGTTGGAATACTAGTTTGTAAAGGTATGTCTATTGACTTAGCTAAGAGAAGAATAAAATATGAAAGAGAACAGCCTGAAGCTTGGTGAGGATTAATGATTCTGGATATACCTGCATGTGTGCATGACTGTGAATGACCAGCTAGCTCAAGTCCACATCCTGCTATCAGTCAGCAATGCCTGCATCCATGGCCACCTAGTGCTGGATGCTTAAAGCAGGCACAAAACAGTACAAGTTTTCTTAGTTTAGTGTGGCCAGTCTGTGATTTTCACTGTATAACCTATTCAGATTTCTTCCTCTCCCCATAGTTGACTATACTTCTATACTTGGGCTTTCTTTTAACTCCTCATTCTTGGATGCCCTTTCCTTTCTTTAGAGCCTTGGTTTTAGCTCTTTCTTCAGTCAGAGATCGCTACCTTAAGGTCACTGGAACTTCCTGAGATTGTCCAGTCATTAACTCAAAGCACACCTCTTTGGGTTCTTTCCAGCCCAAATCAGCAAGTCTGTCTCCTAGAGGTGTCCCTGTGCAAAGGGAGCCCGTCTTCTCCCAACACATTAGCTCTTATATTGTCTTTCTGAAACTCATCACCATTGCCGGTCGTCTTTCTTGCTCACTGGTTCTCAGCTTGTTTACTCTTTCCATTGCAACCAGGCAAGGAGCATGTGAGCTTTGTCCACTATCACACCCTCAGCTCCCAGTACCGTTCCTGGCACCCAGAATGGCATCATCCGTAGCATCAATGTATGTTGAATGAATAGTGAAATGAACATACTCTTCCTCCCCTTTAATTTTAGAGAGATTTCTCTCCAGATAGTATCATGTTTTCTGGGTGTCAGAGCAAATGAGAGAGCAAAACTCAGAAAGTCATTTTACATTAAAAGAATTCATCCTTGGTATGGAAACTTGCCCCTGAACTGACTCTGTGTCTTGAGGAAAGTGAGGAGGAAGAGTACTTTGTCAGAGGACTTTATCCAGAGCCCTGCTCTCTCGGAGAGCACATCTAACAAACTCAAGGGCCAGCTGACCTCGTTTTTCGAAGGCGCCTCCGCTCCTAACAACCAGCACGAAGGATGGTTGTTAGGATGTGCATGTCTGTCCGGCCCCTTCGTGGTCTTTGCCTATGGAAACCCAGTGAGTCCTGAGTTGAACCGAACGCTCGAGAGTGGCTATTGTTTTTCCTCTTGGTGTAGACAAATAATTACTTGCTAGCTTGCCCAAGTGCCTAAGCTAATTGATAGAGGATGGCTTGTAAAGTATGCGTGCACACCGCCAAAGCTGGGCTTGGAACACCAGCCAAAGGACTTTGCCCCACGGGGAACTTCTGGAACGTTGGCAAGAGGAGACCTGTAATTATTTAAAGGACAGAAGATGGGAGGAGTATTCTGCAGAATGTCATCTCTCAGGCTTTCTGGAGTTCCATGTAATCCCAGGGCGACCTAAACATCAGCCAAGGACAGAGAGAGCTGCCTGTCGCCTCTTGGGGGAAGCCTCGGTACAGTAGGTGGGGAAACAGACTTCCTTCAAGGAACATTACGAATCTTGCAGGCAGGAATGTCATCTCCAAGGGAAGCTATTCAGGCAGAAAAGATGGCTCAACAGTGGTGAACTGACATCGTATCGTGACTATTTGAAAGATGGCCACAAGAAGCGTAAACTGCTGCTATGCCTTTTCTGTCTTAGCTTGCTCTCCTAACTGCTGGAGTCAGAATCGGAAGTGAGCCTTCTTGATTTCTTTATTCATCATCCAGAGTTACTGAGTAGCTGGGATGTGCCAGACATTTTGGGTCTAGAGAATCAGCCATGAGCAGAACGAATAGCTCCCTTCCTTCAGATCTTACACACTGGCAGTGAGGATGGGCCATACAAAGGCAAGGAAATAACCACAGAGACAATCGGGTTAGTATGATCAATGCAAGGAGGACGCATCAGGCCTGTGTTCCTAACTGCCTCCACTCTGCATGGGAGAGAGGCAGGTCAAGGCAGGCACAGAAGCCGAGGGGCCCCCACCTTTCTCTGTCTCTCTTCCTGTTCTATTTGTGCTCTGACGGGCCAAGTCATCACCGAGCAGATCATAGCTAGAGCACCCCATTCTCCAACTAGTTTTCCTCCTCCCTGACAACTCTGGAAAGCCATGACTTTTCCAACAGACTTTGCAACAAATGATGTCAGCCTGCCTCAGACATAGATAGCCCAGTGGACACGTCCTGCATTGGACAGAAATGGTCCCTCATTAGGCCGGAGCGATAGTACAGCAGATAAGGTCTTAATTTGCACATGGCCTAACCCAGGACCCCACACAGCTCCTGGAAGACTACTGAGTCAGCCCTGAGTGCAGGACCAGGAGTGAGTCCTGACCACTGCTGGGTGTGATCCAAAAAATGAAACCAAAAAAAAAAAAAGGAAAAAAAGAAAACAGAAATAGTCTGGGAGGAGGGCTCCTGTTCACAGTGGGTGGTTCTTGCTGCCCAGGAGAGCATAGCCTGGGCAAAACTGGGGCAACAAATTCAGATGGCCCAACAGCTTGCAGCTAGGAGTTCACTGCCCCCTGTGGAACGGTTCTCTCCCGATAGAGGAGCTAACCAGAACACCCCACAGAGACCAGTTCCAAAGTACTCTCACCCACAACCCCTTTCTCTCTGATGTGCTTGTCAGGCAAGACACAATCTTCATCAGCAGAGTCTGTGA
The DNA here is from genome assembly GCF_029834395.1 of Sorex fumeus. Taxonomy (NCBI): domain Eukaryota; kingdom Metazoa; phylum Chordata; class Mammalia; order Eulipotyphla; family Soricidae; genus Sorex; species Sorex fumeus. Next base: position 64,695,673 of record NW_026606101.1, on the reverse strand, counting down.
CTCCTGGAAAGACAATTGGGTAAGGTGAGGAGGGGTCCAGGCAGGCTCTCGGGGTTTAGGGAACCTCTAGAAAGATCATCAAGCTTTGAGCAGTGCCAGTTACAATGCTGAGTCAACAGCACAGGAGACACAGGTGACTTCCCTCGGGAGTGCTGGCCAGGTAGGCAGGAAGTGGCTGGCTGCCAGGGACGTCCACTGCGACAACCCAGAGGCTCAGGGTAGCCCAGGGCAGCTTTCCTAGCTTTTGTTTGACAAGCTGAGCTCATCCTCCTTGCTTTCCTTCTCCAGCAACCTGTGGGAATCCATACACCTGCTGTAACAAGTGCTCACCTGCACCCAAGGCTATTTATCACTGCACTAATCCTTGGTGGGTTCTTAACTGATATCCAAGAAAAATCTTGAAAATCATCTTGGTAAGAAATCTAAGAGTTAGGGGTAAGAATGAGAGCTCAACACCGAGAACATACTTTGCATCTGGATGTTGGGACTTCATTCCCACCCTACATGGTCCCCGAGAAGCCCTCTCGGCAGCAGCCCCCAAACACAGAGCTGGAATGTTCCCCTGAGCACTACCTTGTGTGGCCCCCAAACAAAACCAGACAAAACAAAAGAGTTAAACTGAAACTATCTTAAACTAATGAGAAGTCATTTCTCAAAGTAGATGAGAAACATTATCTTTATAGATTTCATATAATTAGTCGATTCTCAGGGATTTCCTACCCACTGGTAAGAATCCTGTAGACCAAGAACAATAGCGTGTTCTGAGGGGAAAACACACAAAACTCGGGGCTGAGAGATAGTGCAGTAGGTAGTAAGGAGCTTGCCTCGAATGCAGATGACGGTGATTCAAGTGATTCTGAGCTCTCCCTTTCGGACTATTTGTCCCTATCCCAATGCTGCCTCAGTGTCCTTAGGAATCAGTGCTGTTGTCCCAGCCATGGGAGAGACGACAACCAAGCTACTATTATGCACTATTAAGGAACACACAATGCTGCTAACTGTGGTTGTTTGTTATTTATCCTTTTTTTTTTTTTTTTTTTTTTTTTTTTACTTTTGGGCCACAGCCAGCAATGCTGAGGATTTACTTCTGTCTGTGTGCTCAGGGATCACTTTGAACATACACGGGGCAGGGGATCAAGCCCAGGCTGACCATGTACAAGGCAAGTAAGTGCCTTACCACCTGTACTATCTGTCCAGCCCCATTTATCATCTTTATTTGCATTTTTGTCCTAAGCACCCCATACTGACGGACAGTTCTCTATTGGGGCGCCCTAGATGTCAGCAAGAGAACCCATGTATCTGCAGACAGACAGACAGATAGACAGACGACAGACAGACAGACAGACACACACACACACACACACACACACACACACACACACACCTTGCTGATAACCAGCTCTTTCTCCCCTGCTGTGTGGCCTTGGCAAGGACACTCGAGAGGCAGCCTCCCTGTGCCTCAGGTCCCCAAGTCCCCATAGGGATGACTGGCCACTCCTTGCTCTCAGCCAGCCTCCCTAGAAGTTTGGAGGTTCCCAGGTGCTGTCCCACATGGGCTCCCAGACTGCATCCGCCTCAGCATCCTGGACTTCTTGGTGCTGGCAGAGGGGCTGCAGCTGGTCCGTGGGCTACCTCTGCCTTGAACCTGTTTCCCAGCACAGAAATCCCCGGGGCTGCTCTTCCACCTCTCCTCAGAGCCCCGGCCTGGCCTTGTGTGCAGAGACCCCTTGCCCGGATCCTGACACCCTCCCGGGACATCTTGCAACATCTTGCCTCCCTGGCCGCCCCACCAGCCCAAGGCTGAACTGTTCCTTTCAAAATAAACACTTCGCCTGCCCTCAGGATGACCCTTTCAGAACAGTCCTTTTTCTCTGTTTTGAAAAGGAACGATGAAAAGGCCATGCAGACATACAAGGGGGTGGGGGGTGGGGGGACACGGGGCAGGGAGACGAACACCACCACATTCTGTGACAGTACAGTCCTGTATGTGCCCCCCAACCCCCGTCCTCTCTGTTTCCATCTCCCCTGAGCTGAGCACCCTGGGTGGGGAGGAGGCTGGAGGGGCCAAGCCCCCCACATCTCTCAAGAAAGAAGGGCCACCACTGCCAGCCCATGCCCTGACCTGAGAGACTGGGGTGCAGGCAACCCCTGCAGCGGGGTCCTGAATTTCACAGGGAGAGAAAAGGAGGGGCCCAGGGAAGGAGCCCCTGACCTGGTCACTGCGTGTGCATCCATCACAGAAGTTCTGTGGACTCGGCTAAGAGACCAGCCCACACTTTCTTGGTAACTAGGAAGGGATTTCCAGGGCCTTCTCGTCACCCCAAAGAAGGATGGTGTCCAGGATGTGTGGGCAGAAGAAAGTGGCCAGTGGCCAGTCAGGCTGGCTAGTGCCAAAGGTATTTGGGCCCCAAGTGAAGGAAGGAAGTGTGAAAGCAGAAGGGAAAGGAGTAATGGAGATTCCCACCCCCAGCTCAGCCTCCACAACACATCCTGCCAGCTGAGCCTCCTTCTAGGCAAGGAGAAGGGAGTGCAGTCAAGAAGCAGTTGGTGGCACGTAGGTGCCACTCGTCCCCGAGCATGCCTGCCCTGGTCCGGGGAGGGAGTGCTGAGCCCTGGGCCTGCTGGACACCCCTGAGAGCTGGGCTGCTGCAGGGAAATCTGTGGAGCATTCACAGTCCTGGACCCCGCTCAGACATGGCTCCAATCTTCGGGGTGGCCAGAGCATCAGGATTTATAAACCTCCCAGGAGAATCCCAACCTGGGGCCAGAAGGAAATCTGTGTTCAGACTTAAAAATAAACGGTGGGAGTGGGGGACTTGAGAAACAGCCAGTTCTTTTCCGTTCTACTCTCAGCCCACACTCGAGAAATTGCAACTGCACCCCTGAATGCTCAGTTCTCTGCCGAGCCCCCTTCCCCAGCACCACTATCCAGTGTCCTGCCCAGTTCCCAAATCCTCAGTCTGGGGCGCTCTGCTAAGGGCCAGCCCCCCTGCCGTGATGGTGAAAGGTATATCCTTGTGGACAGACATGTGTTGGGGGACACACCTGCTGGTCCTCAAGGACTGTGCCCAGTGCACTGGGTGGGGTCATTTTGGCGGTGCTGTGGGGGCCCACGCACTTCGAGAATCCAGTCTGGACTCCCACACACAAAGTATGCGATCAACCCTTTGAAAGCTCCCCCAGATCTGATCATGATATTAAAAAAAAAATTCTATTCCTTCTAATAATGAAAGAGCAGCTAGTACCAGACCTGTCCTTGCACTTAAAAAGATAAAACTAGGGGCTGGAGCAATAGCACAGTGGGTAGGGCATTTGCCTTGCATGCGGCCGACCTGAGTTCAATTCCCTGTATCCCATATGGTCCCCTGAGCGCCGCCAGGAGTAATTCTGAGTGCAGAGCCAGGAATAACCCCTGTGCATTGCCGAGTGTGACCCAAAAAGAAAAAAAAAAGATGAAACTACAATGTTAAAGGCTAAAGTACACAAAACCGCTGCTTTAAATGCTCATTCACATGCGGCACAGGGTTCTGATCCAAGAAAGTCAGCATGGAGAACACGGGTCCTTTGGTGGCCCAGGAGCCACTTGTCTTGACAGCAGTGCCCCAGAAGGAGCACAAACAACACTGCAGTCAAGCCCTGCAGGAGAGATCAGAGTTCAGAGAGGCTGACGCAGCTAGAATGCAGAGAAAAAGAACCAGAGAGAAAAGAACTATGCAGGGAAAAATTCCAGGAATCTCCATGGGGTCTCCTTGAAACTACTGCTGAAAGCTGAGCTGTGAATGCAAAAGGGGAAGAGGGAACCCGAATGCTGAGTACCCCTGCCCTCCCAGGGGGCCCAGGATGGTGCTCTCTGGGGTCTCCCCAGCAGACAATAGAGCCACACAGGGGGGCTGAGCAGAAGAACTGCAGGGCCGCCTCTTGGCACTCAGCTGAGAGACCCAACACCAAGGCTGGCCTCTACCGGCCTCGCCAAAACTTAAAGGGCAAATCTTCAAAACCATTGAGTTCATAATAAAGCAATAGTCTTTCAAGAGAAAAATCAAAATCATCCACTCAAAAAGGCAACTCCCAGTTAAAAAAAAAAAGTCGTAGGAAAATGTGACTAGAAACATTCCCACATTCCCAAAGGTGGGAATGTGACAGGGATTTTGTGAAAGTTGGTTTGGGGTGGGGTTTTTTGGGGGTGGGATGGGGGCAGGAGTACTTACTCAGTGGTACTTACTCCTAGCTCTGTGCGCAGGGGTCACTCCTGGCAGTATTCGGGGGACAGTGTCAGGAATCCCGGTCAGCCATATGGGAAGCAAGCGCCTTACCTGCCTCACCATCTCTTTGGCCCAGACAGGGATTTGGGACTAAGTAAACAGTCTGTAGGGGCCTTGCTTCTGGTCTCAATGGCGGTGACCCTGGTTGGGATCCCTGGCACCATAGATGGTTCCCTGAGCACCTCCAGTCATCACTCCTGCACAGAGCACCATTGGGTGTGCGCCCTCCCCCAAAAAAGACAGTTATTATAAATATGCTGGCAGAAGGAACATAATGAGAAAAGAAATAGAAGATGTAAGAGAAAAATAGAAGCTGCGGGGATAAATAATAGAAATTACAAAATTTTAAAAGTATTTTCTAAATTGCTGACAGGTTAAAGCACTGCAGAAGAAAAACTGCAAGTGAATTCAAGACATAACAATAGAATATCTCCAAAATGACATCTGGAGAGAAAAAAAGTAAGTGAAAAAAAATTAAAGAATCTGTTAGTTTTAGAAAAATAGCTGAAAACTTGAATTGAAGCATAAAAGATTTAGGAGCAGAGAAATCATTTGGAAAAATACAATGTCTGCAATGTTTCCAAGCTTGATCAAAAATATTTTAAGGGGCTGGAGAAATAGGAAGGAGGTGAGCTGTTAGCCTTGCGCGCAGCTGACCCTTGTTCATTTCTCAGTACCACAGACGCTCTGAGCATATCAGGGTTTCTCCTCAACACAGAACCGGGAAGAGCCCCTGAGCACTGGCCGCTGTGGTGTGGTGTGTGTCGTGTATATGTGGTATGTTTGGTGGTTGTGTGTGTGTGGTGTGTGTGGTGTGTGTGTGGTGTGTGGTGTGTGTATGATATGTAGTGTTTGTGTAGTGTGTGTGTGGTGTGTGATATGTGGTTGGTGTGTATATGTTTGGTGTCTGGTGTGTGTGTGGTTTGTACTTGGTGTGTGTATCTGTGTGTTTGGTGTATGGTGTGTGTGTGTGGTGTATGCTTGGTGTGTGTATCTGTGTATTTGGTGTGTGTGTGTGTGTGGTGTGTGGTATGTGTGTTCAGTGAGTGCATGTGTGTGACATGCAGTATGTGTGTGTGGTGGTTGCAGGATGTGGTACGTGTGTATCTGTGTCTGCCACCCCGAAAGCGGTGCCGTACCCTCACCGAGGCCCTCACACCCCTCAGTTCTCTCTCTACAGCACTCTGGGTGCCCCGGGATCTCAGTGCCTGGAGTGCGGGGACTCAGTGTGTGACCCAGGGCAGCAACCAGCGACAGGAGGCTCCTCTGTGCCTGTGCCTGTGTTTGCCTGACTGAATCCCGGCAGCTGTCTGCCGTGCCAACCCAAGCCCTGCGGCCTCTGTGAGCGCTTTGGGAGCGCAGGAGGACGGGCCACGAGCAGCCTGGCATGTGGTGCTTCTGCCAGGGAGGGCAGCGGCCTCCAGCTCCATCGGGCAGGTTTGGAAGGGAGCGCCTGGCACCAAGCAGCAAGACCCAAAGTAGCGACAGGTCACCAGTGAAGGATGGCCTTGTTGGGCGCCACGGTCTCTCAGAGGTGGGATCTTCCCCTGACTCTCCCACAGACTGCCACACCCTCTAGCCTCTGCAAACGCCACCTTGATCCTGGAAGCAACAGCTGAGGGGAGCTGAGACCCAGCACGGGCTCCACCGGCCCCATCCAGGAAGCCAGTCTGAGCATTGCTGACCCGAGCCGGACTCATCAGCCCCGACTCAGTCTCTGCAAACTGCTGGAACTTTCCAGGCTGGTGAATCCAGGGCCACCTCCCCATGAAGAGGCGCCTTGGTTTCTGGGGCCTGAGATTTGGTGGCTGGGAGGAAGCCATAGCCACGGCCAGCAGTGCCTGATCTCTCTGGAGGGGAGGCCAGGACTGTCCCCCTGAGAAAGGGCCCCTCGCTGAGCTGGGAGGGAAGAGGGGCTCATGTGTGGTCACTGTAGGGGCATCCAGGTGGGTGCGGGACAAGGTGCTGAGTCCCACTCCCCAGCTCCAGGGCTCACGGTAGAGCCTCTGGCAGAGTTGGGGCTCACAGCCCACTGAGAACAGAATCCCACCGCTCTCTGGCTCCCTGAGCAGAATTCTCCTCAGGATACAGCCCACCCGGCTTCCACCCACCCCAGCAGCCTCTCTCACACCCTGTTTCCAGCCTCCGTCCGCCCCTCTAGCCTCCCAACCTTCCAGCCTTCCCATCCCTCAATCTCTCAGCAGGAATCAGCTCCCGGCTCTCCAGGCCCTGCCAGACCCCTGCAGGAACTGCCCAGCCCCCACTGTTGGCTACAGATTCATGATGGAGACTTCGGGTAATTGTGGGGGACCCTCCCAGATCCCCCCCACCGTGGCCAGGGATGTGAGCTCAGCTGATGCTGGCCTGGGTCGTCCCCCTGTCTTGGCCTGTCATGGCTGTGCAAGGACCAGAGAGCAAGGCCACAGAGAGAGTCATCAGCTCTGACCCCCAAGGGAACCCCCCTGGGACTGGTGCACACCAGCTCCTGTGGCCGTCCGGGGTTGTCAGCAGCCAAGCAGACATTCCTTGAGGGCACTGGGGAGAAAACCCGGCTGGCAGGGAAGCCCAGAGACCCGCCTTGCTCTCCTGTGGTGCCCTGACTCACCATCCAGACGGCAGTGACGTCCTCCCCAAAGGTGCTCATCACCCAGAGGGTGACCACCCTGAACGCCCCTGCCCCCCCCCCCCCCCAGTGATTCAGTCCATGCCCCAGCCGCACTTCCGGCCGCCGACTGCCACCGAGTCTGAGGCCACCGGGGCTGCCCTTCCCCAATGCATCTCTGCCCAGAGACTCCGGGGGTTGTCCTGGCTCTGTGCAGCGGGGATGGAAGGAGCCAGAAGGATGGAAGGGCCCAGAGGCCAACCAGTCCTGCCCCTGGTGCCTTTCCAGAGGTCAGCGGAGTGGAGAGCCTGGGCCCCACCGCTGTGTTCCGGCCCCTCCGCACTGAGGTCGGAGCCTCCCTGCCTCCTGGGAGGGGGAGCGGGTGTGAAAAGCCGGAGGCGGTGTGAAGGCCCTGACCTCGGTGGTGACTAAGCTGGCCCGCTGTGCTCCTGAACCTCCAGCCTGCAGAGCTGGGTCACGGGGATGCTCGGACCCCAGAGTCTAGGAAGGCACTCCAGAATCACAGCCTGTTTCTCCCAGCCGCCGGGCAATAGACTTGGCCCCAGCTACAGCAGGTGTTCCGGGCTGGGGGAGATGCAGCGCCCCCATTCCCTGCCCCCACCCCAAGCAGTGCGGCCCACTGCCGGGCCTGTCTTTCCCATAGCACCTCACCTGCTCTCTTCCTAGGTGCTTTTGTCCCCAGCGTGTCTCCTGGGCTGCTCCCGGCAGAATTCTGGTCATTGCAGATGGAAGATGACCCTAATTTCACAAGCAGGGAAACTGAGGCCTGAACACGCTGCTTGAGGGCCTAAAGTGGTGGTTTTTTGTTTGGTTTGTTTTGTTGCTTTGGGGGTCACACCCAGCAATGCTCAGGGGTTACTCCTGGCTCTGCACTCAGGAATTACTCCTGGCAGTGCTCGGGGAACCATATGGGATGCCAGGGATCAAACACAGGTCAGCCACGTGCAAGGCAAACACCCTATCCGCTGTACTATCGCTCTGGCCCTAAAGTGGTATTTGTGATGCCAACCAAAGGAGGAGTACAGGAGGGTTCCCTGCCAACTGCCTGAGGGTAAAGCCACCCTGTTCCCCCTCCCAGCCCTCGGGGTGGCTCATGGTCCAGCAGGAAATGAACCCAAGTACCTGAAGGGCACAGAAGGCGAGATGGGGACATGGAGGAAGACAAATATGCAAGGAGGAGTTGCCATGGCGGCAGGTTGTTTGAAACTCTTCCCTGCTGGCGAAGGGGGGCGTTCTGGTCCGTCCTTCACGCCCTACCGAGGTCACCAGTCACCCCCCACGAGCGGCTCTCCAGCACGGCCACGGCCCCAGAAGCACAAGGACTTAATGCAGAACCCAGCAGCTTGGAGCAGAAAAGTGAACGGACTATGCATTGATCCAGCCCATCAAGTCTGCCGGAGGGGAAAGGGTGTTGCCCCATTCGCCCTCTCCTCTCTGGAAAGAAAGATGGCGGCCACATGGGAGCCTTGTGGACAGCAGGTATGAGCCGGGAGTGTGGGGGCCGACTAAAACCTCATGGGAAGCGGGGCGTTTCGCTCCGCCCTTCACGCCCTACCGAGGCCACCGGTTGCCCCCCGCGAGCGGCTCTCCAGCACGGCCAGGACTCCAGAACATAGAAACCAATTTCTTAACTATCTGACTTTCAGTAGAAATACTTCCAGGGTCAATAGGTAAAAGAGCAGAAATCCAAAACCAACATTTAATTCTTGAACCCAGCCTTAGAAAGCAAATCACTTCACAATGCTTTTTCAGCATGTCTGATTTGGGGGGGGGGGGGGGTAAATTCTAAATAATAGTGGTGAATCTTTTATTGAAACAATGAATCTAATCAAAGCAGATAGAGTGTTAACTAGAATTCATCTGCCTCACAGGGACGGGGAGGGGTGGGGGGTGGGGTTTTATTGGGGTTCTTCATGGTAAAAAATAAGTATTGGTAAAGGGAAATGTGTTTGATATTTGCATGACTGAGACATAAACCTGAAAGCTTTGTAACCTTTCCCACAGTGATTCAATAAATAAAAAAAAAAAAAAAAAAAAAAAAGAAACTCTTCCCTGCTGGCAATGGTAGCGGCCAGCAGCCTCTGGACCTGAGCAGAGGTGGGCAAGAGAATTTCCAACCTTGGAGTGTGGCAGCCGGGGCCAGGGGCTCACCCTGGACCGCACGGCAGTGAGAACCCAGTGGGGCCGAGAACAGAGTCACGGGTGAAGAAGGTGAGGGGCTTGTCTTCCTGCCACACACTTGGCAGTGGTCCTTACACACTTGACTGTGGAGCTCGCACACTCGCATGTGGTATCCAGATTCCACTGTTTGCGGTGCGGCAGTCACAGTGTCAGTGCCAGGCAGTGCCAGCACAGGGCCTGTGGGGTGCTTCCGGGGAATGAACTCAGGGCCTCCCACACAAGTCAGGCTCTTTGCCACAAAAGCCAACCCCGGGGCTCCTCCTTGGTTTTCTTTCCCCAAAGCATTTTAATTTGTTTCCTTTTATGTTTCTCTATTTTAGAGCTGCCGTTTGGACTCTTTCATGAATGTGATGGAGGAAATGATAAATTAGGTCCTAAGAGACAGTGCACCAGGTAAGGAGTTTGCCTTGTGTGCAGCCAACCTGGGTTTGATCTGTGGCACAGCATGTGGTCCTCTGAGCACTGCCAGGAGTGATCCTTGAGCACAGAACCAGGAGCATGCTGTGAACATCACAGGATGTGATCCCAAAACAAAACACACAACACCCAAAAGATAAATTCATTCATTAGGAGGAATAAATTTGGGAGAGAAGTATGCACCTTGGTCACCACTGCACTGTATTTCCAGAGAATCTTGGTTCTGTGGTTCTATATTGAGCAGTCTGAGGGCTGCAAGGGTCCAGGGAGTGAACAGCGGCCAGGAGCACTCTCCACTGACACACACTCCACTGACCTTCCCCCTGTCCTTCCACCAGTTTCCCCACTACCTGGGGCCCTACAATAGAAGACACAGTACTCAGGGCCTGCAGAAGCATGAGTCGAGGGCAAAAGACGAATAGTGAGTATTTCTAGCAGGCAGTCAGGGGCTTCCTGAGCATAATACCAGGCAGGGAATTACTAGGGAAGATGGAAGTAGACATGTTTCTAGGGAGAGGATGAAATTATCATCATCGAACATCTAGTAGGTACCAGGCGATTAAACAAGGCTCTGAGTTTTACCCTATATTTTCCTTCAATCTCTTTTCAGAGCAGCGGGTAGAGTGCTTGCTTTGCACATGGCCAACCCAGGTTCGATCCTGGGCATCCCATATGGTCCTTCCAAGTCTGCCAGGAGTGTATCCTGGGCACAGAGTCAGGAATGACCCCTGAGCACCACAAACAAACAAAATGTAGGTTCCAATTGCAGAGATCTTATTTACCACAGTTTCCCTACTGGCTGGATTAGAGCCAGGTCTATGATGGTTTATAATTTAACACATGATTGTTAGATGAGTGAATGATAAAAACCACCACCATCATCATGGTTTGATTAACACATTGATAGACCAGTATGCTGAGGCTAGGAAGGCTCCCACCTTGCCCAAGATCAGACAATGGGCAAGTCACAAAGCTGGAAGCTGAACCCAGGTCTTCTAAGTCCTTCCATTGTCCCACACCTACATGACACACAATTGTCATTTCAATTCCTCTACACCACTCCATTCGAGAGAGAATGCTCCAGTCTGGAGCCAAGTGGCTCAACTTACAGAAGAACAGGCTTCACTGGAGGGAAACATAAGCTGGACGTGTCTGAGTTCAGTGCTGAACCCAGGACTTAGCCAAATTTACCCTGAGTCAACAACACATGGTGAGAAACAAGGGCAGATAAAGTCCACAATTATAACGGCTGGATAGGGCGGGATGCTGGAGGAAGGGCCCGCCCAGAGGCAGGTGGGAAAGTTCTGGCCTCTAAATTCCGCTTCTAGTCTGTGTCTGCACAACAAAGGCTTTGCTAAGGTGAGACCTTTGAAGTCCTGAGGGGCTGAAACAACATCTCTTAGGCTGTGGATCCCAAGTTCTATTTTCTCCTTTGTCCATAAATCAGGGGCAAGATGCACATAGCTAAAATATGGGAACAACCTACTGGCCATGAGCGGTGAGTGGATGAATAAAATGCAGTTTACTCATTCCACGTAATATCACTTGCCTTTTTAAACTGTAGGCACCCCTGCCATAGACAGCACAGGGTGAGGTGGACGTGATGGTTAACTTTGCATGTCAGATAGCTGGTGAAACAGCATTTCTGGGTGTGTCTCGAGGGTGTTTACAGCAGGAATTAATGTCTGATTCAGTAATCCCCCTCCCTGATGTGGGCAGCAGCTTCCGGTCCCCAAGGGCCTGACTGCGAGAAACATACCAAGGCAGTGCAAATGTACTCTCTCTTCTAGAGCTGAGCCGTGCCGCATTCTCTCTCTTACATCAGAATTCTTTGGATTCCAGAATGTTCATCAGCAGACTGGGACTGGATTGCAGTGGATTTTCTAGTTCTCTACCTTGCAGACAGTGGACTGTGGGCCTTCTCAGCCCCCACAACCATTTCATGAGCTCATGAGCCCATTTTCTCCTGATCTCTCTGTTATTCTCTGTCTTTCTCCCCCTCTCTCCTATTGGTTCTGTCTCTCTGGAGAACACTGACTAGTACACAATAGGCCTAAAAGACGTTACACAGCATGATCTCTCTTACATGTTTTGTTTAACTTTTTTTTGAGTGGCGAGGCTATCTTTTTTGGTGGGGTTGAGAGAGAAGGGTTTGGTCCATTCCCAGATGTGCTCAGGATTTAGCCCAGGCTCTGTGCTCAGGAATCATTCCTGGCCCTGCCCATTGTCTTATCTCTCTGGCCTGCCCTTTCACAGAATTCTAAGTGTGTTACAATACAGCATTGTTAACAAAAGCTGTGTTGGATAATAAATCCCTCGCCCAGACTTTACTTGCCTCTCATACCCAAAACTTTATACCCTTTGGCCATTACCTCCTCCCCCAAATCTCTAGCAACTTCCGTTCTACTCTATGCTTCTGCGCTTCATTTCATTCTATTTTGCTTTATTTTATTTATTTTGGGTGCCTCTGAGGCACCAGTGTTCAGAGTGCTCAGAGTCACGGGTAGATATGTCAGGGATTGAAAGTCAGTCAATGGCAGCTCAAGTGGCAGCTGTGCACCCATCCTCAAGGGGCTCGTGGTGCTGTTTTGGCCCTGCTCTGCCAGAGTCTCCACACTTTATTTTAGGTTAAACGTCAAACACTACAGGGCTGGAGAGATAGTACAGTGGGTAGGGCGCTTGCCTTGCACATGGCCAGCCCGGGTTCAATCCCAGCATCCATATGGTCCCTCAAGTCCACAGGAGTGCAGAGCCAGGAGTAACCCCTGAGCACTGCTGGGTATGGACCCTGTCCTCCTGTTGTTGTTCATCCATTTGCTTGAGAGGGCACCAGTAATGTCTCCATTGTGAGACTTGTTGTTACTGTGTTTGTCATATCGAATACATTACAGGTAGCTTGTCAGGCTTTGCCGTGGGGGCGGGATACTCTCGGTAGCTTGCTGGGCTCTCCCAGAGGGGTAGAGGAATCAAACCTGGGTCAGCCGCGTGCAAGGCAAACACACTACCCGCTGTGCTATCACTCCAGCCCTGGTATGGACCCTAAGATAATTAAATATATATAGTAAAAGGAAATATCTTCAGTGTTCTTGTAGTAATCATAATACCACATGATATAATAACAACAATAATAATAGGGGCAAGCAGAAACGATAGGAAGGGCTGGATATGTTTTAAGGCCCTGAGGGTAGGGATGAGGGTTGTGGTGATGGTTCCATGGGTATATACTTAGCTCCAAAATAATGCAGTCGTATGCATTAAATATACAACCTTTGGTGCTCGATCATACTTCAGTAAGTTGGGTTTAAAAAAGCAAGCAGGACCAGCAGGCTCATGGAAAAGTGTTCATTGTCACTTCTTGCCAGAGAAATCCAAAGCAAGATAATCATGAGAGAACATCTCATGCCAGTGAGAATGGTATCTATCAAAAAGGCTTGGAATAATCTGTGCTGGCAGGGATGTGGTGAGAAGGGAACAGTGCTCAGCGCTGTTGGCAGGAGTGTTGTCTGGTTCAGCTCTTATGGAAAACATTATGGAGAGTCCTCCAAAAACTAAGAATAGAGCTTCCATGTGACCCAGTATCGCACTGCTTGATATCTACACCTGAGACACACAGATATTCACTCCAAAAGATAGATGAGCAGCTGCCCAGCCGCTTTTCCTGTTCCCTGCGACTCTCTCCTTATCATTCCACTGTGCAGAGAGAGGAGTGGGGGAGGATTTCTTTCCTTGATATGAGAGATGGGATGCCGACCTCTAGCTTGGAAGTGAGTTGACTTGGCGTTTTTCTTTAACTAGCTTCCTCCCACCACGTTTATGTTTCTGCCTGAATCTGTGGACCCTTTCCGCCTAAGGGGCTCAGTATCTTAGGCAGGGTTCCTGGTGTCGAAGGCCCCTGGAAGGCAAGAGGGTCCCCATGAGTGGTCCCTGCACCCCAGCCTTACTCAGCACCCCGCACTGCCTCGGCTTTTCCTATCCCCACCCCTTCGTTAACTCTGGTTTTCACTAGAGAACCAGACATTTGCCATGTAGACTATGGAAAGGAATCGTGGGTCGAAACCTCCTGTTTCACACTGTAGCTTGGGATCCAATCCCGGGATGCTGTTGAGAGCTGCCTCCCAGCAGCCTTCTTTCTGGAACACAGATGCCTCCAGCCCATCCAGGCCATGGGCCCATTCTCTTTCTTTCTTTGTGTGCCATAAAGCCACCACACCCCCATGCAAGGCACTTGCCCTGGCTCCTGTTCTCTCTCTCCAGCCCACAGCCGCCTGGTTTTCCACCAAAGCCCCACGCCCACCAGAGAAGCCCTGCCAGCTTTGTCCTCACTTCTCTGGAGGTGACCACCTGCTAGAGCGATCCAGAAGGAGATGGCAGCCAGAAGCATCCCGGGACAGATGAGAGTGGTGGAGGCCTGACAGAGGGAAGTTCACTGGCTGGAAGAAGAAACGGCTTCCGCCTGGGCAAAGGCTTTCTGTGGAGTCGGCCAGCACCGGGGCCACAGAGAGAGCTGGCGGGGGAGGGGAAGTGCAGCCCTGGAAAGGTAGGCCTGTCCGAGGGGGATAGCACCCTCAAGTTTGGTAAGAGGGACGTAGACTTCTCCTTGCAGGAAGCAGCGGCTCGCCTCACAACTCCCACATCTCCCTCCAGTTTTTCTATTCTCGCCTCTTCAGAACCCAGATATAGTGAGAATTCGCTTGACAGCAAAAGAAACACAGCAGTGGTCTGTGCCCATGGGTTTCCTTCTAACTCTTGGCGCCACTGCCCAGAAGCAGCCCACAGACTGAATAAAGGCAGAGTCACAGCCCTAGCTGGGCGACAACATTTTAAATGACAGGGTTCTGCCCTCCAGGATGTAGCCTGGCCTTTGACTCAGCACCCAATATAGGTATGATGCTGCTTTTCCTGTAGCCAGGAGACACGGGTTTGGGAACCAAGGGCAGACAGGGGACTGACTCCTCTCACTATTATTCAAGCTTCCTGTGTCAGAAACGTGGCTTCCCATACTTACAACTTGCAGTTCTGCTGGTCTGAGGTTCTGTTCCCAGGGAACATAAACACCGATTCCATTGGACTGGAGGACCCAACGGGCCGTTTGGAAATCCCTGAGTCTCTGAGCCAGTTGAAGGACTTTACTCTATAGGCAGAGATAATGGTCTCTATCACTAAGGGGAAATTGGACCATTAAGACACAGTAGTGATAAAGAGGAGCATGTCTGGACCCCGGACAAGTTCTGGTGCCTCTTGGCATGTTGATGTCCTAAGAATGAGTTAATTGTGCTGTCATTAAAGTGAGCAGGAAAGTCGTTATCTGGAAGTAAATTCTGCACAAGAGCCTGTACATCCTGACACCTTGCTAGGGCAGCCATCAAATTGTGCTCACTTGACCTGAAAGTCCTAGAAGCTGGTCCCTACCACCACATCCTGGGAGCTGCCTTTCAGTTACAAAGTTGCTTGTTATTTGGTTTTAGTTTTATCCAATCCCTTCGCCAGTGTATATTTCCCACCAACAATTTTCCCAGTTTCCCTTCTGTACCCCCCCAACTCCCTGCCTCTGTGGTAGAACACCTCTCTCTCTCTCTTTCTCTCTCTCTCTCTCTCTCTCTCTCTCTCTCTCTCTCTCTCTCTTCTGAATTTTTTCCACAGGAATAGAAGAAAACCAGCCCCAATCTCCACCGAAGTCCAGACCCTTGTCTTTCACTGCAGAAAAGATTTTCAGAAGACAAACAGTAAAGCTGAAAAGTTCTAAGGAAGTCTAATACACTTTAAAGAAAGAGTAAGGGCTTTTCCAGAGAGAGGAGAGAGTGTTACAAAGTAAAAGAGATTACAATCCCCCTTAAAGGTACCGGCAACTGCAGGATGGAGCAGGCAGAATTGATCTGAAAAGCTGATTGTACAGTCTTTCTCACACTGCCTGAAACTGAGTTCTCAGTGCCCTGCTAGGGAGCTGCCAAGGACAACCTTTGAACTCTTCATTCTTGAGTCTTATCAGAATTTTTCCTTTGTTCCAGCTGAATTGTCTCCTGGGGAGGGGGGGAGGGGGTCTAGCCTTTGTTCTGAGCTGGCCTGTCTAGCCAGGGTAAAATGTCTCCTTTTCAGATAAGATCTAATCTCTCTAAATATTTCCTGGTTTAGTGGCTTCCTGAAATTCACCATCAAGAGGCTGACCAATCTGATTGCCCTCCTCAAAGGGAAATTTAGTGATAGGAGAAATTCCGGGACTGCTGAGGACTCCTCGCACCATACAGGTGAGGGGCCTGGATCAATCCACCAGGTCTAAACCCAGAGCTATTTAAGGACACAGACTGGTTCCAAGAAGAGGGAACAGCACTGCAGCAATGGGAACTGTAGCAGCTATTCACTTAATGTAAGGAATGCTGATGTTTGATTATTAGAAAATAATCAGTGTGGGATTGGGGGAGAGCTGTAGAGAGAGAGAGAGAGAGAGAGAGAGAGAGAGAGAGAGTAAGAAACTTATTTCACACATGGCCTACCAGAGGTTCAATCCCCAGCACCACATATGGTCCCCAAGCACCGTTAGGAGTGATCCCTGAGCACAGAGCCAGGAATAAGCTATGAGCACTGTTACGTGTAGCTCAATCCCCCCACCCCATAAAAAAAAACCCAAAACAATAAAAATAATCAAATGGAACTGTGACTGACTTAAAAAAGGAATGCCACCCAAAGACAGATAACAGTGACAACAGCCCAAAGATGAATCCAATATTAGAGGAAATGTTGTCTGTTTATTTGGAAGGAGAGTCGGAGCACCTTTGATTTTATGAAGGATAACTGCACCGTGGAATAGAGAAGCATTGATCTGTGACTGTTGTATGAGAGTTGGGGTATTTCTAGAAGAGCCAGTTACCCAGGAGGGAACCAGAGCTGATCATTTAATGATTCTCTCTCAACCCCAAATCTGTCCATCCACAGTCTATTCTGATTCTGTGATTCTCTGCATACTCTCCCTCCTTTAGCTAATTGGGGACCCTTTCAGATACCACCAAGGCCCTCACTGCCACCCCAGAAAGAAGCCTTGGGTCCGAGTCACCAATCCCACTAATGTCCTGCCCCCTGCCCCGGGGAGAAGTCTCTGGTCTCAGTCACCAATTCCTTCATAAGATCCCAGAATCACGCTCTGTGTATCCTCCTTTTGAGGTTTGAGGAGATGCCTAGCAGAGCCCCCTCAAGAGGTCTTTGTCCCAACAGTTCAGGCAGGCCTGTCTGCATATCTAAGAAATGCTAGTTTGATAACGCTGAGTTCTCTTTGTCCCCCACACCAAGAGGTAGTAACTGTTCTCACACTTATACTCCGGAGGCATTTCTCGACACCTTTCCTGCACAGGAATATCTCTTCAGATGTTTGCTTTGCAGACAGCTCAGAAGGTGTAGATAGTACTGCAGGCAGGTAGGTAGGGAAGACTTGGCAGTGAGTTTCTTGAGAAGTGATAAAACCAGATGTGTTTTAAAGATGTAACTATGTCACCAGCCCCCAAGTCATGCAGGCTGGATCCCCTTGGCGAACACAGGAACTGAGACAGGTAATGCTCAAACAGGTGCTGGTGCTGCCTCTGGAGGAGACTGAGCCCCTCAGAGAGGAGGAACTTCAGCAGGAACAAAGGAATAGAATAACAATTGAAAGAAGACCACCCAAAGGTCAAAGTGTTTTCCCCTGAAGGACCCTTAAGAGGCTCTAATCTACGTGGAATGCCCCAAGCAGGTGTGGTAGTGGAGAGACCTATAAAACCAACTTTGCAAAGGCAAGTGGCACACATTCTCCGTTCTGGGATTCAGCTGTATCTCAATTTGGGATGTGTAATTCCCTTCTTTTTCTGTATGGGTTGCCTCAGCTGCCCTGTGGAGAAGCCCCTGTACTTCCCCCCTCATTCTTTCTCTCTCCCCCTTCCCACCTTATCACAATCCTTAAACAAACCTGTTTCACTACACAATTTATCTCCTGAAATTCTTTCCTGTGAGGGTGAACAACAGACCTGGAAATCATCCAATAGGGTCCATGACTCCAAATGAATGAAGAATGTTCAAGCATTTAAAAAATGGAAATATGAGCAAAGGGTTAGACTACTTGCCTTGCATGCAGCCAGTGCTGGCTTAATCCCTGAGCACGACCGGAAGCGAGCACAGAGCCAGGAAGAACCCGCTGGACACCACCGGATATGGCTCCAAGTCACCCAGAGAATAATTAATCGATTGCTTTAAAAGTATACAAAGAAAAACAAAATACTATGCAATAGGAAATAGTAAAATGCATTGCTCTAAGTGACTATTAACTTTTATACCAGGTGTGTGAGCATGTGTGAGTATGTGTGTTTGTGTGTATGTGTGATTTTTAGAACATTGGTTGCAAAATAAAATGCATATATATATATATATATATATTAGCCAAGAGTTCATTTATTATCTTACCTCATTTATTATCTTTTCTTTTCAGAGATGTGGGCAAGTCCCAATTGAGTGTGGCATATTTTATTGTATTGGTCAAACAAATATGCATTGAGCAGCTGTTATTTGGAATCTGAAATTGGTGTGTGCCCCTCTGGAGTTGATGGGAGATAGTTGGGTGCACTGATAAGAGTCTAAATGGAAGATAGTGAGGCATGTGGTGGGGGTGGAGTGGGTGGGCATGTAAGAATACAAGAGACCCACTGGATGAGTAATGGGCTGTTTGGAGTGCTTGCTCTAATGGCATTTTCTTAACATTTCAATAGGTTTATCAAAATGTAAAACATATTGTTAAAACCAACACCACAATAAGAATTTTTTTAATTTAAGAAAAAAAGACTTTTATTGCATTCCTGGCTCTCATGTCACACCAAGGGCTGAGGTTCAGGGGTAGGTTTGGGATATCTGTGTAGTTGGTCTTCTGGTTATTCTGTTTATTTGTTTTGGTTTTGGTTTGGTATGTTTTTCGAAGCCTGAAGTTTAAAGATTGGGTTTTAGGATGAGTCAAAATGTCCCTACGTCAAAACAACTGTGTGTGAGACAGCTGCCACAGTTGCCTTCAAAATGGCGGCAGGAAAATTCCATGGGCCTTCCCTGTGGGAGCCCCAAACACAAACTCATTTCTCCACTGTGCCAATTTGAGGTCAGCGTGGCTGAAAAAGGGTGGCATTTGTGTCAGCCCGGCCCGGCCTCCCAGGCGAGAGCTAAGTAAACAGGAGACCTGGGGAAGACCATTTCTTCACGGGGCCCATGGTGGATTTTTCCAAGGCAATGAAAGACTCCCTTTGTGCAGAGGAGAGGAAAGAGCTCCTGCTAGTTCAGGCTGCCTGTTCTCCATGACCTCACCAATGTTGACTTTTTCGGTATTTCTGCTCCCTTAGAGTTAGAGAGAAGGCAGGATGGAGACTGAGGAGCGCCACTTCACCATGAGAATGGGCAGGCGAGGCAGGGGAAGTACCTGGCTGCCTTTCCTGAGGCCAGGTGACAAAGGGCTAATGGAAAGAGGGGCCAGTCATGAGACCCTCACATTCAGCTGCCTTTTCCCTGGACAAGGTATGCCTAGATTTTAAAAAGCTCCCAGTCAGACTTAATTTTTCTGGCCTGAATATCTTTTCTCAGGAGGAAACAACACGGAAATGACCATGGCACTGTAATTTCGGCACTTCCTGGAAAACCATAATTAACCGGCACATTATAATTACCCACCTGACCACCCTTCCATCTGGAACTCTTGCTTCAATGAATTCTATTCTTAAAATCCTTCCCCGCCTGAGAAACAAGACAAAGCACTTTAAATACCCTTTTAATGAGCCCTTTACTCCTCCAAGGAGCTTTTTATACTCTTGGCTACTCCTTGAACTTCAATTTTAATTTTCCTATAAATGAGATTATTTTTCTAAGAGACTGAAAGGAGTAAGGAGTTATTGTCCGTGACCAGCAAAGAATAGGACTGAATGTCATCTCTCCATTTTGCATCTTTTTAAAAACATCTAGAAGGAATTGAATTTCTTCAGGAGAAGCCATCCTAGTGTCAATCATGCCATCATACAACTATTTGACCTTGCCAAGGTCAGATCTTCTCCAGGGTTTTTCCATAGAAGAAATGAGGAGGAAACTAAATTGGCATTTGCCCAAGTGCAGAAACTAGGACATCAAGGATTTTAGCTGGCTTAAGAACAGAACATCAAAGAACTTGAAGGCTAACCTGATGCTTCATTTTAAATATAAAAATTTTATTAAAAATTTAAGCCTTCTTGGCGGCTCAGTGGCCGTCATCCTCCAGAGGCCATTGGACAGTCAGGTCTGAGCCCACAGTGACGAGACATTTTGGGCCTCACAGGATGGGGGTGGAGCCGGGCCTGTCCTCCCCACCCCAACGAGACCCCAAGTCATCATGAAAGGCCTCTCTGGCTCCTGATCAAGCTGCTTAATGACCATGATCCCAGAGACTCACAAACAAATCTCAAAACCCAGCAGCTTTTGGCAGAAATGCGTCCTGGTCTCCCTGTCCCAACGAGACCCCAAGTCATTGCCCACAAACGGCCTCTCTGGCTGCTGATCAAGCTGCTCAACGGCCATGATCCCAGAGACTCAGGAGCAAATCTTGAAACCCAGTGGCTTTTGGAAGAAATCCCTCCAGATTTAAGTGTTAAAATTTCGGAATTTCAAAACCACATGGCCCTACTGCAGCCACGCGACATCATATGTTATTCATAACCAGCAATAGAACACAAATTGTGTACTGTTGCCTTTTCAGCAGATCTGAGTGTTGGGGTAAAATCTCAAATAATAATGGTGGGTCTGGTGTCGAAATATTGAATGTGATCAAAGTAGAGAGAGAGTAATGTGGAAATCATCTGCCCCACAGGTAGGGGGAGGGTGTGGGATGAGGGTATACTGGGGTTTTTCGTGGTGGAGAATGGGCACTGGTGAAGGTACGGGTGTTTCATTGTATGACTGAGACTTAGATTCGAAAGCTTTGTAACTGCTCTCACAGTCGTTCAATAAATAAAATTACAAAAAATGGGGAAAAAAAGTAAGGTGGAGTTCATGCACAATTCAATCAGCTAATCAGTGGCTGAAGAAATAGCAGTACTCCTACACACAAAAAAAATTAAGCCTTATAAATTTTTGTTGTCAAATGAGCAAAAAAAATTGTTGTCATGTGAGCAAAATATATATGTATTTCAGTTTTAATTCACATTTTCTTGAAGGCTGGTGTTTTGAAAATCTTTTTTGTTTCTTGGCCATTCTGAACTTCCTATTTCTATCAATTCCCTTTTGAATTGGTTTTGTTTCTGTTTGGTTTGGGGGGCATACCCTGCAATGCTCAGGGCTTACTCCTAGATCTGTCCATAGGGATATTTCCTGACAGTGCTTGGGACAACAATATGTGTTATTCGGGATCAAACTAGGGCTTGACCATGCAAGGAAAACACCTTAACCACTCTACTATCTCTCCATCCCAGTAATTTTGGTTTTTTTGTGTGTCCTCCTAGCAGTGCTCAGGAAACCACCTGGTGCCAGGGATAAAGCCAAGGCACCCCACATGCTCTGCATTCAGTCCATCAAGCTATAAATGTCAGGCATTATACTATTCTTTGTGATCATTACGCTTTTATTCAATTAAAAAATTCCTATGGAAAATTATGCTTAAATACATATATTAATTTTGTGAATATGACATTGCTGTCTCAAACAAGATAAGTCTTTAAGACTTCATAAATATCTCTAAATGGATCTTGAATTTTTCATACTACATTTCTTTATAATCACCATATATTTTTTGGCACCTCAGTGTAGAACTGCTTTCCTACTTCTCTAACTTTCTCCTAACATAGGGAAAGTTCCTATGACATCTTTCAAGGCACTTCCCAAAATATCCTATAAATCCCCAGAGGATTTTTTCTTAAAGCCTTTTTTTTTATTTCCCAGGGGGCCAGAGCAATAGTACAGCAGGTAAAGCACTTGCCAGGAGGAAGCCATGAGCATGGCTGGATGTGTCCCCCTCCCCCCCAAAAAAAGTTAAAACATGAACATTATGGATTTTCTAGGTGAACTACATAGTCAGACAAAAGAAGAGTAACAGTTTTATTTCCCCTTTTTCTAATCTTAATAACAATTATTTCAGTTTCTTTTATTATTGCAATTATTAGAACCTCTTAGTAATGTTAGCCATCAATACCGAAAACTGATACTATTAGCAAAAATATTGCCACAGTTGGTGGGTTCTTGCTTTATGATGGAACAGCCATAGCTAAGGAACTTAATATCCTCCAGCCTGGGTTGGGGGGTCCAGGTGGTGGCCAGGTGGGTCTGGGCTGGAGCCTTGTCCTTATATGGTAAGCTACAGGAGAGAGATCATTAGGATTCAAGTCTGGTTTGGTTTCCTGTAGGCCCCAGGTTGCTGAGCCCCACACTGAAAAAGAGTTTTGGCAATGATTCTTGAAAAATTACAAGGGATAATAAAATATAATAGTATTAATTGCATAATAAAATATAACGATGGTAAATAACACAGTAGTCCTGTCAAGTTCCTAATTTGGGGATAGACAGGGCCTCCCATGTGGTGCTGATGGGGAGGCATAAGGGCTACTACTCCCAGGGATGCTCAACCAACCAGACTTGAGGGTTTGCAGCTAGAACTGGAAGACAAGGTGGGTGGCGCTCAGGCCCTGTGGTGCCAGTGCTAGAGACCCCAAGGGATCAGTCCAGATTGTAGATATGTGCTGAAAGTGGGCAAATGACCAAACATGATGGTCTCTCAGTATCTGTACTGAAAATGGTAATATAATGTCCAAAAGGAGAGAGAGAGAAGAAAAGTACCTGCCATAGAGGCAGGCTGTGGGGGAGGGGGGCATGGCAGGAGGGATATGGGGCATACTGGCGGTGGGAAATGTACACTTGGTGGAGGGATGAGTGTTGGAACATTGTATGGCTGTAACTCAATCATGAAATCTTTGTAACCATATATCATGATGACGCTATGATTCAATAAAAAAATTAAAAATGAATTACAGAGAAATAGGAAGGAAAATTTAGTGACTTTTAATTACAAACCAATTATTTCTTGTTCATGGGTCTGTGGATTGCTTAAAATCATTGTTAAATATTCTTGTATACATTTTGAAAATCATTTTTATTGAAGATTATCACACACATAGGAAGGAATACATAACCTAAGTGAATAGACTCAAATAATTACATGTATACCACTCAAGTCGAGATAGAAGATATTTTTACTATTTAGTTGTTTGTTTGTTTGCTTTTTGGGGGACTCAGCAATCACTCCTGGTGGTCCTCAGAGGACCATATATGGTGCCAGGATGGAACCAGGGTCAGTGGTGTGTAAGGCAGGCACCCTGTATGTACCATCACTCTGGCCCTATTTGCTAATATTGTATAAGGAGTTTTGGCATTTAAGAGTTAAGTTTGTACTCAAGTCATTTGGGCAAGCAGAGAGTTGCCCTAGTTCTTGACACCCACCTCGACCAAGGTTTTATTTAGATCAGAGCACAACTCACCTGACCTCTGACTTTGGGCCATGTGAGTTACTTTGGTCTGTAGAAAGGGGCACATGTCATATTCAGCCCTGATGTGAGTTGGCTTCTTGCAATACTCCCCTTGAGTAGACTGTTTCCTGAATGGGGGAAAACAGGAAACATACTCAGCCTGTAGCCTGAACCAAACATGACCAAGTCCAGCCAACCTATAACTGGGCCACAAAACTGGACTCTGGGTTGCAAGTCCAAGTCCTTATTGCAGAGGAGGTGTGGCAATAGCTAGCTTCATTGAATGAATTGGGATTACATGCAGCCTATGGGCTGATGCTGGGGTTCAAACTCTACAGGCAAGCACTCCACCATTGGGCTATCCCTTGTTCAATTCCATTAGTTTTAAAATAGTTTGTTTTATGACTTTAGGTCTTTCTAATTCACATATATAGAAACATATGAGATAGAAATAAATGTAAATAGGAAGACACATTTTAAGAGCAGCAACGTGGGTGGAGCGATAGCACAGTGGTAGGGTGTTTGCCTTGCACGCAGCCAACATGGCCGACCCGAGTTCGATTCCTCTGCCCCTCTCGGAGAGCCCGGCAAGCTACCGAGAGTATCTCGCCCGCACGCTAGAGCCTGGCAAGCTCCCCGTGACATATTCGATATGCCAAACACAGTAACAACAAAGTCTCCAATGGAGACGTTACTGGGCCCGCTCGAGCAAATCAATGAACAACGGGAGGACAGTGACAGTGACTTCATTTTACAGAAAAGTTGAGTGGAAAGTAGTTTCCATATATCCAAGAACCCCTCTACACACAGGCCTCCCACTTTCACCAGTGGCCAGCAGAGTGCTACAATCGTTATTTCATGGACCTATAATGACACATCATTAGCCCCCACATTTGTCCTTGACTAATGTAACACAAAGGGGTGAATCTTGGTGGTGTACATTCTTTGGGTTTTGAGAAATATGTATTGATGTGAATCTACCATGATATAGTCATAGAAAATAGTTTTCCTCCCTGAATATCCTCTGTGTTCTTCCTAATCACTGCCCGCCCCCCCGCCTCCCTCCCCCAACCTACCTCAAACCACTGATCACCTTTTACTTTCTCGGAAATTTTCCCTCTCCAGAATATCATAGAGTTGAAATCATACATCTAGTCTTTCCAGATTGGCTTCCTTTGCTTAGTTATATGCGTTAAAGGGTTTTTCCCCCTCTTTAATGTCTTTTCATGGTTTGATGGCTCATTTCATTTTAGCACTGAATAATGTTCTATTGTTGGGATGCACCACAGTTTTATTTTATCCCCTCCTCTGCAGGAGGACATCTTGGTTGCTTCTAAGTTTTGGCAATTATTACAAAGCTGCTATAAACAAGCATGTGCAGGTTTTTATGTGGACATAAGTTTTCAGCTCATTTGGGCAAAAACCAAGGAATGCAATCACTGGATCATATGGTAGGAGTATGTTTAGTTTTGGGAGAAACTGCCAAATTATCTTCCAAAGTATCTGTGCCATTTGCATTCTCTGTACACATTGCATTTTGCAATGCTGACTTGGGGGTCGCAAAGAAAGCCGAGCTCATAAATGGATCCGCAAATATGGAATCCTAGAGTAATAAGCAGAGACTAATGACTTTCTTTCCCCTTTTGCCTTTTCTTATTTTTTGCAGGTTTCTATTTTTACACCCCTGCTAATTGGAAATTCTATTCTATACTTCCATTTTAGTACTTCCCTGCTGGTTTATTTATGTTTGGGGAGCATATTTTCTTGAATACTTTCATCAAATGGGACTAACTTCAAATGCATTCTTTTTCTTAAGCAAATGAATCACTTGATCAGGCAGAGCCTGCTGAAGCAGTGTTTCTCAACCAAGAACCATATGCCCCCCATGGGCTTTCCGGGGGCGGGGGGGTGCACAGGTGAAATTGCATAAATGGGGGATATGGGATAAGACTAAGGGATCAACTAGTAAATCAGAGGTGCCAGAGGAAGAAAGGACTGGACCCCGCCGATACAGGCATGCTGCCACTGGCAGAGGCCTTAGAAGAGGGGTTCTCTGCTGAGGGTCCCTGGGAGTAGCCCTCTCTCAGGCACTGGATACACTGTTTCAACAACTTCTTGGTGTGTCTAAAATAAAAGAGAGAGAATCAGGCATCTTTATCCAGCCCAGTGCTGGCCTTTCCCAGGCGTCTGAGGGCTTCTCTCCAGGATTCCACCTCCTTCCAGAGCACCTCTTTCAAGACTCCAGTATTTGAGAAAGGATGGAAGAACGACTGAAGAATGACTATTTCTCACCCTTTTTACACATCCCACAATTATTTATTTCAAGAAAATGCAAAAAAAAAAAGTAAATCAAGGGCCAGAGAGAGTACAAGGATTAAGGCACATGACATGCAGCAATTGTCCATGTTTATATCCTTGACACCACATATGGGCCTCTGAGCACCACCAGGAGTGATCCCTGAGCACAGAGGCAGGAATAAGCCTTGAGCACTGGCAAGTAGGCATCCCCTCTACCACCAACCCGGCCCCCACGAACAGTGTGGCTAGAAAGAGAAACACCTGGATTCAGGTTACTATATCCTTCAAATCACTCCAAAAAAAATTTATTTTAAAATAAACAAGTATTTAAAAGCATGCACTGTAGCACTGTCCTCCTGTTGTTCATGGATTTGCTCGACTGGGCCCAGTAATGTCTCCATTGTGAGACTTGTTGTTACTGTGTTTGGCATATTGATTACGTCACCGTTAGCTTGCCAAGATACTCTCATGCAGGCAAGATACTCTCAGTAGCTTCCCAGGCTCTCCAAGAGGGGCAGAGGAATCGAACCTGGCTCAGCCGGGCAGACCACGCACAAGGCAAATGACCTACCACTGAAGGAAAAAAAAATTTTAATAAAAGCATGAACATTTTAGAAAATTACATAGCACTGTAGCACTGTCCTCCCGTTGTTCATCGATTTGCTCCAGCGAGCACCAGTAACATCTCCATTGTGAGACTTGTTGTTACTGTTTTTGGCATATCGAATATGCCACAGCGAGCATGCCAGGCTCTGCCGTGCCGACGGGATACTCTTGGTAGCTTGCTGAGCTCTCCAAGAGGGGCGGAGGAATCAAACCTGGCTGGAGGCGTGCAAGGCAAACGCCCTGCCCTACCTGCTGTGCTATCACTCTAGCCCAAAGGACACAAATAAGAAAAAAAAAATCTTAACAATTTCAAGTTTCTATAACTTAACATGTCAAAACTAACTTCATGGAAACCTTACTGCCTCAGGGTCATAAAGGCCACAAGCTACCAGAGAGCTCTCAGTGTATGCAGTGTATGTGCGCGTACTAGGAAGATCCAACTGAACTCTGCAAGAAATTCCCTAACCTTACAATATGGATCTAAAGCTTTACAAGTCTTACTTTTAAAACATGACACTTAAGGTATCGGCACTGTACTGAGATAAAGTCTATCTTACTCAAATTGCCATACAGGTAATGCCGTCACAATCATCTGTGAAAATTTTCAACAAGAGTACTTACTTTTCTCCAAGAAAAGGAAAAACATTAGTCAACTTGAATTTTCCAAGCTACTGGAAAAAGGTTAATATACATTTTTTTTAAATACAAAGGAAAACTCCCTCCAATAAAGATCTGCTAGAGGTAGAAATTTAAAGCAGCAAACATTGTTTTAGTAGTTGGAAAATTTTATTTCCAACCACTGGGAAACAAAATTGGTGTTAAAATGAAATCAATGGGGGACTGGAGCGATAGCACAGCGGGTAGGGTGTTTGCCTTGCACGCAGCCGACTCTGGTTCGATCCCTGGTATCCCATATGGTCCCCCAAGCAATGCCAGGAGTAATTCCTGAGAGCTAAGCCAGGAGTAAGCCAGGAGTAACCCCTGAGCATTGCTGGGTGTGACCCAAAAAACAAAAAACAGAAACAAACAAAAAAAAGAAATTAATGGCGCTGCTCTCAAAAAAGAAGACACAGGCCATAAGTAGTCATTTTCCCCTGAATTTCATGTTCAAAATTTTGCATAAAAATATTAAATAATATTACATGTAGATAATATTGCATGTATGTACCCACATGAGGAGACTCGTGCATACATGGATGTGTGTGCATGCATGAATATGTATGCACGGGTGTGTATTGTGTGCAGGTTTGCATGTAGACGTCTGTATTGGTGGGTATGAGTGGGGGGGGGGGCTGTGTGCGTGCATGAATGTGTGTGCGTGCACGCGTACATATATACGTATAGATGTGTATGCGCTAGCGTGTATAGCTGTGTGCGGCCGGGATGTGTGTGCGTGCGCCCAGCGCACAGCCCAGGGGCCCCGCCCAAACGCTGGGGGCTGAGGTCGGGGAGGGTGGCGGGTAGCCTGGAGAGAATTCGGGCGCAGTCTGCAGCCGAGGGCAGGGGTCTCCGATCTGTTCAGGGGACAGACGGCGCCGCCCCGCGCACCTGCCGGCACCTCCCGGCACCTCCCTCCCCGCCCGCCATCTGTCGTCTGAGCGCCTTTGTCAGCAGCCGCGTCTGGCGTCCTGGACAGCACCCAACGGGGGCAGCGCCGGAGAGGCAGACAAGGAGGGTCTATTCCCGCTCCCTTCGGAGGGATCTTGAGCCACGAGGCCTCACCCAGCATCTGCCGGGTCCCCCGCCCCCTCCCCAGACGGCAGCTTTGAAGCTGGGCGTCTTGGGGACCCGAGACCCAAGGTTCCGGCTTTCTGGGAATTAGGGTCGCAGAAGCGCCAGCTGGCAGGACACCCCACTCCGAGGGGGCGTTTCCAGTGCAGATGCTGCCCCAAAGGTCTGCGCCTCCTAAGGCAGAGCCTCTCCTTTAAGTCCCCAACTCGGCACCGTTCCCTCCCCCACCCTTGCCAGCCTGCGGCCAGGCAGCCCTTTCTTCTCCCCATTTGTTTATTATTTTACATCTTCCTTTAATGTCACTGGAAGTTTCCAATGCTGGGCTGCATCCGGACCCAAAAGAAAACAATCTTCTGTACACAAAGCAGAGCCAAGTACGCCCTTCTTGAGCTTGGGGAGCTGGCTCCCAAACAACCACCCTTCGCCCCACCCCCAAGATCCCAATCCACGCCCCTCCTGAAGCCCAGGGGAGGAGCCCACCCTCCCCACCACGCCTTCCCACAGCACCCCACCCCCACCTCAAGCACTTCACCTCTTCGCAGAGATGAGCTGACAGTCAGAAGTTGCTGTTCAAACAAACGCCCTCGCCCTCCGTCTGCTCCGGCTGTTCCTAGAGGCACAGTGAAGTGAACTGCATCTCAGGTGGAAGCCTCAGCTCAGCAGTGCCCCCTCCACACCTTAGCTCCAGGTTGCACCTGCCCTGACACACACACACACACACACACACACACACACACACACACACACACAAAATGGTGCCTACAGGCAGGGCAGGACCCCACACAGGGGTGCTCTCCTCCCCCAGAGCTTCTGGCTCCACAAAGGGGTCTGATGGGGGAGACCAGGCCAGACCAGGAAGCCTTGTCCGGTGCCATCCTCGGACTCCCCTCCCCACACACACACAGCGGGGGACAGGTGCAGATGGGGGCTCCTGGAGCTTCCTGCCCAGCCCCCTCAGCTCACAGACTGAGCTTTCTTAGGGTGTCCTTATGACTGGGCAGGGCGGGGTGACCTACCACGTGTGGCCCTCCGCCTCTCCTCAGCATCCCGTGTTTGGATTCCTGTTCCTGCTTGGCTCCCGGAAGGCCCCCGGCGTCCGGCGGCGTTGGCCATTGGGCCTCCTCTCTTGAGAATGGAGGCCTCGGTTCCTCCGCCACGAAGTGTTCCTGGGGCTGCTCTCCTCAGCCCCTCATCTGGGCTAGTCGCTGCACCAGGGCTGGGGGCCAGGATTCAAGGTCTCTGCACTGAAAGGGCAGACTTGGCAAGACTGCACGAGGAGGGGAGGCTGGGGCGGCCGTTAGGTGACAGACTTGACAAGACTTTCCCCTCTAGCTCTGTGACTGCCAGCCAGTTGCAGCTGAGTCTGTGGGTTTGCGGGTGGCCAGGCCAGTTCTGTCCCTGGTGTGAAAAGGCTGGGGGCTGCCGGGAGAGGACTCTGGGGCATGTTTTTCAGACAAGGCACGGGGGCACCAGAACAAACATCTAGTAACGTCTTGGACCAAGGTGAGTCCAAGGGGTCAGCAGGGAGAGTGCTAACCCTCTGCCCCGGAAATAGTGGGCTAGCTGCGTATGACCCCGGAACCATGAACAAGAGGTGTCACCCAACCTCTTCTCTCTACACCCCCTCCTCAGTAATAATCATAATAACCGCCCCTCTGAGGAGGACTTCATCCCCTCACTTGTCCCTCATCCCCGGCTGTCCCCTAAATTCCCACTCCCCATAGGCAACATTTCATATGCATCCCCTCTGGTCCCCTGAGGGCACAAGGAGCAGTTCCTGAGCATGCAAATAAATAAATAAAGGAAAGAGAAAGATTAAACTCCTAGGGACAGACACAGAATGATCACCCTCAAATGTGGGGTACAACGCAATTTCAGAAGGCCCCAACTGGCATAGAAATGAGGAGCAGACCTGTTCTTTAGTGGGGAGCTTGCCCTTGAAGTGGGGAAAGTTAGAGAAGGGAACTCTAGGCCAGTGGGGCAGGGGCAAAGGGTCAGCCTGGAGAGCAGAAACGACACCCGGGCTCTAGGCGGAGGGAAGTGGATCCTGGCGATGGGATCGGTGTTGGAACACTGTATACCTGAAACTTAATCATGAAGAACTCTAACTCTGTAATCCGCAGTACTTAAAAAAAATAAAGTAAAATTATCTATGGAGATGGAGAACGAGTACAGTGGGTAGGGTGCTTGCCTTGCATGTGGCCAACCATGGCTGACCTGATTTCAACCCCCAGCATCCCATATGGTCTCCTGAGTCTACCAGGAGTTGATTCCTGAGTGCAGAGGCAGGAGGAGCCAGGAGTAACCCCTGAACACCACCAGGTGTGGCCCAAAAGAAAAAAAAAAAAAGAAAGAAAGAGAGAAGAGGAAGAAAGAAAGAAAGAAAGAAAGAAAGAAAGAAAGAAAGAAGAAAAATTAAAAGCTATCTACCCTCCCGGGCTGGAGCAATAGCACAGCAGGTAGGGTGTTTGCCTTGCACGTGGCTGACCAGGGTTCGATTCCCAGCATCCCATATGGTCCCCCTAGCACCGCCAAGAGTGATTCCTGAGTGCAAAGCCAGGAGTAACCCCTGAGCATCGCCAGGTGTGACCCAACAAGAAAAAAAAAAAAAAACTATCTACCCTCCTGAGCAGAGCTGGAAGCCAGCCTTGCCCTGGCTGCCCACCTTGCCTTCTCTTCTTTTTCCGCCTGCTGTGGGCAGTCCTGTTTTCACCCCTCTGCAGCAGCAGCCCTGTAAACCTCTAGACCTTTCTGTTGCTGTTTTCCTAGCACCAACCCTGGGAGGCCGCTGCTCGTGGAGTCTCAGCTGGAGTGGTGTGTCCTCAGAGAGGCCTGTCTGGGCCTCCGACTCACTGGTCCCCACCCTGCTTGCTTCTGTTTCCCCTGTAGCCTGCCTTTCCCCAAGATCTCACGGCTCTGTCCCCACCAGGGAGCAATGTTTGGTGGGCAGGTAAGATTTCATTCTGGAGAAACCGATTTCCCTGAGAAGTTCATTATCCTGGGGATCAAATGGACTTTCTGAGCAATGAAGGATTTTTTTGGATCTTGGCATTGAAGAGATAGTACAACAGGTAGGGTGTTTGCCTTGCACGGGGCTGACCTGAATGTGACCCCCAGCATCCCATATGGTCCCCGCCCCCCACGACCCCGAGCATACCCAGAGTAGAGTCAGGAATAAGCCCTGAACATCACCGGGTGTGGCCCCACCTCCACCACCACCCCCCAAAAAATTCTTTGAACCTTATTTTAAAAATAACAAAACAAACAAACAAATACTGTCCTCCCGTTGTTCATCGATTTGCTCAAGCGGGCCCAGTAACATCTCCATTTTTGAGACTTGTTGTCACTGTGTTTGGCATATTGAATATGTCACGGGTAGCTTGCCAGGCTTTGCCGCGTGGGCGAGATACTCTTGGTAGCTTGCCGAGCTCTCCGAGAGGGGCGGAGGAATCGAACCCAGCTCGGCCGGGCTGGCTGCGCGCAAGGCAAACACCCTACCGCTAGGGCATTTGCCTTGCGCACAGCCAACCCAGGTTCGATTTAAAAAATACTGATAATAAAATAATGCATACCATTCTTTCAATGCTGACAAAGGGTCAGTCATGGTGCCAAGCACCTTATATTCACCAATTTTTTTTTTATTTTTTTTCTTTTTTCTTTTTTTTCTTTTTTGGGGGGGTGTCACACCCAGCAATGCACAGGGGTTACTCCTGGCTCATGCACTCAGGAATTACTTCTGGTGGTGTTCAGGGGACCATATGGGATTCTGGGAATCGAACCCAGGTCAGTCGCATGCAAGGCAAATGCCCTACCTGCTGTGCTATGGATCTAGCCCCTCAACGGTTCATTTAATCCCATAAATTGCCTACTATTGTTTCATTTTCAGTGAAGAGAATACAGAGTAGAAGACACTGTCTTTTGTCTACCAAAAAGCCAATCTCCTCTTGCTAATAGAAGTCTGGCTTCATAGGGAGTGAAGATAGGACTAGGCCTGGGTGATAAAGCACAGTCCACTGTTCCCAGAATTCCTTGCAGGTAAAGCTGGCCTTGTGACCTTATTCTGGACAGCATGAAATAAGCAGTGAAATAAGTTCTGAGAACACTGCCCCTCCCATATCATTCTTCCTTCTTTGAAATGGTGTGTTGTCTGGAACCCAGGCAGCCATCTTGTGACCATGAGGAAGCAAACGTAGAGGAGGGAGCCATCAGTGCAAGAAGCCTTATTGTGGCAGAGAAGGAGGAGAGAGGTCAGCCCTTTAGTATTCTGGTCACATTGTTGCCCAGCTGAACTAACCCAAGCAGCCACCTCCCTACAGTCTCATGGTTGCATGAAATAAATTAATTTCTAGGGCCAGAGTAATAGTACAGTGAGGAAGGCATTTGCCTTGCACACAGCCAACCCAGGTTCAATCTCTGGCATCTGGCATCCCATATGGTCCCCAAGGCACTACCAGGAGTAATTTTTTTTTTTTTTTTTTGCTTTTTGGGTCACACCCGGCATTGCACAGGGATTACTCCTGGCTCTGCACTCAGAAATTACTCCTGGTGGCGCTCAGGGGACCATATGGGATGCTGGGAATCGAACCCGGGTTGGCTGCGTGCAAGGCAAACGTCCTACCCGCTGTGCTATCACTCCAGCCCCATACCAGGAGTAATTCTTGAATGCAGAGCCAGGAGTAACCCCTGAGCATTACCAGGTATGACCCAAAAAATAAAAAAAAATAGCACAGCGGGTAGGGCGTTCGCCTTACACGCGGCCAACATGGCCGACCCGAGTTCGATTCCTCCGCCCCTCTCGGAGAGCCCGGCAAGCTACCGAGAGTATTCGATATGCCAGACACAGTAACAACAAAGTCTCCAATGGAGACGTTACTGGGCCCGCTCGAGCAAATCGACGATCAACGGGAGGGCCTTTACCTTTACCTTATCTAATTTCTATTCCTTTAAGACACCATTATTCAAAGTCACTGTTTCTTGCAACAAAATACATTCCACACTAATGGACTGGGGCTCAGATAATTTTGGAGGTACTCCAACCCAGAGCAGAAGAATCTAGTCAGGAAGTTGTGGACATCCAGCATATGACAGTGGAACTTTTGCCAGTTGTGGACAGATCCTGAAGATGACTGCTCTGGCAGTCACTGAAAAGACAGCAGATATGATAAATGTAACATCCACTGCTGACCGGTGGTGTAACAGGGTGGCGCAATTTCAAAGTAAAAATAGCTGAGGAAGTGGCTCAGCACTTGAGTGCTTGCTGTGTGAGTGTGGGGTCCTGGGTTTCATCCCCAGTACCACAGAAAATGTGTTTTCTTTAAATGACGGAAGTCTACAGGGGAGGCTTAAGCAAAGAATGCAAGTTTTTATTTTGTCATAATAGAAGCAGTGAAAAACCTGCAGTTTTTAAGTTTCCAACAATGCTGCACTCTTGGGGGACTTTTACAACCCATGTGGATCTCTCAGTTGCCTTAAAACTCAGGAATTCTTATTTCCACCTCACAGAGAAGGAACCCAGGGGGTGGGGGTGGGGGGAGAAAGAGAGAGAGTTCTAAAGTAAAGTAACATGTCTAAGAACTGTAGGTTGACACCAGCCCCAATCTAATGCTTGGCAGGTTATTGGATGGAACTGTTGACAAGTTGACCCTAAAACTCACATGGAAATACAGACAACATAGAATCCCTTAAAAAGAACAACAACAAAACCTGTAAAAAGCAAATTAAAAGTTAGAGGACCCATTTTTGGTTTCAGAAGTTAGTATAAAGCTATAATAATCATAACAGCCAAGTATTCATGCAAAGATAAATAAATCAATGGAATAGAATAGAGAAATTCAAAAATAAGCTTATGCACCTATAAACAGGGCGCACGCGATAGCACAGGGATAAGGCTTTTGCCTTGTGCGTAGCTGGCCCAGCTGAGCCAGGTTTGATTCCTCCACCCCTCTCGGAGAACCCAGCAAGCTACTGAGAGTATCTCACCCGCACGGCAAAGCCTCGCAAGCTACCCATGGCGTATTCAATATGCCAAACACAGTAACAACAAGTCTCACGATGGAGACATTACTGGGCCCGCTCAAGCAAATCGATGAACAATGGGGAAAGACAGAACCTAAACTTTTCACTCCTCCTGTGGAGTTGGGGTCAAACCCAGGTCGGCTGTTTGCAAGGTGAGCACCTTGCTATCGACACTATCTCTCAGGTCCTAAACAATCCCATTTTAAAGGTGAGTGGGGAGATAATGTATGGTTGGCATACAATCCTATGAGAAGATGCTCAAAGCAGTAGTCATTAGGAAAATTCAAATTCAAACTACAGTGAGATAATGCAATTAGATTCACACACACACACACACACACACACACACACACACACAACTGGCCATGGCAATGTTGGTGAGCTGTGGAGAAAGTTATTCTCTCATACTTTCTTTGTGGATGAAAAAACTCTTCAGAAAAGATTTTGACATGTCTTCAAAAGTTAGACATATACCTTCCAGATTAACCAGTCATTCTTTGCCTCGACAGACCCCCCAAGAGAAAAGGTAATGCCTACTCATAAAAGTTCCTGCCCTGTGTATGCATATTTATAGCATCTTTACTTAGGATTGTCAAAAGTTGGGGGTAATGTTCGTTCAAAGATATCTAGAATAACCAACCATGGGGGCTGGAGAGATAGTATAGTATGAACGTATGCTTTGTATGCGGCCAGCCTGAGTTTGATCCTTGACACCATATATAGTCCCCCAAGTACTGCCAGGAGAGACCCTTGGGAACAGAGGCAGGAGTAAGCCCCAAACATGGCCAGGGGTGGTCTCTCCTCCCAAGCAAACCAATTGTAGGGTCAGAGATGTGGCTCAACAGTAGAGCTCTTGCTTTGCCTGTGGGAGAACCTGGGTTCTAGCCTCTATACAGCCACACACAAAAAATAGAAAGAAAAGGAAAGGAAAGAAAAAATCAATTGTGACTCACCCATACCCTGGAATACTACCTAATAATAAATGAAGCCAACCACTGAGACACGTCATGGCAGGGGTGAATCTTGATGGCTCCTGCTGAGTGAAGGACACACAAAAGCTAGAGGCTTCCTCTTACATAAAAGCTTAGGAAAAACCAAATGAATTTTGAGGCGTAGAAACCAGATCCTTGGTTACCTGGGAACAGGAGGAAAAGAGAAGGAGGAGGAGGGAGGGACATCAGGAAACTTTGAGGGGATGGAGGTGATTGGTACCTTGATGATGATGAAAATTTCAGGAGGACATAGTCAGAGCTTATCACATTGCTCAGTGGAGTTCTTATCTGCTAAGGATACTGGAAGAGTAGGCTGGAGAGATTAATACAGGGGAGCAGGGGCTTGCCTTCACACAGCTACCCTCACCTGGTCTCCTGACCATCACCAGGAGTGATCCCTCAGCAGAGTCGGAAGTCATCGAGGCAACCCTTGCCCAGTCCCCAGGGCTCCAGGGCCCGTGCTCCCTTCGCTTCCAAGCTGCCCCCAGATGGCCAGAGTCTGTTGGCAGGCGCTCCGTGTGAAGACTGTGGCTGGAATAGCTGGAATTCTTCATCAAAAATTCCAGGAAATCCAGGGACTTCTGGGCACCACATGAAAACATGAAAGAGGGGCGAGAGGAGAGTGGCTTATTTTCTGAGAAAAATGAATTGTATTTCATGGGGTCAGGGAGGATCAGTGACACCACTCTTAGTGTGCTTTCCTGGGGCTTGCCGGCACAGGGGGTCAGGGAGAGAAGAGAGAAAGCCGGTTCAGCTGCCGCATCCCTGTACCCACAGCTAGCAGGAGAATCTGGAAGAGAAGGAGCTCTGACGGGGAGCCAGGGTGGTGGGCACAAGCGCCACAGGGCTCCAAGCTGGCAGGAAACTCTCGCTTAGACGCTTGAGGAGCTAGCTGTTGGGGCAGACAGACTGGGGCACTGGTATGGCCCCGAGGGAGGCTATGCCCAGATAAAGGTGGGAATGCTCCGTTAGCACGAGCTGTTCTCCGCAGGCAAAGACACCCCACCCTACCTCATGCAGCTGTCCTGGCAGATAGGTTCCACTACTGCTCCTCCTCTAACTTACAGGGTGCAGGTTTGGCCACACCTGGCTCAGTCCCTGAGTCCCACAGTATCTTACAGGCTGCTCATCCCCTGCCCAGGGATGCGGTGGTGACCCCCACCACCAAACACTCACCGCCTCTCCCTTCCAAGAACCATCTAGATTGGGAAAATCATACCCTGCAGGCTTTTTTTTTTTAATGTTTGAATGAATCACCATGAGGCACAGTTACAGACTTACAAACTCTCATGCTTACGTTTCAGTCACAATCCTGCCTCAGAAAATAAAGTACCTTGGAATCAGCTTAACTAAGAAGGTAAAGGACCTGTACAAAGAAAACTACAAAGCACTACTTAAAGAAATAAAAGAGGACACGAGGATATGAAAACACATCTCCTGCTCATGCATTGGGAGAATTAACATTGTCAAAATGGCAAAACTCCCCAAAGCATTATGCAGACTTTCTTTTTCTGAGTGTTTTCCAGGTACCATGCCTGGTTTCAGCCCTGTGTCTCAGCCCAGGGTCAGGCCACACGCATTTCACTCCCATATCTTGTCTTCCCTGATGCCTCCCCCCACCTCCCAGAATGTTCTCCGCCAGTCAAGCATGTTCCATGCGCAAAGGTGAGGTTGCAACACACCTATTTCTAGAACCCTCCCTGCCCACGAGGCCATCTCTTCTCCAGCAGCACACCAGGGAGGTGGCTGTCCAGCAGGGACGATGTGTCTGCATGTTACCCTCTCTCCCTGATGTCCAGCCCCTTTGCTGTCCCTCCACAGCTCTTTGCCTCTCTGGGCCAGGCCATGCAGAGCACGCAAAGGTACACCGCAGGGAGAGCTCATTCCTCCCTGAAGAACAAGGCGCTGCTTTGTCCAAATTTCCTCCTCTCCATCTGAGAAATGGAAACGGTTTGGAAAATTCCAGCTGGGAACTATTCAGCCTTATTTGAGTTGTGCAAGTGGGAAAAAATGTGCTTTCCCCCAAATTAACAAATTCCCCTAGCCTTTCCTCAGAAATTCTCTGAGCCCAGCATGTGTGCACGCCATTCCTTCATCTCTCTGAAAAATGAGTTGTCCTCCTGTGTGCATGTGGTCTACTCTAAGGCATCTGTAGGTGATAGAAACGGGTGCAGTCAGGGTAGGTGTCAGCCTATCTTGAAAATAGGGCCTAGGACCGGAGCGATAGTATAGCGGGTAGGGTGTTTGTCTTGCACGCAGACGACCCGGGTTCGATTTCCAGCATCCCATACGGGCCTCTGAGCACCGCCAGGAGTAATTCCTGAGTGCAGAGCCAGGAGTTACCCCTGTACATTGTTGGGTGTGACCCAAAAAGAAAAAAAAATAGGGCCCATGACAAGTGGGCAGCAGCCTCAGGGCCCACGACTTTCCAATATCCTGAGGAAGTAATTTGTTAATCCCAGCAGCCTCATCATTCTCTCCATCTGTCCCACTCAGTCACCCACTGATTCCAAGACCCTGAGGTTAGTGTGGTGGGCAGTTTGTCGCAGGGCCAGCTACCAATGATCGCATTTCTGGTCCATGCACCTGCATGTTCTGTCAGCACTGCTCCCCACCTATGAAAAAGAAGGGCACAAAGGAGGCTGGCGGGTCTTCAACAGTGCCTCTCTCGCTCCCCTTTGGACCTTCCATTCCTCCTTGTCTGTGTCTCCACTCTTCTTTCTGCTCCCCTCCCTTCTTGGCATTCATGGATCCAATCCTTAGTAAGAAGCCAACTATTAATCCTGGTCACAGGGTCGGACACTGAGCAGGGAAGAAAGACAAAGTTCTTCCCCATCAAGTTCACAGTCAATGAGCTGAGGAAGGAACCACCATGGGGTGGGGCCAAGGCCCTGGGGCAGAGGAGGCGCTCAGCAGGGGTGAGGGGCTGAGGTGGGGCCAGAGCTTAGACAGGAGAGTAGAGCAGAGAGAAGAGTGCTGGTATCTGTCACGCTAGGTCGGGACAAGGTTTCCAGGAGAGGAGCCGTAGCATGTGAGTCACGCTTCTGCTGAGCAACTTCAGCTGCTGGTGGACTGTAGCTGGAAGGTGCAGCCGTCGCTGTAGGGAAATGCATGAGGAATAGACTGCAGGGGCCAGAGAGAGGCAATGCTCAGAGCAGGGCAGAAGTGGAGAGAGGGAGACCAGCAGGACCAAGACCACTCTGGCCCTGACTCCCGGCTGACCCAGGTCTCTGCTTCGCTGGGTCTAGGAGATGGTGGCCCCAGAAGTTGGCTCCCCGCAGGATGCTCTGACTTGGCCCACAGGGTCTAGGTCGCAGACACACGGAGTCGGGAGACTATGGAGATGGACAGGCACAAGAGACGATGGAGAGGGCTGGGTGTGCTTCCGTGGTAACTGCACTTTCTACAGAAGCGGGTGATGGTTCCTGCAGAGAGTCGGCACCTTTGGTGGAGCTTGCTCAGAGACCAGTGTTTGAAGGAGAGTTATTGGCTTCTGTGCCCCAAAG
This sequence comes from Sorex fumeus, assembly GCF_029834395.1. Taxonomy (NCBI): domain Eukaryota; kingdom Metazoa; phylum Chordata; class Mammalia; order Eulipotyphla; family Soricidae; genus Sorex; species Sorex fumeus. The sequence continues at coordinate 64,657,576 of NW_026606101.1, read as the reverse complement.
AGTTGGCAATGAAGTTCTGTCCAGAGTCAGCATACGCAACTGAAGTTTCCCAAAATACAGTGTAATCCCAAACTTTGACCCAGCAAGGCTAAAAGGGGTTGGCCAGGCAAAGAAAAGAGGGACTGCAGGTGTCTCAGTGATGAATTTTCAAGGAGATGAAAGCTTAAGAGGAACAAGACTGAGAACCTGGGTCTCCATGGGACCTCATGAACATATATCACTTTGGAGGGGAACCTTGAGCCCTGCTCAGCCAACCTCTTGCCCACAGCTCTTCTGGGTCTCTAAGGATTTTTATCAAACCTCACATGAACCTCAATGTGGGTGTTGCTACCCCGGGTTCTTAGGAAATGTCTGGCATGTAAATGATAAGCAGTGATGGTTAAAGTGGACGAAACTTCAATCTTAAACAGACCACAAGCCATCAGGGACAGCTTTGGGATTTTTTTGTTTGTTTGCTCTTGCTTGTAATATGGATATAAACTTGGCTCCTACGGGAGTCAGGATCTCCCATAAGAGATCTATGTGGAGAGAGTCCTTGTAAACGGTTGCTAACACTTGTGGGAGCTGGCACGTCCAGAATCTGTAGGTAGCTGAAAGACCAGAAATTCCAGTCTGGGTTTGGTGCCACGTGGAGTCTGAAAAAGTCTGGAGGCAGAATTTAGTCTTCGCTGGGTTCTCAATCTTTTTTTTTTTTCTTTCTTCAAATGATTTGATGAAACCCACCACATAACTTTGCTTTTCTCCAAAGCCACTCTGATTTTAGTGAGATTTAATCCAAATATCTTCACAGCAGCCTCTGGACTAATACTTGACCAGGTGACTGGGCACCATGGCTTTGCCAGATGACATACAGAACTGATCATTACAGCTACCCGGGCTTCATCCTCAGCACCCCACACGGTCTCCTGAGCCCACCAAGAGTGATCTCTGAGTGCAGAGTTAGGAGTAAGCCCTGAGCACAGCTAGCTGTGGCCCCAAAACCCCGCAAGGATGAAGCTCAGAACTTCATGCTTGCCCTGGGAACTTCCAACCCCATGAAAGCAACTTCCAGTGCTCTAACATTAAATTTTTCTTCTGCAATGCCAGGTTTTAAACCTAGGTCCTCTCACATGCAAGGGAAGTGCTTCACTGCTGAGCTACATCTCTGGCCTCTATGTTTTTTGGTAGGTGAAAAGCACAAATTTTTCTGGGAAACATATTGCCATTGGTGAAGATGCATTAACCAAAGATATGGATCATTTTTTAATGGATTTCCTGTTGATTCTTCCTAGACATTATGGACTATTACCCCCTCACACACACTCTGTACGCCACACACATGACCCACTTGTCTCTACACACTGTCCTAACATATCAGGTATGAGGGGTTCAAGAGCCTAGGAAGGCAGCGGGGAGCAGAGACAGGCTTTTACATGACCTTCATCGGCATACTCCGAGCCATATGGTGCCCTTGGAACATGAGGAGCTGGGGGCGGAGGAAGGTTGTTTGAATAGTCTGTATCCCTGTTTACAACTTTCCGGTACAGCCACCTATGTCCTGTGTCTCTTCTCCTCTCTCTACTGGGCAGAGTCTCACTCCTTGTGCATTGTTCCAGCTGTCAGGGCCTCCAGACATCCCCCTGGTACCTCTCTGAGAAGTAAATTGCCCCAAAACGTTGTTGTCTATAATGATATTTGTCAAAAGTGAGTAAAATTTTTTGTGTTTTGATAAATTTTACATTAATATTTGCAATTACTTAATTCATAATAAAAACATTTTTAGTCCCAAACTCTTGTAAGAATGATTTTAAATGCTTAAAATTGTTAATAAAAGCCTTTTATGAAAATTTTGATTGTTTTTGTTTTGTTTGGGGGCCATATCTGGCAATGTTCATGTTTTTCTCCTGGCTCTGTGCTGAGATTACTCCTGGCAGGATTCAAAGGGCCATATGTGGTGCCAACAATCAAACCCACTTTGACTGCTTGCAAGGTAAGTGCTTTACCTGCTGTCCTATTTCTCTGACTCTTAAAACATTTTAATTTGTATTTTTATTGAGAGGAGTTATGGTCAGAGATAAAAAAAAAAAAAGAACTCTCTAGTATAATAATGTATTACAAAATCTGAAGGAAAGAAAACAATAAGAGCAAAAATGTCAGAGGATAAAGAAAATAGGAACACAGTTTCAAAAGAAAAAAGAATTATGCACTCTGATTCTTAATAAAATAAGAGACTCAGTGATGTATTATTTTTCCAAGTAAATTGATGGATATTGAACCGTGGTAAGAGCTATGTAGCCCTTATGTGATACATGAAAGTGCAACCTCTTAAGAATAAGTCAACAGGGACTGGAGCGATAGCACAGCAGGTAGGGCATTTGCCTTGCACACAGCCAACCCGGTTCAATTCCCAGAATCCCATGAGCATCACCGAGTGTGACCCAAAAAGCAAAAAAAAAAAAAAAAAAAAAAAGAATACGTCAACATAATTTTAATGAAATTGCATCATTTGCAAATTATAAGTCAATGTAATTAAACTGCCCAAAAATTGGGTGTACATGAGAAACTTGAAAGCTTCTGGCCTATAGTTTTCCAACACTTACCATATGCAGCCCTACTGACCACATAACGGGGCATCAGCTTGCCTGTCAGGGTGACCAGAGGTGAGTGTGGGTGGTTCTGCCTTTTATCTTCCTGGGATTACAGCCTATGTCCCTTCTGGGCGGTGACAGACACTTCTTATCCCATTATAAGTTACTTCTCATGACAAATCTGTGATTAAATGTCATTTTTAACTTTTTGCTTTGGGGCCACACCCAGAGGTGATCAGGAGTGACCCCTGGCAATGCTCAGGGGACCATATGTGGTATCAGGGTTTCAAACCAGGATAGCAGCCATTATGAACATAGGCAAGGTTGACACCTTACTTCCTTCTGTACTATCTCTCTAGCTCACATTCTGAACTCTGATTTTACACCTGAGGAAGCCAGGCTTGGAGAGGTCAGTCAGCAAGTCCATCTATCTCCAAATTTAAAATATTGGGGGCTTGAAGCACGAAAGGTAGAGGCCGAAAGAAAATATTTGCAACTCATAGATCTGAAATAACTATATCTAGAATATATATGTACATATATTTTTTAAAATCTCACACTAGATTTTTAAAAAAATCAAATAACTCAATTTTTCTAGTTGAATAAAACTTGAAATACCCCCTTACAAAAGGTCAATAAATGTCTAAAAAAAAACCTTTGATACTGCTAGATAGCAGAGTTGCAAACTGAAAACATAAAGAGAAACCAAAACAAACTAGCCAGCATAGATAAAATTTGAGGGCTGGCAAGTGCTGGCAGATGTGGGCAACTGGCCCCCTTATACACTAGTGGTAGATATCTTACATGGCAGGGCACTTTGGAAAATAGTGTGGTGGTACCATCCTATGAAGTGTATCTTCCACAGACCCAGTGGTTTTCATTCTCGCCTATTTATTCAAGAGAAATCCAAGATCCAAGACTGTGCTCATACCAAGACTTGCATGGGAATGTTCAAAGCAGCTTTATCAACAGATAATTCAGCCCCGGTACACATAGCCACCAACTGATGAGAGGACAAATGTAGTGATCAGTACCTCATCCATGATTCAGTGGAAGAAAGACCAGAGTATTCTTCCAAGCACCAAACTTGAACAAATATAAAAAGAATAAAGATGAGGGAAAGAAAGCAACCTAAAGATGACATTTGGGCTGGAGCAATAGCGGGTAGGGCATTTGCCTTGTATGCGGCCAATCCGGGTTTGATTCCCAGCATCCCATATGGTCGGTCCCCTGAGCACTGCCAGAAATACTTCCTGAGTGCATAAGCCAGGAGTAACCCCTGTGCATCACTGGGTGTGACCCATAAAGCAAAAAATGTATATAACAAAACAAAACAAAAAAGATGACATATTGTACGGCTTGTGATTCTGTCACAAATATACATACCAGGTAGACCTGTAGATAGATAAAATTCTAGGGAAGGCAAAAGTAGTGTACTTCTTGGGACCGAGGCTCAAGAACAAAAGTTGCCTGCAAAGTGGCACATATAAATCTTAAGGCAATTGTGGTTACAAAACTTAGACAATTACAAAAACTCCTCAAGCTCCCTAATGGTGGAAGGTTATTGTAGAGTACACATGCACGCATGTGCAAATGTACATGCACAAATATATATATATATATACATATACATATATATATATGTATCACTATCACTATCACCCCATTGTTCATTGATTTGCTCGAGTGGGTACCAGTAATGTCCCCATTCATCCCTGTCACATACTAGTGTAGCCCGATGGCATACTGGGGTCTCTTTCAGGGTCAGGGGAATGAGGACCATCATTGTTACTGTTTTTGGCATATCGAGTACACCATGGGTAACTTGCCAGTCTCTATTGCAGGGCAGGAGACTCTGCGTTGTTCTCCTCCAGGAACTTGGTTTTATAGTCTCTGGATCTTGGCCATTGATGGGGTTACATGGCAGTTGGTGGGTGTGACTGTCTAGCTACTGGAAGATGGGGGATCTGGGTGGAGGAGGCCTAATCCCGATCCAAGCAGGCTTGGAGATCTCAGCCCCGGGTGCCACAAACCTGGGTTCCTCTGCTGGTTCCTTCTTGCGTGAGGCTTGTCCTAGCATGTGGAGAGTGGTCTCAGCATGGCTGCGGCTGGGTTCCAGAGGTCTTCAGCTGCCAGGGCTCTGCTCAGGGCAGAGAGGGAAACTCAACCCGCCCCCCTCCAAGGGGCCCCAGTGAGGACAACCAGGTGCGGGGGTATACATATATATATATTACACATATAAATATACATATATACATATATATAATTTCATATTAAATAATCTCACTAAAAGTGTGGGCTGGAGTGATAGCACAGCGATAGGGTGTTTGTCTTGCACACAGCCAGCCCGGCCATGCCAGGTTCGATTCCTCCACCCCTCTCAGAGAGCCCGGCAAGCTACCGAGAGTATCTCGCCCGCATGGCAAAGCCTGGCAAGCTCCCCGTGACATATTCAATATGCCAAACACAGTAACAACAAGTCTCAAAATGGAGACGTTACTGGGCCTGCTCGAGCAAATCGATGAACAATGGGAGGACAGTACTAAAAGTGCAGGTGTGGCTGTGGCCGAGAGCAATATAACAGACCAGCCTGAGAGTATGGTCCTGGCCTCTTTACACTCCTGCCAGGACTCCTATCCCCAGCATAGGTACCTGCATGCTTTCGAACCTCAGAAGAGGCACTCTTATCTTCAGCTCTTAGTTTGCTTGGGGCTGGCAAAGAGGGTCTAAAAGCAGACCCAGCACCCAAGAGAAGCTGGACCTCCAGAGCCTTTCACCAAGGATTCACCTGCAAGGGACTGATTATTCATTCACTCTCTCCGGCCACCTGATTACCACCAGCATGATGCACTCTCTGCTGCTCTGTCTGCCACCTGATATCTTTTAAGTTCTGTCTAGTTCCTTTCATCCTGCTTTCCTTCCCCTCACAGATGCTTCCCTTCCCGCAGGCTTTCTCTCTCTTTCTCCAGTGCCCCTGTCCTGTATGACCACAGGCTGGAGGATGGATCCACAGGGACGGTGCCCAGACCATGCACCCCAAGAGACTCTGCACAAATCCAGAGTCTGAGATGTCTCAAGGGCTTTCCAGGTCCCTGCTAGGGCAAATAATGCAACCTGGCCATTGGGGTCGAAAGGGCAAAGGCTCCAAGTGTCGACCTGTATGTGGGCACTTGAGGTGGGGCATGTCCTTTAGTGCCTTCTCCGGGGATGTAGAGGATGGAACAAATCTCAGGGTTACCTTCCTCTGGAGCCTCATGTTGGAAGAAGTCAAGTTGGTGTGTGAGGGCCCACTGTGCACTTCCGGCAGGTATGGCCCACCCCGGGCTTCTTTTTCAAGGTCTTGGGTGCAGCCCTGCAGTACCTCCTGCTCGGCAGGACCGACCCAGCACATCCCAGGCTTGCGGATGCACAGATACAGGAGAGCCAGGCCATAAGTCGGAGAACCAGCCCAACAACCCTGAGTCGGCAGCTTCCTGCCCCAAGTCCTGACAACGCCAGGAATGAGCCGCCTCAGTGAGCACAACCAAGGGCAGGTTGTGTCTGAGAGACAGGGGCCGTCACCTGGCCCAGGCTGCATCACAACCTACCGACTGGCACGGAAGCCATGAGAGAAGGCAGGAGAAAGAATAGGAGAGTGTCCACAAAACTCTGGAGAAGGGAGAGCAGCTCAGCAAGGCTTCTGCTTTCTCCTCACTGCCCAACTGGAGAGCCTTATCCTGGAGGCTGAAGGGGGTGCGGTAGTGGTGGGGTCACCCGCCCTGGGCTCCTTTCTGCTCCCCTCCTCTGCTCTGCTCCACAGACGCTGGCAGCTATATTTCCAGTCTTCAGGTCCAAGATTCAGAGAATCCTTCACTAGGAAACTGACCAGTTCAAGGGAAACAATCTACATATTCTGCTATTTGGGGGACCCCAACATCAGCCCCAGGACCCTCTCCCACCCTCCTTCTGTGACATCCTGCAAGAAACTGGCTCTGGCCCCACACAAGGGCTCTCTTCCATCAGCTGTTCATCACCTCCCTTCCAGAGGGCCAGAGAGCCAAGAATCAAAGACATTTGAAGGCAGCCTTAGCTACGCACTACAACGGTCCAAACAAACAAACAGAAAAAATGGACTCCAAGGAAACAGAGATAATGTAGGGACTGGAATAATAAAACAATTTTCATTATAATTACTACTCCCCCAAGGGAAAAGGAAAGATAACTAATTTATGAAACAAGAAGATGATGTTGTGAAAGGAAACACGGCATAGGAAATAGTTCTTGAAAATTAAAATGAGAGCAAAGACATAGAGCGGGTTAAAATGTAAAGGGATGGAAATGTTCAGGGAAAATGAAGACAAATAGGGACAAGAGACTTAAAAATCAGAGTGTCATTTTGGCAGTTCTAACACCCAAATAACTAGAGTTTCAACAAACTAAGCAGTTAAACTGAAAAAAAAAAAAAAGTAAAAATAGAACCAAAAATGAAAAAAATTCCCATAACTTATAGATACGAGGAGACAGGTTGAAGGATCCACCAAGGACCCAGAACAAAGGACAAAGACAAGTCAAGGTGAATGAAAACACAGTGTGACTTAGAGACTAGTTCAAACGTTCTCATGGGGTGGGGACGTGGTTCAGCAATTGGCACATGCCATACACATGTAAGACCCCAGATTCAATCACAGCAACACACACACACACACACACACACACACACGCGTGCGCGCGCACACGCGCGAGAAACAAAATATCCTATGCAGTGATAGATGTTAACTAGACTTATTGGACCACAGCATGGTATTGTGCAATTGAAACTAATAATGTTAATATCAGCTACATCTAAATGCAAAATCTATCAAGGTACATCACTGGGGAATTTCAAGTTATCACACAAGCAGAGAAAGTCCGACAAAGTGCCAGAGAAAGAGAAAATTGCTCTATTGAAAAATGAGCAACCCCAATTATATTTTTTACAACAACTTGAGAAATAAGAAGATAATGAAGTAACACTTCTAAAATACTTTTACAATAGAATAAAATTATTCCTAACCTGGAATTTTATACACCTGGGGTATGTGGATAGAATAGATATTCTAACAAATGGAAGGTGCTTTTTTTTTCTTCCTAAGAATGGCCTCCCACATAGCCATTCTTAGGAAGTTACTAGTAGATAAAGATAAGGAACCCAAGAAACAGCGAACCAAACAAACAATTTGGTAGGGAAGGTGATGACGAGAGATCACAGGATGAAAGCTATTTGTGGGACCAGAGAGTAAGCTGGCAGAACTCTCTAGGAGTGACATGACAGAATACTGGGAACCTATGCGCATCCATGGATTTGTACAGTTCTGTCCTAGGGACCCAGAGCTGAAGCACCTGCTTAACATGAGGAAGCCCTGGTTTGATCCCCAACCCCACATAGCACTAACTATGTCTTCAAATGTCTTCAACCCCTAAGCACTATCAGGTGTGGCCAATAAAAAAAAAAAACATGGGGACACTGGTGCTGGGAAATACACACTGGTGGAGGGATGGGTGTTGGAACACTGTGAGACTGAAACCTTATCATGAACAGCTCTGTAAGGGTCTACCTCACAGTGATTCAATAAAAAATGCTTTTTAAAACCCAAACAACAGAGCTTCCTCTGTTCCCTTGGGCACAAATTAACGCTAAATATATAGCACACCAAGAAAATTAAAAACGAGGCAAATATTTAACTCCAATAAAAACAAAAGTTGTGTAAGAAAGGAAGTATAATCACAGCACAATATGTGATTCAGCTATTAACAATATTTACAGTCACAACAATATAAACACTGAATAATAATTTAACAAAAAAAGTCATGTGGGGTTGGAGAGATGATAATACGACAGGTATTGCCATGCACACAGCCAACCTGGTTTCTATCCACTGCACCACATATGGTACTTGGAGCCCCGTCAGGAGTGATCTCTAAGCACAAAACCAGGAGTAAATCCTGAGCACAACCGGATGTGGCCCATAAACACTCCCCTCGCCAAAAAAATTATGTATATCAATATTGAGAGGCCGGAGGAAGAGGCCTGTGTATTGTGTATGTGTGTGAGTGAAATCCTAACCTTTCATAATAGGAAAAAGACAGATAATATCTAAAACAGAAACACAATGAAATCGAAGGATATTTTTAGACACGTAAGTGTAAACAGCAGAACATCTACAAGACTTGAATGGAATTGTCTGTGGAGAATGAAGCTTGGTGGGGAGACTAGAGGAACAAGAACACTACTTTCTGCGTGGTAGAATGAGATGGCTTTTAAAGCACTCCCTTCTTTTATGGAGACACGTCACTTAAACTCACCCTCACTGAATGCATGCAACTTGGTAATTCTGATCATGTATATAACTCAATGAAAGAGTAAATAGAGGGGGCTGGAGTGATAGAACAGCGGGTAGGGCATTTGTCTTGCACGCAGCCGACCCCGGTTCGATTCCCAGCATCCCATATGGTCCCCCAAGCACGGTCAGGAGTAATTCCTGAGTGCATGAACCAGGAATAACACCTGTGCATCGCTGGGTGCGACCCAAAAAGCAAAAAAAAACAAAAAGAGTGAACAGAACCAGCCCCCCCGAAAGTTCCCTCATCTATGAAGATTGCTCTGGGATAGGGGTGCTGAGGGCACACTTACTACTTCCACTGTAGCAAACCAAAGTTCTGCGATTCTCATGCAGGTAACTGGCCTGGGGAAGACACCTCACTGTCCACCGACCGTGGGGGGGCTCCAGCACTCAGCTTGAGCAGCAACTCCTTCAGGAAGATGCCATGGCTCCCTCCCTTCCACACTCCCTTCCTCCAGCCCGCTCTGACCTGCCTGACCTCCAGATCAGGCCCCCTTCCATTCACAAAGTCTGGCTCAGAGTGGGTGCTCAGAAAATATTTTGTACTGAACGCATGAAATCCAAGACAGAGATCATCACGAACAGGTGACTGAGGGAGCACCTGCCCGCTAGCTTGTGTTAAAGACCGTTTCTCTTTAAACATGAGCAGTGGGGAGAACTCACCTGACTGAGTACATACTTTGCATACAGGGAGCCAGGCAGGGTTGGGTTCCAGACATGGAACTCCCCCCATCCCCTCCTACCACCACGTTCCCCCCGCCCCCAGCACAAGCCAGGAGTAGCTCCTGAGCAACTGTGTGTGGTTCCCCAAATCAAATAGATAAATATGTTTAAACCATGTGAAAGGGGCTGGAGAGACGGTACAGCAGGTAAAGTGCTTTCCTTACCTGCAGCAGACCTGGAATCCATCATCAGCCCTGTCCCCCAAGACAGCCAAGAGTGATCCCAAGCACTGCAGGGTATGACCCCCAAACAAACAAATTTAAAAATAAAACTATGTGAAGCTCAGGTTTGGGGCAAGGGGGGAGAACTCAGAAACCTATGTGGCGACATCAGTTCCTTGTTGGAGGCGTCCAGAGTTACCTGTGGCCTGGACAGAACCCTGACAGCATCTGCCCCACAAAGGGTGCTCCAGGGAACCCTAGTGGCCGGCGAGGAGCCTCACCAGGGGGCGCCCTTCCATCATGCCCAAGAAGCCGGGAACTCCCGCTCTGGCCTCTCCCGCGGGAACTGAGGACAAACCCAGGGGCCTTCTCGCATTCCCTGCCTCTTGCCAGAGCAGAAGGCCGCCCCAACTGCAGTGACGCTGCCACCAAATCAGTGCTCCACTCAGCACAGGCAGCCTGCAGGACAGACATTGCCCAGAGCCCTTCCCAGGCCAAACCAGAGCCTGCCCTGGGCGCCCTCCTGCCGTTCCCCGGAGGGTCCCTAGCATCCTTTCAGTAGACTCGGCTCCATGACAGGACTGGAGCACGAGGCGGGGCAGTGTGTGTGTGTGTGTGTGGGGGGGGGGGGGGGTAGTTAGTCAGCCCTGAGCAGGGGGAATCAGGAGCAGCATCCACACTGGGTGCCACAGGAATATCCCGTCCTGGGCTCGCAGGAGCTGCTGAGGCCAGGGCTGCACAGGAAAGCTCAAGGCTCAGCCCGAAAGTTGGGGCTTCTGCAATCTTTCGAGAGCGCCTACTTTTCTCCACCATTATTGGGCCTGACCTCAAAATTGCTCCAATTCTGAAGGAATTACCCTCAAAGAAACAGACTTGGTGAGGCAACCGGGGCTAACAGGGACCCCTGGATCCTTGGCTAACACCCCAAGTGGTAGGGGAGAATGGGGAGTGGGCAAGGGCTGTGTCCAGGAGAAAGACCCCACTGTGGGGGAGGAGGGTGGAAAAAATCCTAGAGGCGTGTGGAGAGGGGACCTGGGTCTTGCAAAAGGTCTAAGAGCAGAAGGTTCCAGATGGACACCTGGAACTGGACAACTGAACCTTGCATCGCAGCGTCGTCGGAGCCCGTCCGGAGAACTTGTTTCCTGCACCAGCTTCCGGTGGGCTTCCTGTTCCCATAACCTGTCTGAGGGAGTGTCCAGGGGAGGCTGGAGGGGAAGATTTCACAACTCCAAGCCTTCCTTTGATGTCATCTAGTGCTAACACCCCTCCTCTACCAATCAACTGTTTGGGAAATAAAGGGACCCTTCTCATCACCACAGTGGGGGGCATTGGTCAAGTCTGGCTTAGAACTCCCCTATGTGCAGCTGCAGCGGGATACAGCTCACAGCTCACAGCCCAGAGCCAGGCTGATGCTGTCATGCACAGCACAGAGACAAGCGAAGGAGGGACCGGGGTGTGGGTGCCTGGATCCCCACAGGCTTCTGTGATGCAGCCACACCCTAAGAGCTGCACTCCCCACAGCAAAGGCCCCCAGCCAGGCTCCCTCTGAGAACTGGGTCACCTCTGCAGCTCTCCTGGGCAGGGTTCCAAACCCAGCCAGCCAGGCATCACCTGGGAAAGATCATTACCTGCGAGAGGGTAGGGGGCAGGGAGAGGGGAGTACTGGGGGGGGGGGGGGCAGGAGGGGAATGGAGGAAGTCGTTAGAGAAGCTGTGTGTATGTGTGTGTGTGTGTGAGGGAGAGAGAGAGAGAGAGAGAGAGAGAGAGAGAGAGAGAGAGAGAGAGAGAAAGAGAGAAAGAGAAAGAGAAAGAGAGAGAGAGCAGGAGACTGGCACTTGTCACTTCAGCCTTCATGTCTGGGCCAAGGTGCCCCCCACCCAACCATACTGCAGAGCCTGCCTTGCCCCAGTGCCCCAGGGCTCTGCCTGCCCACATCTTCTTCTGTGCAGTGAGGAAGAAAAAGGAAGAAGAAAAATGGGTATAAATGTCCCATCCAGGTGTGTGTGTGTGTGTGTGTGTGTGTGTGTGTGTGTGTGTGTATGGGGGGAGTAGGTGTTCTCTCCCCTGTGCTGGCTCTGGGACACATGGGTGAAGGGCCACATCCCTGAGGCCACTTCACGATGCATCTCCGTGACCCCAGACACTTGGAGCCACCCCTTTCTGCAAACAGCTCAGAAGTATGGGGAGGTGGATCAGGTGCCCCCCACACCCCCCAGCCCCTGACTGATAGCGCTGGGACCAACAGCATTTCCCCTGGTTTTGCAACCCAGCGGGCACATGCCCACACCCACTCCCACACCTCCACCTGTGCTTCCACCAACACTGCCAGGTGAGGCCCCCGGGACCTCTCCCCTACTCCCTGGTCCCAAACTCTGATCTGATGCCTGGAGATGGAGCCACAGCAGGTGGCTGGGCTGGGTCAGGGGGTCCTGCTTTTTTCCCTTTGTCTCATTCTGTCATGATCGAAAATGCTGTATTTGGCTTCACCACACACCCGCTGGGCTGGCTTTATTAAAAAGTCATGATGTCCCTGGCCAGACTCTGAGCATGGACAACCTTTGTCCCCCCATCTCCAGTGGTCGGAGAATTGCAGGCTCCCCAGAAGGGAGAGGAAGCGGGGACCCAGGGGTGATTCTCCCAGAGGGCAGGGGGCTGGCGGGAACAAAGAAGATCGACGGAGAGGGCAGATGCAAGAAGGGTCCCCGCCTGGATCCGGGACTCCACGCAGTGGTTTTGCGGGTGAGAAATAGCCCCGCGATTACCTGGCTGCGTCCCTTTTTGTCTGCGTGGCCTTGGGCACGCTCACAGCCTCCCCGGCCTCACTTTCCTCGCTAAACTCAGGGCTGGGGCGCCGCGGTCCTCTGCAGAGCCGGCTTGGGAGACAGAATGAGTCGCTGCAGAGTGGGTGCGGGGACAAAGGGCGCTGGGTGTAAAAAAAAAAAAAAAAGGTCCTGACTGGTCGCTCCTCGATTGGGGGTTAGACTAGGACCCAAGACGAGGCGCCGGGCGATTCCATCGGTTAGGTGGGTCAAATCAACCCGAAAATTTTCGCACCCCATCACGCTTCCGGTGGAGATAGGTCCTAAAGCTGGCCAAGGTGTAAACAATAAAAGTGCAATTCACAGTTTGCCGCTGGCGGTGAATGAAAGTGTGGGGGAGGGGCAGGAAAGCGCTCCGTGGCTGGGGGCTTCCGCCCCAGGTTGGCCACAGTGTGGGGGTCGATCTGGGCATCTCTGCGGTTCCTGCTCCCCCTGCGCGCACACGGAGGGGACACCGCTTTCTCGACCCCTCGGAGACAGTCGACGGGGTGGGAGGGTGGGAGAAGCCGGGAGGGTGAGGGGCAGGGGTTGCAGCTTGGGCAGGCAAACAGGGAGGGGAGGGGAGGGCCAGGAGGGGCGCGGGGCGCAGCAGCTCCGGGGGGCCGGCCCGCCCGGGGCCCGCAGCGCCGCCTCCCGGGAGGAAGGCGGGGGCCGGGCGGCGGGCGGAGGAGGGCGGCGCGCTGAGAGGTTATTTGTGGTTCGCTTTGATCCCGAGGGGGAACCTGAAACTCTCACATTCCTGGCATAGCTGCCGCCTCCAGCGCGGGCCGAGCCTGGGGCTGCGCGCTGCGGCCCGAGCGCGGCCAGAGCGTCGGCGCCGCCGCCGAGTGCACACCTCCGCCGAGGCGTCCGCCGGGCTCGCACCGCCCAGCACCGGTAAGCGCGGTCGGACACCTTCCCGGGACTGGGAGCCGGACGGCCCGGGCGTCCTGCGGGGATCCGGGAGTCCAGTGGGCCAAGCCCGGCCGGAACCGACCCGCTCCGGAGGTGGGGTGGGGGGGAACCTTGGGGAGGCGCGCCCCGCGCGCCTGGGCGAGGGGGCTCTGGATGGTGCGCGGGGTCCCTGGAGCTGCGAGTGGGGACAGGGTCTCCGGGAAGATCGGGTGGGTGTCGTGGGGTCTGTGGGAGAGAAAGGCGGATCTGAGCGGGAGGCACCTCTTGGGGAGCAAGTTGCAAGCACTTTTGGGGGCCGAGTCGGTTCGGTGGGGGCTACAGGTGTCTTTGTCCCGCGCCGGCCCGAGAATTTCTCTTTGTCTTCCTCGGAAAACCCTCTCCGAAGCCGCGATCTGGCTCTCACTTAGCAAGAATGCAGCTGCCGTCCAGTCGGGTGACGTCAGCGCTGGAGCATTTGGAAAACAAAGAGGGTTCGGGAGGGCCGAGGGAGGCGGGCCGGGGCCCCGACGCTGCGCGCGCCTGCTCGCCGCTGCCACCGGGGAGTGCGGGGCCGCGGGGCCGGCTCGGAGGCCCGGGGAGGCGGGCGGCGATTTGGCAGAGACCTTCGCCCTGCTTTCTTGGGCTACCGTGAGTCTGGCTGAGACCGGGAGTGCGATTCAGGGTGCGTAGTCGCCTGCGGTGGGCGTGTGGGGGGCGTGCTGCGGTGGGGGGTGGGGGGATTCGGGGAGTGCAGGTTTTGGTAACCTCGTTAGAAAGGGGGTGTGAGTCTGGGTCTGGCCGGGGACAGACAGAGGCTCGGGAAGAGGGGGTGTGTGTGCGAGAGGCCTCAAGGTGTTCCCGCCCCCAGCAGGGACCGGGGACGGTACCTGGAATCGCCCAAGCTGGTCCTTTGGGCCTGTCCTCCCGGCCTGTCGGTCAGACACTGATTAACGCCGGGAATGCCCCAGGGAGGAAACTCGAACGCCCAGTGATTCCAGTTTGTGTGGCCGCTGGTATCTGGAGTCTCCGCCTGCACCCCGCGTCAGGGAGAGGGGCTTGGGGTGGGATTGTGTGCCCTGGGAGACGGGTACGGAGGCGCCGACCGGGCTCTCCATCACTCACTCCGTCTGCAGGGAGTGGGCCGGGAATGGCCGCGCTCTGGGCGCGCTGCCAGGCCCCAAGGAGCTGGGCACCAGGCTTGCCGCTGTGGCCGGGCAGAGCCACGCCCCTCACTGCTGCCGCTGCCTTCCCCGGCCTGCGGTGGGGTGGCCTCGCTTGGGTTTTTCCCTGAATCCGGGTTTGGAGGCTGGTGTTGGAGGAAGCCCCGCGGAGACAGAGGCGGGAGTTGGGCAGCCTTCCAGGCATGCCCCTTCCTCTGGCCTGGCTGTTCCCTGCATATTAGCCTCTAGGGTTCCTATTAGCAGCCAAGTGTCCCCCCTTGCTCCCCACTCAGCTCAAGTGGGTGTTACTGGTGCCTAGAAGCTGTCAGAGGCTTTTCCAAGAAGTGTGTGTGTGTGTGTGCGCCGCGCAGGCATACACATGCATGCATGTGTGTGTTGCGTGGTGGACGTGGTCCTAAAACCACAGACTTTGTGCCAGCCTCTTTTCCTGAAGCTTTTTCCTGAAGACTGCCCAGCCTGCACCCACTCGCCCTAGTGGCTGGCCCTGGTCCTCCTCTCCCGGGTGCTTGTCATTGTCTGAGGTAGACACACTTTCTTCCTCCATCCTTGGTCCTCTTCCTGTTCCATCCTGTAGGGGCGCAGTCAGGGAGGGCTCATGGGAAGGGGGCCTGTGTGTGAGCTGTCTTGAGGCTGGACTTGGCCCTGCTTCTTGCAGCGGGTGCGGTGGACTGTGTGTCCAGGGTTTCTAGTGGACACTCCCCTCATCTCCTGTTAATGAACCAGGGCCGTGCACCAGTGCCTGGACCGCTCAGACAGACCTAGAGTGGACTGAGACCTGCCCTTTGCCTGGGCTCTTTGCTTGGTGGCTGAGCCAGGATGCGTGGCTGGTGTCCCTTCTGGTCACCCTGTAGGCCGGTGTCATTTTTCTGTGGGAGTAGACATCTTCGTGGAGACGACGCTGCTGGTAATCCCTTGCCCAGGATTGCCAGTGCCCATCAGGCATCGCCTCTTGTATTTCTCAGTTTCCTGAGGCAGGCATTCTTGTTAGACTTTTTTTTTTTTGATGGAGAAACTGAGGCTCAGAGGTTAGGCAACTTGCCTGAATCTGTCAGTGGAGGCATTGGCATTGGACCCAGGGCTCGTGTGTCCTCGCTGGCCCTAGCCAGATCCAGGGATGGAGTCCCCAGGCGCTCCCACTGATGGCTCTTCTTCCCCTCCCCCCCAGGTGGGCTGGCCAGCGTCCAGGCGGGTGTCAGAAGCCCAGGCAGCATGCGGACGCTGGAGGACTCCTCGGGCACCGTCCTGCACCGTCTCATCCAGGAGCAGCTGCGCTACGGCAACCTGACGGAGACCCGCACGCTGCTGGCCATCCAGCAGCAGGCCCTGCGGGGCGGGGCCGCGGGCACGGGCACCCCGCAGGCCTCTCTGGAGATCGCGGCCCCCGACGACGGCCAGGGGCTGCAGCAGGCCAAGAGGCAGGAGCCCCAGGGCCAGGAGCACCAGGGCGGCGAGCCCCACTTGGCAGAGAACAGCCTCTACCGGCTGTGCCCGCAGCCCGGCAAGGGCGAAGAGCTGCCCACGTATGAGGAGGCCAGAGCCCACTCGCAGTACTATGCGGCCCAGCAGGCGGCGGACCGGGACCCTCGAGGGGCCCCCGGCGGCGGCGGTCGCAGGCAGGACGAGGCCCTGCGGGAGCTGAGGCACGGGCACGTGCGCTCCTTGAGCGAGCGGCTCCTGCAGCTGTCCCTGGAGCGCAACGGCGCGCGCGCCCCCAGCCACATGAGCTCCTCCCACAGCTTCCCGCAGCTGGCCCGCAGCCAACAGGGCGCCCCACCCAGGGGCCCCCCGCCCGAGGGCCCGGAGCCCCGCGGACCTCCACCTCAGTACCCGCACCACGTCGTGCCCGCTCACGACACGGCCGCCGCTGGCCCCGACCCCCGGTGCCGCGCTCGCGGCAGTCCACACTTCCAGCATGCTGAAGTCAGGTAACGGCCAAGCTCTTGCTCCACCCCGCAGGCCTCCCCTGCTTCCCCTCAGCACCACTGCCCGCTCCAGAGAGCGGGGCTGCCTCCTGGAGGTGAAAGGGATGCGGCGCCCGGGTCTCAGGCCCAGGCCAGCCCCATTCGGGGATGCCCCGTGTCTGGCTTCGGGGGCGAAAGTTGCATTTCAGGAGCCCAGGGAAGAGGCTGAGCAGCCAGCACAGGGGGCTTTGCTCGTGGGAGGCCCCAGCTTCCATCCCCAGCAGCACCACCCTCCAGCGGGGAGGGAGAATAAGATAGGCCGAGTTTCAGAAAGACCAGTGGGAATCATGGAGGAACTGTTGGAGGTGTAGTGGGGGAAGGTGGCGGCGAGATGGTCCCTGGGGAGATTTAAGAGCTTTGGAGGAAGAAGGCGAGCAGGTGGCGCCTCCAGACACACGCTCCCCCCGCTTCCCTTCTAACTTTTCCCTGAATTGAGCCCAACCTGGGTGCAGGTGAGCCCCTTTGTGTGGAGGTGCAGGAGAGCTGGCTGGGAGACTGGGAATTTGGTTCCGAGCATGAGAGAAGGTCCTGGAAGGGGTGAAAGGTAAAAGGTAAAAGGCCTTGTGTGTAGGGGCGGGAGCGATAGCACAGCGGGTAGGGCGGTTGCCTTGCATGGGTTCGATCCCCGTCATCCCATACGGTCCCCTAAGCACCGCCAGGAGTAATTCCTGAGTGCAGAGCCAGGAATAACCCCTGAGCATCACTGGGTGAGACCCAAAAAGGAAAAAAAGGCCTTGTGTGAAGAAGGTCCCTTTGGCTGCCCAAAGCCTAGATTCTCAGGGGCCCCTGTGGACACAGGGAGACCAGGGTTGAGGCAGGCATCCCCAAGAATGTAGAAATAGGGGTTCCCAGAAAGGAGGCCCTTCCTCCCGCCCAGAAGCCCACCCACATCCGGGATGGTTGTGTCGGGCCCAGGAGCCTGAGGGTTGCAGACACCCTTCCTTGGCTGGCTCCGGGTCAAAGTCTGGCTCTCTTCATGCCTGCTGAGTCCTCTTTTACTCACCCCTTTCCCACCGCGGGGCCTCTCCTGGGAAAGATGCCTGTCCATGCTCTCGAGAGATGAGTGACGCCACGGCGGCTTGTCCCCACCTCTCCTCCCCGCCTTATCTCCCTGTTCAGGGCTTGGCTGGAGAGAGTTTCGGAAGCTGAGTCGAGGTTTCTTCTTTGGGAGCAATCCTTCGTGAACCCTGTCAGGAAAAGATAATGTCGGGGAAAGGAAGTCGGCTGTTTGCAGGAGAACACAAAGGGGAGGGGAAGGGCCAGGCCCAGGGAAGGCCTCGAGTGTGAAGGGAAGGGAGGCCATTCTTTCTCCAGCTAGGTCATCCCCAAAGAATGCCAGTTGTGTCTGCCTGGGCTGGGGGGCCAAGTTCATGAAGGCCCGCTGAGCCAGGCGAAGAGAGTCTTGACATTCCAGGGGGCCCAGCTCAGCTGGCCTCGGCGCCCCACCTCAGACAGGAAGAGAAATGCATCCGGTGGGATCTGGGGGGGTCCCGGGTAGTGACTTTTCTCTTGGCCTTACTTGCTCGGCTCTTAGAACAAGAATCCCTCGGATCCTCCAGCTGCCAGTGAAGTTCTGGGGCTCTCCTGGGACTTGGGAACGCCTTGGGGAGGCTAAGACTCTTTCATATGCAGGGTCCGAGGACCTCAGTGAAATCCTGAGAGTTCCCCTGTGTTTTACCCATCACCCCCACCCTCACATGATGCCTGGAGCTAGAAAGGCATTGTCCCCCAATTCAGGCTATCACAGTAGTCCAGAGGCATCCCACGCCTCTGGAAACCCGGTGTTGTTAAATAAGTCACACTTATTTAAGTAGAGTAAGCTTCAGTATCCCTGAAAGAGGTAGAAGGTAGACCCTGCACTGGGGAATCTCCTGTGGGCCCGAGGGAGCCGCACCATGGGGGGCCAATGATGTCCAGGAGGCCCTGGGTGGCCGCCTCCTGCCCTAGAAGCAGGGTGCTTTCAGCCCTGGAGTCCAGATTCCCTCCCCCACCCCCCAACATCTACTTGTCACTCCAGCCTTGGCCAGAGCTATCTCAAAGGTCTCTTTGGGGGGTGTTGGTGAGGAGGGGCAGGGGGTGAGTGTGCCCACGGCTAGGCCTGTGTCCAGCCCCGAGGCTGCCTGCAGGGTACACAGACAGGGTCACAGTGCACTCCTACCCCTGTGTCCTGGGCTGGAGAATGTACATGCTGGAGGTGGCTCCAGACCCAGCTTGAACTTTCTGTTGATCCAAAGGGCCGAGTGCAGGGCTTGTCAGAGCCTTTATCCGGCCTGCCCACGCTGACCCCAAGGTCCTGGCCATAGCTGTTGGAACCAAGCAAAGCGCCCTGACACGAACCACCTATAGCCCTGCGCTCCTGGGCCTGGAGAGTCTGGGGTCACCCAGACTTGCTGCCTAAGAGTGGGGAGACCAGGTCGGCCCGATCTCTCCTGCCCAGGAGAGCTGGGAGGTTGTGCGCACACTGAGGTGACAGCCTTGGGGTCCCTGACACCCTTGCCTTCTGCCCCCAGGATCCTGCAGGCCCAGGTACCTCCCGTGTTTCTCCAGCAGCAGCAGTACCAGTACCTGCAACAGCCCCACGAGCACCCCTCGCCCCCGCCCCCAGCCGCTTTAGGCCACGGGCCGCCCCTCGGATCCTTCAGCGCCCCTGGGTTGGAGGGGCCCGCCAGCACCCACGCCCCCTCAGCCACTGCGGGCAGTGCCCACCTGGCGCAGATGGAGTCAGTGCTGAGGGAGAACGCCAGGCTGCAGAGGGCCAACGAGAGACTGCAGAGGGAACTGGAGAGCTCAGCCGAGAAGGCCAGCCGCATCGAGAAGGTAAGCCCGGGGAACAAAGCCTGTACCTGATGGGGTCCTCCTCTGTCCTCCTGGGCCCCTGTCCTGCTTGCCCCGGCCCCACAGATGGCAGGGAGCAGCCGTGTGGCCTGCAGGCTGGCACATGAGCAGTGGCAGCCGTGGGGATTAGAAAGGGCCCATTCACAGCTCCCTGCACACTCGCACCCGGCTCTGCGCCCCCCCCCCCCTTTCTGGAGCACACCTCCCATAGAGAGCTCTTTGTGTCCCCCGCACAACGGCCCGTCTGTTCTCGGCCAGCCCTGGCCCAGCTCAGAGCCCCTCCTCTTGGAAAACAACTAGGACCTGTTGGCACGACGGGGCTGGCTCGGAGCACGTGCGGAAGCACAGGGGAGGGCATTGGGCCAGGCCCTGGTGGCAGATGGTGGCGGGGTGCCCACTCAGGCTAGGTGGCTTGGGCTGGGGTCTCTACCCCGTGCTGAGATGGGGTTTGCAGGTTTTCTGTGTAAGCAGGTGGCCTCTGTGGTCGCAGAGAGCAGGGACAAGCCCCCAGCACAAGACTGGATGCTGCTGTTCCCTGGGCCTTGGCCGAAGGGCCATGTTCAGCCCCTGGGGGTGGCTCAATGGTGCTGCAGTTTCCCTGCTTGCCAGCCAGCTCCGTTGATCCCTCTGCCTCCTGAGGCTGCAGCCAGTCCCCACGGACCCCCGAGGACTGGTTCCCCTTGTCTGCCTCTCCTCGGTCTCAGATGGGTCCTCCTGGGGAAGCACTGCCCAGGCGTCAGTGTGACTCTGTGTCTCTCGCAGCTGGAAGGTGAAATCCAGAGGCTCTCCGAGGCCCACGAGAGCCTGACGAGGGCCTCCTCCAAACGCGAGGCCCTGGAGAAGACCATGCGCAACAAGATGGACAGTGAGATGCGACGGCTGCAGGACTTCAACCGGGACCTTCGAGGTGAGCACCTGGCCGCAGGGAGCCCCGCTGGTGGACAGTCTTTGGGTCCCACCTGCGTCACCCAGACCCATAGCGGCTCCTCCCTGTGAGCTGACCTGGCCTGAGGGGTAGGCGGGAGCCCCCCACCCCCAGCTCAGAGAATTTAGCCTCACAGAGAGGACCCCAGGGTACCCCCACCAGGCAGCCCCCTTGAAAGAGCTGTCCTTCATTTTCAACAGAGAGGTTGGAGACTGCAAACCGCCGGCTGGCAAGCAAGACGCAGGAGGCCCAAGTGGGCAACCAGGACATGGTGGCAAAGCTGCTGGCTCAGAGTGAGTGGACGCCCCTGGGAAATCTGACTGTGGGCAACGGGGTCACGGCAGCTCCTCTGGGCCAGGAGGACTGGCCTGGTCTCTGTCAGCTGACCTGAGTGCTGCCATGCACTGGCTCTGGGCCTGGGCAGCAGGCACTGGCCTTGCTCTTGGTACAGTGTCAGTCACCATGGGGCACAGCGGGCCGTGGAAACCCCGTGGAGGAGGAGGAGGAGGAGGCGAGAGCTGAGTTTCTGGGGGGCTTTAGGCCAAGGAGCGAGGTGGGGGTTGCCCAGTGAAGCTGAGAGCTTTAAGCCCCAGAAGCTTGCTCATGGACATGACCGAGAGTGTGTCCTTGCAGCTTGAGGTTTGGTGGCATCCCTGTGGGCCCACCCGTTCAGGCGTCACTCATCCCTGAGCAGAGCCAGGCCCAGCCGGGGCAACTATGGTCAGTGTGGAGTGGTTGCAAGGTGCCAAGGTGGGGAGGGGCGGGCACTGAACTGGAGTGGGGGTCTGGGGTTCTAAGCACAGATTTGGGGAGTAGGGGTATCTTTGTGACCTGCCAGGGGTAGGGAGGGCTCTGCGAGTCGAATGGCTTTGTGAGACGGCCCAGGTGAGGATGAAGGGGTGAGGGTGGAGGGCAGAGGGAACCCCCAGGTCAGTGATGTGGAATGAGGGGAGGGGGTTGCAGAGAAGTGAACAGGAGGTGGGGGTGTCCTTCGAGGAAGGACTCTAGGAGTCCAGCAGGTGACCCAAGGCGGTGTCCAGGCGGGGCTCAGAAGGAGCCCTGCTCGGAGTGTGGCGGGGTGAGGGGTAAGGGGAAGGCCTCTGTGGCGGTGCATGCAGGAGGAGTCTGGGCTATCCGTGTGCAAGACCGATGGCAGTGAGGTGGGGTCTGGAGCAGGGGGTAAGAGAGAAAGGAGGGGGCAGCCCTGAGGAGGAGAAATGGGGTGTCTTGTAGAATAGGCCGACTTTGGGGGCCTGACTTGCAGAGAAAGGAAGTGGCTGGGAAGGTTCCAGAGAGCAGCTGGGGGAGGGGGCGTTTCCTCTCTCTGGGGAGTGAGCTGCCCCAGGGCTGTTCTCAGCTGTGCCTGAGACCTTAATCTCCCAGCCGCTGACCTGGATGCCCAGCATTCCTGAGCAGCCAGGCTGTTCCCTTCTTGGCCTGCCCACCCCAGAGCCCTTCACAGGCCAGCTTTTGGAGGGTGTGTGTGTGTGTGGGGGGGGGGGGGGGGGGTGAAGACAAAAGGAGGCTGAGACCTGCCCTGGCGGCCTGGATCCCACCCACCACCACCACCCCCCAGCCCCTTCTGCTAGGCCGGGTTTTATCCTGGCAGCTGGGTATGGTAGATGCTTGGGGAAGCAGGAAACTGTGGGTCTATGCCCCCCACCAGGGCCCCTAAGTGCTGAGGAACCCCCCCCCCCCACCTCCCCAGAGTCACGCTCGGAGGCAAGTGTCAGGGAATGGAATGGGATGGTCTCCGTTCTTCCCTTCTTCCCCAACCAGTCAGCTGCAGTGGGAAAGTCATTGTTCTTTCTGCAAAGGAACCTCCCTGAGCCCCAGCTCTGCCCCTTCGGGATAAGCTTAGCACCCCCTGGCCCCTGAGTTCCCAGGCCCTATGATGGGACTTCCACATTGGAGTGACGTGGGGGCTGGAGAGATAATACAGTAGGCAGAGTGCTTGCCTTGCCCACGGCAGACCCAGGCTTGATCCCCGATTCCCCATATGACCCTCTGAACCCTGCCAGGAGCGCAGGCTCCTTTCAGCCCCAACCCCAACTCGCCCTCCCGGTCTGCCCTGCAGCCCTCAGCGCCCGTGCATGGCCCCATTCCAGTGTGATTGAGCCCTTTGCCCTCGCCTCGAAGAATGAGGCCAGCCCGGACCCCGCCTTCTGGATCCCAGAGGGAGCCCGACCTGCTCAGGCCACCGTGCGCTCTCCTCCCCCGGGGCCCTGAGTCAGTGAGTCCTCGCCAGGCCTCCCAGCTCCCCAGCCTTCGCTCTACCAGTGCTGGCGCTCTGCCTTCCGTGCCCAAAGGGGAATCTTAATGAAATGCCATTTCCAACTCGCTTCCTGCCTCATGCTAGCTGCGTTTCGAGTGCACAGAAGGCCAGTGTGCCCCGTGAGAAGCTTCCCCTCTAGGAGATTTCACTGCCCAGCAAGCACTCCACTTGCGGCTTCTGTCTCCACGGAGGCAGGCATGGTCATTTTCCTGGGGCCCGGGCAGGACCTCCCAAGGGCAAGGGTCTTGGGCAGGTGATGGACACCTAGAGAGTCAGCTCGAGGCTCTGGGCTCTGGTTCAGGCTTTGCCTGTCCTGGCTGCGTGGAGAGTTTCTACGCTGGATGTCCCTGGGCAATTCATGAAGTCTAGAGGGCTAGAACCTCGGGCACCAATCTGACAGCACCCTCATTTTCTTCTTGGGGCAGAGCTTATGCTTCTTCAGGCATGAGCCTGCTGGTCATTGGCTCATGGTCTCCCCAGACCATGGACGGAATTTGGCACTGAAGTGGGGGCGCCTTGGGTTGGCAGCACGGACCCTAGAGCCCTGGCAGGGGTCTCCCAACACAATGAAAGGTCGACTGGCCCCTGCTGGCTAGGTTCCCGTCCTGGCTGGCTGTCCCTCTGAGCTGGGGCAGGCCCAGGGCGTCCCAGGTTCCACCCCGAGGGCTCTTAGTGGAAGGGTCTATGCAATGGGGCTCAGTCGGTGCTTGGTGGTTCCTGTCCCTGTCCTCTGACCTCTGACTCTCCCACTTGGGGATGACCAGGGCACTGCCCCCCTCCGTCTCTGTTCTCATGTTCCCCGGTGGGTGCCAGGATCCTGACTGGCTCCTTTTGTTTTTCGGTTTTGGTGGGGTTTTTTTTTTTTTTTTTTTTTTTTGCTTTTTTGTGTCACACGCTCAGGGGTTACTCCTGGCTCGTGCAATCAGGAATTACTCCTATTGGCAGGGCTTGGGGTGCCATGTGGGATGCCGGGGGATGAAACCCGGGTCTATCACGTGCAAGGAAACGCCCTACCCGCTGTACTATCATTCAGGCCCCCTTGGCTGGCCTTTTTGAAGGTGGTGCGACTCCAGGAAATTGTGACACCTGGTTGGCCCCTGGCGAGTCCATGACCAAGGGGACCAGCAGTGTGGCCCCATCATTGCAGAAAGGGCACGAGAGCCGGGCACCGATGCAGACCCCCTCCTTGACTCGAAGCCTGGGTTCCCTCCCTCATCAGCTCGGGTGAACCTTGGGATCTGCTGTGTGGGGAAGATGATCGATAGGGTCCTTGGAAGGAGCCGCAAGGGAGCTCGGGCACCCGGGGGTGCAGCGCGGGGCCCACAGGGGCGAGGGCGGCCCCTGAGCAAGCCCCCCCGCCCTGTGCCTACAGGCTACGAGCAGCAGCAGGAGCAGGAGAAGCTGGAGCGCGAGACGGCCCTGCTGCGCGGAGCCATCGAGGACCAGCGGCGGCGCGCTGAGCTGCTGGAGCAGGCGCTGAGCAACGCACAGGGCCGCGCGGCGCGCGCCGAGGAGGAGCTGCGCAAGAAGCAGGCGTACGTGGAGAAGGTGGAGCGGCTGCAGCAGGCGCTGGGGCAGCTGCAGGCCGCGTGCGAGAAACGCGAACAGCTGGAACTGCGGCTGCGCACTCGCCTGGAGCAGGAGCTCAAGGCGCTGCGTGCGCAGCAGGTGAGCCAGAGGGGCGAGTGGTGCCGCGGGGGTCCGCCGTCTTTGGCAGGGGTGGTCCAATGCCGGGCAGGGAACCTTGGGCTCCTGCGTGCAAAGCAAGCCTTCCAGGACTTTGAGCATCCCCCTAGCCCGGCCCCCGCAGGGTTCAGGGAGACTAGGCCAGGAAACTTGATGGGATTACCGGCCAGCTCTTAGGAGCCCAGATGGCCACCCAGAGCCAGAATCTTTATCCTGGCTTTGGACTCGTGAACGACTTGGGGCTTTACTAACCAGATCGAGTTCTCACCACGCCTCATCCTTCCCACGGAGCTAGGGTGACCAGACCTCAGGTTTGCCCCGTTCTGAGTTCACACCAGTTGTCTGTGGTGCTCTCTACCGAGGTGGAGTTGGTCTTTCCTGCACTTTTTTTTTCACCCCCGCCCAGGGATGGGTGGTGCTCAGGGCTTACTCCTGGCTCTGTGCTCAGAGATCACACATGACGGGGCTCAGGATCCTGGACAGGGTCAGCTGCATGCAAGCCCTGCCAGCCAGGCTCTATCTCTCCAGCCCTCTTGCCTGGAGTCTTGACCGCAGGATCAGAGCAGAGGGGTGTTGACCGGCGCCTTGGCCTCTGACTGGTCCTCCTTGCTTTGCAGAGACAGGCAGGCCCCCTGAACAGCGGCAGCGGGGGCTCCCCGGAGCTCAGTGCCCTGCAGCTCTCGGAGCAGCTGCGGGAGAAGGAGGAGCAGATTCTGGCCCTGGAGGCCGACATGACCAAGTGGGAGCAGAAGTACCTAGAGGAGCGCGCCATGAGGCAGTTTGCCATGGACGCTGCAGCCACGGCCGCTGCCCAGCGGGATACCACCCTCATCCGACACTCCCCCCAGCCCTCCCCCCAGCAGCAGCTTCAACGAGGGTCTGCTCGCCGGCGGCCACCGGCATCAGGAGATGGAAAGCAGGTGCGGCGATAGACCTGAGCTGGGGGTCAAGGGAGGGGGGACTCACTGCCCGGGCCCTGCCAGCCCCTGCTCTGGTGAGAGGTCATGCTCCTGCTCACCACACCCCCTAGGCCGACTCTTTCCCCAAGGAGAAAGTTCTGCCCAGCTGTGGGAATAGGGCCACTAGCTAATGCTCTCAGCCTCTTCCGGCCCCTTTCAGCCCCAAATGAATGCAGGAATCGACTTTCTGGCCAGGGCTAGGCAGGTTCTGCCTCCAACAGAATGAAAGGCTTAGGGAAACTATCTGCCCTCCAAAGGGCCATTGCAGCAGCCTTTCTAGGCTTCTTCAAGGCTTTCTCGAACTTGGAAGCACAGCCGTTGGCAGGAGAGAGAGTGCAGTGGGCAGGGTGCTGGCCTTGCATGTGGTAGATTCAGGTTTGATCCCCGACACTACTACGCTTCCTTGAGCCCTGGCGGGAGTGACCCCGGAACACAGCCAGGATAGTTCCTGAGCGCCACTGGGTGTGGCCCAGAAGCAGGAAGGAGAGAGGGAAGGAAAGGAGGGAGGGAGGGAGGGAGGGAGGGAGGGAGGGAGAGGAACGCAACAGGGAGGGGAGGGGAGAACTAATTGATAGAAGGAAAGAAGGGGCAAGGAGAGAGGTCAAGCCCTCAATGCCAACTGAGACCATGGCAGGGGACCTCCCCTCTCAGGCCGGATATAGTGCTGTTGACCCTCCAGGTTCCCCCCAGTCATGTCCAGGAAGCAGACTCAGCCTCACGCACAGATGATATCACACACACACACACACACACACACACACACACACACACACACACACACACGTCCAGAGCTGCCCTGGCATTTCTGAAGCCCCCTCCACTCCATACCAGGGCCTTCCCCATAGATCTCCCCGCGGCCGGGGCTGACGCGGAACGTGCGTCTCTCCCGCAGGCTGAAGGTGCTGCACGCCCAGATTCTGGAGAAGGACGCGGTCATCAAGGTGCTGCAGCAGCGTTCCCGGAAGGACCCGGGCAGGGCAGCCCAGGGCTCCCTGCGGCCCGCCAAGTCGGTGCCGTCTCTGTTTGCAGCCACGGCAGCAGGCCCCCAGGCCTGGCACAGACTCGCCTCCACCGAGCAGCCAGTGGACACCCTGCCCCGGATGGCTGCAGGTGAGAGAGAGGCAGCATGCTGGTCCTCGGGCTCCAGGGGCCCCACCTCCATGGCTGTCCCATCCAGGCCGTGGCCAGCACCCACCCCCCCCACCCCTCCACCCTCCCCCCACTGGCTCAGCCCCTGACATTTACCAGCCTGCAGAAGGAAAGGTGTTTGTCATCAGCTCCTTCACTCCTCAGCTCCTTGGCCCTAGTGTCCCTCCTGGTTTTCAGGTTTAATCCGCAGAGAAGGGCTCACCAATAGGAAATATCTAGAACCCGCTCCCCGTGGTCATTATGGCCGTTATGGCCAGGGCCCGAGCTTGGGCACAGTGGAGTTAGATGCTCACCTCTCGCACTGCCTACCAGGTCGAGCCTGACCAGGAGTCAGCCCTGAGCATCACTAGGTAGAGCCCCCAAATCAAGAAAAGAAAAAAACAGGAGCATTTAATCTTAACAGAAATTCTTATAAATCAAGAGCACCTCCTCCTACCTGTTGTCACCCCACCCCAGTAGGTGACAGTGAGCTGGGGCGTTCTTTATGGGGGTGGGGGGGGGATTGCATCTTTGCATCATCTGTGGACCAGGGGGTCACAGTCTGCTTCCTTCCCGGCCTTCCAGCAGACAGGAGCCCTGCAGAGGATCCCGGGGCTGTGACCCCGCTCCCCGCTCACTCCAAGCACGGGAGCAGAGATGGGAGCACTCAGACTGACGCACCCCCAGACAGCACCCCTGCTGGCCTGGGCCTGGAGCCCGACAGCCTTCTGGGGTGCAGCCGAGGCCAGCGG
This sequence comes from Sorex fumeus, assembly GCF_029834395.1. Classification (NCBI taxonomy): domain Eukaryota; kingdom Metazoa; phylum Chordata; class Mammalia; order Eulipotyphla; family Soricidae; genus Sorex; species Sorex fumeus. Next base: position 64,630,372 of record NW_026606101.1, on the reverse strand, counting down.
ACAGCTTCCCTGGGTAAGTCCCCACAGGCCCTGGGCTTCTGCACTGGGTGGCACTGAGGGGAACCCAGGCTCCAAGACCTTCCCTTCCCCCAGCCCTGCCCCATTCACTCAGCACCCCAGGGGAGCACTGCACAGGGCCCCTTTGTCGTGAGCAGTCTAGCGCTGCAGAGGAATGAGGACTCGGGCCCGGCTGTGGCCCTCTCTCCTGCCCTGTGCAGAGCTCCCGTGGGGTGCCGGAACCAGGCATGGTGTCTTCCTTCATGACTGTCACCCATGAAAATGAGAGGGCCGTGTGTGGGGGACTTCCCTGGCAGTGGTGCTCACACAGGGAAGGAGATTCCAGATGCCCTTCCCAGGCTCTCCGTTCCCCTGCTCATTCTCCTCTGCCTAGTTCCCTGTGCCGCTCACCTCCCTAAACCACAGGCACGCCAAGAATGAGGCGGCTGCCCCGCCTCTGTCCCTCCCCACCCTGCAGGCCCTCCAACCAGATCCCAGGACACACCACACCAGAGGTGGAGGGCCGGGCCAGAGCCTTGTGGCCTGGCTGGGCGAACCTGGGGCTGAGGCCTGAGCCTGCAAAGCTGACGAGGAAAATTGTGGAATATAAAAATAACACAATATGAGACTGACTACCCAAGGACAGTAGACACAAGGGTCAGGAATACTGCCCCATAGTTGGCAGCCTGCCTCATGAGCTGGGGAAGAAGGCAGCTGGGATAGAGAAGGGATCACTGAGTCAATGATGGTTGGAGGAATCGTTGGGGATAGGAGATATGGCTGAAAGTAGATAAAGGACCAAACGTGGTAGCCTTTCAGTATCTATATTGCAAACATTAATGCCCCAAAGTAGAAAGTATGGGGGAAATTGTTTGCCATAGAGGCAGGGGGAAGATTGAAGAGGAGGGCGGGTATAATACAGGGGACATGGGTGGTGGAGAATGTGCACTGGTGGAGGGAGGGGTGTTTGATCATTGTATGATTGAAACTCCAACATGAAAGTTTTGTAACTGTCTCTTCCGGTGATTCAATTAAAAACTAGTAAAGCTGACAGGAAAGTTCTCCTCCGTGGGAAATGCGCCGGGCTCTACAAGAGCGGATGGTCATGCTCTCGTCTTGTCTCTGCAGATTCCGTGGCTCCATCCCGGGTGCAGGACTTGGCGGATATGGTGGAGATACTGATCTGAAGGAGGTGTTGCTCCTGGGACTGGCCGTCAGGCCCCGTGTCCTCTGCCTGTGGCGCTGGTGACCAGTCCAGCAGTCCCTCCAGTGGCTGCATCTCTACCATCCTCAGTGGCCACTCGCCTCCCCTTGAGGCCCAGGAGTTCAGGCAGGACGCTGCAGAGTACAAGGACCCTGACCCCGTGTCACCCTCACCTGTGGCCCAAGGCTTGCTGCTGGGGGTACAGCTGCAGAAGATTCAGGAAGAAGCTGTGCCCCCCTGCACACCCCTGCTTGGCACTCAAGCGGAGAGAGCGGGAAGGAGGACATAGGTTGGAGCAGGGGCTGCTTTCTGAGGACAGTCCCCCCGTGAACACGGGGCAGGGTCTGGTTGGGAAATCAAGTCAGCGGCAGAGTTGGTGCCCTCTGCCCAGGCCCACCCGACTGCTGTGGCCCTTGACTGCCATCCCCCAGGTTGCCCGAGAATCTCCATCTTTGGGAACTGTTGAGGGGGGTGACTCCTGCAGAAAGCCACAGGCTGGCTTCTCGGAGGGGACCCTCCTGGATCGAGACTCTCTAACGGGCTTGTGAGCAGGAGGCGAGCCCACTCTGCCTCGTCCAGGCGCTCTGCCCCCAGGCCTGCCATGGCTCTGGCTCCAGCCCTGGTGTGCTGCTTCCAGATTCGGATGCTGACCGATGCCCAGGAGACTGGCCACTGCGCTCCTCTCCCACGTCCTGTTTTAAATGCCCCCCACCCCACCCCTCTGCACCACCTTGAAATGGCTTCACAGCTCCTGTTCCTGGACGTCCCGTCAGTTTGTTTATGAGCCCTGAGCCAAGAGAAATGAGCCCTGTATCCCCCCATCCACCCCCGACAGATGCCTGCCCTGGTGGACTCTGGCACGATGCTCTAGAAGGAAGCTGAAGAAAGTGGCTGTGTCTCCATCAGTCTTTGTTCCCACCTGAGGCGGGATGGAGGGAGCCTGGGTGAGAGCTGATGCTTCAACCAGGAGGTGCCATCCCTGACTGACTTCCGGTCTTGACTTCCCGTCTTAACGAGGCCCCCAACTCGGCCTGGGAGCGAGGAGCGGGTTTTAGCAACGTGTCTCGACTGTGTGTAGATCTTGAATCTTTGTGTGTTGTTATTGTTGTTTTTTTCCTTTACTGTTTTTAGGTTCTGTTTGTGTTATTTTATTCCCATGGTTCCTTCAAGTTTTCCTTTTTAAACACTTGCATTTGCTGGACAATTGCATTTTTTTTTAAACCCTCTCTACCCTCTCTGAAAAGCTGAAACATCCATTTGGTTCATGTGCATTGTTTACAAAGCAAAAAGAAAAAGTGAAGAAAAAAGAAAAACTCGTGAAAGGAAAAAAAACACTTAATATATTTTGGATTAATATTTGGTATTTCTTTTAAAGTATTTTTTTTGTGCTGTGAACATTTTCTGCCAAAGACCATGATGTGCGTCTGTATGTTTAAGTTATCGTAAATATTTAAAATGTAAACATGGCTGTTTTGTTACGCCACCTGTACCAGGATTGCTGCTGCATTCCACGGGGTCTAACAGTATTTTAATAAAAAAACACTAAAGTGGTGTCTTGGCATAGGGGAGAAACTCACTGAGGGGAAGAAAGGTGGGGGGAGGGTGTGAATGCAGCCCCTGACCCCTCTCAGCCTTCACCCCATCTGTGGCAGTGCCCAGTGGCAGGCCTTGAACCCTGGGTGTCCCCTTTGAGCCCTTCCCAGGCTCTGTGCCTTGGTTCTTAGATTCTGGCCAGAGTGGACCAAGGCTAGCCTCCCTGCTGGAAAGGAAGGCCACTTCCCCGTTTCCCCCCCCTCGCCCCCCCCCCCCCCCAATGGAGCCACTTTAGGCCTCCTAGACCCAGGCCCAGAGGACAGTAGTGATTCCCCGAGGCCAGTTCCGAGGCACCTCCTCCTCATCCATGAGGCCACAGTGAGGCTGGGAGGCTCAGGCTGGGAGGCAGCCTGCCCAGGTGACACTGTCCTTGGTCATACTAGGTGACCCCCTCCTGCACCAGAGATGGCCACAGAGGGTCGGGCATGGGGTATGTTGTGGAAGATGTGTGTATTGAGGAGGCCTTTCTATGTTATGCAGCCTGTGTGCTGTGGGGGAGGTGTGTGTTATGAAGGGGGGTTTGTGTGTATGTGTATGTGTTGAGTAGAGGGAGTCTTGTGGAGTTGTGTTGTAAAGGGGGTCATGTGTGTGTGGTGTGGAGAGTGTGTGTTTTTGAGGGGGCTGTGTGTGTGTGTGTGTGTGTGGTGTAGAGGGGGTGTGTGTCATGGAGCTGGAGCCCACCCTGGCAGGGCAGGGGGCTGGGGGTCTGCATTTGTCTTTGGACGTCCTGGCACCCCTGCCCACTGTCCCGCCCCTGAGCCCCACAGTCAGGGAAGCACAGTGCTCTGATCTCTAGCAGAGAGACCCCAGAGAGCCCCAGCAGGCCGCAGGACAGACCCCACAGGATTCCCAGGGCCAGAGGAGGAGCTTCAGGGCAGATATGGAGAACAGTCGCTTCCCTGCCCCAGACATGCAATCAGGCTGGTGGCAGAATGGAAACCACCCCAGGACTGTAGGACCCCCGCAGATCTGGGGCATCTCCATGGGACAAGATAGACCAGCACTCCCATGTCACGGCCAAGGCTTGCACTTCAGGGACCCAGCAGCCCCAGTGAGTAGGCTCAGACATACGCTCCAACCAAATGACTGTCCGTCTGGGCTGGAGAGGGAGAGAGAGAGAGAAAAGTCGAACACATATGTGGTATGCTAGAGGCTGGGGTTTGAGGCCTAGCACCACATGGTCCCCTGAGCAACTGTCTGCAGAGCAACAAGTACAAAGTCGTCCCCCAGCACTGCCAGGTGTGGTCCACAAATACAAATGACCAAGCATTGACTTGCTGTACCCTAATCGGAGCTGCAAGTCAGGGTTCAGTTGCCTGGAAACGGCTGAAGCCCCAGCCCAGCTGTGCTCTTCACAGGACACACAGTTTACACACTGTTAAACACCCTTCACAGCGCTCATTTCAGGGCTGTTTTATATCACTGTGTCCACTTAAGGCCTCAGTCTACCATGGTGAGCAGTGGGCTCACACACAAGGCCTCCATTTCTCAGGAGGTTACGCTGGCCTTTCATGGCTGGCAATCTGCTGCTCCTCCACCTTCTGGCTGTGCCGCTCACCCCCACCATCACACCCCAGGCCCCAGGACAGCGGGCATGCCCGCGAGCTGAGCCCCAGGCACTCAATGTCTGCCCAAGGCTTTCCAGAGCCTTCTGTTTTCTGGGCCTGGAGCTTACAAGGCTGGGAGGTCTTCTTAGAAAGAATGGATAATGGCAAAGACCAAGTTAGGTCTCCAGATGCTGGAGCAGTAGTCCAGCAGGTAAGGCTTTTGCCTGGCACCTGGCCAACCTGGATCGGATCCCCAGCACCGCGTAGCCCTGCCAGGAGTGATCCCTGAGTGCAGAGCCAGGAGTCAAGCCAGAGCAACTCTGGATGTCGCCCCCCAAATCAAACCAGAAGAAATTAGGTGTTGATTCAGAAAAGGGGCTGCTACAGGGAGCCCCGAGACAGAGCTGAGGGAGCCCCCAGGTAGAGGTTCTGCTGCCTTCACAGTAACTGCCTGGGCCCGTGGCGCTGGGCTCCCCATGGGAACAAGGCCCCAGGAGTGACTCCCAAAGGCCTGTGGAGCCGGACACCAATAAAACGCAGCTGCCCCCACCCACGGCACATCAGTGGCTGCAACCCCCTGCTGTGGGAGGGAGTCATGAGGGGCCTGGGCACAGGTGTGAGGGGAGGAGGGTCTCTCCTGTGGGAGGGAGCCATGAGGGGCCTGGGCCCGGGTGTGGGAGGAGGAGCGTGTCCATGCAGCCAGGACTCAGGGACTCCTGCCCATGTGGCCGACCCACCTCGCACCCTGCACTCACTCCTCCCAGAACTGGGGCGCATCTGAGAGCCTGGCCAGCCTGGCCACCTGATGGTGTCCAGGACAGTCTCCTCTACCCTGAGGGCCTGTCTGTCCACTTTCGATTCTGAGGCAGTTCGATGTCACAAACTGTCCCCAGATGAATGTCTCCTGCGAGTCCAAAGGCTTCTGCTCCAGGTGGGTTGGGCAATTGTGGCCGTTCCCCAGGGCCACTCTGCCTCTTGCATCAGCCTGACCTTCTCCGCTCCGGCAGGCCGGGTTCAGTTGCTCCTGCCCAACACAATGTACTGTGGAAAATCCGCATGGCCTGTTGCATCAGCAGCAAAAACACACAAAAAGTCTCAGCCAGCGTAACCCCTGGCCTGGCACCAGCCACCACTGAGGATGACCCTGAAAGTTCCTGTGATCTGCTTACATTTCAAAGCCGAGTGCTCCTTCCCAGGTGCTCCCCTCTCCAGGGGGGCTTCTCCTTACTCCCGCAGAACCCTGGGTCCATGGCCTCTCCTTCATTTCTTCATTCCTTCCTTCAAGCTACAGGGAATACACCGAGGGCCAGCACTGTGACAGGCTCTGAAGGGGCAGGGATTTTTTTCAGAAGGCAAAGTCTGGCCTAAACATGTTTCTACCATCTGTTTTATCTTCGTTCCTCACCCCAAGCCAAAAGCAGGGGTGCTTACAAGTGTGGGGTAAATGAGAAGCCTTGATGGGAGCTGCCTCCGTTTCCTCTCCTGGCTGAGCTGTACGGGCACAGCCAAGCCCCGGAGGGCCTAAGCGCGGCCGTCTCACCTGCCCACATGCCATTCCTTCCCTCTGGAATGCCTCCTCTTCTCTCCTCCCTCTCTGCCTAGTCAACCTGAAGCTCCTCCACCCGTCTGGGCTGGCTGCCTCCTTCCCGTTCCCTAGGACCAGTGAGGGAGCAGGGGAGACCCTCCGACCAAGGGGACAGTCTAGCAGAGTCAGACACTGCGTGGTCAAAGAATATACCAGCCTTTGCTGTGACACACAGCCTCTTCCTGTGCTGGACAGTAGCCTGCAGGACGCCGGGGCCCCCGAGGCCGACGCTACTCTCTCTCACCAGACGCTCTCCATTCCCAGAGCAGGAAGAGCATGAGGGAGATGCTACGGGTCAGACGAGGAGAAGCTGAGCCCCGGGACTTCGGCCATAGTGGGGAGAAGGGGTTGAGCTGCGCTATGGGTGTGAGCCCAGAACGGGCCCTGCAGGATGGCTCGCTTCGGAGGCCAACCCGGGGACTACTGACCACATGGGGGGTGGCAGCAGGAACCAGAGCTGCCTTCAGCCCAGGAGCGCGACAGTTTTCATGAGAGCAGCCGATCCTAGTCAAGGTGCTGAGTCCCAAGACTGGCTCACAGGCGTTCCGACGGTGAGCTCTGGGCTTACAGCCTGACCTGGGGGCCAGGAGATGGTAGCTGGCTCCCCCACCCCCCGTCCTGGACAGTCGACGAAGCTGAACCTGCTCCAGGTCCTCTTCTACCTTTGCTCAACAAAGGGCCACTAAGGGCCCACTACATGCCAAGTATGAGTCTCAGAGTGAGGGGGGCAGTGAAAGGTGGGGAAGGTTGCAAATCAGACAAGCCCCCCCCCTTCCCAGGGAACTTACACAGGAGCAGAGATGGGGTACAGGGAAGACATATAAGAAACAGGATGAATAGCATGGGGTGTGTGTGTATGTGTGTGTATGGGCGCACACATGTTGGGGTGGAACATACACAAAGCAAATACTCAACCGCTGACCCATATTCCCACCCCTGGAAAAGGATTCCTTTAGTTTTTGTTGCTATTGTTTCTTTTTTAAGCATAGGACATCACTGCCCTCCCGTTGTTCATCGATTTGCTCGAGTGGGCCCAGTAACGTCTCCATTGTGAGACTTCTTGTTACTGTGTTTGGCATATTGAATACTCTCGGTAGCTTGCCAGGCTCTCCAAGAGGGGCAGAGGAACCGAACCCAGCTCGGCCGGGCTGGCTGCGCGCAAGGTAAACGCCCTACCGCTGTGCTACCCGTGATGTATTCGATATGCCAAACACAGTAACAACAAAGTCTCCAATGGAGACATTACTGGGCCAGCTCGAGCAAATCGATGAACAACGGGAGACAGTGACAGTGACAGTGTTTTTTTTTTTTTAATTTGTTTTTGCTTTTTGGGTCACACTCAGTGATGCACAGGGGTTACTCCTGGCTCCTGCACTCAGGAATTACTCCTGATGGTGCTCAGGGGACCATATGGGATGCTGGGAATCAAACCCGAGTTGGCCGAGTGCAAGGCAAACTCCCTACCAGTTGTGCTATCGCTCCAGCCCTTCTTTTTTGTTTGGGTGCCACACCCAGCAGTGCTCAGGGATCTCTCCTGACAGATGTGATCAGAGGACCATATGCGGTGCTGAGGATCAAGCCCAAGCTACTGTGAGCAAGACAAGCGCCTTACCCACTGTACTATCTCTTCAGCCCTGGGACAACAATTACTAAAGCCTCTTGGGCAAGAAGCTGGATGAGGTTTTTCCCCAATCTGCTTTTGTTTTTCTGGACTAGGTCAAATTGCTCTAGGATCTGTAGAGCCCTCTATCTGTGGCTGAGAAGTTTCTGGAGGCTCCCTGCCCTTCCTCACAGTGCTGGTCTCTGCTCTGTGTGTGTTTCCCAGCACAGAGATGAGAGCTCTGAAGGAGACAAGGGCCAAGAGAGAGTCAGGAGGAGTGAGTGACAAGCAAGATGGTGGAGGCTGACAGTCATTGAGAAGGTGTTTGAGCAAAGGTTTGCAGGAGAGGAGGCTGCACCCCACTTTAGCAGGGAAGTTAGGAGCTCAGGCAGAAGCTCTAGCAAGAGAATGTTTTCCAAACTTGGTTAAAACTTCCTTAAGGAGTGAGAGCCGGGGGGCAGAAGTAAGAGAACAGGTAAAGAGAACATGAAACTGGGATCCCTGGACAGGATTCTGAGGCCCAAGATCTGCAGGCTGCGGCACCTTGAGGTGACTTCTGGTCCTCGGGAACAGAGGAGTGAGACAAGAGTGAGAGCGGCTGCCCCGGGCACTTCCCTACCCCTCCCAGTTCTGACCCAGAAGGACCCCAGAGCCACTGTGATCCAAGTCTGGAACATCATTTTCCAGCCCCTGGTCCTTCTTCCAGAATTTGCCCCCTCATGAGCCAGCTGTCAGTACTTGACGCGAAGGCCACAGGAAGACCAGATGTCCGCCATGCTCCTGGCGAAAGGACACTTCCTGTGCTCGCTGCCTTGCCCTGCACCTAGCCCTGTACCCATGTCCACAGAGGGCCAGGGCCATGCTGGGGTGACGGCTCCTTTCAGAGTTGAGTCTCCATGTGAGCCCAGGTTTGTGGCACTTGCGTATGCATGATATCGTCCTGTGGGCCCTCACCTGCCTGTGCACACCTGTCACTCATGCAAGCACATACCTAGTAAGGGCTGCAGCTAGGGGCTCGGTCTACCTGGGCATCTACCCAGAAACATGTGTCTAAAAATTCTCAGGGACAGTTAGGTGGGTTTGCAGGCACAAACACACTCACACACCCTCACAGTCACACACACACTCACACAGACACTCTTTCTCACATCCACACACACACACACACACTAGCACATATACACACATAAACAGGCACTCTCTCACATCCACACACACTCACACACATCCACACATATACACACTCTCACATCCACACACGCACATACACAGGCACTCTCTCTCACATACACACACTTACACACATCATCACACTCACACACAGTCACACACACACACAGATACCCTCACCTACATACCTTCATACACTGTTACATGCACAAACACTTTCACAAACTCACACACCACTTACATGCTCACAAACTCACACACTCAAGTTCACACACTCTCACACACGCCCAAACTCACTGTCACATACTCAGACACTCGCATGCTCACATACACACATTCATATACTATCATGTACTCTCACATTCACACACATTCATACACTCACACAAACTCACACACTCTCCACATACACTGTCACAGACACACAATCTCACTCATACACACACAGATACGCACTCACACCTTCATATAGTCGCACACACTCACAACTTCACACGTGCTCACTCATCCGCACACACACTCCCAGACATGCAGCCTCCCTTTCCCCCTCCCCAAGCTCCCACACAGAGGAAACTCCCACATGCCCGTGAGGGCAGACCAGTAGGGAGGTCCCCTTACCCAGGTGACCTGGCGGCGCAACCCAAGGGACTGGGCACAGACCCTCAGCAGGGCAGGGCTGGGCAGGGTGGGTCAAGCAGGAGTGAGTGGGCGTGCCCAGGTGCTGACTCGGGCTAGGGCCTGTGTGATCCCGGCACATTCCTGACAAGTAGGTCAGCGCCGTGAGAAGCACAGGCCTGACTGCCTCTCGGAGAAAGCCTGGGCACAGCCAGCCGAGCAGGTGGCGTCTTCTCGTGCAGCCGTGCGCGTGGGTTGGTGTGGGTCAGTGCAGCCTGGAGCAGCAGGCCAGGGTCAGGGTGTAGATGAGGAAGGGGCAGTGGTCAGGAGGGTCTGCAGCAGGGAAGGGGGCGAGGCCGCAGCACTGCCAGACCGGGAGGGGCTGAAAGGGCGGGGGTTGGGAAGGGACAGGCCTGCCCCCTCGCCAGGGAGGAAGGAGCCACAGCCACGCTGTCTTCCGCCTGCCCGGTCCTGACTGTGGGTTCCACGTCACCAATGGGAACCCAGGCTCAGGGGACTTCCACTTGAAAATCCTCAAGTTGCACGCCAAAGCTTCAGTTTGCCTTTTATACTGTCCCAGCAAGTGGGGCCGACACCAGTGGGATGATGGAATGTGCTGCCTGCCCCAGACAGAGAGTAAATGAGGGCGAGAAGAAGCCGGGCTGTCTGCACAGAGCGTGGACTTTAATTAGCAATAAGCTCGCAATGTTGGGTCATTCTTTGTGATACATGCACCAAACTGATTAAGAGGGTAACGGCAGGGAAAACGGACTACAAGGTACACAAGAAAACTTCGTAGGGTCGCCCATGAATCCCACGGGCAAACACTGTATGGAAATGAGACATTCATTAAAGAAACCGTGATAGCCCCTTGCTTTTTTTTTTTTCTTTTTGGATCACACCCGGCGATCCACAGGGGAGTAACCTGGCTCTGCACTCAGGAGTTACTCCTGGCGGTGCTCAGGGGACCATATGGGATGCTGGGAATCGAACCCGGGTCGGCCACGTGCAAGGCAAACACCCTACCCGCTGTGCTGTCGCTCCAGTCCCTAGCCCCTTGCATTTTGAAGAAGCAGGAAGCAAACCATGGTCATCCCAAGGTGTTGCCTGTGTCCTAGCCCACGAGAATGGGGCCTCTGGGAAGGGTGGCACTTCCTGTTTCAAATGAACTTTGTACCACTGAGCTCCCAGCACAGACATGCTACACACACAGGCACTTACCGTATGAACTGGCAAAGGCTCCCAGAAACCCCTTCCTAGAGGACCCAGAGGACTGAAGGCAGATCCAGGGCACTGCTGGGCCACAGCACGGAAGGCCTTGTGGGTGGGGAGGCCAGCTGGTCTCGCTGGATCTCTGTACCTCCCTGGCCCCAATCCATTAGCTTCCTCTTCTCAACTCCATTAGCCCAGAACTTTCGTTTTGAAAGTTGTTCCTAAGCATTTAATTCTTTTTTGATACTATTGTAAATGTAATTGTTGTCATCATTGTTTTTATTATAATAATTGTATTCTAATTGTTCTAATTATAATTGCTTTCTTGATTTCCTTTTAGACTCTTCACTGGTAGTGTATGAAGAAATAATGCTGTTTTTTTTTTCCATTCTTCCAGGTAGAAATAATGCTGTTTTGTTTGTTTGTTTGTTTGTTTTTATTGATCTTACCTTGCAGCCTTGCTAAATTTTGTTTTTTTTTTTTTCAGCCCTCATTGTTTTTCTGGTGAACCTTTCAGGATTTCCTACATACAATATCATGTTGTCTACAAGTGGAGATAGTTTTTTTTTTAATCTCCCTGTTACCCTGTCTGGTTCCTGATCTAAGGGAAACTTAATTTTTCACCAGCAGTTCTAAAGTTAGTTGTGGGTTTTGCAGTTGCTTTTTGTCAAGTTGAGGACATTGGTTTTCTTCCACTGCTGGCTTGGTATTTTCATGATGAGTCTGGATTTTGTCAAATGCTTTTTCTAGAACTTTTGAAATGATCATGTGCATTTTGCCATAAACCCAACATAAATTTCTGGAATACGTCCCAAGGGGTGACGATATATAATTCTTTTAATTATATAATTTAATACCATTATTGTTTGATTTTATTTTTATTGAGATATCCTAGATTACAATACTATTTATGTTTTAGATATACAAAGTCTATAATTTTTATATAATTTGGTTTTTGCATGAGCTTTTTGGTTTTCTCCTGGGGTAATACCCAGAGGTGTTGAGGAGCTGCTCCTGACTTGGTGTTTGGGGCCGGTTGAGATGATGCTCAAGGAACCATATGGTGCTGGTAATCGAACCCCAGACTCCTGCATTCTAAGTGCACACACTAGCCTTTGAGCTACCTCCCCAAACCCAAGGGCTGGAGTGATAGCACAGTGGGTAGGGCATTTGCTTTGCATGTGACTGACCCGGGTTCGATTCCCAGCATCCCATTTGGTTCCCTGAGTACCACCAGGAGTAATTTCTGAGTGCAGAGCCAGGAGTAACCCCTGTGCATCGCCAGGTGTGACGCAAAAAAAAAAAAAAAAAAGTCTTCCCAGATCCTGTGATTCTTTTCAGATTGGTTTATTTGGCTAGGTTTTCCCAGAGGATTTTCCCACTGGACGGCAGAGGTCATGTCCACCCAGCTCCCCGCCATGTTGCCGAGCTAGGGAGCACGTGATGATGTGCATGGTCGCGGTCATTTTGTTTTTGTTTGGGGACCACACCCAGCTGTGCTCAGGGATCACTCCCAGCAGGGCTCTGGGGAACCAAAGGCGGGACTGGGGATGAAAGCAGATTCAACTGTGTGCAAGGCACCTCAGTACTCTCTCTCTCTCTCTGGCCCCTGTGCGCCTCTGTATTACTTAGGTATTGGTGGGCTTGGGGCTTTGCTTTGTTTCCTTTCGGGCTCATATCTAGAGGCGCTCAGCGGATGGTGTGGCACTAGATGTTGAGCCCAGGGCCTTCTCATGCAAAGCCCTTGCTCACACTCTCTCTGCCATTTTCCTGGCCCTACTTGTAAATGATTCTACAAGGAAGTACTCCGGCAATCCCATGCTCCTATAAGCTTGATTTTATTCATAATTTTAAAATGCTCTGCTCAGTGTCATGAGCCAGTCTAAGACCAAGGGAGCATGATGCCCGCTCACCCCCAGCCCCTCCTTCCAGTGCTAGCAGGGGACCCCCTTGCTGCCACGCAGAGCATCGTGTCCTCTTAATCCCCAGCAGGAACTTGGCTGACAAAGTCATTCCTCCTCCTTTCGTCCCTCCTCCACATGCCAGGCTGGCTTTTGACCCCCACAGTGAAAGCAGCCTGATCCCAAGAGAAGGAGGTGACACCCAGAGTGCTGGGGCGACCACTCTAGCAGCAGCTTCTGCTTCTTGCCTCCCCAAGTGGGGAGAATTCCTGTCTGGGTTCTGGCACCAGACCTGAACCCCTTATCTCCTCCATACCAGCCTTATCAGAGCAATTCAGTGAATCTACCAAGAATGTATTTGCTGCCCGGTCAGCAACCAGGGTGTTTGCAAAGCTGGCCTTGGGCCCTTCCCTTCCAGGAAGCAGATCACCAGAGCAAGCCAGGCCAGGTCTCTGGCCCGAAATGCCCTCAAGACCAGCTGGGTGACTCCAGCCAGATAAAGGCTGCATCCTTCTGCATGAGGGACCAGATCCGATGGCCCCCCAGACTTCTCTCTGGTTATGGACAGCCAGGGTTGAGTTGGAGGAAATGAAAAACATCTATGACTTGGGAGGAAGGTAAAGGGGGAGCAAAGTTGGGGCTGGCCTTGAGGGAGAAGCCATCTGCATGCTCCAGAACAAACTTTCAGAGCTGAAGAAGGTGCTGAGGTCATCTGCCCAGGGCGTTCATTACAGCATCATTTGTCAGTGACCCACTGGAAATCCATTCAAGATCTAGCACAAGAGGTGGATAAATAATGATCTAGGGAGCTGGACTGATAGTAGAGCAGGGAAAGTGCTTGCTTTGCGTGCAGCCAACCTGGGCTTAATACCAAGACCCTTGAGCTCTGCCAGCAGTGATCCCTGAGCATAGAGCCAGGATGATGCCCTGAGCACAGGTAGGTGTGTCCTCCTGCCCCCCCCCCCCCCCGCCACACACACACAAATTCAATCATACTCTGGTGGGTGGCTAAAGGGGTGAAGGGTCTGAACCCTGAGAAACTTATAGCATCAAAATGCTTCTGTGTAATGGTGGACACAGGGCGTATATTCATAAGACTCCAGAATGCACAAGCCTGAGAGTAAGCCCTTGGGTGATTCCAGGACTCAGCAGTACTGGAATGTCAAGGCGGGTCCTTTTAAGGTAACTGAGGTTGCTGTGTGCTGGGGGAGGTCGCTGTGGCGGGCGGCAGGCTGAGGGCTATGGGAAGTCTCTGTGCAGGCCTTTCTAGCTGTCTGTGAACCTAAAAATTCCCTAAAGTAGTCAAGTTTGGAAGAGAAAAGCCTGAGAAAAGACTCTGTTTGATTTATAAGGTGAATGGGAATATTTGTCAACATGAAAAATATTGAGAAATATCATGGGAGAAAATCCAGAAGCCCAGCTCCTCTGGGGCACTGGAAACTCCAATTACTCTAGACCCCCATTGCCATGTGTCAAGACTTTCGCTGGCGTGGAAGTAGATGTTCTCTTCAAACAAGGAAGACACCCCCCCACCACCCTCCTCCACCCCCAGGCCAAGTCTTATCATTCAAATCCATTGAAACCGCCATTATACATCTTAAGTTAAAAAGATTTTTTAAAATTTTAGTCACCATGATTTACAATGCTACAATCCTGCCAGTGATATGATTTCATGCATACAACATTCCAATGCCAGAACTTCTTACTGGAACACCCGTTTCCCTCTACCATTTTCTTGGAGTCCTCCCTCTTGCCCCTCTAAACCCCCCTCAACACTCACCCCTCATCTCACTACCATGATAAGCTCGTTCCATAGACCAGTTCTTATTTCAGATGTATGTTGCTTCCTTACTGTCACTGTCACTGTCCTCCTGTTGTTCATAGATTTGCTCGAGCAGGCACCAGTAATGTCTCACAACAAATTGTGAGACTTGTTGTTACTGTTTCTGGCGTATTGAATACGTCACGGGGAGCTTGCTAGGCTTTGCCATGTGGGCGAGATACTTTAAGTAGCTTGCCGGGCTCTCTGAAAGGGGTGGAGGGATCGAACCCAGGTCGGCCACATGCAAAGCAAATGCCCTACCTGCTATGCTATTGTTCTAGCCCGCTTCCTTACTATACATTTTTATATTCCATGTATGAAGGATCATTCATGTTTCTCCCTATCCCTCTGGCTAACATCACTCAGCATGTTACTCTCCAGTTTGGGAAGAACAAACGAGGTTTCGCATATTTTTTAAATTTTATTTTATTTTTATAAAGTTGTTCACAGTAATTTATTACATTCAATATTCCAACACCAATCCCACCACCACTACATCTTCCCACCACCATTATTTCAAATTTTACCAACTACCACCTAAGCCTGCCACAATAGCATGCCCTAAATAATTTATTTTGTATTTCTTGTTATGAATAATTCTCTAAAAATTATTAGAAAAGTTTTCCTAGAAAAAATTGTGTGAAGATTGTTGTATATCCCTCTGGAGCCGTTGAGCCCTTGTGTAAGAGATTACTAACATGTTGTTACAGTCTTGTGTGTTAATATGGAGACTGGCTGCCTTCTACTTTACATTTTATCCAAAGTGTGCTACTCCTGGTACATCAGTCGTATAGAGTGTGAGCTGTCTCGTGGCCACATTTGTGGCCACACACTCCAGGATTCTAAAATTTTAAGTAAGGTGAAACTCTTGGAGTTAATTTTTTAACTGGATGGGTGACTTTAGGGTCTGGAGGCATCTCTGCAGGTTGTTGATCTCTTCCAAGATTTACTTGTGAGTCTCTGAATCATGACCAGTTAATGATCTTATATGGTGGCAGTGGCAGTTCGTGGGCATGAATGCCAGGCTCCTGAACAAACAGGGGATACAGAGATACAGAGAGATGGGAGGTCAACCATCCCCAACTCTATGAGAGCCTGGAGATTTCAGTCACAAACCCTGCATACCTGAGTTTTTCAACAGATTCATTCATGGATGAAGCTACTCTGAGCCTGTGGAGATTGGCCATGCACATGATGGCAATTGGCTTCTGGAGGTTTTCTGCTGCCAGGGCTCTGTTTGGTTGAGTGGGGTATTCACCCAGCCCCCTGAGGGGTGCATCAGATAAGAGATTCAGCCTGGCTCAAGGTCATTTAAAAATTTTAAATGCTTGGGAGATACTTCTGGCAGTGTTTGAGAGGTAATGTGGTGCCAGGAATCAAATTCAGGTCTCCTGCATGTCAAGCATATCCTCAATCTGCTGAGCTATTTGACTCAACCAAACATTATCCATTAATTTATTTATTGAGGATGGGTTGGGGTATGAGCTATACCTGGAAGTGTTTAGGGGCTACTCTTCTCTTTCTCTTCAGGGGTCATTTGTTGTTGGAGCTCAGGGTACTATATTTGGTGCTGGGGGATCCAACTTGGGCTTGCTGCCTGCAAGACGAGCATCTCAACCCCTGTATTATCCTTCTGGCCACACCTACATTTTTTAAATGGCAGAGGAACCAGTGGCATGACAGTCCGTCTAGCCTTCATTCCCACCTAATTTGATCATCCCAAGGGACAGTGACACCAAACTACACCACAGCCAAAAGGGAACTTCTGAGCATTCCACTTCTTGAAGGGCCAGGCACACTGGCACCATGTGAATGATACCTTGGAATGAAGCTGCCAGAATCAGCTTCTGCATGGCCATAAGGCACATGCAGGCCAACTGGCCACTGGGCAGGAGGTAGAAGAGGAGAAAGAAGGGACAAGAGTTCTCTTTGGGGTGAGGGGAAACTTCTGGGCAGAGATGTGGTGATAGTTTTATCCACTTATAACTACACTGGAAAATCCCTGGGTTGCATACTTGTAAGGCTGGGCATGGCAGGGGGGAGGGGGCATTGGGAAGGGGAGTGGGGGTGGGGGGAAGGTGGGAAGGTTGAGAGTGGAGGAAATGTCTGGCCCATAGGCCATATAATCAGATGTTTATTTTTCTCTCAGCTGCTTGCAGCCTGTTAGCCTATATGATCACTGTATCACTGTCGTTCCCTTGATTGTTTAATTACTCGAGCAGGTGTCAATATTGGCCATCAATATTCCTCCCAGCCCTGAGATTTTTAGCAGCCTCTTCTTACTTGTCTTTTCCCAACAATTGGAGGCTCTTTCAGGGTCAGGGGAAGGAGACCTGTTGTCGTTACTGTATTTGGCATATTGAATACACCACGGGAGCTTGCCAGGCTCTGCCCTTACAGGCGGGATACTCTCGGTAGCTTGCCGGGCTTTCCGAAAGGCATATATTTATATATTTTTCTCTATGATTTGTTGCCTACAGTGGAACCCCATCAGATATGGTGTAGTAATTGTGGAAAATGTATCATACAGCCACACATAATGCTATAAATATCCAAATGACCAGTGACAGAGCAAAGGTTTCCTAGCCCTGTTTTATTTTTTTTAATTTTTTTTAAATGTAGGAGTACTGCTATTTATTCAGCAACTGATTAGCTGATTGAATTGAGCATGAACTCCACCTTAATTTTTTTCTTTTCATAATTTTATTTTTTTCTTCTTATATTTATCTATTGAATGACTGTGGGAAAAGTTACAAAGCTTTCAGGTTTAAGTCTCAGTCATACAATGATCAAACACCTTTCCCTTCACCAGTATTCATTTTTCACCACCAAGTACCCCAATATACCCCCCTCCCACCCCTCCCAATGCCTGTGAGGCAGATGATTTCTACTTAACTCTTCTCTACATTGATTACATTCATTATTTCAACAAAAATGCACCATTATTGTTCAGAATGTTCCCCCCCCCAACAATCAGAATTGCTGAAAAGGCATTGTGAAATACTTTGTTTTCTATAGCTGGTTATAAGATAAGAATCAGAAAATGATTTTAGATTTCTGCAAAGAGTCAGATAATAAACGAGATTGGTTTTTGTCAGTCTCGTGTTATGGCTGTGCCAGAGAGTTGCTCGCGGGGGGCAACTCATTACCTCAGTAGGGCGTGAAGGACGAGCCAATACCACCCCCCTTTCCATGAGACTGCAGTTGCCCAGTCACTGCTGGCTCATACTTGGCTTTCCAATGCTGCTGGGCCACCTTGCTGCTGGGATGTGGGGGGAAAGGCGGAAGGGAACACCACCCTTTCCCTCCCAGGGAGGCATGGCGCCGTAGTTTAATGCATGGTCCATTCACTTTTCTGCCACAAGCTGCCGGGTTCTGGATTAAGTCCTTTTGCCTCTGGAGCCATGGCCATGCCGGAGAGCCACTCGTGGGGGGCAACTCGTGACCTCAGTAGGGCCTAGCCCTGTTTTAAAGGGATGGATTCTAGGGCCAAGGAGATGACAGAAAGAGCTTGTTTTACATAATGGAGGCACAGATTGGAGCCCAGGCACCTCAGAGTTCCCCAAGCCTCACCAGGGGTGACCCCAAGTGCACAAAAGTGTGATGTCCCCTCAAACAAACAAAAAAAAAAGAAGTGTGGATCCCAAGGTACGCAAATTCCTCTCACTGTTGACTTTGAATGGGCAACTTTAAATAGACTAGTTCTTGGACCTGAAACAGCTCTCTCCTCACCTTCAACTCTCTGCCGGGCTAATTCCTTTTGATCCCACAGGATATAAATGTCCCTTCTTCCGGGAAGACTTCCCTGTCTCTCCCAGACTGAATTATGTCACTCTGTTATGTTCTCATTGCATCCTTGTAAAACTATTCCCTGATGTCACAAAAGAATTATTTGTGACAGAAGAATTTCACTGAATAGCTGTACAGGGAATGAGGAAACACAAAAATCACAAAATCACAATATCAGATGTCAGCAGGCCAGATCCTCTGGATAAGCAACTCAATAGGTAAAAGCTTCAGAAGAAACATATTTGCACAACCTCAAAATATTTCTTCCCCCAATACATGAGCTGAGTTTGAATGGAGAACCCTAGCAGAATTCCCTGAGCATTTCTAGTGCTCAGACAGTGCGTACTCCTGGCATGCTCTGAGAAGGCACCACTTCCCCCAGCCTTTTTTTCTGATAATTATAACTGACTTTGGGAGCACCGAGCCACACTATTTGGGCTTTTAAAGCATCTCTAGGTCACGAAGACCTAAAGAACTGCCAGAACTCAGTGGAGGACAAAGAAGTGTGTCAACAAAGTGATGCATCATACAGGGTCCCATCCCAGGATAGAAGGAAGACATGGGAGTAGGAATGAAAGTCAGTACTGGGTAGTATGGTGCTGTGCTCAGTTCTTCAGAATTGTGAAGGCCCTTTGTGGAAGATTTAGTAACTGGGGAAGCCGAATGAAGGGAATGGAAGAGCTCTGCATTGCTTTTGTAACTCTTTTGTGAGTCTAAAGTGGCCTGAAATAGAAAATTAAATGTAGATCAGGACAGGAATGGTACATACAGTGGCCTCGCCAATGCATCTTGGCATTCCCCTTATACAAGGAAGGGCTCAATGACGAAGCAAGTGTGAGAGCATGAAGTTGATTCCAGTGCCACCCACAAGCACCTAGCACAGTCCAGCAGTCCAGGTGACTCTGCTGCCCAGACCCGTGGGTCCACAATCAGCTTGTGGGTTCCAACTGCACAGCCAGCTGGGTGTAACTGCCATAATGGAAAAGTGTGTGGAGGGCTGGAAAGCTAGTACAGGGGTTTGGGTGTTGCCTTGCACCCTGCTGACTCCACTTTGAATCCCCCACATTGCATATGGTGTCCCAAGCACCATGAGAGGGTCACTCCTAAGCAGGACCGGAAATGGTCCTTGGGCACTGATGAGTATGGAACTGAAACCAACCATCAAAACAAAACAAAACAAGTGTGTGTGAGGGCTGGGGAATTGGCTCAAAGTGCTGAGGCCTTCAGGAGTGAGCCCTGAGTTCCAGCCCTACATGGTCCCTCTGAGCACTGCCAGGAGCAATCACCACATACTGAGCCAGGAGATGGTCCAGAGCACCGCCGAGTATGACCCAAAAGCAAGCCAAATTGGTGATTGCTTTTGTGTGCAACTAATGACAAACACCCAACTAAAGCTGTAGGAGCACTGCAGGCAGGGCACTCATGGCACTGCAGGGACCCCCGCTGAGAACTACAACCAGAATGTGCATGGGCACCAGCAGTGAGTCGGTGAGGCTGGGCAAGTCCACAGGCACCCCAACCAAAACTGTAATCCCCGGATGGTGACCCCTAGCAAGCACCACAAAGCTAGTGCCTGAACAACACAATCAAAGTGTGTGTGTGTGTGTGTGTGAGAGAGAGAGAGAGAGAGAGAGAGAGAGAGAGAGAGAGAGAGAGAGAGACGTGTCCCTCCCAACCCTGCCATCATGAAAATAATAGCAGCAAAGGGAAGGGGAGGGGGAAAGGCCCGGCACGTGGTGTATTTAATAAATATTGGCAGAATAAATAGACTGGTGAATGATTGACCTAGAAAAAAAATTTAGAGCATATTATTGAGCGGCAAACACAAGACTCAAAACAGTGCACACAAAATGACCCCACTGTGTCAATATCTGTAGAAATGAGGGACTGGATTTACAAAAATGAAGGATTTACAAACCAGTGCAGACTGTGGCTGGCTCTTTCACTGTTTTATCTGTTGGACTTACGTAGCAGTTCACAAATTACAGCTATAAGCAGAAAGAAAGCACAAGTGCACACACAGCATCTCCGGTTTTTTTTTTCCTTTTTTTTTTATGTAGGAGTACTGCTATTTATTCAGCCACTGATTAGCTGATTGAATTGTGCATGAACTTCGCCTTACTTTTTTTAAATTTTTTTTTATAATTTTATTTATTGAATCACCATGAGAACAGTTACAAAATTTTCGGGTCTAAGTCTCAGTCATACAATGAAACACCCGTACCTTCACCAGTGCCCATTCTCCACCCCCAACAACCCCTGTATACCCCCATCCCACACCCTCCTCCTACCTGTGGGGCAGATGATTTCCACATTACTCTCTCTCTACTTTGATCACATTCAATATTTTGACACCAGACCCACCATTATTATTTGAGACTTTACCCCAACACTCAGATCTGCCGAAAAGGCAACAGTAGACAATTTGTTTTCTATTGCTGGTTATCAATAACATATGATGTTGCATGGCTGCAGTAGTAACCGCGTGATTTTGAAATTCCGAAATTTTAACAATTAAATCTGGAGGGATTTCTGCCAAAACCTGCTGGGTTCTGAGATTTGCTCCTGAGTCTCTAGGACCATGGCTGTTAAGCAGCTTGATCTGGAGCCAGAAAGGCCGTTTGTGGGCGATGACTTGGAGTCTCATTGGGGTGGGGAGGACAGGACTGGCTCCACCCCCATCCTCTGAGGCCCCAAATGTCTCGTCACTGCGGGCCCAAACCTGACTGTCCAATGGCCTCTGAAGGATGATGGCCACCAAGCCACCAGGGGGAAACAAGCAGAGGGACAACACCCTTTCCCCCCTGGGGTGGAACGGCGACAGTAACCTACTGTGGGGTCCAGACACATTTCTGCCAAAAGCCACTGGATTTCGAGATTTGTTTCTGAGTCTCTGGGCTCATGGCCATTAAGCAGTTTGATAAGGAGCCAGAGAGGCCGTTCGTGGGCGATGACTTGGGTTCTCGTTGAGGTGGGGAGGACAGGACTGGCTCCACCCCCATCCCATGAGGCCCTGCGTGTCTCTAAACTGCAGGCCCAAACCTGACTGTCCAGTGGCCACTGGAGGATGGCGGCCACTGGGCCACCAGGGGGAACAGGCCAAGGCACGAAACCTATTCCCACTTGGGTTGACAGCACTGGTAACTACTGCAGGGACCAGACGCATTTCTGCCAAAAGCCGCTGGGTTCCAAGATTTGTTTCTGAGTCTCTGGGATCATGGCCATTAAGCAGTCCAATCAGGAACCAGAGAGGCCATGCCTCCAATTATAACTGAGCCGGAGGTGGTTTGTGGGTGTGTTTCCCACATACCTAACTTTTGGCTGTTTACTTTCTTGGTAAACTTTGCCCCAAGTTTTTGGGGTCTGGTCAAAGGCATAGCAGCAATTTTGAGGTATCTGGAAGTCTGAAGGCACCATCATGCTGCTGATGCACTTGCCTCACTGGTACAGATTGACCTGCTGGAGGCACCATACCCCCCCCACCACCCCGCATCTCCATTTTGAATTTGAGAAAGGTCACAGAAACAAAGCTGACAGCGGGTGGACCTCAGTCTGCAGGTGCCTGAGGCCTGATCACAGTGACCCAAGCACAAGAGACGGAGCCAGAGTGAGGGGGAACAGAAGCAGGGGTTCAGTCCCCTCTACTCCTGTTTTCTACCCACCAGCACTCCAAGGAAAACTTTTCAACCATTTATTAATTGCAAAGGGCCACTGAATAAATTATTGCCACCCTGGTTGCTTAAAGCAATAGGAACTGTTCCCTCACCCTTCTGGAGACTGAAATCAAGATGTTGGCAGGCTCAGCAAAAAGTCTGGAGAGAGAAACTTTTTACCTCTTCCTAGTTTGGGGGGCTGCCAGCCATCCTTGGCATTCTGAGCCTTATTGCTTCTTCTCTTCTTTTAAAAAAAATTATTTGTTTAATTTTCCCCTTTGGGTCACACCCGGCAATGCACTGTGGTTGCTCTTGGCTCTGCATTCAGGAATTACTCCTGGCAGTGCTCAGGGGACCATATAGGATGCTGGGAATCGAATCCGGGTCAGCTGCGTGCAAGGCAAATGCCCTTCCCGCTGTACTATCACTCCGGCCCTTTATTGCTTCTTCTCTACTGCTATTGTCTCATGCCTTCTTCCTACATCCCCTCTGTCTCTTTATCCCAACCTCCCTCTCCTTTCTCTTAAAGATATCAGCTATTGGATGCAGGGGCCACCGAAACCAGTATGATCCCCATCTCTATTTATGACATCAACAAAGACCCTATTTCCCAAAAGGTCACATTCACAGATATTGGTAGTTGGGACTTGAACATATCTTTTGGGGACATGCATGCTGGCCATATCCTGTCCCCGCTCTCACTGTGTGAAACGCGACTTTGACACTTGGTTGTTGCCTGCTATCTGATTTCTCTGATAATTCTGATTATCTGAGTTAGCCATTGGCACTGGGGCTCAGAGGAGAGATTCTTGGCCGCATCTCATCCGTGCAATAGTGTGGTTAGATTTCTGGTCGTTCTACTGTGTTGGAAAGTTCAGGATGGCCTTATTCCCACGTGAGGGTGTTGGCGCTGGCCAGAGCCAGTCTGGTGAGACTCAGCTGGGAAGCCACTTGTCTGCTCCATGAGGCCCCTGCGGACCCAGCAGGTTGGTTCAAACATGTTCTGCCATTTTGCAGACTGGAAGAAGCCAGAAGTAAAAAGTGCGAGGTCTCTTGAAGACGAAGCTATATTCTAGGGGTCCACGCAAGTCACAGGCAAGTTCAAGTCCAAGTGATAGGGAAACAGACTCCAACTCTGCAGAGAAGAAACCGCAGGCTACAGAGAAATGGGGGAAATGACAGAAGCCAACTCTGCAGACCCCTGACCACAGTTCTGGGAGCATAAAATGAACAGACCCAGGCTTTGCTCCAAGAGACAGAGCCACTTGCCTCTCAGCCCAGGCCAAAGGCCCTCCCACCCACCTGGTCTGGCCTCCTGAGTCCTTCTTGCCCCAGTCACTGCTGGGAATAAGTCTAAGCCTAAACATGGATGGCGTCGGGGGTATGGTGCCTCCAGCAGATTACCTGTGAGGCAAGTGCATCAGCAACCTAATGGCACCTTCAGACTTCCAAATACCCCAAAATTGCTGCTGTGCCTTTGGCCAGACCCCAAAAACTGGGGCAAAGTTTACAAGAAAATAAACGGCCAAAAGTTAGGTATGTGGGAGACACACCCACAAACTACCTCTGGCTCAGCTAGATAATTGGAGGCATGGCTTCTCTGAGAATGGGCACTCTCCCGAGAATGGGCACTGGTGAAGGTATGACTGAGACTTAAACCCGAAAGCTTTGTAACTGCTCTCACGGGTGATTCAATAAATAAAATTATAAAAAATGAAAAAAAAAAGTAAGGTGGAGTTCATGCCCAATTCAATCAGCCTAATCAGTGGCTGAATAAATAGCAGTACTCCTACATTAAAAAAAAAAATGGATGGTGTCATCTCCAATCCCCACATTCTCACGTACAATGCTGGCCAAGGCCAGGGCAGGTCTTCAAACAGCAGTGTTGGCGCCCAAATGGGCTTGGAGCTGACCCTTGGCAGAGTCCGCTCCCTCCTCCCTCCCGGCAAACTCTTGCCCTTTTCTCCAGTGACTATCTAGCAGAGGCCTCCCTGCCCATACCCACGTGGGAGGGAACATCTTGTGTGCCCTATGGAGGTGTCATGCTGGCCGCCTCTCCTCCCATGTGCCCTTGTGCCTGTTTCCTCACCTAGGAAATGTGGGCTCTGAGAACTTTGTTTCATAAGTGCCTGTTGGAGTACACGGAGCTTAGGTTTATCAGATTGTACCCATCACAGTGCTCCCGAGTCACTCCCATTACTTTGTCTGTCTGTGACCTCTTCTATGCTCTCTTCCCCAACCAATTTGTAAGGTCTCATCCTGCTTAGACACTGAAGCTGTACTGTAAGTTAATATTGTCTTTCTCCTCTCCTTATGTCTTTTGAGGTCTTTTGAGCAGTTTACTTTAATGCAATGTCCTTTTGTATAGATACAGGAAGACAATTAATTAATATTATGCTTTATAACTTAGGAATTAATTGGCTTTGGATATTATTCACTCCTGGGCATCTGCCTTCTCAATTTAAGCCTCAGTTGCCCTCACTTCCTAGCACCCCAAGGGCAGGGTCCCGACGTGGGACTGGATGGAACCAGGGCAAGCCGGTAAGTTATGAGCTACCCTGGCATCGCGATGGGCCAGGCCAACGTGCCACGATTCTTAACTATAAGTTAAGAGGTTGATCATAGGCAAATGATGTCATGATCCAATAGTAACGACGAGACTAGAGCCCTGCTGCTAGGAATAGGAAAGATATCTGGCCTGAGCACTGCAGTCTGAGATCGAGATGGCCCTAGGAGAGCAATTCTATAAGCTCAAAGTATTTCTTACTGTGTCCATACAAAATGATTAATATTATGTATGCTTATATGTTGGTTGGACAAGGAGAGGAGAAACACGTCCTAGAAGCAGTTTTCCCGTGTGTCCTGACTAGCTTGGATGAGACTGCTTTCTCCCCTTCAAACTGTCTTCAGTAAATGATTTCAGTATATTGAGACAGTTTCCCCTTTCTCTCAGAACCCTGGCTGGTCTTAGATATGCAGAACTCAGGTGGTAGCCAGGCTGTTCTTTGGGATGCAAATCAAGGTGCTTGCAGCTTGTGAAAGTGCTTGTGAAAGGTTTCAGTCTGGCTTTGTATCTTCTTTCCTGAGGCCAGTATTACTGGCCTGCGGATGTAAGGAAACAATGTGGATGTAAGGAAACAATGTATGTTTGCCGCCTCAATGTTCTTTCTGTAACTCCTTTTGATGACATCACTATATTGCGCCCTTTAGAGGTACTATGATCTATATAAGGGAGATTTCAGGGCTCTCTGGGGGGACACGTGCATCAGGGAACCTGGGAAGATGGGGCTGAGGACAGAAGCTGAGAGAACAAAGGCGCACGTGCTTGAGGATTCCTGAGGCCTCCATGACATACATCTCTTCCATGTAATAAACTGCTGCTAAGACCAACCAGCTCGGCCTCATTTCCTTCCTTCGCCTGACCATCGCCATCGACCTCCGTGGAGTGGGGAAATGGCCTGACCGCTGGCCTTTTTATTTTTTGTGTGTTTACACAAGTGCCCATGGGAAAGATTTACAAGACACCCAAAACTGCACCATCATCCACAAGAATGTCTGTTGTCCTTGGCTCATGCATTTCTTCATTCACTCATGCCATGTCTAAGCTTGTTAGTCTTCCCAGGGCAGCCCTTCACCCCCAGGATTGGCTCTTCACATTCTGACCACAGGAACACTGAAGCGGGACTGGAATCTTAGTCTTCCTCATGGCTCCTTCAAGGATGGGCTATTGGTACCTGTTGAGTCAATTAGCATTCTCCCCTGAGATTTGTTGTTGTTGTGGGTTTGAGGTGAAATCCTTAGTGCTCAGGGGCTACTTCTAGTTGGCTGCGTAGAGGTCACTCTCAGCAGTGCTCAGGGGACCATGCAGTTGGCGCCAGCGTCAGATGCCAGGGCTCTCACGTTAGCATTCCAGCCTTTTGAGCCGGCTTCCCAGCCCCTGCTTAACTGTGAGAATTTAGATTTCCTCTCTGGATTTGGAGCCAGAAAGTTCATGGCTGGTCATGCCCTCCACTTTGGATGAAAAAGAAGAGGCAAGCGAATCCTGGAGCTATGTCTGAGGAACCCTCTACCTCCTTTGCCTACAACTTTTTTTTGCCCATGCTTGGCAATACTCAGGAGTTATTCCTGGCTCTGTACTCAGATGGTGCGCAGGAAACCACATGGGATGCTGGCGGTTGAACTGGGGTCGGTGATGTGTAAGACAAGTGCCCTACCCACTTTGAGTCTTTTTCCAAAGAAATTACTCTGTCTAAAATAAGAATTAAAGGAATCTTGACTGAGACCGTTGATCTGCTCAGAGTTTATGGAGAAGTCCAGCCTGCTAAGCTCAGGAGATGCAGCTGAGAACCCTGAGCCCTTTCTCCAAAAGGGGTGGCATGGTGGGGAGGTGGTACAGCAAGAACTGCAGGGGGTGCTGCTACAGAGCCCCCAAAGGGGGTATGCTCCTCTGCTGAGGTAGTGGTCATCCTGGGGCTTAGGCCTGAGGTGAACCTCTCTGGTGACAGAGGACCAGGGGGGAGACAGGACACATTGGGCAGCAACATTTTGGACAAGACCTTAACTGCTCATCGAATTCCAGAGGATATGGGTCCCCACAGCTCTGCTGGGGAGAATAGGGAGGGAATGGGGCTCAGGTGAAGAGAGAGGCTCATATACAAAGGGCCTGATCCATCATGAAATTTGCCTATAAATGGATGGTCTTGAGAGCATCATGCTGAATGAAATGAGTCAGAAGAAGAGGGACGGATATAGAATTACTGCATTTATTTGTGGGATATTAAAAAAAAGTATAAAACTAATACCCAAGGCCAGGCATAACGGGCCTGGTGAACTGGTCAATGGTTGGGAGTCACCACAAGGGTGTGGGGGATGGAGGGTAGCTGAGAAAGAGGAGGGTTCATTATGATTATACTAGTTGGAAATGATCCCTCTGGACAGGAACTGAATGTTGAACATAGGTAAAGGGATATATATATATATATATATATATATATATATATAGAGAGAGAGAGAGAGAGAGAGAGAGAGAGAGACTTTTCAGCATCTGTGTTGCAAACCATAATGCCTAAAATGAGAAGGGAGGGTACCTGTCATAGAGGCAGGTGGGGGTGGGGGGATGGTTTGAAGAGGTGAGAGGGAAACTGGGGACACTGGTGCTGGGAAGTTGCACTGGTGGAGGGATGAGAGTTAGAACACTGCATGACTGAAATGCAATCATGAACAGCTTTGCAATGCTCTATCTCATGGTGATTCAACAAAAAAAAGAAAAAAGTCATATACCTTTCTCAAAATCTTGCCGATGAACCTTTATTTATTCTAATCTTCCCTTGAGTAGTCTCTATACTTCCTAGGACTAGTGATATCCATAAATCAATGTGATCACTTTTCTATACAACCACATCATTTTTTAACAGAAATAAATAAGGACCATCCCCCTATACTATTGATGGTAGCTACAGCCACAGATAAGACAGGTGCTCTGAAAAAAAAAAAATAGGGGGCTGGAGCAATAGCACAGCAGGTAGGGCGTTTGCCTTGCACGCGGCCGACCTGAGTTCGATTCCCAGCATCCCATATGGTTCCCTGAGCACCGCCAGGAGTAATTCCTGAGTGCAGAGCCAGGAATGACCCCTGTGCATTGCCGGGTGTGAACCCCGCCCAAAAAAAAAAGACAGGTGCTCTGACTGTTGTTCCTCTAATATGGCTGTCCTGGGACAGGAGAGACACAGGCACGGTGTGGGTTGAAGGTGGAGGATGGCCCCAGAGACGGATTCCCGAGAATGGGCCCAGGGTACGCACCCAGGATAGATAGAAGATAACCCTCTCAGACATCTTGCTCTCCTGATCTTCCCGGACCCTTCACCTTCCCATTTTCCACGTCTCAAATTCCTTGTTTGGTCTTGTTTTTGTTTTTCCTTTGGGCCACGCCCAGTGGTGCTCAGGGTTCATTCCTGGCTCTGTGCTCAGGGATCACTCATGGCAGGGCTTGGGGGACCTTCTGGGATGCAGCGTGCAAGGCAAGCACCTGACCTGCTGTGCTCTCTCTCCAGCCCCCCACGTCTTAAATATTGTGTTCACCATCTCCCTAGACTCTATAAAATATGAAAAGAGAATATTGTCCTTTCCCAGGCTTCCATTTAAGGAGATCCCACAGCCCCATTTCCCTGCCGTTCCTTTTCTCAAATCAAGTTTCTACTGAATCCGGCCATTCATCTCCAGTCTTCTGCCTTCAGTCTTGACTAAGGACCAGAACCAATACTCTCCCTCTCTGTCTGTCTGTCTGTCTGTCTCTCTCATTCTTTATCCTTACTGGGGGTTTTACAGGACACACACACACACACACACACACACACACACACACACACAGTTGGCCCTCGCCAGCCATCCTCCAGTTTTGCAGTACCTGTGTGACTGTGTCTGGGGCAGGAAGGGCTTCCCTGAGACCAAAGGGTTCTTTGCTCAGACCCCGGGCACCAGCCTATTTATTTGGGGAAGGCTTCCAGGAGTTGGTGGTTGCACATGGTGAGACTGAGCAGGAGAAGGGTAAAGGGGCACCAGAAGCAGGAGTCCTGGGGCCAGGGCTGGAGGAGGCTGGGAAAGTTGCTAACGTGGTGCCAGGTGGGCCTTCGGGGCTGGGAGGCGGCCTGATGGATCAGGAGCTGCTCCACGGAGACCTGACCAGAGGAGCTTGAATTGGGGTGACTTGATTAGCCAGCACAAGCCCACGCCAATATGTGCCCGGCAGGGCATCCTTGACATTCCTTCTTCACCCCAGCCACTGTGACCTCCTGCCTTGCCCTCACTGGCTGTGCCAGCTCTGCCCCAGCCCCTGCCACCCCTCTCTTTGGCCTCCCTCTCTCCCTTCCTCAGTTTCCCTGCCTGGCATCCAAGCAGAGAATCAATGGGGCCCCCTATCTGTGTGCTGCCCCTCCCTCGGCCCTGCACTCCCACAGGTATGCCCCCATCTGCCACCAGACCCCACACCAGCACCCTGGGAGAGGGTGATGGTTTTGCGGCATCAGAGTGAAGCCGTAGCCTCCAACTGGTACATGCTGGTAGCTCTCCCCGCCACTGGCCACGGGAAGGAGGCATCGTTCCAGGGAAAGTGGCCCACACACTTACCTGGTGTGTGTGGGGTTTCACTTGTCTGAGACAGGGAAAGGGGTCTGGCGTGGCGTCACCGAGCGTGCCCTTGCCCCCCAGCCTTGGGAGGGGGTGGGAGCAGATGGCAGCGAGGTAGAGCTGCTGCCCTTCTGTCCCTCCATCCCGGCTGGGCAGGGTGGGGAGAGCAAGCTGCCAGCGGGACTCTGCCTGGGATCTTTTAGACGGCTTAGCTCTCCTTCCCGGAAAGGTGGCATCAGAGCCATAGTACAGCGGGTAGGGCACTTGTCTTGCACACGGCTAACCCAGGTTCAACCCCTGGTACCCCCTATGGTCCCGTGAGCCTGCCAGGAGTAATTCTTGAGGGCAGCGAACAGAGTAACACCTGAGCATCGCTGGGTGTGCCCACCCCCTCCCATAAAAAGAAAGGTGATATTGGGGGCCAGGAAAACGGCTCACTGGGGTGAAGGCAGGACCTGCATGCTAGAACCCTGAATTCTGTGCCCTCCCCCCCAAACACACACACACACACACCGCTCAGGAGCAACCCTGGAGCACTGAGTAGGGAGTTAAGCCCCAAGCACTTCAAACAAATAAACAACAGCAAGAAAGAGGAATGTGGCATCCCCTGTCGCGTCGCAGCGACCCCGGCTGCCCTTCCGCTCCCCACGTGCACACACACACCCACAGCGCATCACCTGACGCACAGCAGGCTGTTTCCTTGAAGCTCTCTCCCTTCCGCGGCTTCCTTGACTCGAGAGGCCCGAACCTCCCGAATCGGCCCCCCTCAGGCATGTGCGGCATTTTTACAATTGTTCTCAATCCCATTATCTCAGCTTCTGCGCAGGCGCGGCGGCTCATCCGGGCTGCATACGTGACCGGCCACCAAGCAGTCCCTGCTGCCCTCCCGCATAGGAATGTGACCCGGAGCCCCGGGGCGACGGAGAGCGACATGTGTGGGAAACACCCAAGGATGGCAGGAGAAAGGCAGGGTCCTCCTGGGCGACCACTGTCCGCGCGGGAGATATTGCCCCCAAGCGGGGGACGGCCTCGCTCCTGCTGTCCGTCCAGCCAGCCAGCTCCGACCTCCGACGGGAGTGACATCACCCTCCGCTGGGGATGCCTTGGCCGAGCACCCTCTGAATGCCAGGTCCTGCTCTCCACGCTGGGTGCGGTGGGTGAAGGCGGAGAAGCAGGGTCAGTGTTCACCCAGCACCCTCCGTGAGAAGTCTCGTCCTGGAAGTGCAGAAGCAGGACAGGGCCAGTGGGGGGTGAGGGGGGGCGGCAGGTGACAGTCTAGAAGAGAGGACAAGGGGTACAGCAACTGGTGACCATCAGAGGGTCAGCTGAGGCACAAACCTGAGGATTAAATAGGCGGGAGACCGCAGGGGTGGGGGGAAGGGAGGAGAGCGGACCCCAGGGGGGTGCTGCTTTTCTGCTGATAGAATAGGGAGCACTGCAGGGGAGCAGAGGACACATGGCCCTTCACTGTGCCAGCCCGGGGTTCAAGTCAGCGTGACCCAGACTGCTTACAGGACATCTGGTTCGACAGGTATTAAGCAAACATCAGTGAGATGAAAAGAATGAGCCCAAGCTGTCGTTGTACCCCACACCTTCCCAGAAAGATAGGATTTGGGGACTTCTAGACAAATCAGTTGTTTGTTTTGTTGTTGTTTTGGGCCACACCCTATAGTGCTCAGGATTTACACCCGGCTCTGTGCTCAAGGATCACTCCTGGTGGTGCTCGAGGGACCATAAAAGGTGCTAGGGGTGGAGCAAGGCAAACCCCTTCCCCACTACACGATTGCTCCAGCCCACAAATCAGTTTTGAAGCCATTGCTTGTATCTGGGGAACTGAAGTCCTCAAACTCCCCCTACAAGTACAGACTCCCAGTGTGGGTGAGTGTGTGAGTTGCCCACAAGCCCCTGGGGATGGAGAAACATCCCTGTGGACATTCCCAGATGCTTCCAGATGCCCCCCCCCCACCACCACCACCACCACCACACACACACAGCCGGCCCAGGGCACGCAGAGAAGGAAGGGACCAATGACTGTGGGCTGGATCTATGCTTGTCCGGGCTTCACACTCATCGTCTGCGGGCATTTCTAAGGAATTTCCGCCTTGTGGAATTACACCGGGCCCTTTCCCATCCGCAGCGAGTTTCAGAATTCAGTTAAGCGAAGGGCTAACCTGGGTCTCCAGCCAGCTGCCCTGCCGCCCTGCTGCCCTCATCCTGAGCTTCCGGGCCCTCTCCGCCCGCCTCCCAGAGCCCCAGGGGTGCCAGCCCCCCAAGCAGCGGGTGCAAAGCAGAGGGCCGCCCCGCCTTCCAGAGCCCCAGGGCTGCCAGCCCTGCCCCCCAAGCAGCGGGTGCAGGACGCAGGCCGGGCGCGGCCCGGGCGCTCCGAGGGCCGAGGGCGGAGCAGAGCTGCTCTCTGCAGCAGCAGGCACGCCCACATTCCAGGCAGGGTCGGAATTCTTCCTGCAGGAAATGCGGGGCCGGGCCGCGCTCCTGACCTCCCCTTCCCGGCGGGCCGGCTGCGCCCCTGCTCCCCGGCTGCCCCCTCTGGAGCCGGGGGCCCCGCTCGGGGCGTCTGGGTCACGCAGACTCCTGGCCCCGCGCTTACAGGTGCCGGCTGCCAGGGATTTTTTGCCTGTAAACAGTAAAGAGCCCCTTGTTATCTGGACATACTTGAAATAGTGCGACCTTTTTTTTTTTTTGGTTCCTCTTCTCAGAATTGAAAAAAAAAAGCCAGAAATTCCACGAGGCCTCTGAGTCCACTCGCCTGGTCCCTCCTCTCGCTCTGCCACCCCGCCCCGGTGACCTTGGCATGCCAGGCCCGAAGCGCCTCCGCACCTGGTGGCAGGAGGCCCGACTTGGTGCGCCCCACTGAGGGCTGACTGGGAACTGCAGGGGAGCGGGGCAGGGATGTGTGTGTGTGTGTGTGTGTGTGTGTGTGTGTGTGTGTGTGTGTGTGTGTGTGTGTGTGTGTGTGTGTCGAGAGACTGAGGGCTGACTGGGAACTGCAGAGGAGCAGGGCAGGGTGTGTGTGTGTGTGTGTGTGTGTGTGACGAGAGACTGAGGGCTGACTGGGAACTACAGAGGAGCAGGGCAGGTTACATGCGTGTGAGTGTGTGTGTGTGTGTGTGTGTGTGTGAGAGACGAGAGACTGAGGGCTGACTGGGAACTGCAGAGGAGCAGGGCAGGGTGTGTGTGTGACGAGAGACTGAGGGCTGACTGGGAACTGCAGAGGAGCAAGGCAGGTTGCGTGTGTGTGTGTGTGTGTGTGTGACGAGAGACTGAGGGCTGACTGGGAACTGCAGAGGAGCAAGGCAGGTTGCGTGTGTGTGTGTGTGTGTGTGTGTGTGTGACGAGAGACTGAGGGCTGACTGGGAACTGCAGAGGAGCAAGGCAGGTTGCGTGTGTGTGTGTGTGTGACGAGAGACTGAGGGCTGGGAACTGCAGAGAAGCAGGGCAGGTTGCGTGTGTGTGTGTGTGTGTGTGTGTGTGTGAGACGAGAGACTGAGGGCTGATAGGGAACTGCAGAGGAGCAGGGCAGGTTGTGTGTGTGTGTTGGGATGCTAACCCAAGTCTGGGGGGGGTGTGCGTGTGTGTGTGTTTGTGTGCACACGCACACACTAGCACATCTCTAGCCGCTAGGCCGGGCTTCTTGGATCCTGTCCTCGCTGAGCAGAGAATTAGCTGAGTGAGCCCGGCTCCTCTTGGCTAAGTGATTGTGGTAATCCATTCTCTCTCCAGGCAGCCTGGGGGGAATAAAGGAGACCCTGCCTTCACAAACAACAGCTGCAGACACTGGATTGTGTTTAGTGGGCTCCAGCCCACCACCCCCGCCCCTGCTGTTACAGGCCCCACCATGCTAACTGGGACCTGTCCCAGGCCCTCAGAGACTGTGTCCTGGGACACAGTGGAGGGGGTAGGGGCGGGGCACCCCGCATTTCCAGGAGGGGCTGGAGGTTGAGTTTAACTGCCAATTATTTAATCACTTAGGCTCAGTACCTACACCTGGCCGAAAGCCGGGAAGGATTGCGGAACAGGTGGGGATTTGGAGCGAGGGCGCCTGGCGGGGCCTGCAGGCTTCTCACGGTCTCCCATACTTTGTCCTCCTCTGTTCTCCAGGCTGATTTTGTTCCTGAGCTAGAGCCTTTGTTATTTTTGTTATTTGTTCTTTATTTCTTTGGTGGGCGGTGAGGGGTGGGGGGTGGAAGGGGAGATCAGCTCAGACCTGGGAGGCTCAGGGCTTCCTCCTCACTCCGCATGCAGGGACCACTCCTGCCGGTGAGCAGGGGGGTGAGTCCAGGTGGGCCACAGGTGAGGCAAGCACCTAAACCCCTTTACCATCTGCCCTCACGTTGTAAGAAACCAGTGATCTAGGTTCTATTTCACAAAAGAACGAGACAGAGGCCAGGCCAGATTGCCCTCCACCCAGCGTGCAGACAGTTTCACGGGCTGGGAAAGGTGGTGAAAGCTGGAGAGGGATGTCACACACCCCACCCAGGCCTGGGGTGCCAGCAAGCTGGGTGCAGAAACCTGGGGCACAGGATCCTGATGTGGGGCCAGGAAGGGTAACCATTCCCATCACATTTCACAGCACAAGGGACAGAGACCCCTTCTAGAAAGCCCCCACAGACTGGCTGACGGGACGGTAGAGCAGTCTTCTCAACTCTCTTCTTAGCTGGCCACACTCAGGGGCCCATGTGTGGTGTGGGTGATGGAACCAGTGTTGGACGCCTCCAAGGCAAGCGCCTTAACCCCTGCATTATCTCTGGCCCCTCAATGTTTCCCTGCTATGGCCCCCTTCTGGTCTCACTTCCTTCCTATGGTCCCCAAGTCTCCTTTGTGCCTCCAGCACCCCACTCCCTCAGTTTCCATCATTTTTCATCCGCATCCCCTTGCAATATCTTGGGGGCCTACAAGGGACTCTCTGGCCCCCAGTTGAGATGTGCCTCCTGCCACTTTCTCCGCGGTGACTCCTAGGCTATAGGTTCGAGAACCTCCATGCAGATCTGGAAGCTGTCTGTGCCTCAGGGAAAGATGCATGCCCATTTGGGAATCACCTGCGGGTCTCAAGACATCACCAGAAGGTACAGGATTCCTCCAGAGGAGGAGGGGCAAGCGAGCTGCTCATCTGGCTGCAGTGCATCTTTGTGCCAGGGCCTGGGAACAGTCCCTGGTCCCTTGAACACAGCTGCACTTCCAGGAGCAGCCCCCAAGCCCAGGGAGAAGAATAGCAACACCCCCACCTCCAACCCTGTTCCTAGCACCACTGAGTGTGCCCACAAAACAAAACAAAACAAAAACCACCAAAAATATAGACGCAGCGGGGAGGAGGGCCAGGAGAGGCAGAAAGGAAGGCGAGAAGTGTGGAAAGCACATCCTCTGACTTATCTTTACAGGAATTGTGGAAGGCAGGAACTGGGATGAAGAGCCAGTCCTGGACAGTACGCGACCTGCTGAGGTCGTTTCTAAGCGGCTCGTCCAGATCTGTTTGCCTCTGAAGTCGCTGTTCCCATTGAAAAGAGTAAGGCCCATCACCGTGCCATGGTCGCATAGCAACCAGTGCTTTTTTAAATCCCATTCTGGGGGGCTGGAGCGGTAGCACAGCAGGTAGGGCGTTTGCCTTGCATGCGGCCGACCCGGGTTCGATTCCCAGCATCCCATGTGGTCCCCTGAGCACCTACCTCCAGGAGTAATTCCTGAGTGCAGAGTCAGAAGTGACCCCTGTGCATTGCCGGGTGTGACCAAAAAGAAAAAAAAAATCCCATTCTGGGCCCAAGTGATAGCATGGTGGGTAGGACATTGTCCTTACACACGGGTTAGCCCTTGGACACCACATATGGCCTCCTGAGCCTGCCAGCAGTGATCCCTAAACACAGCTAGGTGGGGGCCCCAAACCAAAACTCACATCCCTCAGTCAAATCTAGTCTTTTCTTATTGGGGTGCAATACAGAGTATGCATATGTTCCTTTTGTTCCCCGAGCATTAGATCATACATGCTTACACTGTTGCTAAACCGTCTTGACAGTAACTACTTTTACATAACATTCCAGGCTGTGTGCAGCTCATGATTCACACAGACATCACCGAACCTTCACAGTGTCGGCGGCTGGGATTACAGACCCTCCCCACCCCCACCCTTCCAGAGGGGGGCTCCTGTCCTGTGAGTCAGAGCCCCTCCCCCACCCAGCGTCTAGAAGGAGATACAGGTCACTAGAACCTGATCATGCCGGTCAGGGTGCAGCATTCTAGAGAATTCCAGAAGTGGGGTGCTACTCCAAAGGGCAGGTTCTCTGCCGCGTCCCTCTCCTGCTCCTGCATAGCCGAGCCCCTGCCACAGCCCCCAGTTCTGAGCAGTGTGGATGGAGAAGGCCAAGACTGGCGGAAGTGTTCTCTTGCCACTGGTTAAGACCACCCCATGCCAGTCACCTGGCAGGAGGTAGGACCAGACCCTTGACAAGGCTGGTTCCCGTGGAGGTGCCTTCCGGGGAGTTCTCTGTCCTTCTCCTGCTCCAGGAGCCTGGCCACACTCCAGCTTGTCCCCAGCACATCTCTGGCGGACTTGGAGAGCCAGCGGAGGGGCACTAGGCCCAAGGTGAGCGCGGAGGAGCGCATTTTCAGGATGCCTGTCTGTTGGATCTGTTTGCGGAGCAGATATTTGGGGCGGTTGGGCTCAGAATGGCTCAGTGGCTGCTGGTCCGCTGGGAAATGGTTCACATTCTTAGCATAGTTGGAGGCTGGGAAACAACAGGGCTGACTGCGCCGCTCAGCGCGTGGCATCTCCCACACTGCTCGATGGGCGGGCGGGGGAGCCTCGGGGGGCCTGTGCAGGGAGAGTCATCACGTGGCTCCAGACGGCCTTGCTGAGTGCTCAGAGATGGCCCCCAGGACAGGGTTCTTGGGAGGGGACTTCCATGTCTTTGGGTACGTTGCTGCTTGCCATTTTTTTTCTTTTGAAATTGAACTTGCAGTGTTTCTCCAAAAATCAATATATACATATATATATTTTTGAGGGGATTGTGTCACACCCACTGGGCTCAGGGTTTCGTCCTGGCTCTGTGCTCAGGGTTCACTCCCGGCAGGGGGCCATCCGGGGGATCAGACCCAGGTAGGCTGAACGCACAGTAAGTTCCTACCCACTGTACTATCTCTTCTGCCTGAGTATTCTGTTTGCTTGCGAGTCGATCAGATCCCCAGGCAGGTCGGGAAGCTGCATGCTCTGAACTGTGTGACGCCTCTGGGCTCCTCAAACAGTGCCTTCTCTGTGTTTTTTTTTTTTTGGCCCCCTTCTTTCCACAGGCCTCTCACTCCCTGCTGTCTGACTCTGCCATCCTTCAGGCCCCATCTCAGGGCCCACTTGCTGCAGGGGGCTCCCACGGCCACCAGGAGCTCCAACAGAGGGCCAGTGTCCAGGGTCACTTGCTGTGCACAGTCACCAGGGACCAGCATTATCTGTGCTTAGAGATTGGGCAAGCTGCTCCCCGGGGCAGGCCCCTGCCGCCTGCTCTGCTTTCTTGTAATCCACTGACCTGTCACCTACCTACCACGGCCCGTGAATGCGCCGTAAATGTTTCCTGCTGACTTACATTCTCGTGCATTTCAACATTGCAGGTAATCCTGGTGAGAGAGTTGAGAGAATATCTGATGCAAATTAGTGGTTTTATTGTTGATCAGTGATTGTGGAGATAGGGATGGTGGGAACAGCTGCAGGAAGAAGGGTTGGGAATGTCTGTCCTCTGGGAACGCACGCGTAACCCACATTGCTGGCCCGGCATGTGCCCTGGGCTGCACTGAGCATCTTCAAAGACATGATTGCCCCATGGGGCAGTGGGCAGGACCCCACGGACCTATCTCAGCTATGCTCAGCCGACAGGTTGACAGGATTCAATGGTAGGACCCAGCCATGCTGCAGTGATGGCTAAATGGGGTGTGTAGTTCCAGGGATCAAATTCTGGTCCTTGCACACAAGAGGGGAATGGTTTAATGCCCCTGGGTCTAACTCCCATCTGTGAAAGCCAGCTAGTGCACCGTGCCTCAGTTTTTCTCGTCCATGGAATGGGAGGACAAAATACTACTCCTGGAGATTCTTACAATCACTGAAACTTGTTCATTATTGTAACAGTGCTTCTGACAATGCCTAGGTTTCACTAAATGCCACTGACATTTTCAAGAATGACAGAGGACTCTTCTGGAAACTTGAGCATGGCAGATAGGACTCACATATCTCCTCATCCTAAGTCACGTATGAGCCACTGCGTGGGCAGTCAGGTTGCAGGGAGTAGAAACAAATTAAAAGGGTGCTGGGTAGGAAGTAGTTGTGAGGGGCACCAACGGGCACTGTGTCCACCGGGTTCTCAGAGGGACTAGTTACTCCCGTTATTAGGGACAGGAGTGAGTAACGGATCAATGATGGCTAAAAAAGGATAATGAACAGGGGACCTTGAACTGCAGGCTGGGGGTGCAGGGGTGGAATCAGGTTTTACTGAGAAGAGATGGGCTGGAACCTGAGTGTGTGGCATGTGTTCCCCCATTCCTTACCCGAGACCCTTCCAGGGTTTCAAGGCCTACCCCCTCCACACACCCCAACCCCCTGGACAGAGGTCATCCTCCATCCTGATCCTGCAGCCTGAGCCAAGATCAGAGGCCTCCAGGGCTGACAGGTTCTCCAGGGACTGCTCACGTGCTGAGGTGCTATTTCCCCCTTATTTGCCCTCAAAGAACCAGGATGGAAACTCGAGGGCTGCTCCCAAGCCTGTGCTTGGTGCCCGGACTCGCACCCAAGCTTCCATGTGCAAAATATATAGCCCACTAGTGAAAACCTTCAGTAGACACATCATCTTTTAATTTTGTTATTTTCCTTTTTCAAAAAAATTTTTTTGGAATCACTGTGACATAGAGCCTTACAAAACTGTTCATGCTTAGGTTTCAGTTGTACAGATAGTGTTCCAACACCATCCCTCCACCAGTGTACATTCCCAGCACCAGTGTCCCCAGGTTCCCTCCCGTCACCCCCACACACTTTATCCCCCAGCCTGCCTCTATGGCAGGTGCTTTTCTTCTCTCTCTCTCTCTCTCTCTCTCTCTCCCCTCTCTCTCTCTCTCTCACACACACACACACATACACCATACACACACACACATTTTCCTTTTTTCTTTTGTGGCATTTTGGGGTGACATCTGGAAGTGCTCAGGGCTGAATCCTGGTTCTGTGCTCAGAGATTACTCTGAGAGCCAAAGAACCATGGGGGGATGTTTTCCCAGGACAAGATAAACACCCTACCCACTTGCACTATTTCTCTGGCCCCTTGATTACGTAATTTTCACATCAGTTTCTACCAGAAGATCCAAGGCATCTGGGCTGCTGGTTTTCCAGGAAGCCCATGTTGAGAAGAAGCTGGGAAAGCAAGGGGACTTGTGACAGGGTCCAGAACAGGGCAAACCTGGGAAAGATGGGGGAGAGAAGAGCCAGTCTTCGCTCTTTGAAGAGCTAAGGGGTGGCAGGGGTGGGAATGTGGGCAGAGCCCCTGGACCGTCACTGGCCAGGGCACCACAAGGTCCATCATGTTGGTGCCATGCTGAGTGCACCCTGTCCTGGGTAGTCCTAGCTAGAGAGAGATCTCCTCTGGGCTACAGAGCATCTTCACCTAGCAGACCACTCCTGGGGAGACTTAGACTGCACCCCTTTCTCCTACCCTTGGCTAAGTGGACCAAGGGCTCATTTTTCCTCTGCGCTCCCACAGTGAAGCATTTCCCTCCCATTCTCCCACATCACTTGGCTTTTAAGTCTTCCACAAGTCCAAGCCCAAGCACAGTGACTTCCCCGGCAAAGAGCTGAGTGACTTGAATCACCTCAGAGTTATCTCGCTAAGACCCAGATGTCACCAAAAAGGAAAAGGAGCCAAAGATAGGAACTGCAAAGGGCCCTGAGATGAAAAGACGCTCCAACCTGACTCACGGGGCCATGAAATTCAAGTCAAGACGACACGAGATGCCATTGGAACCTATCAGATTTGGCAAAGATCAAAAGGTTGGATTCTGCGTCGGCGGGGAAGCAAGCACACTCACGCGGCGGGAATGGGAACTGTGTTTGGAGGGC
Source organism: Sorex fumeus (assembly GCF_029834395.1). Classification (NCBI taxonomy): domain Eukaryota; kingdom Metazoa; phylum Chordata; class Mammalia; order Eulipotyphla; family Soricidae; genus Sorex; species Sorex fumeus. The sequence continues at coordinate 64,591,472 of NW_026606101.1, read as the reverse complement.
GATGTGGCAATCGCCCTGTAACTTATGGATTCCCACGGTCTTCAAAGACTGTGGAATGTCAGGGTTCAGAGCCAGAGCCAGGGCCAGAACACCTGGGTCTGATCCGCATCTGTGAAAGCCATCGTTGTGACTTGGTTTTTCTCTTGGTGAAAAGGGAGGGGGATACTTCTGCCCCTGGAGGTGATTGCAAGGATTCAAATATGTTAATGACTGTAAAGGAACTTAGACTAGTAGCCAACTCTCCATAAGTCCCATGCAAATGTTAATTATCATTCTTAGTCATTGACTAGCAATTTACTGACAGGAATTTATCCTCAGATATGCTCAATGAATGTGCTCAATGAATGCTCAATGAATGTTCAATGTTACTGTTTGTTGTATTGATACATTGGGCAGAAGAAAGAAAATGAGGCGTGAATATAGTGAAATTATTTTATTTTTTCTTTTTTTCTCTCTTTTTTCCTTTTTTTGGGAGTATAGTGAAATTCTATGCAGGTGAAATATTTTATAAAGCACTTCCTAGGATCAACCCAGAGTGAGCAGAATGCTACCAATAATTTTGATACCAAGTATCACATCCAGTGGTTCTTGGAGGACCACATGGTGCCCGGCATCAAGTCAAATAGACCCATTTCCATGGCCTAACATCATCTACTGGGGTGGGGTGGGGTGATGGGACACACTTGGGGGTGCTTAGGTGCTACTTCTGAGCTTGGTGCTTTGGAGACCATATGCAATGCCAGAAATTGAAACCAAGGTTGGTTGCATGCAAGGTAATTGCCTTAACCCTCAGACTATCTCTCCAGGCCCTAAAATACCATTAAAGAAAAAAAAAATGAGACACAAGTTCACACTCCCTTATCTATAATTATGAAATTTTTAAATCTCTAAAAGCCCCCCCCCCCCAAAAAAAGGGTGGGAAAGTTCGCTCACGCATTCAGGGCTGAGCAGATACATATAGGAAGTCTGGGTTCGATTCCCAGCAATGCATGTCTTCTAGGTGGGGCCCCAGACCCAAACAAACTAAGCCCAAACAGTTTGTTTAAAAAGAAAAAAGGAGACTCTTGTGGTAGGTGAGAGTTGGGGGTCAGGGGTGGGGAAATAAAGCAGAATGAAGAAAAAATTGGCAAAACACATTTAGTATCAAAGTCTAAATAAAACTGCGCTAACTTACATTCCATCTTGACTTTATGTATCCTGCTCCATACAGAAACACTAACTTGGTTTTTGTTTTATTTTGGGAGGACAAGGACCCTCCCCTACAGTGCTCGGGACACACCAGCCAGGGTGCATTTGGTATACTCAACCAACCTGTAACGGGCCACTAGTGCTGCAGGCCCTAAGCTACCCAAGATACCCTGGGGTGCCACACTCAGAGCCGTTCAGGGTTCAGGGGACCATGTGGTCCCAGGGACAGAACTGGAGTGTGGCATATGCCTGGCATATACTATTGCAAGGTCTTTACATTAGCTGTTTTAGCACAAAACTTGCTGGGGGTATGCCATCACACACACACACACACACACACACACACACACACACACACACACACACACAGTCTGTCTTCACTCCCTGAATTCTGAATTCCAAAACACACCTGCCCCCAAGGTTGCAGATAAGAACCTTTGTTTACTTTTTTTTTTTTTTGCATGACAATCTCTTGAGGACATAGAGGCCCTGGGCTGCACCCTGCAGGGCTCCAAGAATTTCAAGCAGATCAGATCTGACTTGTCCAAAACCATGCCATGGAAGAGAGCCCAGCCGGAATCCTCAATCCCTTGGCCGCCTCAGCCAGCTGCTGGGAGCTCAGGCCTGGGAAGCAGGCTGGAGGGCGGGGTCCGAGGGAGAGCTCCTCAGAGCTGACTCACTGCCCGGCCTGCCTGGGAAGGCCTCTCCCCAGAAAAGTGCCGATAATGAGTGACTCAGTGACGAGTCCTGTGCTGGTTGATTGGCCATGAAGCCGGGCCCCTGCAGCCCCTTTCTGCACCTTTTATTTATTTATTTATTTTTAATTTTGGACTACATCCAGAGATGCTCAAGGGTTACTCCTGGCTCTGGTTCTGCACCCAGGAATTACTCCTGGCGGTGCTTGGGGGGTACAAAACAGGTTGCCAGGGATCAAATCTGGGTCTGCCGCATGCAAGGCAAACAAGTACCATAGCTGCTACCTACGTACTATCCCTTTGCCCCACTTTGTACATTTCTAAAGGAATATAAGCAAGAGCCAGCGAGAGTTCAAGGCTTCGAGGGCAAGAGACCCAGGTTTGATTCCCAGCTCAAAGTCCCCTGAGCAAGAAACAGCCCCCCACTGCTGGGGGTGACCTCTCCCCCCAAAAAATTGACTTAAGAAAAGAAAGTGTGCTACCCGCCTAGTGTCAGCTCGAGGGGGCTGCCCTGGGAGGCCAGGCTTGGCCAGCTCCTGGCACAGAGCACTGGGTGGTGCAGGAAGCTGGACACAGCACAGCAGAGGGACTGGGTGGAAACCAAGGCCAACCATCTGCAAAACAGCAGTTAGGTGCCTCCCACCCTGGGCTCCAGGCGATCTTGCCACTCTTTAAAGGAGATGGAGATGGAGAGACGTTCAATATGAAAGACTCCCGCTAGCCGGGCAGATCATATCCGGGTTGGGGGACTTCGCCTGGACACAGGGGCCTTGGCCTTGGACACCGGCTGACATGAGATTGCGGGGCCTGAGCAAGAGGACAGTGCGGAGAGCATTGGCCTTGCGTGAAACTGACCCAGGTTTGATCCCCGGCATCCCAGATCATCTCCAAGAACCATCAGGTGATTCCTGAGTGCAGAGCCAGGAGTAACCCCTGAGCATCGCCAATGTGGCACCAAAACAAAAACAACACAAACTTAGTGCCACGTAAAAGCCAAGCCCACAAGCACCTCCTCCCATCCCCACTCTGACAGGGAAACACCCCAGAGCCCCACAAACCCCGTCCTACCCCACTGCAGGGAAGCAAGACTCCCCACACAGCTCCCAGATGATGCTTTTCCTAGCGTCTTCTCCAAAACCGAAGCCTAATGTGAGAAACACCAGTCATGCACCCGCACCCTGACACAAAAGCACAGCAAAGGGAAGGGGCCCGAGCCACAGTTCAGCGAGTAGGGTGCTCCCTTTGTATACGGCCGACCCAGGTTCAATCCCCCTCACCCCATATGGTCTCCTGAGCACCACTAGGAGTGATCCCTGAGGAGAAAGCCAGGAGTAACCTCTGAGCACCATCAGGTGTGACAAAAACCAAATCAAACCAAAATGTAAAAAGAGCAAATCATGTATTCATGTAGGATGCTAAATTATTAATTTTGTGCACTATAGCACTGTAGCACTGTCCTCCCATTGTTCATCGATTTGCTAGAGCGGGCACCAGGAATGTCTCACAACAAATTGTGAGACTTGTTGTTACTGTTTTTGGCATATTGAATACGTCACAGGTAGCGTGCCAGGCTTTGCCGTGTGGGTGAGATACTCTTGGTAGCTTGACGGGTTCTCTGAGAGGGGCGAAGGAATCAAACCCGGGTCGGCTGTGTGCAAAGCAAACACCCTACCCACTGTGTAATTTTAATTAATGTTGTCAGATAGATTCTTTTTTTTTTTTTTGCTTTTTGAGTCACACCCAGCGATGCTCAGGGTCACTCCTGGCTCTGCACTCAGGGATTGCTCGTGTCAGTGCTCAGGCGACCATATGGAATGCCGGGGATTGAAGCCGGGATGGCCTGGCTATTGCAAACCAAATGCCCTACCTAATACACTACTGCCCCATCCCCCAGATCAGTTCTTCGAGTCTTTTTTCCTTTGTGGGGGTGTAGAAATGCTTGAGGGCTATTCCTGGCTCTTTGCTCTGGGGTCTCTCCTGGTTGTGCTCTTGGGATCATGTGGTGCCAGGGATCAAACCCAGGCCTCCCTTACGCAATGCATGCACTCCAGCCCTTTGATCTATTTTCCCACCTCTGCTTCTTTCATTATTGTTTTCTTTGAGTTTCTGGGGATCCTACTGAGGGCCTTAGACACACAGGCAAGGACTCAGGCTCCACACCACGCCCCTGGCTCCTTATATCAGTTCTTTGAAAAACCCGCCTTCATTTCCACTGACCATGTATGGGGGCACCCCTTCATCTGCAAGTCCGCTAGCCATATGGGTACCTGATTGGACCCACCTAAACATTTGCCAGTGGTTCTTCAGGATTGAGCTCTTAGAAAGTGCCCTTTCATAAGCTGCCAATTTTTCTATTGAGTCATCTCTTTTTTTCTTGTTAATTTGAATAAGTGTTTTGTACCCTTTACCAATAACGTTCCCAAACCTTTATTTTTTTATTAAAAATTTTTTTAATAGTGAGACATCATGAGGTACAGTTGCAGACTTGCACATTTTTGTGCTTGGGTTTCAATTATACAATGATCAAATACCCATCCCTCCAGCAGTGCCCATTTCCCACCACCACGGATCCCAGTATCCCTCCCACCCGCCATCCCCCCCACCCCTCCCTGCCTCTGTGGCAGGGCATTCCCCTCTGTTCTCTCTCTCCTTTTGGGTGTTGTGACAAACCTTTATTTTTGTCTTCTGTATTATCTTTTGCCACTAGAAGCTTTTTTAAAATTTAATTTTTGTTTTTGAGGCCATACTTGGCAGTGCCCAGGGTTTTCTCCTGACTCTGCACTCAGGGATCACTTCTGGTGGTCTTGGGGGGCCATATGGTATCCCAGGGTTGGAACCCAGGTTGGCTGCATACCATGTAAGTGCCCTACCTGCCCTACTATCTCTCCAGCCCAGAAGTTTTCTTTTTTTTTCTTTTTTTTTCTTTTTGGGTCACACTCGGCGATGCTCAGGGGTTACTCCTGGCTCATGCACTCAGGAATTGCTCCTGGCGGTGCTCAGGGGACCATATGGGGTGCTAGGAATCGAACCTGTGTCAGTCATGTTGGCTGCGTGCAAGGCAAATGCCCTGCCCGCTATGCTATCACTCCAGCCCCGAAGTTTTCATTTTTAATCTAGACAAATATGTTCATTTTTTTCCTTCCAAGCTTCTGGGTTTCAGGTATTTGCTACAAGCATTTCTCCCCACTCCAAGTTTACCTGGTCTAGAAGGACCACCACCTTCTTTTTATTTATTTATTTAAATGTAGAAGTGCTGCTATTTATTCAGCCATCGATTAAGCTGATTGAACTGGGCATGAACTCCACATTACTTTTAAAAAAATTTTTTTTAATTGGATATCCGTGAGATATACATTACAAAGATGTGCATAATTTGGTTTCAGTCATACAGTGATCCAGCACCCATCCCTCCACCAGTGTACATTTCCCACCACCAATGTCCCCCGTTTCCTCACCACCATCCCCTAATACCCCACTCCCTCCCTGGAGCCTCCTCTATGGGAGGCAGTTTTCTTCTCTCTCTCTCTCTCTCTCTCTCTCTCTCTCTCTCTCTCTCTCTCGTTCTCTCTCTCTCTCTTTCTCCTTTTCTTTGTATGCATTATGGTCACCACCTTCTTTTAAAATAAATTTTCTAGAAACTTCTACACAGTAATTCCACATACATGTCATTGGCCATAGCTCCGTTATGCAGCCCTAGCAAGCTGCATCTTGGGCATCTTTGGTTGTTGTTCTGTTTGGGGGCCACACTAAAAGCCAGAGCTTACTCCCGGCTCTGTGCTCAGGGCTCACTCTGGGCAGGGTTGGGGGCACCATCTGTGGTGCTGGGTATTGAACCTAGGTAAGCGAGCGTAAGGCAAGTGCTCTCTGTCCACTGTCCTATTGCTCTGGTCCCTGCAGGTGTTTTTGGAAAAGCAGCCAGCACCTTTCCTGCACTCCTGTTGGGTGGCGAGCAGAGACCACATGCTGCATAGTGGGGTCTGGAGCCTGGAGGGTCTCCAGAGAGAAGGGGCTGCTCCGGCCCCTGGCATCTCTCGCTCACGCTCAGAGTTCTCTCTTGGAGGTCTCAGCCCTGGCTCCAGAGGCCACATGCTGCAGGGAGGCCCCTGTCCCTTGGTGTCCATCCCAGCCCTGGGTAAGAGGTTTGTGGCAGCTGGGGAATAACTCAGCATGCTGGCATGCAGGGCCGATGGCTTCTGGGTCTGGGAAACACCACGAGGCATTTCCAGGCAGATGGGGGCTTTGGGGAATTACTCATGATTCATGCCAGTCTGCAGGGTGTGACTACGCAGAGCAAAACAGCGTAGGAAATACTTTCTCACTCCCCCGCTTGTCACTCAGAGGTTGGTGAAAGACCAGCCATCCGAGAGAGTGTTGTTTCTTTCCTACTTTTAAGGGCTATCCCCACCTCACACAGGCAAGGCACCTATCTGCTCTACCACTGAGCCACACTGCCAGTTTATCCAGTTATTTGGGGCACGTTTTCTTCCTACTGTTCTGCTCCCTGATGAAAAGGGAAAGCGCTGATGAAAGAGGATCGGTGAAGAGCAGCCGGACCACTAAGATCTAGAAGTTTCAGTCAGAAGGTTGGAATTGAGAGACCCAGGATCCTGTGCCAAGGGCAATGCGGGTCCTTCTGGGGGGACATGGGTGATGTGGATGCTTAGTCAGGACCATGGGTGATGGGATTCCTGGTGGGATATGGGTGATCTGATTCCTAGGAGCGTGGGTGGCAGAGATGGCAGGAGCGGGATAGTACAGCAGGTAAGACGCTGTACTATTGGTGGCCCAAAAACTAAAAAGATAAACAAAAAAAGTGTGTGTGTGTGTGTGTGTGTGTGTGTGTGTGTGTGTGTGTGTGTATGTGTGTGTTATATGGATCTGGCATGGGGAGGGAGCTTGAGTGATATAAATATTGGGGACCCTAAGGGATATGGGTTCTAGGAGAGCAAAGGCCCATTCCATCTTGCTCCCTGAGTCCCTCACCTCGCTGAGCCTTGCTTTTGTGCCTGTAAAGGGAGCGGAACCCATCCCCTTCCCAGCTTTGAAATAGAATTGTTTGTCTGCTTGGGGACCCACACCCAGGGGCATTGAGGACCATACAGCACAGAGGGTTGAAGCCAGGGCCTTCTGTGTGCAAGCCAGGAGCTATACCTATTGAGTTATTTCCCTGACCCCTGGACAGCTTTTGGGGGGCTCCCTTCAGAGCAGCGCCAGCATCTCAGAGGCTAGAAAGTCTGCTGTGCTCTGCTACAGTTCTCTCATTACTAAAAGTACCTTTAAGATGCATGCACACCCTGATTCAGTGCTGCACCCAGCACATCAGCTAAGATTCGGAATGAACCCAGGTGTCGGGCAAGAGATTAGTGGATCATGAAGACGTGGCATACATCCACAGTGGAATACCAGGCAGCAGTATGGAATGAGGAAATCACAGTTTGCTGCACCATGGATGGAACTGGGCCAGATCATGTTAGATGAAGGAAGTCAGAAGGAGAGGATAAACACAGGGTGTGCCACTTATATGTGGTATTGAGAGTAACTAGATGAGCAAACGCAACGATTTAAAGCAGGGGAGGTGGGGGAAATGCCTGCACCACCCTTGGTCCCAAAGTCCAGGGAGGAGAAGGAAAGAGAATAAATGGGGAGAGGACAGATGAGAAGCACAGCGGGCAAGGGGCAAGGTGCATCAGTAGTAATAAGGAACGGTAGAGCGAAATATCCAAACCACAGAGGCAACAACAGGAAAATCAGGAGACCTGAGGTTGAATAAACAAACTTTAAAGGGTGCCTGTTGAGGGGCTGGAGCAATAGCACAGCAGGTAGGGCGTTTGCCTTGCACGCGGCCAACCCGGGTTCGGGTTCGATTCCTAGCATCCCATATGGTCCCCTGAGCACCTCCAGGGGTAATTCCTGAGCTCAGAGCCAGGAGTAACCCCTGTGCATTGCCGGGTGTGACCCAAAAAGCAAAAAAAGTAAAACAAATAAAGGGTGCCTGTTGAGATGTCAGGCTGGGGGTGGGGGGGGTGGGAGAGGGAGTCGGGATGCAGGTGAAGGGAAGTTGACTCTGTCAGAGGCATCAGCAATGGAGCACTGCTTGTCGAAAACCCAGCGAGGAGTGACTTTGTCAATCATGGTGCCTTCACAGAATAAAACAAAGGGAGAAAAGAAAAAAAAATGGGGGAAAAGTACCTTTAAGAGGTGTCTCTGAGTATTCAATGAAGACTCTTTTTTTTTCTTTTTTTTGGGTCATACCCGGCGATGCTCAGGGATGTCTCCTGGCTCTGCACTCAGGAATTACTTCTGGCAGTGCTCGGGGGACCATTTGGGATGCTGGGAATTGAACCCTGGTTGGCTGCGTATAAGGCAAATGCCCTACCCGCTGTACTATTACTGTACTCTTAAAACAACCAGGCAGCAGAGGTTTTTTCTCCCAGTGGTAAGAGGTGGAAGGCCCAGGGTTTGATCCGTGGCACTGCATAATCCTCCCCAGCAATAAAACAAAGCCCAATGAAAAACTTTTTAAAGAAGGCTATGGAAAAGAGAGTAGAGCTCTCCTGTGTTCTTCTTTGGGGTAGGGAAAGAGTTTGGGTCACACTTGGTCACCTCTTGGTGACACTCTGGGGCCCATACACAGTTCAGCAGATGAACCGGGTAGGAGCCTTAACCCCAGACTGTCTCTCTGGCCCTTGGTGTGTGTTCTTACGTATTGTGCGCACAGACTTTCTATTGTCGGGTGCCAGGCTGGAATTAGGTTTTCAAATATCCAAGGCACGTGCTTTCCCACTGAGCTCCATTTGGCTCCTTGATGAGTGTCAAGTAGGGTCGCATTGGAGGGGCTTTGTAAGCTCATGGTTTTCACTCATCAGCGTGCCAGCCACTTTGATGTCAGTAAAAAAAAAAAAAAAAAAAAAAAGGCCATGATCTGGCTTCATGCCTGTGTGAGAGCTGCCATACCTGTTCCATCAGGAACTCCATGTCGCTACCAGTGAATTTTCCTTTCCCTAGAGTCTCAATATGGCCGGACACAGAGCTGTTTATTTGTTTTGTGTGTTTTGGGGCCACGCGTGGCGGTACTAAGGGTTTCCTCCTGGCTCTGTGCCCAGGGATAACTCCTGGCATGCTTAGGATAGAACCCAGGTGGGTTTCATGAAAAGCAAATGCCTTAACCCTTGTATTATGTTTCTGGCCCCCAGAACTGCTACTGATCTCTTTATTTAGAATTTTGCTATTTACTCCTCATGGATTTATTTTATTTTTGCTTTTTTGGGTCACACCTGGCGATGCTCAGGGGTCACTCCTGGCTCTGCACTCAGGAATTACCCCTGGCGATGCTGAGGGGGCCATATGGGATGCTGGGAATCGAACCCAGGCTGGCCGCGTGCAAGGCAAACACCCTACTCGCTGTGCTATCGCTCCAGCCCCTCATGGATTTATTTTAAAAGTAAAACATATTTGTGACTTTCTTTTTTTACTAGTACTAGTACTACCTTTAAAATCATTTAAAATATCAACCCTCATTTATTTCTAGACTAAACCATTACATCTCTGGATTATGAAATCCTTCAGCAGAGTCCATGCTTTAGGCAAGCCCCTTACTGCTCCCCCCTGTCCCAGCCTCCCCCCACATTCTTCCCCACCCCCACCCATGCACCCAGGGAGCCCACCCTGATGCCACCGACTTGAGATTTCCGGTTTATTCTCCGCCTTTCCCTCACAGAGCCTGACACATGCTCAGCAAACACCTGTGAGTGACAGGATGAACTGGTGAGAAAGGGGAAAGACCTGGGGACGATCCTAATTGGGGGTGTCAGCAGAGGACTGTGAGAGGCAGACCCCACACCAACAAGGACTCAGCACCCCATGTTCCCAGAACCAGACCCCAGGACAAGGGCCAGGTCCTGGGAGCACGAGGCAGCCCCCTGCAGTTCTTGCAAGCGTGATGCTCTCCCCTGCCCCCAGGCCCCCCTGGAGGTCCCCCGCTGCCCCCCATGGAACCTTCTCCACTCTCCCCGGGACCCAGCCCACAGGACTTCAGCCACAGGCTCTGCCTCTGCCCCAGGGACACTCAGGCCTGCCCAGACCACTCACGGGCTCCCTGGGGCATTGCATCCCTTCCCCGGGGAACCCAGTCTCACCCCCGCCCCCTGCAGAACGGCCTCTTCGGCTCAGGCCACCAGGGGTTTCCCCAGCCCTCGCCAGCAGGTGGGCTTTTCACATAACAAAGCCAGAGCCGGAAAGGAAATTCTAAGAACAGGAAATAAGCCAGTGGCAAGGTGGGTGCTGATTTTCCATCCCGCCCCCTCCTGCTCCTCCAAAGCCCCCAAAGGCTGCAGGAGATGGTGGGGGGATTCTGTAGTCGGATTTGAGCACTGAAGGAAACGCCAATTTCCTGTGTTTGCCCAGAAATAAAGCGAAAGGGCCGGCTCTGAGACCCACACTCCTGAGCCGAGAGCCTGTTCCAAGGCCCCCCAGGGCCTGGCATTTCTGGGCGGGGACCCAATTTCTGGAAACGACCTTTCAATCTTGTCCCTCGAGACACAGGGTATGCCTAGCCCCCCTCCCCCCTCCAGCCCTCCCCCCCTCTCCCGCCTCAGATCCTGACAAAACAACGCCAGCCAGAAACCAAGTGGACATGGGGCTCCCGTCCCCCACCCGGAGCCTGTGTGTAGAAGCCTCTGGCCTCCTATCACCCAGGGATCTAGCCCCGACTGTCTTTCATCTCCCATTACTCCTTCCTGGCTACATCCCATGACCCCCAACCTCCCCCTCCCTCTTTACTCTGTTTACCTCTTCACCAGGCTTTACCCACCCTGCCTCAGGCTAAGGGCCCTCTGCCCGCACGGCACCCCCTGCTGAGACCCTTCTCTCTCCTCCCAATCCTCTCCCAACTGCACTATGAGCCCCCCAACCTTACCAAGTCCCCTCTCTGGCATGGTCCCCTCTCCAACCAGGAAGGGACCCCAAACCTAGGACGTTCCAGGGGCATCCAACCCTGAGACTAGCCCTGGCCTTCCCGTCCCCTCTGGGGAAGGGGAATGAGTCCGGCAGAGGATGAAGCCTCATGCCCAAGGGCTTCTGCCTCGCTCCCTTCAACACCCCCAGATCTGCGGAGTCTCGTCCCCGCCACACTCCCTGCAGAATAGGGGCTCTGGAATCACTGAGTATCAGGATGGCAGACGGGACATCTTGTCCTTGTGGTGTTCCTCGGTCCAGGCAGGCCTGGGACTACTGGACCCGCACACAGGGCGACTCCCTCTGCCCAGCCGCTCTCCTGGGGCCTGAGCTGACTCTACTGGCCATTCAAACTGTTCCTCCTGGAACCCACCGCAGAGGGTTCTGTAGTGTCCCTCATGCCCACCGTGACCCGTGCAGCAACAGATGAGATCGCTAGGATGGATCAGGTTGTCAGCTCCACAGCCGAGTCCCAGAACTCTGGCTGGGCCCAGAGCGAGGCTCGGGGCAATTATGAACTAAGTGCTTGCTCTGGGGTTCCTGGCCACGCCTTGGCGGGTCTCAGCTCCTCCCTTCCCCTTCCAGTGTGGGGTCCTAGGGGCTGATCCTGGCCCCGCAGGCTGCTGAAGACAGGGACTAAGCCCAGCTCTGCTCAGATAAGGACCTGGCTGGCCAACTTTCGCTTTCCTCCCTTTCTTTCCCTCCTAGTTGTTTTTTTTTTGTTGTTGTTTTCTAACCACACCTCTGGTGCTGGGGTGCTGGGGGTTATTTCTAACCCAGGCGTGTTTTGTGGTGGTGGTGGGGGTCACCGTCAGTGGTGTTTAGGGGACCGGGAGGGCCGTAGACCAAAGCCTGGTGTCCCTCCTTTTCTAAACCTCCACCACGTGGTGTCCAAGCAACCCCTGGCCAGGCTGGGTGCTGAGCCTCGCTGACCCTGAACAGCTTTCCGAGGCCCTGCCGTCCACCCTGACAGGCGGCAGCTCTGGGGGGGTGGCAGAGCGGGCGCCTCCCCCGGGCGCCTCCCCGGGGCTGCTGCCACTTGTGCGTCCAGGGTGCGCAGTGTACACCCTGTTCACATTCCTGCGCTGGCCGGAATGCGGACAAGGGACCAGCCAAAGGACGCATTCCTACGGACACTGCCAGTGCCCAGGCCCCGCCCACCCGCACAGTCCCGCCCCAGACACGCCCCGGACACGCCCACCCGGAGGCGCTCCAAGGCCGTGCGCGCGCCCCCTGGCGGCCAGCGTGAGAACCGCGGCTTCTCCCCTTCGCTCACCGCTCGGTCCCCTCCTATTCCAGTGGCCATCCCTTCCGTTCTTTGGACCTAGAATCCTTTCTCGCGCTTCCCGAGAAGTTTCCAACCGCATGCATTGTATGTAGTAGGCATCCAGAGCGCCTTTTGTTACCATCTTCACCCCTGTATACTCTCATTTCACTGTTCCGGGCTATAATTTGCTGACAGACCGCCTGGGTGAACACCAGTGGCATCCCAGAAAATGAACAATCACCTCTTGAGGACGAGTCAGCTTCCTCTCCTGGGTTAGCATCCTGTCAAAGGGAGCCAGCCTTGGCTTCCCGCCCTCCAGGGCCTCTCCCAGGCTCGTCCCTTTACCGGAATTCCACTGGCCCCTCCAGATAACGCCATGTCCCTGCAGATACCTTGGGGACCTGGAGACCAGTGAGGGCCGGGCCAGCTGTCCTGTGCCCTCGCTGGGCTTGTGGCCCTGGGTCAAGACCCCTGGAAAATGGTTCAAGAAAGTCTGTAGGTCTGCACATTTGCCCCCTGACAATGTGTCATCAGCCCACAGCAAGGGAGCCAGGCCTGGGAAAGTTGAACGCAGGCACCTGGTCTGGGGGTCAAGGGGTCCATGATGGTACAAACCTCTCACCAAGCAGCACTGAGACAAGCAGACAGAGGTGAGCGGGGTCAGACAGAGTGGCCGTGGAGTGCCAGACAGTGCGGGCAGCGGGGCTCTGGCTGGTGGACATCGCTGCCCAGTGGGTAAGGAGCGTCCGTCCTTCACCCTCCCTGTCTGCACAGGGAAACGCGCCTTTGCACGTGGGAGTGCATCTCCCCTGCCTGGGGCTGTCAGAGTTCCCCCTTGCTCTGGTGTTGGGGGCAGCTGGCAAGCATGGGTGCCTGATTGGAGTGTCACCGCGGGATGGGAGGGGTGCTGTGCGGGTTGTCAGGAAGGGCGGGGAGCTGAAGTGGGGTCTCCTTGGCCAAGAGGGTGGGGAGCCCCGACACTGGGCTGGTGCTGGCTGGTTCACCATGCTCGCTTAGTGGCTCAGCCTGGGAAGAAGAAAAATCAAGTGTGTGTGGGGGGATTCAGGGGTCCTCTTCCTGCCCAGTGGGGGTGCGGGGCCCAGAGGGACATGGTGGCCAGTGGTCCTGTAGTTTACGTTTTGGGTTGCAGCCATCTTAGCCTCCCCCGTAACACTAAAACTGGATATTCCAGACCTTTCTCACCTGCCCACACTCCGGAAGTTCCTGGAGGGGCAGGGCTCTGTGTCCCTTGGTGGGGTGTGAGGGTGCTGGTGAGTTATGGAGAATTAAAGGCTGAGGCTTCTGCTCAGCTGTTGAGAACCTAAGTGAAGATGGGGGAGTTGTCATTTTCTCTGGGTCAGGAGATGAGCGTCTGTCCACGGGGTGCAGATGGCAGCCTAGCAAAGTGACAGTGACAAGCCAGTGGGGACCCCAGGGGGACCTGGGGCCATGGACAGAGGCCCAGATGAGCAGCATGTGCAGAGCTGGCCTCTGGGAAGGGTGCCATGCTTGGACAGTGAAGGGACAGGGATGCAGAAGGACGCGAGCATTTCTGCATCCAGTGGGTCCAGTGGGGTCATTGATCCTGCCTCTCTGTCTCTCTGTCCTCTGTAGGACACAGACAACAATGTGCCCTGGTGGATGCAGGCAGTTGTTTTTTTTTTTTATTGGCTGTCCATTCACTGTTACTCTCATATCCTCCTGTATTTTATTGACTGTCTGTTCCACTGTTTCTTCGAGCTAATTGAACATCCTCAGCATTCCATCTCTGAATTCTTTGTCTTTGATTTCTTTGAATTTTTTTTTAATTTCTTTGAATTCTTTGATTTTATATGTGGGTATTTCTTGCAGCGGCTTTGGGGCTGCTATCTCCCTCCACTCCTCGTGGTGGTGCTCTGTGCTGGCAATCTGGGGGTGGTGAGCTCATCTTTCCCCTTCTAGGATATCCCCTTCCTCTTTGGTGTTCCTTTTTAACTATTTGGAGTCACTTTGGAAATGCATCCTACGGTTTATATCGGGGCCACGCCCTTCTCCTTTCTAACCTGTGGGCTGGGTTGAACTGAAATCCATAAGTTTGAATCCCACACAGTCGCCTCCTGGAACTCACCCAGGGTCCAGTCAATGATGTGTCTATCCCCACAGCTGCTTACACCACAGGCAGATTTTTTTTTTTTTTAGTCAAGGTCCCAGATCACAGGACTGGAGCAATAGTTCAGCGGGTAGGGTGCTTGCTTTGCACATGGCCAACCCAGATTCAATCCTGGCTCCCCCGAGAGGATCCCCTGAGCACTGCTAGGAGTAATTCCTGAGCACAAAGGCAGGAGTAAGCCCTGAGCACTGCTGGATGTGCCTCCCCCGATTAGATTCCAGAGTGCTTGTGCCTCAGGCTTTGAGAACCCAAGTGAAGATGGGGGAGTTGTCGTTTCCTCTGGGTGCTGCCAGGATCCAGCTTCATTTCTGTCCTAGAAAGTCCCCCTTGCTAGGGAGTGGTTCAAGCTCCCCTGCTCCCCTTGTAAGGCGTGTTCTGTCACTGGTGTGTGGCCTGAAGGTCAGGGAGGGCACCGGTCCCCAGATGCCCTGATGTTCCGTCGCCCCAAGGCACACTCCACCCTGTGCTGAAGTCAAGACAGCCCCAGTCCCTGCCTCTCTCCGGGCAAGGAAGATGAATTAAAATAATAAACTCTGAGAATATAGAGTTTTCGAAAGTCTCAGGATGTGACATTTCTTAAGAGTAAGAATCAATAGTTTGGAACAAGTTTGGTCACTGTTGGCAATGTATGTTCCAGGCCTGGAAAGACAGATCAGAGGGTAGGGGGCTTACCTAACCTTCTCGCGCGGCTTACCTAACCTTCACTCCCCAGCGGGGGGTCCAGGACATTAAGTAAGCTTGCATGCTGCCAACCTAGGTATGATCTCATGGTACCACCAGGAATGATTCCTGAGCACAGACCCAGGAGTAAGCGCCGAGCACATCCTATGGCCAGCCCTCCCCAAATAAAAATAAAAGACATTTTCCATGCTGGGGAGATAGCTCACTGCACCGAGCACATACTTTACATGCTAGAGGCCTGGCTTCTAGACCTGGGTCCACGTGGTTCCCTCCTGATCACAGAGCCAGGCTAATTCCCAGAGCACTACCAAGTGTGGGCCCAAACCGGAAATAAGCAAACAAACAAAATTAAAAATTAATTTTTAAATACAAAGAAAATTGGAGAGGGGAAAAGAAGCATTTTCTTTGGTCCACTCAGATTCTGGTGCACCCAGGAACTAGCCCTTGTGGGGGATGGGGAGTAGCTCTAAGGGTTGGGGGTCATCGGCAGGCCCACACAGGTTCCTGGGTTCCAATCTCGGCACACAGGGCCTCACCGAATAGCCCGCTCCTCTTGCCAAGTCTCCTTGGGCGTCTGCACTGGCCCGGCTCCTCAGGGCTCTTTTGCCCGCGTGGAGGCAGCTGGAACTGTGCTGAGCGCCTGGGAGGATGCGCTTAACCGGGACCGCATTCCCGGGTCGATCGTGGGGAAGCAGCGCCCCCTGGTGGCAGAAACACACCGGGCCGCAGACCCTGGATTTCCTCCTCCTCACGCGGCTTACCTAACCTTCACTCCCCGGCGGGGGGTCCAGGACATCAAGTATGAAACAATGGCCACAGAGCAAGGCCACTGTCTCTTCCTCCTCCACCCCCACGGCGTGGCCACACTCGTCTTCATTCGCACAATCGCTCATCGCTCACCCACTGTGTGCGGGGTCGGGTTCACAAAATTTGCTAGATGTGCTGGGTACAAACAAAACAAAACAAAACAAAAAACAAACAACAACAACAACAACAACAAAAATTAGCACTTACAGCACTTCTGACACCCCTCCTGTGTGCTGGTGAGGTTAACAGGATGAGGAGCAGGGGCGCAGGTGCTGAGGTCAGGGAAAGCTCCTGTCCAGGTGAAAGCTTCTCCTGTCTTAGGTCTTTCTCTCTCTCCTTCACCCCCCAAACCTAACCTGCTAGGAGGTACCCAGGGTCCACCTTTGGTTTTAAATGGAAACCAGTACAAAGCAGCCGAGCTGCTTCTGCCCGTGCGGGTGTGTGGCTAGGAGGTGGGTGGATGTGGGTCCCGGGGGTTGGAGACGCGGGGTCACTGGACTGTCTGTGGCCTCCAGGGCAGGACGGTGGAATGCATAAAGGCAGAATCCCACCAGGATTCTTCTGCACAGCTGGCCTGCCAGTGTTGCGTCCATGCCCGCCTGCCCGCTGGGATGTGTTTGGACCGACACAGTCCAGAAGACGTCAGGATAAGGCCTGGGTGCCCTCTCCCTCACCCCAGCCCTGGGACTCTGTCCAAGGAAAATTCAGTTCCATTAAGAATGAATCACCTGAGTGCTTCCCAGGTTTCTCCCTGCTACTCACCCAGGGGAATGTAAGCCCGGCCCAGCTTCAGCCATAGAAACAGAGAAAGGGGTGGGAGCCCGGGGCAGGGCCTGGAAACCCTTCACGGGGCCCTTCTGGGACTTTTGCTCCTTTCAGCATCCAGAAGAACCTTTGCTCAGATGGACCAAAGGATGAAAATGCGTAGTCTGTTCTCTGCAGGGTCCTGCCCCTCAGCCTCAAGGCTCTGCCTTCTGCCTGTGCCCGCGAAGACCTGGGGTGCAATGTGCTGGGTACCTAGCACTTACAGCATTTCTTACACCCCTCCTGTGTGCTGTTGAGGTTAACAGGATGAGGGGCAGGGTCGCAGGTGCTGAGGTCAGAGAAAGCTCCTGGCCAGGTGCAAGCTCCTCCTGTCTTTATTTAGGTCTTTCTCTCCCCTCCATCCCACACACTTAACCTGCTAGGAGGTACCCGGGGTCACCTTTGGCCTTCATCTACCTGCATCAAGCAAGAGCCCCTTAAGTGCCTTCTGCTTCCGCTGACAGCTCCAGCACCCTATGGGACTGCCTTTCCCTTTGCAGACCCCGACCCACCCCCGCTGCGCCCCCAACCCCATGCGTTTCTCTCCCTGACACCACGATGCCAGATTTCTGAGCTCTGTCCTCAAACCTTACTAAGAAAGCAGTCAAGTCATGGAATAGGGCTTTTCCAAATTCCAGGGGTTTCAGTATGCCATTCAGGGACAGAGACAGAGAGACAGAGAGAGACAGGGAGACAGAGACACACACACAGAGTGTGTGTGTGTACAAGGGTTAAAGCATTTGTTTTCCATGCAGTCAACTTTGGTCAACTCTCCAGTACAGCCTGGTCCACTGAGCACAGAGCCAAGAATGACCCCTCAGCATTGCTGGCTGTGCCCCTCCCCCAAACAAGCAATAGAGGCTTTAAGGGAAAATACATACAAAACTATACAGCATAACAACTTTTGACTCAGTTGTAAACTAGGTTCATACATATATTTTTTCCCCACCATAAATAATAACATAGCAGGAAGTAGAAACTCCCCTCTCACAGCATGAGAAAGATGATGGCAGGGGCCCCGTCGAGCTGGTATTCATGCCAGGCCCTCAGTGGGTGTATTCATGCTCATCCTTTGTCTTCTATAATCAGAGGCCAAAAGATAATGTCTGGAGTTGAGAAACCCAAAAATCTATAAGTCCCCCCTTTTAAAAAAATAACAAAATTTTAGGGATGGTTGTCAAGAATAAGAAATTAAAAGACATTGCTTTCTGTCCTTATAAGTCATGTTTCACTTATAAAGAAACTTTTGGTGCTGCTTTGATTTTAAAAATAATAACCTAAAAAAAGTGAAGCAAGCTCAAATGTCCCAGAGATAACAATGAAAAAACATTTCGTTTAAGGCAGAGTGAAAAGACCAACAGATGGAAAATATGGGATCAAAATAAAACCTGGTGAGGACAAATCTAACAACTTGATGCGAGGAGCAGAGCAAGGGAGAAGAACCAGGAGGCATTTCCCTGAAGCAAAGAAAGCTAGCTCGGTCTGGAGAGGATTTGGGATCACCAGCGGGAGGAAGGAATTAGATGGCCCCCACACATAGGAAATAATATTAAGCCTTATATACTTCTTGGGGGCTGAAGTGATAGCACAGCGGGTAGGGCATTTGCCTTGCACGCGGCTGATATGGGTTCATCCCTGGCATCCCATATGGTCCTGAGTGCAGAGCCAGGAGCAGCCCCTGAGCATCACTGGGTGTGACCCCAAAAGCAAAATATCACGATCATGATCACGACCATCCTGTTTTTCGTCGATTGCCTCGAGCAGGTCCCAGTAACGTCTCCTTCATCCTAACCCTAAGATTTTTTAACAAGTGCCATAATCAAGTCTCTTTAAGGGTTAGGAGAATGAGACCCATCATTGTTACTGGTATTTGGCATATTGGGTACGCCATGGGGAGTTTGCCAGACTCTGCCGTGTGTGGGCAGGCTACATTCAGTAGCCTGCCAGTTTGTCCAAAGTAGAAATGAGATAATAAGATGTCGCGCGGCTGCTAATGCGGCCGCACGCTTCCGGGAGCTGTGACCCCTGCCTTTTGGAATATGGAGGATCTGGGTGGAAGATGCTCAGACCTGATCCAAGCAGGCTTGGAGATCTCAGCCCCGGTATCCGCATGCCTTTGTTCCTCTGCCGGTACCTTCATGCATGTGGAGAGCAAAATATATAAATAAAAACTCTTGAAAAAAAGAAAAAAGACAAACATCTCTGCGCCTGAGACAGCCATGAATATTCACATAACTCTATAATTCACGATGTAAAAAAAAATACATCGCTGTTGGTCCAGGAGATGGCTCAGGGGCTGGAGTGTCTGGTGCACCTAAAGCCACAAGCTGGTTGCCCGCATGCGCTGAGAGAGATCCTGGCGGCTCTGCTGTTGATGCCTGCCAACTCTGGGGGTGTCTCTGATGGTTAGTCAGACCTGCCACGGCCAG